>NC_140594.1:284256104-285526104 GCF_964204655.1 Triturus cristatus | reverse complement strand
ACAAATACGGATATACATTTTTTTTGTATATGTGTATATATACACACACACACGTGCTAGGTGTATCAGCTGCATCTGAGGATAGCAGAAAAGCATTATGCAACAGCTGACTAATTAAAGGTTTCCCGAATGCATCCCCTGAGTGGCCTCTACCTGTTCTTTTTGGAGTGGGATGTTTTTGATGTATTGCGCCAGCCAGAGGCGCACTAGAGGCCCCGTTCTGCAAAGAAGCCGGAGCATTACTGGAACTTGCTGCAGTTTTGCTCAGATCAAGGGATTGATAGGACTCGGGCCCACTTTGGAAGGCATGCCGTGCCATGGGATGCTGCGAAGGTGGCTCGTTATTAACGCGGAGACGAGGAGTCTATTTCACGACCCGGCGAGCACACGCATGACAAGGGTGGAGCGTTAAACAGGGGACCCGAGGGAGATCAGCTACACAACGTTTCAAGGACTTTGAATTTGACACCCCGCGCCTATTTCAGCAAAACAGAGATACCCACTTGGGTCCAACATTGTCAGTCCATCCCAGCAACACACACCCGGGACTACAGCATTCTGGGAGCTGTAGTTTGTTCACGAGCTACAGGAAGTTGCCATCATGTGACTGTTAGCGGATTTCCGCCTATGGAAGAGACTCTGGACACTTTAAAAGGTGGGTGTGAAAGTCTATTCTTGTATTCTGCTGCATCTGAGGAAGGCCGAAAGGCGGCAGAAATGCATTATGCAACAGCTGACTATAGGTTTCCCGAACGCATCCCCTGAGTGGCCTCTACCTGTTCTTTTGGGAGTGGGATGTTTTTGATATATAGATATATAGATATAGATCTAAATATAGATATATATATATATATATATATATATATATATATATATATATATATATATATTTTTTTTTTTTTTTTTTAGCTCTGCCACTCCTCCACCTACGATAGAAAAAGAACGGAACGGACCACAGTAATGTGCCTTTTTTTCGATTATTTATTCAGGTTGCAGGTCTCGCCACAACGTGTTTCAGCCCACCACAGGCCTTGATCACATGACATTTGATGCGCGTCATCGCCGTGCTTTTAAAGTGAAAAGTACTCGTAAATACAAAACACATGTGCAAACTTATCCATAGACATAAGATTTTCCTGTTTTTCCTGGACATTGCTGCTAAAGCCCCCCTCATGTACTGTTATAGATATTGTTGTAAAATACAATTCATAATTTAAGGATGTAAAAAACGCCCTGAAAGAATGTTAAAAAATACATACATCTTTCTGAACATTTTTGTACACATCTGGTTGTGTTTTTTTTCCTTCAGGAAAGCACCTCGCGTGAGCAATTGTTTGTTTATAGAACCTCACGTTTATCTACGATACATAAGATAACGGCACCAGGCATTTTTCTGCTAAATAATGCAGATCAGAACATATATATATATATATATATATATATATTCACTTAAAAAACCATAGGTTTCACACACGTTATAGTTCGGAATTAGCATTTAAAAAACCTTGCAAATTCACTTAAAAAACCATAGGTTTCACACATGTTATAGTTAGCTGGACATTTCCCTCGTAAAAAACCAATGAAATTCCCCCGTTATTGTTAGTTCAGATAACTATAACTCGCGCGCCCGCAATCCACTGCTCATGACGTCACATATTACATCACTCATGACATGGTCAGTGGCATCACTCATGACATCACTGATGACATCATCCTTGTGATAGAGTGGCGGTAGCGCGAGTTATAGTTATCTGAACTAACTATAACGGGGAATTTCATTGTTTTTTTACGAGTGAAATGTCCAGCTAACTATAACATGTGTGAAACCTATGGTTTTTTTAAGTGAATTAGCAAGGTTTTTTAAATGCTAATTCCCAACTATAACGTGTGACCACCCCAGAATGCCTTGGATTAACAATCTCTTCAAAATCGTAATATGTGTATTGTTTTTCTGATATTCGTCACCATTACACATTTTTGTATTGTACATGAACTGTGTTTTTAAATTTGCAGAAAAATCCTTTTAATTGTTTTTAATTGAAATTCACTTTTTATGTGTAAACGCACTGTTTTTTTTTTTTGGGTCGGAACAGCAACCCTCAATATTGTGTGTATGTGGTTTTGAGGGAGTGAGGAGTGACTAGGTGTGTTTAAGTAATCTCCTCGTGTTCCAAATACACCTGCGTGTGAAGAACCACCCACACTGTTTCTTCATATTCTATTTAACATTTCGTTTTGTTTTTTTACATTGAATCTTTATTGCTAGCATATGGCAACCATGTTGAAGTTACAGCTTATTTCCTATTTTTTTCTTCTTTATTTTTGTCTTATATGTCTTCAATTAAATAACAAAAAATAACCTTTGCATCAGCTTTGAAAACGCATTACTATTGGCTTTGACAAAGCTTGTTTGAGCGTGCCTTTGGTTTGGCATCTGCCTCAGCAGTTTTTCAGAGAGCTATGCATAGAGTCTTCCCAATTTGGTAAATCTTAAAGATACCATTTTGGTCTGTGGGTCAGATATAGACCAGCTTAATAAACAGCTATGGGATGTATTAAACATTTTGAGACAGGTTTGGTGGTATGTAAATCTGTTGTTAAGAAGTTGAGTTACCTGAGGGAATTAAGCTTACATTGAAACTTGGAAGCTAATGAGAATGTGCTGCATTCCAATAATTAATAACTGATGAGATGATGTTTCTGGAAGGGTGGATTATTATGCACAATATCTAGCTATTTTTTTTGGACATAGAGAAAACTGTTTAAGAATAGGATGTGTCATTTGTGTTCTAAATATTGTAAGAGGACATTTCATGATAGTATGTGTTGCATTAAAAATGATAGTGTATTTAAACCTTTTGATACAAGAGACACACAAAATAATCATAGTGACAGATGCCAGTGCATATGGTCTGAGAGCTAGTTTGATTAGTATTTACTGATTGTTTTTGCATTTAGGTCTTTTAAAGGGGCAGATGTGAGTATTCAGTGATTGAAAATGAGGGGCTTCCAGGTTGGTGGGGAATTAACTATTTTCAGACAGATTTGTTTGGTACATGCTTTAATGTGCACACATGCCACTGGTGGAAATTTTCACCACAAAGAGGGAGACATTTTTCCCCCTTGCATTGCGAAATGGCTATTCCCCCTGCATGAATAACATGAGATGAGATGTGCACCTGATGTATGAAACTAAAATGCTGATTGTATTTCAAGACTGCCTGTGCAGGCTGGGTAGTGTGATGGCAATGAGGAAGATTGGGTATGTAAGTAGTTTTTATTGTAAATGGTTAATTAAAACCGTTTACAAAATTCATTTTAAGGTTCTCAGTTCTGTAAAATCATTCAGTACGCTAAAAGTTCATAAAAAAGGTTAATAGATGCATAATAAAAAAAAAATAATTTGGGATTTGTGGGGCCCATGCAGTCATCTTAATCTAGTTCTTTTTGGGTTACGTTGTACTTAATTCTAGGCCGCCCGATAGGATTCCATTTGTGCAGGCTGTTACCAGTTTGTTTCACCTGCTTGCAAACCAGCTGGGGGTCGTCTGATTTAAAGCATGCTATCACTGCTTGTCTCTGTGTGCGAATCCTGCGGAGGTTGAATTGTGGTTCTGTAGCCGAGCCCTTTCTTCCTCCAAGTAAGCGAGTATTAAGTAATTGAAAATGAGGGGCTTGCAGGTTGGTAGGGAATTTACTATTTTCAGACATATTTGTTGGGTACATGTGTTAATGTTTACACTGACCACATGCCACTGCTAGAACCTTTCACCATAAAGAGGGGAAGAATGTTCCCACTTGCACTGCAAAATGGTTTTTCCGCCTACATGAATAACATATGAGAGAAGATGTGTTCCTAATGTATGAAACAAAAATGCTGATGGCATTTCGAAACTGCCTGTGCAGCCTGGGTAGTATGATGGGGAAGACTGGGTAGTTACTAGTACGGAGACCAGTTGCCAGGTAGCTGTATGTGAGGAGAGTTGAAGTTGATCATTGAGAGTAATTAGTTGAGGTATGAAATTGTTTTGTTTCAGGATGGCCAAAACATTTCGAGAAGAATTGCAGATTGGTGATTTATGTGGAACTGTTGTCTGGGCTACCAGAAGAGAGTGGTATAATAAGAGGAGCAGATACGTTGTAGGAACAGGGTCATGGAGATATGTCAGCAATGAAGAGAAAAAGTAGACCAGATGTTTGATGGCCTCCAATGGATGGAGAAATGTAGGGATTTGTTAGAAACTGCATGGCATTTGATGTGCCTGATGTTCACGTTGGTGAGATGCCAGTAATTCCTCTTGGATTTCTTTAGTGAGCATGGCAAAGAGTTGGAATTGATATTAGTAGTCCACATGTTTTCTGGGGATTGGGCGCAAAGTATGCACTACTAGTTTTGGTACATTATAACTCAGTGGCCAAAGTTGAAGTTTGTATTGGAGGTAAGACATGAGTGGTGGAATTCTTGAGGGAGGTATTTTTGAGATAAGGTTGACCAAATGAAGTTGTCTCAGATAACAGACCACAATTTGATTATGAAGAGATCGGTTTCTGAGGAATCAAGGACTAAAGCTTGACAGATCGGGGTTATATCTTCCTAGAGAAAATTGTTTGGTAGAATATTAGAATTGTGTACTGAGAAAGTTTGCAGATAGCAATGCAGAAAAGACTGATGTGGAGTTAGGATGGTAAAAGAATGTAATGAAGTTTCTTTACTATCCTGTTAGAAATGGAATCTTTGGTTGGCTAAGGCTTGCGCCAATGCCAGGCAGAGACCACCACTCTAGTCAGGGCAAGGGAGTTACACGCCAAAGATAACTCCTGCTCACCCCCTTGGTAGCTTGGCACGAGCAGTCAGGCTTATCCTGGAGGCCATGTGAAAAGCGTTTGCGCACAGCAACAACATACTAGGCACACCACAAAAGGAACTCCACACAAGGTTATATCAAAAATTGCCTTTGCATTCTCATAACACATTAGAATAGTACTCACATAATATACATGGTGCCACCTGACACTAGGTCATACTTTCAAGGGATTATTTACACATGACCGGACCCACTGGACCACTGTCAGAACCATCACAAAGCAAACTTAGTAAAAGCAAGACATATCATAAACGTACAACAAGTAATCACTGGTAACCACTGCACTCCGCATTAGCCTGTAACATAAACCACATTATGCACAGTATCAAATTAGGCGCCAAAGACATTGTACGCCAGCCTCATCAGTCTAACATATTAGACCCTAACCTCCTAAGCATCCCTCACATTAGGGGTATACTCACAGTAGGAAATAATCTTACTGTCATAATCACATTACACACCTAATCTCATCCCCAAACTCATTAAGAGGCGTGAATTACAGTAAAGCATCACATTTCCTAATATCGTGTGCATCACTGACCCCTTGGCCAACTGGCCTTCCCAAAGGGGCTCAAATGCCCTGTGTCCAGAATGTCAAGGCTGCTGCCTATGCAGCAATATCTAGAAACGCGCCATTGCGCAGACCTAAACAGTGCAGCTGCTGCTACTTGCCGTGCAGCTGAGAATAAACATAATGAAGGGGCCCTGGCACATTTTGTGCCTCCTCCGCCCCGCTGGGCTGCTTTATATAAAATTACCCCCAAAACATTGCAGCTGCCTGCGGTCTCTCAGGACAGCTGGGATCATCTGCAAAACGTTGCAGCTGGCCTCTGCCAGGCGGGGCAGCTGTGAATAACATCAATGGGCCCTTCGCTGGAGCTACACGGGCTCTCCCAACAAACATGCCCCCAAAACATGGCCGCTGCTCTCTAGCAAGCGGGGCAGCGGTAAATCAAAATAGGGGCCCAGCACACGGGGCTTCTAAATAAACTCTGCCCCCATGTTGGAGAGGCCTGCAACGGCGGGACCACTCAGGCACCAACAGTGTGCCTCGACATGTAGGGAGACACGGGCCCCTCTGGGCCCCCAACAACCAGGTGTCCCCTTCGTTGGAGATATGTCACTGGTACTACACGTACCCTCTGAGCCCCACTCCGGGACTCTTAATATAATGGCCCTCTTCGGCGCAGCTGCCCTCTAGCAGGCGGGGCAGCTGTGGCCGTGGCAGAACTGGGAGGTGCATGGGCCCCTCTGGGCCCTCTTAAAACAAATCTGCCCCCTCCTAGGAGCGTCCCGCTCTCTCTCTCTCGTGGGTCCACTCAGAACTAGGGACGGGGGCGGGCAAGCGGCAGCTTGACTCACCGGGGCCTTGCGTGGGGACTCTGCTCCTCTCCCGTTCGCACTGCGGCTGCCCTCTTTGTGGCACGCGGGGCTTCCCTTTGCTCACGGGGGCCCCGTGCTGCCGTCGGCGGCCTCGGACGCATCTCTTCTTCACCCGGGCCCCATCCTGAGACCCGGGACTTCGCTTGTGAAGCCCGCGAGGCTGCAGCCGCACTCTCTCTCCCTCGTGTCTCCGGCGGGCGGGAGTTCCTCCCTCTGCCCACCAGATGACTCTGACGTCCCACCCGCAGTCAGGCGTCTGGCGCCTGGCTTCCGGTTCGAACCGGGCTGCAGCGGTGACTTCTTCTCGGTCAATGCAGGGTGGGCACCCATAAAAATACACAAACAGTGGGGTGGGCACCCACTGACAATCACCAGAGGCAGCGAACAGCGGGGTGGGCTCCTGCTGCGAATTATGCATAAGTGCGGGGTGGGCTCTCGCCAGAAGTCGGCAATGTGGGGGAATCCCTACGTCGAGATTCCCTCGAACTCGATCGCAGCGTCGCGCTGCAAGTCAAAAATAGAAGCGCTTCTCAGGACAACCAAAGCGCTCTTAGAAATAAAAAATAAAGCGCTCACAAGGTGCAAGAGCCATCAAAACGAAGTCCTTATAGATGAAGGGACCATACAGGGCCCAGGGAGGCAAGCCCACCTAGCAACCATTGTGACACAGGGTCAACTCACAGCTCTGCACATGTGCCTATTGCAGCCTTTGTATTTGTGACTGTGATGAGTCCTTCCTTCATTTCGACTTAATTCAGAACCCGCCAGCTCCTGACCAACAGGTTTTGGCTGTTCTCATGGTTTTTGAACAGAGTGTGGGGTTATTCGAAGTACCGGCTTGTGCATCTTTTTCCAGGAATTTCAGTGTATGGTTTGAGGTGTAACTGCCAGGGACCCATCTGGCCGGCTGCACCCACCACTAGAAGAAATGTAAATTACGTATTTTGCAGGTTCACATACCGCGCATACCAGTACCTGCCTGAAGAAGCGATTTCTGGAAGTTAAAAAAAAAAAAAAAAAAAGGAATGCAGTGTCCCGCGAGTGCCGCGAGAGCGAGCACCAGGCCATATGTTTTGAATTATCGCGCCCGTGTCGCTAATTCAAAACATATGGCGCCCGTGCGGGTAACCGCAACCAATAGGCCACGCACGTGCATGTGTGGCCTATTGCTTGCGGTTACCCGCGTGTGGTGAGCTTTTGAAAGACCCTTACAATTAGTCTCGCAGCGCATGCGC
This sequence comes from Triturus cristatus, assembly GCF_964204655.1. NCBI lineage: Eukaryota > Metazoa > Chordata > Amphibia > Caudata > Salamandridae > Triturus > Triturus cristatus. Next base: position 285,518,621 of record NC_140594.1, on the reverse strand, counting down.
AAAGACAGGAAGTGTGTGATAGTGGTGGAAAGAGAAGCATGAGGTGGAATCTACAGCAGGCAATCTCGTTTTTCCACATCCCCACATTAGACAGCGCCATCGGGGTCTCCTAAGACTAACTTGGCACCTCTGTAGTTAGTTAATTAGTTTTTTTTCCCCCTCAAAAGCAGTCCCTTGTGCTTCGTGACATCCTGACGCACCCCCCCCCGTAATGTCAACATTTATATTTACTACCTCAGAGGTGAAACCGGGTGGGCTGCAGGTGAAGCTAATGAGGTTCCCAGGACGATCTAGCACAGTGAGATTATATTTCCGTCTAGTGCTGTCAGCCCTAAGTCCTGTGGGCCAGTGCGGTCCTGTTATGGGCCAGTTCCCGAGTTCCAGAATATCCTGTATCAGAGGCCTTGAAAAGACCAGACCGGCGCTCACGAGACAGCTATGACGTCCGCCCGCTCACGTTTCCCAGATCCATGCGTGAAGGGCTGCTCCAGTCCACATTTTTCCTTTGAATTCTGGGACTTGTAGTCTTATTTATTCAAAGAAAATACTGGACTTTACAAACACATCATGCATGGACCTTGGAAACTTGTCAGCTAAGTGACGTCTTATTGAGAACAATGACTTTCTTCACACTTATAAAACCCGTTCTCGTCAGTGAAAACATTGGCCCACAACGCCTGCCACGCCCTCCTCTCAAGCCCCGGTGTATCCGTGCATCACATCTTGGCACAATGACTGGCTGTCTGTGGTTATGGCCGGGTGAGCTGCCCCAAGAGCACACAATGGGACACAGGTTGCGCCAGGATCTTTGCCAACCATGTCTGCCACGGTAGGTACATTCTTCAGTGCTGAGGACTCTCTTCTCTTTAGATGAAGGAAACCATTTAAAATAACCCCTCGGAATGTTCAGACGTAGTTTTTTTCTTTTTTGGTGTTTAGTCTGATCTTGGTATTTTTGTGGTTAAAATCCAGCAAGAAGTGCTTTATAGTGGGATTTTGTAAAGCAGAGAGCCAAATAAATTTGTCCCGCTGCCAGTCTGTTTTTCAGGCTGGAACATCTCTCTTAGACGTGTTACTACTGGTAAAAAGAAAGAAATGAATGAGTGTAGATAGGTTGTTTCCTATTTTGCAGGTTCACATACCGCGCATACCAGTACCAGACAGGGACGCGCCCTGCCTGAAGAAGCGATTTCTGGAAGTTTAAAAAACAAGCACGGTCTGCTTTCACTTTCGTCCGTTGTGAAAGCCTTCTTGTCATTATGAGGCCATGTGTTTGAAACACATGGCCCCATAAAGATAAGAAAGCTTTCACTACGCACAGAAGGCAGACAAGCCCGTCCAAATGGGACTGCTCAAAAAGCCGAACAAAAATGTCACAAACAGCTCTTTTCCAATGGCTGGCCACCGTTTAGCATAAACGGTGCCGCCAGCCAATGGAAAAGAGGGGCGGGGCTTAATGCCCTTTTCAGAAAATACCCGAAATCATTAAATCTTGCCAGCGAGACTGCACATGTGCGCATCCTACGCCAGGCGAGACCTAAAAAAGCACTATGACGTGGCCATGCTGCCCACGTTATAGCTCTTTTTTCAATATTTTTTGTTTCTTATTCCCCCCTGCATTCTGCATCTCAAAGTAAATCACAGTCCTCTGTTGGCATCAGCTTTAATCTTTGAGTGGGCTATGCTTATGCCTAAGGCAGTCTCGCCTCCCGAACTTCCTTAGGGCAATAATGTCATGACAACCGTAGTCTCTGTCAGCCAGCTGCCGAGGATTGACAGTGGAGCTGCTTACAACACTTGATCCCAGCGGCCACTTCAGTTTTACCTTTCATAGAAGGCTGAGACATTGAAGGGTAAATGCATGAAGTAACCAAGCATGAGGACAGCATAGGTTAAACAGTGCTCTGTAAAAATTATTTTTCTGTTGACGCCCCTTTTTTTCCTTTCATTACTTTTTCCTTTCCCACTTGTGTTCCTTTTTTTCTTGCTTCGCTTCTCTGGCTTTATTGATTTCATTGAGCCCCTGGCCAATTTGGGTTCAGTGATGGGGGCCCAAATTATAATCTGCACAAGAGTTCTCAACATTCCCAGACCATGCATGAGTAGTTAATCCAGGCCAGCTCTTAGGTTGTGCCTGGGCACCGCATGGGCTGCTCTGCATGCTGTATTCGAGTATGGATTTGAAGCTCCGTCCACTCCTCACCCATATTTTTCATTGGCTTGTGTCATTGTCCTTTGTAAATGCTGGCTTCTGATTCGTTAAGAGGCTTGTTAGTCCCTCCTTAGTAACGCCTTGTCTCCATTTGTAACCTCCATGAGGACTAGCCCTTTTATTGCTGTTGTTACACAGTATGTCTTATTTAATCTGTAAGCACTATTTTCTTTAATAAGTTTCTCCTACTGCGGGCATGGCATGCTTTCCTGCAACATTCAGCGCGCCACGCACACTTTCACTTTCCAAGCAGCCCAGGCTAATGGCGGACGCTTCTTTGAAATGAAATAGGTCTCGCATTTACAAGAGTTTGAGCTATTGGTATTGTAAATGAAAATGCCTTTTATTTATGTGTTAATTATCAAAACCGATAAATCAAAGGCATTGTCATTTACAATGCCAATAGCTTAAACTCTCACAAATGCGAGACCTATTGCATTGCAAATGCTTGTTTCTCTTTTAAAACAGAATAAAGATGGAATACAAGTCCCAGAATGCAAAGTCCAAAAAAAACAGGACTTTATAACTGCTATTGCACAGACTAGTTTCAGGTGCTCAGGAGTGCTGAATGGGGTCAAATACCAGTGAAAGGGAGCATACCAAGGTACATGAATTGACAGTGAAGCAGGAAATTCATGGCGCAATCGGTTTCAGTGCTCAAGTATATACATTGATGATTTTGACACTGTTTACTTTTGATACAGATATGTATAATAATTTCCAGACCTGCTGGCAGTATTCAGGTGGAAAATACCATCTGCTCTCAAAACTTAATTAGTATATGTGGATCTATCCTGTGACAGTGCATGCGCTAGCACATGCGGTCTTGCTTGCGAGAAATATTGTTTGCTACGGGGGGCTTGGACCCCGCCCATTGAGCAGCACATGCCGGCTTCACTTCCTCTTCTTTCGTCTGGTGCATGGACAGAGTACTGATTGCTTCCTCGAGATTAGTGTAATTCCGCTGCTCACACTTAAGGTACTATTTTAAATTTCATATTCTCCTGTCCTTGTTACTTCTTCCTATCACTCAATTGCCTGTCTTGCTTCTTACCCTCCTACCCATCCTTGTCAGTGTTCCTTCTTCCCCTCCCATCCCCCTTATCCATAGTGCTTCTTCCCTTCCAGACCCCTTGTGTCTGTGTTGATTCTTGCCTCAGACCCCCACTGTTCTGTTGTCTGTTTTATCCCACCCACCACAAGTGGAAAAAAAAGCTATGACTCTGCCAGCCTGGTGTTTTCTAACTTTTAAAGCAAACACAAGGAGATGATGGACGGAGTGCTGAAACTTTTCAGACACTCACCCCCAGTCACAGATTTGGGTTGTATCCATCATCATTCTTTAGCTCACTATGCCACCTCAGTTCAGACCCAGCTATATACAAATCAGTCTTGACCCTGTGCCTCATGGGAATAGTCCAGCCCGAACTGCCAAGCCAGGTCTTCCCTGAACCGGAAACAAGGATCCTGGGACTGGTTTCTTGGTAACACACTTCATCAGCCAGGCTAGCTTGAATCCAGTGTCAAAGAGAGCAAGGGACCCACGTCTGGGCATATCCTGCCAACTTAGGGTGAACAAAGCAAACACAAGGAGAGGATGGACGTAGTGCTGAATCCTTTCAGACACTCACCGCTAGTCACAGATCTGGGTTGAATCCATCATCTGGGTGTTACCCAGAAACTGGTCCCAGGATGCTTGTTTCCGGTTCAGGGGGAAGGCCTGGCTTGGCAGTTCGGGCTGGACTGTTCCCAAAGAAGACTTTTATGCCTCCCGCACGCAGTCCAAATTTTATATTGCTCAAGGAAGTTGGTCTGGAGTATGGTGAATCTTCTATTAATCTGGCCCCACTTTTGCAGTGTTGCTCAGTTTGGTGTAATTCCCATGCCTCATTTAACAGGGAGGTCATTGAAGACTGTTTGTCCTGCAACATGCATCTCCAAAGCCCTTGGCTGGGTTACATCAAGCGGCTGTGTAGAATGCTGGGCAGAACAATCATTTTTCCTAGACCCGGAGGGTTATGTTAGGAGGAAAGATCCTGGCTGAAAAAATTGTTCCTGGCCCTCGGACAGCGAGAAAGGGAAGCGGAAGCTTTAATCAAGACCCAGAAAAATGACTTTGTATTAATCCAGTTAGCCCAGGGCGGAAGCCATATCTGGAGCTTGTGATTAGCTCATGGGACAGGACTCTTTTAACTAGGTTTAGGTTTGGATATGTTAGATAGTAGCTATGTTTTTTGCTCGGGCAATATGATTCTGTGTCTGGACCGGAGGCGAGGATTATGTCTTTCTTATTTTTTTCTCCAGCAGAGAATGTGAATTCGAAATATCTACCACTACATGTCCCATGAATTATTAGCGGGGAGGGAGACAGTCTAACCTATCAACATCATTCAAGTTCATTAAAGTCCTTTCTCCATTTTCATGCCGTCTTTCTATGCTGTTCCAGCAGCAACAGATAAGTACTTTGTCGAATTCTACATTTGGGGAATGATTTGTCATTTGAATTGGTGTTTGAATGTGTTTTGATTAATGACAGCAGGTTGCTGGAGCGTATACAGTCTTCTTTTGCGACCTACAATGTAATATGTTAATTAAAGCAGACTTTTTCGCACCTTGGTCTTCCGACCACTAGAGGGCACCACACTCCTTGATTGAACTAATGACCTGTGCGCATTTTCTTACAGTGCACAATAGTGCCTCTGGTTGAATCTGTTGTGCAACTGATTTTTGAGGCGACGGCAGTGGCGGCCACTAGGGAATAGTAGTGGTGGGGAAGGAGGTTAAAAAATAAATAAAATAAAAGCTCACTTACTTGGGTACAGCCACCACCTCTTATCCTTCCTCCCTCTATTACTTTCTCGAGGCAGCACAAAGACTCCACTAAGCCAATCATGACGCTGCTGTCACCAGCATGACAGCAGTGTCGTAATTGGTCTGAGAAGCCTTGTTTGGTACTCAGAAAGAGAGTGGGAGCCTGTGCATGTTCTCCACCCTGCAGCCCAATACAGGTGGGTGGAGAAATGCTAAGTGCGCATGTCTGTTTTGTTGGCTAAACTGTCATGCATGTTTAAGTCCACCAGTCAGTCCTCCCTCTCGTTCTGTTATTATAATTTTATGTTTCCTTTTGCAGTCAGTGGGGTGACACTCCTCCACCTTAGCAGAGAAGAAGCCGCTGGGTGAAGGAGCCCCGAGCCACCTGCAATTGTGACAAAATATTTTAGGTAACTCTTTGTGCCCTCGGAGTCTGACGCCCAATAGGGCCGGTATTCATCTGACATATTAGGGATTGTTTTGAAGAAGTGCAGGCCCTCACCCGGGGTTGGAATAATTAGAGGCTTGCACACCGACCTGGTAACTGCCCTGTGAATACAAATGGTGTGGTGCTTTGAATTTACTATTAAACCTTCTAAAAAGGTTAAAAATAGAACCGCTTGTCACCCAGCTTTAAAGCTTAATACTCATTATGCAGTGCTCTCTGGAGCAGGAGATGGAGGTGGAAGGTTTCTACTGGAGAGATTATGTTTTTTTAAAGCAGTAGACGCTTCTGTTTATATAGCGATAGTGAGTGTTATGGCCCTTATTGAGCAAAAATTTACAGTTTTAGAGTGAGAATGTAAGGAACCATTCAAGAGACATTAGGGGAAGTAACTGTAAAAAGGCTGGTTTTATGAGAAAGCACGAACAAGGGGTTGATTTGGAGGCATTTATAAAATTAAAGCAGTCTCTCCTGTCGCAAGATAAACCAGGGATAGAATTTTTATTGAGAAATCCAACTAAATGTTTTTATCAGAAGAGCTTCCATTCCCAGATGTCCCAGGTACCTCTGTGGTTGATGATTCTTCTGGTGATTCTGAGGGGGGAAATAGGACATGATAGACCTTGGCGTCCTGCCTCCATGGTTTCTTCAGAGCCTGGAGTTTCTTCCAATGACAATCAAGCCCCCATATATGCTTTGCTGGATCCAGAGGATATTCTTCATCCCCGCTCCTCCGATTGGACCCCCGGGGGAAAAGTTGCTGTTTATGTAGCTGGTCGACTCCATAAGTCATTAGATAAGGAGGTATGTAATAGACTAAGAGCTGAGTGTCCCCGGCAGACATTGGAATGTAGAGTGGCGCAAATGCCAGACATTTATGCACGTATGGCCACCTTCTTAGCAAAATATCTCCTTGACCCAAAGAAAGGTACAGATCTCTCATGGAGTTCATGTCAGGATAAGTTTTTGTATGTTTCTGGTCCACTGACTAAGTATCTTGATATGGCGAAGAAGGCAAAAGAGCGTAAAGCTGATGACCAATTTTGGTGCAACAGTCCCACTGTGCACTGCCCATGAGTAGGCAAATGTGAATCCCACAATACTTATAGTAAACATTTTTATCAATTTTTTTGGTTCACTTTTCAACATGCTTATCTGTTTTTAGGTCTCGCCTGAGCCAGCGCATGAGTCGCTCTGTGAGACATTTAGTATATGGATTTTCAAAGTGCTACCAGACGGCCTAACGCTTGTGTTCACTCAAGCGTGCACGCGCGCAGCCGCCATCTGCCTCCCTTCTAGCGCGATCACTGCTGCACGCGTACCACTCGCGTGCTTCGCGATCACTTTCGCTTTGATCCATGTACATTCCTCGGGGCACCCTTTCCTTGCTCTCCCAAGCGCCTTGCTCCGCCCCTCCCCACCACAGAGCACGTCCCTGCGATCACAATCACTTTCGCATGATTGCAATCACTTCCGTGTTACTTTTTTTTTTTTCTAGTTCTTAGTACTGCCGCCTGGTGTACGAGATGGGTCGTGGGTGGGCCTATCCCTGTCAATACCCTCTTGAACAGTGTTCAAACTTGCAAATTGCCATTGCGGTTTGCTGGCAAGCACGAGTAGAGTGCAGCAGGCACCCCCTCACATGAGCGATCCCGCTGCCTCCGCGGTTTCAACAAACCCTCCGTGCCCTGAGTGCAGCAGGCAACCCCTCCCTTGAGCGATCCCGCTGCCTCTGCTGTTTGTTTGCCTTCCAGAGCGCGGCCAATGCTTGTTTACTTCGCAATCACAACCTTATAAGTCACTCGTGTAATCACAGCACGATCTATCTCTTTAAATCCTCGCAACCAAAGAGGATGTTAAACAAGTTCACGTCACTTCCTTTGGTAACATTAGCACCGCGATTTTGAGGTTATGGCCGATGGGTCTCTGGTAAGCATTCTGCATGATCGTTGAGCCCGGCACCCTTTCTTTTGATACTGAGCACATTGGCACATGGTTAACTGCATGTGTATTTAGATTCCGTCTTCGAGTGCACAGCGTTTTGATGTTTGAGCCTTGGTATGTAACTGAGTAAGCAGTTCGTACGCTTTACAAACCAAGCACATTTCCATATAACATCATGTGAGCACCTATGCCGAGCACTGAGTTTCATGGCCACAGCGGTTTTATATTTTTTCCCAAGTCCCGATTTGCATGCTTCGTACTTGCACAGAGCATTCATTTTTAGCAGTTCAACTTTTTAAAAAAATCCGTACAACCTCGGCATTATTTTTTTTTAATAACGTTTAGCGCGAGGTGCGTGCGTGCTTGTTCTCTCTAATATCACTCCGTTTATGGGCACTTTAAAAAGTAATAACTTAGTGTGTGCGACGTACACCTATCAGCCAACTGTTAAGCCTTTTTGTACCAGGAGTTTTTGCCACTTTTAAACTTGTTGCGGTGCTTCGTTTTGTGGTATGTTTTGCTTTGCCGCAGAAATATTGGGCCTCGCTCAATAACTGATAGCTTTTCCTAAGTCACAGCTTAGTTTATAAATGCGCCGGCCACGCACCTTAAACCAACATATAAACACACTTATGAGCACAGCTCAAACTACAAAAACGGGACAACGAAAAGGCAGCGCGCACAGGCTCAGATACATGCAAGGTCGCTCAGCTCATCAGCTTCCTAATGTCGGGAAATCCACAGCAATTTATCAAACCCGCTTTTGTGCATCCTTTATAATTGTAGCACGAGAAGAGTTGGATTGCACTTTTAGCCCAAAGTGTCCAAAGCTGCAGAAGTGTGTCTTGCAGCTTCGCGTATTTAAAAAATTAATTCCCAGGTTTGTGAGTTGCAAACGCTGGTCAGATCAGGTTTTAAGAACAGGTAGAGAAGGGATTGCATTCATTAGCCCTGGATGATAGTAAGATACCACTTTCACTCTGGTCCATGAGTGGCAGTGGTTAAACCACGGCTTCTCAGCAACCGCACACTGCTACTCACCACAGGCAGAACCTCCAACCTGTAGGGGGCTTGACTTCCTACGGTAGGAAATCAACAGTGCATGGCTTTCAAGCACTGGATCTTTCTCCATGTACTCACTGGTTATCTTCATAAGGCTTAGTTTCACCCTTTCTTGTTCCATTTTTTCTTCAACTGGTAGCTTCCACCTCGGAACAGGAAAAAACTTCAGAAGTTTGCTGAAAACTGTAGACACCATCCGCCACTAGCTTGAATGTAACACATAAGCAGAGTCTACGTGTAATGAGGATTACCACAAGTACCAGACATTTTCTGTCTCTATATCTTTTGAATAACACACCAATCTGACCATTCCATAAAGCAAGAATGCAAAACCTCATTCTCAAATCACTCCATTGAGCCATCAGCCAACCACTGCATGCAATCCAGTTAGAGAAACTCAACTATTCCCACCGAAACCTGCAAAAGAGATCTGTGCTCTACCAATCCTGTATGTTATTTTGTAACAGATTAACATTACTTACAAAATGCCACGTAGCCTTCTCAGCATAGGCTTTAAAATTCCTTGACCCTTATTGATTGCTTCGACTTGAAACCCCAAGCTCTTCACAAATACTAGGCCTGTGGAATGTGTAGGCGGGCTCTACCACGAAACTGTTTACGCTGGATTTTTATTTGCAATTTGTACAGATTGGATGTCTCAATCTGTGAATATCAGACCCTGCCTGACTGAACTCACATTACCCTGGTCACTGGCATCATTTTGTCCATGTGCATTACGACTCTGAAGTAATTGTAAGCTAGCTAATACTTAGTGCTTTATAAAACTACTAAATAAGCACACCATTCTGCCTAGAATGCCATGTGCTGTCTTTCTTCTCTTTAGTTTACTCATTACTTCCGTTCTAAAATAGGTGCTACTTCCTTTATTTTGTATTTAATACATTTATCTTGCAGTGGAAATATGTTTGCATTTTGGTGCATTGCATCACAATGATCCTGAGTACAGCATGTATCCCGTCTCACTGCCTCCCGTTATCTTCTGCCATCGCTCTCTTTCTTTCGCTCTCTCTCCATAAGCCGCTGGCGCTCTTTTTGCTGTGCCCCCGTGGCCCTCCTGGCAAGGACTGCTTTGCGGCCATCGCACTGACTCTGCACTCCCTCCCCCACACCATCATAGCAGCAAATGGCAGGAATATCATCACAGGCTTGAGCACGTGCGGCGCCTGTCAACCCGCATCCCATTCACACTCTGTCACAGGGCCGTCACTCCCAGCCCCTGTCAGCCCTTCTCCCAGTCGCTGCCATCATCATTTCTCTCTCTCTGTTCCTACACTTCGTAACTGTCTTTCTCAGCTTCAACTATCCCTAACAGTGTCTCTCTTTCTCTCACTTTCCTCTTACAGTCTATCTTTCTCTCTGAAGTTCTCACTGCCTCTTCCAGTCTCTTTACTACTCTCTCGCATACTCTTGGTTCAAGGCACTTTTCATTCAGTGACCTCTCTCCCTTTGCCGTCACCCCTGCTCCTCTTCCTCCCTCCCTCCCTCTCTCGCCAGGCTGGAGCTAGACTCGTGGCTGTGGCTCAACTCGTGGGCTTCTGGGGGCCTCATGCCAAAAACGAGCCGGGCTTTCAGGGAGGTGATGTTCCCTGGTGCTACATCTGCCACCCGTGTACCATCTGGTTTGAATCCCGGCCTCGGCTGAACATTATTGTCTGTTCAGACTTAAATTGGCTTTAAATGATGCTTTTTATAACCAGTATTGGCATAGCCAATAGGTCTCGCATTTGGGACCTTTATAAGTGTTTCACTACTTTTTGCGGATGAAACTATATTAATCCCCATATCCACCCACGGGATTGTATTAGGTTTTGTAAGGAGCATGGCCTGGTATTAAACGAGGCCAAATCAAAATACATGATCTTCTCTGAAGAGAATACTACATCACCTAATAGATCCATGTACGCAGGAAGTAGCCCCCACAAGCAAGTATTTGCTTTTGACTATCTGGCATTCGTGTAACATCCAACCTAAATTGGGCTCTCAATATTGAAAATGTCCAATTCTCGCTACTTCAACAGACTGCTCATATAAGTAAAATTCATAAAGACACAGTGTCCAGGAAAGTGGTCCCAGTATTGGAAATCTATTATCAAAGCATTGGAAGGAGCTCGTTATGGGGCTGAACTGTGGGGCAGTGGTGGCTGATGACATTTGAAAGTGGTGAGGCGTAAAATGATTCTCTTACTGCGCCGTAGCTAGCGAGCGTAGTGAGCGAGGCCGAACAACCTATGGGGGTTTCGGGGGGTTCTACCCCCGAGAAAAGTATAAAAAAAGAGTGGACAAGTGGTGCATTTTCAAGCAAATTTGAGAAAGCAGGAAGGTTAATAAAGCAATTATGAAAGTGCAATTATTACATTAATAAAGAGATGTCATATAACCTAGGTAGCTGCTTATTCAGTATAACCACAGAGCTTCATCACAGACTTCGAGATACAATGCATTTCTGAGTACCTCACAGATGATTTTTATTTAACAGACAACTAAACAGATCGCAAACTAGCGCACTATTCAACACATTCACTTTTTGTAGATAAAATCAGCGTGTCTGTCTTTAAGAGCAGCAAACTTTTCAATAACTTGAACGTTAAAGTCTGGTATTCTTTTCACTAGGTCTCTCTCTATTGAGAGCATTGCTAAGGCATTCAGTCTTTCCTGAATCATGGTGTTCCTCAGGAATGGCTTCATTCTGTTCAAAGTGGAAAAACATTGTTCCGCCTCTGCTGTTGTCAATGGACTGTTAATGACTATTTTTAGTAAAGCCACTGTCTGTGACTTTTCCATGTTAAGGTTCTGAATTAAATCAAGCAAAGAAATTGCACCAGTGGCCTGCAGATATACATTCATACTGTAGAGTACAGTTAATTCAGTTCTCAGATCCTCTTTGTTGAGCATAGGGTAAGATTTCACAGCCTTATTCAGTGCTTGCTCAGGGAAGGAATTATCATATTTTGCAAACAGATCACTTTGCAGTAATATGGCACTCACCAAATGGTTTGTAAAAGAAAAACGTCTCTTTTCCTGCACAATTATAGTGTCACATATCTCTCTTGCAATTCGGACCAGACTGCTGATGTTTTTTCTGCGGTTAGAGAAACTAGAATCATTTGGCAGTCTGCTATCTAAATTGTCAACCCCTTCTCTGACTTTGTTAATGCTGGTGACAAAGTCAGTGGTAGCTCTTTCCACACACAGTATCTAGTTCACGTTTTTGTAACCGCTCATATAGTGCGTCAACATGAGGCATTCTGTCATAAAAAAAAAAACAGCAAAAACTAGAACTCCCTGTCTTGCAGTGTTCTAGCAAAGTCACAGGCCACATTTCTCAAGGTCAACCCTATGTTGGTATTTTATGCCTCCCTGTGGAATCCTTCTGTTGACAATCGTATGAAGTACCTCCGTTCTTTTGAGGGAACACTAGAAGAATGCTGCCATTCCTCCTACATCCATAAAGAATGGCTGTGCCTCGGATGTTTCCTACTGCTTGTTGTATAATCAGATTAAGTTGGTGGGCATAACTGTGCACATAATGGGCATTATGGTACACATCTCTAATTTTTTTTTGTACTCCACCGGACTTTCCACTCATTACTGCAGCACCATCATAGCTTTGTGCAATCAGTTTTTGTTTTTGAAGCTGCTCTGGAAAATCAACTTTAGTTCTTGTAGAATAGCTGAAGAAATGCTTTCTGCACGAGTCTCTTAAATGTGTGAAACCATTGAACCTCTCCACAAGTCTGCTGTCATTGTCAAGGTACCGAAAGATCAGTACAGACTGTGTTTTAGTGGCCACATCCGTGGTGTCATCAGCCTGAATAGCCACAAAGTTGGTGTTTTTCAACTCTTGTACGATATTGCTTTTTACAATCTCTAGCATGCACTCAGGCAGTTCCTTTTGTATTGTTTTAGAGGTGCCCTTGAAGACTGTAGCACTTGCTAGATGTTGTTCCATTTCACGGTCTATGCTTGCTAATAAATCCACAAGGCCTCTGAATATACCAGGATTTGCGGAACTTTGAGATTCATCATGCCCTCGTGATGCCAGTTCAAAAGCACCACAGAAACTAATGCAATCAATGATTTTTGATCGTATGTGTCTATTCCTATCAACTGCTTCATTGTGTTTCTTTATTGTTTTGCGGTACGCGTCGCTTATGTGGGCTTCAATCGGTGTGTCTCCCAACATTCCCAGTCTTGTCAGGTTTCCCATATGTATTTTTGTGTGGGCATGCGTCTTTACTTTATCTGACAAATGCTTCAAGGCTTTTACTCCTTTTTTTGTCCAAGGAATTTCACCACCAAACAGCAGGCAGGGGAAGCAGAACAGAGAATTTTTTGAAGGACATCCTGTAAGCCAATCAACTTTTGTGTACCAGGTGTTGAAGAAAGAACGTGTGTAAATCCTCCCTCTGTCTTGGGAACTTAGTTATACGTTTAGGTCTGGCCGGTGAGGTCCTAATTGTTCTACAACTAGTTTCTCTTCACGTTTCAGTCCAATGAACGGCTTTGCAAGTAGTTGCTCTCCTGTATTCATTGTGTTACAAATGTTAATGTTACCTGTAAATAATCAAGATACAACATGAGGTTTGGTGCATGTAGACACCACCCACCATGTAGACAACTTGCATAGCCCTTAACTACTAGAATGTAAAATATAGCAGCAGTTTCCTTGCCTTAAACGCTGGGATTGTTGACTGTGTTGTAGCCGCAAAGGAGGTTGGTGCCTCTTCTTCTTTGCCTTATTTGCACAAAAATTAGGTACAGGTCGGCAGCCTGAGGCTTTACCAGATGCTGAAAAGCAAATACAACAAAATGTAGTCGTGTCAACCAAACACACAGACTGTTAATTGTAAAGAACCCGAGGCCTCGAATCATACATAAAACAGATTCATCCTGTGATTTCAGAGTCATTGTGCAGACGTTTCTACTCACCATTCCACAATACACATTGTCTTATTTGTTAAGGTATGAGTCGAATCAATGTAATATCTTGGTGACTCTTGGAATTGGAATGTAAGAAATCTGCTTCAGAATCGATACAGGCAACAGATGCCTAAAAATATGCTATTGTGGGTGTAATTTATCCTTTATTCTAATGCCCATTTATTTTAAATAAAGCAATATTTTTCTTTTTAAATGCAGCCCGTTTTCCTTAAAGGAAAATGGGATGTGTCCAAAAAAGAAAATAAGGATATAGGTACTCCCTTGCCACATCCCCATTTGCCGTACATTATCATAATATGCAAACTTCCCTGAGCAATTGCATGGTTGAACATTGTTTGTGCGGTATGCCATTGCATACAAACGACATGCAAGAAACCAGCTCAATGCATTTTGTATACAATTTCTAAAGTCGGTAAGTGAACACTGCTAGTGAAACGTAGTGACGCCATTGTCGACTAATTGCCCTCACTGATGTGTTTCAAGGCCTACAGATTTCTAAGTGCACGCGCCTGCAGCCTACACAGGATCTGGATGACCCTGGATTGAGTGAAAGAAACAAACGCCTCCGGCCTTTGAAAAACCCGGGAGATAAGGAATCATTGAACCTGCCATGCAGTGATGTGCAGTTTAGAGCAGTATTCTTGTGCGTAGGCATCAGGAAAGGATATGTGATACTGGGGCCTGTGTGTATTTAAGTCTATCTTTGCCTTAACATGGATGGCAATTCCGTCTTGTACTGTAGTCCAACCCTTTAGAGACAGCTTTTTCATCGTGTACTCATGCCTTACCAGTGGTAGGCCCCATCAGTGTGCCCCAGTAATGTGCTATCACACATGTAGCTACATTACGCATGAAGAGGTTCTAATTAATAGCATGATTAGGAAAATAATATATTTTGAAGTTTTGAAATGTGAAAAGCAAATCATTTGTCAACGTGTAATTTCCCTAACATTCAAGTGTGTACTATCCGCAAATGCATACTCTATGCACATCTTGGGTGAGGAAAACAAGCAGCTACAACAACATGCATAACTGAAACACAGGTCTGGATAAAATTCCATATAAAAAACATTTGTAAATTACGCACTGCTGTAGGCATAACTGATACATGTCATAATTTAAAATTGTTTTTCAATTCAAGCATATAGAGACTTTATTCTTCCCGGGTACACTCGTAATGTTCATTTATCATTTTTCAATGACGTTTAGGCCCTAATTCTGAGGTGCAAATACTGGCTGGGCCCTAACTGTTACCAAGCAGTAAATCCGCTCCAATCCACTATAATCACAAGGAATGGCCAATTGCCACATGGAACCGGATTAATCAGTCAAAAATTACATGGAATATTTGAGGTTAAATGCACACATTTACCGCCTGCTCTGTGCAGGTAGTAAAAATATGCTTCTGCCTAAGGTTGTGGTGGGAGGGTGTTGGGAGTCAGGGAGGCACTGCAAATGTCAGAAAAAAGACAGGGAATGAAGCTTGGCTTCTGTGGCAGTCAAAACCTTATGCACCCCGAAAAAAATTGACTTTGGTGTCCCCATAACTGGAAGAACCAGGCGTGGGAAAGCCGGCCCATTCTGAATCAGGTGGAGAGGAATTCAAAGCAATAACTGTCCCGCTTAACACAGAATCAGTGCTTTTTAAGGTCTCGCCTACGCAACTCGCATGCGCTGCATAGGAGCCTTTAGCCGTCGCTCTGCTAATTTTCAAGCACACACTTGTGCTTGTGGCGGCATCCACCTTGCGGGAGCGAGCAGCGGCGCGCATGCTAATTGGCTGTTGCTCGCTCCCGCAAGGCGGATGCCGCCACAAGCACGAGTGTGCTTCAAAACAGTCATTAAGCGGAGCGCGGGCCGTGTTTCTTAAATTTTTTCCCCCCCACGGGGCCGCGCCACGCTCCCTCACGCTTGTTTTAAATAGCGCGGCACGCCCCCTTTAATGTTAAACAATGGTGGATGCGTGGCTCAAACAACTCTATTTTCTCATCATTCTTACTTTTTTGTAAGCAGCGCGGCACGTCTCCTAATCACCAACACTGGCGGCAGCGCGGGCTGAAATGACTGACTGAACCCTTTTGCCACATTACACTTTTTGAAAACTTCTGAATCATGCAAAGGTGCATTAAAAAAAGGAAAGCGATTTGCAGCATACTCCAGAATCCCATTGGCAAAGGCAACAACTTTACCATTCCATTTACTGTTTCAATGGCAGTCCGTCTTTTCAGCGCAATGGACTCGTCTGTCAGGGTTTCTTAAAGGGGAAGGGTGGCATGCTTACTGAATAAGGAGCCACTGAGCCCCTTCCCTGCAACAAACCATGCTCCGCACCATTAAAACATCCCTCATCGTCAGCAAGTTCAACACCTACTAACGTATGCATGCAGCGCCGCTGCAGATGGATATATATTATGCTTCATGGAAACAGCTGAGACATTTTCCTTCCATGCACAGTGTGAAATTTGCCAGTGGGAGCTGCAGGGGAAACGTGAAATGTCTACTGCAATGTGCCTAGTGCTTCCTCTCGCTGTTTTGTTTAGAGCAGTAATTGGGGACTGCTGAGCATTTTATCTGAAGGTGCGCTCACTCAGCCACCCTCCCTCCTTGAGACGCTAGGTTTGGTAATGATGCCCCTGCAGTAGTCATGTGTTTAAAGTAAGTGACAAAATGGCGTGATTTCACAAGTTGTATAACAAGCCTCACATCAAATTCCCAAAATTACACGCCGCAATTTACATTTTGCCATGGCCTAGAGCATACTAACCAATCATTAAATCCGACACCACCTCTCGTCTTCAATTCGACAATATGTTCAGACTGAAGGCTTGTGGGCGCTGCTATGTACATTACCAGAATTCAGAAAACCACCATGCTTGCGGCATCACGGGCTACAAACCCACTTAAAATTCTCGAATCATAAATCAGTTTACCTTAAATGAGAAATACATACTCCAAATGTGCCACACAATTTAGATGCCCAGGAATCTTTGAAATGTTAATGTTCCATGGTTTGTACCAGTTCAATTCAACAGTTGAACAGAGCAAGTCCCTGGTAGAATGAAGAGGACAAACCCTAGATTTGGGCGACTTAAGCAACTGTATGGAAACATTCACTGCCAGAACCGATTGGATGACTTGTGTAGTACAAGAACGAGATACCACTACACTTCCCTACTGTTGGGATGTAGTTGGTGCTGGACTATTCTGAAGTATTCCGTTGAAATATATATAACAAGCATTGGCATAGCGAATAGGTCTTGCCTTTGGGACCTTATATGTATTTAGTTATGCAGCACAATATCCTTACTGCAACAACATTAACTGTTGCATGGCTAAACACTTATAAGGTCCCAAAGGCGAGACCTATTGGCTATGCCAATGCTTGTTTCTGTTGGCATTTATTTCGGATTATTCCACATTTGCTATGAGCTCGATAAGTGTTTTGATGTTCAGCAACTGTTTGCCGACTGTAGAATTCTGAGGTCAATGCTAAATGTTTTGGTTTCCCAAATCCCTGTAATATCTTTTGTTTATATCAATCACTAATGTTAAATTTCGTTTTCTACATTGTTCATTTTCTTAACCCACAGGATTCGAAAGAGCTGAGGGGTGGCACAAGGGAAGGCATGTTGTGGGAAGTGGAGGTGGCGGTGCTTAATTCCTACTACCTCGTGGTACATCTAGTCAGCACAATCTTAACTAAAGACATTCACAAACTGGTCCTGGACTTGACTGTATTCAGATCCTAAACCTCACCAACACGATCTAATGAATCATAAAAAACATACTCAAATCTGCTACCCCATTTATATGAAAAACGTCAGTATCGCTCCATGTAATCATCCCATCTAGAATTAGAAATGAGTACCTACTTGAAATCAGAGAAAACGTGATCTCAATGACGTGGGGGAGACAGAAACACTGCACTCAATGAATAACTTTTTTTGGGACTATCATACAGTTTTCTTTCGCTAAATCCTAAAGTGAAGTAAATAAAAATAACATCTGCAACTTAGTGACGTAGACGATCGGCGTCAAACCTGAACATATAGGGGTAGGAGAAATGTCGCAATCACGAGTCACAGTGGCAGTGTGATCTGCACAGTCATCTATAGTGGCTCTGTCATCATTCGTTCTACTCGTCGTCACTGTAGTCACTGACAGTCACACAGTCACTGTCTGTACTCGAATGATCTCGAGTCGACTGCACGTGCTCTCGTGCAGAGAGGGAGGAAGGGTGACTGGCCGTCCCGATTTGCCCAGCAACCGCAGAATGACCAATCACTGCATGGCTTAACAATAAGCCATTACAGTGATAGGGCATTGCTATGTTGGACGCTGGGCGGGCCGTCCCACCCCCGTGGTGCCAAGTCAAGACTAGACTGGCAACCGAGCAGGCACTACATGCTGCAGCAGCAGCCAATCCTGACGCTGCTCTCTTCAGAGGAGAGCTGCTCTCTGAAGAGAGCAGCGTCAGGATTGGAGTGAGCAGGCAAACTCTCCGCTCATTTTGTAACCACGGGGGTCTGTGGTTTTGGGCAAACCCCCAGTCACCCTGTGCTTGCTTTCCAAAGACCACTGTGCGCATGTTGGGTTCCTGGCCGCGGAAAGGCAGCTGGCCAAACCCAACATGCGCAGTGTGCACTGTGCCGTACGCAGTCGCAAATATTGTGCAACATTATTGCTGATTGACTTACTTGACAGACAGTGCAAGCCAGGCTGGTTGTCACGTGATGTGCCACCGCCGCGCGACGGAGCGCCGCTTTACATTAATACAGTTTTAACATTGAAAGACAGTAAATTGTATTGTAATTTAAAGCAGCGTACTCAATAAATTGCCCAATAATTATTAGTGGGGCAACGCCCCGCTGCCCAAACGGAAAAACCGCCACTGCTGTGGGGTATTGGGAACATAAATTATTTTACTCTCATAGAAAACCACTTCTTAACATCACTTTTAAACCTTTCCATTAGCACCCACCTGGCTCCTATGTTTTTGGATTTGGGACAAAAACCTCTGGCACATAAGTTGGATTACAAACTGCTAATGTTTTGGCATCATTTGTGGTCTGTCAAAGAGCCTACCCCTTATCGATCGGTGACGATCGATCCCGCTGAAGCGACCCCAGGTAACCTACTTGGGAGACTTGGGATAGAGGGGTACTGGTCCATTCCTGAAAGACTGTCCTTTAGACCAAAGTGCAGGGGTTAAAAACATATACTGGGAAACCATAATGGAGAAGGAGATGACTAAATCGGTGGGTACATTGATCTTGGATTTTTTGAGTTTTAAATTTGTCACATTTTATGATGAAACCATTGATGAAATTGTTCCACCCCTGGCACGCAAACTATTTATACAATTTTCTTTACAAGAATCTACCCCTAAGCTGTTCTGTAAAAAGTGGTGTAGAAAGGTTTCCTCTGATAAGTGTCCAGCGTGCAAGCCGAGTTCTGAATCCATAGTCCACTTGTTATTCTTTTGCCCCCATTATAGAAGCGCCCCCATTATAGAAGCTTGAGGGGCAAAGTGGGCAAGTGGATTGTTCCACTGTGTAAACTAATTGGACCAGGCCATTACCTGGAGGTTTTGAGAAGTTTAGCCACTGACACCCGCAGGGTGGTAGTCTTTGGTTTGGCCAGATTCTGGCATGCACTGTGGATCCAGCGTTTAAAATGTATCACATGAATTGTCTTTTGTATTTTTTTAAAGTATATTTAATCAAATCTTCGTCCACTTTTTAATGTTATGTACGTTGTAACATGATTTTTACCTTTATATTGTCTTAGCCTGGGCTGTATTACGCACTTTGTAAGATCTCTGTGATCGAAAATAAAGTTATTTGATGATGATGATGGAAGGCACTCTTTGGCTTAAGGTCTGGAGGATTACAGGGAAAGTTAGAAAATGTTTGGTTTATCTGAGCAGGCTCAATTTCCCTTTCCAAAGCATGGGCAGATGCAACTGTGAAGAGGTATAGGTCGGCATGGTCAAGATGGGTTCATTGGTGTTAGTGCAGGAACATTGATCCTGTGGGGTCAGATGATGTCAGTATTTTAAACTTCAGCGGGAAAGGGTTTGGCTTACAGGTCAGTAAATACCTTGCGTTCTTAAATATTGGTGGGGTTTATTCTCATAGATGGTCATTTTGTGGGTGAACATCCATTAGTGAGTAAATTACGTAGGGGCATTTGACTTTATTTGCCACCAGAACCCAGATATTCATTTCTTTGGGATGTGTGTCAAAGTTGTGAATCTTTCTCTTACTTGACAAAGCAATAAGTATCTATCCAGAAAAGAGTTCTATGCAAAGCTGGTGATGTTACTGTGTCTGGCTTCTTGGAGACGAGTCTTGGATGTCAGAGTTTGACGTAACCGGTAGGAAGTCTACTCCAAATGGGGTCACGTTTAATAATTATAGAAGCACAAAGTGTAATTCAAAGGTGGTGTCATATTCAGCTTTTAGGAATTCCCCAAAGTTATGTATAGTAAAGTGTATTAAAGCTTATGAAAACATGACTGCGGAGCTTCGTCCGGCAGCGAGAAGCCATTGTTAATTTCTTTGCATAAGCCTCATAAAGCAGACTCCTAGCCAGAAAGGTGTGTTTGGTTATGCAGGAGGTGGGTATTAAAACAGGTGTTTTTGGTGCGCATTCAGTAAGAAGCTCTATGGCCGCCAACGTTTTTTCATCAGGAGCTAGATTGGAAGATATATTTAAAGCAGCTGACTGGTCCTCAGATTCTACGTTAAAAAGGTTTTACTTTAAACCATTGAATAATGTCACCGCTGTAGTGGTGAATAAGCTTTAAACTGGCAAAACCCTCCCCTCCGATCTTGACATAAAGTAAAAGATGTTTCAATTCTAATAAAGACTGCGAAAATTATCCCTCCCAACGATCGTTGACGCTCTGCCCACCCATAAGGTTATATATGAGGGATATGATTCTGCGTTTTCAGTAAGCATTATAAATATTATTATTTTTCTGTCAGTTCTGTTCTGTTTGACTAGTGTAGAATTGTTTATGCTACTTATTTTTATTAAGACAATGCTGATTACAATTAAGGGTAATAAATATTTGTCTATTTTTCAGTAAGGTACATCTATATTGTTTTATCTTAGGATCTGATTTGTCTAAGCAGGAGTAAATTGAGGATATGTAGAGTTACCTGTTGCAGAAAGAAAGACTGGGCATGAAAATGGAGAAGGGACTTTAATGATGTTGATTGGTTGGACTGTGTTACCAATGATTCATGGGAAATGTAGTATTAAATATTTTGAATTCACATTCCGTGCTGGAGAAAATAGGTGAAAATAAAGAAGAAAGAAAGGCATAATCCTCTCCTCTGTGTCCCTAATAGAATTAAAATTTTCTGTTACGTTACCTAGGACATTTTTCATTCTCCAGCCATCCTTGTTTGCCGATGTGATCAAAGTTATCCATACAGTCTACTGCACTTTGTTTATTTCTGTAGATTTTATTCATGTTGTACTAAACGTTTTTATTTCCAGTTTTGAGGCACTTGGGGCTACCTGAATGAAGACCAGCCTTGATGTATTTGCAGACATTTAGTTAACCAATGATTTGTTTGTGTTTGCTCTTTTCCTAAAAATGCTCTTTGTGTTAGTTTATATGGCTGTCTGAATCAAAGATGATATGGGCCCCAGGCTTTTAAAGTGTTTTTTCTGTTAAGTTTTAATGTTTTTATTGCATGTGTGATTTGAAATGTATCAGCTTTTATGATCATTATTTAATTTTCAAATATAGGGACTTTTGACTTTGCCTTTACTTCATGAGACTCCTGAAGTACTACATCTACTGTTACAAGTGGAATAGGCCAGAGCTATTTTGTTCACTGATATTTTGCCTCTTACTACTTTTGGTTACTAAATCCTAGGCCAAAGTCATTCTTGTGGCGCCGGACTGGGCGAGGAGAGTCTGGTATCCAGAGCTTCTGAGAATGAGTATCGATCCTCCGATCAGGCTGCCCCTTCGGTAGGATCTTCTGTCACTACAGCAGGGGAGGGTTCTCCACCCGAACCTGTCAACTATGTGCCTCCATGCTTGGAGGTTGAACAGTGACAGTTGATAGCTTTTGACCTTCCTCCCGAAGTCTGTGATGTTATTCTGGCGGCCAAGCGGCCATCCACTAAAATGGTATACACCTGCCATTGCCAGAAATTTGTATTATACTGAACAGAAAGGTCCATTGATCCTCTCTCTGCATCTATTTCTACTGTTCTTTTATTCATTCGAATCCTTGTCCAGCAGGGCTCTGCCTTGGGAACTCTCAAGAGGAGTTGGACTAACGGCTAGGGCGGTCGACCTCAAATCTGGGGAACTGGGTTTGAGTCTCGGCAATGACAGCTGAACATCCTGTGATTCTGGGCAAATCACTTACTCTCCTTGTGCCTAACAAAAATGAATGTGTCCTCATGTAATGCAACTGGTTCTATGTAAAGCGCTCTGATAACTGATTTGGGTCATGTTCGTGCTATATAAAACTCAGTAAAATAAATAAAAAAAATAGTCTTCCATAAAATAAGACCCATCGGTCCCTAAGTTCCTGGCTTCGGCAAGATCTTTCCAGCCCCTACGATGATTTGCCAAACTATTCCGCTCTATAGACATGCCTTTTTGCTATCCGTTCTTCCTTCACCAGAGAGTTTAGTGATATTGACTTTATCCCAGTACTTTCCAGTTTGTCTGACTGGGTCGAATCCCAATGCTTACCTCTCCACCTAATTGGAAGTCCAAGAACATAATTTTTTTAAAGATATTGTGTATATAGTTTTTACCATTCATGCACTTTTGGCTCTCGCCAAATCTTACATAAGACCCACCTAATACACTGCAAGCTATCAACATAACCAGCAATAAAGCTGTAAACACAAGCAGCCTGACCCAGCATTACTGTCCATCATACCTACCACCAACCATCGAATGCAGTCACAAATTGACTTCTGAGTGTGTCAGTGTGTTCACCATGCCGCTCTAAGGATATGCTTCATAGTTATCAATTCACATCATAGTAAAAGAAAGAACACTCAATTAACAGTGCTGGAGAGATAATACGAGGAATAATATAAAGTCCACTCGCAAGGCCCATAAGTGCAAGCTTTGCCTTACACAATCAACAAAATCCATGCTATAGTAACTCTGACATGAGCCCGACAGCCAGTTCTTAGCCTCATGGACTTGTGCGATCCATGTACAATACCCTTTCATTCAGTATCCTCACTCTCAATAGGTTGAATTACTCTCCTGCTTGCATCTACCAGACGAAAAGGGCACATTAATGTCTCCCAGGCCAAGATCCAGTCATGCTTGCTCAAACCCCTGTCTACTTCCTTTATAGTTGTCGCCTGCACAGCACTTGCGTTGTGCTTGGGAAATATGTTGTTGTTAATATAAACTTAAAAGACTTACATTCTGTCTTGTCTCTCTTTCCTAGTTTCTCATCGGTTCCTGTGCGTGCCACTTTTCCTCCATTTCTTTTGGCTGTAGCTTATGTTCCTGCATTTACCAATGCTTGTTCCTCGTCTGCTTCTCATCAGTGTCCCACAGCCGAAATAATGTTAACATCCTCTTTGGTGGAAGTATATTTTCATAAAGTTTTGCCTTTTACTCTTGTAGCATATTTTTATAAAAATGTTTCACCTGGAGAGATTAAGGGCCAGATGTACGACCCACGAATTTACGAGTCGCAAATTGCTTCGCATTTGCGACTCGCAAATTGGGATGCACAACAGTGTCTGAGACACTGTTTGCGATTCCCAATGAGGTCGCAAATTGCATGCCTTCATGAATAATAATGAGGCTGTCGCAATTTGCGACCCCATCTGGAATGGCTGGCTTTCCCAGGGATGGTGACCTGCTGGGGTCAGCAGACCACCATGTCAGGGACTGCTTTAAAAACTGGATGCATTTAAAAAATAAAAATGAAACTTTTCAGTTTAATTTTTTAAGGGCAGGCAGTGGTTCTTGGGACCACTGCCTGCCCTTAAAATATATTTGAGAGCCACTCACAAAGGGGAGGGGTTCCCCCGGGGACTCCTTCCCGTTTGCGAGTGGTTTAAGGGTGGTTAACTGTGACTGCTTTGCGACCGCAATTGCGATGGCAAAACAATCATACATAGCTTTAGGAGTCTCTATCAGAAAGGGACGTCCTTGGAAAGCCCCTTCCTAATAGCGAGTCGCTAATCCTATTTTACGAGTCGCAAATTGATTTGCAACATGCAAAATAGGTTTAGTACATGGGCCACGCATTTTTTGCTGTCGCAAACGGGTCTAAAACCCATTTGCACCTGCAAAAACGTTAGTACATCTGGCCCTAAGCGATTTGCATAGAATCACAGGATGTTGCGTGGCGCTGCCGAGACTCAAACCGAGATCATCAGCTCTCGAGTCAGCAGCTCTGTGTTATCTGTCAGGGAGCTCTTTCCTTTTCCCGGACGATGATTGATGAAAACAGCACTTTATTCACTACATAGGTGAAACCGATGCATTACCAAGGCTTATTTAGCTATGCTCCTTCACAGCTAGCCCATTTGATAAGTTAAGCTCTCCAGCTGTGCAGGCTGGGTTCTCCAGGGGCTTTCCAGCTCATTGCAGTTGTTATCTTGCCAGAATCAATGCTATGTCTGCAAATTTAGATATGACTGTGTACTTGAGATCTTGGGTGCCATTCCAGCAAACATGCCCCCGGTGCTTTTGCGATGGACCTACCTGTTGCTTCATTGATAAATTGCGAGGTGGGACCAGTAACAATCTCGCTACGGTATCGCTTGAGGAGGCTCAGGTGTCATCCCTCTATCAGGCACCTCATCAATAATCCTGCTAATGATCCGCCCATTGCAGCTGTGTCTCCAGGTAATAGAGTTCCAGATCTGGAAAAATCATTCCACCCTTAGTAGTATGTAACCTTAGCTTCGCAAGCGCTTTTCTCCGCTGGGGCCCAATATCAGCTGGAGCAGTAAGACATCAATGTCTCAGAATTTTTTTCTGGGAACCTTTATCGTGAGAGTTGTAAAGAAATGCAACAATCTTGGGAGGAGGGCTATCTTCGATAATGCAAACCTGGCCATTACTGACAGTGGGAGTAAATGCCACATTCTAATTGACCTTTGTAGCGAGCCCATGGACGCTATAATGTTGCCGTCCAACATTTGATCCCCCGTCTGGTAAATGCATACCCCGAGTACCTTATTGCAACTGGTACACACGGAATGCCACTTTGGATTGCCTCCGGCCTGTGACCCGTCCCTGGGACAGTTAGTTGGTAAGCTCAAGACTTCTTCCGATCAACCCACAGCCCTGATTGTGTCCCAAACTATTCTAGAGTCCCAAAGCCCTCTCCACATTCCTTGCATTTCCTCTCATATACAACATCATGTCATCCGCATAGAGTGATATGACAGGAATGTTCTATTGATCATTAGCCCTCACAAGTTAATGCCCTGCCATATAAGAGCCAGCGGTTCCAGTGCTATCTCGAACAGCATCAGCGATAGTGGGCAACCCTGTCAAGTTCTTCTGCCCACGGGATACCTCTCTGAAATGAATCCGCCGGTCTATACTTGGGCCGTCTGATTAGTATATAACCGTCTAATCCAAAGAACAAATCCACTGCAGAGGTCCTTACCAGCCATCACCACATATATGAATTCACACAGCAGGTAGTTGACAGCTGTCATGCCGTCTCCAGGGCAGCCCCCTCGCTGACTGTGAAAACGTCATGTTTGCTATCCAGGTCTCCCCATGCCAATCCATATCAGGCTTCCTCATCTACCGCCCCCCAGGACCATTAGGTCAGTTCTGTGAATCCTTAACGGAACACTCGTACACCCTGACCGCAACCAACTCCTCATGTTTGATCCTGGGCGACCTAAACATCCATTTCGATAAAAAGGAAGTCAAGCAGACCGCCGACTTGATAGCAGACCTCGAAACCCTTCAACTGAAACTCCTAGGTCACCTACCCACTCACACCTTGGGACATTTGTTGGACCCAGTTCTTACCAACATTCACGACCTTACTATCCGTGATCCCATTCCAGTCCCTTGGTCTGACCACCTCCTCGTTCCTCTACACTGGCAGATCACCCGTGCGACCCGCACTACCGCCCCTCCCAGCAAACCTTCACGATCTTGGTCTAAACTTGATGTAGAAACCTGGAAACATCACCTAGAGAGTTCCCCTCCTGCACCCAACAACAACCCCATCAGTGCTGATGCAGAATTCTCAGCCTGGATTGCCAACACTCTAGACAAAACTCTCCCCAAAAAAATCTCCTGTAATCCACGGAACAAACCCACCTCCCCCTGGTTCACTGATGAATTGCGACTCCTAAAAAAAGCCTGCAAAAGGTCAGAAAGAGAATGGAGAAAAAATTTCGACCATACCAGGAAAACCGAATATAAAACTACTCTTCTCACCTACAAAAAAGCAATCAAAGTTGCACAAATCAACTACTTCGAGGATAAAATTAAATCTTCGCACAACTCAGCCCGGGAAACTTATCAAATAGCAAGGAAACTACTCAAAACACCTGATCCCCCCCCCCCTCTGGTGGAACCTTCAGTCACCCGCTGCAATGAACTTGCAGAATTTTTTAACTCTAAAATTACTAAAATCATTAATTCACTCCCCCCTACCTCCTTGAACGCCCTCAGCGCCCCCCCCCGACGTCAACCCACCCAACAATCAGCTGTCAGCCTTCACTCCGCTCACAACTGATACCACTCTCCGCATACTCAATTCTATTAAAAGTGGCAGCCCCTCCGACCCTGCTCCACTGAACATCCTGAAACTAGTCGGATCCACTATTCTACCTATTCTGACAAAACTTATCAACGACTCACTCTCCCTAGGTATTGTCACCCCCAGCTGGAAAAGAGCCATGGTGGAAGCATTGCTCAAAAACCCCACCTTGATCCACTAGAACTCGGCAACTACAGGCCAATTTCTTTACTCCCAGGTGTCAGCAAAATAGCTGAGAAACATGTTAACCAAAATCTCTCCCAATTCCTCGAGTCCAACAAACTACTGGAACCCTCCCAAACGGGATTCAGGCCAGGCCAGAGCACCGAGACCGCAATACTGGCGGTAGTCGAAGAGGCAAGGAAGATCATAGACTCGGGGGGGGGGGGGGAGGGGGGGGGGAATCAGTGGCAGTGATCCTCCTGGATCTTAGCGCCGAATTCGACACCGTCAACCACTCTATCCTGATCCAAAGACTCAAACACCTTGGAGTCACAGGAACGGCTCTGGCCTGGTTAGAATCCTTCCTCAATAACCGACTCTTTCAGGTGACAGAGGGCACCTTTACCTCCAGACCCACAGCCATCAACTGCGGGGTACCACAGGGCTCGTCTCTGAGCCCAACCCTTTTTAATGTCTATATGTCCCCCCTCGAGAAGGTCGTCGCCCCGTATGGCATCAAACTCCTGACATACGCCGACGACACTCAACTTGTGGTCTCCCTTAACCAGCAAGACCTCTCCATTCCCAACCTACATACCTGCTTGATCGAAATAACAAAATGGATGAGTAGCTCCCACCTCAAGTTGAACAACGAAAAAACTGAGATCATGTTTTTAGGCAACAAATCTTTATACAGTTCCATCTCCATATGGCCGTCAGCCATGGCCCCCCCCCCTGTGTCCAAACCAGAAATTAAGAGCCTGGGCATCTGGTTAGACGAAGAACTCAACTTCTCAGCCCAAGCACGGAAAACCGCTGGAACCTGTCACGGTCTGCTAAGATCGGCAAGAAAAATTCTACCCTTGCTTCCGACTCAATCCCGCAAACTCCTCATCCACGGCCTTGTACTATCTCGTTTAGACTATGGCAACGCCCTATACCTAGGGGCCCCCAAAAAAGTTTTAGCAAAACTCCAAACGGCCAAAAACGCGGCAGCCCGCATTCTCACAGGTACCCATCGTCGCTGCTCAGCCAAACCGTCTTTGAAGTGCCTTCACTGGCTCCCCATCCAAGAGAGAATTCAATTCAAGGCTCTCTGCACGACCCACAAGATTATGCATGGCAAGGCCCCTCCCATACTCCAAAATCTTATCTCACCCCACACCACCTCTAGAACTCTCCGCTCTTCCAACTGCAATTTAGCCTCAGTTCCCAGGATCAGAAAAGCCCGCTCAGGCGGCCGACTGTTCTCACTCAACGCTGCCAAACTTTGGAACTCGCTCCCCCCTAACCTCAGAGCCCAACCTAACCTTCTTTCATTCCGTAGAGCACTTAAAACATGGCTGTTCCCATAAAGCATCTCTCACTAGGTTCTTGCCTATCAGCGCTGGGACGCCTATGGGCAGCCATGCGCTCTACAAGTCTGTAAAATAAATAAATAAATAAATAAGGCCTTTTCTGTATCTATTGCCAATGCTGAAGCTGTGGAACAGTCCGGCATAGGCTGATGCAGCACCTGGACTACCTACCTTATAGTGGAGTCATGTCACGCATGGGAATGAACCCCAACTGGTCCGGGTGCATTAGGTTTTGTAGTTGGGGTAGTAGTCTATTGGCCAATATCTGACTGAGGATCTTGTAATTCACATTAATTACATACATCGGCCTCTACAAAATAACGTTCACTGTCCTTGCCTGGCTTAGATAGTGCTATGATTAATGCCTCACACAACTCCTTGGACTTGTTATACACTGCTTCTAGTCGCCTAGCTGTCCGAAATCCCTATGAAGCACGGAATGTAACTATGTTGGGCACCTTCCCTCTTGCCATTTCTTTGATGACCGCTAACTTTCTGCTCAGTTATACCTCCTCCAAGAGTTTCAGCCTCTGGAGCAGCAAGTCGATGAGGTTGTGCACTTAATACATTGCCTGTGCACTCTGCACCTCCCTTGGGCCTATAGCTGCCTGTAGAAATCACTAAACACCTCATTGATCTCGATCTGTATATGGACTAAAGCTCCAGCTGCGGTTTTAATGCGAATATAGGGGAGCCCTCTCTTTTCAAGTTTAGCCAACCATACAAGCAGCCTCCCAGCTTTATCTCATCATGAACTTGGTTAATGTGTCCGTGGTAATCATATCCTCAAGAACATCACTCACTTCTGGAATTCCAAATGACCCTCAAGACCTGTCTGTTCCTATAAGCTTCCAGGACCTGCGCTCACCTGTCGGGTGATTAGCCACGCTTTATAAATCCTGATTGATTGATAACCTCTCAGGCACTCTATTAGAGCTAGCAATGTTTCCTGCTCTTCACACAGTATTGCGCTCATGAGGGGATCCTCCACTAGCCCTTTTTTCAAACTCTGGAGCAGTGTTGCCTCCTTAAGTATGTAAGTGTTAAGCTGCGCCTGGATCCCAGACATTGCATATGCCCTCTCACCACTACCTTAAATTCTCCCCATTATACCCGAGGGGACGCCGCTATTTCCATGTTCTCAGCAAAATAATTTCTAATGGTTACCCGCAGCCCCTATTTGAACAGAGTCCTCCAAGAACTCAGTGTTGAGTTTTCAGCTTGGAATTTCCATTCTGGGAGCTTCCCAAATAAGAGTCAACAACGGTGTCCTGATTAGATACTCTGCATCTAACTACCTTCTACCGCATAGCTGTGCCACATAGAAATATATCTTTCTGCGCATGTATCTCATACATTCTAAAGTTATAGGTGTATTCTCAGCTGTGGGGATAAGATAAAGGGCACGCAGAGTATTTAATAGGGCCTTTAGAGTCATCTAAGCATGGAGACCATTAGCTAATTTATACGACACAGCCTTGGACAGGAGGGGGAGGAGTGCAGATCACTCAACAGGTGCAGCACTAAGCACTCCAAATAATTCTGCTGATCTAAATGGGAGGGCACCTATATTGAGATGTGCTACGTCTTTCCCTTTCAATTGTCCTGCCAGCAAAATGTATTGTCTCTCTTTGCCAACAATCTCCACTTGAGGCCAAAATGGTACTCTCGGTCATATCCAAATTAACGCCCCCTCGAGAATGCTGAATATATAGTGCATCACACCTCACCCGCCAATTCTATTGCAGTGCCCCTCCCTCGGAGCTAGTGATATGTTTCCTGCAGAAAAGCAATTTGCTCCTTTCATCTCTTACATGGAGAACTGAGTTTTCTCACATTCCACATAAATATGCATACATGTGCCATAACCCCAAACATCCGTTTACATACCACTCAGGCCAGCATTCCCTCTGGTCAAGGGACCTCCAATAAGACAACCGCTCTCTCTCTCCAGCAGTGGGCATATGTCCATAACAGACAAATCCCAGCAACCTCAACCCAGGACTGAAGAGCCAAAATATTCTGTCCAAACCAGGAAAACCTACCACAACATCTTGCCCGCAGATGGGCCTTGCTCGCCAAATGAGCAACCAGTATCCAAACTGCCAGCGCTCTCAGAGGGGAGACTGAGCCATGCCTCCAGTAGCCACTAGAGCCATCTGGAGCCAGTAAGTGCACACTCCGCCAGTCTCCAACCCTGCCCAATCGATACCATAACAGAACAGAAGTATATATGGACGCCTCACTCAAAAACAAATTGCAGAAGCATAGCTACAAGCTGCGTGCAACTAATCATTGCGGGTCATATAATCTCATCCGCCATGGATGGGGCAACCCTATCAGTGGCAAGCTGTCTACAGATACAGCCATACTATGGTCTACAAATTCAGAGTCCTCCTGTTCACCTGTCCCAGTGCTATTGCCATTGCAACCAGCACCCGCTTTCTCTCTCTACTCTCTTCCGGTGTCAATGGCCTAGCATTTCTGGCTCACAGCCCCTTCTTGCATTTGTCACCTATTCTTTGTCGCCGTGACAGTCATGGACTCTGCCGCTCCTACATGATGTTTAGCTAACCATTCCTAAGTCTCCAAAGGGTTGGCAAAGATGTAGGGCTTGTTTTCTACCTGAAGCCGCAACTTGACGGGGAAAAGCAAATCATACTGGAGGCTCAAGTCAATCAATTGTTTCCTTTCTGCTACATAGGCGGCCCTCTGTTTTTGTTCACTTTCTATTAAGTCAAGAAGGATATACACCTCTGCATTGCCTACCAAGAAGGGACCATTCACTCTGACTACCACCTGGATAAAGTCGCAATCCTTGTAATAGAGCAGGCGGGCCACCACTGGGCACGTAAAACCCCATGAATTAAGATGTATGTATAATGTATAAGTATTTATAAAGCGTGCTGCAACCCTACGGGCATCCTGGCGCTAGTGACACAGTGAAGAAAAAGAGGCTAGGGGGTTATACTCTAGGGAAGAGCCAGGTCTTGAGCTGCTTACAGAACGATGTCAGTTCCTGGACTTGTCTTAACTGCAAGGGAAGACTGTTCCACAAACGGGCAGCCGCAGTGCCAAAAGCACGACCCCCCAAAGTGGACCTCTTCGTCTTAGGAATCTTAGCCAGCCAAGCTGAAGAAGAGCGCAAGCAGCGCGCAGGAACATACCAGCTAAATAGATTTTGCAGCGGTCTAGGGCCAAAGCCATGAAGAGCTTTAAAAACTACGCACAAAGATTTAAACAAAATTCTCTGTTGCACAGGGAGCCAGTGAAGCTCGGACAGTGCCTTAGTGCTAGAGGATCGGCGCGGTTTCAGAAGGGCAAGCTTTGCGGCGGCTGCCTGGATACGTTGAAGTCGCCGGATCAAATACCCTGGGGACTCGAGCAGCAGAGCATTACAATAATCTAAGCGGCTAAGAATAGTACAACGAACCACTGTTCCTCTAACATAAAGAGGAAGCAATGGTAGGATTCTACGTAAGCCTCTCATAATCATGTGGCAGTTCGAGGCCACTTTGTTGACATGCGATTCTAGACTCAACTTCTCATTGAAACAAACCCCCAAATGACGCACAGTCTTCACCGGAACCGGGGGAGAGTCCAAGGGAAGAGGCCAGAAATTAGGAGGTAAGGCTAGAGGCACTTTGCCCACTGAGCAATGAAGGATCTCAGTTTTGGCACTGTTGAACTGCAGGGCATTGTTTTTTAGCCAAGACGTCATTCATACAGTTGTGGAAGGTAGTTAGAGAGTCCGCCTGGTCACCTTCCAGGGAGATGATCAATTGCGTATCATCAGTATAGTTAACTGCCATAATGTTACTAGATTTGATGATTTTAACTAACGGTCGCATGTAAACATTAAACAGTACCGGGCTGATTGAAGAGCCCTGAGGGACACCATGATTATTAGACAGGAAATCTGATTGATACGGAGGCAGAGATACTGCCTGCCGTCTGTCCGAAAGATAGGAACAGAGCCACTTCAAGGCCAGATCTGTAACCCCCACCTCCTCAAGCCTATGCAGGAGGATGTCGTAGTTGACCGTATCGAATGCGGCGAATAAGTCTAGCAATATCAGGGTTGCAGAATGCCCCTTATCCGCACGCATTCGAAGATCGTCCAAGGCGGTAATCAATGCAGTTTCGGTTCCGTGCCCTGGCCAGAAACCAAATTGATTCTCCGCCAATTTGCAATTGCTCTTCAGGAACCCCGAGAGCTCCTGGCTGACCAGGCGCTCAACTATCTTAGCCGGAAAAGGCAGCATGGAGATAAGTCGATAGTTCCCGTAGCAAGCGGTATCCAGCAAAGGTTTTTTCAGAAGGGGAAAAACCAGCGCATCCTTCCAGCAGGCCGGGACCACACCACTGATTAATGACTGATTAATAATCTGATGAAGGTGCGGGAAGGTTTCCGACCCTAATTCCTTCCAGAGTTTCTGCGGGATGGGGTCCAGCGGAGAACCAGAGCATACTTTCTTGGCCATAATGGTGAAATCCTCCATGGAAGGACAGGTCCAGTGATCGAGACAGGGTCCTACCAAAGACTCTTGGTTTATCCTGAAGTCTGCGCATCCGGGCGGATCCGCTATCAGTAAATCTGCTCCAGCCTTAATGTTGATCACGGGGTCAAGCTGGAGGTCCTCTATGATTCCCTTTATTTTGTTATGAAAAAAGGCTGCCAGCCCATCACATAAATCCTGAGAAGGGGAGATCTTATTGCCCAGGCACTCTGGGTTGGTGAGGCCTCTCAGGATATTAAAAACACATTTAACACTGTTGGGGGCGTTCAGGATAAGGTCCGCAAAATACGACGCCTTAGTAGTTGCTATGGCTTGTCTGTATCTAACTAACAATTCCCGCCAGACGATCTTGTCACTATTTAGATACTGACTGCGCCACTGCCTCTCTGCGCGTTTGCACTGAATCTTGAAAGCCCGTAGTTCTGCCGAAAACCAAGGTGCAGAAGGGGATCGTCGTTTCCTGAGCCGTTTCAGAGGAGCAGACAGATTAATGGTATTAGCTATGTAGCTACATAGCTCCCCATAGTTGGTATCAACCGACTTCCCTGAGTCAGGAAAGGGAGCAGCATCAAAAAGTGGTGCCGATTGCGTTTTCCTCATTAGGGCTTTCCAGTCCCTCCTCAGGACACTATTTTCCTTGATAGGGGGGAACCTGCTGCTAGAGATCGACAAAATTCTAAATCTAATCAAATGGTGATCGGACCAATCCACTGGAAGGATATTATCCAGAGTCACTACTTTCTCCCCTGCAAATATCAGATCTAGTACATGTCCTGCCGTATGAGTGGCCTCCGACACTCGTTGTGGTAGATTAAAGTTATCGCATGATTGAACAATATTATTATAAGCTGTTTTCAGCATAGCAGTGGGCCAAAGGTTAAAATCTCCCAAAATCATCAGTCTATGATGAGTAAGTGACAAATTGCAAATCACATCCAGAAACTGCTGTTGTGACTGTTCACTTACAGTCCCTGGGGGTCTGTAACATAAAATCCCAGTTAAGACCAGACCGGACCTGTCCTTTAAAGAAAATCCCAAAGTTTCAAGCTGCGTAATGTCATCGATGTCCAGTGGGGAGAGATCCCATAAATCTTTATAGATGATCCCAATTCCACCACCCCTGCCACTAGATCTAGTCTTATGAAAAGCTTTAAAGCCAGAGGGGCACACAGCGCCAAGTTCTAAGTCTAGACCAGGCGCTAGCCACGTTTCCGTCATGAACAGTATATCTAAGTTGTGTTCATCAATAAGCAGTTGAACTTCTGTGCTATGCTTGGGGAGAGACCTAACGTTTAAGAGTCCACAGTTCAGTTCTTCCTCGTGGGATGGGCATACATCAATCCTCAATGTAAGACCTACCTCCGGCACCTCCGGGGTCAAAACGCACTTATTAAGCTCAAACAGTTGTGTCCGAGAGTAGCAAAGTCGCGTGGCTGTCAAAATCGGACCGGGCAAGGTATTAGAAACAGCATTGTGAGTCGCGACCGGTGCGTCCAAGGCGCAGACGGGCGCAGACGGACTTGCCTTTGGCGCGCCTTCGGCGTGCCGCCGGCGCACCCGCTGCGCGGTCGCTCCAGAGCGACGTTAAATAGGCGCCAACTGAAAAAGACTAGAGTGCTGACCTCCTAGCGAAGCAACGCTAGTTCAGGTCGAACTCGGAAGTGCAATTTGGAGCGAAACAACTTTATGTGCAAAGGAGCAATTAACAGCAGCAGAATGTTTTTTTTAAAAAGTGCAAGGTCACAAATTAAAAACACAGTTCCCCAATTCAGTATTCCACACCCCAAGCGTCACTCCCTCCAATATCAAAAAGATGGCGCAATGGCACTCCGTGTGCACTCCAAGGCATAGAGCCGGGTGAGTCCATCAAGGGGCGACTGCTTCCTGCTGCCAATCCTTCAGGTATGTGAGCGCAGAGGAACCCTCCGTGTTCTCAAGGAGGTCAGTCCGCCTAATATTGTTGTGCAGGGTTCGTCCCCTCTTTGTCCTCCACCCCCAGCTCTATGGTGCGGACACTCCCATTCATCTTAATATGTTTTTGGAGCACGGTTGCAGCAGGTGCAAGGTCAGTCACCCCCTGCTTAACTTTGGATTCTCTTCTGCTGTTCTTTGGTGGTAAGCATGCAGTAATCTCAAATCCACAGCCAGTGTCAATTTTGTTCTCTAGCAAGTCTCATCGCACCAGTGACATGCAATTTGTCCTTCGATGCGGTCTCCCCTGGTGGCTTGCAGCCAGACGCCTGCAAGGGCTTGCCTCTGGCTGGAGCGGTGTTGCGAGGTAGGCTGCAGAGCCACTCTCTCATACTGGGCTCTCCACAGTCTGGATGACCAAGACAGCAGTGTGCATGTTGTGTACGTGCAGGTGGGTGCTTAGTAGCATTGTGATGTGGGTTCCCGCGTGAATCCCAGTAGGTAAATGGAGGTTTGATCCAGCTGCCAGCCAGCTGGGCACCTGCCCTCCAACGGTATTGGCCCCATGTAGAGATCTCCAGCATGAAGCATACAGTGATATAGAAAGGGATGTCCAGGTCAGTACAGCTCAAGGCACCTGCTGGGGAGTTAATTTCTTAGCTGCTCCCAGATGCACTCTGGCACCGGCAGCTTAGTCGTCATGGGCATGCAGTACTCTATTGCAGGCCCGTTTGATGATTTGGGGCCAGGTTCCTTTTGCAGCAGCATTCCCACTTCTGTCTTGATGGGGTCGCCATCACTGAGTGGGCTGTTCCACAATCCTGTCAAGGCTCCTGGCACCTCTGTTGTGTCCGCTCATTTGACCACATGGCAATGATGTCTCAGGAGGGCGGCGTCAATACCATGCCCAATACCAATACCAATACCCTAGCACCCAGCAGGCCATCATGACCAGCAGCGGCATCAATCTACAAACCTATAATGGGACATGTCATTTGGAGCCCTACTCCCATTGACTGTATAAGATATCAATTGACAACAAGTAGTCCACCAGAACGTATGCAGGGTTCCGTCTCTCTTATTAATCAAGAATGGATAGAATCCTGTAAAACAGACTTAATGCTCTGGTTTGGACACCACCACTTCAATGGCCACATCCATGAGCACAGGTATTGTTATATTTCACCATGTCTGTTTGTGTTCTACCAGAGTCTAAGGAAATGTTCAAGTGAATTTAAAGGACATTCCTTTAGATGGTAGACACCACTTTGGTGCTAAACTCTGGAATGCTTGACACGACGCAGGGCCATTCCCCGCCTCCTGGGTCTTGCTTTCCTGGTGTGCCAATTCTACCAACAAGAATGGAAGCTCTGTTTGCGCTCAAGGAAATAGCCTTTTTGCCAAAGGCAACTCTCCAAGCCTCTCCAATTATCACAGCACTTTTTTTTTCACATATTCAGGAAAGGTTGTCACCAGCAGCAGGAAGTCTTCTTCATCCTTTCCCAAACCCTTCCTCAAACTCTTTAATTCGCACTGATGTGTACACAACCAGCCTGTTGTGAGTCAGGTATTGCATTTTGTGCGTGAAATTGGCAGGGCATTTCCTCGGTCCTACATATTGTAGAGGATAGGTACACCCTCCCGTTTTAGGATGTTCTTCCATTCATGCCTCTTTTCTCTTCAATTTCTATCAATCCTGTTCAAATATTGACCAAGAAAATGTGGGCTCTTCTTGGCAGAAGGGCCCTTGAGTTTGAAGCTGAAGTGGTGAAAGTCCAATAGTGCTATTTCCTCTAATTTAAAGGTCCTCCAGAAGGACTGTTGCCTTTGGCTCGTTCTGGCCCTATCTATCCCTAAATTGTCTTACAGCAGGAAAAGTTCAAAATGATCTCTCTGGCATAGGTTCCCCAAACCTTGGAATCCTCAGATCCTATCATGATGCATTCTTTCCCCTTTTGATTCAAGAGATCTCACAGAAGTATCTGCACTTTGTACTGTATTCTTCCCATTATAAGTCATGCCCTTTGAACTTATTGCTACCTTGTGAATCTTCACAAAGTTCATACTGGTGTTTGTGGCAGGTCAGGAATAAGTATATTCTTGTACCTCTACAACTGGCTGTAGAAGGTGGGTTTTTGCCAAACCCAGTTGCTGTCAGATCATCTGAAGAGCGCAGCTTTGCTCCTCTAAGATTCAGCATTTTCAATCAACATCCTGAAATCCCAGTAAGAATCAGTTGCTTATCTGAATGGTTTTAGATATTGTCCCTAGGGAAGCATTTCTGCCTCCTTAGCATGTCTGACATTTATGCTATGATGCCGACATTTGTTCTTGAGGCACATCTTCGGGCTCTGACAGACTCCTGCCTTCTTGTCCTTCTGGTCTCTTATATTCTGTGCCTGCTGCATGCATAATGGAATATGCATTCTCTCCTTTTACACAGTCTAGTCTGCTGTAAACATTTGAACTAGATACTGATCCCCTTAGTGGTTTCCTGTGATTTTCATTGGTGGACCAGCCAGACAACCTTCTCTGTGCTCTGATTCCATCCATGGCTACAGTAATGATTGTGGTTTCGACGATTCTTTGGGGAGGTCATCCAGATGGGATGGAGATACACAGGGGTATGTTCTCTCTGTCAGAACAAAAAACACCAACTTTGTGTTGCAAGCAGTTTGCCTGGCCCTTAAATTATGTCTTCCTTTTGTGAGAATCAAGTGTATTCAGGTTCTCACCAACAGTATTCCTAATAGATTATTTTCCAGTAAGCACAGTGGTTGCGCTCAGGACTTTTTGTCTTTAAGTGCTGAAGTTCTGACACCAAAGGTTTGTGTTATCTTTGACCCAGCAAGGTTTTGCTTTGGGCACAGTAAAGGATTACATGTTAGCCATTTAAACCTTACTATGCTTGCCTGATTAGCTCTCCTGATTAAATCAAAAAAAATGTATGCATTTTCTGAAGGGTCTGACACACATTTATCATGCCACTGTGACCCTTATTTTTGGATATGTCTCTGTTCAAAGCCATGTATAGTTGTTCTGTCTGGCTCTTTACCTTGATTATGGTGGTGCTCCTTGTAATCTATACATACTGAGAGGATTCCCAGTTTGATTTGGTAGTGAGTCAATTCTGAAGCGTCGTCCCTAGCAGAATAAAAAGGTACAGACAACTGATTACAAGTAGTCTATCTTTCTGATGGTTCTTGTGCTTCCCAAAGAGCATGGAAAGCAGAATATATATACAAATGTACAATGCAGTACAATTCCTGTCCTCTTCCTCATTCTTAGGAGTGGTTTTGTTGAAACAGTTCCAATTTAGCTTTATGATTCTTGCTGTCAATTTCATTATGTCTGTCTTGTTCCCCTGCTTTTAAAGGGAGCAAAGAAAAGGAGTGGAATGATGATGTGAAGGGTGATGCTTTAAAACTTAATTTTGTCATCTCAGGGAAGAGGCACTAGAGCCACTCTACGGCATCTGTTGGAGCTATGGAGCAGTTTTTTGTTATCCAGTTTTTTTTTGTCCAGGGGAGAGTCTTAAGATGAGGTATCTGTGGAAAGTATCTGCCAGAAAGATCATTAACAAAG
Source organism: Triturus cristatus (assembly GCF_964204655.1). NCBI lineage: Eukaryota > Metazoa > Chordata > Amphibia > Caudata > Salamandridae > Triturus > Triturus cristatus. The sequence goes on along the minus strand of NC_140594.1, from coordinate 285,480,885 downwards.
GCGAGTGAATTGTTCATCAAGTTCAAGCAACGAGATGGATGTAAAAAGGAAGGCCAATTGATGAGGATGAGTAAATCAGATGCATGTCCACTAAAGCAATAACCATGTGTTAGAATGATGTTGTAAAAGTAAATATCTAATTCACTAACATATTGAGCTGCCTAGGTTTGGTACTGGGCAAATCTAATTCGCAAACTGTAATATTTGCTGCATGATTGCAAAATTGGCTATATGGTGAATACTCGTGTCAAAATTTGAAGGTGGTGTGCTGCATTGTAATCTCAATTGTTGGTTTATGTGAACATTAGGCTGCTGTTCCCCAAAATATGCTGTTTTTTGAGTGATCAAATTATGTCAAATGAAACAGCTGGATTAAATTTGGGAGCACATAAAGGAGACAATAGAAAATGGGAAGACGCAGTAGGTACACCATCCTTGGGCAAAGGTCCTCATCTCAAGCCAATATTTAAACCCCATGGCCAGACTCTGGGTTGTGCATCAGCACAGTATTAGTACTTGTACCCATGTTTTACAGAATATAGTTTGATATTCCCACTGCTGTTCCGCAGATTGTGTTACGTATCTTGTGCCTTACCTATAGACTTTATGTTGCATGTAAAACTTGAGCCGTGTCTGTCCATGCCTGTATCCATAGCTAATTCTTTACCTCCCAGCAAGACCTCAGCCAGTCTATTATTCTTTAGACCCACTATTGACACTCCCAACACCATAGGTCAAACTGGCACACAGTCCCTTATGTCTTCCATTTCTCAGATACTGTTGTGTCTCACAACCTTGCCTAATATTGGGACCAGCATCTCAGTCTTGTTCCAGACCTCAAATCCCAGTCTAAACATCTCTGCTTGTCTGCAAAACACTGTTACATTCTTGTAGCTGTGCCACTCGCTGTTGTCTGCAGTGACTAGTTACTCATCATGCAGAATGCTTCTATCAGGTGATACTCCGGCCCAGTTAGTATGTTGAAAACTGCTAAGATTCTGGCTATTGTCTCACCTCTGGCCCTACTCCATTTCTCACAGCAAGATCATGGATGCTGCTTCCTTTTGCCAATGCAAGCCTCGGACCTTAAGCTCTTGCAGCTCTATACCAAGCCATGGTTACTATCCCAGATGTAGATGTAGTACCCGCACTAGTTATTTTCTCTGTCAAACGCATTTATATAGTGCAAACTCAACCTGAAGGAATAAAAACGCTTTACATGAGCACCAGTTGCGTTACAGATGGACACATTCATTTTGTTAGGCACAGAGAGATTTACTGATTTGCCCAGAATCACAGGATGTTGTGTCCCTGCCGAGACTCGAACCCGGTTCCCTAGCTTCGAGGTTGACTGTTCTAGCCGTTAGGTCATCAGGGAGCCACTACGGTCTAAACTATTTATCCTTTAGACTGATGCTCGTCATTCCCACGAAATCAGGGGGCAGGGGATTACCCACTTCAAACCTATTTCCGGTTGTGCCAACAATATTAATACAAAAAGTAAGGGTTTTTGTTTCTTATCCAATTTTATCAGTAGCCCTCCACCATCTGTGGTCCCAAAAAGCACCAGTGCCAGGCTTACCTTAACTTCTTGACTCGTAACCTCTCTGAGGACCTTACCCACTTCTTGCCAATAGATCTGGATCAGAGAGCAGTGCCAAAACTTGTGGACTTTATCCGCCTTTTCCTCGCCCAACTTAAGTCACTTCACCTCTTGTCCTCCCAGAATCTACAGCTTTTTTGACATCAAATATGCCCTTTGCACTGTAAACCGATAATTTTTCCTGAGAGGTACAGATTTAGTTGACAATAAGAGTAGACATCAATACTTGTCATGAGGTTTGCATGTCCAGCGTCAGCAGGTCCCTCCCCAGATTTCTGTTGGCGGGATGAAAACGTTATCTCGATTAGTTGCATCCAATACCACTTAGAAAGATCTTTAGTTTGGGGAGAGCGTCCTTCTAATTTATCCTCCCAAATGTTATTTCCTTTCCCATCTTTACCTAAGCCCGAGCCCAGCTTGCCAGTCGGTAATACTTGCATTTGGACAGGTTGCCCTCTGTGATTTCCTACAGTGACTCCCAGGGAATCAGTTATTTATCCTCTATAATTTGACCCCATTTATTTACTCCCCCTTCCATCAGAGGAGTTGAAAGCTTCTCTTGAAGTGTACTAAGGTATTCCGAATGTTCGCCTGACTTGATACCAAACTTGCAAGCTGCCTCCTGTAGCCTTATCCTAACCTTTGTAAAGTACATCTGGTATCCAAATTTAAGGAGCCCTGCATGGACAAACCTTTCGTCATAGCTTTAAAAAATGGGGTAAGGGCGAAGTTATCTAAAAGGGTAGATCCTATGTTCTTTAATTGGAAAGCCCGGCAATATTGTTAAAAGTCTAGACTTGCGATGCACTCATGTCCTTTTTTTTTTTTCTTTTCTTTTTTTTTCTACGTAGTTTCCTCCACGCAATTCACACCCCTTTTGAGGACTGTATGAAACTGCTCAGCTCCCCCTGTAATTTCTTAAGCCACTCCGGCTTAAATTCTAACTGTAAGTGTTGAAGACCAATATGAATTTTGGGAGTAGTGACATTTTTAGGATATTTGATCTTCCTAGAAAGAAAGTGGGAGGCCTCACCATGTCCTTAATACCTTTCTGGTTCCTGTCACTATTTTGTTAAAGTTTACCTGAGCCATTTTGTCTAGATCTTCCACCACCTGAAATCCCAGGCATCTTATTTCCTTCTGGACAAGCAGACTGTTACAGCAGATGTTCAATTCCATAATTTCAGTTTTTTTCTGGTTAACTAGGTAACCAGAGCCCTTCCTGGAGAGGTCTAAGGTGCCCAGGATCATCGGAAGTGATTCTGCCAGATCTCTTCTATACACTGTTAAATCATCTGCATACAGGGCTACTTTTTTACCCACTCGTCGCAATCAAAAGGGATAATGTTTTGGCTCGCCCTGATTTCTTTTGCCAAAGGCTCAATATATAAATTAAAAAGGTAAGGTGACAACAGGCAACCCTGGCGAGTCTCTCTTATTGTTTATCTGCTAATTAAGATTGCCGTTCACCAGTATCTTGGCATTTCGAATTTTATATGGGGACCCAATAGCTTTTGAGAAGTCAATGCCCAAGTCATGTTGTTTAATCACACAGTGCAGAAAGAACCAACTTACCCTATAAAAGGCTTTGGCAGCGTCGAACGTGAGTACCATCAAAGGGATTTTACTTTGGTGAGCAAGTCTATCGCTCCAATCAGGTCATGTGTCAATTCATAAAGTTGCCTCCCCTTAAAGCCTTATTGATCTTCGTGAATTTGTAATCTTATCACCTTCTGCAATCACTTAGCTAATATCTGTGTATTGATCTTATAGTCACTATTCAGTAGAGAGATCATCCTGTAGGACTCGCATAACTTGGGGTCCTTGTTTGATTTTATGATTATAATAATTGACTGACTCCTCCCAAGAGTATGGCAGATCTTGACCTTTTACAAATTCCACATTCAGTAATTCTGTTAGAATAGGGGCCTACTCGTCCTTCAAGGTAACATGAAGCTCATTTGCTGGACTATCTGGGCCAGCTGCTTTTCCTCTTTTTAAATTCTTGATTGTATTAGAGACATCTTCAATACTAATCTCAGAATTTAATTCTTCCTTTAAATCTGCTTGTAGAATCGGTGTGCCTATTCTACTGAGGTAATTCTTGTTCTGCTCTTCCATCACGACTAGGCCTGGGCAGTAAATTCCGTTCCGCTTGCGGAATTTGGGTAATTTTGCGTTCTGCGGAGACGGAGGGATTGGCAAAAATTCCGCGGCTTCGCAGAATTTTTTGCTTGTTCGCGCTTTCAAAATGCGTGTTTGCGAGATATTTCTCCCCGAGCATGCAAACAGCGTTTGCTAACAGGAAAAAGCAATGCTAACGGGCGCAACAAGCAATTCTACGTGTTCGCAGAACGTTTGCTTGCTCATGGGGATTTTTTACCGTTTAGCGGAGCTTTGCGTAGCAAGACTATACAAATTTGACCCACCCCTAATCACGACTAGGTCTCCTGTATATGATTTTTGAAAGCAGTGTGAAGGTCTGTTCTATCTTCAGATCTTCTGAACATATTTTACCTATACATTCATTTTGAATGGTCTTAATGGTGTTTCTGGTCTGCTCTACCTTTGTTTTCCAGGACAATAACTTGCCACACCCCTCTCCATGTTCATAGTGGGACAGTTTATTTGCTTCCCACTTTTTTCGGGTTGTTGGCTCTTAAGTCATTTGCAAGATAAATCCTTGCACTCTTTATCCGCTCCTGTTGCTGCCAGATCTTGAGAGTTAGAAGTGTGGTCTGCCTCTGTATTGTGGATTCAAGATTTATTACCTTATTTTTTGTTTCCTTACACTGAAATGCAGCTAGGCTAATTAGCCTCCTCCCAATGAAGGCCTTACAGATATCCCAACAGTATGCAAGGGGGCTAAACCTCTATTTAGCTGGAAGAATTCTCTTATCTCTTGCTTCAAGTGATCTATTATCTGGTGATATAAGAGGAGTGCTCGATTTACAGTCCATCTCGGGGAAGCAGGCGTTTTATCTAGCATGAGCCCTAGGCTAACTGCTGAATGGTCAGACAGGTCTTCCAGTATATGTTCCACTTTTTGGGTATTTCTACTTATTTTAATGTCCAATAGAAATAAATTAATTGGAGAAAGATGTCCATATTTTTTGTTGTGAAAAGTAAACCTTTGCCTGCCTTCAGCCTCCAAATATCAACAAGGCCTAAATGTTCCCTTATCTGCTTTACTAAGGCTCTCATTTTAGGTGAGTTTGCTGTGCTTCTTGTGGTGGATTTGTCTAGAACAGGGTCTATTAATATGTTGAAGTTGCTTCCTAATATTATGGGGAGTTTGATCTCCAGAAATGGATTATATAGGGCTTGAAGGGGGGTTAGGATCATCTGTTTGGGCCATAATAACCCACAAAAGCAAACTAGGTGCTTTAAATTAGAACTTTTACAATCAGCTATTACTTCTTTGGTTCTGTTATTAAATCCCCCACCAAAGCCTTGATGGGCTTCTTAAATAGGATTGCTATCCCCTTAACAATTCTAGTTAGTTCAAACATATTGTGCTACCCATTTTTGTTTCTTCATTATATCCTCCCATTCTCCTCTTAATATGTGAGTTTCCTGGAGGATAATAACTTCATTGCCCACGTGTGTCCAGTACTCAAGGATTCTTCTCCTTTTAACTCATAGGCTGTTAACATTCCAAGTTAACACTTTTAGGGGTACCAATGTTGACGACCGTGACGTATTAACATAAAGGTAGAGACCTGGTCCGTACCTATATGAGCTCCATAAAAAAACCTTCATATTTTATTTTTACAAATGAGGCTCGAAACTTGTTTTCCTTTTTCTCCCACATGCTCCTCCACCCAGTGCTTAAATATTATACAAACACCTTGTGTGCCAGTGACCCCTTCTCCCTACCCTGAAGAACCCTCCCGGTGACCATTGGGAAGATCTGTACCTCTTTGAACTCTTTTCACTAGGCAACATTTAAATTTATTTCTAGTGTGCTTTAATCTGCTCTACAAGAATTTCTGCTTCCTTTGGATCTCTTATGTTGTGCATTTTGTTGTTCCACGTGATTTTTAATATGGCAGCAAAACTCATCTGAGCAGTGGCTCCCAGTGATTTGAGCTCCTGGATGTGCTTTCCTCACTCCCATTGTCTGTCCTGCGTAGTTCTGGAGATGTCTGATCTAATTCGGAAGGACCATTTCCCTTTGGTTAATCTGCCCATCTTGAGGGCTTCAGTCAGAATTGTTTCTTTAATCAAGTAGGTCTTAAAATTAATATTTTTCTTGGATTTTGCCGAGCTACTCCTTTCTAAAAATTTTTTTTTTTTAAATGGGTCACGATGGATGGACACAGGGGATGAATGCCTTCATTAAGTTGATCACAAAACCTTTGATGGTTTCCCCCTCTAGACCTTCAGAAAGTTAATTACTCTGATATTGTTCCTCCTCGCGTTGTTTTCTAGTTATTCAGTGCTATCGAGCAGATCTTTTTCACCCATTTTTAGATTTTGTATTTCCTTAGGTTTGGCTCCTCCAAAGAGGCTTCTACCACTGAGACTCTTTCCATCAGAGTATTCATTCTGGCTTCCAAGGCATCGCAAGTCTTCCTCTCATTTACGATATTAGTGTTACAAGCAATTTTTCTACACTTGGCTGGCCTTCATGTCCTGTAGACTGCAGACAAGTAATCTGTCAGTGATTACCCTGTAAATGAGGTTGATTCTTAGCTGCATCTTGGGTGAACACTTGGAATCTATTACTGATTTCGAATGTCTCTCTACTTCCACCCTGTCTCCTCTATAATGGCAATGCTGATACTCTGCATGACAGTCTAGACTGCCTTTTTGAAGTGGCTTAGGAGTTAGGAAAAGTGGTCCTCTTCCTTTTTCAACTGGACTTATGAAAAAGTTTTGTGAGGAGAAAGTGATTTTAATGCGTTCTACTGTGTTGGCGCTTTTCCCCACCCAATCCTTAAAGTTGGTTCGTTACTTCAGATCAGTTTTGGGGCCAGTTGAATGGGGCTGTAAGGGAATTTTTAGAGGAAGGCTTATTGTCTGCCACTTTTATCTCCCACTGGCTCTCACATTATTTGTGTAAGGCAGACACCAAAATTGGTTTCACTTCCCGCATGGTGGTCAAAGTATTTTCCTTGTTTCTTAAGGAGTATCTAACATTAAAGGGATCACAGGCACTCTGCTCCAAGCCCCCCACCCCAGAGGGAACTTGCTTTTTACCTGCTGTCTTTTTCCTGGTTTCAGCAGAGTTAGCAGTCTTGTGGATTTCTTCTTCCACGGCCCCTTCGACTTGTCAGCTACAGATTTATTTATGCTTTGGGTTCTACTGGCGTATATCCATCTATTTCTTACTACCACTTTCATGCTTCTGATGATTTCATAGAACATCGGCTGTGTTACCTGGACATAGACCCTCCATTTGATCATGCAAAATCTCTGCTGTTTCTATTGATGCTGACCTCTCTTCATTCTGCATGCTGACCGTCCAGCTGACATTACAGAGCTTTTATTTTTTGTTTACCTTTATTTACGCTAACCTGTACATAATTGCTGTGGATTAAAATTAAAAAGTGTTTATTTCACTACAAATGGCTTACTAAAATAACATGAGATGTGATCCATCAGCCACTGTTCACAAAAACACAATTTCCTTGATGACTATGTTGAGCCTACATCCACTAAGACCCTAATTTTCACGTGGCCAAACTGCACTAATTTAACCCTACAAATTGATAGGCAATTGTTGAAATTCAGATAAATCGGCCAGCAAAACGATTGGTGATACAAAATATAATCGTGGCTAGAGGATTACTTTTACAAAAAGTCAAATTCCTAGAATTTTGTAAAATGAATAAACGTGATACCTCACCTTTTGTCTGTGCCATCTGAACTTGGAGCATCTAGCATATCCGCTCTGTTCTTTCTGTTGTTCAACTGATTGCACAATGTCTGCACAATGTCTTCCCTTGATGACCTTTGATTCATTGTAAGTGCTTACCTTTTTGTTTTTGTTTTACATTTCAGGTGCCTTTGCAGCTCATAGAGTCGGTTGAATGTCGGGATATATTTCAGCTGCATTTGACTTGCAAGGACTGCAAAGTTATCAGGTATGTGTCATTGCTTTTATACAAAGGAAATGTCAGTCTTTTTGACTGGAAAGCCAAGCATTAGTGCAGCATGGAGCCTCTTTTCGGGGGGCAGTACCAAAATTAATATTAAACTCCTTACTGTGCGTAGAATTCAAGTAGTGATGATGTTCTAGGAACTCAAATCACTATCTCATTTGGATTCACAGTCGTGTTGAAAGAAAACATATTTTACAGGAACTAATGTCACAATTAATTGCCAATACATGTCACTTTCTAGGATTGACTTGACACATGGTTCAGCTCCAGATTGAAGAGACTTGGCCTCACTGAGGATGTACCACATTGTTCTTCTGGTCTTCAGGGATGGTCATTTGGTTCTGAACTCACTGCAATGCTCCAGCCTAACCTTGACAGCAGTGTATTTATTACCTGCACAGGCAATGCGATACAAGATGGAGACTGACCAAGCTGAAACCTTCTAGCATTGACTCGCAAAATAATCTCATAACTGGGTCCACCTGCCAGGTTCATAGAGACTATCATAGCCTATCACAATATAATGGCGGCAAGGGGAAAGGTGAAAAAATGCAAACCCAATTCTCAGTAACTAGACTTTCATCAAATAGTACTGAAAATCAGGAGCACAATACCAATATGTATAGTTTTGGAAAAGGCCATAACCTCGAAGGGGTAGGTACACCCTAATAGTCTGAGACCTTTTAGGCACAGGCAGAGGAAAGAACCCAGAAGAAACCCAAGGCTGGAAGGTCCAGGACTTCCCCAGATAACACAAGGAAGGGGCAAGAACATGCCTGAATGTGTCCGTGTGTCACGTAACCGGTGCTCATGTAAAGCGCTCCAATACCTTCGGGTCGTGTTTGCGCTACATTAATCTGCATTAAAAAAAAGGACAATAAGGCGACCAGATGTAGATCTAGTGGTAAATGAGACCTTACACTCTCCACAACAGAATTGGTAGTCTCGATGTCCTGGATAAAGGACTAGTATTTGTATCGAAATAAAGTAATGGCCCCCTTGAATTGCATACAGAATTATATCAGTTTTTCATGAGGATCTGAGCTGCATTTTTTCTTTAATTCACAGTTCACCTCAGATCATCCATATTGAAATACAGGAATAAAGAAAAAGTTGTGATTTAATCCTCCTAGAGTTCCCTTTCCGAGGTTTGCTCCATTGAGAGAACAGTTGTTAAATAAATGAAGGCATTAAAAATGTCCCATCCAGAGTAACAGGAATAAAGTGAAGCATCACACCGTTTAAGAGAGAAAGGACATAGTGATAAAAGAATGCTGACAGAGGAGTAGCAGCAGTCATTACATTAGTAAAGAGGCTTACATTAGTGAGGACATTTGCACAGGACCAGTTATAAAAGATCACAACAAGACCCGACAGCAGGCTTTCAGGCCAAATCATGAGCCTGGTTTCCCAAAGATCTTGCTAGGTTGAATTATGTTGAATTAGCAAACAGAAAGTTCAATAGCAGTTACCAGTAACCTCTCATTTCTATAGCTCTGTCCTAATTTCTGGACCGAAGTCCAATCAAGGCCCACGGAAATGAAGGGCATAAAAGATATTGTGAATTTACTAAGAAATCTTCAATTTAAGCCTGAAGAGAATCTACTTAAGAGTTTTGATGTATAGGCCCTCCACACGAGTGTCCCTCAGGATGAAATCTTACACATTCTGCACAACGTCTCCAGAAACACCTATTGACCTCATATGACCTAAATGAACTTTATTATGGATTTAGCTAAAAATAAATCATTAATTAAATGTTCTTTTTTTGGGAAACACATGTTATTGACTTTTATAATTACAAAACAGAAAATCTGAGCAACATGAGACATAATCTTTGTCTGTAGAATATATCCGAAAATACCATTAGTCCCTGTCACTTAATGAACATTCTGGGTGAAAACATAATAAAATTATACAGAGATCAACCAATATCTAACTATGCGCCATATCATGACAAATTATTGTCTTGGCCTCCCGCATCCTTGGTATAGATGATTTGACAAAACTGTTATGCCTCGATTCATGCTCATATGTTATGATCTCTTTTTCTATTTAACAGTCTGATGTTTTGTGTGACTCCAGGGGATTATTTCTGTAGGTGGTCCACCTCTGCCATATTTTAGCATGTATCTGTGGGCATCCACATGCGATAAAGACCGGAAGTTCTAATTCCATACTAAAGTCCATGCCTTTCTTCCAAGGTATTATACTGGGTGGGGTATCTGCCTTCCATTGTCTGGCAATGTCCCATTTTGCTAATGTGAGGCCCAAAAATAGTAGGTGTCTTTTGTATCTATTGCCCCCTATTCCTTCTGTGCAATGTAGGAGTGCAAATTTCGGGGACCTAGGTAAGTCCCATGCTAGCACCTCTGTCAGGCAATTTAGCACACTGTGCCAGAAACGATCTAGGGCAGGGCATGTTCAAATCGTGTGTATGAAGGCGTTCTCTTCCGATTGACACCGTAGGCTTTGCGGGGAAGCGATTAACCCAGCCATCCACAATCTACGTCTTGTGTAGTATACCCTGTGTAGATATTTCAATTGCATGAGACGGAGTAGAGTAGAGATTTCTGCTTCTCATGGTGATTTGAGGGCCTCAGCCTAGTCCTAGTCATTTATAGGTCCCACATCGGTATCCCATGTTGCTCTTAGAGGAGCCAAGGTAGTGGGGTTATTTGTAACCAGGGTTTGGTAGATTTTCGATATTTTATGTTCCCCCTAGGTCTCCCATCAGGAGCTTGCCTTCTAGTGGGCTGAATTCTGGAAGATTAGTTAAGTCTTTAATATAGGGTTGAAAGCCATGCCTCAATTGTTAGTATTTCTAGAATTGTGTATTGGGCGTTGAGAAATCTTTTTGGAGGTCTTGGAAGGATTTAAGGATATGCCCCTTCATAACATCGCCTAGGGTTGAGATTCCGATTCGATCCCAGCCTCAGAATCTCTGAAGGTCAACTACTTGCGGAAGTAGCCGATTTCGTTACAACAGGGTTTCTCTTGTAATGCGGCCCCATCAACCTATTTGGCGAAGGGTCTGTCTCCAGGTCATGAACACCACACTTGTCGTTGGTGGAAGGTCTTTCGGGTCGGTCCTGCTGTAAAGGAGTGAATATAACGAGGATGCTTCCATGATCTATTGTTCGAATTTATATGCAGGGTCATCTCTCGGCCCATGCCACCATTCATTCCGGATCTGCCGGTATGCAGCTGTATGGTAGAATTGTATATCGGCGGCAGCTTTACCACCACAGTATGTGAATTGAGTGCAGGTGCGCAAGGCAACCCGGGCTGTGCTACCTCCCCATAGGAAATGTCCCAGGAGTGCATTAACTTGATGGAACCAGTACAAGGTAATTGGGTAAGGGTGGGACTGTAATTGATAGAGTAATCTAGGCAAAGAAACCATCTTGAAGATGGCTGATCTGCAGTAGAGGGACAAGGGAAGTGTAGAGCAATTCTTCACCTTTGTTTTAACCCTTTCTGTCATTTCTAGATTACGTTTCCATGAGACAGCTTGGCTGTCTGACACACAAACGCCCAGGTAAGTGAAGCCATGTGTGACCAATGTAGGACCCTCTGCCCATTGACCATTCCCCATACCTCTTATCGGCCATATCAGTGATTTGGTGCTATTCATGTGGAGGCCAGACATCTCGCCAAAGATGTGCATTATCTGAAGTATTCTGGGACCTGACCTGTGGGGGTCTGTAATGAAGAATAGGATATCATCTGTGTATAATGCTATATGGTCATATATTTCCGGAGTCCATTCGAAGCTGCGATAAAAGTGCATCCCATCTCACCCAAGCAGCAAGTGGTTCGATAGCAAGGGCAAATAGGGGGTAGAGGGGTCATCATTATCTGGTTCCCCGCTGAATTGGGCCGATGTGGCACCTGCCACTCGTGTGGAGGCTGTAATGGCTGTATATAATAATCTCTTCAATGCTGTGAATTTGGGGCCATATTTCAATGCTTCAACAGTATGAACATATACATCCAGCTGACAGTCAAAGGATTTATCCATGTCTATTAAGAGTAGGGCTGCTGGTCTGTCTAGTTGATCCATAGCGGCAATTGTTTTGAGTTCTGCATATATTATGCCGGGTCGCTCTTTGCCGCATAAAGCCTGCTTGATCTGGGTGGATCAGGTCTTTGAGGTGCGGTATCAGTCTATTCACCATCGCCTTAGTCAGTAGCTTGGCCTTGATGTTTAAATGGAAATTGGCTGGTAGGATGTACATGATTTAGGCGGCGTCACGGTTCAAGCAAAACTAAAATTTCATCATGCCTCTAGTCTGGGGGCATGCATTTATTTTTTAGGGTTTTATTGATAGTCGCAAGATATCGCTGCCCCAGTATTGTTGCAATGGTTTTGAAGAATTCACGGGGGAATCCATTGGGTCCTGGCGATTTACCAGATGCTGTTTCAGAGACGGCAGAGGCCCATTCCTCGAGCGAGGTAAGGGCTTCAAGAGATTCTCGTGCGGTGTTGGACAGTGACTTCCGTGGTGTATCTCGGAAGAAATCTTCTATCAGAGGTTCAGATAGGACTTTTTGTTTGGTGTAGAGAGATTGATAGAATTCGGCAAAGGATTAGGCGATTTGTGCGGGGTTAGTGAGCATCTCACCCCTCTGTAACTGGAACTCCCACCCCCCTCACCAGCCCCCGCCCCCCCCCATCCCAATACCGCAAGAAACATTGAAGCATCTGTCGCAGAAAGTAAGCAGCTCCCACCCCAACAGGGGGTGAGGGGTGAAACAGTCCAGTGGTTCCCCAAAAATCAGGAATCTGAGTTCAGTTCATATATAGTAACCCATGTTGGTGCTGGTAAGCTAACATGTTTTCCAAGGATTTATATTGTGGACCACCATGTGGTCTGGGAATGCAGTTATGTTGAGGTTCTTAAGTCAGTTGTCCAGAGTCTCCGCTTGTTGGTCGACTCGAGAGCGGGAGCGCCAGGATGACCTTGATCGATGCCTTTATTTATACTTTTCTGTTATTATTCTGATGGAGGTGTGGATCTCCAGAGGATGAGTCTGAATTGCCAGGTGGCGGTGTATGAGGCTCGATCGGACGGCATACATCCACCCTTTGAAAGACCTCCTCGGGGAAGGGGGGGCGGGGGGGGGGGGGGGGTGGGGTATGGTCGAACAGCAGCGTGCTATTCTTGCAGCGGACTGTGAGATGGGCCAATAAAAAGCAGCAGGAATGAGACTTGCAGTTCACGAAGATGTGTTTTCGCAGCCGTGAAGGACTGTCTCGCTTGTTCCAATTTGGTATAGTCTGGTAAGATCATTATCAGTTGGGATCCATAGGTGAGGGACTTTTGCGCTCGGGCTTGTCGCAGGATGATATCCCTATCTTGTTAATTAAGGATCCAGGCAATGACTGGCCGAGGTCAGGCACTTGGGGGAGGCTTGCCAGTGAGTGCCGGGTGGGCGCGCTCTAGGATGAAGCAGGTGGACAGCTTTCCATCTGAGATTCAGGTTTTGAGCCATTGATCTAGGAACACGCACATGTTGGAGCCCTCACATCCCTCTGGAAACCCCACGAATCGCAGATTATTACGTCGGGCCCGCCCTTCTGCATCCTCAACACGTGTGGCCAGCCCCGTGTAAGTTTTTCAAGAGTGTTGACTTTCCCTTGTAGTGTGGTGATGGCGTCTTCTGCATCCAAGATCCTGGATTCGGCTTGGGTTACGTGCTCCACGACATTGCGAAGATCTAGGCGTAGCAGCATGATGTCTGCTCCAATCGTGCCAGTTTTGGCATCCAGCATAACTCTCGATTGAGTTATGTTGGCGAAGAGAGTAGCGTTATCTGGTGTAGTAGTTGCGGTGTCATTAGTGGTGGTGGAGCCGGTGCTCACGCCCGTAAATTTGTCTGCTTTGCTTTGTGGCAGGGGAATGTTGCCCGACTTTTAGACCTGTTGGCTGTGTGGCGAATGTCTATGTAGGGCGATGGAGGTAGTTTTGGGGCTTAATGTGGTACGCAGGATTGTTGTATCCTCGTATGTTAGTGGGGGTCTCAGGATATGTTTAGAGAGTTGAGCGCTAAGGGCGGTCTCCCTCGCTCACAAGCCGCACCAGGACCTAGCCTAGCTGCCTCCGCAGATAAGATTACACCCCCTCACTCTATCCGGCTCCTCCCTGTGGTCTCTCTTTTCAGCAGTGTGGCCTGACGTAGTCGTCGTTAGTGCCTGTTGAGAGGCTTGTCAGATTCACTCCGATTGTTTGCCCTTTATTGATGATACATGTCTTTTCACCACACTCCCCCAAACCAATGTGTCTCACTGTGTGGTGCTGCGGTTCTTTATCTGTGCTACTAGGCCCTCAAGTATGCGTGCCGGCGGTCTGGTAGCTGTTTCGTGCTGCGCACATTCATCTACTTCAAATTAGGGGTCCTTGTGTGGATTGCGGCGCACAGTGATAATTCGCAGCATGATGAACACCGCCCTGTTGTTGTGGCGCCCTACAATTGTGTCATGTCAGAGGGTTGAGAGTCTGTTCACAGCACGTGGGGGAACTATGTGGCTCACCTGGCATCCACTTATCTTCAGGCAGCCGCTTCTCCGATCTCCCAGGATTCCGGTGAGTTTACCAGTTGGCACGCCGAGGCCCAACAACGCCCGGACACAAGCGCTGGCGAACCGCATGTTACCGGGCTGATATTGAGGCAGCGCGCAGTCCCAACATTCAGCCCAGGTCACGCTGTCTCCCGTCTCCGACTTGGCGCCTCAGCCACCCCAAGGGTGAATCGCTGTAGCAAGGGAGTCGGAGAGCGATCACAACACCGGGCTACAACAATGCTGCAAAGTTAGGGTTGCGCCCAAACCGCTGATCTCCTAGGACTCTGGCGCGCCTGGTTGCTGGCAGGCTGAGGTCTCGGTAGTGTCCCTATACCTGCTGCTTGTTACTTGTCACAAGCACGGCAGACCGTGGTCCCAATGCCCGTCCCAGGTTGTGCCACCCACCGTCTCTGACTCGGCATCCCAGCTGCCAAAGGGGTGAATCGCTGCGGCGAAAGAGCCGGATCGTGCCCCAGAGCACCGGGCAAGCAAAAGAAACAGATGATGGACGGAATGCAGAGCAAATCAAACATTCACCCCTAGTCAAGAGACCTGGGTTAAATCCATTGTTCTATTGCTCACCATGTCACCCTAGTTTAGACCCAGCCATATGCAAATCAGTCTTGATCCTGTGCCTCATGGGAACAGTCCAGCCCGAAAACACAGTTGATGGACGGAATGGGAGCAGGGTCAAGACTGATTTGCATGTGGCTGGGTTTGAACTGAAATAGCATGGGGAGCAAAACAATGATGGATTTAGGCCCAGATCTCTGTACTGAGGTGACTGTTTGGCATTGTTAAACATTCTGTCCATCAATTGTTCTTTTTGCATTGGTCACTGTAGAGCACCTTTGTGGCCACTGGTATATAGAGATGACCAGACATAAAACGAAGGTCAGAAAAATGAAGCATAGAAGTACTGTTAGTTGTTCCATCTTGAGCTCCAAACTAGTCACACATTTTGTAGGGATGGGATACACACAGGATGAATTTAAACAGGCAACTGTTGAAAAATTTGTATTGAGGGAAAGCTTGCAAAGCTCCAAATAAGCACTAGCCAGTTGGAGCAGAGCTGGGTATTCAAATAGTCTACACACATTAGATGACTCGATTAGATTGAATAGGGTTGGGTTTGAATGTCCTGTCTGTTCTGCAGAAACAAGAATGTTGCTCTTTACATTAATTATCACTCATTACTGATGGTGCTCCTACATGAGCATTCTAACCTTGGTTTGTAATATGCTCATTCCAAAGGATATTTACACCTCTTGAATCCCCCCCCCCCCCCCCCTAAGCGCCAGGCCTAATCCTGAAAAGTTGTAATAACTCACCTGAGCTGATAGATGGAGATCAGCTCAGTCTCAAGATCTGGATCCACCACAGACATGACCTCCTCAGAGCCGTATAAACACCACTCCGGGGCCCTGACATCAGTTTTCTTTCTTCTGTGTCTTCAATGCAAATTCAGGGTGAATCACAGTGAAACTTTTTTCACCACTTTTAGCAGTGTTAACCAAATTGTCTTCACCAAAATAATCTAATTCAAACCTGGCCTTCCTGCCATGGACAAATGTCCACTTCAGACCCTCAAAAGGTCTAATGGGGTCCAAACACGACTCCTAGCTGTGTGAGCAGTGTAGCCTCATGCGCTCTGAAGCCATTAAGGAGTGGGAGGCAAGCTACTTTATAGCATAAGTCCTTGATGACTGCTAGTTTCTGAGTAAGCCTTGCTCCAGCTCACACTCCAAGTCCAGGTTCTCATTCTGATACAAGTTGTCTGAGGACATGAGAAGCAGGCACATGAAACGTCGCAGCAGGGATTCTTTTGGGTCCTGATACTGGCATTGCTCCAGGGCTAAGTTGATGTGCCATTCCTCTACTCGGGCATTCACAACTGATTCCATTTCTAAGGAAGATCTGGTCACATATCCATCGGCTCCAGCTTTGTCACCAGGAGCGACCCCAGTGCTGGTTCCATCTCTGATTCCTCAGTTAGCATGCTAAAAGTGTCTGGCACTAACCAGGTACAGGTTATGGAACTCACAGAGGTGCCCCGCTTTCCCCAAAGCGCCTTCGGTTCCCATGAAACCCCCAACTAAACAGCCAATATTAGGCTCATGCCTGACACCAGGTAATACCTTCTGGATGTCCTGCCAACTCAAGCTGGCAGATCTTCTGCACTAAAGCTCCGCTAGTAGCTCCTGCAGGATAGCCTCTTGCTTTGGATCCTTTTTAAAAACCCAAGGCCATAGTCATACGCACAATGAAGCAGGTACAGAGGTTAGTTGAGGAAGCCAGGTGTAGAGAAAAGTCTCTGTGTGGGCCTTTCCCAAGATGCAAATAACAAATATTAGATTAGATGGTAATTTTGGTAGAGACTCTGACCACATTCAGATGCAGGGCATTATTGGGCATGATGTTGAAGATAGCACTTGGGGGCTCATCTAGCTTCCTCCTACTAGTACAAATGCTGCGTTCTACCTAGCTCTCCAAAACACCAATGGGCTGAATACTTCCACACACGTGGAATTTGAGCGCCATTTCGAGCCACCATTGACAGGTGGCTTCATTTACAGCAGTCATAAAGAAGGCAGCTGTAGTCCTTCAGCTACCTCTCCATGGTAGAAAATAAACTACTCTCCTAATGGAAACATTTCATGCAGCCTGTGCTCACATTAAATGAGCCCTGATCGAGACTATTCTGGCAGCATTCCGCAAGCCATCCTCCACCCCAGCGATGAGTTGCCAAGTTGCTCATCATCTCTGGCTGGTGCCACGAGACTCCAACATGTTCTCAGCACATCCTTGTTCATACAAGTGCTCTCCTGGACTGAAAGGAACCTGTGATCCTTCCCCAGTGTGCCTCCTGATCAGGAGTGTAAACAGTTGAAAGTCGTGGTGGAAAACAGCTTCTGAAAGCCTGGCCATTAGGTCCCCGATGCGGCTTGCCTCTTAGTTGGGCGCACACACACTATGGGAGATGGCACAGATGGTTGTGCCTAAATTCATAGAACGTCTTCAGGATAGCTTTGCCCAGGTGGTTTGTGATTGACAGGATGTAACAAAGCAGATTTTGTGGGCCTTCCTAAGCGATATGGATTCGGTGGAAAGATCAGCGGGCTCCTTGGTGGCTGTAAGACAACAGGTCTCGCTCTGCTCCATGGCGTTCTCGAGGGATGTCCAGGCAGATTTGGAGGACATAGTTTACACTTATTTAGCAAAAAAGCAGATTCAGCCCAAAATGTTTTAAATAGGGGATTGCTCCCTAAATCTGGCTTACCCGATCTGCTAATTTAAAAGACAGTAAAGTCTGTTTTAAAGATATGCTGAGGGTATTTCCTTTTACCAGCCTCAGCCCTCTCAACCATTTCAAAAGCTGCCAACCCAGTTTCTTTGCCAGTACAGGGGGCACAGCAGATAAAAGGGCCAACAAGGTAGCACGCCTTCTTCCCTGCCTCCTCCTTTTCTCCAATCCACCCGCAAATCCACTTTAGCTCCCCCTCAAGGGAACACTTACAAAGCCTATGGGAAGGTAGGCCATCACACCACTTGAAGGCTTGGCAAGTGATTACAACCGACCAGTGAGTGGGTTCTACAAGTCATAGAAAAGGGTTATGCAAGCACACTCCTATTCTGCTAGAGGGAGTATTGGCTTTTCTGAAAAAAAGAGCCATGTTGCTAGTCCCAGGATAAGAGATAGTACAGGAATTTTACTCCTACTGCCCAAGAAGGATGGGGGATTAAACCAATTCTTAACCTCATGCTCTTAAATACATTTCTCTTCAAAGAGAAATTCAAGATGCTGTTGCTAGCACTGGTCCCATAGGCTCTGAAACTAGGAGAATAGATGATGTCCCTTGGCTTGCAGGACATATAGTTTGCCGTTCTGATTCTACAGTTGCACAGGATATACCTGCACTTTGTGGTAGGCTCCATTCATTACCAAGTTGCAGTCCTCCCATTGAGACTGACATCAACACTTTCAGTTTTTGCTAAAGTGATGGCAGTGGGCTCTAGAATACGGCAGGAGCCGTTCCGGATTTTTGCCATCCCTTCAATATAGCAACCATGTCTTCTACTTAGGAATTATGCTGCTTTGAACACGGGCTGCACCTAAGCGCTCTGGAAGAAGTATAACCATATAGATGGACCAGCCATTATAAACCCGAACACGGAGACAAAAGTCCACATTAGAGGATGCCCACCGTTAGTGTTGGATATATTCCATATGGAAGATTGCAAACATAGTGTTCTGTACAATTTGAGAGGGAAGTAAGCGGCCATAACGTGAGACACCTCACACACCACCATTGGCCTACCATATCCTAAGGGTTAATTGTGTGGTACTAGGGAAGGTGGATTGTCAGGTCTTATTACGTACCGAAATGTGAATTGACTGTCTTGTGTGAGAGATCCCAGTCCACATAAAAACTGCAGAAATTTGTAGTGTTTTTATGTTAAATGTAAGTTAAATGTATAAAACAACCTCATTCTCTTGTTTTGCAAAAATGTGTTTTTAATAAATAACAAAATGGAAATGCATATGGCAACAATTGGTGAACAAGGTACTGAACATGTAAATTGATGAGCACGGTATGTTAAAAAAAATAAAAGAATAAATATATAAAGAATCGCATGCCTAGAAATAGTTTTTTGGTCAGGCCAATGAGCACTTAGAGCTAGCATAGGAGAAATACTGGCCACGTGGTATATTGTACTTTTGCTGAGATGGCACTGGTTGCAGCACAACTTTGCAAGGTGGGAATATCAGTATTTACGTACTCAGAGTGCCACAGTGTCCCTCCTTCTGTTTGACTTGGGGCTTTCAACTTAACAGGGCACATTTGGTGCCTTCAAATCATCATCATTTCATCAGTGCGCTGTTGGATGTGACACTTCTTAAGTCCTTTTTCCTCAGAGGATTCAGAACATTTATTTTTAATTTCGATGTTTCCTCCTTTTGGCCCTGTCAGTTCTTTACCTGATGGGCCTCCTGGCTTTTTGCAACCTATTGGCATCATGCATGCCCTTTAGTGGTGCCTCCATGTCAGTGGGTTTAGCATTGGTGTGCACTGACAAAGTCCAGATTACCCTGGAAGCAGGAAGAGATCTTCAGTGGGGGGCATTGATGGTGAATCTCAGTTGTGGGAGAACCTTCCACCCTCCATGACTGGTGGACAAGGTGGTCACTGATGCCTCCACTTTAGAGTGGTGTGCATGCCTGGAGCACTTTGGTCTCCAGAAGAGCAGAGATGACATATCAATCGGCTTATGCTTTGGGTGTTATGTTTGTTGCTGAAGGCATTCTTGCCCTCTGTTTGTTGTCCGTCCATCCACATTCTTACAATCAGTACAACTGTGATGTGGTATGTCAACAAACAGGGAGTGTGGGTTTCTGCCCTCTGTGTCGAGATTTCCTGAATTTGTTGGCTTGGCCTTAGCCTCTCAAAATCTGGCTAATTGTCAACCACTCAGCAGGTTCCCTGAAAGTGAGGTCCGATGACCTGAATCATCTTTCTGACCACGATTTTTGCCTGCATCTAGAGGTGTTCCAGTCCATCTGTACCCTCTGGGTCACCCATCCATTCAACCTCCTTGCTACTTGTGAGAATCTTTACAGCCTGCTGTTCTGCGACATACAGTTTCTGTTGCAAGGAGCTCTAGGAGATGCATTCCATCTGAGCCAGGAATTATATCCTGCATTATACATTCAATCCTATTCCTCTGATGTCTTATGTTTTGAGAAAACTGTCAAAGGAATGGGTGCAGAGGATTCTGATCATGCCGGACCGGTTGTTGAGTGTATGGTATGCAGACATGTTATGCTGGTCTCTGAGCTCCCTCTTCAGCTTAGAGTGGGCCTTCTCTCTCAGTTGGAAGTTCAGTGTTCGAGGCATGTGGGCTCCTGAATTCATATCTGTGCATAGATCGCCGCCTAGTGTTGGGTCTGGATGTTTGCACGTTGTCCTGGAAGAGTCTTCGAAGTATCACGAGATAGGTGACTCCTCCCCTGGACCACAGTGCGCATGGGCATCCTCTCCATCCTTAGATTGTTTTTTTCCGCCATTGGGTTCGGATGTGCTTATCTTAGCTCAAGTTAGGAAAATTTAGTGTAAGGCCTAAAGGCCTTTAGTTTTCGTCGGTACTGTTCACGTTCGGTATCGACTGCTTTCTTGATTAGTTTAGAAACTTCTTCCAGCCTTTCGGATCCGTTTGATCCGAACATCGACCTTACATCGACGATGGAATCGAGGACCCCATTCAAACGGTGTCCTGTATGCCACGCCAAATACCCATACATCGACGTCCACCCGGTATGCAACAAATGTCTCTCACCGGATCACGACGAATCGAAATGTATGGCCTGTGCCCGATTCCGATCGAAGAAGACTCTCCGGAATCGACGGGCAGCGAGATTAGAAGCGCAGCAATCGGCGCCTGCCCCGGCCAACATCTTCAGCACCGAGGACGAGGATGTAGAGAGCGTGGAAGAAGTAAACTCCAGCCCCGTTTCCGAACACGATTCCCGATCGGAAGACGCCGATGAAGTGCTTTTTCACAGGGAAGAAGCCGTCGACGAGGTAGGAGACTACGATGAGGCCTTTGGGGCCGAAGAAGATAGCTCTAGCGAAGAGCCAGGCCTACCCGTCGATACGGAGGCCGTCAAAGTGCATCATTCTACGGCTCAGGTCGAGGGATCGCCTCCGGGCCTTACCCGAGATCAATCCCAAAGTTCTTCGGCCCCGCCTTCGGGCTCGGCCTCGAACATCCAGCACGAGCCATTGTTACCAAAGACGACTGGATTCCCTTCAACGAAACCGAAACCAATCGTCGCACCAGTTCCACCGAAACCAAAAGTGAAACTGGCCGTGATCGGCTCGAAGCCCTCGAAGACCTCCACTCCTTCGACGCCAGCAAAGGCCGTCGGCTCCGAACGCACTAAGAGGGATTTCGGCGCCGAACTCGCTGCAGCGGATATCGGTACCGACCCGAAAAAGAAGGCCCTCGGTCCCACAAAAGCGCCTCGGCCCCTGGCACCGAAGCAGTCGGCCCCGACCACCAAAGTCAAAATGGCCGCTCCATCTGAGTCCCCATCTGTTAGAAAAGGTAGACGGACCGGGAGGGCCGGCCGGGGTCAGGGGGAGAGGTCTCCGGGGAGAGCCGTCTCCAGCGATCGTACAGACAAGTAACTTCCCCCCCACAGACAGGAATCACACAAGAATAAGGTTCAGTGTTCTTTATAGGTACTTAGTTATGATACGGTAGAATGGTACAAGGAGGTCTGGACGCCGGGGTCCCCTCGATTAGAGTCTCGTAAGGTAGGGAAGGGGGTAGCGGGTCAGTCTATTTACCAATCAGGTAGTTCGGATGAGATGATGATGAGCTCACAATCCTCGAGCTTGGTGTTTAGGTGGTACGGTCCGCGGCAGCGCCAGCAGGTCCCGGTAAGGATGGTTGATACAACGGGCCGCGGCAGCGCCAGCAGGTCCCCGGAAGATGTACGGTCCGCGGCAGCGCCAGCAGGTCCCGGTGAGGATGGTCGTTACAACGGGCCGCGGCAGCGCCAGCAGGTCCCAGGGAGATGACGGTCCGCGGCAGCGCCAGCAGGTCCCGGTGAGGATGGTCGTTACAACGGGCCGCGGCAGCGCCAGCAGGTCCCAGGAAGATGAAGGTAGCAGAAGGCCGCGGCAGCGCCAGCAGGCAGGACGATGGTTCACAAGAGCGGGCTACGGCAGCGCCAGTAGACCGTCAGGGTTGAGTTCACTCGGTGTCTCTCGACTCCAGGATACAACTGCCTTCCTGCTCCGGAGCTGTCTTAGTTATAGGGCTGGTGCCCTTTGATGTCCGGACCCTCGCACTTGGAGGTCGGAGGGTCCGGGATGAAGGTGTCCAGACACCCAGCAGGGGGTGGAGCCAGCGCCTGGGGGCTGCTGGAGGCGATCGGCACCTGGCGGGGGAAGAGCTCTTGACGCTTCGTTCTCCCATTGACCTGCCAAGTGGTCCGCTCACCTCCTGGGTGGATGGTGGTGCCGGGATGTCGGGGCCGGCCAGGCCCGGGGTTAGGGTCGAGGTGAGGCCACGCGGCCGCGTGGTGCAGGGCCCAAGATGGCGGCTTGACCTGGCCGGGGAAGCCGGTGGGGCTGGACCCCGTGATGAGTAGGGGTCCGAGGGCAGAGGGTCCGTCGGGAGACGGAGTACAGGGGCTTGTCACGGGGGTATGCCGGGTGGGCCGGAGCTCGGGCCCTGTCGTGCGGGGGGGGAGCCAGCCCTCTGTGTGGCCTGTCCAACATGCGTCCCCCCCAGCTGAAGGCGGGGAGAGTCACCCATCTCCTTGGGGACTCTCTTCGTCGAGGCGGAAAAAGCGGGACAGGCCGTCCGCGTTGGCGTGGTCTTGGCCTGGCCGGTGCTCCACAGTGAAGTCCATTCCCTGCAGGGAAATGGACCAGCGCAAGAGTTTTGGGTTCTCCCCCCGCATCTGCATCAGCCATTGCAGGGGTCGATGGTCGGTTTGTACCCGGAAGTGGGTACCGAAGAGATAGGGTCGGAGCTTTTTGAGGGCCCACACTACTGCAAATGCCTCCCTCTCGATTGTGCTCCAACGCTGTTCTCGGGCCAGGAGACGTCGACTGATGAAGGCCACCGGCTGGTCATGACCTTCGGGGTTCAGCTGAGAGAGGACGGCCCCGATGCCGTGGTCGGAGGCGTCGGTCTGTACTACAAATTCCCGACTGTAATCGGGGGCCTGGAGCACCGGGGCGGTGCACAGGGCGGCCTTCAGCTCCTCGAAGGCCGCTTGACAATCAGGAGTCCAGTGGACCCGCTTCGGTTGATTCTTGGATGTGAGTCCCGTGAGGGGCCCCACGATGCTGCCGTAGTCCTTCACGAACCGCCGGTAGTAGCCGGTGAGCCCCAAGAAGGCTCGGACCTCGGTCTGGGTGACGGGGGGCTGCCAGGACTGGATGGCAGCAATCTTAAGTTGTAGTGGGGCCACCAGCCCGCTTCCCACTTGGTGCCCAAGGTAGGTCACAGACCCTTGGCCAATTTGGCACTTGCCGGCTTTAATGGTGAGGCCGGCTCGCTGGAGGGCTTGGAGGACCTCTTGGAGGTGACGGAGGTGGTCGGACCAGTGGCGGCTGTATACAGCGATATCGTCCAGGTAGGCAGCGCTGAATTCTTCGAGCCCTGCCAAGACCTGGTTCACAAGCCGTTGGAATGTGGCGGGGGCATTCTTCATGCCAAAGGGCATGACCTTAAATTGATAGTGGCCATCGGGGGTGGAGAAGGCTGACCGTTCCTGAGCCCTGGGTGTGAGGCCGATCTGCCAGTAGCCCGCCGTCAGGTCGAAGATACTAAGGTAGCGGGCGGCCCCCAGCCGGTCGATCAGCTCGTCTGCTCGGGGGATGGGATGAGCGTCGGTCCGGGTGACAGCGTTCAAGCCCCGGTAGTCGACGCAGAATCTCAGTTCAGGGGCGGTGCCGGGGGCAGCGGCCTTGGGAACTAATACAACCGGACTGGCCCAGGGACTGTCCGAGGGCTCGATGACCCCGATCGTGAGCATCTTGGCCACTTCCTCCTGTATGCAGGCCCGTACCCGATCTGGTACGCGGTAGGCCCGGTGCCGGACAGGGGGACTGTCCCCAGTGTCTACGTCGTGCAAACACCAAGGGGTGACCCCGGGGGTGAGTGAGAACAGGGCAGCGAACTGCAGCAGGAGGTCCCGGCAGTCCTGGCGTTGCTCCGCAGTGAGGGCGTCGGAGAGCCGGACCCCATCCACGGAGCCGTCCTTCTCCTGAGTCGTTAAGAGATCCGGGAGGGGCTCGGAGTCTTCTTCTGTACCACTGTCGGTCGCCATCAGGAGGCTTAGTTCGGAGCGCACAAAGTGTGGTTTGAGCCGGTTGGTGTGGAGGACCCGCAGGGGGTTCCGGGTGGACCCCATGTCGATGAGGTAAGTGACGGGGCTTTTACGCTCGACCACTTTGAAGGGCCCCGTCCACTTGTCTTGCAGGGCACATGGTTCGGTGGGGGACATCACCCATACTTGCTGCCCAGGCTCGAACTCAACGGAGGAGGCATTGTGATCATACCACCTTTTCATGTCCTCCTGACTGGCCTCGAGGTTCGCCTTGGCCATCTCCCTGAAGCGCCGGGTCTGGTTTCGTAGGGCCAGGATGTATTTGAAGACGTCGGGAGGGGTCGTTAAGGGGGCCATCTCCCAACCTTCCTTGACTAGGCTGAGGGGCCCTCGCACAGGGTGCCCGTACAAGAGTTCGAACGGGCTAAAGCCGAGGGACTTCTGGGGGACTTCTCGGTAGGCGAAGAGGAGGCACGGGAGCAGCACATCCCACTGGCGACGGAGAGGCTCTTCCAATCCCCCAATCATCCCCTTGAGGGTGCGGTTAAAACGCTCCACTAGTCCGTTCCCTTGGGGGTGATAGGGGGTCGTGAATCTGTAGGTGACCCCGCATTGTTGCCAGAGGGACTTCATGTATTTAGATATGAAATTCGTACCTCGGTCGCTGACAACTTCTCGGGGGAAACCTACCCTGGAGAAGATCCCCATCAGGGCCCGGCCAACCACCGGAGCTGTCACGGTCCGTAGGGGCACCGCCTCGGGGTAGCGGGTGGCATGGTCCACTAGTACCAAGATGAACCTGTGTCCTTGTGCCGTGCGGGGGTCCAGAGGCCCCACAATGTCTATCCCCACCCTCTCGAACGGGGTGGTGACCACCGGGAAGGGTTGCAGAGGGGCCTTCAGCTTCCGTCCACTCTTCCCGCTGGCTTGGCACGTGGGGCAAGATCGGCAGTGGTTCAGGACGTCATTCCTCATTTTTGGCCAGAAAAAGTGGGTCACCAGGCGACTGTATGTTTTGTCCTGGCCCAGGTGTCTAGCCAGGGGGACATCGTGGGCCAGGTTGAGCAGAAAGTCTCGGAAGCGGAGCGGTACCACCAGAACTCGACCGGCCCCCAGCTCGGCGATTCTTTGCTCGCTGTAGAGCAGGTCGTTGTCCCAGTAGACCCAGTGGGTTCCGGTGGTGTCCCCTGCGTTTTGGGTATCGGCTTGTTGGCGGAGTCCCTCGAGGGAGGGACAGGTCTTTTGTTCCTGGCGGAACTGTTCTTGGGTGGGCCCCCCCTCTTGACGCCACTGAGCCAGATCCGGAAGGTCCTGGGGTTGTGCGTCTGCTTCGATAGTCGGGTCCGGGAGGTCGGCCTCGCTGTTGTCCTCGACGGGGGCAACCGGGGGCGGAGGTGCCGGCCATTCGGTTTCTTCTGATCGGGGGGTGGCCCGGGCGGCCATGGATCGGGTGGTTATGCAGGCCCAGTTCGGGAGGCCCAGCATCCCCAGGTGCTCTCTTTTCTCGACGGTGGCCCACGGGGAACTCTCGAGGTCATTCCCCAGGAGGCAGTCCACGGGGGCATCGTCCCGGACCGTCACCTTCAGTAGGCCGGAGACCCCTCCCCATTCAAACGGCACGCAGGCCATCTTACACATACTCTCAGAGTTATCTGCCGAGCGGACGGGGCAGAGAATGTTCGGCAGGATCTGCTCGGGCTTCACCAGATGACAGCGGACGGCCGTCACGCTGGCGCCGGTGTCACGCAAGGCCTCGGCTCTCTGTCCATTAATGGTCACCCACTGACCGTATTTTCTGGTGTTGGCGGGTAGGGAGCCCGCGGAACCATGTCTCTTCCCCCTAGGCATGCCAGGACCATGGCGGCCGGTTCCCACCCTTGCTGGGCCGGCTCGTACTCTTCGGGTCCCTCCGAGGATTGCTCTTCTCCTAGGGCAGCGGCCGCCACCTGGCGGGGCTTGGGCGTTTGATTTAGCGGGCAGTTCGGGTCATTGGCGTAGTGGCCTAGTCGCTGGCACCGGTGGCACGTGACGTTGGCTCGGTACCCAGGCCGCAACGGGGGGTTGCCCCGGCCGGCCGGAGGTGGGGTGCTGGCCACGGGTGTTGTTGGTAAGGCGTCTCTCCCTCGCCCCTGGCCCCCTCCTCCTCCCCGAGGACGGTGCTGGCCTTGGTTGCCTCTGTTCTGGTCGTGGGGCCCTCTCCGGCCCACTCGGGTGCTTTCCCACCGGTCAGCTTCGGCGGCGAGCTGCCGGGGGTCGGTCAGCTTACTGTCGAGTAGGTGCTGCCGGAGCTCGACGAAACAGTTGTTTGACAGGTGCTCCCATACCATAAGGTTGAAGAGTTGTTCGTAAGTGGTGACCTGACTTCCCTTGATCCACCCTTCGAATGCCCGGCTGAAATAGTTCACGTATTCTACCCACGTTGTACCTGGGATCCTGGTGCAATCTCTGAACCTCTGGCGGTACATCTCGGGCGTGAGGCCGTAGCAGGTGAGGAGGGCAGCCTTCATGTGATCGTAGGACGACATTTGGTGATCGGGGAGCTGCAGCAGGGCATCGCGACCCTCGTTGATAAATCTCCCCCAAAGTCCGGCTCCCCAATCACTCCGGTCGATTCGGTGGGAGGTCATTGCGATCTCATAGGCTTTAAACCACTGTTGTATGTCGTCTTCTCGGACATATTCGCGGACAACATCCTTGGGGATGTGAACTTTTTTCTCACTTGGCCCCGGGGTGTGTGGTCGCTCAGGCACCCCCAGTTCCTTATTCTGTTTGCGCAGTTCTATTTCCGCTAGTCGGCGCTCGTGCTCGAGCGTTATTTTTTTCTCTTCCAGCTCTCTCTGTCTCTGCTTCTCTTCTCGTTCCTCTCGAAGCCGCATATGCTCGAGGTTAAGTTTCTGTTCAGCTAACTTGAGTTCCCCATCCATCTTGAGTCGTGCCATCTCCAACTCGTGTAATCTGACTCTGTCTCTTTCTCGGATCTCCTCTTGCGGAAGGCCCGTTCCCCGCTCCTCGGGAGCCGTGGCGTTCCCCTCTGGTGTGGTGCTGGTTTGGTCTGGGGTGACGCTGCTTTGGTCGGAGGGTCCTGTGACCCCCGTTTCTGTCCATGACTCCAGAGCGCGCTTTAGATCATCCTTGGTACTCAGGCCGGTGGTAGCAATGCCAAGTTCTATGCAAAATTGTCTCAGTTCGCGGTGGTTGTATTCTTCTAATTTCTCCATTTGGAATTTCTCGGTGGAGCTGCTATCTTTGGTCGACATCGTGTTTTTGTCGTGGGGTGAGCTACTCTCTGTACGTTTACGCGTTGATTCGGATCGCGCCGCTGGCCACCAATGTTAGAAAAGGTAGACGGACCGGGAGGGCCGGCCGGGGTCAGGGGGAGAGGTCTCCGGGGAGAGCCGTCTCCAGCGATCGTACAGACAAGTAACTTCCCCCCCACAGACAGGAATCACACAAGAATAAGGTTCAGTGTTCTTTATAGGTACTTAGTTATGATACGGTAGAATGGTACAAGGAGGTCTGGACGCCGGGGTCCCCTCGATTAGAGTCTCGTAAGGTAGGGAAGGGGGTAGCGGGTCAGTCTATTTACCAATCAGGTAGTTCGGATGAGATGATGATGAGCTCACAATCCTCGAGCTTGGTGTTTAGGTGGTACGGTCCGCGGCAGCGCCAGCAGGTCCCGGTAAGGATGGTTGATACAACGGGCCGCGGCAGCGCCAGCAGGTCCCCGAAAGATGTACGGTCC
This sequence comes from Triturus cristatus, assembly GCF_964204655.1. Taxonomy (NCBI): domain Eukaryota; kingdom Metazoa; phylum Chordata; class Amphibia; order Caudata; family Salamandridae; genus Triturus; species Triturus cristatus. The sequence goes on along the minus strand of NC_140594.1, from coordinate 285,453,009 downwards.
GCGGCAGCGCCAGCAGGTCCCGGTGAGGATGGTCGTTACAACGGGCCGCGGCAGCGCCAGCAGGTCCCAGGGAGATGACGGTCCGCGGCAGCGCCAGCAGGTCCCGGTGAGGATGGTCGTTACAACGGGCCGCGGCAGCGCCAGCAGGTCCCAGGAAGATGAAGGTAGCAGAAGGCCGCGGCAGCGCCAGCAGGCAGGACGATGGTTCACAAGAGCGGGCTACGGCAGCGCCAGTAGACCGTCAGGGTTGAGTTCACTCGGTGTCTCTCGACTCCAGGATACAACTGCCTTCCTGCTCCGGAGCTGTCTTAGTTATAGGGCTGGTGCCCTTTGATGTCCGGACCCTCGCACTTGGAGGTCGGAGGGTCCGGGATGAAGGTGTCCAGACACCCAGCAGGGGGTGGAGCCAGCGCCTGGGGGCTGCTGGAGGCGATCGGCACCTGGCGGGGGAAGAGCTCTTGACGCTTCGTTCTCCCATTGACCTGCCAAGTGGTCCGCTCACCTCCTGGGTGGATGGTGGTGCCGGGATGTCGGGGCCGGCCAGGCCCGGGGTTAGGGTCGAGGTGAGGCCACGCGGCCGCGTGGTGCAGGGCCCAAGATGGCGGCTTGACCTGGCCGGGGAAGCCGGTGGGGCTGGACCCCGTGATGAGTAGGGGTCCGAGGGCAGAGGGTCCGTCGGGAGACGGAGTACAGGGGCTTGTCACGGGGGTATGCCGGGTGGGCTGGAGCTCGGGCCCTGTCGTGCGGGGGGGGAGCCAGCCCTCTGTGTGGCCTGTCCAACACCATCGAAGACGGCGGCACACGCCAAGTCATCAACTCCAACGACCGTTGATACCTGTCTTCGGATCGATGACCCTGTGGCTCCAAAGCAGTCGACGCCTACCTCCACGGTACCGACCGGCACCAAAGAACCTTCGGCGTTCTCAGTGCGACAAGTCGCGGCGTCGTTGCAACGCATCAGGGAACGGGCAGCCCTCCGATCCACGTCGGGCCCCGACACGAACAAGGCTCCAAAAGCACCCTCGGCGCCAACCAACATCACTTTTAGTTTGCCGCCATCCACGGCGCCGAAGATGTTCGAGATCCGAACACGTGTCCGCCAGACACCGTCCCCATCTACTGGACACTCACATTCTGAGCCTTCACTGCCACAATTCATCGACGCCGACACTGGTAGACTGATACGCCGCAAACGGAAGATCACGGCAGAGAAGGGCTTGGACTCCTACAGAATACCTCTGAAGCACAAATTGCCAGCAGAGTCGGAACCGGTTCTGTATGAACGCTTGCAAACCTCCTATCAGGATCCCCAGTCCTTTTCTCCTATGCCTTCCGAAACGGACGCAGTGGAGGACTACATGGGCGATGATACCACCTACCCTGGGGATGTCGATCCTGATGAGCAGCAGGACCCAGATCAGGCATGGGATGACCCTACAGACCAGGGTACCGCGCCAGATACCCAGGACACGCAGCTTTACAGCGCCAAAACATCTCCCACAGAGTACACTGCTGCCTTCAATGCCCTCCTAGAACATGCTGCCGCCAATCATGGAGTACAACTCCACTCTGACACTGTTGAGGAAGACTTCTTAGTGGACACTTTCGCCTCCTCCGAGAGAACTGTCAAAACTTTGCCCATGTTGAAAGGTGTTCTCAAACCTGCAAAGGACATTTTCAAAGAAACAACCAGGGCACGGGTGCTCAACCCCAGGATTGAAAAAAAAGTACAAGCCTGCGCCCGGAGATCCTATGTACATTAGAGGTCAGTTACTTCTGGACTCCATGGTAGTTGCTAACGCTCGCAAACGAGCACATTCGCAAACAGGTGATGCTCCTCCCCCAGACAAGGAGTCCAAGGTGCTGGAGACCTCAGGCAAAAGAATTGCAGCTCAAGCAGCAAACATCTGGCGCATTGCCAATACACAGGCCCTCCTGGCCCGCTATGATCGTTCACACTACGACACGCTAGAATCGCTACTCCAGCATCTGCCAGATGAATACAAAGAGGCAGCGGAGCTCCTCATCAGAGAGGGACAACTCCTTACCAACGCATCCATTAAGTGCGCACTGGATGCTGCCGACACAGCAGCAAGGGCAATTAACACCAGCGTCATGTTACCACGACACGCTTGGTTAAAGAATCTCAGGATTCAAACCAGAGATTCAAAACAACATCCTGAATCAGCCAGTCAACCCCGACTACTTATTCGGCCCCGAAGTTGACACTACCTTAGAAAAAATAAAAAAAGACACTGACACTGCGAAGTCAATGGGGGCTCGGCAGACGCAGCAATTTCGTAGTGGCTCCTTTCGTCGCCCCGGGAATAGAGGAGCAGCTAGAGGCCAGGGGTCACAGCAGCAATACACTAAAGGGGGCACACAGAGTACCTACGATAAAACCAACAGAGGTGGATATCGTGGCTCCAGCACCAAGGGCAGAGGACGTGGTTACGGCAACACCAGGTCCTCACCCAAAAACAAACCGTGACGCCCTCTCCCTTCCCCCCGACCACATAACACCTGTCGGGGGGAGACTCCAGCGGTTCCTGTCCACGTGGAAAACCATCACCACAGACAGGTGGGTCAGGGACATTATCCAGCACGGTTACTGTCTCGAATTAACCTCCACTCCACCCAACATACCGCCAAAGCACCGTCCTATGTCCGTAGAGCACTTAGCATTATTGCAGCAGGAAGTGCTAAGTATGCTGCAAAAGGGTGCAATAGAGGTCGTGCCTGTCAACCAGCAGGGGACAGGGGTGTACTCTCTGTACTTCCTAATCCCAAAAAAGGACGGGTCGCTCAGACCTATACTAGACCTGAGACCCCTCAACCACTACATTCTCTCAGAGCATTTCCATATGCTCACCCTACAGCAGGTTCTCCCGCTGCTCATCCAGGGAGACTTCCTAGCCACACTAGACCTCAAAGATGCATACTTCCACATACCCATACACCCATCACACAGGAAATATCTCAGGTTCACTATTCAGGGACAGCACTATCAATTCAAAGTCCTCCCCTTCGGTGTGACACAGCACCCAGGGTTTTCACCAAGTGCCTAGCTACAGTGGCTGCACATCTACGGAGACAACACATTCACGTCTACCCTTACCTGGACGACTGGCTTGTTCAAGCAAAGTCAGCCCAGCAATGCGCCAGCCACATGTCCCTCACCATCCACCTTCTTCACAGTCTGGGATTCTCACTAAATTACCCAAAATCACATCTCCAACCCGCACACGTACGACAGTACCTGGGTGCGACCATAAACACTCTGGCAGCCACAGCTCAGCCAAATTTAGTGAGGATCAACAGCATGCAACTGCTGATCTCAAAGTTCAAACCTCAACACTCCCTTCCTGCGCGAGTGTTCATGCAGTTGATAGGCATGATGGCCTCCTGCATTTTCATAGTCCCGCACGCGAGACTACATATGCGCCCGCTTCAGGAGTGCTTGGCACGTCAATGGAATCAGGCTCACGGGCACTTAAAAGACCTAGTGTTGGTGAGCGGTCGGGCATACAACTCTCTGCATTGGTGGAATCCACAAAACCTTTGCAAGGGCCGACCGTTCCAAGAGCCTGTTCCACAAATAATACTGACGGCGGACACCTCTCTCCAGGGATGGGGAGCTCATGTACTCAATTACACAGTGCAGGGACTATGGACAACACAACAAAAGAAGATGCACATCAACCTTCTGGAACTGATGGCAATCTTCCTAGCCATGAAGGCATTCAAATTACACTTGTGCAACAAAGTCGTGTTGATCCGGACGGACAACATGACTGCCATGTACTACATACAGAAGCAGGGAGGAACACACTCTCCACAGTTGTCTCATCTGGCTCAGAGCATGTGGAAGTGGGCCATTCAGAGGAACATATTCCTCATGGCGGAACACCTCCCCGGCAAGGCCAACCAGATGGCGGATCTGCTCAGCAGACACAGCCACCAGATGCACGAATGGGAACTACATCCGTCCGTTCTCCAACCGTACTTCCAGCAGTGGGGTCATCCAGAGATAGACCTATTCGCCACAAACGAAAACGCAAAATGCCAAAGCTTTGCCACCAGGTTCCCACATCCACAGTCGCAGGGCAATGCGATATGGATGAACTGGTCCGGCAGATTTGCGTACGCTTTTCCCCCAGCGCCGTTAATACTGCTGGTGGCACGCAAACTGCGACAGCACTCACTGACACTCATCCTAGTTGCTCCCACATGGGCGCGCCAACCATGGTACACCACCTTTCTAGAACTTTCCGTGGTGCCGCATCAAAGGCTGCGGATCAAACCCGCACTTTTAACGCAGAACCATGGCGAAATTCAGCACCCAGATCCGCAACAGCTGAACCTGGCAATCTGGCTCCTGAAGTCTTAGAGTTTGGCTACCTAAACCTGCCACCTGACTGTATGGAGATCATCAAGGAGGCCAGGAGACCCACTACCAGAGCTTGCTATGCGGCTAAATGGAGGAGGTTTGTCATTTACTGCAACAACAATGACATTAACCCGCTAGACGCATCCATTCAAAACATAATCTGTTACCTCTTACACCTATACCGATGCAATCTGGAATACACCTCAATCCGTATCCATTTAACCGCAATAGCAGCCTATCTCCAAAACAGGCAGCACCTCTCTTTATTCAGAGTGCCTGCCATCAAAGCCTTCTTGGAGGGACTTAAACGAGTAATTCCCGCAAGACACCCACCATCACCAGTGTGGAACCTCAACTTGGTCCTCACCTGACTAATGGGTCCACCCTTCGAACCTCTCCACTCACGTGAGGTTCAATTCCTCACCTGGAAAGTAGCTTTCCTAGTAACGATCACTTCGTTAAGAAGAGTTAGTGAACTCCAGGCACTAACCATTCAAGAGCCATTCATACAGGTTCACGCAAACAGGGTCGTACTACGTACCAACCCCAAATTCATGCCTAAAGTCATATCGCAGTTCCAGATGAATCAAACCATTGAACTGCCTTTTTTCTTTCAAAATCCACAAAATGTCGCTGAGAGAATGCTCCATACACTAGATGTAAAGAGGGCCCTCATGTACTATATTGAAAGAACTAAAAACTTTAAGAAGACAAAACAACTTTTCGTTGCCTTCTCTCCACAACACAAAGGCAACGCCATTTCCAAAGCAAGTATAGCCAGATGGATCGTTAAATGTATTCAAATTTGCTATCAAAAAGCTAAACGCACATTAACGATTCCCCCACGAGCCCACTCAACACAAAAGTTAGGGGCGTCCATGGCTTGCCTGGGAAATATTCCTTTACAGGAAATATGTAGAGCAGCCACATGGTCCACTATACATACATTTACCAAACACTACTGTGTAGATGTACACTCAAAACAGCAGGCAGCTGTAGGACAGGCTGTTCTCAAAACTCTTTTTCAGACTGCTGCAGCTGGCACTGGTAGCCGCCACTAATAGGAGGTACTGCTATGTATTCTATGCACAGATATGAATTCAGCAGCCCACATGCCTCGAACCGAATATGCTACTTACCAGTATGCATCTGTTCTTGGCATGTAGGGCTGCTGACATTCATATCGCCCACCCTCCTCCCCGGCGCCTGTGGCAGCTGCAGCTCTCAGACTTACTGTATAGCATGGTCATCACTTACTGTATCTACTCCATCACTGCCACAATGGCAATGCGCACTGTGGTCCAGGGGAGGAGTCACCTATACTTCGAAGACTCTTCCAGGACAACAACGTGCAAACATCCGGACCCAACACTAGGCGGTGATCTATGCACAGATATGAATGTCAGCAACCCTACATGCCAAGAACAGATGCATACTGGTAAGTAGCATATTCAATCTGCTCCCCGTCTCTAGAGCCTCCAAATTCATCCACAGAGATTAATTGGAGGTGGTGGCCATCACCCCTCTAACCACATTTATATGCACTGGGCATTTGGCCTGTCTTGTATCCAGATGCATAGGGAAGAATGTTGATCCCCTTAAATTGCATGTCTTAAATGTTTCGTCCCCTTTTCGGATGCGGTTTCTCAAAGGTTTCGCTCTCATGCTTCCTCCGTCACCATTTGCTATGCTTCAGTGGAACCTTAACTTTGTTCTTACCTTTCTGTTGGGCCTTCATTTGAACTCTTGCATAGGTTCCTGTTGCATCTTTTGACAACAAAAAACGCTTTCTTGATTGCCTTTACTGTGGCTCGAAGCGTGAGTGAGCTGCAGGCGTTCTCTGTCCACCATTGACTTCTTTTCTTTCTGGAAAAGCTGGTTTTCAGGACAAAAGCTGTTATTCCATAATGTGGTAACCCTTTTCCATGTAGACCAGTCTACACCTTGTCTACATTCCACCTACTTTCCCATCCCACGAATGAGGTGGAGAGACTCCACTGTTCGGACCCTTATAGGGCTGTCAGCTTTAATTTGGGCAGGACCCAGAATTCTGGACTGATATAGCAGCTGTTTGTTGGCTATATTGGTGCCAAAAAGAGCCAAACTGTCCACAAGAGGACATTATCCAGATGGATCGAGCTGTGCATTAGCATTTGCTTGCCAAGGAGAAACCTCCTGCAGGTATCAGAGCCCACAACTCCATGGCAGAACTGACTAATATTGCACTGTCCAACAGTGTTTTTATCTTAGACATCTGTCAGGCTGGATTAACTTGGATTTCAAAGCCTGTAGAGATGGCCATTTTGCAAGATCTGTACTGAAGGATTTCCTGGTGTGACAATCTCTTCAGACCTACCTTGTGGAAGCTCCTTGCTGTACTTAATTGGAACGGCCGACCTGTTTCATTGCCTTCCCAATTTTGGGCAATTTCATCAGGGCTCGGGAACACATCTCCACCTTGCTGATGCTTCAATAACTGTTCGGGGTTGAGGCCAACCGCAGCATTGTCTGACGAGGCTGTCTTTAAGAAGGCACTGCCAACTTCTCTCACATCCTAGGAGGGCTGAGCCTCCTCTATGAGGCCGACGACTGGTAGCTGCAGTTTACCTGATGGGGAAATGTGGTTAAAATTAGCTTTTGTTCCCCGGTGTGAGTGTGTTGCTGGTAGGAGTCCACTGGGCAACCACTTGATTGTTTTTGAAGCATCAGCAAGGTGGAGATGCGTCCCCGAGCCCTGATGAAATTGATGAAAATTTGCAAGGCAATAAAACATGTCGGCCGTTCCAATTAAGATGGTCTAAACATGCCGTTCTTTTTAATCTGAGTGCGGTCACTGTGGAAAGTAAAGTATGTATAACTAAAAGCCAGGACCAACACATTTTAGCTTGGAAAAGTGTTTTCCTTTTTGCACGTTATGGGGTCCAGATGGTTGATGGATGATATAATCATCGACACCATATTTTTCTTCCTTTTCTCACACAATCTTAAGATTTAGGCATAAATTTCTCACTTCCCCTTTTCTGTTTTGATCATGAAAGTTACCGATGATAACGTGAGCCAACTGGTGCGTACCAACCAGTAGCTCCTTGGGGGATACTTACTTGAGGTACTTTCTGACCTTTCACACTTTTTTCCTTCTCTATTTTTGATGCGAGTGTGTGCATGGTGGGTTGACAAACTCTAAACGTTTAGAACGCAGAACACTTGGAATTGGGCTCGACTGATAAATAAGCAAAGCCTGACCTAGGGTCAGATCTATCATAAAACCGCCCTCTTTCTTGGGATTAAAATAACATTGAAAGTTTGTAGTGTTCTATGCAGTCAGGTCATTTGTGTATGGATCAGTGAGTGGAGGGCGACCTGGCTACTATCCCTTTGTTGCTCCCCTTTATTTGATGACCGTGCATACTTTGCCTTGGCAAGATGCAACCTGTTTGACTCCCATAAACAAAGTCAAACAATGGAACCAGGCAGCTTAGGCAATGAGTGACTACAGTAGACTTTCTATTGAAAACATTGTTTATATTTTCTTTGAACGTTAGTGGTACTTTATAAACAGAAAATTCTTTCTCATTGAAATCCTGTGGGCAGAGCTCTATGACAAACACTTAAGCATGCTCTCATTCCTACTGGGTACCATTTCCCAGAAATTGCGCAAAAAGTTGAGGCCTTCATCATGGAGGTGCATTTAATCAGAAGCTCAAAATTTACTATCGGAGATTTAACATCGAAAAATCCAGCATAAGCTCAATAAAGCAACTATACATAACCTTGATGAAATAAAAGTACCACTGAACTAGAAAAAGTCAATAAGTCACAACAAAAGTGAGTGCAAGTCTACTGTCTAAAGTAATGGTTAACATTTCTTGCTATATATGTATTGATAATGGAACAGTTTCACGACAAGAAAAGTTCTGAAAATAGCAATGACTGGGACAAAAAGACCTACTCTTTCTCAACTCATCCTCTGTGCTCCTGGGATCATATGGGCTATATTCCATTAACGTGTTTCTTTTTCTCAATGTTTTAATATGTTTTTAATATTTTGTATGAAAAGGTCTAAATGGCTGAATGCTTAATAAACAGTAAAAAGTCTATATATCACTTGATCTGAAAGAGACATTTTAGTGATAGATTCCTTACCTTAGAATATCCCCAGGCGTCAGACTGGATCCAGAAAGTTTTCATCAGCAGTACCCCTGCACGTCGATGGGTGTCGCCGTGCGGCTCCGCGTACGTCGCTGGTTTCGTAGTCGCCGAGATGAAGTCGTCAGAGCTACTAAGACGCGCCCACGTGCACTTACGTCAGTTCTTTCTTTTTCCGCGCCAGCAAGCGCAGATCCGAGAGAGAGCGGTACTCCTAGATAGTATTTGACTTGGTTTCTGAGTTTTGTTTTGTCGAGAAATCAACTTCTGGTGCAGTAGGGATGCCTGGGTTAAAGTCCTGTAGGGACTGCCGTCGGAACATGTCGGTGGCAGACCCGCATGACGTGTCTCTCCTCTGCTTGGGGCACGCCCATAACCCCGAGACGTGCCCCGATTGTCAGGCCATGGCGCCGAAGGCCTTGCGGGAGCGTTCCCGTATGTTGTTGGGGGCCCGGCAATTGGTTCCGCGCCACTCATGGTCGCGCTCCCGTGGGAGGTCGAGGGACCGGGCGCGGAGCAGACACCATCGTTCGTTGGAATCGGGGACAGGTAAGTCCAGGCGCCATAAAAAGTCGAAGAAGCGGCGTCGCTCTTTGTCTACCCCTCACTGGTCGCAGGACACGGTGGAGGGGGCGGCTGGTCACTCCCCCGTGGCTCCGATGGAGCCTCCGTTGTTGCCTGCGGCCTACCCGCCCTTCCTGGAGCCGTGCGCGACTTCAGAAGAAATATAGGGTTTCTTGTCGGCCATGAGCCGTTAATTTTCCCCATTGGGTCCCTCCGGAGTGCCTTCGGGCCCCGTGGACCCCCGTGCCGCCGCCCTTGGCCCCAGCTATAATGGCCAGATACACTGCGTCTGGGCCGACGCCGGACACAACGCCGTTACTCCCGGGCCCGGACCACGTTGAGCCTGGATTGGTCTATTATCCTCTGATTCCTATTCCTGGGGGGGAATTTATTCCCTTTCCCTGGGCCCCTCGTCCTTACCAGCCTCTTAGGACCCTCTTGCAGCCCAGTGGGAGGATGAACTGGACTGGGAGGGCGATGTGGAGAGTCCTGGTGATCTGGATTTCTCTCCACACCCTGGTACGCTGTCCCCTTCTTCCGTAGCTACGGAGGAGGTTGGGTCCTTTTCTGTGGTGTTGCGTAGGGTGACTGGGGCTCTTAACCTCGAGCTACCATCGGTGCCTATCTGAAAGAAACACGTTAGTTAGATTCCTCACCTTAGAATATCCCCAGGCGTCAGTCTGGATCCGGATAGATTTTTCGTCAGCAATACCCTTGCGCGTCGCTAGGCGTAGTCTGCGGCTCCATGTCTGTCATCGGCGTTGTGTGCCGTGATGACGTCGTCGGAGTACTTAGACGCCGCCCTCGCGCTCTGACGTCAGTTCTTCTTTTTTCCGCGCCAGACAGCGCCGATCCGGGAAGAGCATACCCTTTTAGTCATTTTTTGACTAAACTTTTTGAACTCCTTTGGTTCTATTCTCGTCGACTCTACTCTGGTGCCGGTAGGGATGCCTGGCTTTAAAGCTTGTGACTCCTGTCACCGACTGATGTCGGTTACGGACCACCACGCCAGTGCCTCTATTGCCTTGGGGCCGACCACGATGCCGAGTCGTGCCCCGACTGCCGGGCCTTGACTTCGAAGGCTAGACGGGAGCGGTCCCGCAAGCTACTTGAGCTCCGGCAGTCAGCTTCGCGCCGTTCATGGTCGAGGAGGAGGTCGAGGTACCGGTCGCGGAGCTTGCAGCCATCACCACCACTCGTCGGGTTCCAAGTCTTCAGGTAAGTCGAAGCATAGCAAGAAGTCCAAGAGGCGACATCGCTCTTCGGGCTCCCCTCGCCGGTCGCGCGACTCAGCTGAGGGTTCGGGTGGTACGACCCACACGGCTCCGCAGGAGTCCCGTCTGTCCCCATACCCGCCGGTCCCTAGGACTGACGCGCCTCCGGCGGAGATCAGTGCCTTCCTCATGGCCATGAGAGGCCTGGCTCCGCCGTCGACGCCTGCCGGCGGGCCTTCGGGCCCCACGGGCTTGACTGGGAGGCCTAGCGAGCCGGCGGCTCCGGCGCCATTGTCGCTCCGGTCCTGACCCCGCAGGCCCCCGCGGGATCCAGGCCTGGATCCCAGTCGGTGCCGGTCGACCTCACTACCCCTCCGCTGGCGCCGACTCCGGTGCCACACCCGGCGCCGCCTTCGGACAACTCCGATCCCCAGTTTAGTCCCGGTCCGGGCCCGGCGTCGGAGAGGCGCCGTCCGGCGCCGCACCCGACACCGATTGGTGGCAATTTCATCTTTCGCCCGGTTCCATTCCTCCTGTCTACCAGGAATCGGATGACAGTGACGACTGGGAGGGGTGTGAGGACCCTCTGGCCCGGCAGGGCCAGTTATCTCAGGACTCGGCAGACGAGCTGGGGGATGCCAGTGGTCTTGACACCTCCCCTGACACTGGCTTCATCTCTCCTCTGACCGTGGCTTCGGAGGAATGTGCTGCATTTTCTGTGGTGCTGCGCAAGGCGGCCGAAGCCCTTGGGCTGGAGTAACCTGCTGTGGCCGTGAGGACTAATCTCCTCACTGAAGTGCTCCAACCGTCAGCAAGCTCCTCGGAGCCTCTGCTACAGTTTAATGAAGCACTGGTTGACGTTCTAAAGGGCACCTGGTCCAAGCCCTCCACAGTACCTCCTGTGGACCGGAACGTGGCCCGGCGCCACCTCCCTGCACCGGGCGACCCCAGTTATCTGTCCATGCACCCCACACCAGAGAGCCTGGTTATTCAGGCCTCTACTTCCCAGACCTCCTTCCCGTCCGCTCCCCCGGGTCGGGAATCCAAGAGACTAGAACAGTTTGGTAAGAAGCTGTTCTCTTCCCTTAGTTTGGGATTGCGGTCTATTAACACCGATTGTCTTTTGGACCGTTACTCCCACTCCCTGTGGGATGCGGTGGAGTACGTGCTGCCCCAGTGTCCGGCCAGGCTCTTGCCGAGGGGCGGGATGCAGCGCGGCATGCAATCCGATGTGGACTGGACACTACGGACTCGCTGGGTAGGGCAATGTCGACCACAGTGGCGCTTCGGCGCCACGCCTGGCTGCGCTCCACGAGTTTTTCTGGGGATGTCCAGAGCACCCTCATGGACATGCCCTTCGATGGCAGTCGCCTGTTTGGCGACAAAGGGGATAGTGCGCTGGAGCGCTTTAAGGACTCCAGGGCTACGGCCAAGTCCTTGGTCCTCTCGGCCCCGCGCCCGCAAACTTCTGCTTTTTGCCCCTTTCGTGGCGAAGGAAGGGGCGCTCCCTCACGTCCACCTAGCCACAGGCCGCAGAACAGACCCCCACGCTGTCGCGGACGTGGATTCCGCCGAGGCGTTACAGGGAGACAATTTGCCGGTCCGTCCACATCTACCCGGGCAGCATCTGCCTCAAAGCCCTCCTAGTCCGTGCTTTCAGGCCCATTCCACGCCAGTGGGAGGCAGTTCGCCATTACCTGCTCCACTGGCGTTCCATCACATTGGACAGGTGGGTGCTGCAAATCGTCCGAAGGGGCTACTCCCTCCAGCCATGCCACTGCAGTACCACCGCATGTCGGGGGATCACTTGCAACTTCTACAGGAGGAAGTTACGGCCCTCTTGGCCAAGGGGGGCCATCGAGCGCGTTCCTGGTCCAGAAGTAGGTAGTGGTTGTTATTCCCACTACTTTCTGGTTCCCAAGAAGGGCAAATGGGGCCTACGCCCTATCTTGGACCTCAGGAGCGTCAACGCCTTCCTCCAGAAGGAGAAGTTAAAGATGCTCACCTTAGCTCAGGTTCTGGCTGCCCTAGACCCTGGAGACTGGATGGTAGCGTTGGACTTGCAGGATGCTTATTTCCACATCCCCGTCCTGCCGGCCCAGCGTTACCTGCGGTTCACGGTGGGCCATGAGCATTTTCAGTTTACCGTGCTCCCCTTCGGCCTCACCAGTGCCCCTCGGGTGTTCACGAAAGTGATGGCGGTGGTCGCAACTCATCTGCACAGATTGGGGGTTCCAGTCTTCCCCTATCTCGACGACTGGTTGCTGAAGGCGGGCTCGCCCCAGGCAGTCATCTCCCACCTCCAGACTATGGCCGACCTCCTGCATTTCATCGGAGCGGTTCTGGACTCGGCGCAGTTCCAGGCCTATCCTCCGGAACAGCGGGTTCGGGATATTCAGGCTCTGATTCCCATCTTTCGGGCCGCTATCCCGGGTTTCGGTCAGGTTGGTGCTGCGGCTTCTGTGTCTGATGGCCTCCTGTATCCTGTTGGTGCATCACGCCAGATGGTGAATGTGGGCTCTGCAATGGGACCTGAAGTTTCAGTGGGCCCAGCATCGGGGCAACCTGTCCGACCACGTCCTGATCTCGGAGGGCACTGCAGTGGTGGCTCACGGACCGCGATTGGGTCAGTGGCAGATCCCTCTCCCTACCCCAACTGGAGCACGTAGTAGTGACAGATGCGTCCCTCCTGGGATGGGGGGGCCACATGGGAGAGGCGGAGATCAGAGGCCTCTGGTCTCCGGCGGAGTCCCGGCTCCATATCAATCTTCTGGAGCTGAGGGCGATCCGACTTGCACTGAAGGCATTCCTTCCCTCTATCCGGGGAAGTGTAGTGCAGGTGTTCACAGACAACACCACCGCCATGTGGTATTGCACCAAACAGGGCGAGGTGGGGTCGTGGACCCTTTGTCAGGAGGCTCTGCGCCTCTGGACATGGCTGGAACATCAGGGCATCACCCTGGTGGTTCAACATCTGGCGGGCTCCCTGAACGCCGTCTGAACTCAGACGTGGCACAAGGCGTCTTTCAGCAGTGGGGAGAGCCTTGGTTAGATCTATTCGCCACCGAAAAGAACGCGCAATGTCAGCAGTTCTGCGCGTTGGAGTTTCCAAGGCGGCACTCGCTCGGAGACGCCTTTCGTCGCGAGTGGAGTTGCGGTCTGTTGTACGCCTTTGCCCTCTACCACTTCTGCCCAGATTGCTGAAGAAGATCAGGCGCGACCGGTCCCAAGTCATCTTGGTGGCTCCGGATTGGGCATGAAGATACTGGTATCCCGAGCTACTGTTGATCGATCCCCCGATACGACTGCCTCTTCAGGAGGACCTTCTGTCGCAGCAGCAGGGGAAGGTCCCCCACCCGAACCTGTCCAGTCTCCACCTCCATGCGTGGAGATTGAGCGGCGGCAGTTGATGCCATTTGACTTGTCTCCTGAAGTCTGTGATGTGATTCTGGCAGCCAGGCATCCCTCCACAAAATCTGTATACGCCTGCAGGTGGAACAAATTTGTGGCATGGTGCGCAGCAAAGGCTGTGGATCCCCTTTCCGCCCCTCTTTCTGAGGTTCTCCTCTTTCTTCTTTCCATGACCTAGCAGGGCTCTGCTCTGGCCACTCTTAAAGGTTATCTTTCAGCTATCTCTGCTTTTCCCCGGCTTCCTGATCAGCCTTCTCTTTTCAAATCCCCTGTTGTTTCTCGCTTCTTCAAGGGCATTACTCACATGTTTCCTCCTGTCCCTTTCGTAATGCCTCAGTGGGATTTCAATCTGGTATTGACGTATCTGATGTGTGCTCCCTTTGAGCCACTTCATAATTGTCCCCTTCGTCAGTAGACGCTTAAGACTGCCTTCCTGGTTGCCATCACCTCTGCTAGGAGGGTGAGTGAGCTCCAGGCTCCTTCTTCTAAGCCTCCTTTACTTTCTGTCCATCCGGACAAAGTTGTTCTCCGGACTCGTCCTTCCTTTTTTCCTAAGGTGGTAACTGCCTTTCACATCGGGCAGTCTGTTACGTTGCCCACCTTCTTTCCGCCTCCGCATCCCTCGAAAGAGGAAAAGAGGCTCCACCGTCTGGACCCAAAACGGGCGCTGTCCTTTTATTTGGACCGCACCAAGCAGTTCCGGGTAGACGACCAACTCTTTGTTGGCTACGTGGGCGCTAAGAAGGGGCGAGCGGTGCACAAGCGAACAATCTCTCGGTGGGTCGTTTTGTGTATCAAGGCCTGTTACTCCTTAGCTAAAAAGGAGCCTCCTGATGGGCTGAGGGCCCATTCCACTCGGGCCACAGTGGCGACAACTGCCCTGGGCCGGGGAGTCCCCTTGTAGGACATTTGTCAGGCAGCAACGTGGGCCTCGCTGCACACGTTTGCCAAACATTATTGCCTGGACAGCCAAGTCCGGAGGGGCAGCTTCTTTGTCCGTTCTGTTCTCCAGGACTTTCTGGTGTGATTTTGGTTCGCAGACCCACCACCGGGGTTGGTATTGCTGGGGTATCTATTCTAAGGTGAGGAATCTAAATAACGTGTTTCTTTCAGATGAATAAGTTACTTACCTTCAGTAACGATATATCTGTAAGACACATTAGTTAGTTAGATTACTCACCGACCCACCCATCCTCTCCGTTCTGCGAACCGATATCTAGGGTTGAGGTTATCCCTTTCAGGGCCCTAGACTTTTTTGGCACCAGTGTCGGTCTCTTGCATGACTCTGCGTTCCTCGCGCGGAAAGCTATGTACAAGAACTGACGTCGGCGTGCGAGAGCGGCATCCAAGTACTCCGACATCATCCCGGCGCACGATGCCGACGACTGATGCGGAGCCGCAGTAGACGCCTAGCAATGCGCAAGGGTATTGCTAACAAAAAATCTTTCCGGATCCAGCCTGACGCCTGGGGATATTATAAGGTGAGGAATGTAACTAACTAATGTTTCTTACAGATATATCGTTACCGAAGCTAAGTAACTTGTTCATCAGGACCAATCTCCTGACAGAGGTGCGGCAGTCGGCGACCTCCTCGGCTGAGCCGCTACTGCCCTTTAACGACGCACTTAGACAATGTGTTAAGCACCTGGAACAAAAATAACACAGGGGTTCCTGTGGATAGGGGTGTGGCGCGACGCCATCGCCCGGCCCCAGGTGACCCCGGTTTTCTCACACAACACCCAACGCCTGAGAGTCTGGTTGTCCAGGCCTCTGCCTCTCCAAGCGCATTCCCTTCCACTCCTCCGGACAAGGAATCCAAAAAACTGGAGTAGTTTGGGAAAAAGATTTGCATCTCTGCCAGTTCAGGGTTGTGGGCGGTCAGTACTGCATTCCTTTTGGGCCGCTATTCACACTCTGTGTGGGACACAGTGGCACAGGTGCTGCTTGAGTGACCGGCAGACGCCCGGGCGGGGCTCTCCCAAGCCATTACCGAGGGGAGAGATTCTTTGAAATTTACTATCTGTTGTGGTCTTGACACCACCGAGTCCCTCAGCAGGTCAATTTCCACTACGGTGGCGCTCCGCCGTTATGCCTGGCTCAGGACAACTGGCTTCTCGGGGGATGTCCAGAACACTTTGTTGGACATGCCCTTTGATGGCACCCGCCTCTTTGGTGACACAGTGGATAGCACATTGGAACGCTTTAAGGACTCTCGTACTACGGCCCAGTCCTTGGGCCTTGCCACCACGCGCACTCTTGGGGTCTGCTTTTCGCTCCTTTCGGGGTCAGGGTAGAGGCGCCCAGATGCGTTCCTTTCAGAGCCGCCGGCCTGCGCAGCAAAAGTCTCAGCGCAGCCGCGGATGGGGGGGCCTCGCTGCGGTGTGTCACTGGGCCTGCGGGCGGGTCAATCCACCCCTGCCACAGCTGCCTCAAAACCTTCCTAGTCCGGTGTTTCAGGCCCACCACACACCAGTGGGCGGCAGGATTCGCCATCACCTCCCCCCACTGGCGCACCGTCATTTCAGACAGGTGGGTTCTGCAAATAGTCCAAAAGGACTACTCCCTCACCTTCGCCTCTGCACCTCCAGCCATGCCACCTCAATACCACAGCATGTCGGAGATCACTTGGCACTTCTCCAGCAGGAAGTTGCGGCCCTCATGGCAAAAGGAGCCATCAAGCGTGTTCCAACACCAGAAGTAGGTTGTGGTTGTTATTTCCACTACTTCTTGATTCCAAAGAAGGACAAGGGCATGCATCCTATCTTAGACCTCCAGATTGTCAATCGCTTCCTCCGGAAGGAGAAGTTCAAGATGCTCACACTTGTTCAGGTCTTGTCTGCCCTAGACCCGCAAGACTGGATAGTAGCGTTGGACTTGCAGGATGTGTCTTTTCATATCCCCATCCTGTCGGCCCACCGCTGTTACCTACGGTTCAAGGTAGGCCACGAGCACTTTCAGTTCACCGTGCTCCCTTTCGGCCTTACCAGTGCCCCTCGGGTGTTCACGAAAGTGATTGCGGTGGTCGCAGCTCATCTGCGCAGATCTGGGGTTACAGCCTTCCCTATCTCGACGACTGGCTGTTGAAGGCGGGCTCGCCCCAGGCAGTCGTCTCCCACCTCCAGACTACGGCCGACCTCTTGCATTTGCTGAGGTTCTCCATCAACGTGCCGAAGTCGCTTCTGATTCCCTCTCAGACGCTCCTCTTCATCGGAGCGGTTCTGGACACAGCGCAATTTCGAGTCCAGGACATTCAGGCTATGTTTCCGATCTTTCAGCCCTTGTCCTGGGTTTTGGTCAGGAAGGCACGGAGGCTGCTGGGCCTCATGGCCTCCTGCTGATCAATCATGCCAGATGGCATATGCGGGCTCTGCAGTGGTACCTGAAGTTCCATTGGACGCAGCATCAGGGACACCTGTCCGACTACGTCCAGATCTCTGAGGGCACTGCACAAGACTTGCAGTGGTGGCTCACAGACCAGCGTTGGGTCAGCGGCAGATCCCTCTCCCTTCCCCAACTGGAGCACACAGTGGTGACGGATGCGTCCCTCCTGGGATGGGATGGCCACATGGGAGAGGCGGAGATCAGAGGCCTCTGGTCTCTGGCGGAGTCCAAGCTCCATATCAGTCTTTTGGAGCTCAGGGCGATCCGACTTGCACTGAAAGCATTCCTTCCCTCTGTCCAGGGGAGAGTGGTGCAGGTGTTCACGGACAACACCACCGCCATGTGGTACTGCAACAAGCAAGGCGGAGTGGGGTCGTGGACCCTATGTCAGGAGGCTCTGCGCCTCTGGACATGGCTGGAACGCCAGGGCATTCTCATGGTGGTTCAACACTTGGCAGGTTCTTTGAACGCCAGGGCGGACGAACTCAGTCGCCGGTGCATGCTGGATAACGAATGGCGTCTTCACTCGGAGGTGGTGCAAGTTCTCTTTTACCAGTGGGGGAAACCTTGGTTAGATCTATTCGCCACCGAAGGAGAACGCGCAATGTCAGCAGTTCTGCGCGTTGGAAATTCCAAGGCGGCACTCGCTTGGAGACGCTTTTCGTCGCAAGTGGAGTTGCGGTCTGTTGTACGCCTTTCCGTCTATACCACTTGTACCCAGAGTGCTGTAGAAGATCAGATGTGACCGGGCCCTAGTCACTCTTGTGGCACTGAACTGGGCTCGAAGAGTTTGGTATCCTGAGCTACTCAGTATGAGCGTGGATCCCCTGATCCGACTGCCTCTTCGGGAGGATCTGCTGTCGCAGCAGCAGGGGGCGGTTCTCCACCCGAACCTGTCCAGCCTCCACCTCCTTGCGTGGAGATTGAGCGGCGACAGTTGATTCCTTTCGACTTGCCTCCTGAAGTCTGTGATGTGATTCTGGCAGCCAAGCGTCCCTCAACAATAACTGTATACGTAGGCAGTCCGGAAATCGGTTAAAACCGACTGTGCCAGACAGTACCCTACCGGATGAAAATCAGCTGACCTGATTTAAAACGAGTGTCACAGATTTTCATTGTTGTTGCACCACTTGGCCACTTGATGGCGCCAAAGCATTACAGAGAGGGAAGCAACGTTAATACTGTCTGGGTAAAGGTTTCGCCTCGTTTGTACTAGTTTAACACCCTAATACAGCCATAAGCAACAGAAAATGGGCCAGCCAACCTTCACACAAATGTCCTTTCACCTCTGGGCATCACGTGTCGCTGCGTTTTTACAACTTTTTATCTGTTAGAGCTAGAAACAGGTTTTTTTTTTTGGTTGCTAAATCTGCAGATTGTTAGATTTTGTGGCAAATGGGACAAATCCACAATTGTGAAGAAAACTCTACAGCCGTAAAAATTGCATGAATCCAGTGACCTTATTTGCAAGGCCTGCATTGTCACAGTATTTCTCAAAACCCAATCAGATTTCCTCAAGGGAGCACTCTGGATTATTTAACCCCTTCCATGCTGCGCAAATTCCGCCGCTGTGCTGACGGTTTCTTGCGCGGGCGTGGTCATGACGGAACGGTTCCGTCATGAGCACAGCTCAACCGTGGCTCATGACGGAACCGTTCCGTCATGAGCACCGAAGGGGTTAATGCTGGTGATGCAGGCAAACGGAGATTGTTGTTTTTTTTACAATTTCACTGAATTAGGTCTGGCTTTGAGCCAGATCTCGGGGGACTGAATTGCACGTGCAAGTGAACAGCATGTTTGTGACAAACTGCTATCCAGTTCCCTAGTTTTGACCGAAAATAGTGACTTTGAATTCTTATTAGTTAGCTAAATTAACAGCGAATTTTGTGTAAATAACTCTGCAAACTATAATTCATGTTTTAAACCTTATAACCCAGTTTCTAACACCTGGAAATTTATTTTAAATGAGAAAGCTCTACGACAGATGCATTGCAAAGATATGATATTAAGGTTTTTTGTCACAGCTTTAATGAATAGTTGTGACAATCCAGTTAGCTCTCTCTAACTTATCATTTGTTAGTCCATCTGTCTGAAGTGTATGGGAGTAGACCAGCTTTCTCACAAGAGAGGGTTTGTAATGTGTAAAATATTCATAGTAAAAGTAATGATAAATTGAACAATAATATTAGGGATAGTGATAACGACCTAATGGTAGTTCTAATAGATAAGGATGACTTCTCCTTCTCAGTCGCGGCTCCTCGAGGGAGTGCTGCGGGGTGGGGCAGAGTGGGTGAGTAGTAAACTCCGGCATATGTTTCGTCGCGAATGGGCAATCTCCCGCGACTTTATCAAGGCTGTATAAAATAAACAAAACAATGTACCACCTTACAAAGTAATTTGTGTACATAAAATTTATAACATAGTAATACTTCATAAGTACTCCAAACGCAATATACGAGCAAATGCGGAAATGACGTGGTAGGCCAAAATACCAAGTTAAATCGGGCAAAGTGACCCAAACAAATATCCAAGAGATGGAAAAGAGAATCCTAAAATATTACTGTGGGTTTGTGATTTCACCGTGACACGAGCAAATTATAGGATTATCTGTATGAGACAGAATTTCAGATGGTGCGGCAGAAGATAGTGTTGAATTCAGACAACACCCACCTTTATACCCAAGTTAAGTGACAAGAGTGCAGATTGAGTTTCGTCAACTTAAATACCTCTGTCTTTCTTGATAGTGATCTGAAAATATGTAGAAATAAATTATAAGAATGACAGTCGTAGGTGGAAAAGCTTTGTGTGGGTTTGTGACGCCTAAGATAAAAACGTCAAAGACCTACTTGTTTTGTGGTGATAATTCCAACCCACAATAAGGGGTTCTATTCTTCGCGATGTCCCATTATTGTTAAGAAGTGCCCAGGGGTCCAATTATGTCCCTGTAGGCAGGATTCAATATATCCTGAAATTAAGGTTAAGAAGCGTATCAGAAATCTGTCAAGGACACATTGTTTACCTAAGCATATACCTAAACAAAGTGTGTAGATAACCTTATAGAATTACGTACGGCAGTATTTGCACAGTATACTATTCTAATTATAACCCATAATGGATAGAAACAGTGTATTGAACAGCTAACCATTGTCAACAAGTCGTTCCATGTCTCTAGTTACAATTTGCCAAGTGTATATAGTCTATTTCTAATTCAAAATTTATATAGACAGCCACATGACATCATGTATAAATAACAACTTGAAAGAAAATTGTTCCCTTTCAAAGTACTGTAAGTACAAGACCAGACAATATGTGATGTATATCCAAGTTATTTGATTGGACATAGTTGTGGAGATGTCATATGCTATGAGCAGTAACACGTCAAAAGTATAGCGTCCTAACTGATATCAATATTGCACTGTGTATTCTATCGAATCTGCCTTGCATAAAACTTGTGCCACGAGAGTCAAAACCCTCACATCTCCTCCGGTACTGCAAACTGCCTGAAAACACCTAGCTTAATATACTGCTTGCATATATACTGGTAAATAGTAAACATTCAAACTCTAATTTTGCTATTCGAATAGATCCAGTAAAGTTTGCTAAGTCCCCCGACCTCTTACCGTTATGGAGTAACTCTATTCTGTCTGTCTCGTCACAGGGTCCCTTAAATTCTGTTTTGTGGTCGCTAGCCCACTTGCATGCGCTGCAAGATTTGCAGCCATGAAAACCCCTACTGTGTTGTGTTAACCAGTTCTCTTTTCTCTCTGCTCTGGGATAGCTAGGACTTAACATATTCCTAAGAGACATGCCTCTTCTATACGTGATAGTGAGTTTATCAGTGACAAAATCACTGAGTGATCTGTCTGCTTTAAGCCAATGCCAATGTCTTTTAGGGCTGCCAAGTAATACGCTTGACCAGTTGTTATAGCCAGTTATCATCCGTAATTTCTCTTTCTTTTGTACCGGCTTTTTGCGTTCTCCAAGTGTGTCCTGTCTCTTAGTTTCTGTATCCTAAGTTCTGCCTTTCCTGGCGGTTCATCCGGACAAGGTTGTGCTTCGGCCACATCCCTCCTTTCTACCAAAAGTAGTCACTGCCTTTCATCTGGGGCAAACTGTCACTCTGCCCACTTTCTTTCCGCCTCCGCACCCTTCCAGAGAGGAAAAGAGGCTCCACCGTCTGGACCCAAAACGTGCCCTTTCATTCTACCTCAACCGCACACAACCGTTCCGGGTGGATGACCAGCTCTTTGTTGGCTACGTGGGCGCCAAGAAAGGCTGGGCTGTGCACAAGAGGACTATCTCCCGCTGGGTTGTCTTGTGTATACAAGCCTGTTACTCTTTGGCTAAAACGGAGACTCCGGTAGGGTTGCTCCCCCATTCCACCAGGGCAACGGCGGCTACTACGGCATTGGTACGCAGTGTCCCACTGCAAGACATCTGTCAGGCGGCCACGTGGGCCTCGCTGCATACTTTCACTAAGCACTATTGCCATGACAGTCCAGTCCAGAGAGACTGCTTCTTTGGCCGTTCGGTTACCGTGATTTTCTGGTGTAATCTCACTTCGCAGTATATTCTCTGCGAATTGTTTCTTGTTTTTCCCCTCACCGTTCTTATTGATTTTGTCACCTTTTCCTTTTCGCATTCTTGATTATTGTTATTGTATTGTTCCCAGCCCTGAAGAGTCACAGGTATCTACCTGTTGACGAAACGCGTGTCGGCAGGCGTTTTTTGCATTGATGAACTCAACTTGCATTAAAAACAACATTCACAGAACTACAAGTGTTGACCTACTTTTTGCTATACTGTGAATGTTTTATAAATCTTAAACGTGTGCACAGGACTTGTTTATATTTGTAATCTCACTTCGCAGACCCACCACCGGAGTTGGTATTGCTTGGGTATTTATTCTAAGGTAAGGAATCTATCACTAACGTGCAGTGCTTAATTTGTAAAATATTAAGTGCAGGTGCTCAAATATTTTTAGGATGCCACGCCCACTTTCCTGTCTCCACCCAGATCCTCCACTAACTCCATTTACTTACTATATTGGCACCATCCATATCCTCAACTGGCACTGCTGAAATCTAGATGTAATGACAGTGCATGTAAAACTGTTAGTGCCACAAAACACATACAACTGCTATGGCACGTACCAGGCCTCACTGCCATGGAGATTCTACAAGAGGTTAAAATTCAGTATTGGTCCTAAGGTAAAGCTCGCATTCGGGGAAATGTACAAGCCTAGCAGGAAGACTGTTCTAACTATATGTTAGCTGAAGGTTGGAAAATATTTTTTTCATAGACTTAAATGATAAAAACTTTTTCTTAAGAAATTAGATTGGGAGACTTCCGTTGAGAGCCTGAGCATGAGTGTAGGTGTAATTTAAAGGTTTAAATATCCAAAATTGTTATTGAGGCTTACAAGTACCTGAAGTGCAAGTGAGGCAGAAGGGCCTAAAATGTGAATGAAACATCTGCCTCGTGCCAACCAATCACTCCAATATTTTATTTCATAGGCTTAGATTAAAAACCTCTTCAATTCTATTCTGTCTTTGGGAGCTTCTGTCTATAAAAAGATACCAGTGTACATGTTGAAATAAGCACGAGATGTGACGAAAAGGCTCATACTACCTCCACCCCTGGACTAAACAACCCCTGGCACGACCATCAGAGCAATTATGCACACGCTATAATGCATGCTTCCTACGGAGTATTGATACTATGCTGACCCCAGCGTGGTGAATTATGCACCTGGAGATTTCACCAAACACGTACATGCCATACACCATGGCACAGTGGCAACCATTTGTTTCCAAAATGACAGATGCTGCTCACGGAGGAGTAAATAAATAAAACATACAGTGTGTGTAGGTGGCGTTTTTAAAATGGGGAGCGTGGCAGCAAATTGCAGCTGCTTGTCCCTCCAGGAAAAAATACAACTGAAAATATACTTCACGGTACGGGCTGCCATAGTGGAACGGGCTTGGACCCAGTAAATGCAACCTATTATGAGGCGCAACAAGGTCAAGAAGGGGCTAGGGAGTAGTGGAAGAGCAGGCGGGAGGGATTTAATAAATCAACAAAAAGATTACTGAGGAAGGAAGGGGTGCATAAAAGAATGGATGACCTTTAAGTGGGAGCAACATAGCGAGCACCGATGGGTGGGATGTGAGTGGGCGGTCTCACTGAAAGGAAAATAACAAGAAAAAAGGTCCCATTCGCTCCATTATAAACACTTTACACTTACTGTAAGGTTCCGACTAGGATTAGGCCTGGGCACCTACAGTGGGTGAGAGCCGTTAGAAGGTCAGTGCTCCTGTCTGAATTAGAGTGCTGGCAGCGAGCGGAACCAGGTAAACTTTGAAATGCAAGTCCGGCACTGCTGTTCGTTTCTGATCTTTCTTCTGGGACACCACTCAGCTGGATTTTCAGTTCAGTGCATGTCGCACGTGCGCGCTGTTAAATGTTAAAACCATGGCATAGGCAACAACTCACGTTTATATTTAATTATTCAGACGACGCATTAAGTTTGTTATCTGGCTGAGTGAGGCCTGAACTTTCCAGGACCCAGCCTGCCTCAGTGCCTCGCCCAGCTCACCCATCAGCCCGCCCTCAAACGTAACAATTTAACAAATGAGAATGATGCCCCTTGACATACACGCGTGCGCAGCTGACATCACTTACGTAATGCAGTCATCATGCCTGGAGCTGGGTGGAAAATCTTTGGAAGACATACCAGGCAGACATGCATCGAAACCGAAGGAGGAGGACAGACAGGTAAGTACATTTATTTTTAATAATTACTGGGCCTATTCATCTGACGGGAGAAAAAAAATCAATAGCCCCGGTCCTGGTAAATAAGTGCCGGTGCTAAGCACTGGAAAGCACCGGCACAAATTAAGCACTGCTAACGTGTCTCTTTCAGATGCACAAGTTACTTACTTGTGTAACGATATATCTGTAAGAGACATTTGTTAGTGATAGATTCCTTACCGCTTGCCCATCCTCCCCGTTCTGCGAACTGTTCTCTAGGGTTCAGGCCATCCCTTTCGGGGCCCTAGTTCTATTGCACCAGTAGTTGGTCTCTGGCATGGCTCAGCGTTCCTGGCGCGGAAAGGCGTGTACAGAACTGACGTCTAAGTAGCTCCGACGACGTCATCTCGGCGACTACGAGGCCAGCGACGTACACGGAGCTGAATGACGACACCTACCGACGCGCAGGGGTACTGCTGACGAAAACTGTTAGGATCCAGTCAGACGCCTGGGGATATTCTAAGGTAAGGAATCTATCACTAACCAATGTCTCTTACAGATATATCGTTACACAAGTAAGTAACTTGTGCAGTAGTAACCCATATGACTGAAATTTAGTGAAGGGTCGGCATAATCATTACAGACAGCTAGAGCTCCAACTTACTCATACACTAGATATAATAGGCATACATATAGAGGGCCATACTGTGTGAATACACCTGTGACCCAAGACGTCTAAGTAAGCTACAAATTTTGAATAAACAGTACTGGACACAACATCGCTCCAAGCTTAAACTCTGCCGCATAGGCTCTAAAGCATTTAGATTATGATTATGATATTTCGGGATGGTGCTCTGATTCCAGACCTTAAGGTCTTACACATACTCTGTCTGTTGGTTTTTTTATCCTCCTAGTCACTTTTACAGGATGACATATTAGGGCTCTCCAATGGTGCCTCTGCAGGCAGTGGTTCCAGCACAAGGGCAATCCGTCAGAAACTGTAGTCTCAGAATTCTGCAGCAGACCTACTTTGGCGGTCAATAGAGGAACATCTGTTGACGGAGTTTTTTCCATATCCCACCATCAGTGAGCACAGTGGCAGCAGATGTATCTAACCTTCAGTGGGGTGCTTATTTAGATGAACTGGAAATGAGGTGTCTCTCATATCCATAGAAGAAGGTTATTCACATCAGCTTGTTACAACTAAGGTCAACTTGATTGGCGCCCAAGGCCTTTCTCCCTTCCCTTCATTGCCAGTCTGTCCAGGTCTTGATAGACAATACGGCTGCAATGTGGTATGTTAGACAGATGGGAAGACTAGGGTCTCACCTCTGTCAGGAATCACTGAGGCTTTGGACTTGGGCAAAGCAGAGAGCAATTTTTTCGTAAACTATGTGGCAGGATACCTGAACAACAACAGACAGTATGAATCGGCGTTATCTTGCTTGACCACAAATGGCACCTTCACCCAATGCCCATTGCTCAATGTTCTATATCCTCCAGTATCAATTGCACGGTGCCATGGGGGACATGCTTCAGCTGAAGTGGAAATTTTCAATTATTTCCTTGATTCCTTGAGTGTGGAGGAAGGTACGCTGGGGTCATGCAAGTTATTCTTGTTGCCTTTGATTGGTCGAGACAGGTGTGGTACATAGACCTCTGCTCCTTATATCCCTTAGAGCGGAACTTATCACTCAGAGTGTCAAGTATTCCACCCCAACCTCCAGAGCCTCCACTTAAATGCCTCGAAATTAATCTGGGATAATTAACTTCTTTACAACTGCCACCTGAATTGCTTGACATCATACTTTTAGCACAATTGGTTTATCCCAGAAGGTGCACTAGATTTTTTACCTGGTGTAATGAAAACAACGTTGACCTTTTGAAAGCCCCTCTTTCTGTGATTAATTTGCATGCCCGGCAGGGCTGTGTAATGGGCATGGTAAAGGAGTAAATTACTGCCTTGTCAGCATTCCTTTGCCTTCCAGATCAACTGTCTTATCGGAAAGGGTTAATCTTTATCTTCTCTCTCCTTTTGTTATGCCTCAGTGAGATTAAAATGTACCCCTTTTAAGACACTTCACAGTTGCCAATTATGTATTCTAACTCTTAAAATAGACTCCTCCTATTGGAACAAAGTCAAGATTGATGTGCGTGTGACTGGGTCCAAATAGGGATGGCAAGGTGTGCAAAATAGGGATGTACTGGGGTGCGGCCTGAATAATTACCTGTGGCTGATATCAATTCTTGCATTCCAATCCATGCTTTTTTGTGTACTTCTGTGCGACTCCTCCAATTGGAACTGGTATGCTCAGACATGGTTCCTGTTCTCACTGTGCCATAGGACTCAAGCTGCACCCTACTGATGATTTCCAAGTAGGGCAAAACAGGTCTGGGGTTGCTTGTGGTCCCTGCTGGAGGGGGCCTCGTCAAGCACTTTGGGGACAGACTGTGCACATGAGGAGCAGGATCAGTAATTATTTGCTTAAGTTGGCCTTTGTCTAGAGTTGCATGGGAGGTGGAAAACAATGGACTGTAATGATGCCTGTGTAATTGTCAGTGGCTGAAATTAGTTCCAGCATTCCGTGCATCTTGTTGTTGTTGCAGGTGACCTCTTTGCGGCAAGTCAAGTAGTATAGGTACCTGGAATCAGACCACCTTGTGCCTGACCTGGTGGCGGTAGTCCCTATAAGCTTGACCTGGCGCTAATAGCTATGCATCACTCTCTTGTCTCTCAATTCTTTCCATGACACAAGAGGACGGCAACAGGAATCTACATTTCATAGGAATGAAGATATTGGAATGGCGTTCCTCACCATAATGATAGCCAGTGCAGCTGGTTGGGAGGAATCGGGAAAACAAATTAAAGAGCTAAAGGCTGCTGTGTTGGCGCTCCTCAACAAGGTCACTATATAAGACCAGTGTTCTTGCAGAAAGGTACATCGTTGTACAGATAATGCAATAAGGCTTCTTTATAGTCTTGTGCGTCATCAACAAGTTCATCCTAAGACATTTGTTCAAGATGGTAAAGTTAACGGAGATAAAACACTAGCTGCATCAGTGAGACTCCATACCACTGCTAAACCTCAAAAATGCCTGTGTCCACATCCCCAACCACTGGAATCGTGGGGTGATGTTAAGGATCAGTATGAGGCCGAAAGCTGTGGCAATATTCAGGTTCCTGTCCTTTTTGCTTTATTGAAAAAGATGACACAGGAACATCTATCGCGTAGATAACTGATGTTCCTGTGTCATCTTTTTCAATAGGCCTTTTTGTGGTGATCTTTTGGCACTAGGATCACAACCAGTTGAGCCTTCATTCTTATATTACTATAAAATACGGATTAGTTTCATTTCAACAAGCTTTATTTCGATAAAAATTGTATCATAAAAGCATTGACATACAAACATACAAGATACAATATATCGAAGGGGAAACATTAAGTTTAAAATATGGAGAAATATAAAAAGAACAGAAATTAGAGCTGGTCAGCTAATCTTCTTAACACCAGCATACAAGATATAACCATTTTTTTAAAAATGTGCATAAAAAGTCAGTATGAAGTATATTCATTGAAAATCAGTAAGAAGAAATGTTACAAAAGACAGTTTCCCTAAAAAATGAATAAAAAAGAATTCATATTGGTAAACGTAAAAATGTAGCCCTAATATTCCAAGACCACCCAAAAAATTTAGCCACACCACAAACTAGCACTGGGCTGGTGTCGGAACGTGCAACCCGGAAGTTCGGCGTGCCCAGCAATCGACATACAGGTCCTAACCATCGACGACTTGGCTTTTTGTAGGCTGGGCATTCGAACATAATATGCGCCGTATTTTCCACCAACCCACTACAACTCAAAACAAGTTGATGGGGTTTGGTGGGGTGGCTTCCATTTGCGGATTAGTACTAGTGCGACTGTCGGAAAGCCCTATTGCCTGTTTTCTTCTTTGTACCTTTTTTTGTTTAGTTTGTTGTTGGCACCCTTGTTGTTCACAATGCCTTCTGCCAGTGGAGACTTATCTTCAGAGGAAACAGGTTCATGTCTTCCCATATTTTATGAGGACTCTGCTAGCTTCTAGAAAACCCTCTTAAACCATCTTGAAATGGTATTTCGGAGTGTGAACCTCAACTCCAGATGCTACATGATACAGATGGCAGAACACCGTGTGCAGATTTTGCCGGAAAGCCCTGCAGCAGAGGAGGAAATTATGTGCTGAAGCTGTGTGCTGTTGAATATACCCAGAGAGTTTTCCTGGCACATTTAAAAACAAGAACAGTGCAGAAAATAACTGAGAATTCCATTATTGTATAAAGCTAAAAACTTTTAAGCATGTTAGCAATATTACACGACATCACTGCAGGATATGATAATGTGTCCTACACTCTTACTGTCATCAGAACTCACCATTCAGGTCTGTATAGTTGAGACTTCTCTTTTAACTATTTTGGTGCTGCTCAAAAAGAGAATTATGTACTATGGTTAGATTTGATGGTAGCCCTTTCCAAGACTGGAAACAAGTATATTTTCCTCAAAGTGGTTGTCTTGTGGCTTCTGAGAGTGGTGCAACTAAAGGCTCTTTTAGCCACGTTTTGCTGATTCAAGTAAAGATATAGAAATCCTCCAGTTAAGGACGACCTCTTCCAAATAGCTTACATAATATTTAGCTGATGTAATAATGACATGAAAATTGCTCTGATCATGATGTTAGAACCAAATATTATTTCTAAAGGTTTGACTTTCTCTTGAGGTGATCTCTACGGGCCCACTGTACAGATATACTTGGGCTCCTTGAGGCTTGTCCAAGTTACGTTGATTCATTTCTGGATCAGGATACATGTGTACCTCTTTTATTCAGGTTTTTCTACACATCTTTAGGCAGATGAAAAATGAACTTATATTGGCATAAATGTGAAAAGGCCAATGAAGTAAGCTGATCAATGAGTGACTTTGCATATGTGTTTAACAATATGGGCGAAAAACAAAAGTTCTGTGTGAGATTCTATGCAGCTTCTTTCTTACTGGTAACATTTCACTCATGCAGACCCTAGCTTGCCCCTCCTAGTGCCCAATTTCAAACATCTCAGTCTTTTCAACACCCACAATTTGGTGGTCAGTGGTGTATAAGGCAGCTGAGTAGTCCAAAAGCATGAATAACGTTGGAGAGTTTCAGTTGCATCACTAGTTTCTCATCTGAATCCTTGCCAGTGTTCTTAATTTCACCAAAGGCGAAGTGGGAAGAGCTTTGCATGGTTTGCTTGTCAAGAGGGTGCTCTGGTTCTGTATCAAAATGACATGGACCCCTACGTCAACTGCTGGTTCAGCTGGGTCGATATTGGACAGCCTCAGCAGTGGTAGGTGGTGGCTAATGCTTCCCCAAAAAGCTATCTTGCAAACTAGTTTGCTTAGTATAATTTGTTCAAACAATTGATTGAAACATTCCTGCCAATACAATGCTAGTGGACCGCTGTAAGGAAATCATTCCGACCTTCCTGTAAGGATTACTGCTTGGATGCTGATGCTCCCGTGGTACAAACTGTGCTGAAGAACCGATTTCAGTTATGTTGCAACACATTGCCCAACTCCAAGTATCCGCTGCTTGGTATTCTATTCAAGTAATGTGTGAACATATAAAAGATTCATTGATGGAGAAACAGAAGTTATTTACTCAAAGGTTGTTTTTCATCTCTACTATTTTTTATTGGTTTTCATGCCACTTATCTGGACTCCCCAACAAGTTGTTTTAATGGTTGCTACTTGGTGTTGCATGTTTAATACTGAGATGGTTTCACTAGCAGTGGATCGTACTTGCAAAATATTTTAGCGAATTTAGACTGGAGATAAGATTTGCAAAATAGATGATGTACAAGTAAGTGGTTAGTCTGAATTTCTACATTGCAAAGTAGACACGGAAAGCAATAATTAAACATGTTGTATCGATGTTCTCAAATAGCATCTTAGGTTGCCCATTTTTGTATACATTGTTTAAACTAATTTCTTACTTTGGCCTCTGTTGTAAACCTGATTTCATGTACTTGAGTATGTATGCAATATAACCAATTAGAGGTCCATAGTTCTTACCTAGTACCTAAAAACAGGAGTTTAAAGCATGCAAACCAGCAGCAAATCCTCTATTCTGGATTGGGACCTTGTGTGTAAATAATTACTAAATATGAAGATAATCTGTTGTTAACAATTTCATGTTTTAGGAACCATTGTGTTTATTGAGCCTGTCGAAAGTAGCACTCAACTGTTCGTCTACAACTAGTGGCTGGCAGCAGAATTGAATATGGTACAATGAACACAGCTGTTTCTGAAAGAGACAATTAGTTATGGATTCCTCACCTTAGAATTACCCTTAGGCGTCAGACTGAATGCACAGAATTCTTTCCTCAGCAGTACCTCTGCGTGTCGATTGGTGGCGTCGGTTGACTCCGTGTTCGTTGTTGGCGTCATGGTCGCCGGAATGACGTTGCGGTATCTACTTAGACTTCGCACTTGCGTGCTGACGTCAGTTCTTTCTTTTTCCGCACCATTCAGCGCAGATCCGGAGAGAGCGGTACCTCAAGTCACTTTTTGACTCAGTTTTTGGCGACTTTTGTCAACATCTTTTTTGAGTCGTTCGACTCCTGGTGCACGGAGGGTTGTCACGTCGGACTGGCTTCAAGGCTTGCAACTCCTGTCGCAAATTGATGTCGGTGAATGACCCGCACTGTCCTGCACCTCGTGTGCCTTTGGTGCCTGGAGAGCGACCATGACCCGAAGCCGTGCTTCAAATGCCGGGCCATGCACACAAAGTTTTTACAGGAGCGGGCCCTAAAACTTCTCGAGGCCCGGTAGTCTGCTCTGCACCGTTCGAGGTCTCGGTCGAGACGGAGGTCGAAGGACCGGTCGCGGAGTCCCCACTAGTCATCGAAGTCTTCGTCTTTGGGTAAGTCGAAGCACAAGAAGAAGGTGAAGAAGCAACGCCGCTCTTCGCGTTCTCCCTGCCCGTCGGCCGACGCGGGTAGCGGAAGGTAGTCGTCCGGCTCTGTCCGTGGAGCCTGTTGGGTCGACTCTGGTCTTCCCTCCCTTTCTGGGAGTCGAGCGACCCCTGCCCAGCTTCGCAGCTTTTAAGAAGCCCTGCATTCAATCTTTGGGCAGCATGCCTCCGCTGGCGCGCCCTCGGGCCCGCGGACTCAGTTGAGGGGCCTAGGCCTTCGATGGCAGCTTCGGCTCCGACGCTGCAGGGGCCCCAAGGATCCAGGCCTGGATCCGGATTGGCGCCGGTCGATCTCGTGATACCTCCTCCGCCCCGTATCCAGTGATGACACCTCAGCCGCCGGTCGTGTCCCCAGCCGACCCCAGCCTACCCCAGCTTCCCCCTCGATGAGGACAAGTGCCGGACAGACCACAACCACACACACGTACAACCACACACACGTACAACCACACACACGTACAATCACACACAACCACACATTCACAACCACACCCAACCACACACACACACAACCACACACACACAACCACACCCCCCCCCAACCACACCCCCCCCACACACACAACCACACACACACACACACGTACAACCACACCCCCAATCACACGCACACCACACACCACACACCCACACACCCACACACCCACACACCCACACACCACACACCCACACACCACACAACCACACACCACACAACCACACACCCACAACCACACACCCACAACCACACACCCACACACCCACCCACACACCCACACACCCACCCACACACCCACACACCCACACACCCACACAACCACACACCCACAACCACACACCCACAACCACACACCCACAACCACACACCCACAACCACACACCCACAACCACACACCCACAACCACACACCCACAACCACACACACACACACACACACACGTACAACCAAACACACGTACACCCTCACCCAACCACACACACACAACCACACACAACCACACCCACAACCACACCCAACCACACACACACACAACCACACCCCCCACACACACAACCACACCCCCCACACACACAACCACACCCCCCACACACACAACCACACCCCCCCCACACACACACCCCCCCACACACACACACCATCACGCACACGCACAACCACAGCCACACGCACAACCACAGCCACACGCACAACCACAGCCACACGCACAACCACAGCCACACGCACAACCACAGCCACACGCACAACCACAGCCACACGCACAACCACAGCCACACGCACAACCACAGCCACACGCACAACCACAGCCACACGCACAACCACAGCCACACGCACAACCACAGCCACACGCACAACCACAGCCACACGCACAGCCACAGCCACACGCACAACCACAGCCACACGCACAACCACAGCCACACGCACAACCACAGCCACACGCACAACCACAGCCACACGGACAGCCACAGCCACACGGACAGCCACAGCCACACGCACAGCCACACGCACAGCCACACGCACAGCCACACGCACAGCCACACGCACAGCCACACGCACAGCCACACGCACAGCCACAGCCACACGCACAGCCACACACACAGCCACACGCACAGACACCTCAGCCGCCGGTCGTGTCCCCAGCCGACCCCAGCCTCCCCCTCGATTAGGACAAGTGCCGGACAGACCACAACCACACACACGTACAACCACACACACGTACAATCACACACAACCACACATTCACAACCACACACACACAACCACACACACACAACCACACCCCCCCACACACACAACCACACCCCCCCACACACACAACCACACCCCCCCACACACACAACCACACACACACACACACACACGTACAACCACACCCACAACCACACACCCCCTCCCCCACACACCCTCCCCCACACACCCCCTCCCCCACACACCCTCCCCCACACCCCCTCCCCCACACACCCTCAACCACACACCCTCAACCACACACCCTCAACCACACACCCTCAACCACACACCCTCAACCACACACCCTCAACCACACACCCTCAACCACACACCCTCAACCACACACCCTCAACCACACACCCTCAACCACACACACGTACAACCAAACACACGTACACCCACACCCAACCACACACACAACCACAGCCACACGCACAACCACACGCACAACCACAGCCACACGCACAACCACAGCCACACGCACAACCACAGCCACACGCACAACCACAGCCACACGCACAACCACAGCCACACGCACAACCACAGCCACACGCACAACCACAGCCACACACACAACCACAGCCACACGCACAGCCACACGCACAACCACAGCCACACGCACAACCACAGCCACACGCACAACCACAGCCACACGCACAACCACAGCCACACGCACAACCACAGCCACACGCACAACCACAGCCACACGCACAACCACAGCCACACGCACAACCACAGCCACAGCCACACGCACAGCCACACGCACAACCACAACCACACGCACAACCACAGCTACACGCACAACCACAGCTACACGCACAGCCACAGCCACACGCACAGCCACAGCCACACGCACAGCCACACGCACAGCCACACGCACAGCCACAGCCACACGCACAGCCACACGCACAGCCACAGCCACAGCCACACGCACAGCCACAGCCACACGCACAGCCACAGCCACACGCACAGCCACAGCCACACGCACAGCCACAGCCACACGCACAGCCACAGCCACACGCACAGCCACAGCCACACGCACAGCCACAGCCACACGCACAGCCACAGCCATACGCACAGCCACAGCCACACGCACAGCCACAGCCACACGCACAGCCACAGCCACACGCACAGCCACAGCCACACGCACAGCCACAGCCACACGCACAGCCACAGCCACACGCACAGCCACACGCACAGCCACAGCCACACGCACAACCACAGCCACACGCACAACCACACACACAACACAACCACACACACAATCACACACACACAACCACAAACACACCCACACACACCCACACACACCCACACACCCCCACACACACCCCCACACACACCCCCACACACACCCCCACACACACCCCCACACATACCCCCACACACCCCCACACACACCCCCACACACACCCCCACCCCCACCCCCACACACACCCCCACACACACCCCCACACACACACCCACACCCACACACACACCCACACCCACACACACACCCACACACACCCACACCCACACACACACCCACACACACACACACACACACACACACACACACACACACACACACACACACACACACACACACACACACACACAACCCCACACACACAACCCCACACACACAACCCCACACACATAACCCCACACACATAACCCCACACACAACCCCACACACACAACCCCACACACACAACCCCACACACACACACAACCCCACACACACACACAACCCCACACACACACACAACCCCACACACACACAACCCCACACACACACACAACCCCACACACACACACAACCCCACACACACACAACCCCACACACACACACAACCCCACACACACACACAACCCCACACACACACACAACCCCACACACACACACAACCCCACACACACACAACCCCACACACACACAACCCCACACACACACAACCCCACACACACACAACCCCACACACACACACAACCCCACACACACACACAACCCCACACACACACACACAACCCCACACACACACACAACCCCACACACACACACAACCCCACACACACAACCACACACACACAACCACACACACACAACCCCACACACACAACCCCACACACACACAACCCCACACACACACAACCCCACACACACACAACCCCACACACACACAACCCCACACACACACAACCCCACACACACACACACACAACCCCACACACACACACAACCCCACACACACACACAACCCCACACACACACACAACCCCACACACACACACAACCCCACACACACACAACCCCACACACACAACCCCACACACACACAACCCCACACACACACAACCCCACACACACAACCCCCCACACACACACAACCCCACACACACACAACCCCCCACACACACACACAACCCCCCACACACACACACAACCCCCCACACACACACAACCCCACACACACAACCCCCCACACACACACAACCCCACACACACAACCCCACACACACACAACCCCACACACACACAACCCCACACACACAACCCCACACACACAACCCCACACACACAACCCCACACACAACCCCACACACAACCCCACACACAACCCCACACACAACCCCACACACAACCCCACACACAACCCCACACACAACCCCACACACAACCCCACACACAACCCCACACACAACCCCACACACAACCCCACACACAACCCCACACACAACCCCACACACACAACCCCACACACACAACCCCACACACAACCACACACACAACCACACACACAACCACACACACAACCACACACACAACCACACACACAACCACACACCCAACCACACACCCAACCACACACCCAACCACACACCCAACCACACACCCAACCACACACCCAACCACACACCCAACCACACACCCAACCACACACCCAACCACACACCCAACCACACACCCAACCACACACCCAACCACACACCCAACCACACACCCAACCACACACCCAACCACACACCCAACCACACACCCAACCACACACCCAACCACACACCCAACCACACACCCAACCACACACCCAACCACACACCCAACCACACACCCAACCACACACCCAACCACACACCCAACCACACACCCAACCACACACCCAACCACACACCCAACCACACACCCAACCACACACCCAACCACACACCCAACCACACACCCAACCACACACCCCACCACACACCCCACCACACACCCCACCACACACCCCACCACACACCCCACCACACACCCCACCACACACCCCACCACACACCCCACCACACACCCCACCACACACCCCACCACACACCCCACCACACACCCCACCACACACCCCACCACACACCCCACCACACACCCCACCACACACCCCACCACACACCCCACCACACACCCCACCACACACCCAACCACACACCCCACCACACACCCAACCACACACCCCACCACACACCCCACCACACACCCCACCACACACCCCCACACCCCCACACACAACCCCACACACAACCCCACACACCCAACCACACACCCCACCACACACCCCACCACACACCCAACCACACACCCCACCACACACCCCACCACACACCCCACCACACACCCCACCACACACCCCACCACACACCCCACCACACACCCAACCACACACCCAACCACACACCCAACCACACACCCAACCACACACCCAACCACACACCCAACCACACACCCAACCACACACCCAACCACACACCCAACCACACACCCAACCACACACCCAACCACACACCCAACCACACACCCAACCACACACCCAACCACACACCCAACCACACACCCAACCACACACCCAACCACACACCCAACCACACACCCAACCACACACCCAACCACACACCCCACCACACACCCCACCACACACCCCACCACACACCCCACCACACACCCCACCACACACCCCACCACACACCCCACCACACACCCCACCACACACCCCACCACACACCCCACCACACACCCCACCACACACCCCACCACACACCCCACCACACACCCCACCACACACCCCACCACACACCCCACCACACACCCCACCACACACCCCACCACACACCCCACCACACACCCCACCACACACCCCACCACACACCCCACCACACACCCCACCACACACCCCACCACACACCCCACCACACACCCCACCACACACCCCACCACACACCCCACCACACACCCCACCACACACCCCACCACACACCCCACCACACACCCCCACACACACACACCCACACACACACCCACACACACCCCCACACCCACACACCCACACCCACCCACCCACACCCACACCCACCCACCCCCACACCCACCCACCCACCCACACCCACACACACACACACACACACACACACACACACACACACACACACACACACACACACACACACACACACACACACACCATTGGCATAGCCAATAGGTCTCGCCTTTGGTACCTTATAAGTGTTTAGCCACGCGACAGTTGATGTGGTTGCACCAAGGATATTGTGCTGCAGAACTAAATACTTAGAAGGTCCCAAAAGCGAGACCTATTGGCGAGGCCAATGCTTGTTTTAGCTGCTATACGGCCAGCCCAAGTTCGACGAAGCCGTCTCCAGGCTTCTAGTGCCCCATGTGTTATAAGACAGTCTTGGAAAGTTATCCGGCCATTTAGATACCGACATAACCAATGGAGTCCTTTGCCCACTCAAACGGGAACTGAGAGCGCAAAGGCAGATTTGTGTGTGGAGTCGACGGAGAGGTTAAAAATCTGCGATTTCTGTAAATTTACTTTATAACCAGAAACCTTGGCAAGTAGTTGAAGTTCTGAGACCAGCGTAGGGAATGAAGACATAAGGTTGATTATGGACAAGATGACCTCATCAGCGTAAAGGCTGATGAGATGTTGGTCACCTACAAACAAGACACCGGCGATGTCAGGATTATCCTGAAGCCGCTGCACCAAGGGCTCCATCTATGAGGTGAAGAGAGGATAAAGGGCACCCTTGGGGTGTCCCTCGAGATATTGGAAAGATGGAAGAAGAGGCTGTTGACCCTCACTGATGCCCTGGGTTTGCTGTATAGGCAGCTGATCCATTAGCAGAATTTGTCCCCAAAGCCAAACCGGCGCAAAGTTGCGAAGAGATAGGGCCAGTGGATGTGATTGAATGCCTTCTCAGCGTCTATGGAAAGGAGCAAAGATTCTCTCGTAGATCTGCGGATCTTAACCAAAATATGTAGAAGCCGCTTGATGTTATCACCGCATTAACATGCTTGAATAAATCCAGCCTGGTCCAGGTTAATTATGCCTGGCATGAGTCGGTTTAGGCGGTGCGCCAAGATACCCGTAAACAGTTTAGCATCTATGTTCAATAAAGGAATGGGTCTATAGGACCCACATCGAGTCGGATCCTTGCCAGGTTTTGGTATAATCGAGAGAGCAGCTTCCGGCATCATAGCTGTGAGAGAGCCAGAATGTGTGAACGAGTTTAAAGTCTGGTAAGTATGGGAGAAAGCTCCTGGCAGAAGGCCTTATTAAAAAGGGCACCAAAGCCATCAGGTCCCAGGGGTTTTAGAAGTTTCAGACAGAAATTCACTGAAATTACTTAATCAATTTGTATGAATTGGTCCAAAGCATCAAGCTCCGTGACCGGAAGGGCAGTGAGATTGTCCCCATTAGGTAAGGGAGAGGATCTCCCTGGGGGGCTAGCCACGGTAGAATATAAGGAGACATAAAAGCCTGAAAAGCAGAGAGGATCTCCTCATCGGAGCGAACTGTTGAGTGAGGGCCATAGCGAATCTCCCTGATTGTACTAGAGTGGGTTTTGCTGCGAAGGCGGTGAGCTAGCATCCTCCCGCAGTGATTGCTGCCGAGATAAAAATGTGTGTTTGATGTGCACTAAGGCGTATTCTGCCCAGTCGAGATCAATGACGATTTAGGAGGAGCCTCAGCTTCTCAAGCTCCCTCCAATCCCTGGACGTACCCGTCGGCTTATGATGGCCTCCAATTCTGAGATAGATTTTTCTAGGAGCAGCCACTTATCTTGGTGTCAACGGTCTTCAGCTGCTGAGAGAGCAAGGAGTTGTCCCCGGATTGCCAATTTCAGTGCCTCCCAAATGGATGATAGAGGGACCTTGCCAGTGTCATTAACCCGGAGGTAATCGGTAATACTACGTGAAAGGCAGTCCACTAAGGTTGGAGACTGCAACAAGGAGTCTGTGAGACGCCAGTAAGAAGACCATGGTTTATTCACATTAATGTGGAGAGAGGGGCATGATTAGACAGTGATTGGGGATCAATGACTGCCTCTGAGATGAGAGCTAGTAAAGTCTGGGTTGCAAGGAAGTTATCAATGCGTGCATAGGTTTTATGAGCTGCTGATTAGAATTTATAGTCTCTAGACAGTGGGTGGAGATGGCACCAGACATTCTGCATCCACACTAATCTTGAAGCACAAATATCTTTGCTTGATCATAACGCTGCCAGGGTTGATCCAGGTCGGTGTGCTTGATCATAACGCTGCCAGGGGGGATCCAGGTCGGTGTCCATTACTAAATTTGTGTCCCCCCCCCCAATGTCCGAGTATGGGGATACAAGGACAGGTGGTCATTGAATTAATGATAGAGCTCCTGAGATTCATTAGGTGCATATATGTTCACTAAGGTAAAATGAAAGGTACTCAATTTAAGTCTAATTGCAAGATGATGTCCCTTGACTTAGGCAATCGTGTCCAGAACCTCCCTTTTAAATCCACGGGAGAAGAGGATGGCCACCTCTCCCTTCTGAGAGAGGCCTGAGGTCCAGATTTGGCATAGGAACCACCGGGAATGTATTCTGCATGTATCTTTTGAAAGTAGATGTGTCTCCTATAAAAAGCAGATATCATTGCCGTACTGTTCCAGTAATGAAAACAAAGCAGAGTGTTTGTGATTGTTAAAGGCCCCTCATATTGAGGCTGGTTATCTTAAGGCCCTGGATTATTGAATGGGGCGGTTGGGTGGATGTAGGGGGGCAAAAGCTGTGAAATCTGATGTGTAGGAGGCTGGCTCAGTATATGGTGTACACTTATTTAAGTGCTGCACCTTGCACTAATTCAGACAACCTTTATGTTGATTTTAGTGGTCTTTGATAAACATTGAACGCTCTCAAAGTTGTTGCTATGGAGAGCAGCCTTCGATCTTTTCTTGAAGGAGTGTAATGCAGCTTGTTTTACCAACTTTAATCAATAGTGTAAAGTGAATGAAAAAGAACCACACAGTATTTATATAAAAATTATTCTATTTATTACACAACACTCGCTAACACATTAGTATATTTCCTACCCAGATATATCAACACAATATACAATGTGCAAGAATCCGGTGAGTACCACAAATATACACTGGTCTCCAGGGGGAGACCAAACCATATATTAAGAAAGTGGCATGGGAACAGCAAGGGAGAATGGGACTCAAACCAGAAGACCCGGAGGAGCCGGGGACACAAGGAACCACCCAAGCTAAGTACCTTGGAACCCCA
This sequence comes from Triturus cristatus, assembly GCF_964204655.1. Lineage (NCBI taxonomy): Eukaryota > Metazoa > Chordata > Amphibia > Caudata > Salamandridae > Triturus > Triturus cristatus. Next base: position 285,412,896 of record NC_140594.1, on the reverse strand, counting down.
CGGAGGCTGTGTGCAGAGAGGAAACACAGCCGCATGTTGAATGAAAGTCAATAGATAAGTCGTGGTTGCAGTTTGGTCAGCAAGCTGTAGCTTATAGGGACCCTTCCTGGAGATCCCTGAAGAAATCCTTTTGAAAGACAAAAGGTTGGATACAGGTAGCCTGCACCAGGGAAGCTGGGTGCATAGGTGTGAAGTGACGTTGGAACCTGCCTTAGACAGCAATGGGAGACTTTGAAGAAGATACCTCTGGAGAAGACTGTGAAGAAGTCCGGTGGAATCCAAAGGTGGATTCTGGAAGTGAATAAAAGTGCAAGCAGAGGGGACTGAGTCTATGCCACTTGGAGGTGACCATGAGGTGCGGAAGCACAATGCCCGCCGATGTTGAGAGGTTCTGAAGAGTTAACAGACCTTTTAGCTGCAGCTGTGAGGACCAGGCGTGTGGCTAAGGGATACCAGGAGCCATGCCCGAGCTGTCCCACATTTGGTGTCAGTGTCTCGGTGGTTCGTGTGTGGCGGGAGCACCTACAAGTTTTGGTAGCTGCAACTGGTGTGGAAGTTGTAAAGGAGCAAACGTTGGGACCAGTAAGGTCCTAGGGACTCACCAACAGCAAGAGAGTCGGAGCAGGCCCGAGCAAGCAGGGGAGCCCATTGAACCAAGAGAAGAACCTCAGGAGGACCCGGAAGCTGAAGGCACAAGATTTGCAAGAGGACCTCGAGCAGCTCACCAAAGATGGAGGCCCACAGTACAGAGGATGCAGTGAGTATGCTAATCTTAAAGGGAAGAGGTTCTGGAGGCTGGAGCTTCTTGTATCCCAAAGATCTCTGGAGTGCAGTTAACAAGCCTTTGCATCGGCATGTTGATGCGGTGCACAGGGGTTTGGTTCCAGCGGCCCAGGTGATGGATATGGTCCTCAAAATTACTCTGAAGACGAGTCAGGCCTCTAAGGAGCTGCAGAACGGCACCTGTGTTTCTGGGTGTAGGAACTTAGGATCTGCTTTCATGGTATCCCCCACCTTTTGCTGGTGTCAGTATGTTTTTTAAAACATTTTTTTACTAGTCTGGCCAGGGTCCTGCTAATCAGGACCCCAGCCACTGTGCTTCGTCCCTAAATTTGACATGGCAAGTACTTTTGTACCTCCACAATTGGCTGCTGATGTACCCCTGTAAGTCCCTAGTATATGGTACTAAGGTACACCCATGGGCTGCAGCATGTATTGTGCCACCCATGAGACCACTCAAACTGTGACTACAGTCCTGCAATTGCAGCCTGTGTAAGCTGGTGCTAGCACCACTTACGACAGATATAAGTTTGCTTATATCTGAGGTCACTACACTTAACACCTATAAGTTTTAATGCAGGCCTTTCAATCCTGAAGGCAGGTTGCTGGGTTATAAGTGTGAGGGTCCCCTTCATGAGCTGGACACCCCTACAAACCCCGGAGTCAATTCTCCAGGCTCTGTTAGTGCAGTCAGCCATTTTGATACAGATAGTGACCATGCATCATTACACAATGGCTAACTATGTAGTGGTTGTGCTGAACCTGGGTATGTTTGGTATCAAACATGTTGGAATCATACCCCAACACTGTTAACTGTGTTGCAGGTGTAATTCAGTGCACTGGGGGGCTTCTCCTGGAAGCCACGAGCACTCCTGGTAACAGACTTTTAGCATCTGCTAGCAAGCTAGTGCTGCTTCCAACCACAAACACTAGTCTGCCCACCTGCTGCTGAGCTGAGCTCTAGCAGTGGAAGGTAGAACAATAGGTTTCCTGTCACAGGAAGGTGTGACCACCTCCCAGATAGGACTTAGTGTATTGGGCTGGGGTGGGGGTGCTTGCCAGCGCTACCAGACTGCTTTGAAGGGCACATTTGGTGTCCTCCTTGCATACTTCGGTTTGAGTCTGTTCAGGGAGCCCTTGGCTACCGCTCTGGCATGAAACTGGACAAAGGGCATGGGGATATCCTCCCCTCTGTCCAACCCCTTCTCTGGGCGGGACCCTTGAGTCGTCCTAACTCCTTTCTTAGGGTGTAAAAGGGCTTACCTGTGGGTGGGTCCTCAGATTAGTCATGGGACAATACTCAAGTCTGAAACCACATCACTCTTTGACCCTCTGGATACTTGGTCTGTGGCTGGAACCAAGACTGCATCAAGGAACACTCCTGCTGCTCCTGGTCTTGCTGTTCTGCAAGTCTTTGTTGTCTGTGCTTCTTCCAGGATCTTCAACAGACCTGTGGGCATCAATGACACCCGAAGTAATCTCCCTTGGAGTGAAGGAGTCACTTCTCTGCATCTGAAGGCACAGCAACGAAGCTGACTGGTCTGCTGCTCCTGAAGTCCCACAGACTTCGAAAGGCTCAGCAACATAGGTGGTGGTTCGCTGGTCCTCTGAGCACGTTTGAGGCCAGTATCCCTCGTCGAAACCGCTGGGACCAAACCCCTGTGCATCACACAGACTTGCAGTTGCCAAGGCTTGTTGGCTCTGCACTCCAGAGATCTTCGGGCTACACAAAGCTCCAGTATCTCTTCCTGCTAAGATCTACGTCCTCACCGGATCCTCTGCACCGCAGGCCTTTATCTTTGGTGAGCTGTTCGAGGTTCTCTTGCGACTCCTGCCCCTTTGGCCTGTGGGTCCTTTCAAGGGTTTTCTCTTGCTTCAGTGGACTCCCCTGCTTCCTCGGGGCCTGCTCTGACCCTTCTGCAGGTGGCGAGTCCCTTGGACCTTGCTGGTCCCAACGTTGCTCATTCATCGTTTACCACGTCTGTTGCGGCTGCCAAGGCTGGTTGGTGCTTCTGCCAGACACGACTCCCTGGTTCTCGACTTCCGAGGTGGGACAGCTCGTGCATAGCTCCTGATCTTCCTCAGCTCCGTCTGGTCCTCACAGCTGCAGCCACAAGGTTGCCGTCATCACTCCTGCATCTTCTATCGTCAGTGGGCATTGCTCCTCCATGCCACCTGGTCAGCTCCGAGGTGCATAGATTATCTCCCTTCTACTTGCAGGTTCTTCTCTTGAAGAATCCACCCTTGGATTCCACCGGACTCTTGCACAGTCTTTGCCAGCGGCATTTTTACTGAAGTCTTCAATTGTGGTCCATGACGGTTTCCGATGTAACTTCACACCTATGCTCCAGGCTTTCCTGGTGTAGGTATCCTTGCTCCTGTGGTATCCACGGGTGAGTTGACTCTCCAACCTTCTGTTTTCCACATTGCTTCTTCAGGGTCCACTAAGAAGAGTCCCTCTTCTCCAAAACTGCATACTTTCGTTTTGACTTGTATTGAGTACGCAGCTATGTTACCACTCTGCACACAGCCTCTGTGGGGTTCCTGGGTACTTACCTTGGGTGGTTCCTTGTGTCTCCAGCTCTTCTGAGTCTCTTGGTCCAAGTCCCGATTGCTGTTCATATACCATTTTCTTAGTATATGGTTTGGTCCCCCCCCCCCCCCCCGGAGACCTCTGTGTATTTTGCTTACTTACTTCTTGCAATTGAAGTATAATTGTGTATTTGTGTTGATATTTCCGGGTAGGAGATATACCAATATGTTAGTGAGTGTTGTGTAATAAATATATGTTCGAGGCATGTGAGCTGTAGATCACATGCTTTGCATAGCCTGCCATCTAGTGTTGGGTCTGGATGTTTGCACTATGTTTTTCTTCGAAGAAGTCTTTTCCAGTCACAAGGTAGGTGACTCTTCCTTTCGGTGAAAGTGCGCATGGGCATTGACTCCATTGCTAGACCGTTCTTTTCGACTATCGGGTTCGGATGTGAATTGCGGCGTTCCCGTTCAACACAGTTTCTCGGGTTCTCCTCGTCGCGTATTCCACTACCCTCAACAGCATTGTTCTCGATCGCGTTTCCCATTCTCTGCGTATCGTTTTAAGTCCGTCTTCGATCGGAAGATTTGTGAGGGCCGTAGGGCCTACCCATGTCGGGCTCGCTAGCAGTCGATAGAACGGACTCCATTCAAATTCTGTCCCAGGTGTCGCACTAAGTTTCCGCGCACCGACTTGCACCAAGTGTGCAATCTCGTGTCTATTCCCGGAACACGACAAACAAGACTGCGACGCGTGCCGATCGTTTCGATATCAGAAGACGCTTCTTGACCGTCAGGCTTGACGTCATGAAATGCACCAACAAAGCGGCTCTGCACTGGACATCTAAGGTGAAGATTCCGACCAGGAAGCATTCTACGCACATGGAGCCGAAGAAGAGTGGGAACACATCTCTTTGTCCGAAGCCAACTCCTACATGGAAGAACAAGAGCAAGTGACACCGGGTCAGCGTACCGTGTGTACAGACACCCCCCGTCCCAACATTTAGCGATGAAAAAGGCTCCGGTCCCTCCTCTGCCCTCGGGACAAGGTCGACACTGAGAAAAAGTTCCGGATGCCCTGCCCTCCGGCACCAAAACAAAAATCAAAGCCTCCCAGTTTGGAATCGATTTGGCCCCATATTGATGCCGAACCGAAACCTTTGAAATCGAAGCACGTCATTGTGGCCATTACCTCGCTACCGAAGAGTAAATCTTCAGAGCCGAAACGTTTGACAACAACAAGTACTGCGCCCAAAGGGAAAACGACTGTTCCATCTAAAGAATCTTTTTTCGATGTTCCACCTCAAACACGAATCCTAAACAAAAAGAACTGGTTATCCATCAAGATACTGGACACATTCATGATGCCAGAGAAAAGGAAAATGGGCTTACAAGAGGACTACCACATTCCTTTAAAACGCAAGAATGTGAATACTAACCCTTCTACACCTCCTTCACCCATTGACCCAAATTTGCTCATCACACCCACAAATTCCCCCCAACCTCAATCCCCTGATACACAAGATGAATGGGATGGGAATGAATATAGGCCATAGGACACTAATAACCCCTGGGAGGACTATAATACAGATCCGATCACAGACAACAATCTGGATCTATACCCTTCAAAAACCCTCACCACCTGATGACAACATAGGGTATGTAGAGCTACTTAATAGGGCTGCCCAATACCATGGGGTGGAATTACATAAAGAAGCTTTTGAAGAGGATTTTCTATTTGAAACCTATCTCCTCCGAGATCAAGACAGACACTACCCATGCTTAAGGGACTGCTTAAACATACTGACGAGATTTTTAAGGACCCTTTGCGGGCAAATATTATCACGCCTAGAATTTAGAAAAAGTACAAACCAGCACCTACTGACCTTTGTAGTCTCCAATGCTGGCAAAAGAGCAAACTTATAAACTACAGGAGATGCCCCTCTTCCTGATATGGAGTCAACAACAACTCTCTATTTCGGTTAAAAACCATAAAAGACACAGCCGTACAAGTTGTTTGATGCATGCTGGATAGAGAGACGACATACAAAAGGATATTAACAACCAGTTGCAATTAAAAGATGGCTGGGATTAACATAATAAAAACAGCGTACGAAGCAGAGCAAATAAAACAATTATCAAATATTTCATAATAAAATGCCTCCAGCAAATATTGACAAGCACTAAAAACCCATGGTTTAAATGCAAAACCTTCAGAAAAATTTGTGTGAGAGCCCCTATAAATAGAATAACTCTTTGTTGGCTCTCAGGGCTGAGTAATAGCAGCATACAAAGTGAAATATATACAACAATTAACTAATTCATGCTAAAATGCCTCCTACAGTTTACAACAAGCAATAAAGCCCTTGATTAAAGTGCAAATGCATTCAAAAGATTTCATGTATTACAGACGCAAGTTTGCAAACCAGCCCTGGGACAATGTAAATGAAAGCAATAAGTGACATCTTATGGAAATTTTAATGCAACACTTTCTTAGCTCTCAGGGCTGTATAAAGGGGTTTGCAGCACCCTCCTTCTGGTCTCCCACATCTGTCCTAGATATTTCGCCATTGCACATGCGAATAAGGGTCTAGCATCTGTCTTTAGAATGGGTAAGGCTACTTTAAAATTTCGAGTCCCAAGATGTCTACACACTGGTGCTAGCAATTTGTTCCTTGGTTTCTTGTAGGCAATGCAAGCAAAAAGAACATGGCCTAACGATTCATGTGCGCAGGGACAACAAGGGCAACCCTTGGGGTTGGGATCTGTGGCTCAGTCAGGAGTTTGTGAAAGCACTAATTGGTAAGCAACGTGCCTAAACTAGGTATAAAGTTTCCTGCCAGCTGAAACATTGATGACATTAAAGTAGCTCTCCAAGTATTGGTTGGTTTTCACTTCTCCAAAAGCTTCTGACAGACTACCCTGTTTGATTTTGGAGAAAGTATTTTGCTCAACCCAAGCCCAATACAATAATTTAACCTGATATCTGGTGTGGGCTGGTGGTGAGCCATTGACATGCTTTGGCAAGCCAGTGCTAGACCGAAGACTATTTACATGTTTGATCCAGCCAATCTTGTTGGTGTTGTCCAGAGTGCTAACCTCACTGTAGGCAGCAGCATAAGGTGCCAGATCGGGAGTAGAGACCATTTTGTGACAAAACAACAATGGGCGTAGCCTTGTAAGGTCATTTATAGGCTTAATGCCCAAGTCAAGTTTAAGTGCGAAAAGAGGGGTACTTTGTGGAAGAGATACCAAGTTTTTTAGGAACCTGTTCTCTGCTGCTAACAGATTGCTTACGTTTGCCATACCCCACAATTCAGCTCCCTATAGGGCACTGCTCACAGCCTTGCAACAATATAGTTTAAGAGCAGGTGCTGCTGGCTTAGTATATGAAGAACAATGCTCCTGCGTGGGAACATTTGAGAAAGGCCTTCTTAAGATGGAACTTCCAAGCCTAACCCCCGATAATTTAATTCCCAGGTAGTCGAAGGAACTAACTCTCTCAAGCGGAGCATTGTCCAAGATCAAATTTTCCTTAAAGGACCTGTGGGGGTTTAGCAGCACTAGCTTAGTTTTAGAAGTGTTAATTACCAAACACCTCTCATCACAAAAACCTTGAATTGGTTCAAAGGTTTTGCAGACCCATGGGAGTTTTAGGAACAAGAAGGGTGTCATCGGCTAATAGTAAGGTAGGGATTTTAAAATTCGCCAACGAGAGGGAATCTGCTGAACTAGAAGATAGCTGCTCGGCTACTCGATTATTATACAAAGAAAAAAGGGTTGGGGCTAAGACACAGCCCTGGCGGACCCCTGCTGTATCTTAAGGGGCTCAGTAGTTTGATCCTGATCGCCCCATCTTACGCGGGCAAAATGATCTTCGTGCAGCCCAATTAAAAGTTCCAGAATCCCCAGAGGCATTCTGAAGTCCCTCAGCACTCGTCACAGTGAGTCCCTGGGGACCAGGTCGAAGGCTGTTTTTAGGTCTATAAAAGCAAGGTATAAACTACCCTTGCCCAGCAAAACCACCTTCCAGTATAGCATGACAAGACGAAAAGCTTGGTCGATGGTGCCTATCTTTCGTCGAAAACCCGCTTGAAGCGGAGAGAGGATGCGATTCTCTTCCATCCAGTCTTGGATCTTAACAAGGAGAGAATGGCAGAAGACCTTTTGGACACAATCGATAAAGCTGATCGGGGCGGTAGTTAGCGGGCATTCACCTATCGCCTTTCTTGAAAATGTGGATAACTTCGGCCTCTTTCCACGATTCTGGAATTGTTCCCCCGCCAGCAATATTGTTATACAATATCGTAAGGTAAGTAGCCCAGTTGTTTCTATCTAAGCGAAAAAGATGGCCCGGGATGCCGTCCGCTCCCGGGGCATTTGCTGGTAGAATTGCCTCTAAGGAGGTCAAGATTTCCTCTCTGGTGAACGAGAGGCTACATACTGGCTGGCCTAAGCCAAAGAGTATGGGAACTCTGGCTTGGGTACAGAAGGTAGAATACAGTGCACTGAAGTGCTTGTGCCACATCTTAGCAGGAATGTTATTGGCCAAAGTGGGGGCTCTTTCAAAATTACCTTTGGCCAAAAGTTACCAAAACATCCTGCAGTTTGGGTGCAAGGTGGCCGCTCGAAGTTCTAGCCCACCTCCTTTCGTCCAACTCTCTTGGCCTTAGTTTGTGCCTGTTTATAATGCCTCCTTGTTTCACAAATCAGATGTGTCCCTATTTCTAATGGCTGCAGTCAAGCTCCTTCTTAGTACCCTACACTCCTCGCTGAACCACAGGTTTGTTCCCAATGGTCTCCCCTGTTTTGCCCTGGGCCTTCAGGATTGAACATAAAAGTGTCTGGCCAGATGTTCAAAATTTTTTGTATGTATGTTCGTCTTGCATGGATAGCAGTATCCCCAAATGTGATTGTATGTCATTCTGTAGAAGTTTTAACTTTTGGTCATCTGCCATGATTGTGGGCCATTTGAGACATTGTTTGTGGCGATTACCTCCTTGGTGCTTAGTGCCATGGTGGCAACCCTCCCCTTTTCTCCCCATGGATGCTCAACAGTCAAGCGGAAGGAAGATAAGGAGTTAAAATTAATTGATGCCTCGGGCAAAAGAATAGCATCGCAAGCAGCCAATCACTGGCGAATTTCAAAATGACAAGCTCTCTTAGCTCGCTACGACAAAGCTCATTATGATGAGCTACAAAAATAATGCAGTTTCTACCTTACGAGCACATAACAAAGCCAATGACCTAATTCAGGAGGGGAAATGAATTACCAATACTTCTATTAGGTGCGCCTTAGATGCTGCAGACACAGCAGCCTGCGCAGTCAACACCAGTGTGTTGCTAAGCCTCTATTCTGAACCAACCCTTTGATAAACAGCACCTATTCCGCCCTAAAATGGGCACTTCTTTAGAGAAGATGAAAAAAGATACTGAGGTTGCGAAATCCATGGGGGCTTTGCAACTCCCTTCCAATCGGAAATCCTTTTGTCGCTCCTTTTACAGGGGTGGCTCCAAAAACATTATCAGAGAATCTCTTACAAGGGCAATAATCAACTGCCATAATCAATCGCCCTCGTCAAGAGGTTACTTTAGAGGAGGATTTAGAAAGAGCAAGGGAAGAGGCAGAGGCAACTCAACACGCACTTCCCCTGCAAACACCGAACAGTGACTTCCTCCTTCTAGCCTGTCATTCCACTCCTGTCAGGGAGTGTCTCTCCCAATTTCTACCTGTCTGGAATACAATCACCTCAGACAGATGGGTTTTACAAATTATCCAATATGGTTATTGCCTGGAAATTACAGACACTCCCCCAAACATTCCTCCAAGATCACGCGCAATGTCACAAACACATCTCAACCTTTTCAGACAAGAAGTTCTCTCTCTGTTACAAAAGGGAGCTATAAAACCAGCCCCATTACAATATCAAGGGGCAGGTGTATACTCGCGATACTTCTTAATTCCCCCAAAAGACGGCCTTCTCAGACCTATACTAGACCTCCGAGACCTGAATCTATACATGCAATTGGATCACTTTCATATGGTGATACTCCAACAAGTACTTCCGCTCCTTCAGCAAGGCGACTTTCTGACAACTTTAGATTTAAAGGACGCCTACTTCCACATCCCTATACCCCCCCTCACTGCAAATAACTCAGGTTTGTGGTAGGGGGCAACATTACCAATTCAAAGTACTCCCATTCGGAGTCACTGCTGCTCCCAGGGTTTTCACCAAATGCCTGGCAGTAGTCACAGCTCATCTACAAAGACAACACATTCACGTCTTCCCATACTTAGACTGGCTCATAAAAGCAAGCTCGCAAGCAAACTGTCAATGACAAACTCACAAAACAGTGCAGCTGCTCCACGATCTTGGATTCTCAGTGAATCTATCCAAGTCCTATCTCCAACCCTCCAACACTCAAGCGTACTTGGGAGCCACTATAGATACACAAACAGCTCTGGCCTATCCCAATCCGGCCAGAATCCGCAACATTCAAACTCTACTTTCCCAGTTCCAGCCTCAACACTCTTTGCCAGCTTAAGTGTTTATGCAGTCACTAGGAATGATGGCGTCTTGCATCCTAATAGTCCCTTATGCAAGCCTTCAAATGCGTCCCCTTCAGGAATGTTTAGCACGCCGGTGGAATCAGTCTCTGGGTCAGTTATCGGATCTAGTGTTGGTGGACGGCCGCACTCATCGCTCTCTGCTGTGGTGGAATCCACAAAACCTTGCCAAAGGGCGGCCCTTTATCGACCCGGTTCCACAGACCGTGCTAACAGCAGACGCATCACTCACTGGTTGGGGAGCTCATCTCCAAACTCACACAATTGAGGGCATGTGGAGCCTGCAGCAAAAGCAGCTTCACATAAATCGTCCAGAGCTTCTAGCGTTATTTCTAGAGCTTAAAGACTTTCATAATCACCTGATAAGCAAAGCTGTCTTGATACACACAGACAACATGACACCAATGTATTACATAAAGAAACGGGGGGGGAGACACTCTCTCCAACTGTCACAATTATACAATTAGCACAGACCATCTGGAGGTGGGCCATACGTCACAAAATGTATCTCCTCGCAGAAAACCTTCCAAGAGTAGACCATCAAATTGCGGTTCGGCTCAGCAGACCGAGACAACAGATCCACGAGTGGGAACTCCACCCTCGAGTTCTTCTCCCGTTCGTTCAGATGTGGGGCTTCCCAGACATAGATCTGTTCGCCACGCACCAAAACGCAAAATGCCCAAGCTTAACATCCAGGTATCCACACCCACCGTCCAGAGGCAATGCACTATGGATGAATTGGGTATATATATTTGGCTACGCTTTTCCGTCTCTCCTACTCATTCCACTAGTGGTTCGGAAGCTCAGGCAGGCGTCCCGGACACTAATCCTAGTTGCTCCCACTTGGGCCCATCAACCGTAGTTCACCACCCTGTTGGAGCTCTCAGTAGTCCATCACCAAAAACTACATCTTACACCCAATCTCCTCACGCAGAGCCATGGAGAGATCAGACATCCAGATCCTGGTCATCTCAACCTTGTGATCCTGCACCTTAAGCCATAGAGTTTGGCTACCTCAATCTTCCGTCGGACTGCATGAACATTTTCAAAGAGGCTAGACATCCTACTACAAGGGCTTGACATGCAGCAAAGTGGAAGCAGTTTGTGATTTATTGTAATAACAATCAAATAAACCTGCTTGATGCTTCTGTTCAAAACATCTGCTATTTACTGCATCTATAGCGTTCAAATTTAGCATACACATCCATACGCTTACATCTTGCTGCAATAGCCGCATACCTTCAAAATAGACGGCATCTGTCTCTCTTCAGAGTGCCCGTTATTAAAGCATTTACGGAAGGACTCAAGAGTCATTCCCCCAAGACTTCCACCAACCACAGTGTGAAATCTCAATATTATCCTCACCAGACTAATGGGTCCACCCTTTGGGCCATTGCACAAATGTGAGCTGCAATTTCTCACTTGGGAAGTCGCTAATTGCTATTACATCACTGAGGAGTTTAGGTGAGCTTCAAGCACTAACCATTCAGGAACCATTTTTACAAGTACACCAAAACAAAGTGGTTCTTAGGACTAATCCGAATTGTTTAACTAAGGGAATTTCTGACTTCTGTATCAACCAATATGTTGAGTTGCCCATGTTCTTTCCTCAACCAGATTCTGTGGCAGAACGTGCTCTACATACCTTAGACGTTAAAAGAGCATTACTCTACTACATAGAGAGGACAAAACCTTTCCGTAAAACGAAACAACTCTTGCACGGTGAATAGTCAAATGCATTCAGACATGCTATGCAGAAGCAAAACTAACATTAACAATTCCCCCTAGAGAAGGCCCTGCTGGAGAAGCCTGCCCGGCAAGGGACCATGGACGACTATACCCGCACCCGGACGCAGACGGGGGCGCCGCCTCTCCCCCCTGCTACACGTTCTGACACGGAACTGCTGATGGAGGCCATACAAGCCTCCAGGAGGGACATTCATGAGTCCAGGGTGGCGCTGGAGGTTAAGATCGGTGAGGTGGGCTCTGAAGTCACGCTACTGAAGCAGGACTTCCGCAACTTGTCGGAGAGGGTGCAGACGGCCGAAACCAGGATCAGTGAGGCAGAGGATACCATCCCCCATCTCCGCAGAGATGTGGCGGAACTGCAGGCATCGCACCGACAACTGCTCTGGAAGGTGGACGATGCGGAAAACAGGGCGAGACGCAACAACCTCAGATTTGTGGGCTTTAGGGAAGGCATCGAGGGATCGGACATGGCGCTGTTTCTCCGAACCTGGATGACGAACACGTTTCCACAGGCCCCATTCTCGAACTGCTTTGTGATTGAAAGGGCACATAGGCCGCTCCTGGTGAAGCCGCCGGTGGGCGCGCGACCGCGTCCCGTCATTGCCCGGTTCCTCAATTTTGCAGACAGGGATCTGATCCTGCGGGAGGCCCAGAAGAAGGGGGCGCTCCGACTAGAAAATACGAACATTATGATCTTCCCGGACTATAGTCAAGAAGTGCAAAAACAGAGGAGAGCCTTTGACGCGGTCAAAGCGAAACTAAGAGATCTCCGCCTTGCCTACATGCTGATCTTCCCGGCGAAGCTAAAGGTGATATATGATGGCGGTATGCATTTCTTCACCCATCCGGAGGAGGCCTGGCAGTGGCTAGAGGCACGACCAACGATGAGCCGACGGACCGCCGATCGGGAGGAAGGCCGGGAGCGACCATATGGCAGTAGCGCACGACTCAAGGAGCTGGCACTCAGGCAGACTCGGGGACAGTCGGGGCGGGGAACTGGGTAGAGGCTGCGTAAGACGCCCTGCTCAGAAGGTGGCTCGCCGCAACGTCGAAAGAGGGACTCCCTTTCACCCGGAGGGACTAGAGTGCCGGGATCTCGCTTTAGCTGCCTGGCGGGTAGTGGCAGTTCTGAGGAGGACGATGGGGGGGACGGCACACGGGTCAGGACAGGGAGGGACGGCGCAGATTTCCATACACCCGCTGGAAGTAGCGATCCGGGATCTAGAGCGGGATGCACCCGATCCTACGGAGGAGCGGAGACCCGACACCCAAGACTCCCACTCCTGAGAGAGACTGGACTGGACAATCTTGAATGCAGCTTTTGCCTGATGGAGCACGCAAGTGGTTACACACCCCCCCTTTTTTTTCATATTCTTGGTTAGTCTTCTCATTTGGTCGTTAATGTATGGTGCTCTCGGGTCGGGCAGACTGGGACTGTTCTCGTGTTGTTCACATAGAGGGCACGTGCTAGGTTAACGACGGGTGGGATAGCGAGGGAGGGCGACAGGCCTACTCCGCCAGCAGTCCTGTGTTTGTGGAGAATGGGACTGGTGGGGGGGGGAGGTGGGGAGGGGGTGGGAGCGGGGGAGTGTTGGGGGTTTCCAGTTTGGGGATGTTGGGGGATGGGAGGGGGGGGACGGGACAGTTGGGGCTGGTTGGGTGGGGATAGGTCACTACAGGCACGCACGACACAACACGGGGCTTGACCGCCAGCGGGGTGCCCCCACAGCAGTCCACGCAGATGGAGATGCAATGCCAGACACGCAGGTAACACAGGGAGTAGCCGGGGAAGGGTTCTCGATCCTAACGTGGAACGTCAATGGGCTTGGTAGTAAAATTAAGAGAGGCCTGATAAACGCATACCTTAAGACGGCAGGCCCAGACGTAGCGTTATTGCAGGAAACACACCTTATGGGGACTAAATGTGGATTCCAAGCCCGCGGTCAATACTCGGTCCTAGCGCATGCGGGCTTTACCCAAGGTTCGAGAGGGGTGGCAATACTGGCACGGAAAACACACCCGTTTAGAGTGACACAGACATGGACGGACTCACTGGGGACTTACGTGGGGGTCCGGGGAGTGTGGCGGCGGAAGGAATACACATTAGTGTCGGTCTATGCTCCACCTAAGCTCCAGGCGTCCACTTTAAAAGGCGTGGCGGAAATACTGCTTGCCACGTCAGACACGATGCAAGTGCTTGGGGGTGTTAACGATGTACTGGACCCGGCGCTGGACAGGACGGGAGATGGGGGGAGGGCCCGGCCTCTGACGGCCCTCGCCGCCACGATGGAGACTCTAGGTCTGACAGACGTATGGCGTTGGTTACACCCGACACGGCGGGAGTACTCCTTTTTCTCGGGGTCCCACAAGGTGTATTCCAGATTGGATTATATCTTCATGGCGCGACACACGTTAAATAGGGGGGTTCTAGCTGAATATAAAGCAAGGGGCTTGTCGGATCATTCTCCCCTTCTGGTGACAATGGCCCCCCGGGTACCGAGGCGGGGGCAGTGGCGAGTATCAGCATGGGACCTCCAGAACTCGAAGGTGCTGAAGGGCATCCGTGCAGATGTTAGAGTCTGCTTAGCCGAAAATGTAGGCTCGGTGTCGTCGCCGGTGACCCTATGGGAATCCATGAAGGCAGTCATGAGGGGTAGGGTCCAGGTTAGGATTGCGGAGGAAAATAGGGAACGGCAAAGGGAGCTACAGGCGCTGGAGAGTCACGTACTTCAGTTGGACAGGGAATACCTCGCGGATCAAGCACGGGAGACGCTGCGCTGATTGCTTGACGTTCAGCGGCAGTATAGAGATTTGGCTACGGGAGAAGCCAAAAAGCAGGCGTTGGCGACACTCCACCGTTTGTATGACGTCGGTGATAAGTCAGGCAAGCTACTGGCGTGGCTCAGTAGAAAAGAGAGGGATGCGAGATGGGTAGAACAGGTGCGAGACGAAAGGGGGAATCTGGTCAATTCCGATGCACAGATCTCGGAAGCCTTTGCAGGGCACTTTCGGACATTCTATGCTGCTCGGGACCTGGGCTCGCAAGATGACGCGCTACAGTACATGGCGGATCTAGACCTACCGACGCTCGCGGATGGGGTCATCAAAGAGCTGGAGGACCCCTTACGTTGGACGAGGTTAAAAAGGCGCTGGCCAAGCTGCGGGTGGGGAAAGCGCCGGGCCCGAACGGGTTCCCGGCGGAATTCTTTAAAAAAACGGCGGATCTTTTGGCTCGCCATCTGTTGGCATTATTTGAAGGGGCACGAGGAGAGGGGCGCCTCCCCCCGGATCTCAGATTGGCCACGATCGTCCCGATTTTCAAGGAGGGGAACCGCCGGAGGAGTGCACGTCATATCGCCCAATCTCACTGCTTAACACCGAGGTGAAATTACTGGCGACGGTGCTGGCCCTCCGGCTGAGGAGGGTGATCCCAGATTTGGTTCATCTGGAGCAGACGGGCTTCCTCCCCAGCAGGGCGACGAGACTGAATCTGCGGCGATCGCACAACTGGCTGCAGGCGGTGAGTGGCCGACGGGACCCCCACTGGTTTCTCTCCTTAGACGCGGAAAAGGCGTTTGATACGGTGCATTGGCCCTTCATAGAGGGAGTTCTGGGGCGCATGGGTTTTGGACCTGTCTTCCGCCAATGGGTGCGATTACTGTATACGGACCCGAGGGCACGGGTGAGGGTAAATGGGGTCACGTCGGGGGAATTCCCTATCTGCAGGGGTACGCGGCAGGGATGCCCGCTGTCCCCCCTGCTCTTCACGTTGACGATAGAAGTGTTGGCGGCGCGGGTCAGACAACATCCGGGGATTCGGGGTTTTCGGAAGGGTCCGCTAGACGAACTGGAGGAAAAAATATCCCTCTATGCAGATGATGTCCTTCTTTATGTTACCCACCCCGACACGACGATCCCGATAATTTTCTCAGAGCTAGAACGGTATGGTGCCTACTCGGGTTATAGGGTGAACTGGCATAAGTCGGTGTTATATACCCCGGAGGGGCGGGAGGACTGGCCGTGTCTCCCGGACAGGCTCCAGACAACGACGGATGGGTTTCAATATCTTGGAGTGTTTATAACACTGGACCGGACTGTCTCCTACGACAGGAATGTTGGGAGGGTTCTGACCAATTTCGTGGAGGACGCACACAGATGGCGTCGGCTGCCGCTTACAATACTGGGGCGTGCAGCCATGTTTAAAATGATAACGCTGCCCAGGTTCCTGTATGCGTTCCAGAATGAATACTATCCGGTTCTTAGGCGGGTCTTTCGAGAGATTGACTCGGAAATACGTAGCTTTCTCTGGTTAGGTAGACAACCCAGGGTGGCGCTAAAGACCCTGCAGCGGCACCAATATAGTGGGGGGGATCTCGCTTCCCAACATTGAGGCCTACTACTGGGCGGAACACCTGGTGTACATTAATGACTGGCTCCATGCCCCAGCAATGCACCCAACGTATGCTCTGGAGAGGCATGTCATGGGCGCCCACTCGTATCATTATTACTTGTATGGCGGCAAGGGTACGGGACGGTTACTGACGGCCACTAAAATCACCTTGGCGATATGGAAAAGGGCGACCCGGGAGATTGGCTGGGACAGGAAACTAAGTAGACAGACGCCCCTATGGCGCTGCACGTGGCTACCAGAACTGAACAAGTTGAGGGGTTTCACGCACTGGGATAACATCGGGGTGTCGACACTGGGAGACGTGCTAGTGAGGGGGGAACTGAAATCCTTTTCGGTGCTCCGCAAGGAATTTGGACTGCTCCCCACGCAGTACTATAAGTACGCACAGCTGAAACATGCCTGGCAGGCAGAGGGGTTACAGACTGTGTCTCTTCCCGAATACGCACCACTGGAGGGGAGACTGCTGCAGGAACACATGTTGGAAAGGGCGGTGTCCCTCACATATCGGACCCTCATGAACAATATGCCCGATACTTTGGGGGCGCTTCGGGCAACATGGGAGGCAGACGTGGGTGAGATGGACGAGGTGGATTGGGATACCCTTCTCATGCATCCGCGAGAGGTGGCGATTAAGTCCAGGCTGCGGCTGATCCAATTCAATATTCTACATAGAACATACTTTGATAGACTCCGACTGTACAAAATGGGACGGATAGGGGACACGTCATGTCTGAGGTGCGGAAGGGAAGGAGGGAACTTCTATCACGTACTTTGGCTTTGCCCGCAGATTCAGGGGTACTGGTGGGGGATCCTAGGGGAACTGAGTAAGGTGCTGGAGGTGCCACTGCAGGAGGTCCCCAAGTTAGTGTTACTGGGTATGACACATGATGTGGACCTCCCCCGCCCGCTGCTGACCTTCCTGGTACTGGCCCTGGTGGTGGCAAAGAGGGACGTGGCAAAATATTGGGGGGCGCCCTCGCCACCCCGACTGGAGGAATGGAGGAGGGGTCTTGACGTATACATGGCGGCCGAAAGGGTCACGTACAAAGCACGGGGCTGCCCCAAAAAATTCAGCAGGGTGTGGTCCCGGTGGCGGAGATATCATGGCCTGGAGGGGGGTCTCTAGAGGGGCGGCGGAGTGGAGGGGACCGGCACGGTTCACGGACGGTGTGTACAGCCCTGGGGCACGGGCGGTGGTGTATACTGACGATGATGGTGCCACCCGCAGAATAAGTACGGAACAGACTTCTTGTGTAATGAGAGAGAGGGGGGGGGGGTGGAGGGCGGGCAAGGTGGGTGTGGTGATCAGTGCTGACCTGTTCGTTAGGTTGTTTTATGTTGTGCTTAGAAGAAAACCAAAAATGCCAATAAAAATGTTTATAAAAAAAAAAGAAATGTGAGATAGGAAGAAGTTATACTTAACTGTCCATGAGCAGCGAATAAAAGAGGAAGATAATCGGTTGCCATGGCAGTTTGTTGTGCTGTATGGAATGTTTTTGTTTATGATGTATCTGTTACACTTTAAAGGGCTGCATACTTTGAGCGGCAATAAGTCATTGCATAAAAAAAACAAAAAAACAATTCCCCCTAGAGCCCCCTCCACTCGCAAACTAGGGGCTTCTATGGCTTTCTTAGGAAAACATCCCCATACATGGCATCTTTAAAGCTGCAACATGGTCTACACCTCACACATTCACAACACACTATTGTGTAGATGTGTTAGCAAGACAGCAAGCTAGTGTGGGCCAAGCAGTTCTACGTACACACTTTCAAACCACTGCAACAGCTACAGGTTAGCCACCGCTTTGGGAGATTACTGCTATATAGTCTATGCAAAGCATGTGATCTAAAGCTCACATGCTTCGAATGGAAAATGCTACTTACCCAGTATGCATCTGTTCTTGGCATGTAGAGCTTTAGATTCACATGTGGCCACCCGCCTCCCCGGGTACCTATACCTGTTGCACTGATATCTTACTTAGATACATACACATGGACATCTCTATTCTATTACTAACTCCATTACCACCCTCTGCGAGAAAACAATCTAACAATGGAGTCGATGCCCATGCGCACGAGGAGGAGTCACCTACATCGTGATTGGAAAAGACTTTGAAGAAAAACAAAGTGCAAACATACAGACACAACACTAGATGGCAGGCTATGCAAAGCATGTGAATCTACAGCTTTACATGCCAAGAACAGATGCATACTGGGTAAGTAGAATTTTCCTTTTATAACAACTGTGTGGTTCGTTTTCGTTTAACGTGCTCTACATGATTAGATCTGTTTAAACAAGATGCTTAACACTCCTTCTGGACTAAGCCTCAAGGCTGCTCTCCACAGCTACCACTTGGAGAACTTTCTATGGTTGTCTAAGACCACTAAAATCATCATAAGGGTTGTCTGGATTAGTGCAAGGTGTTTCACTTAAGTAAGTGTGCACCATATACTAAGCCAGTCTCCTACACTAGGCCTCGGGAAGTCCGTAGATCGTCAGGAGCAGCAGACCAGTCCGCTTCATTGTGGTGCCTGCAGGGGAGTGACTCTTTAACTCCAAGGGATATTTCTTCTGTAGTCTTTGCCCACAGGTCTGTTGAAGAATTTGGATAAAGCACAGACACAGATGAAGAAGACTTGAAGAACAGTAAGACCAGGAGCAGCAGGAGTCTTCCTTGGTGCATTCTTGGTTCCAGGCGAAGTCCAAGGATCCATACGATCGAAGAGCAACGTAGTTTCAGGGTTGAATCTTGTCCCACAACGAATCTGAGGACTCACCCACAGGGAAGCCCTCAAGTACCCTAAGGAAAGGGTTGGAACGACTCGGGGGGGGGGGGGGGATCCCTCCCAGAGGAGGGGCTGGACAGAGGGAAGGATACTCCCATGTCTTGTCCAGTTTCGTGCCAGAGTGTGAACCAAGGGTTCCTTAACTGGTTAAAACTGGAGTGTGCAAGGAGGTCACCAAATCCGCCCTTCAACGCAGTCTGGTGGCGCTGGCAAGTACCTCCACCCCAGCCGAATACAATAAGTCCTGTCTGAGAGGTGGTCACACCTCCCTGTGACAGTAAACCGATTGTTCTACCTTCCCCTACTCGAGCTTGGCTCAGCAGCAGGCGGGCAGAATCGTGTCTGTGGTCAGCAGCAGCACCAGCTTTCTTGGCCACATTCACCTAGTTATGGACTCTTTTAGTCAACCTTCTTCAAACCAGTAGATGGAGAGTGATTTGTGGTGTCCACCACTATCCTCAGCAACTGGTGAAAAGTGGTCTTAATCCTTGGACTTTCTGGTGTACATCTCCCAAGATTACATCCCCTCCGCCCTATTATACTTAACTTCAGATAACATTTAAGAGAAACGATGCCCACATTCTTTCCCTCTCTGCTGATCCAGATTGAAAATCTAGTCTAGCCATATGACCAGCGGAGGACTTCCATCCCCCACAGGTGGGTTGCATTTCCAAAATCATTTTAAACATATTTCGCTACGTGCTATAACTACCAGAATAAAAATGTACTGATTTCTGAGCCTCCCCAAGCAGCCCTCCTATCCATCTAGTGTCCCAAAAACAATTCAAGGAAGGCATACGTTGATGCTTATGCCCATTATTCTAGTCAATACTTCCCCCACTTCATCCCAGAAGGACTGGAGAGCCGTACACTGCCAGCAAAGGTGAACATCATCTGCATTCTTCAAAGCGCTTTTCGGACAGTGCCTCTTCTTACCGCCACCCATCTTTGCTAGCTTCTTATGCGACCAGTACGCCCTTTACAGTGTAAATTAGTGATTCCTCCTGAGTGGTGCGGATTTCACTGATGACCAAAGCATAGATTCGGATACTTGCCATAAGTGTGAGACGTTGCAATCTGGAAATCTCATGGGACCCCTTTGTGTCTCCAGGATAGTTTAGCAGCACCTTTGCGAGCAGCGGGTATAGAAAGGAGTCCTCATCTAGCAGAGGGAGGAGTTTTGCTATTGTGGGACAGGCTATAGAGAAGCACGGAATATGAACTGTCTAGATTTAAATATTATCAACTAGAAAACTGATCTCGAGCTCAGTAAAATTGACTGTTATCGCAAATCGAAGAAGAGCTACAAAGTAACCAGAATTATAAGAAAGAAATATCTAGATGATACTGGGCCCTAGTACAGGGAGAGGATGGCCCCCCTGATCTTGATGGAAGGATATCTGGAAGCTGGACGTGTCAGTTATTTATGATACCGTTTGACAAGCAGCTTTTTCTGGCGGTAATTTACATACAGTGTTGTGTTGGTGGCGTAGTACCCTTTTTTCACTGGATTGTGTATTTTTGCCGAACCTCATTTCAGAGTAGATTTTATATACGGTGTATACATGATATAATGTACTGCTGTGTTTCACATAGGTGTTGGACTTGCAATCATATTTGTTTTGTATCACAGGTGTGGTCGTATTTGCTTGTTGAAGAATGTGGTCCTTTCAACTTGGTGCTTGTCCGAACAACTTTGATGAGGGGACCTAGGTGCCTGTTTTTTTTTTTTTTTTTTTGCAGTGGTCGGGGCCACCCACCCCCTTTTTAGTCTGTCCTCCCCCCGGAACATGCTAAACCTTCCCTGCCCAGGGGGATCAGCAGCAAAGTGTGGCCTGAGCCCATGCAGGCACCCGAATTACAGTCTCTAGCATGGATTCCCGGTCGACCTGTCATATGGTACCACAAAGTCCTTTCCAAGGGCAAGTAAAGGCTTGAGTTTTTCTTCCAGTTGCTGAGTCACCGTCTTTATTGATGGGGTAAGTTTTCTGGAGTGTGTATGGCGTGGATGTGTTATTTTGGTGGTTTGTTAAGCTTACTGTGCATTTGGATTATGTGATTGTGTAAAGGTATTACCTCCCCAGACAGTCACCCCTCCCTGCTATGGCTGTGGCACCGGGTCTTGCTGGGCTGGGTTCTCTGCCTGCTGCTGTGGGCCTGTGTTTGGCCCACCACCTGGTCCTTGTTGTGGTATGGTTTGCTGACTGATTTCCTTGTGGCTGCATGTGCTGTGTGCTTGGGTTGATTTGGGCTTGGTTTTGTAGATGGGGATTTTGCGGGTCCTGGCCCAGGCTTGTTGATCTTTGCTCATGATAAGCTCTCAGACGCCAGTGTAAGGTCATGTGGCCTATTCGGTGACAGTAGTAGCACTCTCTGAGGTCTGGTCGCTGCCAGCCTCCCTGACCTCTGCCATTAGGACTGGGTAGATAATCACTGGGGTTCGGAAGCAGAACTCCCTTCCAGGCTGGTGCTTTTTGTATGCTCACGGCCAATGCTTCCCCCTTGGGAGTGGTTTCTCTCCACATGTGTGGACCCGGTTTAGTGGAGTTATTTCAAGCTTCCTCCCTATTTTGACCCTTCCTAGTGGGCCATTGCATGGGGGTCGAATGTGGTGGCCTGCCCCCCTCCAGCGCTGGGACTTTCCCTATGTGGCTGGTGGGGTACTTCCTTAGGGTGGTGTATCATTTGCTGGGTGTGCCGAGTTCCCTCCAAGGGTCATTCGCTTGGGCACAGTATTTGGCAGCAGGTAGAGGGGCTTTGGGGCGTGGGGGAGGCACCGCATAGTGCTGGGCAATCTAGTTTGCCACTTCCTCTCACAAGGAATTGCCAGAGTGATGACAGAGGCTGAGGTTGGTAATCCCGGGGGTACACGTGTTCTGGTTGTCCCTGCCATTGCCCCTATGCACTTTGGACCAGCTCCCCACCTAGCTTGAGGGGACTCGATAGGCATGCACAGGTTGAGGCCCTGGATCTATTGCTCCTTGTGTACCTTACTGGCTAATAACATTTTCGTCTTTCTGGCGGTGTACACAGATAGGTTGTGTGCGCTGCATGCCCACCGCCAAGCTAATTTGCATAGCTCGAGGGGATTTCCCATATACTCCAGGAACGCCCCTGTGAAGGGGGTCCAGCCGGTCGGGCCACCCTGGCTGGTGTCCATGTGGCGCAGGGGTGTATTGCTGGTTGGCCCCATGAGGGGAGAACTCCAGGGAAGGAGCAGGTCATGGCCCGTTCTCAGAAAGCTGGATTATTTTCAGGGTGATCATGAGGTCCCGTCCCAAGATATTATTCAGGGAAGAGGGAAAATACATCAACTGTTTACTCAACTTGCCCCCCCCCCCCCCAGCTCGTGGGGTTCTGTGAAGGGGATTCCTGCCATCGTGCTTGAGACCCCTTGTGTGGTTGCAGTGCTTTTTGATAGAGGGGCTGTCTCCTCCCATAGGCATGACCTCGTGGCCCCCGTGTCCAACAGGAATTAGTAGGGTGTCCCGTTTATCAACATCGTGACCACTGGTTCCTCCTTAGGGAAGCCTGGGGAAGACATTAGCAGGTGTGTTTGGCTTGGCTACTCCTGCATCCTCACCCTCGCTGTTGGATCCTGAAGGACTGGTGTCCTCTTTTTCACTATCGCTAGTCACGTTATTGTCTAGACCCGCTATGAGGTTCCTGGCCGCTCTGGATTGTATGTTTTGCGGGCTAAATGTGACTGTCTAGCTTCCGGAAATTCTACCACCAAGCTAGAGTGCTGCTGGATTCGCCAACGTTTGTTGTTTTGGCAACCTTCTGATCCTAAATCTGGTGGCTCACTGCCTGGTGGGGGGGCCCTCTGGCCCCCTCAACCGGTGAGTTGGTGTAGCCTAGTGCAGGAACGGCTGGGCTGGCTGGCTTCAGAGAGAGCGCGCCTCTGTGCCGGTGTATGGTGGGGGGAGGTACAGATGTCTTGTTTGCCAATTTGGCAACAGAATTCTAGGTCCGGGCCACCTTGAAGATGGTCACAGTCCTAACAGTGCCTCTCTTTTAGTCTTTTTCTGTCCTACCGATTTGGTCCTCATGTGCGTCCTCATATGTTCCTTTATGGTAGCATCGAAGGTCCTCCCTCTGGCGCAGGGAAAGCGTGCGTCCTAAAGGGTGAATGCCTTTCATGACTACATGTATGTAGTTTCTTAGCCTGTGTGGGGAATCTAGTTTGCATGTGATTTAAAGGCGTGTCCATGATGGGTTGGAAATTCTTTAAAGGATTTAGTGCACTTTTAGACTTCTTGGGTTCTTTAAACAAGCTTAAATCCTACTCGGTTTGTGGGGAAGGACTTTTTACATGGGGTTTGGGCCGGCAAGGATTGCTTTTATTATAAGCTCAGCTTAGAGCAAAGATTCATCAAACAAACTTAGTACATAGAACAATACATATGAAAAATAATCTATTTTAGTTCAAAACATTGTGAATTGCTTTTTAGCAGCGGAACAGCAAAAAATGTGAACAAATGACGACTTTATCATACGCACATAGAATCGTTAACTGGACATAACATTCAACTTAGAACACAGTTGCAATTTATCAGCGTCACACCATCAAGAAAAATGCATCAATTGAGAAACCACATTAGTAGTAAATGAGAAAAACAACATAGAAGAAAAAATTATGGCTTTTCAAAAAATTTTAGCCCGCTCCAAGCGCATGCTGCCCAATGATGAGGGGAGGCTCTGCGTGGTACATGGGACGAAGTGAGCCCCATAGTCTGTCCATATCGGCTCTGGGACAAATATAGCAACAATTTACACAGATAGGAAGGAATAGCTGATAGACTACTAGCCGCAGGTTCCTTAACGTAGAATTATCTCCAGGCGTGAGACTGGATCTGGAAAATCTTTTGTCACAGCATCTCTGTGCGCCTGGGGTGGTGCCACGCGACCCCGCTCTGACATCAGCGAGGTCACATAAGTCCCACCCCGGCCCGCTGATGTCAGTTTCCTTCTTTTCCGCGTGCAACGCGGATCCGGAGTGTGTTCCCTTGACCTGTTTTCAGGCCTCTTTTAATGCCTTTGCATTTGGGAACAGTGTGCAATGTCTTAAGGTTTCAAGACGTGTGCTTCTTGTTCGGGTCAGATGTCGGCGACGGACCCTCACTGTTTGTATGTGGTGTTTATGTGGTGTTTGGGCTAGCACCATGATTCTACGGACTGCGAAGCTTGTCAGCATCTCAAGCCGAAGTCCCGGCGGGAGCACTGGATGAAATGGCTTTCGACCCGCTTGTCCAGATCGGTCTCGTCACAGCGCCCGACCCCAGAAGGGTCCAGAAGCCGCAGATTTCGGCTGCGGCGTCATCTTTCGCCAAGGCCCCATGGGCGTCGCTCGCCAGTCGGTAAGTTCTGCAGCTTGCCGCCGTGGCCCTGTCCTCCATCGGCATAGGGCACAGGTTCCTCCTGGGACGTGCGCCCTCGCCCGTCGCCACCCTATCCGCCGTTTCCTGGCATTGGGGCGACAAGGGCCCAAATGAGGGCCTACGCTATGGCTCTGCAGGCTTTTTTGGGCCCCCTCCTCTCCCTGGGACGTCCGCAGATCCCTCGCCATGCGCGGAGCCTTCTGCGGACTCGCCGGCGGCTTCACCCCCTGCGCCGACTGGGTCGGCTTAAGGTTTTGGAGGTGTGGCGTCGTCTAGGTGCGGCCCTACGGGGTTCCCCTCTTCAACACACGGCGCCCCCGCCTCGCCGCAAACCCCGTGGGGTTCACTGTAGTGTCGTAGGAGGTCGCCGGGACTCCCGGCTCGTCCCCGAGTCCCCCTCGGTCTTCTGGGCAGGCTGCTGTCTTACCAGAGGCCGAGCTGACGCCCTTCCCGCGCGGAAGGCTTTCCTCCCTGGCCCTGACGGCGCCACCGGTGGAGGCCGGGACCCCGGGCAACTCCCAGAGTCCCTCTTGGTCCCCTGCGCAGGTGGCTGCCTCGTCGGAGGTCAAGCCGGCGCCTTTCCGGCGCCGTTCATTGGCCACTTTGGCGTCGACCCCGCCCTTTTCTCCTCTAAGGCATGTGGTGGTGGAGGTCGACTCAGCACCCCTGGTGGACACTTCGACACCGATTGAGGGCACGCCGGTTCCCATAGCGGACTCCCTGGCGCCGTCCCGACGTTGGATCGTTGACTCTTCTCCGGATGTTCCCTCCTCTCCGGAGGATTGTTGTCTCCTTGTCTCCTCTTCATTGGAGACTGGACGCCGCATCGTGGCCTTTTCCCCGGCAGCTTCCAGGGCGGGTTCTGCGCCGTCTCAGCGTTCGCGACCCCCGGACCCGCTCTCCCGCTCCTTGCAGTTTGTTGCCCCGCCAGCTTCTCCACCTTCTCCGGAGACCCCTCAGGCCCCTCACTCGTCCATGGGTCTTCCATCCCACAGGGGCTGGCCGTTTCTTCCCCCAGCAGGGCAAGGGGACGGGCGGCTTAGTTTACATGCTTCGCCCATGGAAGAGTTTTTCTCTTCCCCACGACGCCCTACGGAGGCGAGTGCGGCCTTTCTCCAGGCCATCACCACGGCCGCCGGCATTTTGCAGATGGGCCACCCGGTCGTTCCACTCCCAACGGACCACTTGTTGAAGGTTCTCCATCAAGGCTCTGGTGGAGGGGAGCCACTTCTTCCATTTGAAGCTTCGCTCCATGACTCTTCTGGGGGCGTCCTGTTAAAGGGGATCCGGTGCCTCAGCCCCTCCTCCACCGCCCTGCTCCGCACAGCCCAGTTTGCCTTTTATCCCACCCCTCTTCCCAGGGCCCTGTTCTGCAGACTGCTTTTTCTTTCTTGCCTTCAGTGTTGCTCCCTCC
The DNA here is from genome assembly GCF_964204655.1 of Triturus cristatus. Taxonomy (NCBI): domain Eukaryota; kingdom Metazoa; phylum Chordata; class Amphibia; order Caudata; family Salamandridae; genus Triturus; species Triturus cristatus. Next base: position 285,387,274 of record NC_140594.1, on the reverse strand, counting down.
GTCACGGGAGGCCCGTGGTTGGACTCCTGGGGGCGTAACATTTTTTCTTCCACAAGGGCTGCTCTGTGCACGCTCAACACGCTTTGTGTATTGGCCAGGGCTACTTCCGACCTATGGGATTCCGCGGAGGCCCTTTTGTCTCACACTTCCCACGAAGGTGCCTGTGCTGTTCTGCGGCACCGTGTGCTGGATGGTCGGGAGTTAACTGCGTGTATTCTCCGTTCAGCCTTGGATGTCTGATTCTCTCGCCCGTGCTATGGCGAGTTCTGTGGCCCTCCGCCGCCATGCGTCTTTCCGGAGAATATTCAGGAGCGTCTTGTTGACCTGCCCTTTGATGGGGTTCTTTTGTTTAACACCCACGCGGACTTCGCTATTCAGCGACTTTTTGCGGGGCTCCGTCGTCCTCCCCCTCCGTAATCTTTGGCTTGTCGGTCCTCAGGTGTCTTATGGGAGATGTTTCTCCCACCTTTCTCGTTGGGCCTCGTGTTTCGGTTGGCCCATCTGTGTGCTGTGTGTGGCTTGGACTGCCTTCGGGGTCCTTACGCTGGCCCCTCTGTACTTTTGGCTGCTGGTACAGCCGTTCAACTTTTTTGTGATTTTTGGCTGTTAGAGAACCCACATAGGTCCTCAGGTTGGACCATCTGTGTATTTTTTGGCTGATTGGTAAGCCGCCTATGGTGATACCTACAGGTCTTTTCTGTTCTTGGCCTCTGCTGCAGGTTTCCCTAAGAGGTGTTCCCCATGTTTGTTTCGGGACGTGTCATTCCCTAGGTGTGGTACTTGTAGGCTATTGTATAGCTCTATCCTATGCTGGGCGGGTGTGGATACCCTCTCGGGTCCCTTGCGTTTCCTGGCATCACTGTATGCCGCTTGGTGCAGTCTCTCTCTCTCTCTCTCTCTCTCTCTCTCTCTCTCTCTCTCTCTCTTTTTATTCTCTTCTGCTTTGGCGCAGCTTGTAATTCTCCGGGTTCTGTCCCGCTCAGTATCCGATGGTGTTTCTACCCTTCTTCTGCAGGGTTTGCCTGTCGTACGTTTTGACCTTGTTCCTGCGGGATGTCTGCTTCTGTACGTCGTGCCTTCCCTCTTCAGCTGCTGGGTCAATAGCCCGACTTTTGTCGTGCCATCTGCGGCATCGTGTCTGGGTGTTTCCACCTTATTTTCTGATGTTTCGTCCTGGTCCTCTGCCTTGTGTTCCAGGGGAGCTAGGTTTTTTCCTAGTGTTCTTCTGCGTTCTTGTTCTTCTCCTCTTCATCTTCTGGTCGGTCCCACTTCTCTTCATGGGCCGGGCTGTGCCGCTGGGACGGTCCTTCTCTGGGGCTTGTCCTGGGGTTCCCTTGCTTCTGTCTTCGTCTTGCGTTCGGCTTGTTCTGGGCACACTGCTTCTTGGTATTACCAGCTGCCTGCTGCGCACACCTGGTGGTTATGGTCCGCCTCTGTGGGCCTCGGCGTGTGCCTGTGTGCTCCTGTCCCTTCTCACGTCTGCATTTCGGGTAGGCTTGTGGTATCGTGGCCTTCCCTTCTCCTTGTTTTTACTTACTTCTGCTTGGAGGGGACTGGGCCGTTCTTCCTGTCCCCATGACACATCCCCTGTTGGGGCCCTGTGTTCTTCCAAGCTGGTGAGGTTCTCTCGCAGACCCTCCTCCTCTCTGGGTATGGCTGGGGTATCTATTCTGCGTTAAGGAATCTGCGGCTAGTAGTCTCTATCTGATGTACAAGTTATTTACCTTCAGTAACGATGTTTCTGGTAGAGACGATTCTAGCCGCAGATTCCTTCACGGCCCGCCCTTCCTCCCCGTTCAGCGAGGACCCTTCAGCTTGGTCTTCTGCACTCACCTCCCTCTGGGTGGCTTTGTCTTCTGTGGGTGCCCTCTTTAACTTCTTGCCTGACCGGATGTTTCGTTCTGTTTCTTTGTCCCATTCTTTCTTTCCTGGTAATTGGACGGTAGGTTCATGTGTACTTCTGCATCCCTACACCCTGGTTATTCCAGTGTGGGGCCTCCTCATAATCTTCTCTGGGTTGTGCCTCATTCCTTAGCTTTTTACAGGGGATACGGCACTCCTTGATGGTGTTGTCTTGGGGTGAATTGTCGTTACTCATCTGTTCCGGACTTGTTCTCCTTCACTGTTATAGATTGTGTGGTTGTAGACTTTGTCATCTGCCACGACATTTTTCACGTTTTTTCTGCCTCCAGGGAGGATATTGCCTTGCTTGCAGGGTTGCTTCTTAGAGCGGTGCTCTGCACTTTCCTTTCCATGACTTTCAGTAACGCAGTGCTTGGCACTGTCCCTCATGGTGCTGTTCCTCACCATTCGCTTCTTCCCTTTCTGTTTCACTGCTTTTTCGCACACTGTTCCCATAGTCTCACAGTTTTGTTTGTGGTGGCTCTGCGTGTGGCGTGGAAAAGTTCTCAGAAGAAAACTGACGTCAGCGCGCTGGGGTGGGACGTATGTGACCTCGCTGACGTCACGTCCGCGGACGACGTCAGGGCGGGGTTGCGTGGCACCTCCCCCGGCGCACAGAGCTGCTGTGGCAAAAGAGGCACAGGGTCAAGACTGATTTGCATATGCCCAGATCTAAACTGGGGTGGCATGGTGAGCAAAAGAATGATGGATTTAACTCAGATCTCTTGACTGGGGGTGAATGTTTTGATTTGTTCTGCATTCCGTCCATCAATTGTGTGTCTTTTGCTTTCTTGCTCCAAGTGCGCCAGGTATGCTCAGACGTGGGTCCTAGGCTCACTGTGCCACTGGAATCCAGCTATCCTGGCTGAAGATGGGTGAAACCCTGAAACCGGTCCTAGGATTCTTGTTTCCGGTCCAGGGAGGACCTGGCTTGGCATTTCGGGCTGGACTGTTCCCATGAGGCACAGGGTCAAGACTGATTTGCATATTGCCAGATCTAGACTGGGGTGGCATGGTGAGCAAAAGCATGATGGATTTAACCCAGATCTCTTGACTGGGGGTGAATGTTTTGATTTGTTCTGCATTCCGTCCATCAATTGTGTGTCAAAAGATTTTCCGGATCCAGTCTCACGCCTGGGGATAATTCTACGTTAAGGAATCTGCGGGTAGAATCGTCTCTACCAGATACATAGTTACCGAAGGTAAGTAACTTGTACTACTCGACAAATGCAGGCCCACCTTGGCCAAGCACAAGCTACATCTTAATTTACAAGGCCCAGATTTTTCCCTAATGTCTGAATCACACCATATGTCACACCCAGCGGTTATGCATACCATCTGTGTCACGGCCAGTGGTCCAAGCAACTAATACATCTCATTTCTTTCAGATACTACCAGTGTTAGGAAACCAACAGCACTAAGGAAACTCCTTTAGACTTAAAAATTAAGATTGAGATGCTGGCTCTATATCACACCCAGAGCCTATGTGTACCATCTGTATCACGCCCAGCGGTCCAAGCGGTGAGGCCCCACCCCTGTATCACACCCAGGGATCAAGCATACCATCTGAATCTCACCCAGCGGTCCAAGCGGCCCCTGTATCACAACCAGAGACAAGCTTAACCTCTGTGTCATGCCCAGTGGTCCAAGCGCCCCTGTACCCCACCCAGAGAAAAGCGTTCCTTGTGTGTTACGCCCTGTGGTCCAAGCAACTAAACAACCCTCACCTTCCCTCGCGTGCTGACTATTTAAAAAAAGTGACCTGCACAGGATTGCCTCCGAGGCTGCCCTGAGACTACTTAGCCCTGCCCCATAAAACAGGCAAATGTTAGGTTTCTGTTAGTGGCAGGGTGCTCCGGTAAGGTTATTTTTCTTTACTTTTTCCTAGTTTGCCATACGCCCAATGCTGACACTAAGGCTCAGATGTAGACTTTTACTCACTGATGGCGGGTCCAGGACGGACATACGCCCTGTGGATTCAGCAGAACTTTCAATCAATTGCGGCGTCTGCTCATCGTTCTTGCTGCACAGATGTGAATCCATACGGGCTGGGTCCTGTGCCTTACACTGCAGTTGGGCTTGCAGAACCAATCTCTCCTATCTGGCTCACCAGGATGTTGGTCGAATGTGAATCTACCTTTAAAAAATTAGAAGACGAGGCGTTTGGCAAAACAGGAACAGTTGGTTTAATTCAACTCCGCGGTTGGGAGAGCCGGTAATAGTCTGGTTCGGAAGACATTCTCAAAGCTCATTGGTTTCAGCTGTCATTTTCTACATTTCATGAAGTGTCATAAAGTAATTTATACATTCCTTTGGAGACACAAATCTGGGCCTAGTCGCGGGGCCAAGAAACCTGTCACTTGATGAGAAGTGCAGGTGGGTCTCGACACAATTCGGGCTAGTGTGTACGTGTCTGGGATGGGGAGCGTGCGTAGTATACAGGCTGTGTTCTGTTTGGCTGAGTGTTCCTAACTTAGTGTGGCATATGACTTTATGGTGTTTTGGTAATGCACGCACCTCCGGACAAACATGTCTTATTGAGGTCAATCTCCTAAGACCATTGTGATGTTGCCACCTATCTGTGGGATCGATCTGGGTTTTCCTGTGTCATGTGGCCGAGTTAGCCCTGGTAGGAATTAGTGCAGTTCTTACATGTACAAGACCCTTTTTTATAAAGTTGCCTCCTCTTTTCCACATCGACTTTTGACACAAATTGGCATTCGTGACACTTGGACTAGTTTCCTAGAAACACTGAACTTGTTGACAGGGAACACTTCATTAGAATACTATCACAGTCCCTTGGCATTATGTTCATGGCCTCTCGCGTGCTTAATACAAATGTGTTTATAATTACATCTATCTGGCGACACAGCGATCTGTAGAACACAAACTGGTTTCCTGATCCCAATCTCGGTCCGAGGTAAGATGCCATTTTCTATATATAACCTTTTGTTTCCTAGCATAATGAGGTGATATTTCTGCTGATCTAGAGGGGTCCCTGCATGCTGAAGCTTTTGTCTAGCCGCTGACCGACTTCTCCGTAAGGAGTGTCCAGTTTGTGACCAAGGCAGGGTCATACACTCTTGCCCTCCCGGTAGAGAGGTTTGATCATCCAGATGGTTGTTTTCTTGGCAGATTATACATTCACAACCTAGACACATAGGTTAGGGTTAGAATCGTAGGGGTATGCTCAATTGTTATCCATTTTTATATGTATGCATACATAACCTCTCTCAACAAGATGGTGAAACTTTGTTTTATTCACTGTGTTGACACTTATTATAACTATTATCTGCTTCTGTCTATTAATCATCGCAGCCCATATTTTCTATACAAAATTCACTATGGTTCAATAAATATTGAAATCGCCCCTTTGTGTATTATTTGTATATTTCTCTGAGCAGAAGAAAGCACAAGTGAGTGAATTTTTAGAGTCTGTCACTACGGTTCCTGAGGGAACAGAGTTGTCATGTTCAGTGGTTGCCAGAACAGTTCGCTCCCTGTTCAGGATTAGGGGGGCTAACGGTGGCACTGCCACCTAGCTGGTCCAACAGACAACATATCCTACGGGGATGCATGGAATCAGTCTGGCACCATCCCAAGTTTGTCGTCCGCAAGCGCTTAGGTCCTACTGATTAGTGGAAACTACACCACACCTATTTGCACATTTGTATGAGGGTTAAGTGTCACCCCAGCTGCGATATGGCCATCAGTTGCTTCAGGTCTAGGTTGCAGGGCCTGCCTGACCACGTACTTCTGACTGTGGGTTGAGGGGAGGTCATATCCTGTGAATTCAACAAAGATGATGCGAGTTCATTATTATACATACACATATCGATGTGCATTGATTATTGTATTTTCCAGTATTTACATTATCCTCCATTATCCTAGCTTTCCGTATTGCTGAGCTTGTGCCATTGTGATTCTGGGAGTTTTGAACACTAGCATGTTATTACTTTTAAGTTCTCCTTGATCTCCAGAGATTCACTGTGATTGCTGCCTGCATAACATCATAATACCTTATGTTGTAAAGGCACTGTAAATTAGCTAAAATAAGTGTGATTGACTGCCTCCCAAGCTCTCTAATCCCCCCTGTTCAGGTTCCGCCTCCACAAAAAATTATTTGTAGGGTGTGTGTACATCTAAGTAAAGAGTGGTTATGTCTTGGGCACGAATGGTTGTAATACAGCTAAAGTCCCCTAAATGATTTCTGTGAAAATTAAGATATTGTACTTTGATGGAGAACAAACTAGTCAACAATGTTTATAGGGCAAGAAGGACTGGCACCGGTCTTAAGCTCCAACTCCATATTCGGGTGATGCCCCCTTGTTTGATTGAGCATGAAGCAAAAATCTGTTGAGGAATCCCAAAGGATCAACATATCTGCATGTTGCAACATTCAGATGGCTTAAAGTGGGTGCAGTGTGACATCCCTAAAGCAGATGAGAGACAGGTAGAACTGCAGTATAGATAGAGCATAGGTAAGGTGCACTTGTGCCTGGTGTTATTTTTTTGCAGTATAAAATACTTTGCAAGATTTCCTGCCATCTGCTGTTTGAGCTATTTCAAGACTTCGTTACTTAAGCCTATTACCATTCCATCGCTGTAGTTTTAAAACCACACTAGATTAGTTAAATGTCAGTAAATTCAGCTATGTCAGAATCCTAAATAAAATTGAAGGGATTGAGAATAAAAGATTTTTGGGGTCATTTTGTGTTTTCTTTTACTTATTTTAACTTGACGAATTAAAGACAAGGGTATGCATTTTATTTTTTATGTACGCTGATGTTGTACTCTTTTGTAGGAGTTACTAGTTCTCAATCATAAAACCTTTGTTGAATACACTAACAAAAGATACATGTGTGGGTGGGAATAGACTTAAATTGAGATCGTTTTTGCTGGAAAGCCTTTTAGCCAAAAAGCTTTTTCATTCTGATCAAAGGAAGAAAAACAAAGCAGTAAATGGTGCAGTTATGCATAACTCTCAGTAGAGAAAACCATGACATAGTATCTTTTCAGGTCGATAAGTTCCCAAGTGTTTTGCAGTGTCAGGGCAAATATTGCAGATCAAATGGGCTTCAGATCTACGTTGGCACTCAGAGATATCTATGCTCCCTGTTTCATGTGGTGGCTGAAGCGTTCTTTGAATTCAGGGATGGTAAAAATCACAAGAAAATAAAAATGTTCTTCTTCAACACAGTGCCATCTTTGATACTCCTAATAGAGTACCAAGCTCAAGTCCAGTAGGATGGTAAACCTGGAGTATGGGGGAAAGAAAGCAGGTAGACAAATTGCACTCATGTTTGTTTCACCACAACATCTGGTTTGAAGTCCGACCCTGTGCTACTGTGGTGCGCAGCCGTTGTGGATTATTATCTTGAGAGCAGCAAATGCTGCTTTACCCGTGGTGGAGTAAAGATGAGTTTTATCTAGAAGAACTTTTGTCAGTTTATTGATAAATACCAGAAAAACATTAATTTTCAATATAAAATTCTGCCTTTAAAAGTGCATGTTTAGTTAGCAATATGTAAAAACCTGAAATTTCTCTTTAAGATGTCTGCTATCCTGTTCAAAGGCATATACCCATATTAGAGGACTGTGATTACAAGTTTGATTTTCAGTTCAAAGCTTTTATTAGAGGTGTATTATTCTGTTACCATCTGGCTGTCTTGCTGCCACCTTATCTGCATTATAAGCCTTTGGGTATTTCATTTTATAATAAGTTTACAATCTTCGATGCTTATGATGAATACCTTCTGTAGGTTTATCAAGGCTGGGTCACACCTCCTGTGTGGCCAATGGTGTGTGTTTGCTTTGGTCTAATTCAACAGCACTGTAGTTTGGTAATGTTTGGGGCATGTGGTAGATGAGGTGTAGCCTGCTTTGTGTGTTGCTCACAGTCCTGTCTTTTTGGTCTCCTGTGCAGATGTCAGTGCTTCACCTTTGAGCAATGCCAGGAGTGGCTGAAGCGCTTAAACAACACTGTACGACCTCCATCCAAAATTGAAGACTTGTTCTCCTTTGCTTACCATGCATGGTGCATGGAGGTGTATGCCAGTGAGAAAGAACAGCATGGAGACCTCTGCCGGCCAGGTGAGTGCCTCTTGCAGCATATATGCAAGATTTTCCTGAATTAGTGCTCCTAAAAGTGAGCAGGTGACAATTGAGATATAAGAAACACAACAGGTAACTGGAAGAATGCTTGCAGTAAGTCTAGCTGCTGGCAGTCCATTGGACCATTGCAACCCATTGTTCTATTTCTCACCATGCCACCTCAGTTTGGACCAAGCCACATACAAATCAGTCTTGACCCTGGTCCAATAGGGACAGTCAGAACCGAACTGCTAGGTTAGCTGCTCCATGAACCGGAGCACAAGCAACCCAACACCAGTTTCACCCTAATTGGGGCTCTTCAATCTGATGTAGCTTGGTTCTAGTGGCTCAGTGAGCATGGCACATGTCTGGCATCCCCGTGATGACTTACAGCGTTGCATCAGACATACAAAAGGAGACGGGTGGAATGTATGCAATAAATAACCACTGGCAATTGCTCAGGGTACCATTCCAACCCTTTTTCTTTTGCCCTCCATTCCACCTCAGTTTGGTCCCAGCCATGTGCAAAATAGTCTTGATCCTGTTCCAGTACGAACAGTCTAATCCCTATCCCTCTTATTCAAAACAACTATCTGTTGTGACCATTTACATTTTCGTGTGCTAGGAGTATGCCTAAGGGTAATTAAAATGTACACTTTTGTGTTACTAATTTACAAACAACGTAGAGTAACAACTTAAAAAAAGAAAATCAAATTATTATCTGCATGTTGTTATGATTGTGTTTTGATGACTATGAAGTAGTTGGCAGCTCGGGACACTCCAGAGCATAGACGGAAATGAAGTTACATTATTAAACCGTAAAAAAAAAAAAATTACTGTGTATATCACATTGTATTTGAAAATATTTAAAATAGTATGTTCTCAAAGATGAAATTGAAGCGCTGCAGTAGAATGGCGTAATGTTTATTCATAGCACAAAACTAAAATTTGTTTGCGTAACTCATCTGATGTTAAATAAACATTTGCAACAAATCAGCAGACATTAATGAAAAAGTCTTAATGTATATAGATCATGACGTAGAAACCTGCATTAAACGTATAATCACCTCAAAGTATTGCTTCACACATACTTCTACTTCTCCGGAACTTTCACCACCTCCCTAACATTCTCAGCTCTCATTCCATGCCTTCCAGGTCTTGTCCCATTTCTTTGGAGAACCACACCCCACATAAATAGACTTCTCAATTGCCACGCCCCAGTCTATCTCCTGCCTTAACGTATGCAGATCCAGGCCAGCGTCTCTACCCTTTTGCCTAGCTATATATCTGAGCAATCTTCATTTCCAAGTTACATAGTATCATTTTTTATTTAGTCAACTTTGGTGAGTATCAGTTCCCCCATCATTCATAATAATGCCATTTTGCGGCATAGACTGAACTGCACATCTAAAACCTCCATTAATTTAGCCTGGACAGCTAACCAAAAATGTGCCTATCTAGGGTCATTCCCATTCAAGTGAAGAAATGTGGCTTATTACCTTTGGCATCTGAGACACGTCAGGTCTGTCAGTAGGATTTGCACACTTCAACTGCTTTGGTTATATTACGTACTATGCAGGATATTAATTTGGATCAGCCTAAAATTAGATTGAATCACTACTGTCCAGGATTTAGTGATGCTTATAAGATCCTATGCCTTTAAAGTCCTATGCAGTTGTTTCAGTCTTGAAGGTGTTTCTGATGGATACTTATAACTGCACATTCCTCTCTGATAGAATATCACCAGGCACCAGACTGGTACTAGAAAATGTTACAGCAATGCTTCCACATGCCGAAAAGTGGCACCATGTGGCTCCCCAATGATTCCATACTGCCCCATAAGTGCAGGTGCAGAGCCACATATAAGCATCATCCCTGCACTTGAATGTCACTTCCTAAGCTTCCTCTCATCTAACTCAGATCCAGAGTTCTGTTCTCAATGTTGCCAGTATTCCCTCATCTATAAATTTAGCTCAGAACATTCTGCCAGGGATGATGCCAGAGAAAACAATAATATTCAAGCTATTCTGCAAAAGCAAGTAGCAGATGCCAGTGATTAACTTACACAGCATATGTCTTTGGTGCTTGGGCTCTGGTCTCGACTTATTCATGCACTAAATGTGCCCTTGTGCATCTGTAGGTGATCAGGAAGGCAAAAATCCAGATTGCTCAACATAAGAGGTCACTGTGGAAACATAATATAACTCCAGTCTCTCGCCAAGCCATTTCACCAAGAGGAAGTTATTCCAGGGGAACAAGCTTACAGACGATGCAAGCCCTCCCAACCAGTGCAGCAACATCAGACCCAGTCTTTTCGGGGCAGAGTTCATTGTGGTGGCCACAAAAAGCCTAATCCCACCTCCTGCCACAGGGCTGACCAACTTGCCCTCACTGGTCCATACAGTAAGAGGCAGGAAATTCATGTTCAAGACATGTGACTGTAGATACACAAGCTGTCCATACTCCTGCCATCTAGTTTTTCTTCGGAGAAGTCTTTCGAGTGACTAGGTACTGCGGCGACTCCTCTTGCTGGTAATGTGATTGGTCATTTGCTCCATTGTTAGATTGTTTTCATTCCAACGTCAGGTTCAGACTTGTGCATCAGGTTGATGCTGTTGCAGTGCTCTTTTTCTGTTCATCCGATTTCCTCCCCGCTGTTGGTACTGTATTTAGATTGCGTCACTTCACTCTCCGTCTCAGGTTGACGTTTGGTTACTTCGCTTGAGGAGCTTCAGGGTCGACTGCAGCCCTTCTCGGGTCTCGTCCTTCAGGGTCTACTCACGGCTGTTGGTTGCCTGTCTCTACCATGCCTCGACGGTGATGGAATGGATCTCGTTCCTATATTGTCCTCGCTGTCATGTGAAATATCTTCGGACTGATCATCTTGTCTAAGATTTGTGCCTATCGCCCGAACACAACAAAGCCTCCTGTGAAGCTTGGTGCTCCTTCCATTCCTAGAAGACTCTTTGCAACCGTCGGGCATGTAAACACAAGATGTCGCATCGTCGTGGCGATGATACCCCAGACCTCTTCAGTCCCAAGGACATCAAGGCGGAACATCATCCACAACTGTCTGCTGCAGAGGAAGAGGCTTTCTCCCCCAGAGAAAACTCTGGCTCTGATCTGGAGATCGATGATCTTTAGACAGCCCTGCAGTCCATGAGTACGGCACCCCCTCGACACTGCTCTCAATCTGAGCAGCCCTCTGATAAAGCACACACAGCCACCCTGGAACACCAGAGGCAGGCCTTCACACCACTACTGCCGTCGGCACCGACATACCATTAAAGATCCGCCTACCCCTGTATGGGCACGCAAGGAACCTTTGAGACCGTCTTCTGCACCAGCTACTCCGACGCCGAGCCACAGTGCCAGCCACATCTGCTTCGGTGCCCACCAGAACCTCGGCACCGAAACTAAAGCCACCCTCTGAGCAGAAGACTTCAGCATCGACCAGCAGTAATGACGCGGGTGGGGTCGAACCGATTCACCACAAACTACAGGAGGAGATCAAAACAAGGCAGAAACATCTGGTCATTCACCCCCATATGTGCTGAATCCTAGCCCGCCCTTAGGGGTCTGCTGCTGTTCCACCAGCAGAATGCCGGCTGTCCTTCGAGGAAGCCTTGAACGTTCTGATTCCACCAAAGCAACACAAAAAGGCAAATAAGACTACCTGCCATTTACCCCATGCACAACTATCGGCTCACCCTGTTCCTCTGCCTTCCCCATCTGCACGGGAGCCCCCTGACAAATCTCCATGGTCTCCTCATTCTTACATGGATGGGCATGGAGGAGGGGACAATGCATTTGACACCTCTCCCAGGGTGACCCATGGGACTCCTATGGCGCAGACCCACTGGGAGACACAGACCCTGACCTATAGCCTGCCCGTCCCTTTGGATGAACCACCTTCTGTCAGGAACTCATTGGTAGGGTCACCTTATTCCATAATGGGGATCTTCATACAGAGCTCCTCGAGGAGGACTTCCTTTTTGACACCCTCTCCTCCGCTCACCGCTCTACTCAGTACCTTCCCATGCTTAAGGGCATGCTACACCACACACCTGACATCTTCAAGGATCCTGTCTGAGCCAGGGTCCTAATACCTAGGGTGGATAAAAAATATAAAGCCTCTCCTACTGTCCCCATTTAAATTTGTGGTCAGCTCCTGCCTGACTCCTTAGTGGTCACTACTGCTCGTAAGCGAGCCAACTCCCAGGCTAGCAGGGATTCACCGCCCCCAGACAGAGAGTAAGCACATAGATGGGGAGGGCAAAATGTGGCTGTGCAATCGGCCAACGAATAGCGCAATGCCATCTCAATTGGCCTTCTTTCAAAGTATGATCATGCCCACTAGGACGATATGGAGGAGCTCCTCTAATACCTTCTAGAAGAGCACAGGTTGAGGAGACATGAAATAGTCTCCGGGGGACGGAGATATCGAGCACCAGTATTCGCTGTGGCCAAGATGCTGCAGACACAGCTGCCCGGGAACTTTATTCCAGAGTCCTCCTACAAAGACACGCCAAACTCTATAGCTCTGGTTTCCAGACAGACGTTCAGCAGAACCTGTTGAACATGCCTTTCGATGGCCAGCATTTCTTTGGCCCAAAGGTGGATCAAAAGATCAAGAAAGAGACAGCTAAGGCGATGTTCACACTTCAGACACCTGCTCCCTGCAGCTCCTTTCGCTGCGCATCCTATTGTGGAGGCTTGAAGACTACCTTCATGTCCTACCAGCACACCCAGGGGCACTAATCCTCTCCCAGGGGTAACTTTAAAGGGTTGTACAGCTGCAGCAATTCTATGAGCAGAGGTTAAGGTGTCTCCCCAAAAGGAAAAGCAACCACCACCAAATCCCGACTTGCTTCTCCTCCTCCCTTGACCATGCTGACTACACTACACAACACGAGTTAGGGGGGGAGACTTCAAAGCTTCTTTCCCACATTGCAGACCCTCTCTTCAGGCCAGTGCGTCGTAGATATTATCCAACACCTTCTGCATTTCCACCTCAAAAACACAGATTCCTCTCCAGAACACCAAAAACTTCTCAAGGAGGAGGTCCAAGTGCTCCTTTTAAGCGGGACTATAGAACCCGTCCCTTACCATCTACAGGGTATGGGAGTGTACTCTATGTACTTCCTAAAACCCAAAAAGAATAGGTCCCTCAGACCCCTTCTGAACCTCAGGCCCCTAAACAAATGCATCCTGTCAGAGCAATTGCATCTGGTCACTCTCCAAAATGCCATTCCATTTCTCCAGCAAGGCGACTTCAAGACTGCGCTCGACCTGAAGGACGCCTATTTACAAATACCAATACATCAGGTCCATCACCGATATCTCAGGTTTGTGATCAGCGGAAAAGATTACCAATTCAAAGTGCTCTCCTTCAGGATTTCTACTGCACCTCGGTGTTGAACAAGTGCCTTGTGGTGGTGGCTGCACACCTGCTAGACAGTGTGTCCATGCCTTCTTTTATCTGAACGACTGTCTGATCAAGAGTGCCACCCGCCAGCAATGCCGCGAACACACAAAGGTTGCAATAAACCTTCACAAGTTAGGGTTTACTATCAACGCCACAAAATCCAACCTCCAAACCCACCAGATCCAACCCTGCCTGGGTGCTCTTCTCAACTGGGAGGTAGGCGTGGCTGAACCCTTCCAGGATCCAGTACTTTCAGGCACTGCTTCCTGTTTTTCAACCAAATCAATAGGTCCTGGTCTGAATAGTCATGCACCTCCTAGGCATGATGGCCTCCTACATTGCTATAGTACCCCATGCCAGGTTATGCATGCGTCCCTTGCAGGAATGCCCAGCGCAATAGTCTTGTTAGGTGGAGGGTCACTTGGGACGATCTAGTGTTGATCGGCCACTGCACTTGTTACTCTCTGCAGCGGTGGAACACCAACAACCTGTTGAAGGGGTGCCCTTTCCGCGACCCAGTTCCACAGAGGACCGTTAAAAATCCAGTATTTGTAAATCACGAACAGCTACCCGAAGGCATCCCGGCGCTGGGGGCCGTCGGGAAGATTAAGCAAGCTATTGCCCAGAGTCACATGGCGCTGGGCTGACCTGGTGCCGGAGATCGAACCGTGAGACCCAGATTCCAGCGTCAGTCGTCCTGGCCGCGGCACCACACTTCTTCCGTTAAAATGGACCCCTCCCCTACGGGATGGGATGCGCCTTAACGGGGCCTGACTGTCCCGGGCCAATAGGAGCTCAGGCACCAGGGTCTCCATATCAACTGCATTGAACTCCTAGCCATCCACTTAGCTTTGAAGGCTTTCCTACATCACCTGATAGGCAAGGTTGTTTTAGTCCAGACGGACAATATGACCGCCATGTATTACCTTAAAAAACAGGGAGGCACACGCTCTTCACAACTCCCGCAGCTATCCCAGAACATTTGGCAGTGGGCACTCCGCCACAACATTCCTTTGCTAGCAGAGTACCTTCTGGTAATGGACAACAACTTTGCTGACCTCCTCAGCAGGATGCAGCAATAAGTCCACGTTTGAGAAATCTAATTACATGTCCTCCTCTGCTACTTCCAAAGATGGGGCTTCTGAGAAATAAACCTATTCTCAACGGCCGAAAACACCAAATGGACAAACTTTGCCTGCAGGGTCCCACAGTCCAGCGGCAATACACTGTGGAAGAACTGGTCAGGGATATTTTCCTATGCTTATCCACATCTTCCTCTGCTTCCCTCTGTGTTTCGGAGGAATCAGCGGACGTTTCTTACACTCATCCTGGTGGCTACCACATCAGCCCGGCAGCCGTGGTTCACGACTCTGCTAGACTCTCTCCGGTTCCGCTTGAGGGGCTTTCTAACAAGCTGGACCTTCTCACGCAGAACCATGGAGAAAACAGGCGCCCATACCAAAGTTCTCTCAACCTTGCGATCTGGCTCCTGAGGTTCTAGAATTTGGGTACCTTAATCTTCCATATGAATGCATGAGCATTCTCAAGGAAGACTGCAGATCTACCACTCGGACCTGCTATGCGGCAAAGGGGCAGAGATTTGTATACTACTGACGCTCAAAAAAATATTGATCCTTTTGAAGCACAGTGCAGGAAATTGCATGCTACTTACTCCACTTGCATGTTTCTGGTTCAGCCTTCACCTCTGTACAACTACACCTGGCCACCATGGCTACCTACCTTCAGACTAGACAACAAATCTCTCTCGCAGTTCCCGTCATTAAAGATTTCATGGAGGGTCTCAAAAGGGTCAGTCCTCGTGGGCTCCCACCAGCCTGACATGGAATCTCAATACTGTATTGACAAAACTCATGGGCCCTCTGTTTGAGCCCGTCCCCTCCTGCCCCCTTTAGTTCCTCTCCTAGATGTTGGCATTTCTGATTGCTGTCACTACACTCAGGCGTGTCAGTGAGCCACAGGCATTAACCCTGGAAGAATCTTTCTTCCAAGTTCATAGGGATAGGGTTGTCCTTCACACCAACCCCAAATTCCTCTCTAAAGGGGTTTCTAACTTCTACCTTTACCAACCCATTGAACTTCCTGACTCTTTTCCCACAACCTGATTCATTTGCGGAACGGGCTCTCCATACTTTAAATGTAAAACGAGCCCTCATATACAACGCTGACAGAACCAAGCCATTTAGCAAGACACAACAACTCTTTGTTGCTTTCTCCAAACCCCATAAAGGGAAGGCTCTATCCAAGTCAGGCATTGCCTGAAGGATTTTTAAGATTCATCCAGACCTGCTATGTTAAAGCTAAGAAGACTCTACCCCATCCTCCTAGAGCCCACTCCATTCAGAAGAAAGGAGTCTCTATGACCTTCCTGGGGAACATCCCCAAAGCAGACATGTGCAGAGCAGCTACATTGTCCACACCACACACTGTCACAAAATATTACTATGTGTATGTGCTAGCAAGCTAACTTTGGTCAGGCCGTGCTCTGTACACGTTTTCAATCTGATGCAACACCCACAAGCTAGCCACCGCATTTGGGAGGACTGCTTTACAGTCTATGCACACCATGTGTATCTACAGCCACACATACCGCAAATGGAAAATATTAGGTTCGAGGCATGTAGAGCTGTAGATCACACACTGTGGATAGATCGCCATCTGGTGTTGGGCCCGGATGTTTGCACTTTTTTGTTGTCCTGGAAAGTCTTTGGAAGTCACGAGATAGGTGGCTCCTCCTTTGGACAATAGTGCGCATGGGCATCAGATTGTTTTTTTCTGCCATCGGGCTCGGATGTGTTAATCACGCTCCAGTTCGGTGTCGTTAGCGATCATCTTTTTGACATGAAATCCTCACCCATACTTTGGTATTGTTTCGATCGCGTTCCCCTTCTACGGGCATCTCTCCAGACCTTCAAATCTTCAATTCCGGTCGTCGACACAGGCCTTCGGGATTACCTTCGGCTCATGGAAAGGACTCCCTTTAAAAAGTGTCCTAAATGTGTATCCAAGTTTTCACACGCAGATCTTCATGAGGTATGTAACCTCTGCCTTTCACCCGAGCACGAGGCCAAAGACTGTCCAGCTTGTGCATCTTTCAGCTCCAAGAAGACTATCCGGGACCGTCTAGCTCGAAGAACAATGGCTCGATCATCGACATCAATTCCCAACAACATCTTCCAGGAAGGCATCAATGCACCGGAGCAGGAACAGATCCAACACAGCGCCGTCAGCTCCTCCGAAGCCGGCGACTCCGACGTCGAAGACATCACTCCGGGGCAGGGGGGCGTAAGTACTAACGTCGACCCCCTCCCCAAAAAGGCTTCGGTCACACCTTCACCTTTGGGCGTGGGTGCACACCGGACAAAACTTCTCACGCCCCGCCTTCGGGCTCGGCAAAGAAGCCAATACAAAAGCCTCTCGGGATCGAGCCAGCCTTCCGTCGGTGCCAAAACTCCATCCCTGGCACCGAAAAAGAAACCAATGCCTTCCTCTGCGCCAATGCCTACCGCTGCATCGACACCTTCGGAACTGAGCAAACACCCAGCTCCAAAAAACTTGGGTTCTCAGTCTTCGGAGCACAGGCCTACGGATTCGAAAAGACCACCGGAACCAAAAAAACTGTATCAAAACCATTATCGGAATCGAAGAAAATTCCCGATTCCAGACCTAAAGAGCACAAAACTGCTCCAAAACCCCTGACACACACACAATCGGACCCCAAAAAGTCAGCACCGAAAGAACACACGTCAGTGGAGGAGCTTTTTTGACTGGATCCGAACTAAAAAACACTTCAGAAAGACCCTATAACAGGTCAACTCATACTTAGCCCTTCAAAGAAACGGGAAATGGACAAACCTGTACCAGCTCCACTTCCTTTGAAAAAGAGACCTTGCTACTTCTCCTTTAAGGATTCCTTCTCCTCCTCCCCCTCCACACCACTCTCCTATCCCATATTTACCTCCCTCACCATCTTCTCCACCTCCAGAAGATGATGACACCTCTGACGACATGGGGGGTGATCACCCTTTAGGGGAACCCAGTCCTCCTGGTGCCCCAAAAGATCCATGGGAGGATTATGACACACCAGATGTCCCAGACACACCTCAAGATGACATCTACCCATCTAGGCCATCCCCTCCGGAGGACACTATAGGGTTCTCTCAACTTATACACAGGGCAGCAGAATATCACGGGGTAAACCTACATACAGTCCCTATAGAGGAAGATTTCCTCATGGACACTTTTGAACCATTTCAAAGGTCCAGTGCCATTCTCCCCATGTTAAAAGGGGTAATCAAACACGCTCCTGAAGTGTTTAAGGATCCTGTAAGGGCCAGTGTCATTAACCCCAGGGTAGAAAAAAAGTACAAAGCTGCCCCATCTGACCCTGTGTATATTAAAGGGTAAATACCCTTAGATTCCTTAGTGGTCTCCAATGCCAGGAAAAGGGCCAATTCGCAAACCACAGGAGATGCCCCACCTTCTGATAAAGAATCAAAACTGCTGGATGCGTCGGGTAAAAGAACAGCGTCCCAAGCAGCTAACATGTGGAGGATTGCCAACACACAGATATGATAGGGCACACTACGACGGGCTAGAGACCCTACTACAACACCTTCCAGATCAATACAAGACACGAGCTAATGATCTCATCCAGGAAAGCAGGGTCATAACAAATACCTCCATTCGTTGTGCTCTCGATGCTGCAGACACAGAATCCCGGGCTATTAACACCAGCGTCCTTTTGCGCAGACATGCATGGCTACGCATTTCCGGCTTCAAGCCACTGGTCCAAACCACTATATTAAGCCAACCATTTGATCAAGAACACCTGTTTGGACCCAATGTAGATTCATCTTTAGAAAAGATGAGAAAAGGACACCGACACTGCCAAATCAATGGGAGCCTTTCAATCAGAAGCTCCCAGAAGTTCTTTTCGTCGCCCCTCTTACAGAGGTGCCTCTAGAGGTTTTTCCACCAAAACCCCTCAGCTTCGTACAAGAGTCCAACACAGACCTAATCTAACAGAGGCTATTGCAGAAGAGGCTACAGGGGCAATAGCAATAAGGGTAGAGGCAAAACTACCTACACTCGTACCGCCTCCACCCCTAAACAATGACTTTCCTCCACTCCCCCCCGGACCACTCTACTCCGGTCAGGGGAAGATTGCTACAGTTCCTACCTGTCTGGAACAACATTACCACAGACAGGTGGGGGAGACAAATCATCCAATCCGGTTATTGCCTGGAGCTCACTTCAACTCCCCCACACATTCCATCCAGACAACGTCCAATGTCGGCAGAAAACTTAATGCTTATAAAACAGAAGGTACTTTCCCTCCTACAAAAACATGCCATAGAACCAGTTCCCCTTCATCACCTGTTTACTCCCTGTATTTCCTCATTCCAAAGAAGGACGGAACCCTGAGACCCATCTTGGACCTCAGACCATTAAACCTCTACATACAATCAGACCATTTCCATATGGTCACTCTTCAGCAGGTCCTCCCGTTACTCAAACAGGGCGACTTCCTTGCCACATTAGATCTCAAGGACGCCTACTTCCACATTCCCATTCACCCTGCTCACAGGAAATACCTTCGGTTTGTGGTAGACGGCCAGCATTACCAGTTCAAGTTCCTCCCGTTCGAAGTTCTCACAGCACCCAGGGTCTTCACAAAGTTTATGGCAGTGGTGGCAGCCCACTTAAGAAGACAACAGATTCACGTCTTCCCATATTTGGACGACTGGCTCATAAAAGCCAAGTCACATATCCAGTGTGTAAATCACACACGTGCCACAATACAACTACTTCACGACTTGGGGTTTACCATAAACCTCGCAAAGTCTCACCTCCAACCATCCCACATCCAACAATATCTGGGTGCCACAATAGACAGCTCAAAAAGCCGTGCATATCCCAGTCCAGCAAGCATGCAAGCTCTTGTAGCAAGATTCCAACCGCAACACTCACTTCCAGCTCGAGTGTTCATGCAACTAATAAGGATGATGGCCTCTTGCATATTCCTAGTACCTTATGCAAGACTCCGGATGCGCCCTTTACAGGAATGCTTAGCACGTCAGTGGAACCAAACTCAAGGTCAGCTGACAGATCTGGTGTTGGTGGGCGGCCGCACACATCGCTCTCTGCAGTGGTGGAACACCCAAAACCTTTCCAAAGGGTGACCGTTCATAGAGCCGGTTCCACAGACTGTGCTAACAGCAGACGCACCGCTTACCGGCTGGGGAGCTCATATACTTCATCACACCATACAGGGCACATGGACACCTCAGCAAGGGCTACTCCACATCAACCACTTGGAGTTGCTAGCAATCTTTCTGGCACTAAAATCATTCCAGAAACACACAATAGGCAAAGCTGTCTTAGTCCGCACAGACAATATGACAGCAATGTACTATTTACAAAAACAAGGGGGACGCACTCTCTCCAGCTCTCTGTTAGCACAGAGCATATGGAGATGGGCCATTCCTCAGAACATTTTCCTGTTAGCTCAACATCTCCCAGGAATTCAAAATCACATGGCAAATCTGTTAAGTCGACAGATTCACGAGTGGGTACTTCATCCACAGGTTCTCCAACCGTTCTTCCAAATGTGGGGCCAGCCAGAGATAGATCTCCTCGCCACACATTTAAACACAAAATGCCCAAGCTTCGCCACCAGATATCCACACCCTTTGTCCAAAGGCAATGCGATATGAATGAATTGGTCAGGCAGATTTGCGTACGCCTTTCCGCCTCTCCCACTCATTCCATCAGTGGTTCGCAAGCTGCAACAACAGTTGCTCACACTGATCCTAGTTGCTCCAACGTGGGCCAGACAACCCAGGTACACAAATTGCTGGGACTATCAGTAGTCCCGCACCAAAAACTACGCCTCTCCCCACAGCTCTTAACACAGAACCATGGAGATATCAGACACCCAGATCCAACATAGCTCAACCTAGCGATCTGGCTCCTGAAGTCCTAGAGTTTGGTTATCTCAATCTTCCCCTATCAAGGTGGCTAGGCGCCCCACCACTAGAGACTGCTATGCAGCCAAGTGGAAAAGATTTGTCATATACTGTATCAACCCTCTAGATGCCTCCACATCATGTTATCTACTGCATCTTCAGAGATGTAATCTAGCATACGCATCAATTAGGTTACATCTTGCTGCCATTGCAGCTTACCTACAAAATAGACAGCACCTGTCATTGTTCAGGGGGCCCGCCATTAAGGCATTCATGGAAGGCCTCCAAAGAATAATTCCTCCCAGGGTACCTCCTTCCCCAGTGTGGAATCTAAACTTCGTCCTCACAAGATTAATGGGTCCTCCATTCGAACCTCTGCATAAATGCGAGCTACAATTAATCACATGGAAAGTCGCTCTCCTTGTGGCCATTACATCTTAGTCAGTGAGCTATAGGCACTAACCATTCAAGAACCATTTTTACAACTCCATCATAACAAAGTGGTTCTCAGAACAAATTCCTTCCTAAAGTTATTTCTCCCTTCCATCTGAACCTATCTGCTGAGTTGCCAGTGTTCTTCTTGCAGCCACAAACAGTAGCAGAAAGAGCTCTTCATACACTAAACGTAAAGAGAGCACTCCTTTACTATATAGACAGAACAAAACCCTTTCGTAAAACAAAAGAACTTTTCGTATCCTTCTCACCACCACATAAAGGCAATCCCATATCAAAATCTGGCATTGCAAGGTGGATTGGCAAATGTATACAAATTTGCTATCACAAAGCAAAACGTACATTATCTATTCCCCATAAAGCCCACTCTACCCGAAAGATAGGGGCTTCAATGGCATTTTTAGGGAACATTCCCCTAGATGACATCTGCAAAGCAGCTACATGTTCTACACCGCACACATTCACAAAACAGTATTGTGTAGATGTGCAGGCAAAACAACAAGCTAGTGTGGGCCAAGCTGTACTCAAAACACTATTTCAAACTACTGCAATAGATACTGTTGGTCGCCACTAAGGAGGAGCACTGCTATGCAATCTATGCAGTGTGTGTGATCTTCAGCTCATATGCCTCGAACGGAAAATGTTACTTACCAGTATGTATCTGTTCTTGGCATGTAGAGCTGTAGATCCACACACACCCACCCACCTCCCCGGCTACCTTTATCTGTTCCAGTATTATCTTATTTAGATACAACATACATGGACAACTATTTCTTACAAAACTCCATCATTTCCCTTCTTGGCGAAAAAAACAATCTGACGATGGAGTCGATGCCCATGCGCACTATTGTCCAAAGGAGGAGCCACCTATCCCGTGACTTCCAAATACTTTCCAGGACAACAGCAAAGTGCAAACATCCAGGCCCAACACCAGAAGGCGATCTATGCACAGTGTGTGGATCTACAGCTCTACATGCCAAGAACAGATGCATACTGGTAAGTAGTATTTTCCTTACCCTGTAAGTATTTGTTTGTGGCAAGTAGTGCTTTATATTCTCATGCACTCACCTTCCTTCCTGCGTGCCTATGGCATTGCAGTGTGGGTTCCTAGCTCTTTTCCCTCTTTTGCATGGACATCTTTCTATACACTGCTTCGCTTCACATTTCCTTGAGGGAAAACAATCGAGCCGATGACCATGTGCAATTCCAGCAAGAGGAGTTGTCACGCGATCTTATGACTCAAAGGACTTTGTTGAAGAAAAATAACTTGCACTAATCCAGGCCCAGCACTAGATGGCAGGAGTATGCACAACATGTGAATCTACAACACTACATGCCACAAACTGTTGCTTACAGGTTAAGTAACATTTTCCTCCCTACTCTACTGGGATCCATCAATCAGGCAGAAGGATTTTGGAAATCATTCATAGGGGCTACACTTTATCTTTTTTTCCTTTTCACTTCCCACATCAGAGCAACTGTTGGCAGACTGTTCCTCAATCTTACTGCTAGAAGATAATCTTCTGCAGACCAAGGGTGGCATTGTGGGGTATGCCTGCTTCAGAGCGCGTTGAGACATCCCAACCTGTGCAACAACAACAGACCCCATTCTTTTAGAACTGAGATCATGGCGGCGGCCTAGGTCGATTGCACCAGCAGGGACAGTTCTCCTGTAACTCTTCAACCCAGCTCCAGTGGCAAGGGCTGCCAAGCTGCTTTAACTTGCCCTCAAAGACCCATACAGTATGATGCTGGCTACGTCATTGCCTCATCATATCGGGCAGAAGGATTTTGCATATCCTTCATAGGGGCTATTTTTTGTCTTATGTTTTCCACTACACCCAATTTGTCTTCCCACATTTAAGCAACTGTCTTTGAACCAATTCACAATCTTGTTGCAAGAATGTAATCTTCTGCATACCAAGGGTGCCATCAAGGAGATCCCCGCTTCGGAGAGAGGCGATGGATGCTATTTGGGGCGCTTTCTCTTACTGTAGCATGGTGGAAGACTCGGGCCTATGCTAAATGCCTTTCTGCAGAAAGACAAATTCTTAATACTCACCCTGTCTCAGTTTCTGTCTGCTCTGGACCCATGAGACTGGTTGGTATTCCTGGACTTGCAGGACACTTTCTGGTTTTTATACCCATTTTGCTATCCTATTGGTGTTATCTGTAGTTCATGGTGCAGTCAGAATGCTAACAATTTACCATCATCCCTTTAGGCCTCACCTCAGCCACTCTGGTATTCATGAAAGTGATGATAGTGGTTGCTGCCCATCTTCGTCGTTGTCTTGCTTTATACTCCCCAAAAAAAGAAATTCAGCCCTCACAAACAGAGGCACTCCCATATAAAGCAAGAAAACACCTGGACAGGGGTCGGTTGTTGCACTCACCAAATAAAGCAAATGAAGAGACAGTTTTCAGAATAAAGCGTGGGATTTTCTTTATATATTTATTTTTGCTTTTTTTTTTTTTTAAGTCCTCATCGCACCACTAACGAGTGCAAATTATCTCCTATGGCCCGATCTTGTCCTGGGCGCCCCGGGCCGGTGTTCTTGCTTTCGCCTGGTGCCAGCCCGGCCTGCCTTTTTATACCAAGGCATGGTGTAATCATTGGACCTTGCGTATTTTATTACAGCCTCATTGCTATTCCCCATTCAATAAAGGGTTTCCACACAGTGCTATTTACATTGTGAGTTAAAAGTGATTCTAAACGTGCAATTCTAAGTGTAGCTCGAAGCCAATTTTCATATAGTTGAGGGCCTTCCAGATCTTACATATTTCTCTTCGAGCAATCAAAATGAAACAAAAAAATAATGCAACTTGTGTCTCCCTCAATTCAGCAATGAGTTCTGCATCCAGGCCAAACATAACTCTAGCTAAGTTCAAAGATAGCTTTATTTTAAAAATGCTCTCAATAGCCCTCTCCACTCTACCCCAGAAGGGGCCAACTGCCGAACAATCATAGAAAATATGAATATCATCCACTTCTATGAGCCCACATCTTGGGCAAAGAGGGGATGGGTTTACAAACTTCGCTAGTTTTTTGGGTGTTTAATATAGCCTGTTTATAGTATAAAAATGATTCTTTTTAAGAGAAACAGTCCTAACATATTTATAGAGTACTTTGAAAGAATGATCGTACAAGGTAGCTGAATCTGCCTCCAGCCTCGTAGAGTTCCAAACCCGATTTAGTGGAGGGGACTGCACTTCCTCTGCTTCCAACATTTTCCTATACCAGAGCCCAACTTCCTTCTTCCTATGCCCTGGAAATAGGAGAGCACACTCGATTTCCCAGTTACCTCCGATGTTCTCTTTCTCGGCCTTGAACCAGGAGCAGAGTTGGATGTATTTAAATCTAGAGAGGGAATCCCCTATCCTAGATCTCAGTACCTCCCACGGAAGGACCCCTCTGATGTTCTCAAATCAGACCATATGTTTATTCCTGCTCTCCTAATAGGAAAGGACAGGCTATCCCTTAGACATGGGGGCAGACCTGGAGATTCCCAAATTGGGGCACACTCAGAATAATATTTGATCCCCCATCTTCCTTTAACTTTGTTCCAAACTATGAGAGCCGATTTTAAAACCTTTAAACATACTTTTTTGTAAAATGTTACTGCTCCAAATTTATATAAAAACCCGGACTCGCCTCCCTCTTGACCTACCATTATGTTCAAGATTCTCCCCCAGTTAGAATCATCTGGGCATGACAGAAGACACCTGATATTTTTCCGCTGGAAAGATAGAGCATACCAATTTATATCTGGGAGTGCTAGCCCCCCTTTTAATAGTCTTCTTTTTAGCTTTTTCCAAGATAACCTGGAGTTTTTTTTAGCCCAAATAAAGCTGCCAATCTTTCCCTGAATATTCGCCAAAATTTTATCTGGAAAAAAAGGGGTATTGAGTTAAACAGATAAGTCAACTTAGGCAGAATGACCATTTTAACCAAGTTGACTCGGCCATATATTGTAAGGGGAAGATTCTGCCATCTGGAAAAGAGCTGATCAATATCCTTACATAATTTCTTTGTGTTGATTTGAACTATGTTATTGGAATGATAATAATTCCCAGATATCTAAACTGGCTGCTGCAAGGACCTTCCCAATTATCAATCCCCCAACACATGATTTCTGTTTTCGAATTGTTTATTTGATATCCCGAGTGGAGGCCAAAATCCGCCATTATCATCTCTACCCTAGGGAGTACTTCCGCGGGGTTGCTGGTATAAATCAAAAGATCATCAGCATATAAAGCTAGCTTACAGCTGTAATCCTTATATTTAAAGGGTGTAATTGTCTCGTCGGTCCTAAGTGCTTGTGCCAACGGCTCAATATAGATGTCAAAAAGAAGAGGGGAGATGGGCACCCCTGCCTGGTGCCCCTCCCTATATTGAAGCTTGATGTTAGGAGACCATTCAATAGAATTTCCGCAGAGGCACCCTCATAACACCCTCTCATAGTTTGGATAAAGGTCTCACCAAAACCCATTACCCTTAGTACATTCCACAGGAATCCCCAGTTGACGCGGTCGAAGGCCTTCGCCGCATCGTATGCGGCTACCGCCAAGGGCTCCGACCGCGTCACCGCTAGATCTATACTTCCTATCAACTGCAGATTCAACTCATGAATGTATCTACCGGGCACAAAGCCTTTCTGGTCCATACTAATGAGTTGTGGAACCAATTTAGCCAATCTCCCTGCCAAAACACTGGTAAAGATTTTATAGTCAGCGTTTAGCAGGGAGATGGGTCTGTATGAGTCTGCATTAAGGGGGTCCTTCCCTGGCTTTAAGATGAGTACAATGATAGACTTCCTCCAGGATGCTGGTATCCTACCCTTTGTAATATATACATAGTTAAATAGTTCACATAGTCTTGGAACCAGACTCTCCTGGAAGATTTTATATATTTCACCCGGGAGAGCATCAGGCCCTGCTGCTTTGTTACTTTTTAATTTTTTGATTCCTGACCTCTTCCTCGGTGAAAGGACTATTAAGAATGGTTCTGCCTTCATCTGTCAAGCTGGGGAGGGCCTTACTCTCCAACCATCGTAAAGAGTTCTCCTGTGTGGAGGATGGTTCTTCCTCGTAAAATTTAGAAAACATAGAAAGCAAATGATCTTCCATATCTTTCTGTTTGCAGGATATTTTCCCCTGATCATTGAGGATATTATCTGTGTGAGTCACTACAAGTATGTCCTCCTTAGGTGTTACTATGGCTACAGATGAGTCTTCTTCACCTAAATTATCCTCTCCAGTTGTCCGACTGTCCTGCTGAACCTGCTCAGCCTCCTCATTTTGAGCCACGTCTTGAATGGCCAAAGCTGAAAAACTATTCGACAGTGCTATTGTTGGATGTACTGTGTCCTGTATAGGGGATGAAGTAGAGTGAGGCAGTGGGTCTATTGAATTAGATTGACTAAGTATGGGGGTGTAGGAAGCAAACAGGCACTAGTGGAGCCCTCCCTCACTGCTTTGCCTATCATTGTTGTGGCACTCATAGTGTTTTTAGCACTTATAGCACTTCTAGTACTTATAGACATATTGCTTGTGGTATTTCTTACGGTGCTGCTTGCAGTGCCCACGATACTAGTAGTGGTCACAGCACTTGTGGTATTTGCGGTGCCGGTTGCTGCCATCTTTTTTCCTTGATCTACTCCACTAGAGGATAAGACCTTATAGTACGATTTTAATGATGGTGTAACCTTAGGAAGGCTAGATACCCCGCCCGATATACCAGCTCTCACTTTCTTAATTTTCCCCTTACCTGGGGGAGTGTCCACCCCGCCAAGGCTTATCTTGCCTCTCCTAACTCTAGCCTTCAGTTGTATCACTGGTGGGGAAATTGTTGGTTTTGAGAGTATTGTTACAGCGGTCGTATTCGTAACCCGGTTTCGCAATGTATAGCGAGTTATCCCAGCCTGGGAAGGAGAAGTGTCACATTTACAGCCACAATTAACCAAGCAGTTTTTTGGCTGTACACTGATAATAGCAGTAGCAGCACCGTGGTCTCCCTCCTCCATACAGAAAGCCTGATCCTGGTACCTGTGCTGGGTATAGGAGACCTGTTTTATGCTGATTTGTGTGGGATTATAAAGATCTAAACTCAGGCCCCCTCCGTGATTACTTGCCTTGTTCTCCTGAAAACCAACATACCCAGGAGAGAGGATGTATAACTTATCTTTCAACCGCGTGTTTTTGCTTGGATAACTTATTATATTAGATGGCTTACCAGGGGTGGAGACAAACCGGACAATGCCGACAGCCTGGTATACATCCCGTCCGGCAGACCCAAATCCTCCAGTCCTGAAAGTCAATCTCCCGGGAATCTGCCGCCAGAACCTAGCGGCTCCTAGTTCCTTGCACCACGCCGGCGCAGCCGACTCACCGCCGTTTTCACCTGGGACCATCCGCTCTGCTCTGCTGCACGAAAACTCCCGCGCCCGACTCAGCTAGTGAACCCGGGACACAAACTCAATCTCTAACTCGAGCTCACAGGCGAGCCTCCCTCCAAGCTCGCTCAACTGTACAAAAACCGCCTCAATCAAACGCTGTCTAGTGCCGCTATTACCAAGATCCAGCTCGTGAACCAAAATCGCGCAACTTCACCAAGAAACAAGTGTGTTGAATGTCAGCCCTCTGCAGACGCCAGACGCCATACACAGAAGGAGGGGCTCCGTCGCGGCCGTTAACTTCCGCCCGTCATGTCCTCCCCGAAAGCGTGGGATTTTATTAGTGCAACACTCTGTCAAAGACTTTCCCAGATGTCAAACGAAAACCGATAAAAGAACAAGCAAAAATATATATGTGTAAGCAGATCAAATGCCAGGGAAATAGAACTCGAGCAAGTAGTAATAATAATAATACTGGATGTCCACTGCAATTAACCAAAAATAAACCCTGTCAAAAGAAAGCATGGAAAAATATATACACAGAATACATCAGATGACTATGAGACACATATAAATGAATGCCAAGAACCATTGAATATCTGAATGTGCTCACACACACACTCCTACATCACAATACCAATAATCGGAGAAAATACCTTAACGGCTGCCATAGCTTCGTCTTACCCACACAAGACTGGGGGATTCAAAATCACAGTCCTGGGGTCAAGAGACTCCTCAAGCCGGGAAACTCAGCACTGAGTAGATGCATCTGTCCCTCAGGACAAAATCCGGCGTCCAAGTTAACAGATACCAGTTTTATAATAATCTCAATGCATGAGAAGACATCCTCTACAGCAAGGAAACGTACTGGTACTGGCCGAGCTCCATGCAAGCATTCCAAGGCAAAGGAGTTCTCAAGTATTCTCCTGCGCTTCCACACATTCCAGCCCCTTACCTTAGTGAAGCTTGCGAAAGTGGAAAACATCTCCAAAACTACAGAAAACAATCTTGAACTTGAATAACCTAAATAACGCAAATAACCTGGGGGTCTGTGTGTGTGTGTGCAGAGCTCAAGCTAGACAGAGTCAAAATTCAAGATGGAATTTAGGGCATGTCAAAGCCAATAGTAAAAACTTCATAAAACTTCCCAATTTACAACATAATGTAGATTTTTGCACCACTGCTTATAGCACCATACACTTAATTTCCCAATGTACATAATGCACATTTTGGCACCACTACCTATAACACTACACTTCAAGACAGACCAGTACATTCCACACCTTTGTCTCTCTCGCGCTTTGAAACACACATCCCACATGCTCTGTGCTTGGCAAGACTGTTCTACGCTGTGAAACACTCCCACTCTGAAGCTACAAAGATAGACCAAATGAGATCTCGAGGCAAAATGTACGTGCAGAAAAAATGTCGTCGTACATACAAGCTGGACTAAATTAAAAGACACAAAGTCAACTAAAACAATGGTAGTCAAAGGTCATCACGTGTTCCCAATACATAGGAGTGCCTAAGGCACTACAGTAGTTAAGGTATACCGTGATCCCGTAATTCAATGACTGGCTGCTGAAGAAAGATTCGCCACAGTCAGACGTAGACAACTTCTGGACGACAGCCAAACTCCTGACAATAGTTGTTTTTTTTATCAATGAGCCAAAATCTCACCTTAGTCCCTTTCAGAGGATTCCTTTCATTGAAGCGGTTCTGGAGTGCGGAAGAGACCATATCCCAGCCTGATGCACTGACCAGACGCGGTCATCCCTGCTCGCAGAGAATCCAGATTCCAGTGTTCTGACTCAATTTGCGGGGTGTTAGAGTTTGAGACCCGGAAAGAGATTTTCACCTCTCTCATTCTAAAAGTATGGAGCTGACTAGAACCTAGAGGGACTCTTGGCATACTAAACTTAGTATATACCATACTATAGAAAACAGCACCTACTTCTTACCTCGTACTGCACTTAGGTTAGGTACACTGGGGTAGAACTATTTAGAAGCATCAGACGAGTATTCACTTTTTAGCCTGTTTTATTTATGTATGTATATATGATTATATGTCATAGCTAAAAGACAATGCTATTGCAGTATTATTTCTTCTTACTGCTTACGCTGTGCGTATTATATCTTGCTTACTGTCTAACGATTGTAACAGCTCATCTCTCTTACACGAGAAACAAGACTGTTCAATAAATCCTTTTATTGAAACGCCCGTCTATCTATTTCTGTGTAGCTCTGAAGAAACTAAGCATGCACGATTTATTGAGTGAAACTGTTATCTATTGTTTCCACGATTCTGAGACTCGATCCGATTCTAAGGGAAACAAAGTTGTCATGTTTATGCGGTTGTCAGAAACTAATCCCTTCTTGTTCATTTGATCAGTTTCTAGTGACCTCTGAGTTAGCTGGCACATACAAGTAATTAAGTTTAATGTACTCGATAGGGGCATACAGACTTTAGTCCTATGCAAAAACTATAGTGTATATTATTCCAATGCGCAGAGCCTATAAGGGAAATAGGAACTACACTACACTCTAGCCTCATACATCTTGGTTGTCCCAAATGAAAAATGGCAAATGTGGTACCTGGAATGGAACCTCAGGTTTTAGTGAGCCAAGCATGACGGCCAACTCTGTTAAAATCTTGGAAGCAATAGCTCGGGTTCTTTTGTGGTTCTTCCAGTTCGTGGTAAGAGGCCCTCATTACCAATTAAAAGTCCTGCCCTTTGGATTTGCCTCCTCCACCAGGGTGTTCACCAAATGTGTTGTAGTGGTAGCTACGCACCTCAGGTGCATGGGCATCCACGTCTTTCTTCACCTAGACAACTGGCTGATCAAGAGTGCAAACCAAAAACAGTGCTTTACTGAGTTCACCATCAATACCACAAAATCTCATCTCCAGCCCCACCAACTCCAAATATTCTTGGGGGCAGTCCTCAACTCTGTAGTAGGGAGGGCCTTCCCCAGTTCTGCAATGATTCAAGCCTTTCAAGTGTTGCTCTCTCTTTTTCAACCAGATAGTCTGGTAACTGTCCAGACAATCATGTGCCGCCTCTGCATGTTGTCCTCTTGCATTTCCATAGTCCCTCATGTAAGGTTACACATGCACCCTTTGCAGGAGTGCCTTGCGGAGGATCACTGGGAGAATCTAGTGTTCATCTGGGGCTGTATTGATCGCTCTCTTCAGAGGTGGAACTCCAGCATCCTGTTGCAGGCCAGTCCTTTCTTGGCCCAGTTCCTCAGTTGAACATCACCACAATGCATACCTGTTTGGGTGGGAAGGTGCACTTGCAAGGTCCCACTGTCCAGGATCTCAACCACCTCGAGCTGTTAACTATCTAGCTAGCTCTCAAAGCTTTCCTCTGTCATCACACTCGCAACAAGGTAGTCCTCCCTCACACCGACAGCATGATCGCCATGTGCTATATCTCCAGAAGCAGGGTGGTACGCACACACACCACAGTTGTCTGTGCTGGCTCAAGCCATGTGGCTATAGACACTACACCACAGATTCCATCTACTGGCAAAGTACCTTTGGAGAGTGGACAATGACTTTGCAGACCTGCTCAGCAGGATGCAGCAACAAGTCAGTCCACGAGTAGGAATCCCACCTGTTAGTCCTACTCCCATCTTTGTGGGTTCCCTGAAATAGATCTATTTGCCAACGCCGATAACACAAAATGCCCAAACTTCACCTGCAGGTACCCACAGTCCCTGGGCAACAGACTATGAATGAACTAGTCAGAAACATTTACCTATGCTTTTCCTCCTCTCCTGTTCCTTATGTTCCTTATGTTCGTGGTGCAGATGCTCCGACAGATATCCCTCACCCTTATTGTGGTGGCTCATACTTGGGCTAGACAGCCCTGGTTCACCACCCTCCTCATCTTCTTCATAGTCTCATACAAGAGGCTGCCCAACTGGTCAGACCTTCATCCAGTACCCAGACGCCAAGCTGTTCAATATTGCAGTTTGGCTCCTGAGGTCCAAGAATTTAATTACCTTGACCTTCCTCCATAGTGCATGACCATTCTCAAGGAGGCTCGCAGGCCCACTACTTAAGCATGCTATGTTGCCAAATGGAAACTATTCATGCACTACTTCCTCCCCAGGCATGTTGACCCTTTACATGCAGCCATGCAGTAAAGCATCTATCTACGGCACCTTAAAAACTCAGGCCTCACCGACACCGACACTTCTATAAGGTTTCACTTGTCTGCCTACCTTTAGAACATGGAACACACCTCACTGTTCCATTAAGGGCTTCATGGAGTGACTCAAACGAGTCATCCCACCTAGAATCCCACTGGCTCCTGTGTGGAACCTTAATGTTGTCCTTACAAGATTTACGGTCCCTCCATTCAAGCCACTACACCTTTGTCCCTTGCAGTTCCTTTCAAGGAAGGTAGATTTCCTAGTAGCTCAGGCATTTGTTGATGAGCTTCAGGCTCTAACCCTGGAAGAGCCTTTCTTCCAAGTTCATAGAGATTGGGTGGACCTTAGAACCAGTCATGAATTTCTCCCTAAAGTGGGCTCCTCTTTCTACCTTAACCAGATCATATAACTTCCAGTATTCTTCCCCTACCCTAACTCAGTAGCAGAGAGGGCTCTCTATACACTTGATGTCAAATTGAGCCCTTATGTACTATGTGGAGAGAACAAAGGCATTCCGTAAGACACAACGACTTTTTGTCTCCTCCTCAAAGATACCCGGGGATAGATATCTCTTCAAAGCAGGTATAGCACTGTAGTTGGTTAAATGTATTCAAAATGTTATGCCTAGCCAAACAAGGTTTACCGGTCCTGCCCAGACCTCAATCTGCCCGAAAGAATGTGACCTCTATGTCCATTTTAGGTAATATCCTCTTGGCGGACATCTGCAGGACAGCTACAAGGTCTACTTAAATCACTTTTACCAAAGACTATTGTGTGTATGTTCTAGCACGCCAACGTTGGTCAGGCTGTACTTCGTACTCTTTTCCAGTTCTCCTCTAAGCTAGCCACCGCTTAGAGGAGAACTGTTTTACAGTTTATGCGCAGCATGTGTATCTACAGCTACACTTGCCACAAATGGAACATGTTAACCTGTTAGCATCTGTTTGTGGCAAATAGTTCTGTGGATTCACATGCAAAAACAATCAAAAAGTTTAGTCCATGCCCATGCATGTATCCGCTAATAAGAGTTTCTGTACCTCTGTGACTGGAAAGACTTCTTTGAAGAAAAACAAGTTGAACACACATGAGCCCAACACAAGATGGCAGGAGTATTCACAGCATAGCAATCTGCAGCACTATATGCCAAAAGCAGATTGTTGACGAATCTTTGGTAAATGAAAAAAAAATAAAATAATGGGGCGCTCCGGTCAGCTCCTGTCTTGAAAGTTTTGGGGTGATTCGTCAAGCGGGGCCGAGAAAAAGGGGGTGGCGGTCGGAGTCCCAAAACGCGTTTTCGCCATGTTAATTTCCATAGGAAACTTTTGTCGCAGCTGCTGAACTACTGAATGGAATTACACCAAATTTGGCAGATCGTTAGCTCTTTGTCCAGAGTGCACTCTTTGCTTTAAATGGTGTTAATCCGTTAAGTAGTTCCTGAGAAATTCATATTTAAAAAAAAAATTAGTATCTGGTGACCGTGGTGGATCCGCGAACCCTCCAGATCCCGGGCTTGGCTCTGATTGGCTGCCAACACTTAAAACCAGGAAGTGTTGGCAGCAATCTCGTGGCTCGGAAAGAAAATGGGGCAGGATAGAAACACCCTGACCCCCTGGGCCTGCTCAGGGGGGTCCCAGAGGGACCCCATGGGCCAACAAATGCATTTGGTTTTATATTTTCTCTGCTGGATTCGCGTAGGGTCTGTAAATCCTGCCGAAAAACAACAAAAAAAGCGCAGTCTCCCGTGCTTTGTTTAATTGAGCCCCCGGGCACTGCCATCACCCTGGGGCTTTTTGATAATGAAAAAACCTGGGAAGGGGCTCCTGCTCCGCACGCTGCCCCGGGGACTAACACCTCCCAGGGGCTTTCCTAAATTATGGGGAGGGGGTCTCGCGGTACCGCCACCTCCCTGGGGCTTCAATTCTTGAAATGAAGTGTGTGTGTGGGGGTCCTGCCTCCTCCGCACTGCACCTGGGACCACCACCTCCCCAGGGCATTGATTAATTAACATACGGGGGTCAATAGCAGCCGCCCTCCTTGGCCCTGGGGACCGCCACCCCTAGGGCCGACTCCAGCATTGTCTTAGGGTGCCCATCCCCAGAACATTGCAGTTTGCTATGGCAGGGCGGGAGCACTGCTCCTGGCCTGTCATAGCATAATTCTGCTTCGCTTCATGGAAGAGGGAGCAGGAAAACTGCTCTCGCTTCCATGAAGCGAAGCAGAATTGCTTTTGGGCAAAGGGAGCTGCATGTCAGCAGCTCCGTTTGCCTAAAAGGAATGTTGGCTTCCGCAGGAGGTGGGGAACCGGCAGGGACCGCTGGGGCATTGGGGCTACCACCGCGGTTCTCAACATTATGGCCATGCCCCGAAGAATGGGGTGCCCAGGGCCTAAATTGGCCTCAGGAGGGGGGCCTCGCGGCCCCCCTCGAAAATGTTTTTTTTTTTTTTTTTTTTAAAGGCTGGACAGGCCCCGGGGGAAGGGTTCCCTGGGGCCAAAAGTGACCCAGGAAAGGGGTGCCACGAGGCCCCATTCCATAAATTGTGCTTCCTTGGCCCCGGGGGATGGGGTCCCCGGGGCCAAAATCGGAATCGGGAGGGGGCCGCATGCCCCCCTCCCTGTTCTATAATCATTATTATTATTTTTTTAAATGGCTCTGGGGATGGGGTCCCCGGGTACCAAAAAGGTCAAGGGAAGGTGGGCAACACAGCCCCCCTGCTTAAACAAAAAAACGGCAACTCGCCTGAGGCCCTGCCCCCTTCCTGCACCACTCTGCAAGCACACCTCCTGGGATGCTCTGGTTTAAGGGGTGAAGTCCCCTTCATTGGTGAGGGTTCTTAGGGGCCAGCTAGGCCACCAGGTACCTCCAGTAAGACCCACACAGTGGGATTGCTGAAGGTGATAGGAGGCCTCACCCCTTTTTACTCCACTCTGCAAAAGCCCCTCTTGGCGTACTGCTGGTGGGGTTATGAGGTTCTCTTGTGTCCTGAGGACCTCATGACTAAAGTGAACTTTATCCCCCAAGCAGCAGTGCGCCAGGAGGCGTGTTTGCAGAGTGGTGTAAAAGGGGGCGTGGCCTCTGACCACTCAAAGCAAACCAGATGTGTGGGGCTTACTAGCGGTAATCATAGGGCTAGTTGGCCCCCAGGGACCCTCAGGAGGCAAGGGGACTTAAGCCCCCATCCAAGAGCGTGCCAGGAGGTGCGTTTGCAGAGAACTTAGCAATCCTGCTGGGTGTGACTTACTGGAGGTAATAGGAGGGGTAGTGGCCCCCAAGGATATCCTTGGGGCCAACTACCCCTCCTGTTACCTCCAGTAAATCCAACACAGTGGGATTGCTTAGAGGTCTTTGGAGGCCCCGCCCCCTTTCTCAACCACTCTGCAAATGCGCCTCCTGGCACACTACTGGTTGGGGGATGAAGTCCACTTTACTACTGGTGCCTCCTGTAAGTGCTATGCAGCGGAATTCCTGAGCGCTGATTCGAGGCCTAGCTCCCTTTCTCCACAACTCTGTAAACATGACTACTAGTTAAAGAAGCATTTACAATGTAATAGGTCTTGCAATTGCGAAAGTTGGGGCTATTGGCGTTGTAAATATAAATGTTTTTACTAATGTTTTTGTGTGAGTGGAGTGGATGTACGATGTGTGTAGTGAAATTATGTGGCATGTTGTGCAATTTAGTGTATAGGAATTATGAAGAGTGGAATTGTTATGGAGAATAATTATGTGGTATGGTAGTCTGTGTTGTGATAACCTCCAGTTTAGTCTTCCTCGTTTCCATAGAAGCTAAACTATAAACTCAATGAGACAAAAAAAAGAAGGAACCACTGAGGAGCACTTCTGGACCTAGTCGGAGGTATGAGCAGGGCCACTGGAATTATGCGACTGTTCGGCTACACCAATTTTCGCATGATTAGATATTTTCCGCATTTGTCACATAATCCATCTGCTGCTGCATAATCTGCAGATTTGAACAAAAATAACTTGTTTTTAGCTCACAAGACTCAAACTTTACCAAAAATGCAGCGACAACTGTTAGTGTGGTTGAAGGCCCTTTGCAAACTTGGAATGGTCACCAGTTACTTATTGCTAAATGCTGGTGTTAAATTGGTACTAATTGTGCGCAAACCACTCTTGCTTCTTTCTGTGCCTCTTTCTGTATTTCACTTGCTTCGTTGTGCACCTTTCTTCCTTTTTCTGCATTTATGTTTACGCTTCCTGCATATCCCTTCTTTCTGCATCTCTCTTGCTTCTTTCTTCTGCACCTCTCTTACTTCTTTCTGCACCTCTCTTACTTCTTTCTGCACCTCCCTTGCCTCTTTCTGTTTCCCTCTTGCCTCTTTCTGCACCTCTCCTGCCTTTTTCTGCACCTCTCCTGCCTTTTTCTGCACCTCTCCTGCCCTTTTCTGCACCTCTCCTGCCTTTTTCTGCACCCCTGTTGCTTCTTTCTGCACTTCTTTTGCTTCTTTCTGCACCCCTGTTGCTTCTTTCTGCACCCCTCTTGGCTCTTTCTGCACCCCTCTTGTGCTTCTTTGTGTACCCCTCTTGCCTCTTTCTGTACCCCTCTTGCCTCTTTCTGCACTGCTCTTGCTTCTGTCTCCACCTCTCGTGCACATTTTTGCACCCCTCTTGCCTGTTTCTGCACCCCTCTTGCCTGTTTCTGCACCCCTCTTGCCTGTTTCTGCACCCCTCTTGCCTGTTTCTGCACCCCTCTTGCCTGTTTCTGCACCCCTCTTGCCTGTTTCTGCAGTTCTCTTGCCTGTTTCTGCAGTTCTCTTGCCTGTTTCTGCAGTTCTCTTGCCTGTTTCTGCAGTTCTCTTGCCTGTTTCTGCAGTTCTCTTGCCTGTTTCTGCAGTTCTCTTGCCTGTTTCTGCAGTTCTCTTGCCTGTTTCTGCACCCCTCTAGCTTCTTTCTGCACCCCTCTAGCTTCTTTCTGTAACCCTCTAGCCTCTTTCTGCACCCGTCTAGCCTTTCTGCACCCCATAACCTCTTTCTGCACCTCTCTTGCCTCTTTCTGCACCTCTGCTTTGTTGTGCACCTTTCTTCCTTTTTCTGCATTTTTTTCCGCTTTCTGCATATCCCTTCTTTCTGCACCTCTCTTGCTTCTTTCTTCTGCACCTCTCTTGCTTCTTTCTGCACCCCTCTTGCTTCTTTCTGCACCCCTCTTGCTTCTTTCTGCACCCCTCTTGCTTCTTTCTGCACCCCTCTTGCCTCTTTCTATACTCCTCTTGCCTCTTTCTGCGCCCCTCTTTATGCGGTTCTTGTGCCTCTTTCTGCACCTCTCTTGCCTCTTTCTCCACCCCTCTTGCCTCTTTCTGTACCTCTCTTGCCTCTTTCTGTACATTTTTTACTCTTTCTGCACCTACTTATTTTTTCTGCACTCCTCTAGATTCTTTCTGTACTATTCTTGCATCTTTCTGTACTCAAATGGGAAGTTCAAGCTGTCAAGTTTAAAGGTCTGCATGCTCTTGTGACTGAGGTATATTTGTACTTGTATATGTATTCTCACATGTGTTATGCATCTGAAGATGGTAGCTTAAAAAGTGGGTAGCTTCTCCCATAGGTGGTTAAAAGTTCTCAGTTCTGCTCTGTCAATCGGTTGCACAGGCAGACATGTCTTATGTATATAGGTATTATAGATCCCCTCCAATATACTATTGAATACCCATGTGCCCTGTATTATGAGCAGAAGGAAAAACCTACACCTTTTTGTACACAAATTAACTGAGTATGCTGTTTGAAACAGATATTCAAGTATTTGTATGTTTGTTTATTTTTATGTAACATGTCACTAGGTAAAAGCAGAGCTGCATGCATGCATACCTTCACAAACATGGTCAGACTTACAACAGTGATATGGTTAGGTTTGCTGTTTTACATTTGGTAGGCCTAACATTCTGAGCAGGCGATGAGTAGTGAAACTTCAAGAGAAAGGTGAGGTTTAATACATCTTGGGAGAAGGATTGGTGATTAGGCTGCTTTGTGTGAGTCTGTGCTAAGGTGCAGTCAAAGTAGGCCTCTTTCTGCTCCTCTGTTTCTTTCTGGACTTCTGTTGCCTCTTTCTGCATTTTTCTTGCTTCTTTCTGCTCCTCTCTTGCATCTTTCTGCAATTGTCTTGGTTCTTTCTTCAGTACTCTTGCTTCTTTCTGCGCCTTACTTCCTCTTTCTGTACATGTCCTACCTATGTAGGCATAGTTAGAAAATAGCATTTTAAAAACCTCAAAAATTCACTGAAAAAAACACAGGTTTCAGGGACGTTATAGTTAGTATTAGCATTTAAAAAACCTTAGAAATTCATTGAGAACAACAGATGTTTCAGGGATGTTATAGTTAGGAATTATCACTGAAAAAACAACACAGGTTTCAGGGACGTTATAGTTAGGCTGACATTTCACTCGTACAAAACCACAGAAATTCAGCCGTTTAGTTAGCTGAGCTAACTAGAAGTTCAACCTCCGCAATGCACTGCTGATGATGTCACATATTACATCACTCAAGACATGGTCAGTGACATCACTGATTACATTATCTACTTAATATCTGATGCTCCTCCTCACACCCTAATATAACCTTTCATACACCCACTCTAAAATACAGACTGCCATTCGCAAACCATAGACACACCAATACCAGTTAGTACATACCCACTCACTGATTCATAGGTCTGCACACATCCACTTATTCACCCATACAGTCAGTCATACTCGTTGACTCATCAATACAGCCACTGATATCTGCACTCATACACCCATACAGACACTCGCATACAGCCACTCGCCCGTAGTTACACAGTCAGTCACCCAAAGAATCAATCACACTGCCATTTACTCACCTTTACAGTTAAACACACTCCACCTCACTTATTTATACAGATACTAACACATTCTTACTCTCTCATACAATCACTGACACAAGCACATACTCATCCATACAACAACTCTCACAATCACTCTCACATATAGTCAATTATATACTCCAGCACTCACATATGCAATCACTCACATATAAACCACTGAGACATCCATTCACTCACGAACACAGCCATACGCACCCTCATGAACCCATACAGCCCCTCGCAGATGGACTCATGAACCCATACACCCAGTGAATCACCCACTCACACATCCATTCACCCCCTCACACAAACACTCAGGCACCCATACAGGTACTCAGACAACCAATCATTAACCCATATAGATACTCATGTCGCTACTTATCAACCCATGCAGCCACTTACACACAAACTTACAGACTGATACAGACATTCACACAGATTTGTCATTCTCCCATGCATTTACTTAGACATGCTTAATAACTCACTTACACAGTCAGTCACGCATGCACAAAATCATCCATTCAGACATTTATAATCCCACTCATTCTTCAATAAACCTTGGTGTATGTGTGTGTGGGTGCGTCGGACAACCCCGTGCCGTCCTAGCACATGGCACAGGGAATCCCCTTTCACCCCCAACAGCCTCGGGAGCTGGGTAAGAGCTTCCGCCTGCTCCTGAGGCTGCAGCTTTGGTTTCCCTGAAATGACGATCAGTGCACACGTTGGGCTGAGCTGATGTAATTTCAGTGAAACCGAAACTGAAATGAGCCAAGTGGCTATCTCAGCCCCCTGAGCACGTAGAAAAATGGGAGAGGTATCATTAGAAAGGGGAGAATCTCCCCTTTCCAATGGTACCCCTCCCTGGTGGATCCCTGCTTGCTTTTTTATTTATTTTTATTTTATTTTAAAAAACAAATTGGGGGCAGGCCCTGGGGGATGGGGTCCCCAGGGCCAATAAATTAGAAAAAGAAGGGGGGCTACACAGCCCCCCTTCTAAAACAAAAAAACAAAAAAAGACGAGATCGGGCCGGAAGCCACGCCCCCTCCTTGCACCACTCTGCAAACGCTCCCCCTGGCGAGTTTGCGGAGGGGGAACTAATTCCCCTTGAATACTGCGGGTCCCTGAGGGCCAACTAGCCCACCAGGAACCTCCAGTATGCGCCAGGGGGCTGCGTTGCAGAGAGGTGTAATGAGGCCACGCCCCTTTTTACACCTCTCTGCAATGCAGCTCCGTGGCGCTTACTGGAGGTACCTGGTGGGCTAGTTGGCCGCCAGGGGACCTCAGGATTCAAAGGGACATAATACCCCAACTTAAAACGCGCCACGGGGTGCGTTTGCACAGTGGTGAAGGTAGGGGGCGGGGCCTGAGGTGATGTGTGCAAACACGCCCTGTGTTGGGTTTTAAGTTGGGGAATTAATTCCTCTTCAATCCAGAGGTCCCCTAGGGGCCAATTAGTCCACCAGGTACCTCCAGTAAGCGCCACAGAGCTGCGTTGTAGAGTGTTGTAAAAAGGGGCATGGCCTCTGAACACCTCTCTGCAACGCAGCTCCCTGGCACATACTGGAGGTACCTGGTGGGCTAGTTGGCCCCCAGGGGACCGCAGGATTGAAGAGGAATTAATTCCCCAACTTAAAACGCGCCACAGGGCGTGTTTGGACACATCACCTCAGGCCCCACCTCCTTCCTTCACCATTGTACAAATATTCCTCTAAAATCCGCCGAACTATGAATTCAGATTTACTCACCTGTTATCAGGAGAGAACCCAGTGCTGCATCTTTTAGCCCAGCACTGACCCTGGAAAGTAATTCTAAGCGTACTTACCAGTAACTTGTATTTCCTTCCATAGGAATCCATTGTGTGGTTTTCAGCAGAAAAGTTTCTAAGTGTTACAAACTATAAATATTCCTAAAAAAATCATCTGTATGACTTAAACACATTCTTTCAACTGTTTTACAGGAGATTCACCAGTGCTGGATCCAGGATCCACCACTGAGTAAAAAAAAGTAACGATAACACTACTTACCCGCTAAGTGAATTTTCTGCCATAGGATAACATTGGTGATTCTATGTGAAAAGATTTCTAAGTGTCAACTTTTAAAATACAATAATATTTCTTAAAAATCACTACTGTAACCAAAACGCTTTTACTCAACTGTTTACAGGAGATGTCCAAGGACTGTATCTAGGATCCAGTCCTGTGGTTAGAAAAGTAATCCATAAAGTAACTAATTGCATTTGACTAGAAATTCCCATTGAACTCAATGTTGCATTGTGTTTGAAATTGTGTTGCCCATTGCA
Organism: Triturus cristatus; assembly: GCF_964204655.1. Lineage (NCBI taxonomy): Eukaryota > Metazoa > Chordata > Amphibia > Caudata > Salamandridae > Triturus > Triturus cristatus. Next base: position 285,346,722 of record NC_140594.1, on the reverse strand, counting down.
ACAACTATAACTACTGTACTTAAAAGTCTATTGCCGATTTGCAAAGTATTTAAACTAAAGTAATTAATTCTGAGAAAGAATATTTTGTATTGTAATGTATAATGTAATTATAATGTAATAAAAAAAATCTGAAAGTAAATAGTTTAAAAAATGTAGTAAATCAGTAAAAAAAAAATCAGTATAACAATTAATACATTAAAATTTGTCATTTAAAAAACCTTTGCAATTCACTGAAAAAACCATAGGTTTCAGGCTTGATATAGTTAGGAATTAGCATTTAAAAAACCTTTGAAATTCACTGAAAAAAACATAGGTTTCAGGCCTGATATAGTTAGGAATTAGAATTTAAAAAACCTTAGAAATTCACTGGAAAAAACAATAGGTTTTAGGGGTGTTATAGTTAGCTGGACATTTCACTCGAAAAAAAACATTGAAATTCCTCTGATATAGTTAGTTGTACTAACTACATCTCGCGCGCCCGCAATCCACTGCTGATGATGTCACATATTACATCATTCATGACATGGTCAGTGACATCACTTATGACATCTCAAATGACATCACTGATGACATCATCCACGTGACAATCAGATACAGATACACCTCATCATACACTAGTATAACCTTTCATCACTCACTGTAAAATACAGAGTGCCAGATTTAAAACCATTGACACACCAATACAAGTTTCTAAACACCCACTCAGTGATTCCTAGATCTATACCCACATCTAATCACTTACCTATAGATTCACTCATACATGCTGTCAATGATCAATAGAACACTATCAAATATACTTATACACCTATATCGACATTACACACCAGCACACATCCTAATCACTTATGAAGTCATCCTACTCACTTATGCAAACAATGGATCATACTTACTTTTACTTAGCTATACACTTATAAAAACACCACTTCATCTATTCATATAGATAACTCATACTTAGTGTGTTATAAAAACACTATTACAAGTATACAGTTATCCATACAGTCACTCATACAATCACTGAGTCTTATGTATACTTATTTATATACAACTGACACATACACTGGCTTTTATTTTTCTAGTTTGTTGGACAAGTACCATTGAGACATATATTGGCTCATCGCCACACCCATAAAGATATTCACTCACCCAAACAACTGTTATAACATGTAGTTTTATCTTCAGATACCTACTGAATCAACTATTCACACATCTTTGGGCAGTCACACACCCCCCACCGAACCACACACACATTCACTCTCCCATACAAATACTCAGTTAACTAATCAATAAATAACATAGACTTTCACGTAGCTAGTAACCAATTGGTGCAGCAGTTTACACAACAACTGACTAAGTGATACAGCTATTCACACAGTTTAGTCACTATCCAATATATTTAGTGAGACACTATAAATTAGTCAAGTAAACAGTCAATCACACTGCTACTAAATCCTCCATCCAGATATTTTTATTTATATAGCCACTCATTCTTCAATGCAAATTGCTATATATATATATATATATGTATATAATACATATTTAAATAACAAACCAAACCACATTCACTGGATGATGTCATCAGTGATGTCACTGATCAGGTCATGAATGATGTAATATGTGACATCATCAACAGTGGATTGTGGGCGTGCGAGATCTAGTTAGTACAACTAACTATATCGGAGGAATTTCAGTGGTTTTGTTCGAGTGAAATGTCCAGCTAACTAGAACACCGCTAAAACCTATTGTTTTTTCAGTGAATTTCTAAGGTTTTTTAAATGCTAATTCCCAAATATATCAGGCCTGAAACCTATGTTTTTTATATTAAACCAATCCTGAATTTCTGGCATACAAAGACAGGCGCTGACTCCGTGGGACGATAAATCAAAGAAATGTTTATTTCACAAGGACGCCCAGACGCGTTTCGACGGATAAACCGTCTTCTTCACTACATCTGGTCCCTCTACAGTGTTTGTTTATATCACTGAAACGAGGCACATTCCACCATAGTTGCCACAGCAACTCTATACATAGGCATAAAGAAAATATCAGGTATGTCTAAACCATATAACCAAAATTGTAATGCAGTAATTAAATAAGATACACTTCGCATTTAACCTGTATGGGGAAAAATATTAATGCGTATTAGCAAGGAAAACACCATGTGTTAGTTTAACTCTGCATAAAATACTATGATAATGCACTGGTGTGTGAAATTCAATGTGTCAAACTGGTTTCATGCTTGTTTGTAAAGCCCAAGTGGGCAGACAAGCAAAGTGTTAAAAAATGAAAAAATATAATGAAGGTGTGTGTGCCATGAAAAATTAAAGTATTGTGAAAAGAGAAAGATCCACACGTTGCGGATCGGAGTTCAGGAGCGGGATACGTACACAGTTAGGCATTTGCTAATTTTTAGAGATGTACATTGAGCGCTTCGTCAGCATTCATCCCGTTGGGGATCTTGCTGTCCAGAAGTATAATGTATTTCGATTCCAGTCGTCTCAGACTTAATTGTCTGTTCCCTCCCCTTATGTTTTTTGCAATGCTGTCAATTACAAAATAGGATAGTTCATCTATTCTGCCCTCATGATGTAGGTTGATATGTCTCGCTACCGGATAAGTCGGGTCATCATTTGTGATGGCCCTGAGGTGTTGCAATATCCGGACATGTACAGGATGTATCGTACTCCCTACATACATTTTGTTGCAGGTACAGCGAAGGACATATACTGCGAAATCCGTTTTGCAAGAAAAACTTTCTCGGATTTCAAAAGGGGTTTTTCTAAGGGGAAGAGAGATGGTTCTTGTGTTCACACCATGTTTGCAGGCCTTGCATTTAGAGCATTTCTGAAAACCCCTCTGTGGTCTGAGCCAAGTTCCCCCTTTGTTGTGTATGGGTGCGTTGTTTACCAATTCTTGTTGCATGCTCTTGGCTTTTTTAAACGCCAACTGGGGGAATTTTGTGCAGGTTGGTCCTATGGTAGGGTCATTCCGTACTAAGTGCCAGTGTCTGTAACGGATCTTTCTTAAATTCGTGTGGTAAGTGTTGTAGCCTGTAATATATATATATATATATATATATATAATCATTCACTTAAAAAACCATAGGTTTCACACGTTATAGTTAGCTGGACATTTCCCTCGTAAAAAACCAATGAAATTCCCCCGTTATAGTTAGTGCAGGCAACTACAACTCACGCGACCGCAATCCTCTGGTGATGACGTCAGATATTACATCACTGTATTTAGACACCTATTTACCCATGTCTTGTTCCATTAATCTTTAGCTATACATATATTCCAAATATTTATTTTTCAGAAAGACACATATGTAATCAGTGATGTAATATCTGACAGCATCAGCAGAGGATTGCGGTCGCGTGAGTTATAGTTGCCTGCACTAACTATAACGGGGGAATTTCATTGTTTTTTTACGAGGGAAATGTCCAGCTAACTAGAACATGTGTGAAACCTATGGTTTTTTAAGTGAATTTGTACGGTTTTTTAAATGCTAAGTTATGTATTTATTAATATATTTTTTTTCAGGTTCTTCACCGTGCGCGCACCGTGCGCGCAAGGTGCGCTTCTCGCAACGTGCGCGCGCTGTGGGGGCTCGGTGCGCTTCGCTCACCGAGCGCCCACGATGCGTTGTGCGTGCCGTGCCGCGCTTTTTCGAAAAAAAAAAAAAGTTTTTTTCATCCTTGGGGGTCCTTCAGTGACCCCCTGACAAAGGCTAGGGGGTCAGGAACTGTCCACCCTGCCCCCTTTTCACATTCTCCACCTTTGTTTTTCACTGCCTCAGACTGCGAGAGACAAAATGGTGGCCGACACTTCCTGATTTCGACCGATTCGAATGTTTACTGACATCTAACAACCAATCAGAATTGCGCTCGCGCACGTCACCGTGACGAATCCCCCCGAGACTTTCAGGGTAGGAGCGGAGCGCCCCACCTATTTTGAAAATTTCGCGAGGATTCATCAATCGGCACCAAAGTTATTCCAAATAGAATGTTGCGGATTTCCTATGGAAACACGGTCCTAACTATAACTATCTACTGGCGACCGCCAGTAGATAATAGATGTGTGTGTGTGTATATATATGTGTGTGTATATATATATATATGTGTGTGTGTGTGTGTGTGTGTGTGTGTGTGTGTGTGTGTGTGTGTGTGTGTGTATATGTGTGTGTATATATATGTGTCCGTATACAATCACAGCTCCTCCAAGGAAATCCGCCCGGTGGCGCACAAAAGCCGGTGGAGCCACAGCCGGCAGTAAGTTTTTGGCAAAGTCACAAATTACTGCGCGGTGTCAGTTTCCAGTTTTACAGACAGTAAATCATTATTCCAATGTTACGCGTTTCGAGAGAAACTATCTTGTTCGTGTGAACAAGAGAGTTTCTCTCGAAACGCGTAACGTTGGAATAAAGATTTACTGTCTGTAAAACTGGAAACTGAGAGCGTGCAGTAATTTATGACTTTGCCAAAAGAAAAATGTGTGTGTGTATATATATATGTATATGTGTGTGTGTGTATATATATATATATATATATATATATATATATATATATATATATATATATATATATAATGTATGTATATATATATATATATATATATAACCTACTGGCGGTCGCCAGTAGGTAGTTATAGTTAGGACCCCTTTTCCATAGGAAAACCTCAACATTCTATTTTGAATAACTTTGGCGCCGGTCGATGAATCCTCGCGAATTTCTCAAAATAGGTGGGGCGCTCCGCTCCTACCCTGAAAGTCTCGGGGGGATTCGTCAAGCGGGGGCTGAGATAAAAGGGGGGTCCCAAAACGCGTTTTTCCCATGCATTTTTCCATAGGACCTTTAGAACGAGCTACAGCCCGAACGGCTGAACAGAATTACTAGAAATTTGGCAGAGAGGTAGTCCCTAGGTCAAGGAAGTGCCTTTTGTAGGTTTGGTGTAAATCTGTTCAGTAGATTCTGAGAAAATAGCCTTTAAATCAATATATATATCTGAGCCCGCTTACGGTACGCTTACCGTACGCTTACCGTAAGCGTACGGTGGCGTGCGCGAGCGCGATTCTGATTGGCTCTTAGATCTTAGTAAACATTCGAATCGGCCGAAACCAGGAAGCGGCGGCCGCCATTTTGTCTCTCGCACTGAGTGCTGTTTATCAAACAAGATGGCCAAAAACATGTTACGGGGCTGTTTTGACAACTCCCTTCCACATAGTCATGTTGAGGGAGTCCCCAAACATCCCCCAAGAGCAAAAACGGTTTTATTTTTTTTTCGGCAATTTCGCCGAGTACGCTTACCGTACGCTTACCGTACGGTAAAAAAAAAACACTATCCACACTTACCCCACCCCATGTGCTTTTGGTGGCCGTAGGCCACCAAATGTACAGGGCTTATTAATAGGTAAAAAAAACTAAATTTTGGCAACATGAAATTATAAAATCGAAATAAAAAAAACACTATCCACATTGACCCCACCCCCTGTGCTTTTGGTGGCCGAAGGCCACCAAATGTACAGGGCTTATTAAAGTTGATAAAAACCGTGCACGGAACGAACTGCGTTAAGTGGGCGCGCACGCCTCGAATGGCGTAAAGTAACTTAGCATTTAAAAAACCGTACAAATTCACTGAAAAAACCATAGGTTTCACACACGTTATAGTTAGGAATTAGCATTTAAAAAACCTTGCAAATTCACTGAAAAAACCATAGGTTTCACACATGTTATAGTTAGCGGAAATTTTACTGATAAAAAACCAGTGAAATTGCCCCGTTATAGTTAGTGCTGGCAACTATAACTCACGCGACCGCAATCTTCTGCTGATGACATATGTGTCTTTATGAAAAAAAAATATTTGTAATATATGTATAGCTAAAAATGTATGGAAGAAGACATGGGCAAATAAGTGTCTAAATACAGTATTAGCATCAGCAGAGGATTGCGGTCGCGTGAGTTATAGTTGCCAGCACTAGCTATAACGGGGCAATTTCACTGGTGTTTTATCAGTAAAATTTCCGCTAACTATAACATGTGTGAAACCTATGGTTTTTTCAGTGAATATATATATATATATATATATATATATATATATATATATATATATATATATATATATATATATACATTGAAAAAACCATAGGTTTCAGGCACGTTATAGTTAGGAATTAGCATTTAAAAAACCTTAGAAATTCACTGAAAAAACCATAGGTTTCAGGGGCGTTATAGTTAGCTGGACATTTCACTCGTACAAAACCATTGAAATTCCCCCGTTATAGTTAGTTCAGCTAACTATAACTCGCGCGCCCGCAATGCACTGCTGATGATGTCACATATTACATCACTCATGACATGGTCAGTGACATCACTGATGACATCTCAAATGACATCACTGATGACATCATCTTTGTGATAGTGGCAGACCTCCTTTCCCCCTAATATAACCTTTGATACACACATTCAAAAATAGAAACTAAAATTTTCAAAACAATGGACATACCAATATCAGTTACAACAACCTATTCAGTAATTCTAAGATCCACACACACATCCACTCATTCACCAACAGTCCTATACAGTCACTCATACATGTACTCACTCATCATATGTACTCATACACCTATACATCCTGTTACACAACGCCACTCATCCATAGAGTTCCTCACACACATAGTCACTCATGCTAATAAAGAATCAAACATCCATTTACTTGCATATACAGTTATACACACACCACCACACTTACTTCTACAGAAACTTACACATACTTAGTCTTTTAAACAATCACTTATAGAAACACATACTTATTCATACAGGAACTCTTTCAATCTCTCACTCTCACATATACTCACTTATATACACCAATAGTCACATATACTAGTTTAAAACATATGTAGTTACTCATAAAGACACTATTGAGACAGTCTATCACTCACTAACACACCCATGCACACTCATCCACCAATACAGTCCTGCACACATGCTGTCTTCAACACATACAAACAGTGAGTCACTCATTCATGCACTTATGCACTACGTAATACCCCCACCGAACCATACAGACACTCAGACGCTCATTCTGATACTCAATAAACCAACTAATAACCTATATAGACACTCATGTAGCTACTCAGCAACCCATGCAGCCACTTATACACAAAGTGAGAGACTGATACAGATATTTACATATTTAAACATTACTCACTAAGCCATGTATTCACTAAGATACACTTAATCAGTCAGTTATACAATCTATTTTTCAAAAACAAATCATCCATTTAAACACTTATATACCCATTTATTCTTCCATCGACCTTGAGATATACATATATAAAACATATGTCATTTTCTGAAAAACACACATTCACTGGATGATGTCATCAGTGATGTCATTTGAGATGTCATCAGTGATTTCATGAGTGATGTCACTGACCATGTCATGAGTGATGTAATATGTGACGTCCTCAGCAGTGCATTGCGGGCGCGCGAGTTATAGTTAGCTGAACTAACTATAACAGGGGAATTTCAATGGTTTTGTACGAGTGAAAAGTCCCGCTAACTATAACGCCCCTGAAACCTATGGTTTTTTCAGTGAATTTCAAAGGTTTTTTAAATGCTAATTTCTAACTATGGCTACAGAGATAGGACATGTGAAGAAAGAAGAAAAAAACGCACAGAAAGAAAAAAAAGAAATGCAGAAAGAAGCAACAGAAGTCCTCAAAGATGAAGAAAAGTGCAGGAAGAAGGATAACGTGCAGGAAGAACAAACAGAAGAACAGAAAGAAGCCTTGTTGCAAAATCATCCTGTACCCTCAACGTTTTCAGACGGATACTGGTGGTAACTGAGTCTGACTAACCAGTCCTAGAGCCAGTGCTATGTTAAAAGACACTCAGAATACAGTGAAAACACCTACATACACTAGGGAACACTATGCGTTGGGGTCCCCCTGTGATCAGCATGACCTCCTCTGTAAGCACCTAGTATATAATAGGGCAGGTGATTAAAACTACCTCTTAAAACGCGCCACAGGGCGTGTTTGCACATGTCACCTCAGGCCCCGTCCCCTCACTACCCCACTGTGTAAACACACCCTGTGGCAGTTTTAAGTTGGGAGATTAAGTCCCCTTGAATCCTGAGGGTCCCTAGGGTCCAACTAGACCACTAGGTACCTCCAGTAAGCGCCACAGAGCTGCGTTGCAGAGAGATGTAAAAAGGGGCATGGCCTAGACCACCTCTCTGTAACGCAGCGCAGTGGCGCGTACTGGAAGCCCCTGGTGGGCTAGTTGGCCCCCAGGGTCCCTCAGGATTGAAGGGGAATTATTTCCCCAACTTAAAACGCGCCACAGGGCGTGTTTGCACACGTTAACTCAGGCCCCGTCCCCTCCCTTCACCACTGTGTAAACGCGCCCTGTGGCCGTTCTAAGTTGAGAGATTAAGTCCCCTTGAATCCTTAGGGTCCCTAGGGTCAAACTAGCCCACTAAGTACCTCCAGTAAGCGCCACAGAGCTGCGTTGCATAGAGGTGTAAAAAGGGGCGTGGTCTCAGAACACCTGTCTGCCACGCAGCTCCCTGGCGCATACTGGAGATACCTGTTGGGCTAGTTGGCCCTCAGGGACCCTCATTATTGAAGGGGAATTAATTCCCCAACTTACAACTGGCCAGGGGGTGCATTTGAAGAGTGCTGCTAGGAGGGGGCGTGGCCTCCGGCGCGATGCCAGTCTTTTATTTATTTTTTTAAGAAGGAGGGCGGTGTGGCCCCCCCTCTTTTTCTAATTTACTGGCCCTGGGGACCCCATCCCCCAGGGCCTGCACCCTAATTTTTTTGTTTAAAAAAAACAAATTTGGCCCTCCCAAGGCCTTAATCAGCCCCGGGGACCCCAACCCCCGGGTCAAGGCCTTTTTTTTTTTTTTTTATTCTTTAGGAGGGGGCTGCGTTGCCCTCCTCCTCAGGCCACTTATGGCCCCGGGGACCCCATCCCCCGGGGCCGGCCTTTGTTTTTTATTATTTAAAAAAATATATATTTTTAGAAACACTTAGGACATGCTGGACAAACCGTATGTACCTATCACCATGAGGATTTGCGTGATAATCATTAAAAGGCAACTATGCATAGACTGACGTGTCTGACGCCCTACCGTGCCTAATCCCGGTGCCCCCGCTGGTGGGTACTCTCCAAGTAGACACCCTTGTCGTTTATTTATACAAACCTGGGTAGCTATTGACGGGCACATTTAATATACACGCACACCAAGCCATTCGAAGGGGATTCGACAAAAATTCGACCAAACTATGCAAGAAACCCCCCTTACGGTTAATAAAACACACATCCACCGCCGGATGTGTAATACTTTTTATTTTACTCTCCGGAAAGGAGACGAACCTCACTTGAGTCACAGCGTGCTCCTGGCTGAGCCCAATGCTGTGTTACACCCACCAGTGCCCGCCGAGTGCCTCACACCTCTGTGTTGTATTCCACCAGCTAGTGCGTATGCTATGACACTCTCTAGCCCATGTGCACTGTAACACCACCCTGTGAATATGTCGTGCCACACTTGCCTTCACACGGGTTATATTGCCCCATCTAACGTGCCTTCCTCGATGCCTATGTTATAACGCACAGCGCTATGCCATACATATTACGATCTGGGATCCATATCTTTGTCACAGTGCATATGCAACGTTACACTCCCCAGCACATATTTTATATATCTGAAAGAAACACGTTAGTTAGATTCCTCACCTTAGAATATCCCCAGGCGTCAGACTGGATCCGGAAGATTTTTCGTCAGCAATACCCCTTGCGCGTCGCTAGGCGTCGTCTGCGGCTCCGCGTCCGTCGTCGGCGTCGTGCGCCGGGATGACGTCGTCGGAGTACTTAGACGCCGCCCTCGCGCGCTGACGTTAGTTCTTCTTTTTTCCGCGCCAGTAAGCGCAGATCCGGGAGAGCTACCCCTTTTAGTCTTTTTTGACTAAATCTTTTTGATCATTTTTGATCCTTGTCTGTCGACATCTGGTGCCGGTAGGATGCCTGGGTTCAAGGCTTGTGAAGATTGTCATCGACTGATGTCGGTGACCGATCACCACCGCCGGTGCCTCTACTGCTTAGGCCTCGACCACGACGCGGAGTCGTGCAACGACTGTCAGGCCCTGACTTCGAAGGCTAGGCGGGAGCGGTCCCGCAAGCTTCTGGAGCTTCGCCACTCGGCTCCGCGTCGTGCGCGATCCCGGTCCAGGAGGAGGTCCAAGGATCGCTCGCGGAGCCCTAGCCGACGCCACCATCGCTCGTCGGGCTCCAAGTCGTCGGGTAAGTCCAAACACTCTAAGAAGTCCAAGCGGCGACATCGCTCTTCGGACTCCCCTCGCCGGTCGCGCGACTCGGCCGAGGGTCCAAGTGGTTCCACCCCCGCGGCTCCGGCGGAGCCGCAGGTGCCGCGTCCGCCCCCATACCTTCCGGTCCCTGGGGCTGACGCGGCGCCGGCGGAGATCAGTGCCTTCCTCTCGGCCATGAGGAGCCTGGCCCCGCCGTCGACGCCCGCTGGCGCGCCTTCGGGCCCCGCGGACTCGACTGGGCGACCTCGCGTGCCGGCGGCTCCGGCCCCGGCGCCGTCGACGACTCCGGTCTCGACGCCGCAGGTCCCCGCGGGGCCCTTGCCTGGGCCCCAGTCGACGCCGGTTGACCTTGTCACTCCTCCACCGACGCCTGAACCACCGACGCCGTCACCGGCGCCACCGACGCCGACGCCTGTGACGCCGACGCCCCGGTTTAGCCCTCATCCGGACCCGACGCCGGCACGGCGTCCGCCGACGCCGCATCCGACGCCGCTTGAGTCCTACCATCTCTACAGTCCGGTTCCGATCATTCCTCCTGTTTATCAGGAATCGGAAGAAGGGGGCGACTGGGAGGGGTTCGAGGACCCTCTGGCTGTTCAGTCACAGCTTTCTCAGGACTGGGCAGATGAACTGGGGGAGGCCAGCGGACTGGACACCTCGCCTGACGCTGGATTCACTTCTCCTCCGACCGTGGCTTCGGAGGAGGGTGCAGCATTTTCTGTGGTGCTGCGCAAGGCGGCTGAGGCCCTTGGGCTCGAGTTGCCTGCCGTGGCTGTGAGGACCAACATCCTCACTGAGGTGCTTCAAACCTCAGCAAGCTCCACTGAGCCTCTGCTGCCGTTCAACGAGGCCCTCACTGACGTTCTGCAGGGCACCTGGTCCAAGCCCTCCACAGTTCCTCCTGTGGATAGGAACGTTGCCAGGCGCCACCGCCCTGCTCCGGGCGACCCCAGTTTCCTGTCCCAACACCCCACCCCCGAGAGTCTGGTTATCCAGGCCTCTACTTCCCAATCCTCCTTCCCGACCGCTCCGCCGGACCGGGATTCCAAGAGACTCGAGCAGTTTGGCAAGAAACTGTTCTCGTCCCTTAGTTTGGGCCTGCGGTCCTTAAATACCGCCTGTCTCTTGGACCGTTATTCCCATTCCCTGTGGGATACGGTGGAGGACGTGCTGCCCCTGTGTCCGGAGGAGGTCCGGACGCGTCTTACCCAGGCTTTGGCCGATGGGAGGGATGCGGCACGGCACGCCATACGATGTGGGCTTGACACCACGGACTCGCTAGGTCGGGCGATTTCCACCACGGTGGCGCTCCGCCGCCACGCCTGGATGCGGTCCACGTCATTTTCCGGGGATGTCCAGAACACCCTCATGGACATGCCCTTTGATGGCACTCGCCTGTTTGGTGAGAAGGCGGACAGTGCGCTGAACCGTTTTAAGGACTCCCGGGCTACGGCCAAGTCCTTGGGCCTCTCGGCTCCGCGGGCGCACACCTCCGCTTTTCGCCCCTTTCGTGGCCAAGGAAGGGGCGCCTCCTTCCGTCCGCAAAGCCACCAGCCGCAGAACCAACCTGCGCGCGGTCGCGGACGTGGCTTCCGCCGTGGCGGAAATGGAGGTCGACGTGGTCAGCCCACATCCACCCCGGCAGCATCCGCCTCAAAGCCTTCCTAGTCCGAGCTTTCAGGCCCATACCACGCCAGTGGGCGGCAGAGTTCGCCATCACCTGCTCCACTGGCGGTCCATAACATCGGACAGGTGGGTGCTGCAAATCGTCCGAAGGGGCTACTCCCTCCCCTTCGAGACGACCCCTCCAGCCATGCCACCGCAGCACCACCGTATCTCGGGGGATCATTTGGATCTTCTCCGCGAGGAAGTTTCGGCTCTCTTGGCCAAGGGGGCCGTCGAGCGCGTTCCGAGTCCAGAAGTAGGTCGTGGTTGTTATTCCCACTACTTTCTGGTTCCCAAGAAGGGCAAGGGGGGCCTGCGCCCTATCTTGGACCTCCGGAACGTCAATGCCTTCCTCCGAAAGGAGAGGTTCAAGATGCTCACGTTGGCTCAGGTTTTAGCTGCCCTAGACCCTGGAGACTGGATGGTAGCGTTGGACTTGCAGGACGCATATTTCCATATCCCCGTCCTGCCGGCCCACCGGCGTTACCTGCGGTTCACGGTGGGCCAAGGGCACTTTCAGTTTACCGTGCTCCCCTTCGGCCTCACCAGTGCCCCTCGGGTGTTCACGAAAGTGATGGCGGTGGTCGCAGCTCATCTGCGCAGATCAGGGGTCCCAGTCTTCCCCTATCTCGACGACTGGTTGTTGAAGGCGGGCTCGCCCCAGGCAGTCGTCTCCCACCTCCAGACTACGGCGGATCTCCTGCATTTGCTGGGGTTTTCCATCAACGTGCCGAAGTCACACTTGAGCCCCTCTCAGAAGCTCCTCTTCATCGGAGCGGTTCTCGATTCGGCGCAGTTCCGGGTCCATCCTCCGGAACAGCGGGTCCGGGATATACAGGCCCTGATTCCCATCTTTCGGCCTCTATCCCGGGTTTCGGTCAGGCTAGTGTTGCGGCTTCTGGGGCTGATGGCCTCCTGCATCCTACTAGTGCATCACGCCAGGCGGCGCATGCGGGCTCTGCAGTGGGACCTGAAGTTTCAGTGGGCCCAGCATCACGGCAACCTGTCCGACCATGTCTTGATCTCGGAGGGTACTGCACAGCAGTTGCAGTGGTGGCTCACGGACCGCGAGTGGGTCAAGGGCAAGAGCCTCTCCCTTCCCCAACCGGAGCATGTCGTAGTGACGGATGCGTCCCTCCTGGGATGGGGTGGCCATTTGGGAGAGGCGGAGATCAGAGGCCTCTGGTCTCCGGCGGAGTCTCGTCTCCACATCAACCTGTTGGAGTTGAGAGCGATCCGGCTTGCACTGAAAGCCTTCCTTCCCTCTGTCAGGGGAAGTGTCGTGCAGGTGTTCACGGACAACACCACCGCCATGTGGTACTGCAACAAACAGGGCGGGGTGGGGTCGTGGACCCTTTGTCAGGAGGCTCTGCGCCTCTGGACATGGCTGGAACACCAGGGCGTCACCCTGGTGGTTCAACATCTGGCGGGCTCTCTGAACGCCAGAGCAGACGAACTCAGCCGCCGGTGCATGATGGATCACGAATGGCGTCTGAACTCCGAAGTGGTGCAAGGCCTCTTTCAGCAGTGGGGAGAGCCTTGGTTAGATCTATTCGCCACCGAAGAGAACGCGCAATGTCAGCAGTTCTGCGCGTTGGAATTTCCAAGGCGGCACTCGCTCGGCGACGCTTTTCGTCACGAGTGGAGTTGCGGTCTGTTGTACGCCTTTCCGCCTATACCACTTCTGCCCAGAGTGCTGAAGAAGATCAGGCGCGACCGGGCCCAAGTCATCTTGGTGGCTCCGGATTGGGCACGAAGATACTGGTATCCCGAGCTACTCAGTCTGTTGACCGATCCCCCGATACGTCTGCCCCTTCGGGAGGATCTTCTGTCGCAGCAGCAGGGGACGGTCCTCCACCCGAACCTGTCCAGCCTCCACCTCCATGCGTGGAGATTGAGCGGCGGCAGTTGATGCCATTTGACTTGCCTCCTGAAGTCTGTGATATCATTCTGGCAGCCAGGCGTCCCTCCACAAAGTCGGTATACGCCTGCCGGTGGAACAAATTTGTGGCATGGTGCACAGCAAAGGCTGTGGATCCCCTTTCCGCCCCTCTTTCTGAGGTTCTCCTCTTCCTTCTTTCTCTGGCCCGGCAGGGCTCTGCCCTGGGCACCCTGAAAGGTTATCTTGCTGCCATCTCCGCCTTCTTGCGGCTTCCTGATCAGCCTTCTCTTTTCAAGTCCCCTGTGGTTACACGCTTTCTCAAAGGCATTACACACACGTTCCCTCCTGTCCCTTTTGTAATGCCTCAGTGGGACTTGAATCTGGTTTTGACATTCCTGATGTGCGCTCCCTTCGAGCCTCTTCACAATTGCCCTCTTCGTCTTCTAACTCTAAAGACTGCTTTTCTGGTAGCCATCACCTCGGCTAGACGGGTGAGTGAGCTCCAGGCTTTATCTTCAAAGCCTCCTTTTCTATCTGTTCATCCGGACAAGGTTGTCCTTCGGCCTCGTCCCTCCTTTCTTCCTAAAGTGGTGACTCCATTTCACCTTGGGCAGTCTGTCACCTTGCCCACCTTCTTTCCGCCTCCGCATCCTTCCAAAGAGGAAGAGAGGCTCCACCGTCTGGACCCAAAACGTGCGCTCTCCTTTTATCTGGACCGCACCAAACAGTTCCGGGTGGACGACCAGCTTTTTGTTGGGTACGTGGGCGCTAAGAAGGGGAAAGCTGTGCACAAACGAACCATCTCTCGGTGGGTCGTTTTGTGTATAAAAATCTGCTATTCCTTGGCTAAAAAGGACCCTCCTGTTGGGCTGCGCGCCCATTCTACTCGGGCCACAGCGGCTACTACTGCTTTGGGACGGGGTGTCCCTTTGCAGGACATCTGTCAGGCGGCAACGTGGGCTTCGCTACACACGTTTGCCAGGCATTATTGCCTTGACAGCCAAGTCCGGAGGGATGGCTTCTTTGGCCGTTCTGTCCTCCAGGACTTTCTGGTGTGATCTTGGTTCGCAGACCCACCACCGGGGATGGTATTGCTTGGGTATCTATTCTAAGGTGAGGAATCTAACTAACGTGTTTCTTTCAGATGAACAAGTTACTAACCTTCGGTAACGATGTATCTGTAAGAAACATTAGTTAGTTAGATTCCTCACCGACCCACCCATCCTCCCCGTTCTGCGAACTGACATCTAGGGTTAAGGTTGTCCTTTCAGGCCCCTAGATTTTATTTTTGGCACCAGTGTCGGTCTTTGCATGGCTCTGCGTTCCTGGCGCGGAAGGCTATGTACAAGAACTGACGTCAGCGCGCGAGGGCGGCGTCTAAGTACTCCGACGACGTCATCCCGGCGCACGACGCCGACGACGGACGCGGAGCCGCAGACGACGCCTAGCGACGCGCAAGGGGTATTGCTGACGAAAAATCTTCCGGATCCAGTCTGACGCCTGGGGATATTCTAAGGTGAGGAATCTAACTAACTAATGTTTCTTACAGATACATCGTTACCGAAGGTTAGTAACTTGTTCTACAATTTTAGAGACTAGTTAGGTTACACAACACTACCCTGTGCATATTACACTCCAAGGCGCATATCGCATAGCACGAGCTAGTGCCTGTGCTATCTCGCGCTCTCCAATGAATCTGTCATTGCGCACAATGTATTGCATATTATATTTCACGCCCCGGTTCATCTTGTATCACACTTTTTGGTGCATAGTTTATACCATATACTATATCTAGTTTTCATTTTCAATCGTGCTCGCAGGACTATTTTCTATATAACACTGCGTCCACCTTCCCTTTTCACGGACATTACTTTTACATTACATTTTGCGATGGGGGGTGGAGGGTCAGGGGGTGTTTCTGCCAAGTGAGCCCGGAGTCACAGTCACAAACGTCCTCTTCTTCCTGAATAAAAGTGAGATTATGCTGCATACTTGTTCATATTTTAAGTAGTTCGCACAGACACACATTTTAAAAACAATAAAGTTCCTAATACCCACCTTCTCTGAACAGTTAGCTTGCTGCCCCATCCACCTCCTCCCTATCCTCTGCTGTCTGAATCCATGGACTAGCCTCCTCCCTCCTGCCATGCATGGTCTGATGTGCTGCCACTGCCCTCCATTTAGCATGATGTACCAGTCCACTCCTCCTGCCCTCCAGTGCCCAATTCTATGGCCCATCATTGACCTCCTGCTTAACCTCTGTGCTTAGCTTGCTGCCCCTATTCTCCTTCCCCCCTGCCATCCGATGTCTTTGTGCATGCCCCTGCTCCATCCCATGGACCTGCCACTCCTATCTACTCTGAGTGTTCTGTTGAGCTGCCACTTCCCTCCCACCTGCCTAGCATTGTCAGATGGCTGTAACCTGTAACTGCCACCTCCACCCTGCCTGTCCACATGCCATGCCCCTATCCCCTTCCTCCTGTCCTCCATGGTCCATTTTACTGCCACACCCTTCTGCCCTCCCTGGTCTGTTGTGCTGCAACTGCTCCTCCTGCCTGCCCCGTGCGGTCTGTTGTGAGGCCCCTTCCCCTGAACTCTCTTGTCTGTGCCCAGGTCCTGACCCTCCCTTCTATCCTCCATGGTCCTTTGTGCATGCCCCTGCACCCTCCTTCTTGCCCATCATAGCCATTGTGCTGCCACTAACCCTCCTGCTTTCCATGCATGGTCTTCTGTGCTGCCATGGCCCCTCCCACCTTCCCTGTGTGGTCAGCTAGCTGCCCCTGCCCCCTCCCACCTTCCCTCCATGGTCTGCGTGTATGACACCATAGTCTCATTGTTGCTCTCCATGGTGTGTCTTGTTTCTAGTGCCCATACTGCCTGACCTCCATGGTCATCTTGCTGCTCCTGCCCTGCCCCCTTGCCCCAGCCCTCTTTTTCCATGTGCAGACCCCTATTCCCTCCCTCCTGGCTTGCCTGTTCCATTGTAATGCCCCTGATCCGTCCCTCCTGCCCTTTATGGTCTGTTATGCTGCAGCTTTCTCTCCTGTCTGTCCATTATGGTCAGCTAGCTACCATTGCCTCTTTCCCCTCTGTCCTCTGTTGTCCATATGCATGGTCCTGTCCCCTACCTATTGCTTTCCATGGATTGTTGTGCTGCACTCCCTGATGCCTGCCCTGTAGGGTCAGTTTGGTGCACCACTCCATGTTTCTCCTGTCCTCTGTTATCCGAGTCCATGTCCCTACCCCAATTCCTCCTGCCTACCATGATCCAATGTACCATACTTGCAAACATTTTGAACTTGGTAAGAGGGAGATTTTGAAAAAAAACTAGGGTATTGATTTTCCCCTTTGAGTTACATTAAAAAAGAGGAGATTGTAGACAGGAGACAGATCAAATAAAGCCCATTTGAGCTTAAAAACATTGGACGTTTCCTGGCTGAAACGGGTCTGTTGGCATGTATGGTTGTACTACCACTGCCTCTTCCTTCTGCCCACAATGGTCTATTATATTGCCACAGCCTCTCTTGCCAGTCCTGTATTGTTGGTTTGTTGCCCCTGCCCCCCTTTCCACTGCCCTCCATAGTCTGTTGTGCTGCCACTGCCCTTCCTGCCTGCCCAGTGTGGTCAATTTGTTGCCTCTGCACTCTCCTACCTGCCTTCAATTTTCAGAGTCCGTGCCCCTGGCCTCTGCCTCTCAACAGTATCCCAATGAACAACTAGATTGCTAACATTCTATATTTATTACAAAAGTGTGCAACGCCTGACGTCATCTTGATGTAATCAAAACTGTAATACCTAGAGTATTTCCTTTAGAAATTACATATATGAGAGGGTCTTATTTGCATCAAAATTATGGTTAGTGCTCTAAAAAACTAAAATGAGGACATATTTTCTGAGTTTTCAAATAGCGACAAAGAACTTTTAAATTATTTGTAATCTTTGTTTTTTTATCCAGTTGACCACTTGATTAAATGTTGCACCTAGGGGAGAGGATGTGGTGTTACTTCCAGAGCTGCAGACTTTGCAACTGGGGAACCAGGTTGGAGTTTCTGCTTCAGCTCAACATTCTGTGATTCTGGTCAAATCATTTAATCTCCCCATGTCTACAACCTGAATGAATTTGATCTTGTGTGATGTAACCAATGCTCATGTAAAGCACTCCAATACCTGACAAGTCTGCACTATATAAAACTGCAAATACACACAAAATAAGTGTTTTGCACACTTCTGTCATTGGGCTACATGTGGGCTACATCTGGGTGATATTTGTGCTGCATTTGGGCTCTTTTGTCTCTGGTGGCCATCTTGGGAGATTTATTTGTTATGAAGTTTCCTAATTTACTCATTTACTGCAGTCTCCTCAGTAGGAAATGCTTTCAGTTTTTTACTTTGATTCCACCAAGAAGGTATTCAGATATGTCACACATTTGCCATAAACTCTGAATGTTAGCACTCCAGTTGCTCATTAGATCACTGTAGTAAAGCTACTGCTCACCACGGAAGTCTGCTGCTGGTATTAAAAGTGTATGTTTCAGTCTGCATGTCAGAATATTTTTATGAAATACAAGAGAATTTGAGAAGTCAAAATGTGCCCTAATTTTTCTTTCTGCAGAACTATTCATAATTTATATGGGAAAATGAACCCCCTCATTTTGTTCCTTTGTAAATTAAATGTTTTAAGTGTTACCACTTTATTCCAATCAAGATGGCTTCAGGTGTGCCATACTTTTGTCATAAGTAAGACTGTTAGCGCTCTAGTTGTTCGTTAGAACACTCTGGGACATTCTGTCATTGGGCTATACTTGGGCTACATCTCGGTGACATTTGTGCTACATTTGGGCTCTTTTGTCTCTGGTGGCCATTTTGGGAGACTTATTTGTTATGATGTTTCCTAATTTCCTCATTTACTACAGTCTCCTCAGTAGGAAAAACGTTCAGTTTTTTACTTTGATTCCATCAAGAAGGCATTCAGATGTGTCACACATTTGCCATAAATTCAGAATGTTAGCACTCTAGTTGCTTATTAGATCACTGTAGTAAAGCTACTGCTCACCAGGGAAGTCTGCTGCTGGTATTGAAAGTGCATGTTTCAGTCTGCATGTCAGAATGTTTTAATGAAATAGAAGAGGATTTGAGAAGTCACTCAAAATGTGCCCTAATTTTTCTTTCTGCAGCACTAATCATACTTTCTATGGCAAAATGATCCCCCTCATTTTGTTCCTTTTTATGTTTAAAACGTTTTTATTGAAACAAAACAAACCATGGGGGAGGGGGGGAGGAGGTTAGGGTACAGTTAATACAATCAAAGAAAAAAGGTGCAACTCAAGAGGGTTGGCGATGGATAGCTCGATGGGCCAGGGGAAAGGCACAGTAAACGAAAGGCTAGAAATGCAAACTGTGGAATCCCTGCGTGCATATCCAACACCCCAAATCTGAGCAATGAAAGCCAGCAGCAACTCGACAAAGCACAATCCACCCCCCTCCCATCCCCCATCCCCCCAGTAAAGAAAGGAAGAAAGAAAAAACAATACCCCACCCCCCCCCCGTCCTATGGTCCCGCGTCAGATTAGTCCTCACCAAAAAGCCCCGCACCCCCCCCCTCCCCCCCCCCCCCCCCCCCTGTCTCGCATGTGATCTAGTCCGCCGGGATCACCGGCGGCGTCAGCCTGAGAAGCCTAAGATACCTCGGACAGGTGAGCTCCCGGAATTCGGTGGACAGCAGCGCTAGAAAGGGTTGCCACAGCTCTTCAAATTGGTCTATTTCCCCCGCCACCGTGAGCGACAACTTCTCCATTCCCAGCACATGCCAAAGCCTATGCAACCAACCCGTGATGGAGGGAACAGTGTTGGTGCGCCAGTGGATAAGGATGTTCTGGACCGCAGACCCCAGCGCAATCGCGATCTGCCTACCCCTGCGGGACTTCAGTGGGTACATTAGGTCATTGGGGAGGCCCAGCAGAACATACGCCGGGAAGCGCGGCAGCTCTATCTCAAAGTGCTTATCCACCTCGTCCAAAACTTCCTTCCAGTAAGCGGTCAGCACGGGGCAATCCCAAAGAATGTGAGAGGGTACCCTCCTGCCCGCAGCCACGCCAGCACCCCTTGTCAGTGTGTTTATGCATTTCATACAGTCGCTCCGGGGTGTAATACCAATAAGTGGACACCTTAGTGAAGGTCTCCGTAAGGCCCGTGTGATGTGCAGAGTGCCGCGCCCGATACGCAATTTTGTCCCATTCCTTGTGGCTGAGTGTCCTACCCAATTCCCTGTGCCAGCGCTCCCTCCCCGGGTTGTAATAGTGAAACGGCGGGGGTTGTAGGTACTTGTACAGATCGGTAATTAGCTTAGCGTCGGAGGTCCGGGTAGCCAGCCACCTCTCATACGGTGTAATTTGACGAGCAGCGGTGTCACGCACCTGGGGCTGGAGGGCCCAATGCCGAACCTGCATGTAGCGCAATCTGTCCAGCTCCGTCAGGCCGAACTCCTGGCGGAGTTGCTGAAACGGAGTCACTCTCTCCGGGCCATAGATCTGGAAGAGCGCCCTGCAGCCCGCCTGCACCCAATGGGAGAAAACTCCCGGCTCCATCCCTGGGGAGAAGTCCGGGTTGCCCGCTATGGGTGTGAACGGCGAAGGGAAGGTGGTGAGGCCCCGAGCCTCACAGACTGCGTCCCACACCCGCAGGGGGACCCGCGTAATAAAAGAAGCGTAAAGGTTAGGGGGGCGGTGCGCGCGGCGCAAGAATGGAACCTCTTGTAAAGTGCGGCCCGCCACTGCCTGGTCTTGAAAGAGCCAGTGTTTGTCGGACTCCCACCTGCTCCACTCCACCAAATATCGCAGCTGTGCCGCCTGAAAGTACCTACGGAGGTCCGGAATACCGAGGCCCCCCGCCTCCGGAGCAAGCGTGGAGAGGACCCTCTTCATTCGTGGCTTGCGGCCCTGCCAGACAAAGCGGGAGATGTCAGCCTGCATTTGTCGTATCCAGCCCACCGGGGGCTGGAGAGGGAGGGCCCGGAAAAGATACAGTATCTGGGGCAGCACCGTCATCTTAACCGCCGCGATTCGCCCCAGCCAGGACAGTAGGCCTTTGCTCCAGCGACCAAGCTCCTCCTTGATCTTCCTGCTGAGGGAGGCATAGTTAGCCGTGACCATCTCCGGTAATGTGGGCGCCAGCAGAATCCCCAGGTATGGCACCGTGGAGGAGGACCACTGCATGGGGAAGAGTCGCTGAAGGTCCCTCCTGGTGTCCGCAGCCAGGGACACGTCTAACGCCACCGACTTGCTCATATTCATTTTGAAGCCGGCCACACAAGGCAAAGGCGTCTAGTTCCTGGAGGCAAGCAGGCAGCGACCTCCTAGGGTCGTCCAAGGTCAACAGGACATCGTCCGCGTAGAGACTGACAGTGTGGACATACTGGCCCATCCGGACCCCAACCGCATCCGGGTTATCGCGAATCCTCTGAGCAAACGGCTCCATGTAGAGGGCAAACAAGAGCGGCGAGAGGGGGCAGCCCTGCCTTGTGCCGCGTTCGATGGCAAACCCACCGGAGCTACACCCGTTGACCCGCACCGAAGCTGAAGGATGCTTATAACAGTTGAATACCATGGTGCGGAACTTATCCCCGATTCCCAATTTCTTGAGAACCAGCTCGAGATACGGCCAGTGAACTCTGTCGAAGGCCTTCTCCGCGTCGACGGACAGCAACATCCGCTCCCCCGGGATCCGCGAGGCCTTCTCCAGAACATGCGCCACCCGCTTGGTATTATCAACCGTCTGTCTGCCGGGTACAAAGCCAGCCTGGTCCGCCTCCACCAATCCGGGGAGGTGTGGACCCAGCCTGGACGCTAGAATCCCTGTATACAACTTGAGGTCGACATTTAAGAGTGAGATGGGTCGATACGAACCGCGGAGGGCCCGGTCCTTCCCCGGTTTCGGAATTACCGCGACCGTCGCCCTCAGGAGATCCGGTGGGATGGCTCCCGGTTCGGAGAAGGAATTAAATAGCCGAGTAAAGACAGGGGCCACAGCCGTGCAAAAAGTCTTATAAAACAAAGACGTGTACCCGTCCGGGCCCGGGGCCTTACCATGCTTCAGCCGCGCGATAGCGGAAATCACCTCCTCAACATGGATATCCCGCTCCAGGTGGTCCGCCTGAGCCGGATCCAGCACCGGAAGGGTCACCGACTCCAAATAGCCTTCGGCGTCCTGTGGCGAGGAGGGTTCCTCCGCATACAGCGCTTCTTAGAAGCCGCGGAAAGATTCCGCTACCTCCGCGTCCCCGGAGACGACCACCCCGTCCGTGCCCACCAGTTCCTTCACGACGCCACGCTGCTGCGTGACCCGGAGCCGGTGTGCTAGGAGCTTGCCACATTTGTCCCCCCCAGTGTAGAAGGCGTGTTTCAAGCGCAAGGCGGCATACTCCGCCCTATCAAGATCCAATGCCGACAGGAGCTTCCTCGCAGCCTTCAACTGCCTCCACACCCTTGGCGCCCCCGTACGGCGGTGGACCTGCTCAAGCTCCCGGACCCGAATGGTCAGCTCGTCCCTCTTCCGTTGCCGCTCCCTGTTTTCGGCTGCGGAGATAGAGATAAATTCCCCCCGGAGGACTGCCTTCAATGCCGCCCACTGTGTCGCTTGCGAAGTGTCGGTGTTGCTATTGTGAGTTAGGTAGTCCTGTATGACCTCCCCAATGCGCTGGACTACAGACTTTTTGTGTAAAAGGGTATCCCGGAGGCGCCACACCCCCCGAGAGGGGGAGGCCGCCGGCCACTGGAAAACGCCGGTGACTGGTGAATGGTCAGACAAGGTCAGGACCCCGATGTCCGCCGCCATGGCAGCGGCATGCATCGGTCCACTCACCAGAAGGTAATCCAGCCGTGAGTAGGTTCGATGTGCGTGTGAAATTTTTTTCCTTTTTAAATTAAATGTTTTAAGAGTTACCACTTTATTCCAACCAAGATGGCTTCAGGTGTGCCATACTTTTGTCATAAGTAGGACTGTTAGCGCTCTAGTTGTTCTTTAGAACACTCTGGGAAGCTGCAGTAGAACACAAAGGAATCAACTGACAGTCTCTGCCCTTGTTGGATGTACATGTTTTACTGAGAATGTCAGACTTCATTCTCCCATGACTGAGAAAGATAATGTGAATTTACAGAAAATATGCTCTCAGTTTAGCTTATTGATCACCTTCCAAACCTCTGTGGGAAAAGCATGAGAAAATAGTTTTCTCTCAAACATGATTCATGATATCACAGCAGAAGGCTTTTTCCCATGGTAAATTCACCTTAGAACACACCACAATTCCTAAAATGAGTATGGTACCATCAACAAATGATTTATAATGTAACTAAAGTCTTAAAATCTTCTATTAACTGCAAGGCTTTTTAATGAGGTGCTATCATGTATATTGGTCCCAAGATGGCTGCCAACACTTCTTGGATGAAGTGCTGACAGCCAATCAGATCTCACGATGAGATGTGTGGTTAGGCTCCGCCCAGATATATATATGATTTTACTTTTGATTTTCTCAGGAACTACTGAACGGATTGACACCAGATATGCAAAAGGCACATCCCTGACCTGAGGACTACCTCTCTGCCAAATTTCAAGTAATTCTGTTCTGCCGTTTGGGCTGTACCTTGGACTAAAGGTCCCTATGGAAAATTGCATGGGAAAAACGCGTTTTGCGACCCCCCTTTTTTCTCAGCCCCCGCATGACGAATCCCCCCGAGACTTTAAGGGTACAAGCGGAGCGGAGCGCCCCACCTATTTTGAAAATTTCGCGAGGATTCGTCAATCGGCACCAAAGTTATTCCAAATAGAATTTTGAGATTTCCTATGGAAACACGGTCCTAACTATAACTATCTACTGGCAACCGCCAGTAGATATCATATATATATATATATCTATATATATATATATATATATATATATATATATATATGATACTACATGATCCAGAATGCAGCCTGCCTGGAAACGCTGCGTGAGGAGGTACACACCTGGTAATAGGAGGAGGAGCTAAGAGACTGTTCTATTGAGAGTGGTCCCTGTATGTATGTGTATATATATCTATATATTCTCATTCTACTGGCAGTCGCCAGTAGATAGTTATAGTTAGGACTGTGTTTCCATGGGAAATCTCAAAATTCTATTTTGAATAACTTTGGCGCCGGTTGTCGAATCTTCGCGAAATTTTCATAACTAATGAGGCGCTCAGCTCCTACCCTGAAAGTCTCGGGGTGATTCGTCAAGCAGGGGCCGAGAAAAAAGGGGGGTCCCAAAACGCGTTTTCCCCATGCATTTTTCCATAGGACCTTTAATCGAAGGTACAGCCCGAACGGCTGAACAGAATTACTTGAAATTTGGCAGAGAGGTAGTCCTCAGGTCAGGGAAGTGCCTTTTGCATTTATGGAGTCAATCTGTTCAGTAGTTCCTGAGAAAATTGCATTTAAAAGCACATACATATCTATAGGCGCGCACCCTAACGTGCGCGAGCGTAATTCTGGTTGGTGGTTACATGTCAGTCAACGTTCGAATCGGTCGAAATCAGGAAGTGTCGGCCGCCATTTTGTTTATCAGTGCGAGAGTGGAAAAGGAAGGTGGCGAAAGTGAAAAGGGGGCAGGGTAGAGAGTTCCTGACCCCCTAGCCTTTGTCAGGGGGTCAGCCTAAAGGCAGAAAAAAACATTTACAATTTTTTATTTTTAAATCGCGGGGGTGCGGCACCATGCGCGCACGGTGAAAAACCATTAAAAAAAAAATTAATACGTAGTTTATTGTAAAATAAATATATAAAAAAAATAATACATACATAACTTAGCATTTAAAAAACCGTACAAATTCACTGAAAAAACCATAGGTTTCACACACGTTATAGTTAGGAATTAGCATTTAAAAATCCTTGCAAATTCACTTAAAAAACCATAGGTTTCACACATGTTATAGTTAGGGTGGATATTTCACTCGTAAAAAACCAATGAAATTCCCCCGTTATAGTTACTTCAGATAACTATAACTCGCGCGACCGCCACTCTATCACAAGGATGATGTCATCAGTGATGTCAAGGGTGATGCCACTGACCATGTCATGAGTGATGTAATATGTGACGTCATGAGCACAGGATTGCGGGCGCGCGAGTTATAGTTATCTGAAGTAACTATAACGGGGGAATTTCATTGGTTTTTTACGAGTGAAATATCCACCTAACTATAACGTGTGAAACCTATGGTTTTTTAAGTGAATATATATATATATATATATATATATATATATATATACATATATATATATATATACACACACACACATACACCCAAGGAATCCAAAGGACCAGGCACAGACACCAAAATGTTCTCCACAGTTTAATCAGCCACGGTCCGCCATGGCTCATTTTGGCCAAAGCTTTTGCTCTTGTTCACATATGTGTGGGCCATTACAATTTCATTCAAATAGTGCCCATGTGAGTAGGTGCAATGCTAGACAGACTATACATTTTACGGCTCAAAGACATTGCCACATTTTAGCCAAGGATTTCATTCAGGACATTCAAAAAGCAAAACATTGATTGGATGCACACAGGATTTTTCGCTCATCTTTAAGAATTAACGTGCATGTTTATCAATACATATGACCTCTGTTCATATCGCCACAAAACTGAGCCCAAGTGGTCAAATTGCATGTATACCACTATTACGTCCAAGTGCTCTTTGCACTTGAATAGTTTACAT
Organism: Triturus cristatus; assembly: GCF_964204655.1. Classification (NCBI taxonomy): domain Eukaryota; kingdom Metazoa; phylum Chordata; class Amphibia; order Caudata; family Salamandridae; genus Triturus; species Triturus cristatus. The sequence continues at coordinate 285,321,119 of NC_140594.1, read as the reverse complement.
TCCTGAATAAAAATTCATGTTTCCATATTTTATAAATCATATAGAACATCCTTCAGTCATGATAGCAATGTCCCAATTTTAACCTAAAATACCAAACCATAAAAATCAAAATCGACAAAATCCAGCCTCCTGATATCTGTTCCATTCACTTTGGTCAGGCACTAGGTTACTACAAATAAGGGATTACAGCAGCGTTATATTATATTTAAGATTTAAGACATTAGGTGAATTAGAATCTAAATTAATAATGTACCTTGTGTGTGCTTTCCTCAGTAACTGCTCTCGATTGCCACCTCTCAGATATTTTGAAAGTGCATCAATGACAAAATATTTTAAAAATTTGACATCATTCTTATGGTATTCGTTGAAATGCCTAGCCACCGGGTAGGAATAGTCTTTATTATTAATTGCCCTCGCATGTTGCAGGATTGTTGCATGGACCTGCAATATCGTGCTGCTAAAGTATCTCAATCCTTACTTACAAGACAATACATAAACTGCAAACTCGACAACTGTCAGAGGTAAGATGCTATGAAAAAATCCAAGAGAAGGAATATAATCAAAGCATCACCGATTATCACATCCTTATATCTGAATGGCATAGAAAGAATATGCTTGAAATGGAGGAATTTCGGTTTCTCAGATGGCTTAACCCCACCATTCCTGCATTCTATCATCTCCCTAAAGTGCATGAAGACCGCTTAAATCCACCAGGGAGACCCATTGTAGCATCACAAGGGAGCCTAACAGAACATATGTCAATGTATATTGACTTTTTTCTGGCACAGCATGTACGGTAATTAAGGTCTTACTTAAATGACACAAAGGACTTCCTGGGACATCTAAACAAGATACAGTGGGTTGAAGGGGATTTGCTAATGGTACTTGACATCACTAGCTTATACACATGTATTGCCCATAATGATGGGTTAAGGGCGGTAAAACACTTTTTGGGAGAACCGGCCATAGAAATTTCTACAACATAATGTGCTACTGTTAAAATGTATTGAATTTTGCCTCAACAATATTTTCTTCCTCTTCCAGACTCAGCTGTATAGACAGGTCTCCGGGGCGGCCATGGGCACCTGTTTCGCCCCCAGCTACGCAAATCTTTTCATGGGCTGGTGGGAGGAGCAGGTGGCCTGGGCGGAGTCCAACAGTATGTGGACGGATAAGATTGTCACCTGGAATAGTTACATCGATGACCTGTTTATTGTCTGGAGAGGGTCATTGGAGACAGCCCTGGCTTTTGTAGAACATCTGAATATCAATGAGGTCAATCTGTTGTTCACGGGGGAAGTTAGTGACACTTCTGTGAACTACTTGGATCTGACCGTCTACATTGAAGAAGGGAAGTTGAGTATGAAATTACATAGGAAGGAAATGGCGGGAAATTCTGTTCTACACGCCTCCAGTAGCCATCCTAAAAATCTTATCAACCAATATCCCCTATGGGGAACTGTTAAGAATTAAAAGGAATAGTTCCAATGAACTGGAGTTTCAAGTGGCAGCTGAGAAATGCATACAACGCTTTAGCATCATGGGGTATGGTCATGAAATTTTATGTACAGCCCTACATAGAGTTGATGCCCTTAAGAGGGGCCAACTATTACAAGAAAAAGAGAAAGGTACTGATAATGCTAATGAAAATGAGGGCAAATTCAGACCCATCACCACGTTTTCTGAGAATGCGGGGGACTTTAAAAGAATTTTGAAGAAAAATTGGCATACCCTTCTGGCAGATACTATTATAGGTAATGATCTGCCATCAAATCCATTGGTAACATTCAGAAAGGCCAATTTGTTGAGAAACACTTTGGTCCATAGCCATCGGTAGGCAGAAATACCTAGATCTGTACTAAGTCCCCTATAGGGCTTTTTACCGTGTGGAAAGTGTAAGGCCTGCAGGGGAAGTAAGAGTTTTGAGCTATAATATTCCTTCAGTAAAGGGTGCCAAGAAAATCAGAAAATTCCTTACCTGTACCACACCATACACAGTCTATTGCTTGATTTCAGTGCGGCCTTAGATATATTGGCAGCACGATACACCCAACTAAAATCCGAATTTTAGAGCATATGAGGGCCATTACTAATGGAGATGAAGCATACCCAGTTGCCTGACATTTTAACAAGGAACATCAGCGCAACAGGGACCTCCTGAATTTTTTCTGTGTTGATCATATACCTACGAATTCTCGGGGAGGAGATAGAATTCTGAAGCTTAGAGTCCCACTTAGAGTCACGCTTAGAGTCACGCTATATCATCGATCTCCAGATTAAGGCCCCTTTAGGACTGAACTGGCGATCCATTTGGGAGACTAGAAAATGTTACACCAGGTATACATTGAGTGATTAAGTCTGTATATTCTTTTGTCCCATTGATCAGACAAAGAGATTATGAGAAAGCAGGATTCTGCTTGTGAGATCTATTTGCTCAAACTGGGCAACTAGCTCTTCCATCTTAGGACCACTTGTATGTACTGCATTGTTTACTTTTGCTTTTTCTTTTCCTTTTCTTCTTTCCTTCCTTGTCTGTCTTTCTTTACAGCCCTGTTTCTGTCGTATGACTTTTTACACACTGAATGCTCCTTAGTGACTTTTATAAAGAATTCGATGAAATTACTGGGTTATGTTTGAAACTTGGTTCTGCTTTGTCCATCACTAACATGTATTTATAAGGAACCATTTGTTGTGGCAACTGCGATGCTTCCCAGGAGGCTTCTTGGGATTGATTTTAACTCTGTTCCCCATACATCACTCAGCCCCACCCTCTTCAACGTCTACATGAGACCTCTTGCAGCCATCGTACGCCAACACAACCTCAACATCATCTCTTACGCCGACGACACCCAGTTGATCCTCTCCCTCACCAGAGACCCCGACACCGCCAGAACCAGCCTCCACGAAGGGATGAAAGACATCGCCGAGTGGATGAAGAACAGCCGCTTGAAACTGAACTCGGACAAGACGGAAGTCCTCATCCTTGGACCATCACCCTCCGCCTGGGACGACTCCTGGTGGCCCCCTGCCCTGGGCACCGCCCCCAAGCCGACAGACCATGCACGCAACCTGGGCTTCATCCTGGACTCCTCCCTCTCGATGACCAGACAGGTCAACGCCGTCTCCTCTTCATGCTTTCACACCCTCCGCATGCTCCGCAAGATCTTCCGATGGATCCCGATCGAAACCAGGAAGACGGTCACCCAGGCCCTCGTCACCAGCCGGCTGGACTACGGAAACACCCTCTACGCCGGAACCACAGCCAAGCTACAGAAAAGACTGCAGCGCATCCAGAACGCCTCCGCCCGACTCATCCTGGACATCCCTCGACGCAGCCACATCTCCGGCCACCTGAGGAACCTGCACTGGCTCCCCGTCAACAAGAGGATCACGTTCAGGCTCCTAACCCACGCACACAAATCTCTCCACAACTTGGACCCCAAGTACCTCAACGACCGCCTGACCTTCCACACGCCCACCCGCCAGCTACGGTCCGCCAGCCTCTCCCTCGCCGCAGTACCATGTATCCGCAGAGCCACCGCCGGAGGCAGATCCTTCTCCTACCTGGCGGCCAAGACATGGAACTCCCTCCCCATCCACCTTCGGCGGACACAGGACCACCTCACCTTCAGGAGACAACTCAAGACCTGGCTGTTCGAGCAGTAGCGGCCCCCCTCCCCCAAGCGCCTTGAGACCCTTCCGGGTGAGTAGCGCGCTATACAAGTGTTGTGATTGATTGATTGATACAGGGCGTGATTAGAGTATATACCTTGATTGTGGTCATATGACCGTAAGATGTGTGAGCACCCATTTAGGGCATGATTGTTTTGAGGGATAATATTGGGTAACCTGTATTGACAGATTCACGTTTTACACCACGTTATGTAACGGGTTTCGTTTTATCGTGATTTTGGGTGTGAGAAATGTCTTACAACTACATATTACGATATGTTTTTATCCACTTAAAAATCTTCATGCTCATACTGTTCTAATATTCATCAATTGTTATAAGATGTATAACATACAACCGATGGTGTATAGTACAAAATGGCGCCGATGTTTACGGCGGATGCCGATGAGTTTGACTAAGGATTAGTCCTTTTTCAGCGTTGCCACACGGATATGCATTGTTTAAAATCAGTGGCGGGAGGCGTTTCATGGAGAACATCGACAAAGGCAGTTAGCCGAAACACGTCTGTGCCTAAGGTTCTGTAATAAAGCCTTTGAACCTGCCTCCGAGAGTGCTGTTGTCCTTGGGAGGGATCTCACACTACCAGATGGGTTACAGTGTGTAAAGACTCTAAAGGCTGCTTACTGGTGGGTATTATTTGTTATAGACCCCCAGGAACGGTGACTTACCTCATTTGCAGAGATTGATGGATGATATTTGTAATATGGCCCTTACCCATTGTAATCTGTTCATAATGGGTGATTTTAATCTATGGTGTAACGGAACCTTGGATTCTGGATACAGCAATCTTATCCAGGCCTGTGAGAGTTTGCGACTGTGCCAGTGGGGGGGGGGGGGGGTCCCCTGAGTGTACACAATCCAAAATTATGCCAACCCAAGCTTTGTGTGATAGCTTAGCGACTTTATGGAGAAAATAAGCAGTATCATTGATGTCCTGAAGATGAATGATCTTTCTAGGAAAGAGGGTTCCATTGTCAAAATCAATGAGGTACGGGATGTGGGAAAGGCAAAAAGGACAGTTAGGTTCAATTACCTCCCTGAACCACTTTGAGCCACTCTTGGAGGAGATTTTTAATAGAACTGCTGCATGTGTGTCTTCGGGATCCCCTTTAGACCCTCTTCCACATAAAATCTGGAAGGAGTTGGGCTCTGAGCTCTTACCCACTCTGCGTCAGATCTGTAATAGTTCCCTAACTTCTGGATTAGTACCAGCATGTTGGAAACGGGCGGTGGTTACTCCACTCTTGAAAAAGACGACACTGGACCCGACCTGTGCTGGTAACTACAGACCAATCTCTCTTTTACCATACCCAATTAAAATTATTGAAAGACTGGTCAGCAAAACTTTGTCTCAGTTCCTGGAATCCAATTCCAGGTTGGGCGATGTTCAGTTCGGTTTTCGACCTGGTCATGGAACTGAGACTGCTCTAGTGACCGTGTTACATGATCTTCGACTGCGGGCAGACAGTGGACAATCGGGCATTCTTATTCTGCTTGACCTGTCTGCCGCTTTCGACATGTTCAACCATGATATTTTGCTGACCAGGTTGGAAGAAGTCTGGGTGTCAGGGATGGCCCTAGAATGGTTTCGTTCCTATCTTTCTGACAGATGTCAGGCGGTTTCCCTCCCGCCGTATCAATGTAAGTTTTCCAATGTCCACCATGGCGTCCCACAGGGATCGGCGATAACCCTATTCTCTTCAACGTCTATATGAGACCTTTTTTTTTTTTTTTTTTGTGAAACCGTTTATTACAAAATTCAAAAAATATACAAAGATGGGCCTACAACCTTCAGGCCGGCCGCTAGCAAGCAAGAGGAGCATGTGATACAAACAATAGCGCGCATGCCGCGGCAAAGGGAAATGCACAGGAGTTAGAAGCGGCGGTAGCCACACCATCCGGGCCCACATAACGGTTTCATTTTAATATAAATAACAACAACTATATGAGACCTTTGATTGAAATTATAAAGGCGCATGGTGTGAAATTGGTGAACTATGCCGATGACACCCAACTCTTCTCTCTAGAGGGAAATCAGTCGATTCCTTTGGCAACTTTTCATGATTGCATGCAGGATACTGCCCACTGGCTAAGAGCTAACTCGCTTCAATTCAACTCAGATAAGACTGAATTTTTATACTGTCCTGTAGGGAGGGTCCTTCCCTCTTTTCCTGATAATTTTTGGCCGCCTTCAACCATGTCTACTCTGGTTCCGGCTAAAGCAGTACGTAATCTGGGAGTTATGCTTGATGCTAACTTAACTCTGGAAACGCATGTAAACAAGGTGGTGGGAAATTGTTTCTCCCTGATTAGAGCTTTGAGGAAGATTCTCCTGGTACTACCAAGGACGGCCAGAGTGCTGGTCGTTGGTAGTATCATCCTCAGTAGACTTGACTACTGTAACGCCTTACTGTTGGAGGCCCCTACATCTTTGATTGAACGCCTTCAAAGAGTCCAAACTGTGGCGGCTAAACTAGCATTGATGAAACCACGACGCTCATCAGGCTCATTGGCCCTTGCCGAGCTTCATTGGTTGCCAATAATGCAGAGAGTCCAGTTCAAATCTTTATGCTTGGTTTTTAAAGCCCTTCATGGCTTTGGACCCATACCTCTTCAAGAGACCTTCACATGGTATATTCCAACAAGGTGTCTCCGTTCTGCCACTGCCTGTCTGGTGAAAGTCTCGAAGATTCGAAGGGCCAAGTCAGGAGGCAGGGCGTTCAACTCTGCAGTTGCCAAACTCTGGAACAGCCTCCCTTTGAAATTTAGAAAGTCTCATGATCTTCTGCAGTTTAGAAAGAAGATCAAAACATGGCTGTTCCCTAGAGCTTGACAGTCCTGGAATTGCCCTGCTTGACTTACTCCTGTTCCTCCCCTCCACCCTTTGATGATGATTCAATAGCGCCAAGATACCCGTTGGGTGATAGCCGTGCTTTACAAATATCGCATACAATACAATACATTGTCAAAACGTCTAACTGCAACTATGCATAATGAAGTAACTGCCTGATAAAACTAATTTTTTAATGATTATTTGTATATTCATTATATGAGTAAGACTTATTTGTGTTATGGTTCAAACATGATAATAACAAGAATTTTTCTGGTAGTAACACTATATTGATATTTTGTATATTAACTTTACTAAGACTCTCCTGATCCACTGTTTTGTAAAACCAATAAGCATCCCCTGGCATCAAGTAGTTGATGCAGCATTATATGTCATGTAGCTTTTGATCCCCACTAGTGTGATAAATAGTTGATGTTAATCAAGAAAGGAAGGAAAAAGGGACTAGGCAAAAGTAGTGAAGAGGGATTTGGGGGCATGAACGTAAGTATTATTAGACACCACCAGTCCTGTGGAAAATATTTCAGTAAAGGTTTATTTCGTCGAGGGCAGTTCAGATAACGTCCCAGCACCAGTGTCATAAGGGTGAATTAGCATTACTTTTTTAATATGGAGAGGTCAGTATTGGCAGGTTTGGGTGTGGAAACCCCATATAACTGCTTTCTCACCCTGTGAAAGATTATGGTTCTGCAGTCCGTAGATAGCCCTTTCAGTGGCTATCAGTGTCATATTCTCCAGCCCATAGACACCATTCACATAGGCATTTTCAACAGTAAATGTAGTTTTATGGCTGAAAATACCTAATGTACGCCTTCCGGAAGTATAGAGAAATCCACAGTAGTAAATCCTATTGAAGGATTATGAAAGTGGCCATTATTAGGTGTGTTTTGTCTTGTAAGTTTGTAAAAATACCCAGCGGCCAGGGAACCGTACTACGGGGTTCACTGTTCGATCCCCAGCATCGGCGGCCTGTTAGCCCAGCACCATGTGACTCTGGGCAATAGCTCGCTTAATCTTCCCGACGGCTTTAAAAATACTGATATATATCCAAAACCACAGTTCCCGTTCTGGAGCCCGAGACCCTTCAAGGCGGCCTCACACACTGAGCACGGAGCAGCCCAGCAAAACACCACTGTAAACACACAAGTAGTGAGGCCCAATACTGCAACAGAGGTTTAATTCTCAAAGTCTGGCAGCGCCTGCTTCCATAGTCCGACGTTTCAGCATACTAGCCTTGTTCACAGATGGAAGTAACAAACACTCAGGTGCGCTCGGGCGTGCTCTTAATAAGATTAAATCACGTGACTGTTTTAACTTTACTTCAAATCCCAAAGTGCATTGTGCCAGTTGGTAAAATAGCTGGAAGTCCTCAGATGTTGTTAGCCTTGTTGGTAATTTCCATGAAGCACACGCACTGATGTCAGTGTGGAATATTTTAAAAAGGGAGTCAGGTGAGTTGGTAAAGTTACAGTGTTCCCATTTTTTATAGTGACTTGAGATTAAAAACAATATTATGAAGCACGATCATGGCAGGATATCATCCTGCCTGAATCCTTTCCTCGCGCCATCCTTTTCGCTCCATTAGCCTTTACCTTGGTAGGTTGGTGCACGAGTGGGTCAGGCTCCTCAATTTAACTCCAAAATCACAGTCCCCGTTCTGGAGCCCAAGACCCTTCAAGGCGGCCTCACACACTGGGCACAGAGCAGCCCAGCAAAACACCACTGTAAACACACAAGTAGTGAGGCCCAATATTGCAACAGAGGTTTAATTCTCAAAGTCTGGCAGGCAGCGCCTGCTTCCATATTCCGACGTTTCGGCATACTAGCCTTGTTCACAGATGGAAGTAACAAACACTCAGGTGCGCTCGGGCATGCTCTTAATAAGATTAAATCACGTGACTGTTTTAACTTTACTTCAAATCATATATATATATATATTTCTGAGCATTCACATTCCTACTCCTTCCCACTCTGGAAATGGTCATAAACTTGCTCCAGCCTTGTGCTAACTCTCCAGAATTGCGGGGTGTGGGGGGGTGTAGGTAAAGTGCTTTAAAAAAAAATGCTTTTGCACAGTGGACTGCATTCCCCATGCATAATACTATGTTGTGTAGAAATACGCACATTGGAACTGTCACATGACATTATCAGTAGGATTCCTTCAAACACAGTTTCGGCCCAGCATTCCTTGCGGAATACAGGGATTGATTTTGATATCCTCAAACAAGTAAATACCCACCCGCATGGGAGCATACTTCTATGAGAGCAGAATTACTATGTTATACATGAAAGAGTAGCAGTGTTTTTAGGCAGGGGTTTCTTTTCCCTTCATCTGTAGCACTATACAGTGTGGCTATTGCAAGAGCTGTGAAGATCCTGTTTTACCAGTGGATAGTTCTTTGGTCATTTTGTAGATGGAACGATTAAATAGCGTGAAAAAAGTTTAATGTCTGTTGCACATCCTCCAAAATATGTAATAAAAAATAATATTCAATGAATCCAGGATAATTCTAAAATTGACAACCAGTGACACTAAGATCTTTTGACCCTGGATGGTATGTTTTTTAAAAGAACACACGACTCTCACCCTCTTTCGGCAGCATGCTTCAATACTCGATCTGCTCTTCAATCAGATGAACGTACTACAGCATCTAGATGGGGGTACGCTTTCGGGAGCATTGAGGTGATCTTCTAGTCACAAATATAAAATGACCTGTTGATCAGTCGATAATAAATTTATTGGGATTGCCTGATGTAAGGTTAAAAGATAATAAGGATGAGATGCAGCAGGACAATAATAGGTCCATCCCTTAATCAATATGTTTCGAACTCCCTCAAGAGCCCAGAATTGGTTTAATTTGGCTGCCACGCCAAGACGTGAGGCTATTCAGGCTTGATGTCCGGTATGGCTGTGTCATTGTAAGGCAGTAGCTGCCCAGAAGGCCTTTCTTATGAAAATCCCTTTGGCACTGGTCCGTCCTTCTCAAGACCGATTCTTTGATCCCAAGAGGGCTTTTTCTCCTACTTCTACTCCTAAGGCCGGTATGCCCTGTCGAGGATTGGGTCGTGGCCAGGCACCCCATTCTCTACCAAATCCCGGTATTGGCAGGCTGATTCAACCCCCCGTACAAATCCTGACTATCCTTCGGTTCCAGCTGTCAGCACTTCTGTAGGGGGGGGGGCGGGCATCTGTTGACTTTCATCAAGACCTGGGAGGACTCAAACTCGGATTAGTGGGCTCTGCGGATTGTGCTAGAAGGCTACTCGATTGATCTGAAAGAGACCGTTATAGATTCCCTACCTTAGAATTATCCCCAGGCGTCCGACTGGATCCGGAGAACTTTTTCTCTTAGCAGTATACCTGCATGTCGGTAGGTGGCATCGGTCGACTCTGCCGTCGTGGTCGCCGGACGATGTTGCGTCGTCTACTTAGACGCCACCCCTGCACACTGAAGTCATTTCTTTCTTTTTACACACCAGCCTAGCGCAGATCCAGAGAGAGCTTACCTCTTTAGTCACTTTTGGACTAAGCTTTTTTCAACTTTTGTCGACCTCTTTTTTCAAGTCAGCAATTCTTGGTGCGCGAGGGATGTCGCATCGTCAGACCGGCATCAAGTCCTGCGAGGTCTGTCAGAAACTGATTTCTGTGACAGACCCGCACCTCGTGTGCCTTTGGTGTCTGGAGCGTGACCACAACCCAAAGTCGTTCTCCGACAGCCGGACCATGAATCTGAAGTCTTTGCTGGAGCGGTACCGAAAGCTCTTGTAGGCCCGGCAGTCTGCTCCGCTTCGCTCCCGGTCTCGCTCGAGGGGGAAGGTCTCGAGACCGTTCGTGGACCCACCACACCTTGTCCAAGGCTTCACACTCCTCCGGTAAATCGAAGCACAAGAAGAAGGCAAAGAAGCACCGTCGCTCTATGCCTTTTTCCCGTTGGTCAGCTGACGCGACACGGAATCCGGAGCGTCGTTGCTCTGAGGCCCGTCTCCGGTGCCTGACTCAGGGAGGACTATGCGCCTCCTCCTGTTCCTATGAGTCAGGAGGTCCCCTTCCCTGCTTCGTACGTTCTACGAAGCTCTCCACCATATCTTTGGGTAGCCCGACTCCGCTGGCGCGCCTTCTGGCCCTGCAGAATCAGTCTGACCCTAGGCCTTCGATATTGGCAGCTCCGGCGGGCCCCCGTGGATCGACGCCGGTCGACCTTACTCATCCTCACCCCAGAAATGGACCCAGCGCCGGACCGACATCTGATCCAACACCGGAGGGTACTTTTGTTCCCTTGTTCATCCCAGGTGTTCCCTATCGCCATGAAGGCGGTGATGAGGACTGTGAGGGGTCAATGCACCCTTTGGCAGACCAGCTGGAAGAACCGGACTGGAGAGCGGAATTGGGTGACGCCAGTGGTCTGGACACTTCCCCAGACCTTGGCATGCTTTCTCCCCCTTCCGTGGCAATGGAGGAGGGAGCGTCTTATTCTGTGATGGTGCGTAGGGCAGCCAAGGCCTTGGCCTGGAGCCCCCTACAGTGGCAGTCAGGACTAATCTCCTGACAGAGGTGCTTCAACCTGCGGCAACTTCCTCAGAACCCCTCTTGCCCTTCAACAAAGCCCTCACTGACGTCCTTCTGGGCACTTGGTCCTGCTCCGGGCGATCCCATTTTACTTACCCAACACCCTTACCCCGAGAGCGTGGTGGTCCTCTTCTTCCCAGGGCGCATTCCCTTCTTCCCCAGACAGGGAATCCAAGAAGCTGGATCATCTTGGGAAGCTCATGTTCTCTCCTCCAGCTTGGCATTGCGGTCCGTGAATACCGTGTGCCTCTTGGGCAGATACTCCCATACAATCTTGGATACAGTGGCGCAAGTGCTGCCTCAGTGGCCCGAGGAGGCCTGGGCCGTTCTGTCCCAAGCCATGGCAGATGGGAGAGATGCAGCAAAATTCATGATTCGCTTTGGACAGGATACCACAGACTCAATGGGCAGAATGATTGCCACGTCGGTAGCCCTTTGGCGCTATGCCTGATTGAGGACATCTGGCTTTTCGCGGGATGTTCAAGCATCTCCGCTGGACATGCCTTTTGATGGCTATTGTTTTTTTGGTGACAAGGCCAACTTGTTGCTCGAGCGCTTTAAGGATTCTTGAGCTACTGCCAGATCTTCAGGCCTTGTGGTGTTTTCTCGTCCACCACAGTCTGCCTTTAACCCACTTTCGTGGCTCCGGAAGGGACACCTCTCCACGTCCGGCCCAGTCTAGCCACCGGTCTAAGCAAGCTGCCCAGCCTCTGCATGGCCACTGATGTGGGACCCAGCGGGCGGCCCAGTCCACCCCCGCTCACCCACACTGCAGCAGCCTCCAAACCCTCCTAATTCGACCTTTCAGGCCCATCAGCAGCCACTTGGTGGCAGAAGTCGCCATCACCTCCCCCACTGGCAAACCATCACGTCAGACAGGGGGGATTTGTAGATAGTCCGAAGGGGCTACTCCCCCCCCCCCTTCAAGACCACCCCTCCCGCCATGCCACAGTCTTTTGATTGCATGTCGGAGGATCCTTTGGCGCTTCTCCACAAGGACGTTTCGGCTCTCTTGGCCAAGGAAGCTATCGAAAGTGTCCCTGCGCCTAAAGTAGGTCGCGGTTGCTATTCCTGCCACTTTCTGGTGCCCAAGAAGGACAAGGACTGGCGTCCTATCCTAGACCTCATCTGCTTTCTCCGGAAGGAGAAGTTCAAAATGCTATCCTTGGCTCAGGTCCCATCTGCCCTCGACTCTGGAGACTGGATGGTGGCGCTGGACTTGCAGGATATCTATTTTCACCCCCGTCCTGCCAGCCCATAGATGTTACCTACAGTTCACAGTAGGCCAAGAGCATTTTCAGTTCACCGTGCTCCTCTTCAGCCTTACAAGTGCCCCTTGGGTGTTCACGAAGGTGATGGCGGTGGTCGCAGCTCATCTGTGCAGTTCAGAGGTTCTAGTCTTCCCCTGTCTTGACGACTGGCTGTTGAAAGGAGGCTTGCCCCAGGCTGTCTTCTTCCACCTCCAGACCACAGCGGACCTCCTGCATTAGCTGCGGTTCTCTTTAAACATGCCTAAGTCACACTTGACTCCCTCACAGTCACTCCTTTTCATCAGAGCTGTTCTGGACACAGTGCAGTTTCGGGCCTAAACAGCGAGTCCGGGATATTCGGGCTATGCTACCGATGCTTCGGCCTCTATCCTGGATTTTGGTGAGAGTGACCCTGAGGCTGCTGGGCCTCCTGCATCCTGCTGATGGATTATGCAATATGGTATATGCGGGCTCTGCAGTAGGACCTGAAGTTCCAGTGGGCGCAGCATCAGGGGAATCTCTCTGACTACTTCCAGATCTCAGAGGGAAGTGCACAACAACTGCAGTGGTGGTTAACGAACTAGAATTGGGTCAGAGGCAGATCCCTTTCCCTTCCCCAAACAGACCTCACTGTGTTGACCGATCCATCACTCCTGGGATAGGGCGGCCATCTGGGAGAGGCGGAGATCAGAGGACTCTGGGGTCCGCCAGAGTCCGGGCTCCATATCAACCTGTTGGAGCTCCGGGCGATTCGCTTGGCACTGAAGGCATTTCTTCCTTCCCTCAAGGGGAAGGCAGTGCAGGTGTTCACAGACAACACCACCCCCAAGTGGTACTGCAACAAAGTTAGGGGTTAGGTCATGGACCCTTTGCCAAGAGGCGCTGGATCATCAGGGCATTACCCTGGTGGTTCAACACCTGGCAGGTTCTCTGAATGCTCGAGTGGATGAACTCCGCCGTCGGTGCCCAGTGGATCACGAATGGCGTCTTCACTCAGAGCAAGGTCTCTTTCAGCAGTGGGGAGATCCTTGGTGAGATCTGTTCGCCACTGAAGAGAGAGCGCAATGTCAGCAGTTTTGCTAATTGGAGTTTCCAAGGCGGCACTTGCTTGGCGACGCTTTTCGTCGCAAGTGGAACTGCGGCCTCCTGTACGCCTTTCTGCCTGTACCATTTCTGCCTTGAATGCTGAAAAAGATCAAGTGTGACCTGGCCCAAGTCATTCTTGTGGCCTCGGACTGGGCACGAAGAGTCTGGTACCCCGAGCTCCTGAGCATGGCTATCGATCCTCCGATCAGACTGCCTCTTCTGAAGGATCTTCTGTCGAGTAGCAGGGGACGGTCCTCCAACCGAACCTGTCGAGCCTCCACCTTCTTGCGTGGAGATTGAGCGGTGACTGTTGTCTGCTTTTGACCTTCCTCCCGAAGTGTGTAATGTCATTTTGGCAGCTAGGTGTCCCTCCACTAAGATGGTATACTCCTGTGGATGGAAGAAGTTTGTGGAACGGTGCACAGCAAAGGCTGTGGATCCCCTCTCCTCTTTCTGAGGTTCCTTTGTTCCTTCTTTTTTTGGCCCAGCAGGGCTCTGCTCTGGGCACTCTTAAAGGCTTTCTGCCAGCCATTTCTGCTTTTCTTGGGCTACCAGATCAGCCCTATTTGTTCAAGTCCCCTATTGTTAACAGTTTCTTTAAGGGCATTATTCACCTCTTTCCTCCATCTCCTTTCATAATGCCTCAGTGTGACTTGAACCTTGTCTTGACTTACCTTATGTGTGCTCCCTTTGAGCCTCTTCACAGCTGTCCTCTCAGGCTCCTTACTCTGCAAACTGCTTTTCTTTTTGCCATCACCGCTGCACCCAGAGTAGGTGAGCTTCAGGCTCTTCTTTCTAAGCCCCCTTTCTTTTCTGTGCATCCGGACAAAGTGGTGCTCCAAATGAGACTTTCGTTCCTTCCAAAAGTGGTTACACCTTTTCACATTGGACAAACCATTACTTTGCCCACCTTCTTCCCACCTCCACACCCTTCCAAGGAGGAAGAGAGACACCACTGTCTTGACCCTAAACGTGCGCTGTCGTCCTACCTTGACCGCACTAAAGATTTTCAGGTGGACGATCAACTTTCATTGGCTACGTGGGTGCCAAGAAGGGCGGGTTGTCCAAAAGCATGCCCTCTCCAAATGGGTTGTCCTTTGTATAAGGATTTGCTACACTTAACTAAAAAGGAGGCGTGGCAAAGGCGTCAAAATGGCGGTCGGTTTGAGTGCTCTGGACTCCCTCCGCCATCCACCTGGCATCCGCCGCCATCAGCTGCCATCCCTTCTGCTACACTACGCATACAGCCTCCCGGACCTCTCGGGCTGCTCACGGAGCCGTTTCGGCGGCGTTTCTACCCCCTGCGGACCCAGCTCTGCCCAGGACTGCACTGCGCTCAAACGTGGTGGCCCGTTGGTAGGCCACTCCGGAGCTGTGTGGGGTCGAGTGCTTCCCCGCCCCTGTGGCGCCGACAGCGACTGACCTTACCTGCGGACCGGTGGTGCAATCGGGACCGGAGAGGGTTGAGGTCCACTGGTGGTGATTCCTGGCTGGGGCTGCTGCCGGGGCCCTGGATGCGGCTGTACCCTTCACCGGTGAGTCGCTGCCTGCGGGGGTTGCTGTGCTCGGCTGCTGCAGCCGGGCAGCGGCGTGAAGTGGTGGGCGGTGCGCCTGTGGTGGTGCCTGGGGCCCTGCTCGGCTGACTAAGTCAGGCGGCAGCGTACTGCCAGGGGGGAGCTCGGGCCCTGACCTGGTGCTGAGTGCGGGGGCTGCCGACGGCGGGAACTCATCCGGCGGGTGTGGCCTGCTGGGGGCGCGGCCTTCTATCCCTTACACGGCCTTCTATGCCCTAAGCTCCTTCCGCCCGGGATCCACTGCCGCAACGGACTCCGCCTGACCGTGGCTGCTGTGCTGGGGCAGCCCGGCGCCTGTGGCCTGCGGTGGTGCTTGGGGCTGCGTCAGCACGGAGGGGCCTGGGGCGTCGACGCTGTGCTCCTACTCGGCCACCAAGTCAGGTGGCGGCGTGCTGTGGGGGGCGAGGCCCCGGGCCCTGATCTGGAGCTAGGTGCGGGGGCCGCCTGCGGTGGGAATTCCTCGGGCGGGTGTGGGCCTGCTGGGGGCACGGCTTTCTGCCCCAGGGCCGGGCCTTGCCCTGGGGCCCTTCCGCCTGTGGTGCACTGCCAGCAACAGACTGGGGCTGACGTGGTGGGGCAGCCCGGCCCTATCGGCCTGCTACCGCCCCGCTTTGGGCCTGCGGACTGGGGCCTGGTGGGGGTGGGGGCTGAGGACCCACTGACGGCCGGCGGAGACGGTGCCCTGTTCACTTGACGGTGGTGGGGGGAACCGGCCATCATATCGGGTGGCGGGGCGAAGTGGTTGCCGGCTGCCCTCGCACGCCCCCCCCCCCCCCCCCCCTGCCGATACTATAGTGCCTCCCACCGTTGCTTGCCCGGGACCGACTAGTTGGTTTGGCTTCTGGACGTGTGCATGTTGGCTTCCTGAATATTGGAGATCCCTCGAGGTCCCTGCCCCTGCTGTGGTTGTTAGAACTGGGCCGGCTCCTGCTGGTCGCCGGGGCCTTGCCTCATTGTGACGCCTGGGCCTGAAACCACGCGTGGGACGGGGATCGGCCATCATTCCGGGTGGCGATGCGGGGGTGTGGCACTGGCGCCTCCGCTCCCTCGCCTCTGACTCCCGGTGTACGGGTTGCGCTGGAAGGCTGCTACTGTGACGGACAACCTAGCTTTTTCATCCGCCCGGTTCGGCAATAGACGCCCAGGCCTGAGTATTGAAGGCTTGGGTGTCGGGGGTCCCCTCCCTCTCTCCCCTCCTGCGGGCCATGGCTAATATCTGCATCCTACCTTGGTCACGATGGGCAAGACCCGCGCCTCACCGGCCACTGTCTCTCCAGACCAGAATGGACCAGTTCACCACGGCGGAGCGGGATTCAGGCGGGTGAGCCTCTGCTGCGCCGGGGGTTCTCCGGGGCGACCTGTCCGCCATCCTCCAGGCGATCAGCACGTCCCAGGCCTCTGTTGAAAGTAAGATTGGCGAGGTGAGGGTGGATGTGTCCCTCATCTGCCAAGACCTGCGCAACGCTACGGCACGGATCACGGAGGCGGAATCCCGGATTTCCACCGCAGAAGATGACATTAGCCAACCCAAGGCTCCGAGCTCCACCGAAGGGCGGAAGATGCCGGAAACAGATCGAGGAGGAACAACCTGCTCCTTCTTGGATTTCCCGAGGACGTGGAGCAGGGTCGCGTCGACACGTTTGTAGAGACCTGGGTGCGTTCATGGATGCCCAGGTGCCCAGGGAAGACCTTTCACCCTGGTTTGCTGTGGAGCGGGCCCACCGCTCCTTGGCTCCCAAGCCACCACCACCTGGAGCTCCCGCTCGTGCCATAATCCTGAGGGTAATGAACTTTCGAAACAGGGACGCTATCCTCAAAGCGGCCAGGGCGCATGTCCCCCTGCAGTTCCACAACAATAGAATCATGGTATTCCCAGGCTATTCCAAAGGGGTGCAGACCCAGCGCCGATCCTATGATTTTTTTTTTGAAACATTTTTTATTATCATTTTCTTACCAACATCGCAATGCAACCCCCCATCAGTCTCAGCCCTCCACCGGAGAGTGTTGCACTTGATATGTCAAACAGTTGAACATGAGAAAAATCACCCTTCCCGCGTGGGCTCCCCCCACCCTCTCCCTCCCTCAGCCCATGTCAGTGTGCCCCCCCTCTGCCTGTCCTCCTCCTGTTGAGACCCCCTCCTTCCTACGAATCATGTACAGGTACTCAAACCGTTCCCTAGCAGCTCAGGGTTCCCCCCCATGCCTAGCCACGACTCATGTGTCCACTTCTCACCATGGCTGCCCCCCTACTCCCCACTTGCCGGCGCCGATCCTATGATGATGTTAAACTGAAGCTCCGCTCCATGGGCCTCCACTATGTTCGCCTCTTCCCTGCCCGGCTCAAGGTTATTTTCCAGGACAAGACCTTTTTCTTTGACAATCTCCAAGCAGCCTGGAACTGGCTCACGGAAGAGCAGCCTCTCTGACAGGGGCCGGAACCCTCTCCCGTCCGACGGGGTCCCTCGCAGCCATGCCCGGCCCTGCCTAGGCCCCAGAGACGCCGGACCAGGTCCCGCAAGAAAAACGATCATCGGGGGACAGCATCTCGATCACCGGGTGCGTCCTCGCTGTGCATCTCATCCCGGGTCCCGCGTCGGGGGTCCGCCTCCCCCGGTCCGGCTGCCCCTCTGATCGACATGACCAGTTTCCCTGGGCCCTCCCAACACAATGCAGCACACAGTGTCGGACTCTGACCTGTCCCGGAGCCCTGAGATCTGTAGATCTGGCACCGATGAGAACGACTGAGGGGACCACACAAAGGGGACTTTTTCCTCGCCTCCTGGCAGCTTCTACAGAGACACTGGTCTCTGCACCTTTGCAGTGAGGAGGTTCTGCTTTCATGCTGGTTGGCCCTGGTGGCGTATGCTCTGCGTCATCTTTGGACACACTTTCATAATACACACAAAGTTGACTTCTGGCAGCAGTTGACGTTTCTTTATCCGGTTACATGGAGGGGGGTCCATCTCTGCCATGCTCTTGTCTTGCTAATCGTTTTAGCTTAGCACTTAGCCTCCTTTTGGGGTTGTTGGTTTGACCTAGTTTCCTTTTCAGGGCGACAGATGCTTCCTCTTCAGAAATATAGGGTGGGGGGAGTTGGGGGGTTGGGGAGGGGGGCAGACCGTTGTCTCCCGCTAGTTTGTTGTTTTTAGCCGCCTACGGGCCGCTGTTCCCAGTTTTGCACGGTAGCTACACACGCCTGTGTGCCTTTGGTGTTGACATGAGACTCGCCAGATCACACATCTCCTACTCTATGACTCGGACCTTGCACTGTCGACTCCCCTGGGTTCTGGGCTTTCTCGCGCTGGTTTCCCCCCTCCCCACATCGCCTATCTCAATGGCACATACCTTCACTAGAGCCCTTCATATCATCTCCTGGAATGTCAATGGCCTGTTAGACCGTATTAAGCACACTGCTGTCCTGCGTAGCGCTCACCGTCATGTGCCAGACATCCTGTTCCTGCAGGAAACGCACCTCCTGGGCTCACAATGTAACTTCCTTGTCTGGCACTCTGGTTTTGCACGGGGTTCTCGGGGGTGCCTATCCTACTGCAGCGCGGCCTTCCCTTCACTCTGGTCCGTCCCGAGCTGGACACTCTGGGCCGCTTTGTGGCTCTGACGGGCGCGATCGAGGGACAACCCCTTAGTCTCCTATACACATACATTCCCCCCGCCGCTATGGCCTCCACACTCCGCCGCCTCACTCCAATGCTCTCCTCCTTCCCTCCGGGCCTGACGGTGGTGGGAGGGGACTTCAACGCCGTCCTGCAGCCCTTGCAGACACAACAGGTACTCCCTCGGCTCCCCGCCTAACCTCTGCAAGATGCCTTTCTGAGTGGTCCTCTGCGCTGGGTCTCTGCGATGCGTCTCTGCGATGCCTGGAGGGTGTGGCACCCTCGTAAGGAACAGTACGCCCACACTTCGGCAGCCCACCACACCCACTCTCGTATTGACCTATTCCTTCTGCCAGCTACGGACTGTCAATTGCTGTCCGGGGTCACTATACTACCCAGGGATATCTCGGATCACTCCCCCGTTTCCCTTCGCATTGGGACCTCCGCCCCTGTCGCCTGTCCGGTCTGGCGAATGAATGCCTGGTTCCTGGAAGGCGCCGTCTTTGTGTCCTCCCTCTGACAGGAACTGCAGCTTTATTTCTCTACTAATATGGGGTCTGTCTCCTCACCGGGAACTCGATGGGAGGCTGGAAAGGCGGTGGTGCGAGGTGTTGCTAGGGGCCTGATCCACATGAAACGTGTGGAACAATCGACTCGACTAGTGAGGCTGGAGGCCCAGGCAGCCCAATTGGAGGGTGCCCAGGCCACCGACGACAGGGAAGATTCCGATCGGCAACTCTCACGTCTCCGTGAAGAGATCTCTCAAATCTCGTTGGAATCTGCCAAGATGCTAAGGAGATCGTCGGTGGTACGTATATACGGATGGGGCGATAAGAACGGTAAATTGCTCCATAATTTGGTGTCGTACCCCAGAGCCACCCGTATCATTCCTGAGATTCGGACTGAGACCGTGACCTGCCAGGCCACGTCTCAAGCCATCGCTCAAACCTTCGCTAAATACTATGCGACCTTGTATGCGGCCCGGCCTCCTCAGACCTCCTTGGCGGACTTATTGGCCGAGACTAGAACCCATTTGCCTGGTCTCTCACGGGCAGCCTCAGAGGCCCTGGACCTCCCCGTCACCCCGTAGGAAATCAACGGGGTTATCACAATCTTGCATTCCAGCAAGATGCCTGGGCCTGACGGTTACCCGCAAGAATATTATGCGACCTACCGCGACACCTTGGTACCACATTTAATGGCCCTGTTCACGCATGTAGTGGAAGATGGTCCTCCCCCATTTTCTGTATATTCTACAGAACACAGCGCTCATCTCCCGAGCAGTTTGTTCCGGGAGATGGATAGTGTTCACATTCGTTTTCTCTGGGGTAACGGGAGACCGCGAATGTCCGTAGCACACTGTCGCATCCCTCCCTATGACTGGGGCATGGGGGTCACTAACCTTCACCTCTATTACCTAGCCACACGACTTACGGTTCACAGGCGCCTGGTCCAATCCGGCGTACCAAGTGGAACGCAGAACCCTGTAATTTCCACAGATCCAGGCTTACCTATACGGGAGTCCAGTGCCGCGGGATCTTCCTTCCATCACTAGGGCGGTGTTCATGGCCTGGCGCACGGCGTTGCGCCACGTACAATGGGACCGGAAACTCACCAGGCAGACACCCCTGTGGAGCGGAGCATGGTTGAGGGAGGTCTCTTCCCTTCGAGACTTCCGTAGATGGGACCTCGTGGGGATCTCGCTTTTGGGGGACATCTGGGTGGGGGACCACATCAGAACTTTTGCAGACCTGCAACAGCGTCACTCTCTCCTTCCCTCACAATTTTACAAATACCTTCAACTTCGACACGCCCTCCAGGTGCACATCCCCGCTCCCACTGTCCTTCCAGAATTCAGTCCCTTGGAGGCCCAGATGATGATGGGGATCCTTGGCAGAGGGGGGGTGTCACGGATTTACAGATCCCTGGTCAACAATGGTCCCACTTCTCTCGCCCAACTACGCCCCCGGTGGGAGAGGTGGTTGGGTCCCCTGGAGGAGGCGGACTGGAGAGATGCCCTTATGGCACCCAAGACCCTGACAACTTCCTCCAAACTTCGTCTACTTCCTTCATACGGCCTACCTCACTCCAGCACGTTTATATAAAGCTAATATGCGGCCTTCCCCAGCTTGCGTGTGTTGCTCTCACACCTCTGTGGACTTCTTTCATGTGGTCTGGCAAGGCCCCGTTATTGAGCTGTTCTGGAGTGGAGTGGAAGTGGAGCTCACGAGCGCCATGTGCTGGGTGGTTCCCCATGATCCGCTGCGCCTGCTGCTGGGGGTGCTGGATGGCCTTGATGGATCCTGGGCAGATAAACGCCTGCTGGGAACGGCGGTGGCGGTAGCAAAGCGTGACATTGCCGCATTATGGTCTCAAGCCAAACCACCCACTGTATGGCGATGGAGGCGGGGAGTGGATTGGTTCGGAGCCCAGGAGAGCCCCTTTTTGAGGCCAGAGGTTGTCCAGAGATGTTTGGCAGAATATGGGGTAAATTATTCAATCTGCTTCCCCCATGATGGGTCCGAATGCGTAGGAGACAGTACATGCAATCACATAATGGTCTATCTATTCTATCAGTGTTCTGGGAGCCTCAGTCTTGTTATCTTGCTTGTACCTGATTAATGTGTTGATCTGCTACCGCTGTAATTTTGTGTTGGCAAATGATAACTACAAATGCAAGAAAGGTTACTATAAACATTTTTTTAAAAAAAGGAATCTCCAATGGGGCTGCGGGCTCATTCCACTAGAGCAATGGCAGCGACTACTGCTTTGTCACGTGCAGTCCCACTTATTGACATCTGTCAGGCGTCCACGTGGGCATCCAAGCACACGTTGACTAGACATTACTGCCTGGACATCCAAGTCCGGAGGGACGGCTACTTTGCCCGTTCTGTCCTCCAGGACTTTCTGGTGTGGACTTGGTTCGCAGGCCCTTCTCCGGGGATGGTATTGCTGGGGTATCTATTCTAAGGTAAGGAATCTATAACTAACTGGCTCTTTCAGATGAACAAGTTACTTACCTTTGGTAACAATGTATCTGTAAGAGACAAAGGTTAGTTATAGATTCCTTACCACCCCACCCATCCTTGCCGCTCTGCGATCTGACATTTAGGGATAGGGACTCCCTTACAGGGCTGGTTGTGCATACCAGTGGTCAGTGTCTTGCATGACTGTGCGCTTCTGATGTGGAAAGTTGTGTCAGAACAGACGTCCATGCACAGGGGCGGCATCTAAGTAGACACCACTAGGTCATCCCGGCGACGCTGGCCACAGATGTAGAGTTGATCGATGCCACCTACCAACGCACAGAGGTACTGCTAAGAGAAAAAGTTCTTGGAATCCAGTCTGACGCCTGGGGTAATTCTAAGGTAAAGAATCTATAACTAACCTATGTCCCTTACAGATACATTGTTACCAAAGGTAAGTAACTTGTTCTTTGTGACTCCCTCTGTACGCTTTCATTCACACACCCCTGCCTTCATCCACACCAAAATGGGAGGGACTGTTGGCAGGCATTCAAGACAAGGGGGCCATTTGTCCAATTCCGGCTTGTCAGATGGGTCTTAGAGTTTACTCCATGCTGTTTCTGGTCAGAAAGGTTTCTGGGAACTTCCATCCAGTGTTGGATTTAAAGAGGGTGAATTCCTTTACCCTACATGTTAAATTCAAGATGCTCCCTTTACAGTAAATTCTTCCATTACTGGTTCAGGGTAAAGTGGGGACTTCCTTGGATCTGCTGGATGCCTACCTCCATTTGCCTAGCCACCCTTCATCTTAGCGATGCCTCCGGTTTTGTATGGGGGACAAGCACTTCCAATTCTAGGTACTACCCTTTGGTTTGTATTCTGCCGTAGGGTCTTCACGAAGGTGTTGGCCCCCTTGGTTGGGATCCTCCACAGAGAAGGGATTTGAGTATTTACGTCCAGAGGGTCTGCAATGTCCTGGGCCGTCATGGGTTCCAGTTCAACCACAAGAAGTCCCATCTGGATCCTACCCAGGACTTTGTGTTCATCGGGGTCTCCTGTACATGGTCGAGGGGATGGTGTTCTTGCCTGTAGAGCAGAGGACAACCTTGAGGAGAGACCTTGGTTGTCTTCTGGCCTCGGATTCTGCCCCTATCCATAAGTCAATGTGTTTCCCTGGGCTTGTCTTCATCTGTACCCATTAGTGACCCAAAAGAACAACTAGAGAGTAAGGAAAGATAGAAAGGCAACTTGTCCTTTTCCCTGTGTAGTATGCAAATAAACAAAGTGGACAAGTCCTTAGTAGGTTTGAGGTCGTTGTTCCTGACCTGGACCTTCGAAAAAGGAGCGCAGACAACAAACAGTTGTTTAAGGAAACCCCTCACCCACCTACCTAGGAGGTGGCATGCGTCATCATTGAGGCCCAGCTGGATCACGAGTGCAATCCAGCTGTGCTTCAACGCCTGAATTACAGCGGAGCAGGTTGTTGTGCGAGAAGTGTGAAGTGCTATGTGAAGTGAAATTATGTGTTAAAAATACCTCTAGGAATCACCCTTCTAAAAGTTTTAATGAAAGGGTCCTAGGACGAGGTAAAAAACATTGTTGGGATATGTATGAGGTTTGAAAATGTACCTCTGTATCCCTTAGAAATGTAGGTCATTAGTGACCCATCTCTTATCCAAGTGGGCTCCTTGTTCCCTGGATTAAGATCTGCCGGTGGTATTATTATTAAATTAAATTTATATGGCGCAACAGCTACCCGGAGGTTTTCCGGTGCCTACGGACCCATGCAGGGAAAAAAGAAAGAAAGAAAGAACGGAAAATCAGAGCTCAGAGGTTGAATAACCATGTTTTGAGGCTTTTACGGAATTTGGCATAATTATGCTCATAACGAAGTGGGAGTGGAAGAGAATTCCATAAAGACGGAGCCAAGTAAGCAAAGGACCGTCCAGCCTGTGCATGTAGCAGACTGCTTTGAATTGGACCTGTTTTCTATCTTAAGCCAATGTAGGTCCCGGAGAGTCCCTGTGATAGATGCCATTCGAGGAAGCTAACAAAGTCTGGCCGCTGAGTTTTGGACCACTTGCAGCGTCCGAATCACACTCGGTGGTAGTGTCTCTACAGATTCGATCCGATGTGGTTTGGTGGTTGGTAGAGTCCAATCTCTCCAGGGGTATTCCTATTCTGGTGTCCCCTTCCTGGGTGGTTACGTCCGATGGCAGTCTGAGGTGCCTAGGGGGCGCATTGGATTCCCGGTCTGTGCAGGGTTGGTAGGATCGGCTGCGGTCGGGTTAATTTGGCATGTCTGAAGTTTGCCCCAGCCCTTCGGGGAATCATGTTCTAGTCCGGACAGACAATCAGGTGGTGAATGCGGGGCCCTTCTTTTCTAGTGGGGATTCTGCTTTGTCGTCTTCTTCAGGCCTGGCTCTTGAAAGGATGAGTCTGCTATCTCGGGGTTGCTCCCTGGACGTGGTGGAGTTGCTTCAGGGCTCCCACCGCCCTGCTACTCTTCTGTCTTATTTTTACCTTTAGGAGTCTTTTCTCTGTAGTGTGTTTCTAAGGGATTAGACTCTGTTTCTGTGAATCCAATGAAGTGCTAGATTTCCTTTCTGATGGCTTTGCCTTGGGCCTGGCCTCTTCTACTCTTCGGGCTCAGTGGGCAGCCTTGTGATCGTTCCGCAGTCCTCTGTTGGACGGTGTGGATCCTTTTGCGGCCAGGTTGTTTCGAAGTTGTTTTCTGCAGTGTCCTAGGGCAATTTGCCTTGCGCCATCCTGAGATCTTCCATTGGTGCTGCGGGCCCTTCAGGAGGGTCCGTTTGACCCCCTGGGGTCCGTGGATGTCGAGTTCCTCGCCATGAAGGTAGTATTTTTGGTGGCTATTGTATCTGCTGGTTGGATTGGGGATCTAATGTCCTTTCTGCTCTCTCCTCCGGGTCCCCCTCGGTTTTCAACCATTACAAGATGTCATTGGGTCTGGGGTGAATTCTGCTCTCTCGCTGTTGGATGTCCGACTGGTGGTGTTGCTGTATTTGGAACATACTGCGTCTTTGCTGCTGTGACAACCTGTTTGTCACTTTTGGTCCTGTCTGGTCTGGACATAAACCTTCTCTCTCCACCTGAGTAGGTGGATTAAGCAGACTGTCTTTGCTGGTGCATAGGGTTCTGAGGTGTCTGCCCGGGGGTAGGGTAGGTCTGCTAGAGGTCTGTCTGTCTCTCGGGTCTCGTTCAAGGGGATCTTTACTGAAGATATCTGTAGGGCCGCTACCAGGTCCTCCCCACACATGTTCATGGATTACTACCGGGGTTTTGCTGAGGCAGTTCTGGGGGCTGGTTCTTCCAGCTCTTGATGATCACGCCTTCTGTGCTTCTTTGTTGTTTTCCAACTGTTTTATTTTTTGGATTTAACTTACTGGTTTGCATTATCCCGTTGATTTGGTTTCTTGTGAGTTTCCATGAAGCCTCTGGGCTTGGGTATGTGCTCACTACTTAATTTGGATGGAGAGGAAGACTTACGAGGAGGTAATGCCCCAGTTACTTACCAGTAATCTTCATTACTCCGAGTATTGTCTTCCTTGCCACATGAGTTCCCATACCTCCCTCCCTGTTTGGCTATCGGCTTCATGTGCTTCTTAGGGCATGTTAGTTCTACAGGAAACTCTCCCCCCTCTTCTCCCCCCCCCCCTTATACTGGATCAAGGGTGATGGGGGTTGGCCATGTTTGGTGGGTGGGGGAGGGATGGGAGTCCCGGGATGCTAATTTGCTTTGGAGTGTTCTGGTGTAGAGCTAAAGCTCACTACGTAACTCATGTGGCGAAGAAGACAATACTCGGAGTAATGAAGATTACTGGTAAGTAATGGGGGCATTACTGAAGAACACAGACTATCTTCACATTGTAGTTTTGTATGGAATCTCAAGATACTTTTATGAAGAGAAATCATTCTGTTTATATATCCAAATTGTTTTTAAACCTAGCCTGTCCAACAATAAAATGTGGTCTAAGAAACAAATAAAAGTATAGTAATTATCTACTTTAAAAATAGAAAAGGGACATGACCGAAGTAAAGAAACTGGATAGGCATCAGAAATAGGAGAAGCTCCACTGCGAGTATAAGCCCAACCAACTTGCCCTGCTGTCCCATAGTGTGCAACTTACTGAAAAACAGTTCTTATTGAACTGCGTGGAATCTGCTGGGCACTCTGCTCTTACCAATGTTTGATATCTTAACGTTTTCAGTAACGTTTCAGAATTGGTTTAAAATTCAACATTTGTTTTTGGGAAACGCATTTTATTGGTTTGTATAATAAAGTGTACAGTAGCACAGCAACAAGGTGCAATGCATTGCCCCCTTATGCCCTACGCCCCCGTACTCAAGCGGAGAACTCACCCGCTCAGCCTGCATCACCATCATTAACCCTCATTTTTTTTTTTAAACATAGTTTATTGGTTTTTGCACATCCACATAGAAAACCTTACACAATTTGTTTCACCATACTTTCTGCAAAATAAGCGCACGCCTCCCTCCCAAATATACAACACCTAAGACAGGTTCGTAGAATTCCCTCCCGGACTATACAACGCATAAAACCAATTATCTACATAACAAAACTCTACCCTTAACCCCTAAGCAAAACATCATTAACCCTCATACATGCAAATTTCGGTCTCTAAATTAGCTGCATGATTGTCCCCCCGCCTAATGGTGATTCCTCTTTAATCCGCCCATAATTACCAAGGTTTTATGTACTTTTGGGGGCAACCCTAGTCTCATAAAGTAGATGTTCTCAGCTCATACACCAGTCCAGACCCTTTTTCCATTCATCAATCGAGGGCGGTGTTCCTGCCTTCTAAAGACGAGCAGTGTCCCTTTTAGCCAGCGCAAGTCCCAACCACAACAATGTTTTTGTATAATGGTCTTCTGCAGTGTCTGCAGTGATGTGTAATATAATCAGTTTCGGGTCCTGTGGTATGGGCCACCCTATCACACAGCCCAGAGTATCCCTTTTCAGTAAGCTTGCATCCTTTGAGAACTCCATATGGTATGCATAAAGTCACTCTCCTGCGATTGGCAGCGGCGACAGAAGGGAGACGGAATTGCGCCTATTGAGTTTATGCCACTTAGGATGCACTCTATGAAGGTATTTCAATTGTTTCAAATGGAGGTGCATTATGATTGCAGAGTACCTCTGGGATGCTCTGGCTTCAGCCCATTCCTCATCTGTAAGGGTCCCAAGATCCCACTCGGGTGTCTGACATATGATGTCAGAGACCTATACACTTGTTTAATCTTATGATCTCCTAACTCCTTCAGGAGAAGGTTTGCTTCCGAGGGGTTATATTTCGGAATTCATCCATTTATCTCCCATGCTGTTGAGGCCATGTATGCAATTGGACTTCCAAATATCGGAAGCTTAGCATTACCTTTTGGAGAACGGACACCCAGTCATGATTCTGGGGATACGTAATAACCGGAAATACAGAGGACTTGGCCAGGTTAGTGGAGAGGCCTGATGTCTCACCAAAAACCTGAAGGATTTGAAGCATCCTGGAACCAGAGTTTTCATGGTCGATAAAGAAGATCAATGCATCATTAGCGTATAACTTGATTCTATCTGAGATCCCTGACACACCCACCCCTCCACCCCCCATTCAAAACCCCTCATCCGCATATCAATACAACTCCATTCTGCCATGGGCTCTATGGCTATAGCAAATAACAGCAGGCATTCTTTACGCGTTCCTCTCCTGATGTCAAAGTGCTCAGAGACCGCGGTCCCCTTCTGCACATGGGTGGACAATTTTGTGTATAGAAGATGCACATAAATACAAATTCAACATCTTCTGATGTATTTTCGCCTTCTCAACTCTTGTTTACTGACAGTAGTGTATAATGAACTATAACAATAGTGTGCCAAAAAGGCCTCTTATTACTTTGGTCCAAAGTCTGCACTGGAACGTTTGTCGATTCAAATGACAAACTCAGTAACTTAACTTTTAATAAAATACAAACCTCTGAAGCAAGATTTTATATTGAGTGAAAGTTTAGCTGGGAAGAACCATCTTAACCTTCTTGAATTCTGGTCCTGAAATCATTAGGGAAAGTAGAAAGTTTGTAAGGTGCCGTCTGCATGAAGCATTGAACCTCTATAGCTAATTTAATTTAATTCTGCTACTGAATGTGTTTACTTGTGTGGTTATAAAAAAAATTGTCCAAAGGCAATTCGTTCCGGAGAGTATTATCTAAATCTTAATGTGTGTATTTTTTTTTTTTTTTAGGTGAACATGTCTCTTCCAGGTTTAAGAATGAGGTTGAAAGGATGGGTTTTGATATGAACAATGCCTGGCGAATCTCAAACATCAATGAGAAGTATAGGTGAGCTTTATATAAACGTCCTTAGTCTTACTTTGCGCAAAAATATTTTTGGGGTTGGTATGCCAACATGGCACTTTCTATCCACGTCATGAACCTTTTTCATTTGGGATTTGGTTTAGAATGGGCACATCTTAAAGAATGCCAAATTTTACAGCGGTCTGGTCACTGCTTTAATTTAAATGTTTTTTATTTTTATGTGTGGCATAGAGACCGCTTTAATTTTAATGCAAGCCTCATGTAATACAACAAATAAAACATGCATACATAGAGGGGCTTTGGGTCAGTCCTGTTCCTCCATTGCCCGTTCAGGTGTCAATTACATTTTCTGTCTCCCCGCCACTATATGCAACAAGGGGCAGTGGGTCACACCCACTTCAGTGATTGGTGCCTTTGCTTTGTGAATGTGGGCATTGTGCCTGATCATATGAGCACATCTGCCTAAATAGAAGTGTATTTCAGGGCTGATGGGCCAGTATTTTACTTTGTCAGTGTTTTTATTCCTTCCATTCTTTTTCTTTTTTATGTGTTTAAACTATCGTTTCATGTTACAGTAATTTAAAGCCAATGGTGAGTTTTCGTTGTGCAAATGGCAACAATTTTTCTGTGATGTGCATTAACACTAAAAATCATTCCTATACCTGTTCATAGAAGTCCCTGCTAGTAGACACCCATAACGTTCTATTAGAATGATATGAAAAGACATGGGTGGATTCTCACGGACGCTACTTTGCTCTGGCTGATGTGGTGAAGGGCTGATTGCTGAACCTTCTATGTGCATATGCCCCCACCCCCACGGCATTGGACTCCTTTCTAAATACACTCCTGGATGTAGTAGCCTCCATGTCTTCGGGCCTTACGATAATTGGAGTAGATTTTAACACAGTTCTAGACCCTTAAGTTGATTCCATGGGGTCCCCATCAGAGGTGCCTTGTAGTAGATCCCGGTCTTTGCTGGAGTGCGTTGGCTCCCTGGGGCTATGTGACATTTAGAACCCAAACAAGATTGGTGGCGAATTAGTATAGGAAATAGGAAAATAATTTGAGCAGGTGACATGTTAGTTGGTTTGAAAAGGATAGTGGAGGGTTGGAAGGATCTGAAAAGGGGTGTTCATAGCAGTAGGAGTAAGCTATGGATTTTATTTTTTATTTTACAGAGTTTTATATAGCGCGAACTTGACCCGAAGGTATCGGGTATCAGATTGCTTTACATAGCACCAGTTGCGTTACATGAGGACACATTCATTTTTGTTAGGCACGGGGAGATTACGTGATTTGCCCAGAATCGCAGGATGTTCAGCGTCATTGCCGAGACTTTAACCGAGTTCCCCAGATTTGAGGTCGACCACCATAGCCGTTAGGCCAACTCCTCTCCCCAATGGATGAGTATCTTTGACACTCTCCCATACACTCACACACACATTCTAACACACTCACTCACTCTCTCGGGACAGGGCAGGACCTACATAAACAAAGGAGGGGGGACAGCGCAGCCCCCTCCTGGAGCCATTAATGACCCTGGGGACCGCCACCCCCGGAACAAAGCTGTTTGCTCTCACTTGGCTGTAGCCTTCACTGCTCTTGCCAAGCGAGACCAAACTAACTTCGCTCGCTGGGAGTGGAGTTCTCATCTGTTTAAAATGGATGACAGAAATGCTCCCACACAGGGAGCAGCATTTTTGGCTCCCTACGGCTTGAAGTAGTGCCGGCTCCCGCTGAGCTGGCAGAGAAAGCAGAGGCATTGATGCTCACCCCACGATCCCCAACGCAGTACACTAGGTGCTCTGGGTGGGCTCCAGGGCACCAAGGAGCAAGAGGTCAAGCCCCAGGGGATGAGGTCACCAGGGCTAAAATCTGACCAGGGAGGCCCCCCCAATTACGTTTTGGCGGGTTCAGGTGCCAGCCATCCAATCACCCCCGCTGCCCCATTGGGTTTTAGCTGGGCCGTTCTGGCACTGATTCTCATTTTACAGAAACTTAACCTCATTGGGAGGATCTTACAAATATAAACATAGCAGGTGCACCAGTTCAAGCTTAACTTCTGTAAAGGACTTCTGATCCTAACTTCCTGGGCTTGACCAACGCAAAGCAAGTGTTTTCTCGGTAATTCCACATTGAAAGACTATTCCTTCATGGAGGTGAATGCATCATTAATCTTTTGGAGAACAGTCTGTAGTGACTGCAGAGGGTTCTTTCTTGGCTTTTCCTGGTGAGAGCAGAGTCCATGGTTCTCCCTTAAATTACTATGACTGCAAATGTGTAAATCACCTGGAAGCTCTTCCCTGTAGGCCCCATACACCTTAGTAGCATGCAAAGGCCTTCCCACCTTTTGCCAGGATGGACAGCTTACCATATGGCCCCCTGGCACATTTCCCGCCGATTTTGGTGTCGTGTTCTTGATACTTACGAATATGAGGACATTTCCACGAAATAAAGAAGCACTTACTTCATATAGTTAAGAGAAATAAGTATAGTATAAGGGGCTATGCCAAAGGTATACTCAGAGGTAAGGAGAGGGCAAGGGTTAGACAAGTTGCATTCCTTGAGGATCGTGACCTTCGGCTCGAGGCGTGCCTCACCACTGCCAATCCCGAGGATAGTCTTAGACAATTGACAGTGGTTCTGGAGGAGATATGGAGCCACTGGTTGGAGACTGCGAAACAGATCTGTTGTGCTTCCACCGCATGGGTCCAAGGGTGGCGTGAGAACAATAGTAAACTGCTGCAATGGGTGGCATCCCGGCCTTTAGCTATTAGGATCGTACCTGAAATACATGACAGTGCAGGCCACACCATAGAACTTCCCATGCTATTGCTCAGGCATTCGCAGGTTGCTTTATGTGGCTGTCCCACGCCCAGCAGTGGAGCGTACTGACCCTCTCTTTGACGATGTGATTTTGCTTTTCGGGTGCAAAGAGGGAGTAACTTGAGCAACCCATCACACTCGAAGAAATTTGAGAGGCTATCCAGACACTGGTGTCTGGCAAGACACCCGAACCTGATGCCAACCCAACAAAGTTTTACACCAAATACAGAGAACCGCTGACTCCCCACTTATTTCACTTCTATGAAGAAGCAGTGAGGTTGGGCTCTCTTTTGTGGGATTTTGACCAAGCAACCATTGTGGTTATGACGAAAGGGCAACCCCAGTCGGTCTCCTGTGCCGACTACGCCCCATTTCTCTGATCAGCGGCGAGATTAAGATCTTCGCGGCCATCCTAGCTTTCCGCCTCCGGTGGGTCATTGACACTGTAATCCTCCTGGTCCAATGTGGCTTAATGCCACTAGATGCATGCAGCATTGTTTGAGATGCCTACATGTGTGCTGGTCCACCGTCACCACCTATTATTCCCACTAGCATTGTTTCTCATAGACTTTGAGAGAGCATTCGAAACTGTGGACTGGGTGTACCTGGCCCAAGTCCTGGAAAGCACCGGGTTTGGACCCCGATTTCGTCGATTTGTCTGAGTGCTCTATTCCAACCCAAAGGCCCGGATCCAGTACAACATGTAGTCTCTGAGGAATTCCCCATTAGGAGGGGAACCCAGCGGGGAAGTCCCCTATCCTTTTTGCGCTGGTTATTGAACCCCTCGCACCACTTATTAGATGCGATGCCTGGGGGCAGGGGCTGGGAGGGGGATGCGGGGTACAATTACAGCATCGTCTTGTATGCAGATGACAGGCTTTTGTTTCTCTCAGACCCCAGTAGTAGTGGTCCGTGTTGCCTCCAGTTCTTTGCGGAGGCCTCAGGCTTAACACTTTTAACCCTGCCAAGTCTGTTCTGGTGCCGTTGGCCCCTTCTAGAAATTATATTGATTCGTAAACCAAAATACCAGTACGCCATCTGTTTCAAATATTTAGGTGTTCAGGTGTTGCTACTCCCGCAGTTGACGTGGTCTCTCGATATCAGTCAGTCAATAAGTCTTTATTCGATTAACATCATAAAAGACATACTATACATGCTTAAAAAAAAAAAGGTTCATATAAAATACAATTCATATTACAATACAAGATAAAAAGTACTAAAATCATGTACGATATTTCATAATGAACAATGATTAGAACATAATGACAAAACATAATAAAATTTAGTAAAAGACACGCCAATCTAACCTAATAGTCCATAGTGATGGCGCTAATTAAAAAAACAGCTGAAACCATATGGGACACATATCAAGACTTGAGTTTCCGTACCCTGAGAATCCATGCCCAACTAATGAATTTGGCAACACCTATTACTACAGGTTTTGATGTGTCTGTTTTCAAAATTCTACTAGCAACCTCTGCAGAACGAGTGCTCATTAATCTGCAAACAGGACGAAGCCAAACACGTTGAAGAAGTAGGTAAGTTGGACAACAGAAAAGGAAATGATCCATAGATTCGATCATATCTACACAGAAGGGGCTCTTATCACTACCAAGAGGACTCCAGCTTTTGGTGAGACCTCGCAGTGGTAGGGCGCCCACTCTAAACTGATGATACAGTTTACGATCAAGATGTTTCAAAATAGTGTCCCAATAACCCTCATAAACAGACTCATCCTTAAAAGCAAAAAATGTAGCAGTCATTGAGGTGCCCATAAGGGAGGCAAATCTCCTGTTCTTAATCAAACACCAATAGGCCTCCTTTAAGACATTTTTCGGCGGGAAAACGACAGTATCTGGGTTAGCCCAAAGGTCACCCATCCCGAGGTCGGTCAACAGGGTTTTAATACCAGACAACCATGATATCATGTGCGAACCCTCCAGCCCTTTAACCTCCAAGAGGGCTTTAGCATAAATAAATAATTCAGGAGTAGTCCACAGGCGTCGCCAAAACGCCAGTGGTCTATACCCTGCCAAGTCCTCTAGAGGCTGGATTCCCAAGTCATATAGTAAAGGAATGCGCGGAGTAGATTGCGGAAGCCCTAATGCTGACCGGAGAAATTTGTTCTGGGCAGTCATCAATTTGGACAGGTTACTAAGGCCCCAAATTTCAGCACCATATAAAATGGCAGGAAGAATCTTGGAGCCATAAATCTTCATTAGGGGGGCTATTGGTTTTGTCAGAGAATGTTTATGCTCTTTCAACAAAGCTCCACCTAATTGGGCATGTTTAAGAGCGAGAAGATGCAGCTGGTTGGACCAGCTGCATGTCTCGCTAAAGGTGACCCCTAGATAAGTAAACACAGCCGTTTGATCCAAACTGGCACCACCCAGACATACCCGCTCATTAATGTGCCTAGGGCCTCGAAAAACCATGAACTTGGTCTTCCCAACATTTATTTCCAACTCATGTGCGCGACAAAAAACCTCAAAGCGAGACAGGGCTAACTGCAAGCCCTGTCTTGTTTTCGAAATCACAAGAGTATCGTCTGCGAACATGAGTAGGGGAATCTTCATTCCAGCCAAGGAGGGTGCATCGGTTGGGTGGTTGGAGAAATAGTTTATAACCCTATTAATAAATAGTGAAAACAAAGTGGGGGCGAGCACACACCCTTGGCGAACTCCTTTGGACACTTTAAATCTGTCCGTCACCTCCCCTGGTTTGCCCCATCGAACACGGGCATACGTATTATCATGAATAGTAACCAGGAAGGATACCAATTCTTTGGGCATGCCCATCTCCAAAAGTGCTTCCCATAGCTTGGCCCTCGGCACAAGGTCAAACGCGGACCGTAGGTCCACGAAGGCCGCGTAAAGCTTACCACCCCCCAAGAAAACTTCCTTCCAATAAAGGAGTACTACCCTAAATGCTTGGTCCAGGGTCCCAATA
Organism: Triturus cristatus; assembly: GCF_964204655.1. Classification (NCBI taxonomy): domain Eukaryota; kingdom Metazoa; phylum Chordata; class Amphibia; order Caudata; family Salamandridae; genus Triturus; species Triturus cristatus. The sequence continues at coordinate 285,287,406 of NC_140594.1, read as the reverse complement.
TGTGAACGAAACCCCGCCTGAAGAGGGGTTTCGTTAGAATCATTAGAATCAGTCATCCAGGATTGTATACGACCCAGCACAAGACAGGCTATAATTTTTTGTACTGCGTCAATAAGACCAATTGGTCTATAATTGGCCGGGGCAGAGCGATAGCCTTTCTTATAGATCGGCAATATCTCTGCCCCGAGCCACGAGTCGGGGACAGCAGCACCACCCGCAAGGGCATTTGCTAGCACAGTCAAGTACGGGATCCATACATCTTGCTCCTGGATGAATAGATCAGCAGGGATACAGTCGGGACCCGGGGCCTTACCACTCTTAATACATTTTAAAACAGACTTAACTTCACAGGGGGAGAATTCCAGAGGGTTTTCAACATCAAATGGACAAATATTATTATTAGCCACCCTATCACCAACCTTAAACTGCTCCTCGAAATACGCAACCCACTGCTGTGGCTCAACGTAGTTAGTGGGCCGAATATCCGAGGAGCAGTTGCCCCATTTGAGAAGATGCCAAAATTGGACCATATTACGGTCATGACAAGCCTGATATAGATCCCTCCAGTGGTCCTCATCCCAGTTTAGCTTGGCCTTAAGTTGGGCAGATTTATAGGCAGTCCTACATTTTTGGATAGTGGTGGGAGAACTGGATTTAATGGCCTTTATCAGGGCACTTTGGGCCAGTCTACAGTCCTTGTTAAACCACGTGCAGGATCTCAACTCTTTGCCTTTACCGATGGAAGAAGAGGTTCTAACAAAGAATGATTTAAGTTCGGTAAAAAGCATGTTATGAATATCCCGTATATTATCCATAATCAAATCTTGAGACTTCAACTGGTTGAGAGTTGCCATGGTATTACTGACCAAATGTCTAATAGCCGCCCGGGAAGTCTCACAAATGGCGATTTTCGGCCATCTCACCCTTCTTAAATCATTTGTGAGAATAACATCCATAGAGGTACGGGCATCAAGAGTAGTAGGAATGTCAGTAAAACTATTATCATTAATACAAAGGACAAGTGGGTTATGATCACTCTCAACTCTACTTACTACCATCATATCATCAATGAGCGACCACAACTCCAGATTGACTAAAATATAGTCAATTCGACTCCCAGTTCTACCATTATCAAAGGTCATCCTCCCCAACCTATCCGATTTTGTTCGCCCATTAACTGCTCTCATACCCTGGTTTAAACATAAACCTTTCATGAACAGGGCCGCTTGTGTCCACTTTCTTACAGGTTCCAGCTCCAACTGGGGAACACCCCAGAGAGAATCTTCATCCTCTGTGAAATCCCTGCTATCGACACCCAAGGGCTCAAAACAGACATTAAAGTCTCCAGCCACAATCTTACTGATGGATTTTAATTCGGACCCTAAATAGTTCTCCAAAAGGAGACAAGTGGGTGAACATTTACCTCCCGGGAGGCCCCACACATAAATGTTTATTATAAGGAGATTAAGGCCATTAAGAGATTGAACCCTGATGATCAAAATGTTCGAGGCATGTGGGCTGCTGAATTCATATCTGTGCATAGATCGCCGCCTAGTGTTGGGTCCGGATGTTTGCACGTTGTTGTCCTGGAAGAGTCTTCGAAGTATCCTGGGATAGGTGACTCCTCCCCTGGACTACAGTGCGCATGGGCATCCTCTCCATCCTCAGATTGTTTTTTTCCGCCATTGGGTTCGGATGTGCTTATCTTGACTCAAGTTAGGAAAAACTTTTTACAGGCCAAAAGGCCTTTAGTTCGCGTCGGTACTGTTCCCGATCGGTATCGATAGTATATTGTTAGTTTACTAACTTCCAGAACCAACTTTTTCGCATTTTACCCGACCATCGACCCGTCATCGACGATGGAATCGAGGACACCATTCAAGCGGTGTCCTGTATGCAATGCGAAATATCCCCATATCGACGTCCATCCGGTGTGCAACAAATGCCTTTCACCGGATCACGACGAATCTACATGTATGGCCTGTGCCCGAATCCGATCCAAGAAGACTCTTCGGAATCGACGAGCAGCAAGACTCGAAGCGCAGCAAGCGGCACCGGCCCCAGCCAACATCTTCAGCGCCGAAGACGAAGATGTCGAAGACGTGGATAACCTACCCTCCAGCCCCGCTTCCGAACACGATTCCGTATCGGAAGACGTCGAAGAACGACTCTTTTCCAGAGATGACGCCGACACCGAGGTAGGAGACTACAATGAGGCCTTAGGGGCCGAAGAGAGTAGCTCCGGTGACGAGCAAGGCCTACCCGTACAGACTGAGGATATACCAGTGCGCCAGTCTATGGATCCGGTCGAGGGATCGCCTTCGGGCCTTACCCAAGACCTATCCCGCAGTTCTTCGGCCCCGCCCTCTGGCCCGGCCTCGGACATTCAGCGGCAGCCATTACTACCCAAAAAGGCTGGTTTCCCTTCTTCGAAACCGAAACCGAAAGCTGCATTGGTTCACCAGAAACCGAAACCGAAAGTAACGCTGGTCGGATCGAGGCCCACCACACCTTCGACGCCAGCAAAACCCATCGGCGCCGACCGCACCAAACGAGATTTCGGTGCCCAGCTTGCAGCAGCCGACGTCAGTGCCGACACACGGAAAAAGAGCTTCGGTGCCACCAAACCTCCTCGGCTACCGGCACCGACACAATCGGCTCCGACCCCAAAGGTCAAACTGCCTGCTGCGTCGCACCCCGCTTCGACAGCACCACCAAAGGCACACTCATCAAAGACGTCGACGGCCATTGCCACCCCTCGACTCGATGACTCGCCGGCACCGAAGAAGTCCACGCCCGCCTTTACAGAAACGGCCGGCACAAAGGACTCGATGGCACTCCAGGTGCGGACCGTTGCTGCGCAACGCACCAAACACAAAGCAGTCCTCCAGGACACGTCAGGCTCCGAGCCGATAAAAGCTCCAACGGCCTCTTCGGCACCGACCAATATCACTTTTGGCCTGCCGCCATCCACGGCCCCAAAACTGTTCCAGATCAGAACACGGGTCACCCACACCACGTTCACGCCTGCCGAACGCTCTCCTGCGGCGTCGTCTCCGTCACATGTCATCGACGCCGACACCGGCAGGATGGTGCTCCACAAAAGGAGAATAACTTCAGAGTCAGCTTTGGACTCCTACCGGATCCCGCTTAAGAAAAAGCTACCGGTGACTTCGGAACCAGTTCTTTCCGAACCTCTCCATTCCTTTTACCAGGATCCACAGTCCTTCTCTCCCACACACTCCGACACTGACGTTTTGGAGGACTACATGGGTGACCACGTCCCCTACCCCGGAGAGATGGACCCTGAAGGCCAACAGGACCCTGACCAAGCTTGGGATGACCCTGTAGACTCGGGTGCACCTATGGATACACAGGACCCGCAACTCTATGGAGCAAAAACATCTCCCACAGAGGACACAACGCCCTAATTGAACGTGCTGCGGCCAATCATGGGGTGCAACTCCACTCTGACACCGTGGAGGACGACTTTCTCATGGATACTTTCGCATCCTCGGAAAGGAATATAAAAACTCTACCCATGTTAAAGGGTGTCCTCAAACCAGCAAAGGACATCTTCAAAGAACCCACCAGGGCAATAGTAATAAACCCCAGAATTAACAAGAAATACAGGTCCGCGCCTGGGGACCCTACCTACATTAGAGGCCAGTTACCTCTAGATTCCATTGTAGTTGCGAATGCTCGCAAACGGGCACACTCGCAAACAACAGGTGATGCTCCTCCCCCGGACAAAGAGTCCAAGGTGCTAGAGACCTCCGGCAAACGGGTTGCGGCCCAGGCAGCTAACATATGGCGCATTGCCAATACTCAGGCGCTCCTCGCCCGCTACGATCGAGCACACTACGACACACTAGAACAATTACTCCAACATCTCCCTGACCAATTCAAAGAAGGTGCAGAGATCCTCATCAGGGAGGGACAACTCCTCACAAATGCATCCATCAAGTGTGCACTGGATGCCGCAGATACAGCTGCCAGAGCCATAAACACTAGCGTCATGTTGCGACGACACGCCTGGTTGCGAATCTCCGGATTCAAACCTGAGGTACAAAATAACATCCTCAACCAGCCTGTCAACCCCGACTACTTATTCGGGCCGGAGGTTGACACCACCCTAGAGAAAATAAAAAAGGACACGGACACTGCTAAGTCCATGGGGGCTCTTCAAACGCAGTCCTTTCGGAGCGGCTCCTTTCGTCGCCCCGGAAATAGAGGAGCAAGTAGAGGACAGGGGTCACAGCAAACCTACAACAAAGGCAACACACAAAGCACCTACGATAAAAACACCTGGGGTGGTTATCGTGGCTCAAGCACAAAGGGCAGAGGACGCGGATACGGCAACACCAGGTCCTCCCCCAAGAACAAACAGTGACACCCTCTCCCTTCCTCCCGACCACATAACACCTGTCTGGGGAAGGCTACAAAGGTTCCTGTCCACGTGGAACTCCATCACCACGGACAGGTGGGTCAAAGACATTGTCAAATACGGTTACTGCCTAGAATTAACCTCAACTCCACCCACAATACCTCCAAAACACCGTCCTATGTCCTCAGAGCACTTAACGCTCTTACAGCAGGAGGTGCTAAGCATGCTACTAAAAGGCGCAATAGAGGTCGTACCCGTCCACGAGCAAGGTACGGGGGTGTACTGCCTGTACTTTTTAATACCAAAAAAGGACGGGTCACTCAGACCTATATTAGACCTGAGACCCCTGAACCGCTACATTCTCTCCGAGCATTTTCACATGCTCACTTTACAGCAAGTCCTCCCGCTTCTCAAGCAGGGAGACTTCCTGGCCACACTGGACCTCAAGGATGCGTATTTCCACATACCCATTCACCCCTCACACAAAAAATACCTCAGGTCCACTGTTCAGGGGCAGCACTACCAATTCAAAGTCCTTCCCTTCGGCGTGACAACAGCACCCAGGGTTTTCACAAAGTGCCTAGCTACTGTGGCGGCACATCTACGGAGGCAACACATACACGTCTACCCTTACCTGGACGACTGGCTCGTTCAAGCAAAGTCAGCCCAGCAATGTGCCAGCCACATGTCCCGCACCATTCACCTCCTTCACAGTCTGGGATTCTCACTAAATTACCCAAAATCCCATCTCCAGCCCGCACACGTACAACAATACCTAGGTGCGACTATAGACACTCTGGCGGCCACAGCTCAGCCAAATTTAGTGAGGATCAACAGCATGCAAATGCTGATTTCCAAGTTCAAACCCCAACACTCCCTTCCTGCGCGAGTGTTCATGCAGTTGATAGGCATGATGGCCTCCTGCATTTTCATAGTCCCACACGTGAGACTACATATGCGCCCGCTTCAGGAGTGCTTAGCACGTCAGTGGAATCAGGCTCAAGGACAGCTGAAAGACCTAGTGTTGGTGAGCGGTCGGGCATACAACTCTCTGCATTGGTGGAATCCACAAAACCTTTGCAAGGGCCGACCGTTCCAAGAGCCTGTTCCACAAATAATACTGACAGCGGACGCGTCTCTCCAGGGATGGGGAGCTCATGTACTCCACTACACAGTGCAGGGACTATGGACAACACAACAGAAGAAGATGCACATCAACCTTCTGGAACTGATGGCAATCTTCCTGGCAATGAAGGCATTCAAAGTACACTTGTGCAACAAAGTCGTGTTGATCCGGACGGACAACATGACCGCCATGTACTACATACAGAAGCAAGGAGGAACACACTCTCCACAGTTGTCTCATCTGGCTCAGAGCATGTGGAAGTGGGCCATTCAGAGGAACATGTTCCTCATGGCAGAACACCTCCCCGACAAGGACAACCAGATGGCGGATCTGCTCAGCAGACACAGCCACCAGATGCACGAGTGGGAGGTACACCCATCAGTACTCCAACCGTACTTCCAGCAGTGGGGTCATCCAGAGATAGACCTATTCGCCACAATCGAAAACGCAAAATGCCAAAGCTTTGCCGCCAGGTTCCCACATCCGCAGTCGCAGGGCAATGCGATATGGATGAACTGGTCCGGCAGATTTGCGTACGCTTTTCCCCCAGCACCACTGATACCGCTGGTGGCACGCAAACTCAGACAACACTCACTGATACTCGTCCTGGTTGCTCCAACGTGGGCACGCCAGCCGTGGTACACCACCTTTCTCGAACTTTCCGTGGTGCCGCATCAAAGGCTGCGGATCAAACCCGCGTATTTGACGCAGAACCATGGAGAGATTCAGCACCCAGATCCGCAACAGCTGAACCTGGCGATCTAGCTCCTGAAGTCCTAGAGTTTGGCTACCTAAACCTGCCACCTGACTGTATGGACATCATTAAGGAGGCCAGGAGACCCACTACCAGAGCTTGCTATGCAGCCAAATGGAAGAGGTTCGTCATTTATTGTACTAATAATGACATTAACCCGCTAGACGCATCCATACAAAACATAATTTGTTACCTCTTACACCTATACCGATGCAATCTGGCGTACACCTCTATACGTGTCCATTTGACCGCAATTTCAGCCTATCTGCAGACCAGGCAGCACCTCTCTCTATTCAGAGTGCCTGCCATCAAAGCATTCTTGGAAGGACTCAAACGAGTCATTCCACCAAGCCACCCGCCGGCTCCAATGTGGAACCTCAACTTGGTCCTCACACGCCTGATGGGTCCACCCTTTGAACCTCTACACTCATGCGAGCTTCAATTTCTTACCTGAAAAGTAGCTTTCCTAGTAGCGATCACTTCTTTAAGAAGAGTTAGGGAACTCCAGGCACTAACGGTTCAAGAGCCATTTATACAGGTTCACGCCAACAGGGTCGTACTACGTACCAACCCCAAATTCATGCCCAAGGTGGTATCGCAGTTCCACATGAATCAAACTATTGAACTGCCTGTTTTCTTTCAAAACCCACAAACTGTCGCAGAAAGAGCACTCCATACACTAGATGTGAAGAGAGCCCTCATGTATTATATCGACAGGACTAAGATCTTTAGGAAGACAAAACAACTTTTCGTTGCCTTTGCGCCACACCACAAAGGTAACGCTATCTCCAAAGCAGGTATAGCCAGATGGATCGTTAAATGTATTCAAATTTGCTATCAAAAGGCTAAACGCACATTAACGATTCCCCCACGAGCCCACTCAACACGTAAGTTAGGGGCCTCCATGGCTTTCCTAGGAAACATTCCCCTGCATGATATATGTAGAGCAGCCACCTGGTCCACTACACATACATTTACCAAACACTATTGTGTAGATGTGCAATCAAAACAGCAGGCAGCTGTAGGACAGGCTGTTCTCAAAACTCTTTTTCAGACCTCTGCAGCTGGCACTGGTAGCCGCCGCTAATAGAGGGCACTGCTATGTATTCTATGCACAGATATGAATTCAGCAGCCCACATGCCTCGAACTGAATATGCTACTTACCAGTATGCATCTGTTCTTGGCATGTAGGGCTGCTGACATTCATATCGCCCTCCCTCCTCCCCGGCGCCTGTAGCAGCTGCAGCTCTCAGAATTACTGTAAGCATGGTCATCACTTTCTGTATCTACTCCATCACTGCCACAATGGCGAAAAACAATCTGAGGATGGAGAGGATGCCCATGCGCACTGTAGTCCAGGGGAGGAGTCACCTATCCCAGGATACTTCGAAGACTCTTCCAGGACAACAACGTGCAAACATCCGGACCCAACACTAGGCGGCGATCTATGCACAGATATGAATGTCAGCAGCCCTACATGCCAAGAACAGATGCATACTGGTAAGTAGCATATTCAATCTGGACTATCGATTGGGACCTCTGCCACAGTGACACCCTCACATTGACGGACCCAAGTGGTTAAACCACCCATCGGTCTACCCCTATGGCCCTTAACAGCAGGTTTAAAAAAATTCAAGAAACCTATACGAAAGTGGGGGACCATTGCCCAGGTCTCTTGAAATGTCCATATCTGGAAACGTCGATAAAAGTGGCCCAATCAGGAATATCAAGCCTGGATCCCAACCCTGCAATGTTCCATGAACCCAATTTCAGTGGCGAATTTACAAGACCAGTTTCCACCACCTGTCCTGAGACCACCAGGAGGTCAGTCGTTTTAGCAGAAAAAGGCTGTATAGAAGCAGAGAGGTTAGACGTGCAAGGAGTAACACTAGGAGGTGGTAACATAATAATATCCGGGCTCTGATGACAAAAGAGACCCGAGGCCCCAGGATCTGTCAGTAGGGGACAAGCAGGGCTAGCCATACGTCAATCATTATCCTCCAGTGTTGAGAGGATATCAAAGCGATTGGTGGTCACAATGGGCTGATTAGACCTTACTGGAAGACTCGAGAAAGCACGATTATCCCGCATAGATTGAATGCATCCTGGCTTATAAAAAAAGCCTAATGGGAGGATTTTAATCGAATTAAATGCTGGAGGTTGGTGGAAAGCGGCTTCCAATATATATTCGACCAAAGCCGGGGACCTAAAACTCAACACCACACAATCCCCAGGAAGGGACTTATAAGACTGGCCAATCCAGTTGATGCGCCTAACCATATTAAAATCATCAAACAAGGCCTTGCTATTCCCAATTTTAGAGCTCAAGTAATGCAGGGATTTATTCTTAAGGTTTGACCAATGTTCGTAGGTTCCTTTCTATGAGGGGTGGAACATTAACCAAAACTATGGAATAAGGGGTGGCTTGGGGAGGGAGATGTAAATTGGGGAGGGTTGTAGAAACCCCTGCTCCCACCCGCTCATTACCAGCCCTATTACCCAGGGGAGGGCGACTTTGCTCATCACTATAGTTGTTGTTACCCCTATCAGTAACTACTTCCAAACCTAGATCGTAACCCTTCTCTTCCCCTATAGGAGGAATAACTGGCAAGACCCCCACAGACCTTGGTGGTCTAGCATTACAGACCTCATTGGTCACACCAACAGACGTCACCCCATTTGACAGTGGGGGAGGCCCTATTACAGAGATCTTATCACCAGCGAGTCTGGCTTCTAACATATCCAACCTACCGGCTACAAGATCCAGTTTATGGAGAACGGGTTCTAAGAGGCAAGCTAGATGGTCTTTAAGACTAACAAGTAAGGAATCCAGAAGAGTCAGGGAAGTAGTCTTACAGTCAGGACAATTCCCTTTAGCGGAAATCCCACTAGGCTCTGGATGAAGCGACACAACAGAAAGCTTACTAGTCCCTTGGCCTCTCCTGTTTTTACTAGAAACCTCATTTTTTTGCCTTTATGAGCCAACCTCCCTCTTGTAGTAACCCTAGGGGGGCTCTGGGTAATAACACAGGCCTGGGAGGTATCCAATGACTGCGGTTCAGGGAAAATAAGCAATGGGGGAGTAGTGGTGCCAACAACTGTACTGGGATGACCGGAAACGGGTGGGTCATTCTGTAACTGGGCACAAGGGAGTGAGAAAGAAACGGGATCTAAAGAGAGTCTGCGTTCGACAGCTAGGATCTCAAGATTCAGTGCTGACTCAGCCCGAATTAAATAATCATCTAATGTCCCCCCCCCCCACCTTATCAACTGCCCTCCTTTTGGTCATGATAGAGCAGGACAAAAGAAAACCGCCCTGCACAGAAAACGGCCCACCTTCCCCTGTAGCAACACAACAACCTAAGGCAATGCGCAGCAATAAAAACAGTAAACAAGAGATAATAAGTTCATCAATGGGACAATTGCTGCGCCGCCCACCTTCTCTGAAGCACAACGATCTTCCTCTGACAACAGCTTAGCGGGCAGGCCCTGCCCTGCCTCCTCCTGGCTCTGACGGGCTAGGACGGGCCTGCCCTTGGCCCGGGCTTTGCCCGGGCGCGTCCCGCGCAGCGTTTAGTTGTCAGCCCTTAAGTAAAGCCCGGGCGCTGCCTGATGACACTACGGCAGGCGCCCGGATCAGGGAATTCTTGGTAGTGAAGTTCGGATACGTCCGTTCCCCTCACGGCTAGGATGCAGGTTCGGGGAAGATTTTCACCAATACGCCGTTCCCCTCACGGCAGCGTCGATAAGCAAGAGTGGCACCAGGTTTGAAAAGCGCGTCCCCTATCCCCATTATCACTCCTCTCACTCGCATGATTAAAGCCGACCTTGCGAAGTGGCAGGCACTTCCACTTGGCGTCATGGGCAGGATCGTCTTATATAAAATGATTGCTTTATCTTTTCTAGAACTTTCCTTACATATTTTCCCACCACTGATTTATGGAGATGGATTCAGTGACTTTCTCCTTTTGGTAGGGTAATTCCAGACCGAGTCTGGGATTCTCCCCTTGTCAATGAGGGACCTATGATGGTGGGATTGGTATGACTAACTTGTATCTATATTACTAGGCGTCACATCTCCCGATCATTAATGATTGGCTTAGTGGAGGGTGGTCAGACCCAGCTTATAGACTGGAGCTTTCTACTTTGGGTTTCTCCGTATTATGGACATGCTCTATGGCACTCCTGTTCCCAATGTGGTACCTGAGGTGACTGGGATGGTTTTCAAGGTGTGGCGCGATGCCCTTCGCCATATGGGATAGTGGCAGAGGCTCACTCGGCAGACTCCTCTGTGGTAAGGTACATGGTTGAAGAATGTGGCGGCGTTGGAGGGGTTTGGCCGATGGGACTCCATTGGTATCACTCAGCTGGGTGTCTTCTTTTCAAGCCCTTCAGGAGACCTATGCCCCATCAAAAAGACAATTCCGTAAGTATTTATAGTTACGCCACGATTCCACATCCCCTGGGGTACTGCTGTTCCAGAGTTCAGCCCTGTTGAGGCAAAGCTAATGATGGGGGCACTAGGAAGGGGAGGTGTGTCCCAAATCTAGTTTACATTATTACTAATGTCCCCAACACACTGAGTACCCTTAGATCTCGATGGGAAGGCTGGCTTGGTGACTTAGATGACGCAGACTGGTGCGACGCACTGATGGCTCCTAGGGAGGGTCATTACGATAGCCTTAAAGCTCTGACCTACACAAGTATACTGTTTGCATGGTGCATATCTCACCTCTGACAGGCTGTTTAGGGCGGGCGTCACTCCTAGCCCTGCATGCTATCGTCCTTTCAAGGCCCCAGCTGACTTCTTTCATATGATACTTTCCTGTTGCATAACACTGTTTTGAGATGCAATAATTGCAGAGCTCTCAGTGGTGTTAGAGATGGAGATTGAGCTCGCCCCTCTGCTGATTTTGATTGGGGGGGGTGGGCCAGTATGGATGGTGTGTGGGAGGGGGGAAACGTGGGCAGATCGGGCCTTTCTGGGCATGGCCGATATGGTGGCCAAGCGTAATATAGCGTCCCATTGGAAGGCTTCGGAGTTTACTACATTATCGCACTGGAGGCGTGGAGTGGACTGGTGCTCTCAACAAGAAAATATTGATGGCCGTGCTTGCAGTAAAAAAAAATATAAATATATGCACTGCATAATTTTCCAAAGCTAGTCATCGTCTTTTGCAAATGCTTGATTTAATTATTTCTCTAGTCCAGTCGTTCTTAACCTTTTGATTTCTGAAGACCCTTACTTAATCACTACTGGAACCAGGAGAATCCTGAAGAGTATTTTCAATGATTTGAAACGCAAAACAATACACAAAAGATACAGAAGTAAGCATTCATCAAAGAAATACACAAATAATTACAATTTTTATTTAATTAATAAACAAATACCAAAAATATTATTAAAGGAAGGTTGGAGCATTTCTAAATCCAACTGACCCCACTCATTATCAAAACAATCCTCTGGGTAATGCACTTGCACTGCTTCCATCAAACGGTGTATACTAACTTAATTTTTATCCGCCAATTTCAGATTCCTTCACATTTACAAAACGTATTTTAATATTTTCATTTGTACATTTTGCTTCTATATTATAGCTACTTTATTAATTGTTAATATTACATTTTTTACCTGAGTAGGCTTTGCGGACCCCCAGGTGTCCCGTACCACACGTCAAGAACCCCTGCTCTAGTGCTTGTATTTGGGTTTCTGTTCTTATTTATCTTTTTTTTTACATAGTTTAATTTGTATTGGTATTTTTTATTTTCCATGTAATTAACCCAGCATCTGCTTTTTGCTGCTCTATATAATTATAAGACCTCGTCCATGGCCGTTTCAGGTTGACACATGTGTCCTAGTTTATGTCCGACACAAGGTTAACATTTGGCTACATTTAAACAGCTTTCTTCCCCAAAGATCGAGGGCCCTGAAGTCCGTGCCTATAACGGTTAGTCTCAACAGTTTCTGTCTTACCATGCCTCTGTTTGCTCAGCGAAACACTTTTCTAGTTTAAGAGAAAAAATCCTCACTTTCAAGTATTTCCAACTATTTTCTTATTCAAATATTAGTTCTAATGCAAAGTAGCTCTCCGAACCTCTTCCTAGAATTTAGACTGAATCTGGCACATCTTTGAGGAAACGACAGTCCGCCAGCTTTACATGGAGCTATGTGGTGCACTCTATGGATTTGTAGAACAAAGGCATTATGAATATGCTGGTTCAATTCAAAATTCGACACAAACCAGTTAAATCAATTTAGTCTTTTCAGGCATCACAGATGCAGCTGTCTGGAACCACTGAGTTTTTGCTGTAGATATTTCACTTTTTTCTTTTAGAGAATGGTGTTTTTCTTGACTGTGAAGGCTGGATCAACCCTTGGGTCTTGGTCATCAAATCTGTGGGCTGTGCCGCAGAGTAATGATGGGTTACGATCTCATACTCTTAATTCTATGTGCTATTTGTGGGATGTGTGCCTGAATTCATCCAAATGGCGCGTGTAAAAAAAAAAAAAAGCCAAGATCTTTTCTTTATTGCACTTATGAAGGATTCAGCCCCAAATCAACATTCAATTTGAGCACATTGTTGAAAACGGTACCCTGGAGAAAACAGTTCCCTGGAGAAAAATAAATCTTGCTACAAAAATCTAACCAGCACAAGTGGCCACCATCATCATCATCTTTTCACCATAAATATAGGTAGAATCACTGAAGTCTTTTTTGGATAAACCTAACTTGAGTCTGGCTTTACTGCTGACTGTAGTTTTTGTGGAACAAGTACGGGGTTTACTTTTTACCTGTTTGTTTCTCAGACGCAGTACCCTCTAGCACACCCTCCTGACCCACCATAGTTTCTTCAAGGCCCTGCTGCTAGCGTCAGGTCTAAGAAAATAGCAGTAAATGCATAAGAAATGGACCAATCGCACCAATGGAGACTCCACATATGGAGTCATTAATTTAGCCTCGGTTCAAGCTCTTTTAAAAGAGGGGATTAGTAAGGCCTCTATGCATGGCAAACTACCTTTTAGAAAATGAAATTCTGGCTATAAAGTGATTACACAACCTGATGCCTGAGCCTAGTACCAGAATTTCTTCTTTTTTGGATTTGCAAAATGTTTACCAATTTGGATAAATTTATGTCCTTAGAATAGTAACCTGTGCTTATTTGTTCTCTGCATTGCTCTCTAAATGAGCAGGCCCCCCGTCAAATATAATGTGCCCTATTTCTGATGGGTTCCTTCCCTTCTGAGTATCCAGACTACCAGCAGTAGCTCTACAGCACTGCCTGGTGGCTTCTTTTATGGCTTTGTCACCATGCATGTAACAACTTCAGGGTGTATATTGTGCTAACTGGGGAAGTGCTTCACTGATGAAATTGAACAGGAAAATGACAGCGATTAGGTCAGATGTCGTGTCCTAAGGTTTGAGAACCCTGTTATAGATGTTAGATATCATTATCTGACTCACATGACATCTTTAGGTGGTGTTTTGCATCTGACCACTACTCATCAGTGTAGGAAGCTGGCTCTGTATATACTATACCAAAGTAAGGTATAGTGTGCACAGAGTCCAGTGGAACCTCAAAGGAAGGCAGAGGTAAAGGTAGATAATACCTTACTCTCTATTTGTGATAGTGTGGGCGAGCAGTATGGCTTAATCAGAGGGTAGTGTTAAGCATTTATTGTACACACTCAGGCAAGGAATTATGTTATGCACTTAAAGACTGAACTCAGACCAATTGGTTTGTATAACAATATTAGTTACACTTTGTTTTCTACAACCAAGCCGGCCCGGTACAGGTAACTATAATAATACTTTGCAAGATTTCTGCAGTAAATTACAGTTGAGTGCAGGTTAAAATGCATTTGGTTGATTTACAGGTAAGTCTACAGTCAAAATAAATGTTTAGTTACTTTGTAATTACTATGTACGTTACTTCTTGGATAACTTTTTAAGTTACTTTTGCTAATCAGTGTGAAAGGCCTAGATATCACACTGGGACATTTCTTAGACAAAAGCTAAGTAATCTACTTTTTACATATATAATCATTTTCTTAGGGTTTTCATACAAACCAACTCCACACACATGATCTTTCACAGAAAAGCAGTCAATGCAGTCCTACGGGAGATAACCGTGTTTTCAGATTATCAGTAAGTACTTAGGTTTTGGAGTTGGAATTCTGGGGTTAGAACCAGGGTTCCCCCAGGGTCAAGGATGCACTCTCGAAGCACCCTCCACGCTACTGGGGCGGCCGGGTGCAAGTTGCTGAGGCCCAGTGTTATCCAATGGGGGAAAGGGGGCCTCCGGTTAGCGGCTGCTTAAGAGCAGGCCACAAGGTTGAGGGGAGCAAAGCTCCTGGACTGAAGCCCAGGGCAAAGGGGGATCCGAGTTAACACCCAATGTGCACACACAGCAGCACTAGGGTCATCTGGCGTCGGGTGCCCTGTAACCTTCAATAGGGATTCTCTGGTTTGCAAAAGCACTGCAGGCTCTAGGACGAAGCTCTTCTAGAGGCGACCACCACTTTGAGAGGTAAGTTGGGATGTTGTGGGTTGCCGGTACGCCGTCGGTCAGACCCCCCAAGGCTGTGGTGCCTCGGGTGCAGGGGCATCTGGTTTTCTTACCAGCTCCTGGTCACGGTCAGGGGGACCTTCAGGATTGAGGCTCCAGGTGTCGGCTGGAGGATTGAGGCAGGTCAGGGGTCACTGGATCTTGGGTAAGGATCGCCAGGGAGACCTCGGCGGTTGAGCCACTCGAACTCGGGCTGTGGGTGACAGGTGCAGAGTGGTACAGACTCGCAGATCCGGCTGGAACCAGAGTATTTGGGTGAGCAAATCTGGTGCTCATGGTAGACAACGTCTGGTTTTGAAGGCAGGACAGGTCCTCCGGGTTCTTGGGGGCTGCTGGCTGTAGGACACACCGGGATTTAGCTGTAGTCTATCGAGGTCAGCACCGGACGGTAAGGCTGGAGCCAAGTCAGTTGGTGTCTTTCAGCACAGCTCTATTGTCCTTCTTGTTTCTTCTTGTCGGAGGAGGAAAGGTTTAGGGTTGGCCCTAAATATTACATTTAGGGGCGTTATAGGGAGGTATAGGTTGAGACCAATGGGTCCCTTCCTTGGGGGTGTGTACCCCCCCCTAATTTACCACCCTCCAGTTGGAGGGGAACATAAGCCTCACTCTGGTTGGCGGGTCTCCCTATCTTCAAGATGGCGGGGACTGAGATTTGTGCTTCACCTTACCTTCCCCACCTGAGGGGTGGGGTTGGCAAAGGTGGGCACAACTCTCCTCATAACTTGGTTTTCCCACCGATTTCCCCCACCCAAAGTGGATGTCAGAACCCGTGGGGGCCAGTTGCTGTGGGACGAGCAAATGGTTGGGGTAGCTCACAAAGGCGCGGCACGCCTTTGAAGCTTCCCCTTTGTGGACCCAGCCCATCCTGGGGGAGGAGGCTTGGTCCCTCGTCCCAGGATGGGCTTTATTTCAGGACACATAGAGCAGCAGGCTCTCGACCCAGAGGTCCAGAAACATGTCTGGTGGTGGCAGCTGGCGAGCAGCCACTCAGCCAGGACACTAGAGTTCGGTAATTTTTCAGGGGGAATATCTGAGCCCTCTGAGTGCATTTTTCATTAAATCCCACACTGGCTTCAGTGTGTTTAATGTGCTGAGAAGCTTGATACCAAATTTCCAAGTTTCCAGTAAAGCCATTATGGTGCTATGGAGATCGTAATGACAAACTCCCAGATCATGTACTCTTTATGGCATTACTGCACTTCCAATGTCTCTGACTTACAATTGACTTAGGCACTGTAGGGATACAGGGCTCATGCACCTGTACCGCCACCACTGGTATAGTGCACCCTGCTAGAGGGGTGGCTTTCCTATGCCAGGGCAGTGGACTGTAGGCATGGCACACAGAGATGTGTGCTATGTCGACTCTTCACTTTGTTCTGCACCAAAACACGCAGCCTGCAATGGCAGTATGTGGGTGTAAATGTACAGGGTCTCTAAGGGTGGCACAATAAGTGCTGCAGTACTTAGAAGCCTTCCCTGGTCACAGTGCCCTTGGTACCTTTTACAAGGGGCTTACATGTGGCCAGATAGTTGCTGTTTGCGTTTTGTAGCAGTACAGTTTGGGGAAAGAACTTAGGCCCTGGGTACCTGGTTTGTAGGAACCCAGGGCACACTCAGAGTACATCTACATTTGGCAAAAGGTGGGGGGCAACTATGTAAAAAGGGCCACTTTCCTACAGTCCGCTTTCAACTTTTGCTCTTCGATACAATCAGGGATGGGTTGGCAAGCTGTTTTTGGCTAGGGCCTGCAAAATGGTCTTTTTAGTATTTCATTAGTGGAAGCTTATTAATTTACCTCTGCACTACAAAAAGTAGTGAAAGTACTAGAATTACTACCTTTACTACTGTTTAGACAAAGTCCAACATCTTGACTGAAATCCTGCAAACATCCCAGCTCTTTCAGAACCTCTGCTGTCTTTCAATAAAGAACCATTATGGCCAGTTCTGCCTGCCAAGAGAATCCCTTTTAGAGTCCAACAATATATCCACAAATTGCACAACGTCTTAGTCTGAGCCTTCTAACACCAAATATTTGTCATCACATCCCACACTGGAGACTTGTAGAAGCCTCATCTATCAAATTGAAACTTGACACTTCTCCTACAGCTCCTTGGGACTAAAGTTGATGCCATGTCCACCTGACCAACTTCTCTGTGGGGTTGGAGATTTTCTTGCAGCAAGAAGCATGGACTCAGGTTCATATCCTGGTACTTGATGGCAGTTTTGGTCACCAGCAGTACGTTGAAAGGTCCCTCTAATTGACTTTTTTTTTTTGATAAACAAGTTTTTATTTTCAAATAGGCATCAAGATCAAAAAGGACATACAGCAAATTGAGCAATTTGGTAGCAGTCAGACCTGTCACATAGTAATTAAAAAACAGCAGCACAAGCATTCTCCCCCACCCCTCTCCCTCCGTTCCTGCCCCACGCATACCTCCCCCTAAACTAGGCCCGAGCCATTTCCCCCATACTTTACGGAACTTTTTGGGGCAACCCCTCGCAGCGTACAGTGTCCGTTCCTGTGCAGTGCACCAATCCACCCCTCTCCGCCATTTGTCTCCCTTGGTTGGGTCAACCTGCTTCCAGGCGGCCGCTATATCCCTCTTGGCCACCACCAGGGCCGTGGTTAGGAAATAGTGCTCGTTACGGGAGCCATCCAGCCCATCCGTTATGCCCAGCAGCGCTAATCGAGGGTCATGGGGGACCTCCCATCCCAGAACGTCAGTTAAGTCAGTTTCAATCTCCCCCCAGAAGCTGTCCAGGCGAGGGCAAGACCAGACCATATGAAAGAAATCTGCCGGTTCCACCCCGCACCGCCCGCACGAGGCCCCCTGGCACAGGCCTGCGCGAAACAGACACTCCGGGGTCAGGTATGCAGTGTGAAGGTAATAAACCTGGACAAGCCGCAATCGAGCCGATGCGGTGATTGTCCTGGGCGCCATAAGGGCGTCCCTCCAATCATTGTCGTCCAGAGGACCCACCCAGGCCTCCCACCGCTGCTTCAGCCCACTCCAGTCCATCGGGGTATTATTAACCAAGGATCGATAAATACGGGAGATGCCCCCCTTCCCAAGATATCCCAGCATCACCTGGGCCTCAGGTGGGCTATGGTCAGGGAGTTTGGAGTCTAGGGGGACGTGAGATTGGAGCGCATGGCGCAACTGGAGATAACGATAAAACTGCGAGGGATGCAGAGAAAACCGACTCCGGAGCTCTTGAAAGGAGCACATGTGGCTTCCCCGCCAGACGTCGCCAGGCAGGAGATCCCCAGGAGGTCCCAGCTGCGAAAGCCACCGAGCCCCGCCACCTCCCGCATCCAAGTGCCATGCCATAGCAGTGTCACCCGGGTTAGCACCCTCGACCACCGGGTGTGCCGTAGAGCCGCTCGCCACACCAGAAAGGGGGCCCGCACGACCTCCGGAAGCGATCCAGGGACCGTCGCGCCATAGAGCATATTCTCCCTCTAATTGAGTTTTATGAGTTGAGTTGCTCTTCTAAATTTTCACACGGACCCAGTCCCCTGGTTTCAAGTTAGTGCAGAACTTGGCCATATATAGGTAGTTTAATAGAATCATTTCAGTCATTAGGGCAATCAATGTTTAAACATGCAGGAAAGATTGGAAAGAATGGGTAGAAAAAAAATGCATATAATAAAGCAACGTCGATTTCAGTGCCTTTCACAGAAGCATTCGCTCTGTGACCGCATCCAGCATTTTCTGATGAGCAGTACATTTGACCTAATACATTGCAAAAGGTATTTGAAAAGCAGTAAGAACATTGGATACCCAGACACTGCTTTTAATTGGTCCACCAGCTCACAAAAGACCTCCTCGGGACCCAGATCAAAGTCAGTCATGTACAAGATTAACAGAGTATTATGAATGAATATAAACTGTGACTGTTTTCTCCTTCTATAATTCACAAGCAGAGGGATAGGGAGCAGTAAAAGGAGGTCTAGTACCCGTGCTCCCA
This sequence comes from Triturus cristatus, assembly GCF_964204655.1. Lineage (NCBI taxonomy): Eukaryota > Metazoa > Chordata > Amphibia > Caudata > Salamandridae > Triturus > Triturus cristatus. The sequence goes on along the minus strand of NC_140594.1, from coordinate 285,268,598 downwards.
AGAACACATATCAGACACACTAAGGGGTAACTGTTCCTATGGAGGTACACAGGCCTACTAGGCTACGGGTAGTGTTTACAGAAGAGAAGAAAAGTAACTTATCTATACTAAGTCTCAGGTTAGATATAATAGATAGTAAATTCCCCCACATACACCCGTTAAGGTGTCATGCTTCATCATAAGGCGTTTTTGCTCTTTGTGGGGTTGGCGCTGCAGTCCCCCACGGGTCCCACGAGAGGGCTTTTTAGTGGAGAACTTTTAAAAGGAAAACACTGTAGTGATGAGTGCGGGTGTGTGGGGTAAGTGCAAGGGTGAGTTAAAAATATTGTGACGGTACCCCAAAAAGGTAACTTATTCTTGGGTCTGTTTGGTATGGTTAAAAGCAAGGAACTTTAGTCCTTCCGTCAATGAGGTGGTTAGGTTTGATTCTCAGGAAGTGAATAGTGATAAAGGTCATAGGTTCGACATGTTTCACGCCCTTGTGGTCCAATCCCGATCATTTCCGTTTCTTCAGGACCATAAAGAGAAAAGTTGGGTGTGCATAAAGAAACGGGAGTCACGAATAGATGTATGCCCTGTTAAACAAACCCTAGTCAGGCTTGTGGTGGTGTTATCATGGAACAGTATTCCACAAACACCTCAAAGAAATTATCCAACCTAATATGAACAAATTTAAAAAAATTAAAATGCATGTGTAAGTGAATGAGAGCGATATTAAATTCAAAGTAAAATAAAAAATGCGGGCAAGCCACAAACAGACTGGGGTCTTACAGCAAGCGAGTATGTTAAATAGTTTGTAGTCATTATTTGTTTATTCAATAAAGTGTTGTGATAAGTGACATACATCAAGGTTAATTAGCGATCGGGCTGAGGATTAATGTTGCCCCCTGCATATTTTAAAATACATCACTTGTACCCAAGAATGGAAAAATCTTGCTTACCCCAGTAGATGGAGGGGGAGGCCTCTACAGGGGAGAGCAGGCGTACCTGAGGGTTACCTAAAAGTGAGGTGATAAAGTGGTAACCATGACACATGAAGAACTGCGCCTCAACTGTAAAGAGCAGTGTGGAGATTAGGTACTCACAGTGACCCTCGATGGTGTGTAGCTATCCCACCTACCCACGTCTGCTGCCGCCGGAGGAGTGATGAGGGCAACCGTGGCCAGATTATACAGAGAGCGAGGAGGTTGTACCTCCCGGCACGCCTGACCCGGAAGCAGACTAGTAGGCAGAAGCGAAGTCATTAGCACTGTCATTGAGAGGTTGCGTTATCCTCCTCAGTATATGGTGGCCATCTTGAAGTGGTAACCATTTCACCCTGAACCGAGAGAGGTCGGGTGTGAATTAAAACAATGGGTACTGAGTCTGGATAATTACACCACACATATTGAGTAATGGTAGACTTGAAGGGACCTGAATAGATAGTCTGTGTGTAAGTGGGTATAGGAGAAACTGAGTGTACTGGAAAACCGGACCGCTCATAACGTCCTGCTCTGTGGTAGGGGTAAAGAAAGAGATCTATACCATGATATGGGTGTCAGAGCATATAAATGTCACATTATAGAACTGGCTTCGTGCTTGCAGTATGGCAACAGGAGTCAAGGCCACTTGGGAAGAATATGTAAGGGACTACGGCGTTGAGTACAGGGAAGGGTGGTGAAGTGACATAACTGAAGGGCCAGGTGTGGCTGTAAAACCTCAGTCATAATCAGGTTGATTCACTAAGAGTGCTGGATGGCTTATGCACATGTGGTTAAAGCCTTCAATGAATCCCCTAAGTATAAGAGAAGAGTAAGACGGGGGCAGGGGAGAAGGGGGAGGGGGGAGAAGAGGGAGGGGACTGAAGAGGGGAACAGAGGGAAAGGTGTATAATAATACACCCGGATGTAAAATGATCATGGGTGTCATGGCAAACAAGGCACTGGCCTACCCTAGTGACGGGGACTGGTGGAAGCTAGGCGACTCATTCGGACCACGGTATGTTGTCATTTAGGGCCCTTGGTATGTGTTCTGAGTCGAAACACCCACCGTTCACATGCACAAAGGATGCTGGAGTTCCATGTGTTTTTAGCTTCTATGATGGTCCATCACAAGCTGTCGGGCATGTAGTTAGATTGAAGAAAGGGGGAGCACATGTTGGTTTTGTTATTGTTGCAGCGTATCGTGCTGCGATGTTAATTAATCTGTATCTTCACTGGTTTCGTGGTCATACCTACATAACAGAGGTCACATGGACATGTAATCAGGTAAACACTGTTATTTGTGTTACAGTTATGTCATCTTTGCTCCCATGCTTTTGGTAAATCTATGTCTAATGTCTTTGTGTTCTCTGTTTAAAGGACATACAGTACACAACCCACATGGATAGTGTCCCTCAACTTATGGGAAGCCCCATATGTTGTCTGGGTTTCTTGTGTTACAGTCTGGCGTGTGTGTGTACAAGGAGATCCCTCCCGTTCTCCTGCGCTTGAATGCAAAAAGAGTGGTGGGCCCAGCCTCAAAAGACCCTGTGTTCAGGATGGCCCAATGTTTCTTAATGATGTTTTGTATCATATTGGCGGCCATGGTAAAGGTTGTCACACATGTGAGTTTGTCAGTAGGTGGTCAGCCTATTCTTTATAGAAGGCCATCTCTGTGGTTGTTTTTGGCTCTTTGATATGCCTGTTGTATGATTCCATGTGGATAGTGACGGTCCACAAGGTTAGCTCTGAGAGTTGAGGCTTACTTCTCATATTCTATGATGTTGTTACAGTTCCTTCGGGGGCAGAGGAATTGACCAACTGGTAGATTTTCCCTAAGGGATTTAGGGCGGTGGGTTTCTTGTAATTAGTCGTGGATAATTTCCTGCCTTCTCTAGAGATGGAAAGATCTAGCAAGGGTATAGATAAAGCAGAAATGGTACTGGTGAATTTTAGATAGGGATTAAGTGTATTCATCCAATAGGAAAAGTCCGTGCAAGTGTCCTGATCCCCCATGCCAGAAGATCAGAATATTGTCTATATACCGACGCCAGATCAGAATATTGGCGTAAAATGGGTTGCAATCATTCTGGATGTAGGTACTCTCAAAAGTTGACCTGTACAAGCATGCCAGACTGGGAGCGAAAGTGCTTCTCACAGAAGTGCCCTGCACATGTCTTTTAAATTTTAAGAAATTCTCCTTGAGGGCCAGGGTGGCACATTCGACAATGAAGGTAGTAGGAGTGTTGGATAACCATGGGATCTCTGTAGTGAGGATAGTCTCTAGGACTTCCAAGGTCGCATCTTCAGGAATGTTTGTATACAAGGCTTCGACGTCCAAAGTCACTAAAAGGTCAATCTTTTTGGGTTCCGTACAAGCCTGTAAAAGATTCAACATATCTGTGGTATCCATCAGGTAGGTTTGGGTTTTCATCACAATGGGTCTCAGGAAATGATCACAGAACTTGCTGAGTGGTTCCATGAGCGAGTCGATGCCGGTGATAATCTGTCGTCCTGGTGGAGGGGTGACACCCTTGTGGATCTTCGGGGAGGTGCAAAAGTAGGGGATTCTGGGTTGATTATTGTACAGGACAGTGGCGTCCTGTTTGGTGATCCAACCTTCAGTCTCTGCCTCCGTGATGAGTCTCTTGATTGTGATGAATAATTGTCCTGTGGGATCGGTATCAATGGGAAGGTAGTAGAGGGTATCCGAGAGTTGACGCTGGCATTTGTTGTCATACGTAGTAAGATCCTGGAGAACTATGGCACCACCTTTGTCTGCTGGTTTGATAACAATGGTCTGATGATATGCTATCCCTTTCAGTCGGTCTTTTTCATGATTGGACACGTTATTGAGAGGGGGGCATACCGTAGAGTGCCTTTCGAATATTTCTGAGTTGGACCAGGGGATCCTCCCAGGTGGAGCTAAAGACAGCTATATCATCTAGATATGCTGCACTATAGGCTTCCAGAACTGTTAGAACTTTGTTCACCAGCCTCTGCAATGTGGCAGGTGCATTTTGCAGACCAAATGGTGTTGAAAATGCTGTGTTTGGCTTTGCATTCTCAGTTAGTCTGATTTGCCAGCAGTCAGGTCAAATGTACTCAGAAACGTGGCTGAGACCAACGTGTCTATAAGTTCCTGTGCCATGGGAATAGGATGGACATCAGTGCTAGTGACTGCATTGATGTCTCTGTCGTCCACACACAACCTCTACTCTCTCTTTCCACCCTTGGTGTGAGGTTTTGGCAAAAGGACTACTGGCCTAGGCCAGGGGCTATCTGAAGGCTCAATGGCCCCCAATTCCAGAATCTTTTGGACCTCTGTCCTGATGCAATCCCTGACATGGTCAGGTTGTCAATAGATTTCACTTTTAACAGGCAGGCTGTCACCTGTGTCCACTTCATGGGTACACCAGGTGGTTTGGCTTGGTTTCAGGGAGAACACGTGTCTGATTGAGGACTTGCCTATAATCAGTTTGCTGTTGGCCAATGAGGCTACCTGCCAAAGCTACTCCAATCTACTGATCCATTATCAGGGTTCTGAGAGAGGAGATAAGGCAGAGGGTTAATCTCTTCCTCCTGTCGCTCATCAGTTGCCATGAACAAGCCCATGTCAGCCCTGTCTGTAAAAGGTTTCAGGTGAATCACATGGAGTACCCTATGGGGACTTCTGGGAGTACTTCGATTCACCAAGTAGGATGACCTCACGATGACCTCACCTTTTTGCTCAAGTATAGTGTGGGGGCCACTCCACTTGTCTTAAAGAGCTTCTGGGGACACAGGCTCCAACATCCACACTTTCTTACCTGGCTGGTAAATAGTCTGGACATCCTGTTGGTCATGCCAAGCTTTTTGAAGTTCTTGGCTGGCCTCCAGGTTTTTGCTGGCCCTCTTCATGTACTCAGCCATGCGTGGACGCAGGCCAAGGACATAGCTCACAATGTGGTTTGAGAGGTTGCTCCCAGCCTTCCTTCACTAGACACAATGGAACCCCTAACTGGATGTCCAAACTGAAGCTCAAATGGGCGGTAGCCAACCCCCTTCTGAGGAACCTCTCTATAGGCAAAGAGACGGCAGGGTAGTACGACATCCCATTTTCGCCTAAGCTTTTCTGCGAGTCACGACTATAGACTTGAGCGTCTTGATGAACCTTTCAACAAGCACATTGAACTGTGGATGGTAAGGTGTGGTAAACTTTTAGTTTACCAACTGGGTTTGGAACCTGCACACCGGTGAATCTCTGCAAGTTAATTCAAGTGTTATTTGCAATTAGGATTAAAACGCTGTGGCGGCGTGCACCGAGGTATCACCCTCTAAACCTGGGTGTTTGAATATAATGAAACTGTTGCACTTCCCTCAGAGTGCACTGCCTAAAGTCCAAATGGAAGAATTTAAATCCTATATTCAAGGTAGTTTGTTCACCATGTCAATTTATTGTAAGACATTGGTTGTTGTACTGTCATTACTTCATGAAAAGTAATGTGTTCTGTATGAATCCATATTGATAATATATAACAAACACAAACGTATGTTCATTTAGCCCCAATGCATTTCGGGCAACCTCCTGCCCTTCGTTGGGGGGTTATTTGTAGAAAAAAACGAATGAAGCGACAACATTTAAAAAAATGCATTTCCAAAAAGATACACGTAGTAATGTCTAAAATTCAAAGGTGAAAAAACATGCCCCGAAAAATATGCTGAAGTCAACATGGGTATATGGTACTATCTCCGATACTGTATGACCATGAAATAACATGCTTAAAAAAAACATGCTAGATGTGTGCAAAAGTAAAATAAAACGTGCTCACGAAATAATGAATGTGTTCAATGGGCAATTTCACCGAAAGCTGCCCTGAGATTAAGCAACGTGGAGACCGTGAAACGAGCGTAAGAAAAGTGAAAACCGTAAGAGAAAATCAAACTATAACGTACCAAAACCTTAATTGAAACAGGGAGTCCCAACGATTACGGCACCTTATTATGTATATTGAATGTTCCCCGTGTTGCTCCGAAAAACGCAAGCCAAGTGTAAAGCTCACTACCATGCTGGAGTGTTCAAACGTTATAGAAAACACTCGTACGAGTATGTCCGTGTGTGTGGGGGCCAAGTGTGCAAAAATTGCTATATACGAAGGAACATTTGTAGCAATAACCAAGTGGGTGACACTTAGTGAATGAAGCTTTGAATAAAACGAATAACCGTGTGTATAAAAGAAAGAGCATCATAATCAGTGCGGTCAAGGAGTCTGTAAATAGTTTAGAAAATATGGGGGCCATCTTGGAAAAGGATAACAAAACGTGGAGTCATCACGTTAGCGAAGATAAAAAAAAGCACTGTACATAAGGTCAACTGAAAAACGAAATAAGGGGTGGAATGAAAATTGAGAATGAGAAATTAAGAAGTTGATAATTACAAAAGATAGACAAAAAGGATAGAAAAAATTAAACCAGATGAAACCATGAAACAACTAAGGTGAGTTGGAAGGGAAAAGATTGGAAATGAAGAAAAATAACACAATACATTAGACACAACAACTATATTTAATACGATCATTGAGTCCGTGTGGCATCAAGGAGTTAATCTTTTTTTTTTTTATCCAAAACGTTTCACGCTGGATTAGGAACTTTCGATTGTCTCTTCCTTCTTTTTTTTTTTTTTTTTTTAAGACATTTATTGTGCAAAGGAAAGGTTACACTGCGTCACGCCAACAACCCGGAGGCAGGCCGCGATATCAACAAATGTTTTCAATTAAGGTGTACCATATTAGGAGTCATAAACAATGTCAGTATCCTACCATTCAGGGAGATACACACCCTTAACCCTGGTGAGGAGTACAAAGGTATAACCAGTGCAGAGTGGATGGTCTTACATTTTTGGGTGTCGTGGACTGGAAACGAATCCTAGGCTCACGGTCTCGTCCAGTCACTCCGGCGAGTACTAGGACCGCAGCTCATGGAAAAGGTAATGCATAGGTAAATCGTCCACTACCACCTTTTCGCCCAACCCCCCCGCAACAATCGGAGGGAAACAACAAACTTCGGTGCAGAACTATTTCAAAAAATCAACAGACATCACATCTCACATACGCAGGGGCTCGCGTACAAGGACCCGTTCGTCATAGAGGGACGACTACAAGCAGCATTGGTGGCTGCAGGAGGATCGCAAGGCAGCAGCTATGGGGCGGGGGCGGAGGGGGGGGGAGGGGATGCGGTCGGACAAAACAGCGGGGCGCCTGGACGGGAAGGGGGGCATCATGTCAAACCCGACAGGCACGCAGCAGGCATGGGATCCGACAATAGCAACACATTCCACAGCCCTCAGGCACATCAACCAAGCATGTATCCATCCATCCCAGCAAAATGCACACAGGGCTCTAAGGTTTCACCCCATGTCATCCGAAACACCCGTCCCAGGGGAGTCCACAGAGGCATCCGAACCCGCCCGCTCTCTAGTCCACTGCAGGAAGGGTTCCCAGATGTCATTGGGCCTAGATGCGGTGGGCATCGTCTCCCAGTAGTTCGTGAGTTGTGTCTGACCATATGTAACGTCTCGAACCCATGCGGCGAACGTAGGCAAGGCTCCACGGCCCCAGTGTATCGCCACCTGGCGTTTAGCGTAAAGCAGCAGCATCGCGTGCAGTTTCCTGTCAACGGGTTCGGTGTCTTTAACGTATCCCAGGAGCCCTAAAAGCGGAGTGGGTTCATCTGACCTGTGTAATATGTGATTGATGGCCTCAAAGATGCTCGACCAGTACTCATCTAGCTTTGGGCAGCTCCACGCCACATGGAGGAAGGACGCGTCAGCTCCACCACACTTCCAGCATGAAGCGTCAGTGCGGATTCCCATGCGATGTAGCAGCACTGGTGTGCGATAGTACCGGTGCAGGAATTTAAAATGGACCAGTCGTAGCCGTGAGCTGCTTACAGCAGTATTCCCACACGTCATCTGTCAGGGTCCCGTCCAGGTCTGCGGCCCAAGCCTGTTTGGCCATAGGCACGGTGAGCGGGGCCTGCTCCTGCATGCAGTTGTACAGTCTAGATACCAGTTTCGCGGGGGAGGGTCGTGACAGCAAGTTCTGAAGGGCATCCAGTTGCGGAGGTTCCTCGGGGAATTGAGGCCACATCTTCTTGCAGGACTCCCGGAGAGAGTGATACAGAAGCGCGTCCGAGAACGAGGTAGGCTGGCCGTCCTCACGGACACCCAACGCTCCAAACGTCCCATCAGGGTAGATGTCTGCGAAAGTGGTCACCCGTCTCCCCTGGAGCATGATGGTATCTCCCCTAGCGCAAAGGCAGGGCAGCATCGGATTGCTTCGCCGTGGAATAGCCGGCGCATAGAGCAAGGGAAGGCCCGCCCTCCGACTTAACTCCTTCCAGGACCAGCGGATCATCTCAACGGTGTCTACCTCCTTCGAGGGGCGGGAAACCTTACCATACAACGCCACCCGAAGTGGCAACGGGGCAACCGCGGCCAATTCCACCGCCACATGCGGCTGGTAGGGGGTAGGGAATACCCAGAAATGCAAGAATTGAGCCTGAGCGCACAGCGAGAATAGCTTTAGGTCAGGCGCCCCGAGGCCCCCTTGTCGCAGCGGGAGTGTAAGCAGAGCCCAAGAGGTCCTCGCCTGCCTCCCAGCCCACACCAGAGATGCAAGTAAGGAGCGGACTCGTGCATGGAAGCATGCAGTCCTGGGTAACGGAAGATTAACGAACAGATATAGGAATTTCGGGAGAACTACCATTTTCGCCAGTGCAACCCTCGCAACCAGGGACAGGGGAAGTTTGTTCCAGACCTCCACCCTCCGCTCCAGCCAGTCGACCGCTCTGCCGAAGTTGAGAGACCATAGTTCCTGCGTGTCCCGACTAATCCAGATACCTAAGTATTTGACCGCGTCAGTCTCCCAACGCAGGGGGTAGTCCGAAGGAGGTTGAGCTGTCTCGTCAGTTAGAGGGAATGCAACTGACTTGGACCAATTTATAGACACGCCCGCCAGACCCTCGAAACGTACAAATTCTCGGAGCAGTGGATTCAAATTCTCTGCGGGGCTGTTAACATACAGAGTGACGTCGTCTGCATAAAGAGAGATCAGCAGACTACGAGAGCTGAAGCTTATCCCTCTCGCCGTGTGGTGTTGGCGTATTCTGGCCGCCAGTGGCTCCATCGCAATAGCAAAGAGGAGGGGCGACAGTGGGCACCCCTGTCTAGTCCCCCTGGAGATGGGAAAGGGTTCGGACACCAGGCCATTCACTCGTACCCGAGCTCGAGGTTTGTCATATAGCAATTTGATGAGAGTAATAAAGTTACGACTGAAGCCCATCCTGCCCAAGACACGAAACAGGTACGGCCACTCTAACGAATCGAACGCCTTAGTCGCGTCTAGGAACACGACTGCGGCCTGGACGGAGGGGTGGAGATAATGTAGGATGGAGAAAAGTGTTCTGAGGTTGTGCGAGGTGGCACGGCCAGGGATGAATCCTGATTGGTCCGGGAGAGCGATGATTGGCAGCATCGGCTGTAATTTGTCTGCAATGATCTTGGCAAAAATTTTAGCGTCCACATTTATGAGAGAAAGGGGACGATAGGAGTCCAGGTATAATTCGTCTTTGTCGGGTTTTAATAGGGTGACAATGAGTGCCTCGTGCATGGAGTCTGGGAGGGAATTCAGCTCCAGCGCCTCTACGAATACTGAGTGCAGTTTCGGGGCCAGTTCTTCAGCATACGTCTTGTAAAACATTGTGGTTAGGCCATCTGGGCCAGGAGCTTTATTAGCTGGCATGCTCTTGATAACCTGAGCTATGTCTTGGACCGAGACAGGCAGGTCCATGTATTGTCTATGGTTGTCATTGAACCAGACAAGGGCTATAGAGTCAAGAAAACCGTCCAGGGAAGTCGGAGCAGCAGAGTGTTTGGACGTGTAAAGGGAAGCATAAAAATCGGCGAAGGCCTTCAGCACCGCCTCTTGGCCCGTGACCCGTGTCCCCTCACTATTATTGATAGTGTGTATATAGTGTGCCTGAGCCTGGGGAGCAATCAATCTAGCTAGTGTCCTGCTCGGTCTATCACCTTCCCCATATCTGCGGGCTTCGGCCTGTTTCCCTAAGAACTTCACCTCCCTCTGCGCCTCCTCGTTGAAGTCCAACAGTTTTGCCTTAAGACTACCTGCAATAGCCAACGTCGGGTCTCGGCAGAAGGCCAGGTCCAGATCCTTAAGTTCTTGCTCTAGCTGAGCCAGTGTCCGACGTATGGTATGTAGCACCCCTGCCTGCCGAGCTATACACTGGCCCCGTATTACCGCCTTAAAAGCGTCCCACACCACGGCCTCAGAGGAGGCCGAACCCTCGTTTTCTGCAAAGTACTTGACAATGTCATCCCTAATTTCTTCCGTGAACACCTGATCTGTAAGGGCGTGGGGTGGCAGCCGCCATGAAAACGCCCTAGGAGCCACGTTGGGTATCCGCAGCTCTAGCATGCAGGGGGCGTGGTCCGAAAGCGACCTAGCCTGAATATCCACCTCCCCCACCCATGTAGCCACCTCAGGAGACAGCAGCCAAAAGTCCAGGCGGGACCAAGCGTCATGATGACACGTGATACAGGTCCCCGTTCTCTACCCAGGGTGACGAAGTCTCCACACATCAGTCAGTCTCCCCTCTTCCATCACATCTAGCAACGCCTGCCTCGCTTTCGCATGCGTAGGTCTACTAGCACCCCTTCTGTCCCAATCATCGTCCAACACTACATTGAAATCCCCCCCCACCACTATCAGGTTACAATCAAGCAACACAATTTGCGCCCAAACATTGCGAAAAAAATCAGGATCGTCCACATTTGGGCCATATATAGCGGCCAGAACCAGCGGCCTACCCTGCAATGAGCCATGCACCAGTACATAACGACCCTCCTTATCCAGTACACAATTATGTTCTCTCCAATCCAACCCTTTCCGTATGAGGACAGCCACCCCCCGGGCATAGTTAGAGTATATAGCTGAATATACATGCGACCACCTGTGATGTTTCAGCCTGGGCGATGGGGTCGAGTTGATGTGAGATTCTTGCAACAAACAAATGTCTACATTGTGTCTGGTCAACATATTATGCATCAATCTGGCTTTTTTATAGTCCCCAAGGCCACGAATGTTCCAAGTCCACAATTTAACTCCCCCCATGCCTGTGGCACATCCAGGGTGACCAGGCCGCCGCCCCGCTCCCCCCCCCCCCACACAAACAGGCCCAGATCGCCGCACACTCCCGCGCAGTACAGTCGTGAGAAGATAGATTGCAACGCGCTCCACCAGCACCGGTAACCAAACACTCAACATCCCCCCCCAACCCCCACCCACGCCAACCCCCCAATCAGGTTGCGCTAGAATCCCATTCGTGCTCTGAATCGCACTTGAGACAACTGAGAACAAAAACAACGGGAGATACCCCATGGGGCGAGGTGCTCCTAGCTGACACCCCTGAATACACAGGGTGGCTGCACACTGAAGGATATCCGCGACACCCGAGGGGTGCCCAGCAGCATGGATCAAACAGTACTGGAGTTGTGTGCCGTCCAATACGCCTCAGACCTGTGACACAGTCAACAACCAAGACCCCCCCAGCATGAGTAGGCCAGCTCCAGCAGTTCCAGCAGTGTCCTCCATTCCACGTCTCGAGGGAACCAAACAATCCAGCAAATGTCAGCTTTAGTTGAAAGGGGCAGCACAGACCCCATTACCCTCAGTCCCTCAATCATTGTCGCTCATGCGGGCCGCGTCCTCCTCCAACCTCGGCGATTTGCGTCTGGCACCGGGGCCACTGATATGTTTAGCAAACTTTAAGGCTGACTTAGCGTCAGTGAAGAAGTGAGCAGTTCGTTCATGGAAGATTTTCAATTTGGCTGGGTATAACAAGGAGTATTGGACTCCGGCCTGCATCAGGAGTTTCTTCGCAGGTATGAACTCTTTTCTGGCAGCCTGGACGAGGGGGGTGAAATCAGGGTAAAATGAGATATGATTCCCTTTATGGATGATTTTGCCTTTTTCACGGGCCATCTGTAGGATGCGGTCCCTGTCCTGAAAATTGAGCAGCTTGGCCAATATAGGGCGTGGAGTGGCGCCTGGTGGTGGTTTCTTGCCCAGTGTCCTGTGCGCCCTCTCCACCGTGAATACCTGGGACAGGTCCGGGTCAAACAGCTCATGTAGAAGATCAGTCACAAAGACCTCCATCTTTCCGGTGTTGTCCGTCTCCGGAATGCCCGTAATTCTGACGTTGGACCTCCTGGAGCGCGCTTCTAAGTCGTCCGCCTTGGCTCGCATGGACTCCAGTTCGCGCTCAATGTTGGTTATGTGGTTTTTCGCCTGCTGCTGAAACTCGGCACATTCGGTATGTCTGTTTTCTAGGCAGTCTAGCCTCGTTTCGTGTACGTCCACTTTGGACTTGACCGCCTCTAGCTGTGTGGCCATAGCATCCAGCTTTGCGTCGATACTCTTCAAGCTAGATCTGACCTCCAGCATTAAAGCGCCAAAATCAATTTCAGCTGCAGGGCTCTTGGGAGGAGACGACGCGGCTCCCGTGTCCGCTGTTTGTTAATTGGCCTTCTGCTTTTGGTCAAATGTCAGTTTGGGCTGTTTCGCATCCTTCGTGCCCCCCATCTCGGACACGCGTGGGACGCGGTGTGCAGGCTGTGGTATGAAGCACTCACCGGTGCGCCGCGCAGGCCACCCTTTAGGACTGGCAGGCACAGTTCGAGTCGTCGCAAGAGAGAACTGGGGGGTCAGCAGCCCCTAACCACGGTGGGCTGCCCAGCGCCCTTCGGTGACCCTTCCAAGTTCCCCCCACGATCTCCGAGTGGAGGACAGAGCGCGGGAAAGGCTCTGGCAGGATCAGGCTGAGGTTTTTAGTTCGTTTCTGTGCCCGGGAGCGGAGCTCCTATTATCAGGGCAAGATCGACACCTTCACGCCAAACGGCGATCTGCAGGGGCTCAGGGGCATGCCAAGCAAGGGGCTCTCGCAGTGTAGGCTTTAGTGCGCCACGGGTCCGCAGCTTCTCCTCTATCGACCCGGCCGCACCGCAAAATGGCGGCGTCGCGCTTCTGCCTCAGCCCCGACCTTCCCCCGATCCGTTACCTCTGTCCAATGGCCGCTCCGCTCCCTTCCTCCGTCCACAAATGTTTCCGCGTAGCGGCCGCCGGCAGCTCCCAGCCCCGCGCCAAGGGCGCCAGAGTAGTCCCCTCTCCGCCGATCTCCTTTGGCCCAGCAATCCCCGAGGTCCGGCCAGATGTCACCGCCGCCTCGGGCTCCACAGCAGCAGGCGGGCTCTAGTGTGCGGGCCGGCGCCACCCGCGGCCGCCAGGTCTCGTCGCGCAGCCACCCGCGAGCGGCAAGGATTCAGTCGATCGTGCCTCCGGACTGCCGCATCAATTACACACAGAAGCCGGGCCCCTCGGTAGCGCTGTGAAGGATAATCAAGGATTTATTTGTGTGCAGCCGGCGGAGCTCGCTCAAAGAGCGGCCATCTCGCTGCTCGGTTAGCCACGCCCCCGTCTCTTCCTTCTTTAACCTCGACTACTTCACAGACTTGAAACTGTAGTTGGCTGACATTGTGGTGATGGGTAGAAAAATGAGTGGCTGATTTAGGATTATTATTTCTGATGTTACTTTTATGCTCATTTATCCTTAACTTGATCTTCCGCTCTGTTTTGCCTATGTATACCAGCCCGCAGGGGCATTTGAGTAGATACACAAGGTTTTTAGAATCACAGGTGGCCAGGATGAAGAGTTGAATTTTGTATCCCTGAGTTGGATGGTTTATTATGTTGCTGTTAATGCTGATATTACAGTCGCTACAGTTGTGGCATGGAATCGGGCCTTTAAATGCAACATTACCGGTATCATGTCGTATGGATCTTAGAAGTTCTTCCAGATTTTTACTCCGCTCATACGCAAAGAGTGGTTTGTCCACAAATGATCATTTGAATTCTGGATCCTGTTGGAGCAATAGCCAGTGTTTGGGAATAATCCTCTTTATTTTTTGACTTTCTGTAGAGAATGTTGACACCATGACTAATTTCTTTGTCGATGTTTCCTTTTTGTGACTAGTTAAAAGTTGAGTGCGAGAAATTTCTGAGGCTCGTTTCATTGCTTTGTTTAGGATTTCCGATGAATATCCTCTGTTGTGAAATCGCTCTACCATGTTAGTGAGATCGTCAAATAGTTGTACTGGATCCGAAACAATCCTTTTGACCCTTTTTAATTGGGAATAAGGTAAATGAGCCTTGAGAGCATGTTGATGGAAGCTGCTGAAGTGTAACAGGTTAATCTGTTCCTTTGCGATAGTCGTTTTTAGTTGATCTTGGATGTATATTTGTACATCAAGGAAATTGATTGATTGGTTATCAACGTTGTAGGTAAATTTTAACCTGTTGTTATCCTGATTCAGGGTGTCAATAGCTGATGTAAGAACTTCTTTAGGACCTTGCCACACTACAAAGAGATCATCTATGTATCTTAAAAAGGACACTAGATGTCTCTTCCAAACTTTGTTATTGATCATATTGTCAAGTTTGAACTTGTGCATAAAGAGATTCGCGTAGCTGGGTGCTGCGCAATTCCCCATTGAAGTTCCTGTCAATTGGAGGTAATATTTGTCTTTGTGTACAAAGTAACTGTGGTAGAGTGTAAAATGGAGAAGTTGCAACAGGAAGATCTTCAAATCCTGGTCTAAATCCGATTGTAATAAGAAAAATTCTATTGCTTCAATGCCCAGGTCGTGGGGAATGCTGTCACATCGATGGTACTCCAAAAAATCTTTTATTAAAAATTCTGTGGTGTCTTTGATGTATGTTGACATGTCCTGAACGAATGTTCGCAGATGTTTATCGAGATATTTACCCACTGGTTCATGAATTGATCCACGTGTGGATACTATGGGTCGCATCGGTGGTTTGTATAGATTGTTGTGTATTTTGGACAACATTTGTAGGGATGGACTTCTTGGAAATTGCTGTATGAGATATCTTCGATCTGACTCCGAGATAGTGCCAATTGTTACAGCAGTGTCCACAAGTTTTTTCAATTCTGATTGAAATGCCTCTGTGGGATTGTGTCTCAATTCTAAATAAGTGGTATGGTCTTCCACGTGTTCATCAATTTTCAAATCATAGTATGCCATGTTCATGACGACTAGGGAACCGCCCTTGTCAGCTTTCACACACTTAATGTCTGGATTGTTGGCTAATCGTTGGAGTGTACCCATGTCTTTGACGGCAAGGTTGGATTGTTTTTTGGGTCTTTTGAACAGGTTTTGCAAGTCGATTTTAATCAGAGTTTCAAAAGTGTCCAGAATCTTGTGGCTCACAGGCACAATATATGAACTCTTGGGGTTTAGTCCTTTGAAAGTGTCATCAGGTTTTGCAGATGGCTCAGTGACTACGTTGTCAAAAAAGTTGCTTAATCTTAATGTTCGCATACACCTAAATAGGCTTATTTCTGCTTCCAAAACGTTCGATTCACAAGTTGGTACAAAACTAGTGCCTTTCTGCAAAACCTTCATTTCATGAGCACTCAAATGGGTCGTTGATATATTGATGACTGGGTTGTGATGCTCCAACGTTACTTCTGGCTCTTCGTTATTCTTTTCTCTAATGCCACTCCGGTACTTGTTCCTGTTCTTTCCCCTCCTGGTTCTTCATTGCCTAACTGGCTTGCTCCTAAAAAAGGAACCGCAGTCAAACTGGATGTAGTTGGAGATGGGTCTGAGTGTCTAGTGTCCGGTCTTGCCATCGGAAGTCAAGATTGTCTGTTTGTTTCCGAATCACTGCCTGCAGAGGAAGTGTCAGTTTCAGAGGTTTTATATGTGGTTCTGTTCTGCCTTCTTGCATATACCTCAGCCCAATTGTAGACCTCTCCAAGCTTGTAGTCGATAGTATCACAACGGAATTTCCTCCCCTTACGTTCGTTGATTTCTTCTGTGTGTGTCTAGATAGTTGTTCATTAAGGTCTACCAAGACCTTTGACCACTCATCTGTGCTTAACTTGGATAACAGTTCGCCTTTATGAACAGTAATTTCACTAATCAATTCTTCCAGAATACTTTAAAGTTCTTCTATTATTAACAAAATTAAATCAAGGGAACACTTGATCCCATACCAACGGTCAAAGAATTTCAGGTCATTTTTGCACAAGAGAGGTTTTAAAGAAATTCTCAGTCCTCTAGGGATGATATCTCATAAGCGTACTGGCATGTAAACGCTGGGTCACTTCTCTTTTTGTTAAATATAGCAGTTGCTTTATATTGCTTTGAACGGATCCCGAGCCTGTGGGTGCTGCCTCTATTTCGCCAATCAAAGAATAAATTCTTAGTGCTTCATTTACTCCGAACATAAATGTATCTGCACGTTTGTTAGTGATGCTAGTTATTTCATCATAAGACATTGTGCTGTTGGGTGCAGTGAACCTGGTTTAGACAAAAATAGTATATCAACTGGTTTTGGAACCTGCACACCGGTGAATCTCTGCAAGTTAATTCAAGTGTTTTTTGCAATTAGATTTAAAACGCTGTGGCGGCGTGCACCGAGGTATCACTCTCTAAACCTGGGTGTTTGAATATAATGAAACTGTTGCATTTGCCGGAATGGCAAGCGTTCCTCAGAGTGCACTGCCTAAAGTCCAAATGGAAGAATTTAAATCCAAAATTCAAGTTAGGTTGCTCACCATGTCAATTTATTGTAAGACATTGGTTGTTGTACTTTAATTACTTCATGAAAAGTATTGTATTCTGTATACCCAGTGCACTCTGAGGAACGCTTGCCAGTCCGGCAAGTGCAACAGTTTCAAACTTTTAGTTTACGCCACACTGTTTCCACATGGCAGTGATATAACTAGACATGTTTTTTGTACATCTGTCTGTTAAGACCTCCTTAGGGAAGCCCACTCCAGAAAAGACTCCCAGGAGGGCCCTGGCCACTACAGGAGCTGTAGTGGTTCTAAGGGGAATGGCCTCTGGGTATCTAGTGGCATGGACCACCAACACTAGTATATAACAGTGCCCAGATGCAGTTGGAGGGTTCAAGGGACCAACAATGTCAATCCCTACCCTTTCAAAGGGCACCCTGACCACTGGAATTGGAATTAAGGGGGCATTTGTGGTGCCACTTGACTTGCCACTTGCTTTGCAAGTGGCACAGGAGCGACAAAACTCTTTTGTGTCTTCAGACATATGTGGCCTTCTCTTGTAGAAGGGCCTCAGCTTTGTACCAACTCCGGGGGAGGATTCCTTCCACCTTTCTTTCGAACTATAACAATTTTATCAGAAAATAAGATTACGGTCCTTCTTCCAGGAAAAACCCTATACCCCTGTGGAGGACACAGGATTACGCAGGCCAGATTCACTCTCCCGTTGTCTACAATGCCGAGTGAAATACTCATTTTCGAGCAAGCAGTCCTGAAAGAAGTGGAACACTCTACGGTACGCCCCCTTTCAATAACATGTCCAATCATGAAAAAGACCTACTGAAAGGGATCATAGACGATCATAACATTATCAAACCACCAGACAAAGGTGGCGCCATAGTTCTACAGGATCTTACTACTTAAGACAACGAATGCCTGAGTCAACACTCCGATGGCCTCAGCTACCTTCCCATTAATACCGATCCCACAGGATGATTATCCATCACAGTCAAGAGACTCATCACTGAGGCAGAGACCAAAGGTTGGATCACCAAACATGAGGCCACTTTCCTGTACAATGGTTAACCCAGAATCCTCTACTTTTACACCCTCCAGAAGATCCACAAGGGTGTCACCCCACCACCAGAATGACTGATTGTCTCCGGCATCGACTCGCTCCTTGAACCACTCAGCAAGCCTTCTGATCATTTCCCGAGACCCATCGTGATGAAAACCGCAACCTACCTGAATGATACCACAGATGTGTTGAATCTTATACAGGCTTGTACAGAACCAGAAAAGATTGACCTTTTAGTGACTCTGGACGTCGAAGCCTTGTATACAAACATTCCTCAAGATTCGACCTTGGAAGTCCTAGACACCATCCTCACTACTGAGATCCCATGGACATCCAACACTCCCACTATCTTAATTTTCTAATGTGCAGCCCTGGCCCTCCAGGAGAATTTCTTTGAATTTAAAGGACCGCTTTACCATCCAGTGCAGGGCACTAAAATGGGAAGCACTTTTGCTCCCTGTCTGGCATGCTTGTATATGTCAGCTTTTGAGAGTACCTACATCCAGAATGATGGCAACCCATTTCATGCCAATATTCTGATCTGGCATCGGTATATAGAAGATATTCTGATCTTCTGGCATGGAGATCAGGACACCTGCAGAGACTTTTGCGGTTGGATGAATACTCTTAATCTTTATCTAAAATCCACCATTACCATTTCTGCTGTATCTATACTCTTTCTAGATCTTTCTATCTCTAGAGAAGGCGGGAAATTATTCATGACTAACTACAAGAAACCCACCGACAGGAACAGCTTGTTGCTCTACGAGAGCCACCACCCTAAATCTCTTAGGGACAATCTACCAGTTGGCCAATTTCTCCGCCTCCGGAGGAACTCTAACACCATCAGAGAAAATGAGCAGCAAGCCTCCACTCTCAGACCTAAACTTGTGGACCGTCACTATCCACACAGAATCATACAACAGGGATATGAGAGAGCCAAAAACAACCACAGAGACAGCCTTCTAGAAAGTACTGACAGACCACCTACTGACAAACTCACATGTGTGACAACCTTTATCTCGGCCTCCAGTATGATACAAAAAATCATTAATAAACCTAGGCCATCCTGAACACAGGGTCTTTTGAGGCCAGGCCCATCCCTCTTTTTGCATTCAAGTGCACGAAGATCCTGAGGGATCTTCTTGTACACACACGGCAGACTGTACCACAAGAAATCCAGACCACCCTATGGGGCCTCCCACGGGTAGAGGGACACTCTCTATCTGGATCGTGTACTGTATGTTCTTTAACAGAAACCACAAAGACAATAGACATAGATTTACCAAAACCATGGGAGCAAAGACCACATACCAACTATAACACGAAGAATTGTGTTTACCGGATTACATGTCCATGTGACCTCCGTTATGTAGGTTTGACCACGAGACCGGTGAAGTCACGGATTAATGAACATCGCAGCACGATTCGCTACAAAAAAAACACCACCAAGATCTGCTCACACTTTCTTAAATCTTACCACACTCTTGACAGCTTGTGATGGACCATCATAGAAGCTAATAACACATGGAACGCCAGCAGCCTTTTTGCGTGTGAACAACAGTGGGTGTTTCGACTAAGGACACATACCCAGGGCCTAAATGATGACATACCGTGGTCCGAATGCATCACCCAGCTTGCAACAATCCCCGTCACCTGGGTAGGCTAGTGCCTTTTTTCTCATGACATCCCTGATCGTTTTACATCAGGCTGTATTATCATACACCTTTCCCTCTGTTCCCCTCTTCCTCCCTCTCCCCACTGCCCCAGTCTTACTCTTCTCTTAGACTTAGGGGGTTCGTTATGGGCTTTAACCACATGGGCATAAGCCATCCAGCACTCTTAGTGAATCAACCTAATTATGACTGGGGTTTACAGCCACACCTGGCCCTTCAGTTATGTCACTTCACCACCCTTCCCTGTACTTGACCCCGTAGTCCCTTAGATATTCTTCCTAAGTGGAGTTGACACCTGTTGCAATACTGCTAGCATGAAGCCAGTCGTATAACATGACAATTGTAGGCTCTAACTCCCATATCATGGCATATATCTCTTTTGTTACCCCTACCACAGAGCAAGACGTTAAGAGACATCCGTTTTCCCAGTACACTCAATTTCTCCTATACCCATGTACACACAGAGACGATCTATTCAGGTCACTTCAAGTCTACTATTATTCGATATGTGAGGTGTCATTATCCAGACTCAGTACCCCTTGTTTCAATTCACGCACAACCTTTCTCAGTTCAGGGTGACATGGGTATCACTTCAAGATGGCCACCGTAGACTGAGGAGGATAATGCAACCTCTCCGTGACAGTGCTATTCACGTCGCTTCCGCTTCCTGGTCTGCCCCCGGGTCAGGCGTGCCAGGAGGTACAACCTCCCCTCTCTCTTTATAATCTGGCCACGGCTGCCCTAATTTCTCCTCCGGGGGCAGCAGACGTGGGTAGGTGTAATAGCTACACACCATCGAGTGTCACTGTGAGTACTGAATCTATGCTCCACACCGCTCTTTAAGGTTGAAATGCATTTCTTCATGTGTCATGGTTACCACTTTATCACCTCACTTTTAGGTAGCCCTCCGGTATGCCTCCTCTCCCCTGTAGAGACTTCCCCCTCCATCTACTGGGGAAAGCAAGATTTTTCAATCCTTGCGTACAAGTGATGTCTTTTACAATACGCTGGGGGCAATGTTAATCCTCAGCCCCGATTGCTAATTAACCTTGATGCATGTCCCTTATCACAACACTCTATTGAATAAATGAATAAGAACTGCGAACTATCTAACATACTCACTCTGCTATAAGACACGAGTCTGTTTGTGGCTTGCCTGCATTTTTTATTTTACTTTGAATTTAATATGTCTGCTAGGGGAATGCCAATTAAACATAGTCTTTGATCTTGATGGGTTGGGAGAATGCAGTGATTTGTGAACCATACAAAGTGATTTGAAACTAATACATTTTTCAATCAGGAGCCACTGCAGGGATTCTAGTCCCTTCCTGGCGGATTGTTTCCTGGGAGTGTCCAGAACGAGCCTTGCCAGTGCATTCTCTAGCACCTGGAGTTTATACTGCATACTCTTATTGGCAGCCAGGTATAATGCATTGCAGTTGTCGCGTTTGGACATTACCAAGGCAGTGCTACCTGGATATGAGCGCGTCGTGGGATAAGAGGGAAACATTTTGTAAACATGCTTATGATCCATGAGCATGTTGAGACGGTTTGGTTAATTTGGATATTAAAATGGAGTTCAATATCCATCAGAACTCCAAGGTTCTTAGCCTTCTTGCTCGGAGCAGGACACCAGCCTAAGGATTGAGGCCAGCAGTTACTGTTCCACTTAAATGACACTGATACAAATATCCTCACTTCAGTTTTCTCCCCATTAAGTTTCAAAAAGTTAGCAGACATCCATTCTGCCACTTTAGTCATGCAACCAAGAATATTTTCTGACATTGAACAAGGACCTTTGGGGAAAGTAACCATGATCTGTGTGTCATCTGCATATGACACCACCTCCAGTCCAAATGAGTGGATCATAGTTGCCATGGGCGACACATGCAGATTAAAAAAGTAGGGCTCAGAGACGATCCCTGCTGAACTCCACAGGGTAGAACATAGGAGTCTGAGTAGAAAGATTGTAGTTTCATCCTTTGAGATCTCCCTGTTGGGAATAAGGACAGGAGGGCAAGTGCTTGCTGCGAGATAACAAGACTCCGGAGTCTGTGCTGCAGCAGAATAGGTGAAATGGTATCAAATGCTGCTTACAGATCCAAGAGAATCAGCACTACCCCCTGTCCTTCATCCACAGAACGCCTGATGTAATCAGTGGCCGATATTCAAGCCGTTCCGTCCCATGATGCTTCCTGAATCCAAACTGAGAATCATTAAGCCATGATTGTTGCTCTGGCGTTTCCATAAGCTGCTTATTAAGATGCAGCTCCAGGATTTTAGCTGGAGCTGGAAGCAAAGAAATGGGACAGTGGTTCTTACAATCCCCTGGATCTAAATTAGTTTTCTTTAGAAGCAGCCCAATAATGGCTTGTTTCCAGCTGTGTGGATAGATTCCGGATAGAATTATGTTATTCATGAGTTTACAGAGCGGTTCTGCTATGGTATTTGCAGCCATATGGAGAATTGCTGGTGGACAAGCCTCCATGGGTGAACCAGCATGCGTCTTCAAAAGATATTGTGCAACAAGTAGGGGCGAAAGATCAGAGAATTGAGAAAGACCTCTATTCTCGCTACAGGGCTCCAAGAGCGCCCCTTCAGTGAGTGTGTTAGATGCCAGTGATCTAGTGGACGCTCCAAGATGTGGATCAAAGCCGATATAAATATCCATGATTTTAGTTTGAAAGAAGCTGGCCAGTTGGTCGCAGAATACTTGTGAGGTTTCTGGTTCTGCTATGAGCTGGGAGGATGAAAGCTGTTGTACCAGCTTAAATAACTCTTTTGTGGATGATGAGTTTTTCATTTTATAAGTGCAATATTTGGATTTTTCTTCCACTAATGCACGTTTGTATTCCTTAACACTAGCTTTGTATGACAATCTATCAAGTTCCTCTAAAGTTGATCTCCAGGCTCTCCCCAAGCGATGGCAGGCTTGTTTTAATAGTTTGCGTCTGTCGTTATACCAGGGGGCGAGGGACGAATTTGTTTTCCAGCATATAATTTCAAAGGTGCCAGTATATAGCTGCGGACTCTAACCATGTCGCAAAGGCCTCAGACCCAAGATTGGAATCCTCTTGAATTAACTAAGGAATATTATTTAGGGAGTTGGTTAAGGTGTTGGCTGAAATACCTTTCCAGCTTCTAGTTTTGCTAGGCAGGTGAGGGGATCTATAATCTACAGCTATAGCTAGGGGAAGGAAATCAAACAATAGTGCACTATGACGGGACCAACAAATGGGTATAGTATTTTGGAAGGTAATTCTTAAGTCATTGCAGAAGATTCCATCCAATGTGTGTCCTGCTCTGTGAGTTGGGACTATTACTAGTTGAAGTAGACCGATGCTAGAAAGCATCTCTATAAGAGCACTTGAGTCTTGGTTGTCCCTCTCCTCCAAATGTAAGTTAAAATCCACTAATATTCAAAAGGTTCTCTGCTATAACTGGCTCTAGAAGCTGCTTATGTTCTTGAAGGAAAGGCTGTCTGGGTCCTGGGGATCTTTAGATCAGTAGCCCTCCAAAAGTGCAAGTGACTGAGAGAATTAGTTTGAAATTAGTGGCCTCACACGTATGGGTATTCAGGCCTGACTCAATGATGCATTTAAATTGAGATTTAAAAACAATTGCTAACCCCCCACCCATGTGTCCCACCCTATCTACCCTTCGGATAGAATAATTATCCGTGATAGCATCAATTAGGTCGGGTTCTGAGGCTGCATTAGCCCAGGTTTCAGTAATGAAGATCCAATCAGGTTCCAGGTCTTCTACTACTGTAGCAAAATCAACTCTGTGTTTTATGAGGGAGCGAGCGTTGAGCAGTAGCTCCTTATATCTCTCTGTTTTACCTAGTGTGGTGACCAATGGTTTTTTGAAATCTCCCTTTCTGTGAGCAATAGAGGTTCTTGCGAAGAGGGGCATGGAGTAGCCGCATAAAATACAGGAGTGAAGTAAATGCTCCTGCCCTCTCCAAGGGAAACATAACACATGCATCGTGATTATGACTCTCACCTTACCTGATTTTTAATAGTGCTTCCGCAGAGTAGGAGGTAGACTTGGGACCCTCTATACTAAAACGGCCAGCATGCCATGCGCCGGGCGCTGTCCGGACGGGCTTGCCTGCGGTGCGCCAGCAACGCGTCCATGTCCCCATGTGTGCTAAATAGTGGCCCTAGCAGAAACACTAGACTGCTATCTGTGTCCTGGCCCCTCCTTCCGGGGAAACCAGAAGTGTACAATGCGATGCAAGAGAATGGTGTCTGCTCCCCTCTGCATCAATCTAGCAAATAAATCTTACGGCGGCAGCACTACCAATCACCCCCCGCAGCAGGAGCCCAGAGAATACCAAGAGTAAGTGCAAAATGCGCAGTTTTAAAACAATTAAAACAATTCAAATAAGCCGAGAAATAAATCAGGACCTCTTCAGGAGCCCTGCGATTCAGGACAATTTCTTTGAGGTGTTTGTGAAATACTGTTCCATGATAACACCACCACGAGCCTGACTAAGGTTTGTCTAACAGGGCATACTTTTATCCGTGAGCCTTGTTTCTTTATGCACATCCAATTTTTCTCTTTACTGACCTGAAGAAACGCCAGGGATCTGGTGTGGACTACAATGGCGGGCAACATGCTGACCCATTGACCTTTGTCAATATTCACTTCCTGAGAACCAAACCTAACCTTCTCATTGGTGGAAGGTCTAAAGTTCCTTGCTTTTAACCACACCCTTGCACACACACCCTCACTCACCACTACTGCGTTTTCCTTTTAAAGATCTCTGCTAAAGAGCCCTCTTGGGGGACTCGTGGGGTACTGCAGCTCCAACCCCACGAGGAGCAAAAACGCCCTATGATGAAGCATGGCACCTTAACAGGTGTGTGTGTGGGCAACTCTTTAAATTTGAGGAATTTCCTCACTATCTATTATATCCAACCTGAGACTTATCAATGATCGTTTAATAACTTTCTTCTCTTCTGTAAACACTACCAGTAGCGTAGTAGGCTGGTGTACCTCCATAGGAACAGTTACCCCTTAGTGTGACTGTTTGCTCCTTGGCAAGTCACACACCCTGGTAAGGGCTATACGTTTAGCTTTCTGCACAGATTAAACTTGCCTGCACATTACTTTCAACAACAGAGAAGCCAGTACATGTAGAGTAGGAAGTCACTTAATGACTTAGCTGATTGTGCAGGCATGAACCATTGACATAGAATACATAATCCGTAATGGCGAGAGATGTCTCTGACATCACTACGTTAATTAACAACACAGTCCTAATGTTCCTCATCATGGGAAATAGATAACCATAAAGCAATATGAACAGGAGAGGTACACACTAGGAAGAAGTTAGAGGAGCATAAAAGAATACATTTTTACTTAATGAGCCTTGTCTTTATTTTCAAAAGAAGTGCAGAAACTGCGTTAGGGACTGCCAGAGTAAGCCCAAAATAATCTATGAAGACTGACCTAACACTGCTACTGCAGCCAGATAGCAGACAAGAAGTGAAAGGAGCAGTGACAAGGATCTGATTGATACATCTAGCTGCAGATTCCTTACCTTTGAATTTCCCAGGCGTCAGAGTGGATCCGAAAGATTTTTCTTCAAACAATACCTTTGCGCGCAGGTAGGTGTTGTCGTTCAGCTCCACATGATGTTGTTGGCATTGTCTCCGACATTGTGACTTCTGCGTCTCCTATATAGATGCCTACTCGGCGCACTGATGTCGGTGCTTAATTTGTGCCGGTGGCACTTATTTCTCAGGGCCGGGTCTACATGGGGCGGCTGCTTTTAAGAGATTGGCCTAATAACAGTGAACAAAAGAAAAATCCACGAGCTGGTTCAGGCTGTATGTAACCTGAAACTCGTGTTTTTTAAGCACTGTGAAAGCAAGTGTATAATGCAGCTGCCCATGTGTGAATTCGGCGAGACTTACTCGCCCCGGAGGCACAAGGCAGTCACGTTGTATCATCATGATGGTGGGCGCGGCATTTTGTTTCCTGAGGTCTGGTAAGTCCTCTGGCCTAGGGCTGGGCACACAGCACAAGAGACAAGAGAGGCTGGGTTGATTTGAAGTAAACATGTGAATCCCTCCCCCACCCCATGCTGGCCTGGAACGCTTTTGCTTCAAAGAGCAGAGGCTGGAGGAGGGGCCCACAGTGTATTTGGCAGTTGGCGCACGTGGGAGAAGTAATGGGTGCAGATAGTTTTGTTTGCAACTTGGCATGGTCTGCATTGCTCTGTCAACATTGTTGCCTCGAGCAGTAGGATTGCACTCCTGTATGTGCTGCCAAATACCGACTACTTTGGAGCTGCATGCAGACAGTGTGTCTTTGTGGATTGGAGCCGGGCTGCAGCCCCAGCCTGCAGGTCGTGATTGAATGGATTGACTGTCTAATGGGAGAGCGGGACATCTGCATTATTAGGTATGTGAAAATAACAGCTACTACATTACAGCAATAATTCTGTAAAGTGTAGACAGTGTGTTGCCATTTTTAAGTTTAGTAAGGAGATGCCATCCGAAAATGGTCTAACAATGCTCCTGGCCTCCCCGCACATTTAAAGTGAAGTTTGCATTAAGGTTGACACCGGTGGCCGCAAAGGCAGCATGCAGATTCCACCTGAAGGGAATGCCTGTCATGCCCTGGTTAGCGAGGAAAGGAGGGAGGAAAATGAGGAACGTTTAATCAATGATGTATTGTTAATTAATTTACTGTAAAAACAAATCGCCATAAAGATAGCAAAGATTTGAAGGCAGAGGGCTTTTGCACGTTCAAAGGAATGAATGCTAGTTTATACAACCGCATCATGTAACGAGAACACTCAGCAAACATAAACACAAACTAATTCATCGAAGGAGGTTATAGCAGACCCTACAGGGACATTTTGCAAACCCCTCCCCGCCCATCACTTGTTACCTCTGTAAAGAGACCAGAGTTGGAAATGTTAAGGAAGATGTCTGCAATAAACAGCATTCAACTCTTGCACCGGCAGATTCAGCGTGGGTCATGGCAAAATGTGGTCGAACCAAACTTGGTCTTCGTTAACCCAGGGTAGGATTAACTTCAAACGATATGGCATATGCAGAGCTCGCACGTGCCACAAGCCCAGGTGTGAGTAATTCATCCAGTCAATGCTATTTATTTTCCCACTGCATTCTGGAACTCGTAGTCCTGATTTTATAATGGCACCAACAGGGCTACTGAACCTGGATTAGATATGTTGTACTCCAGGTTCAGATGTATTAAATCAACTGGGCTGACTAACCCTAAAACGAGCTGTTTTTCATAAAGCCCAAGACTGGTGAGTTACAGTACAGCGACCTAGAGGTATATCGTAACCATATACAGAACTGATAACGGACATTAAGTCCTGTTTTGGGGGCTAACGAGCAAGTAAGGTGTTTGGGTTCTGAGCCGTTCTGTTAAATTTCCCAGATCCATGTTTGACTAGCAACTTCAGTCACAGTGTACATTTATAAACCTAGAGACAAAAGTTGGGTGTATTTGTGCGTTTGTTTTTTACCCAGTCCTCATTTCTCCTCTATTTAAAAGGCGGGCAGGTAATGAAGTGGAGTGATCACATGAAATGAATATACATTTTTCAATTAAATAGAACAGAGGCCTGTAAAAGTGTTTGTTCCTAACTGACACCTAGCCGCATGTTGTGAGGGTGCCAGCTAGTCAGTCCTTATTTGTCAGCCAACAGCACTACGCATGCAGGGAGATGTAGTTCATAAATTCCTTTTATTGACATAGGCCTGCAAATCTCTGCATGCTCAGTGTAGTTGGCTGGAAAAGCAACACTGGATGAAAGCCAGTCTCATTAAATGGATATCTGAAGCTCTGTGCATCGAGGAAGTGGACTTTTGGTCCAGATGAGAAGAGGCTCCTACGTCATAGTACTGTAGAGTCAGTGTGTAGGGCCATGAAGAGGTTCTCCCAGACTCCTCTCACAGATAAGCGGTCAGAGTAAACATGAGCTTTGTTTATGTGACACCACAGTGGCGGCCGTAAACATTTTACATAGGGGCAGGCAGCACAGAAGTTGGGATTGCACATCGTCTCTTGCACATGCACTCAAAATTGAAGTAGGCATCTTTGTGCCTACATAGAGCATAGTCACTTAGTCTGTGTCTGGACTGCTCCAAACAGTAATTTCATATTAGGTATCAACAACTTCCCATGGGGAATGCGGCGCGCCGACATTTAACTGCACTTGCCTCGGGCATCTGAGCTGAGTTTTGAGCACCGGCACCTTTTCTTTTACAAATTAAGCACTGGCTGATGTTAGTTCTTTTCTTTCCGCACCAGTTAGCTCAGATCCATGAAGAGATCTACCCACTGTCACTTTTTGACAGGCTTTTTTTGAGATTTTGTTGACCTTTTTTGGTGTGTAGGATGCCAAAGAAGACTTCTGGGTTCAAGCCGTGCGGCACCTGTCACCGTGCCAAGTCAGTAACGGATCCACACATGGTCTGTCTTTAGTGTCTGGAGTGCGACCTAGACTCAGTCGTGCTCCGAATGCCAGGCCATGGCTCCGAAAGCTTTGAGGGAGTGGTCCCTAAAGTTACTTGGGGCCCAGTGATCAGCACCACGTAGTTCGCCCCGGTGGTCTCGTTGTCAGTCGAGAAGAAGGCATAGGCCCAGGCACAGCTTGGAACCCTAAGTCTTCTTTCTCTCACTCGAAGTCTTTGTGTCGGTCAGATAGGAAGCATAAAAAACACAAGAAGTCGAAGCATGCTTCGACATCTCCCCATCGGTCGGCTGATGCAATGAATGAGCCTCGGCGTTCTAGGCCTCGTGCGGCTGAAACTGTGCCTGGGTTGGCTCTGCGCTTCCCTGCCTTTCCAGGACCGGAGGTACCCCTGCCCAGCTCAAATAATTTTACGACACCCTGTGCCTCATATTTAGGTGGCTCAGAGGGGGCTCTATCAGGTTCTGCACCGGCGGCTCCAATGACACCCCCCCCCCCCCCCCCCAAAGGGATCCGGACCAATGCCAGTCGTGCCACTGCGACCTTCTCAGCCCACACGCCGAGACTCAACACCAGCGGCGCCAACCCCATTCTCATCCCCAACATCCTGGAGCTGGATTGGCACCTACTAACTCCGATTCTGGTGCCAACAGAACCCTTTGGTCCTTGGTCGGTTCCTCAGCCTTATTCTAAAGGACTAGGAATGGAGGACGATTGGGAGTGGTCACTGGATCCATCACAGGACCAGCTAGAGCAAGAAATGGACTGGTACGTGGAATTGGTTGAGGCCAGTGGTCCGGAAACCTCTGCAGATTCTTGTCTGCCTTCTCCCGCTACCGTAGCTACGGAGGAGTGAACTTCATAAGCTGTGGTGGGGCGAAGGGCAGGTGAGGTCATGGACACTCAGCTCCCTTCTGTGGCAGTAAAGACAAATATCTTGACTGAAGTCCTGCAGCCGGGTGTCTCCTCCTTGGAAACCCTCCTGCTTTTCAATGAGGCGTTGACTGATGTCCTACTGGGAACCTGGTCCAAGCCCATCACAGGGGTTCCTGTGAATAGGACAATCGCCCGCCGCCATCCTCCTGCACCGGGTGATCCACATTTCCTCACCAACCACCCTACCCCTGAGAGCTTGGTGGTCCAGGCCTCTCCATCTTAAGATGTGTTCCCCTCCCCACCCCTGGACAGGGAATCCAAGAGGCTGGATAGTTGGGGCAAGAAAAGGTTTTCTTCCGCCAGCCTTGCATTGCGGTCAGGTGCATGCCTATTGGTCCATTAGTCTCACTCCTTATGGGAAACTGTTGCAGAAGTGCTGCCATAGGTCCCTAAGGATGCCCTGACCATCCTCTCCCAAGCAGTATCAGATGAGAGAGATGTGGCAAAGTTCACCATTTATTGTATTCTTGCCATGACCGCCTCACTGGGCTTAGTGATGTCCTCTGGTGGCTGTTCAATGCCATGCGTGACTAAGAACTTCTGGCTTTTCTGGTGAAGTCCAGGCTTCCCTCAGGGACATGTCCTTTGATGTCACCCGTGTCTTCAGAGACAAAGCAGACATGGCCCTAGAGCACTTTAAGGACTTAAGGGCTACAGCCAAGTACTTGGGCCTCTCATTGGCCACATGTTCCCCATCTGCTTTTCACTCCTTCCGTAGCTACGGAATGGGCTTTGAGCCACGCCAGCCATATCCCAGCCACAAGGCAGCACAAGTTCAGCAACCTCTGCGCGTCTGTTGGTGCAACTTGTTCCGACCCCGTGGGTTTGGCGGCCAGAGGTTGTCAGTCTTCCCCCCCCCCCCCTCCCCTTCCCCCAGTTCTCAGCATCCATACCCTCCTAGTCCGGCCCTTCAAGATCATGGGGGGGCCAGTAGATGGCAGGATCAGCTATTACCACCACCACTTCAAAACATCACGTTAGACCGGTGGGTTGTTCAGATAGTCCGAAGGGGCTACTCCCTCCCCTTCGAGACTGCCCGTCCCTCCATGCCTCCAACTTATGACCAGCTGACCGAGGATCACCTGACTTTTATTCAGGAGGAAGTCTTGACTCTCTTGGCCAAGGGAGCCATAGAGAGGGTTCTGGCACCGGAATTAGGCTGTGATTGTTATTCCTGCTAATTTCTGGTCCCAAAGAGGGAAAAGGGCCTACACCCTATGCTAGATCTGTGAACCCTCAACTATTTCCTCAAAAAGGAAAAGTTCAAGATGCTCGGGTCTTCTCTGCCTTATACCCTGGAGACTGGATGGTAGCGTTGGACTTGCATGACACCACTTTCACATTCCTGCCCTGCCTGCTCATCGGCGCCACCTGCGGTTTACGGTAGGCCATGAGCACTTTAAGTTCATATGCTCCCCTTTGGCCTTACCAGTGCCCCTTCGGGTGTTCACCAAGGTGATGGCGGTGGTCGCAGCTCATCTGCGCAGATCAGGGGTGCTAGTCTTCGACTATCTTACTGGCTGGCTGTTGAACGCAAGCTCGCCCTAGGCTTTCGAAACCGACCTTCAGACTACAGCGAACCTCCTGCATTCACTGGGGTTCTCTATCAATGTTCCAAAGTCACACCTGACTCCCTCTCAGATTCTCTATTTCATCAGAGCTGTTCTGGATATAGTGTTTCAGGCCTATCCTCCTAAGCGGCGAGTCCAGAAAATTTAGGCTGTGATTCAGATTTTTCAGCCTCTATCCTGGATTAAGGCGAGAATGAGACTGAGGCTGCTGAACCTGATATCCTCCTGCATCTTGCTTATGACTCATGCCAGATGACCTATGCGGGCTCTGCAGTGGGACCTGAAGTTCCAGTGGGCGCAGCATCAGTGGAATCTCTCCGACATGGCCCAGATCTGGAGGTAACTGCACAAGACCTACAGTTGTGACTGACCAACCGGGATTGGGTCAGAGGCAGACCCCTCTCTCACTTCCCCAACCAGATCACACAGTACTGACAGATGCGTCACTCCTGGGATGGGGCGGCCATCTGGTAGAGGTGGAGATCAGAGGATTCTGGTCTCCCGACGGAATCCAGGCTCCACATTAACTTGCTGGAGCTCCAAGGGATTTGCTTGGCATTGAAAGCCTTTCTTCCTTTAACCAAGGGAAAGTTGGTTCAAGTGTTTACTATTAACAGCACCACTATGTGGTACTGCAAAAACAGGGTAGGTAGGGTCGTGGACCCTTTGTCAAGAGGCTCTGCGTCTCTGGACATGGCTGTATAAGCAGGGTATATTCCTGGTGGTTCAACACCTGGCAGGTTCCCTGAATGCAGGGGCAGACAAACTCAGCCGTCGATGCCTAGCGGATCATGACTAGTGTTTCTATCCGGAGGTGGCCCAAGGACTCTTTCAGCAGTGGGAGAGCCTGGGTTAGATCTTTTCGCCTCCGCAGAAAATGCGCAATGTCAGTAGTTTCGCGCGTTGGAGTTTCCAAGTCGGCTGTTAGTCGGAGATGCTTTACGTCTCGAGTGGAGCTTAGGCCTGTATGCCTTTCTACTCATACCACTCCCACCCAGAGTGCGCAAGAAGATCTGGAGCGACCGGGCCCCATTCATTCGTGTGGCTGCAGACTTGGCTTGGTGAGTCTGGTATCCTGAGCTTCTTCAATTGAGCATCGATCCTCCGAACAGGCTACCCCTTCGGGAGGATCTGCTGTTGCAGCAATAGGGAAGGGCCCTCCCCCCAAACATGTTAATTCCGCCCCTTCTTGTGTGGAGATTGAGTGGCGGCAGTTAATAGCATTCAACCTTACTCCCGAAGTTTTAAATGATATTTTGGCAACCAGAGGAGCTTCCACCAAGACACTGTAAGCCTTCCAGTGGAACTGATTTGTAAAATATTCTACAAACAGATCTGTTGATCCTCTTTCTGCTTACCTCTCTTAGGTCTTACTCTTTATTCTAACCCTGGCCCAGCAGGGCTCCGCTCTGGGCACTCAAAGGGTACCTTTTGACCCTGCCTACCTTTTTGAGGCTGCCAGACAAACCCTTTTTATTTAAATCCCCTATCGTAAATTGATGTCTCAAGGGCTTGTACATATGCTTCCTCTTGCCCCTTTCATCATGCCTCAGTGAGCTCTTAATTTGGTTCCCACCTTCCTGATGTGTACTCCGTTCGAGCCTTTGCACAACTGTTCCCTCCGCTGCGTAACATCAAAACAAGGTTTTTAGTGTCTATAAAATCTGCCAGGATTGAATTGCAGGCTCTATCATCCAAGTCTTCTTACCTGACCATCTTTTCTAGTAAGTTGGTGCTTCGCACTAGGGCCTCTTTCTTACCAAAAGTGGTAGCACCACTCTACTTTTGGGCAATCTGTCACTCTACCCACCTTCTCCGCTCCTCCGTATCGCTCTAAAGAAGAGGAGCGACTCCACCACCCAAAGAGTGTTGATGTTCTACCTAGACCGCACTAAAGCTTTCTGCGTGGATGACCAATTCTTCATGGGGTCTGTGGGAGCGATGGTTAGTGCAGTGCAGAAAAGGACGTTCTCTTGATGGGCCGTCCTTTGCATCAAAATCTTGTATGCTCTGGCCAAAAAGCAGCCACCTGAAGAATTAAGGTCTCATTCTACCAGATCTATGTCCGCTTCACGGCCTTACAATGTGGTGTCCCAGTCCTCTACATTTGTCAGGCAGCAACATGGGCGTCTCTGCACATGTTCACTAAGCACTGCGCCGGGGAGGATGGACGTATAATCTACAGGTGATTCCGTGGAGAGCGCACCTTGACGAAAGTTTGACTACAGGGGCTCTCCTCATTCCAACTCCCATGGGGCAAGTAGGTTGAAAGAGCAGGGTTAATGTACCCTCTTAGTGTTGATTGACCATAGGTCACCACACCCAGTGGATAGTCTTTGATTAGACTAGGAGCCCTCCCTTTTTCTATTTGGTCTTGATGAATGCCACGTACCTTTTTGGACAACTGTCAGAAACATGTCGACCTCTAACACAGCGGCGATGGGATAATTAAGGTCCCTATTCACCGCACTTACGTTTTTATTTCCATCTAGTCACCACATTAGAATAAAAAGTTGTCAGGTGCACTATTATGGCTTTTTAAACTCACATTACCCTCCGGGCCCCCACTTAGTTTAGAAGTGCATCCCTATCTTTAGGTGTATGACCGCCCTCCACCAAACGCGGTTTTTGGAGGGCGAGGACTGGCAGATGATGAAGCATGACATCAGGTGGTGTGTGATGCCAGTCCGTCACTTTTTGTTATGTGCCCACCTTAGCACTTTTCACTTCACATATACTCTGTCATACTCTAGAAGCGGTCTTCACTGTGTTATACATGTTAGTTTGGAGGCTGGCCGTCTTCTAGTGCCCTACTGCCTCTGGTTCCTTCCTCAGGACTTTACCTGAGGTTTCTAGTGGTTATACACTAAGCACTACTACCTGGACAGTCCAGTCAGCCGGGGCGGCCTTTTTGGCCACTGTGTCCTGCAGGACTTCCCGGTCTAACGTATCTGCAGTCCCGCCTCTGAGAATGGTGTTGTTTGGGTTATTTATTCAGTTAAGGATTCTGTGGATTGATGTCTCAATCAAATGGACAAGTTACTTACCTTTGGTAATGCCTTATCTGGTAGAGACATGATCTAGCTGCAGATTCCTTACTGACCTACCCATCCTCCCCGCACTGCAAAGAGGGGTTTTAGGGTTAGGGCTGTTCCCTTTCAGGGCCCTAGTGGTTCAGAAGCACACCAATGTCCGTGCACTTCTTGGCTGTGCGCTCCTGGCGTGGAAAGCCGTGAAAAGTAACTGATGTCCGCGCACCGAGGTGGCGCCTATATAGGTGATGCGGATGTGTCAATGGCGGAGATGATGCAGACAATGTCACATGGAGCCGACCAATGCCACCTACCAGCGAGCTAGGGTATTACTCAAAGAAAAAACTTCCAGATCAGTCTGAAGGCTGGGAAATGCAAAGATAAGGAATCTGCAGCTAGATTGTGTCTCTACCAGATAAGGCGTTACCGAAGGTAAGTAGTTTGTCCTTCAAAGCAGAAGAATGGTAAGCAATTGGATGGCGAAGGTCTCCATGTCTGTGGGAGAGCCATTATAAGTGACAACAATTTCTCATGGCAGAACACCTAAAAGGCTTATATTCTGGTAGTCCTAGAGTAGGAGAAGAAGCCAAAGCTTGTTTGAGGGCTACAAAGGTCTGTTTTGCTGCATTTGTCCATAGGATAGGATCATAGAGGATGTGTGGAGTAAGATCTTGTAAGGGCTTATTACATACTGCATAACCAGGTATTCACTGACTGCAGTATCCAGCTATTCCCAAAAAGGTGTACCCATGTGACTGAGTAGTGGGACAGCGCATAGCCATAATAGCATAGATGTGGTCAAGGGCAATGTGTTGTGACCCATCGAAAATGTAAAGTCCTACGTATTCAACCAGTAACTGACTGAAATTCAGTTTATCATTAAAAATCTTTCGTCCATGGTGAGCCAAATGTGACAGGAAAGCACTAGTAACTTAAAAAAGGCTTCTTAACAGGGAGAGGCACGCAATTATCAGTATACTGGACACAGACTTAATCTGCAAGTAACATGAAGGTATTGAGATCTCTTCTTCAGGGCTTGTGAGGAGATGAATAGTGACTCCGTATATCCTCATACTAATATTGTCCATGTGTCCTGTTCTCCCAGTGGGTGAAAAAAAAGACTTACTCACTATCTAGGTTATGTAGCATGAAAAAGAAAGCCACACCCACATTGGCAACATTAAAAAGAAAACAAGCATTTGCTATTAAATAGGTCTTGCATTTGTTAGAGCTATTGGCGTTGTATGTGGTGTGCAGTGGAATGATGTGGGTTGAATTGGAATTGTTAGTTGTGGAATTGTGTGGTGTGGAGGGAATTTGTGTAGTGGAATTATTTGACATGATGGCATGAGGACTGCATACTTTGTAATCAGTAGTTGCAGATAATATATCTCTTAATGCAAACAATACATCTCCTAACACAGCTGTTTTCTGCCATTCATGAACCACAAACTGTCATAAGGCCAATTGACACATATAACGTGCATTGTTGAAGGCAACGTATCTGGCTTTAATGTAAAAACGCTTTGAAATAACATTTGTGCTCAACTAGATTTGTGTGTTATTTGTAAGCCATTTGTGCATGTAGTCACACAGTTACACGTGCAATTACACACTCCCACAAATAATCCTACATGTGTTTAGACATTTAAAGTTTCACACCTACATACAAATGCGTATACAAGCACATAAATAAATAACTGTCCACTCCCTAGAACATACACAAGTAGACTATTCAGGGCATCACAATAGAACTCGCACACACAGGTAATAAACAGTCTGACACTGCATAAAACAATCCTTCATTTAAGGGTTACTTTGCTTTTTGGCGGCCATCGATGATCTAGTGGGACTTTACTCCATGGATAAAATGTCTATAGGAGAAAAACATAGAGGTATATTTGTGCACTTGGCACTTTGAAGTTGGAGGCTGGCAGAATATATCTCAATAGACAAAGCGCAACACTGGGAAATAATGGGAGGATAAAATTGTGCACCAAGAAAACATGTACTCACAAAAACAAGCTAATTATTGAAAGTACTCCTCCCGCACTGTCAAGTTCTGCTCCAAAATCATTTATTTATTCTTTAATTTGATCAATTTTAAAATGCTGTGTTTAAGCCTTTATGATTTGAATCATGAATGATTTATAATGGACTGAAAGCGGACAAAGCATTTTCACACTGATCAAATGAAATCCAAATGAGTAAAAGATCCTAATGACACTTTGAGTCCATGTATATATTTCTCACAAGAGAGTTCCGAAGCACATGGAGGCAATTATTGGTCTGGGTTTCCGAGCTTTGCTATCAGCAGAACATGTAGATATTTCAAATTTAACTATGTGCTCAAATCCCTTCTGTGCTTGTGCCTCCAAAAGAACAGTTTCATTATACAGCCATTGTTGTTTACAGCACTTAGAAAGGGCAGATATGTGGTATGAAGCTTTATATAAACAAGAAAATACTTATATTTTTATTCAGGTAATGGAAAGATCCCAACTCCACTTAAACGTGAGGGTATGAAACTTAGTCACAATAATCATCAAAGCCCCCAGATTTAGTCTTCAATTAATTTCACGTACCTATACAGGGAGAGAGCGTGTAACTTAGTTTATTGACTTCTATACAAGCACCTAAATTCACTTTATGCAGTCGATCCAACCCTAATAATGGCTGCATTACATAGCCAACTGGACATTGGTTATAAGGAGCAACTCCTCATGTACTACTGATGTTATTTTTAATTCCTATGTTGAATAATAAAATGTAACGTGATTATAAAAAAATAGTGCCTGCTGCGTGCAGGGCAGGATGTTCCCTTAACGAAAGCCATATGCCAGAGAAGAGCTGCCACGGAACACCTCCAATCACGTATAGCTCCCAGCACAAAACACACACATACATACACAATGGATAATGCAAGAAATGAAGACTTACAGGCTGCAGCTCCATCAAAACATAATTGGAGAAGAAGGGTTGAATGTAAAACCAATGGAAAAAATGTGTAAACCCATTAAAATGGGTGATTAGAAAGTACTCTGTGCGTGTTTTATGTAGCTCTGAAATCCTTTGGCTTTGTCGCTTGTAGGCGAATGGGCAATTTATGGAAAATAAATCCAGGCTGTCATTTCCTCAAAACGGTAACCGATACAATAAACATTGTTTAATACTATCCATTTACACTTACCTGAAACCGGTCCAGCGTCGGCTGCTTCACAGCAACATGGGGTTGGGTGGAGGGATGGCTATGAAAGCAACACAGAGGGGGCCAATGGGAAGGGAAAGGGACATGGAGAACATGAGAGAAGGCAATGGGGACAAGCACACATGGCACTGACAAACATCGCTCAGTCTTCAGCCAGGAGGAAGCGCTGGCATCTAATGAAGGGAAACGCTGTGTTTGTGGTCAGAGGGTGGAGGGAGGGCACATAATGCAAAGCAGAAGGGGAAAGCAGGGAAAAAAGCAGCAATGGATGGAAAGCAACGAAAAAAAACACGCCTTGGCAAAGAGGGCGTTGGGAATCGGAGGGGGTAGAAGAAATAGCACCTGCATCGCAGCGGATGGCCATTAATCAAAGGAAATGAATCTGTAGATGAGCTGTGCTCCTCAGCTATTAACAGAAGCTATGTATCGGGTGCACAAACCAATTGAGAGGCACCAAAGAAGCGCTGGAGTCAACCTATGGTAAGTAGCTGGAAGGATAACAGTCCTTGCAGACAGCACATGCGCGCTGCCAGGCTCGACCTACAAAAAGTGGAATCAGGACGAATAGAACACTAGCAGGGTTGGGAACTACAGGACGGAATGGTAGTGCTATGGCAGGTATGTTATGTTATATAGGATTTGTACAGCGCATGGCTGCCCCTTTGACAGGGTTTCCCAGCGTTTAAAGTTACTCACAGGAGATGAACGTGCAGGCTAGTGATCATGGGGCTGTGAAATTAGTTCCGGAGGCCAGATGGTTGTTGTTCCTGATGGATATAGGTAGGGAGTTCCAGAGTGTAGCTGCCAACACTTTGAAGGAGCGACCCCCAGCTTGTGCTCTGTTGACATGGGGAATGCATGCTAAGTGCAGATCCGCTGAGCGCAACATGCGTTGCAGTGAGTAAGGTGCGAGCAGGCTGGAGAGAATAGGCGGGGCTTGCTTACTGAGAATTTTATGGGCAAAGCATTAGGTCTTAAAAGATATTCTCTTATCAATTGGAAGCCTATGTAATTTATGTAGGTGTTTTGACACCGAGCACAATTTAGGGAGAGCAAGAAGGGCTCGTGCTGCTGCGATTTGCACCCTCTGTAAGCGCTGAATTCCGGCTTTATTTGCGCCTAGATAAAGAAAGTTGCAATAATCCAGTCTAGATAAGATCATTGCTTGGATAATGATTTGGCGGGTTTGTGAATCAAAAAACCAAAACAAGGGTTTGATTCTGCGTAGAAACCCAAAACCGGTCACTGCAACAGCTTTAGTTTGGGTTTCGAAGGACAGGAGGCTGTCCACCCAAACACCCAGATTTTTAATAACTTTCTTAGGCGGTGGTGCGGGCCCCAGAGCACCTGGCCACCATTGTTCTGTCCACAGCTGGCTATCCTTCCTTAGCAGCAAGATCTCCGACTTGCTGGCATTCAGCAGTAGACTGTTGGTTGTCATCCAGTCTGCTATTCCATTCATTTCTTCTTTAAATTTGATGAGGTTATGTTTGCGGTTTTTAGAAAACAAAATAACCAATTGGATGTCATCCGCATATGACACCAATGACAACCCTCTATTTTTTTGCCATGTCGCCAGAGGTTGTAAGTAAATATTGAAGAGCAAAGGACTCTGCCTTGATCCCTGCGGGACTCTGAAATGCACGCCGTATTCACAAGAACAGTAAGGGGGTGTAGTGACTTGAAGGGTCCTCCCCTTCAGAAATGATCTGAACCAGGCTAGGGCCCTACACCTATCCCCACCTCCTGCAAACGAGGCAGTAAAATCTCATGAGACACCGTATCAAATGCGGCACTGTGATCGCGGAGAATCAAAACTATGGAGTTTTCTTCATCCAAAGAGCAGCGTAATTGCGCCATCACCGCCAACAAGGCGGATTCAGTGCTGTCGTGATCTGAATCCTTTTTTTGAGGGGTCCAGTATCTCGTTGGTTTCTATATACTTCGTGAGGATGGAATTCAAATAGGATTCAGTGGCTTTAGCCAAAAATGGGAGCCGGGATATAGGATGGTAGTTTTCCGGTTTTGAGGCGTCCAGGTAACAGCTCTAAGACCTTGTACAAATTGGTAGGTGCCCTTGTCTATTTTTCTTTTTACAGGGACAATACAGGTGTTAAACAGACTTCTAGTTGGATTAATCACTCCTTGTAAAAAAAGGGAGACCTACTATAAAGGGGATTGTGGGGTATCTTAAGAAGGAGCTTCATGTTAATATTCGTAACATTGAAATTGATCCAGCTTAGTTTGGCCCTTTGGACTACACAAAATCAGGTACAGATGACCGAACATGTGCAGGGTGTTATTATCCTTTTGAGTTGTACTGACAGTAGAAAGCTAAAAGGTTAGTGATGACATCCTATTCCAGTGTTTGAGGGACATCTGGAAAGACACTAAAGGGGGGCAGTAAATGGTGCAGTTCAGTACACATTGAACAAGTTAACCGACGATGTTGTGCTTAAAAGGAACGCACGGTGGTCAAATAAAGGTACCTCAGTCACAGGCTATGATACTGTAGAAGTGGACCTCCGCTAGGCCTACCAGTGCAAGGGGTTCGCCCTTCTCTGCACAGAGACCTCAGACCAATAGAAAGAAGTTGGCACAGAAACTGGAATAGAAAATACAAAGTTTAATAAACCTCATGAGGTGGAACTACATTCACACAGCACCCTTCGGTATTGAGTGAAGTAGCACACTGAACAGAAAGAGCATGGTCCTTTTATACCCACACAGGGGCTGAAAAAAGGCGGTACAAGTACACATGAGAAGAGTTATGCACATAGATGGTCATACAGAAACTGCACAGTCGACAAGTAGGAGGAGTTAACAGTTTGCCAATGCTAGTAAACACATCCTGACAGTTACATACTACTAACAGCTGTAAACTCAACTGGGCATGTGCGAAGGTAGAAGATACTAAATATAGTTTGTTTCTAGGCAGATTACAAGAGCAGTTAACACTAAAGGAGGACAAAGCACATGGTGAGCAGATGGCAAACAAAATGGCTGCCAGAAATACAAGATGGATTCCAGAAAATGGACAAGATAGCCTCTAAATCCCAGATGGATTCCGCTAATGCTAATCCAATCGCAGCCAATTTACAACAGATGACCCTTTTAGCATTAGCTGAAGACATCTGTTCCTCTGAGGTAATCTAAATATGCATCCCGTACATCTATTAGCATTATTTCGGCCACTTCTTTATTCAACATTTGTTGGGCCTTTGTCTCTGCAATATTCCTTTTGACAGGTATACAGACAGAAATGCAAATGGAGCAAAGCATTGGACCACATTGGATACATACACAGCATGTAAAAAGTATCGTAATAATTATACACAGGATAGTTAGTAAGTTCCAGCCCCAAGCAGAAACGAGAGTCCAAAACTATCCAGCCAAAGTCCAAGTACTAGTCTCTGGATGAATTTCTGCAGCAATCTTATGCAGCTTTGATATTGCGTCATATACTGAAGGTGAGTGATCCGGTATGAATACGCAACAGCTGCTACCGATGATGCGACATGCACCACCTCGATCAGCCAGAACCAGATCTAGGACCATTCGGTTCTGGAGAGCTACAATCCTTGCAATTTGCAGCTCCTCCGTAATGTTCCCAAGTGCCATAGCTGTCTGATTGGTAACAGCTTCCACAACTCTAGTTAGTGGTCTTACTTTCCTACTGTTTAATGCAGCACCCACAAAGGAGAACAAACCTAAATTAAAATCGACATATTGTTGCAGAGTGGTATCAGTTTGGTCTACTTCGTCAGTACTTATTGTCCTCTTGTATCTATTTCTAGAGATAATGTTAAATAATTTAAGGTCCCGGTGATATGATGCAGGTGCCAGAAACACAGGGGGCAATAGAAAGGACACATAGCACACGCCTGACCACCCAGCAGGTAGTTGATAATATCCGTGGCTACCACAGATAAAATAAGTATTGTGTGAGGCAATGAAAGTGCTATTTATACCTTCAATAGACATAATTACAGTACATTCGCTTTTCCCCACTGGAATTCTTCCAATACTGCTTACACATAAATCTGCTTTAGCTCTGGTAACAGAAATCACAAATTGTTTATTACTGGTAAAAGTTCTTATATTTGTGAAGATATATGGCGTTGAAATATTGTCCGGTTGATATTCTTCCCATTCGGTCCCTTTGGCTTGAGGATAACCATCTTTATCTTGGTAGCATACTTTATTAAGGCGAAAAAGAAGCCCGCCTACTGTGCGTCTTCCAGATGCAAAAAAAAGCGCATACCAAGCTTGACGAGAACCATTATGAGAAAAGGAATAAAAGGTGTTCCTCTTTTCTTTTGATGTGCAGGTATCATCCCACACACCCAACAGTTGGTAGTATTTGTGGCATTATGAGTATGATGCAACATCTGGATAAAGGTATTATTTAAGTAGGATTGTCGATGCTTCTGCTCATGGTAGGGAAGCGTAAAGTAGTGGTGTTCAACTGATACTGGAGTAGTGGCGATCAAAAGTTCCAGAGCAGGAGCCACTTTCTCAACGAACCAGGTTATTACTGCTACAGCCACCATAGCAACAACAAACCCTATAGCACAAATGATCTTTCTCTTAGCAACAGTTGATCTCATTGTGGACATGATCAGCTTATTGTTGAAAACAATCGCTGGAGCTCTTATCCCTGGGCAGCCGTTGATTTCTTCACCGAGGGTCAAGACGGGTGTCGCTACACTATACAAGACTGATCCT
The DNA here is from genome assembly GCF_964204655.1 of Triturus cristatus. Taxonomy (NCBI): domain Eukaryota; kingdom Metazoa; phylum Chordata; class Amphibia; order Caudata; family Salamandridae; genus Triturus; species Triturus cristatus. The sequence goes on along the minus strand of NC_140594.1, from coordinate 285,227,286 downwards.
CCCCCCCTTGCCACATCGGCATTCCGTTTCACTAACCCAGGGAGGTTGCTCAACCAGTCTATTTCAGCAATGCAGGCTCTTTCCGTTGTCTCAGTTGGTATCGAGATACTCCAGGAATTGTGTGGTCCGGGAAGACTTCCTCAGGTTCGTCAGGTGATATGGCTTGGCCTTTCTCTGTATCCAGGATGTCTCGATGGTCGATTAAAGCAACAGGATCCACCAAGGTAGACAGCACTTTCTTGCAGTGGGTGGAGTGCACCCAGTTCCTTCTGTTCGTCACTCGGACCGCAGTTCTCGTTGAAAGGAGCACCTGCTCCGGGCCGCGCCACCCGGTTCCAAGCTTCTCGACCTCTGGAATGATCGGATCATCACCTGGTCTCCAGGTCGAAGTCCATGGCCTTCACCTGCAGACCTATCAGGAAGAGCTTCTCGAACCTGTTGATGAATAGAAACCAAACTGTCAGTCAATTGTGATAGGTAGTTACTCATCAACACACATGGTACATCATGTATGGGGCGTGGTTTAGGAATTCCCCAAATGTTCATAGGCCTTCCAAACACCACCTCATATGGTGTAAGACCAGATCGCGAATGTGGCACTGATCTAATGGACAACAGTGCCAAAGGTAATGCGTCTGGCAAATTCAAGGATGTGGAAGCCAGTATTTTCGCCAGTTTTAATTTAAGTGTGGCGTTATACCTTTCCACTAACCCTGCTGATTGTGGATGGAAAGCAGCGTGGAACTTCTGCTTTATCCCCAACCCCTTCAGGACATATTCGACAACTTGCCCAATAAAATGGGGTCCGTTATCACTCCATAAAAGTTTACAAACACCAAATCTAGGGAAAAATTCCTTCAAAAGCACCTTTGCTGTAGTAAGAGCTGTATTGTCCTTCGTAGGGTATGCCTCTATCCATTTACTAAAGGCACATACCACTACCAAAACATACTTTAAGTTATTACAGCACTCAAGCTGGATGTAATCGATTTGCAAAACTTAAAAAGGTGCGGTTGGCGTATCAAACCCTCCTGTAGGAGTTTGTGTCCCTTTACCAGGATTATGCTGAAGACAAATCAGACAAGACTGCACCATCTTTTTAGCTGTGCCGGCAATTTCTGGATGCTCCCAAACTTGCGTGAGCAATTTCGTTTTCGAGGAGGCTCCAACATGTGCCAGCACATGTGCCATAGGAATCATAGGTTGTAAATAGGCTGTCAGCAATCTCCACTTGCTCATCTCTTTATTCCTCCAACAGCCCTCATCATCCAATGTTCCCTCCTTAGACCATTGCTCAATTTCTTCTGCAGAAGCAGATCTCTGCATATCTAGCACTTCCTGTCTGGTATCATGCCAACGTTCAGCCTGTGACTTCACTACGTACATATACGTGGTGCTTCGCTGCATGGCAGTTTCACGGGCTGTTTGGTCTGCAAAAGCATTGCCTTGTCCTATCTTATCAATTACTTTATGTGCGCTACATTTAACAATTGCTATTCTCTTCAGGTATGTTAAAGCAGTCAAGAGAATATGTACTAATTCTCCATGCATTATTTGCACCCCGTGGGATGTAATAAAGCCCCTCTCCTTCCAGAGTAGCCCAAAATCATGAGCCACTCCGAACGCATAGCGGCTATCTGTATAAATGTTCACAGATAAGTCAATACTAAGTTCACACGCTCGTGTCAAAGCTATTAGCTCAGCTGCTTGAGCTGACTTCTGTGGAATACGAGCTGTCTCAACTACCGTCTGAAGTGTTGTAATTGCATATGCAGCTGACGTTGTACCATCTGTTAACTTCAAACAGGACCCATCAACCCATAGTTCCCCATCAACACTTGAAAGGGGCGTGTCTTGCAAATCGACACGACCCTTTGTCTGTTCCTCAGTAAGGAATATACAATCATGAGACTCCTGTGACTGAGACTGAGTCACCGGGTATGGCAACAAAGTGGCTGGGTTTAGTATCGCACATCTCTTTAGTGTAATGTGAGGGGCCAACAATGTCAATTCATATCCTGTCAGACGAGCACTAGTTAAATGCTGCGTCTTCGTCTGATTTAAAAGGGCATCAACCGCATGGGGTACTAGCACCAACAGCTTATGTGACAGAACTATCCCTTCACTCTGATGTATTGACACAGCTGTTGCAACTGAACGGAAGCATTCAGGTAACGCACGAGCAACAGGATCAAGTACTGCTGAAAAATATGCACAGGGACGCTGTTTGTCACCGTGTGTCTGCACTAAAACTGACAATGTGCATCCATCTTTCTCATGTACATATAGTGTAAAAGGCTTCGTATAATCTGGAGTACCTAACACTGGTGCTGAACAAAGAGCTTGTCGTAACTGTCGGAAAGCAGTCTAACATTCATCTGTCCATGGGAAGGGCATTGGAGTATCTTTAGTCAAAAGTACTAGCAAGGGTTTAACAATATGCGAAAATCCTAATATCCATTGCCTACAAAAAGCAGTAAGACCAATGAATGCACGGACATCTTTCTGAGTACGGGGCACTGGTGTGTCTAAAATAGCTTGAATGCGATCTGGTGTGAGTGCACGGCCCTCCTTAGACAGAAGGTGACCTAAGTAGGTTACCTTCGGTCTACAATATTGCAATTTCTTTCGTGACACTTTGTGATGATGGGAAGCAAGAAAAGATAGCAAGGATAAAGTACATTTTTCACACTGTTCAGGGGTATCGGCTGCCAACAAGATGTTATCGACATATTGTATGAGAGCCACACCTTCACGCAAAATAAAAGAATCAAGTTGTCTTTTTAATGCTTGACTGTAAATACTAGGACTCTCAGTGTAGCCTTGAGGAACTCTACAAAATCTATACGATCGATTATTCAAAGTGAAACCGAACAAATATCGGCTATCAGGATGAATAGGGATCGAAAAGAAAGCATTCTTCAAGTCTATCACAGAGAAAGTAGTTGCTGTCGGAGGAACCAAAGTAAGAAGTGTAGTTATGTCAGAAACCATGGGGTATTGTGGTACTACAATCTTATTAACTTCTCGCAAATCAATAATGAATCGGTAAATCCTAGTGTCAGTATCCTTTTTCAGAATAGGAAGAATCGGACTGTTACAAACATTGTAAGGAACTTCCTCAACAACCCCCACTATAATGAGATCATGGACAATACGTATGAGTGCTTCTTCACCTTCCTGTGAAATTTTGTATTGAGACAAACGTGGCAGCACAGCGCCCTCCTTGACACTAATGTGTACCGGTGGAATAACCATTTGCCCTACATCGGTGTCTGAAGTAGCCCACAAAGTTCTAGGGAGTGAAGCTAATGCAATATCCTCTTTAACAAGACAAGCTCTCTCCATCACAGGATGGTTGTCATTCAAGATAACACGTACACCTTCTGGAGAACATCGTATCGTAGCCCTGAAATACTTGAGCATATCAAGACCTACAATATTGTCTGGTGTATTTGGGGAAAGCAAAAATGGACCCGGGCAGTAAATTTATCCACATGGAATGCAAGTGGTTGTGACAATGGACTAAGGGAAGGGGTTCCATCGAAACCTATCGATGTAATGGTTAAGCCAGACAAGGGAGCCCTTGGAACCAATTGTTTAGACAAGGCGCTACGAGTAGCTTCTGTATCAACCAGAAACTGATCAGTAGAACCCAAAACATTCGCTGTGACATAGGGACCCCTCTGATCTACTGGAACTTCAACTGATTCCTTACCCCATCCTAGGCAATCCTATGCATAAGCAGAATCTTGAGAATCAGACGTCACATAGTCGGACATTTGATATTGGTTCCTTCTATCAAAAGTGTTAAACCCATTCTGCCCACGTATATTAGCATCAAACCTAGCACGATCACCTGTGCTTCCTCTAGGCCCTGAATATCCTGAACGATTTCTCATTTGTCCCCGACCACGTGGACACTGCTGAGCACACAGTGCTGGACAATCGGAAGCCCAATGCCCAAATTTCTTACAGTACGCGCACTGGTCAGCAGACAAATTCGAACGAGTATAAGAAGGGAAAGACGATTCATAAGATCCACGTCCACCTCTATCACTACCTCTAAAAGGCGGACCATAAGCCTGAGCCAACATAACCTTCGTTCTTAATTCTTTAGTCTTCTTATCCTCATTACCCTTTGCTTCTAATTCCTGGCGTTCATAATACTGAGCCATAGTCAATAGAGAAACCGGGGAAGAGGTAGTCCATGAACTCTCACTGGCTTTTAGGCGACTAGCTATTCCTGGCAACAGGTTTGCGACATATTTATCGACAAACAGATGTCTGCCTGTGTCATCAGTCAATGACTGACCACTAAAATCGTGGAATGCTTCTTCAAAGCGTGTAAAGAAATCAGAGACCGATTCATCTGCCTTTTGCTTACAAGATGCTAAAACAGTCCAATCTATCTTTTTAGGGGGAATAATCGTTTTTAACTTAACTAATATAGCTGCGGGAAGATCTAGAATTTTACGAACAGTTCTCCACATATCAGGCGGTAAAATCAATCCGAAAAATAAATCAATATCAGGCAAAGTCATAGTACAAGAGCTAATAGCACCCTCAACTTCCTCATAAAAAGTGGCTGGATTTTTCCGCGGATCAGGCAATGCAGTTTTAAGTGCCATGACATCCGTCCTATTCCAAGGAGTGTAAACCCAATTATAAATAAAATAACCCTTTGCATCGATAGAGGCCTTATCATCACTTGTACCCTGTCCTTTAGGAGGAACATACAAAGGCGCGGCCTCCCGCATAGGTTTCGCATGAACTATCATAGTCTTATCTTTTCTGGAGATAGAAGCTTGTGCCATGCCGGTCTGAGATGTCTGTGCAGCTACGTCTGCAGCCTTTTTCTCCTCTCGCAAACGGACTGCATCAACACGCAGTTTAACCAAACGCCTGATTGTATCATTGTGACGAAGAGAACCCCCTAGACGGTACTGAGACCCCCCCTCTAACAAGTGACTGCGGGAACAATTACCTCTCCCCTCTGTTTCTTCAGCACACGGACACTTGCAAATCGGAACCCATCGCCCTGAGCCAGAGTGAACAAAGCGGCCCGTGTTTCTTTAACTGGGCGGAATTGGCGGCCGGCCCCGCCCACCCTGATGACGAAGACGACAGGAGGAGTTCAAATCCCGGAAGAACTGAGAGGAACGACGGTAAGAGCCCAGCGGAGGAAGAAGGCGAGATGAGAGAGAGAGCGGAGGAGACTGCTGATTGCAAGAGGAACACCGGAGGAGGTAGCTGAGTGGAGAACCCTGCGGCGCCGGAGCCAGGAGGCCAACGACCCTGTGACCCGCCCCGCCACGTTTCTGGAGAAGCGTGGCACCAACAGGTACGCGCTCGTATCTCTGCATGGGGGATAAGGAAAAGGCAGTGAAATCCACGTTTAGGAGTCGCTTCTCACCGTACCCTCTCCCTCGCGTTCCAACACCTAACATTAGACTGTAGAGCACCGTGTGACTCCTCACCCCTTTTTCCCTGATAATAGTGTGAACTGAACACTGGACTGACCCCAGTCTCCCTTTTCTTTTCTTTTGGTTCCTGTCACGATGTTGGCCTGAGTTACCTTGTCCCGGTGAGCGAAACAACCTGGATCCACTAAGACGAGGAAAACCCCTCCGAAGAGGACGGCAGTTACAAGAACCCGAGTCCGACGCCCCTCTACCCTACTATCGACCTGTCAGGAACTTCAAAAGGGTTGTAAAACCATTAAAACCAGAGTTACCTTACAATCCCGCCTCTGAGTTTCCCTCAATTCCGCTACAATCATTCACCTGGGGGAAAACAAAAAGACCATCACGCATTTGCTTACAATTAACTGCTACATCGTCGGGCTCTAACTCCTCAGAATATTTCCTAAACAGCTCAAGGACCTCTGCGGCAAACACCTCAGTAAAATACAGCTGCTCCCTTTCCTGCCACCCTTTCATACTATCTAGAAGTTCAGAGGCGGGGGCAATGCTACGAACTGCTTTACGAGGAGCAGATCTAAGCTGGGTCGAACGCGCAGCGGTCAACATAGAACGAGTTTCTCGTGTCTTGTGTTCCTCCGAACTAGAGTCCTCATCTGACTCATGAGGGGCAGAAGGAACAGTATACGGAGGTGGAGGACGATCTAATAATAAGGAATCATCTTGTGGTTTATTAAGTATAGGATAAAGGGGCCGCCGAACAGCGTATTGGCCAGTTACCTGTAAATTGAGCTCCCTATCTTCTCTCTCTTTTAACACTTTTATTTCTTTGTTCTTCAGCTCTAATGCTTTCACATAAATGTTCTTTCGCTGTTCTTTTTCAATCAAGACTTGCTCACGCTTCATTCGTTCACGCACTTCTTTCTCCCACATTCGTACACAATCGAACATATCTTGCCTAGTCTTTCGCTTACACAGACATTGTTCCACATACTCAATCTTTCGTAAATCAAATGACCCATACGTAGGCCAACGCAACGCAGGATCCTTACGAGTGTATTTATTCCATAATGTGCTGTACATTATAGAAGAAAGACCATGCTTAATATACATATCCCTATTAGGTGTCCCCTCCGGGGGGGGGGGGGGGGGGCGGTTGTGCTTCGAGTCTCAAATTGGTACCACTACAAAAGCAACACATTCTACGAAGTGTGCTAAAAACAGGCATGCCAAAAATAGTGCAGAATATGCAGTATTATAATCAAAGTAGCACTTAAGGTACCTTTAGTACAATGTGCCGTTCAAATCAATTCAAATAGAGAAAATTCTCCTCATTACCTGCCTATATAGATTGCAATACATATATAAATCTCATAACAAACCAAGTTGGCCAACACAAATTCCGAAATCCAAAAGCCACAGTAAGTGTTACTAAACTACCTTGCCAATCCCAGGCATCAAAACCAACAGCAAGCGCCGCAGAAGGACACTTACCAATCACTTGGTGTCCAGGTTCCAACTGCCAAGTTCTAAAATCGACCAAATGGTCACTGCATGGCGAAGCAACAGAAGAGATCTCAGTCGAGGACCGGCACCACCTGGATGGTCAAGATCAGAAAGAAAGGAAAAACGCCGTGGTTGCCAAGACTCGGGTCTCATCGGGCAGCGATCGCGTCCAGAGCGAGATTCCAATCCTTCGTCACGACCAATCCTTTGGGCATCCGAGTCGCCGATGAGCCCCACTGGTTGGGCGCCAATTTGTAGAAGTGGACCTCAGCTAGGCCTACCAGTGCAAGGGGTTCGCCCTTCTCTGCACAGAGTCCTCAGACCAATAGGAAGAAGTTGGCACAGAAACTGGAATAGAAAATACGAAGTTTAATAAACCTCATGAGGTGGAACTACATTCACACCGCACCCTTCGGTATTGAGTGAAGTAGCACACTGAACAGAAAGAGCATGGTCCTTTTATACCCACACAGGGGCTGAAAAAAGGCGGTACAAGTACACGTGAGAAGAGTTATGCACATAGATGGTCATACAGAAACTGCACAGTCGACAAGTAGGAGGAGTTAACAGTTTGCCAATGCTAGTAAACACATCCTGACAGTTACATACTACTAACAGCTGTAAACTCAACTGGGCATGTGCGAAGGTAGAAGATACTAAATATAGTTTGTTTCTAGGCAGATTACAAGAGCAGTTAACACTAAAGGAGGACAAAGCACATGGTGTGCACATGGCAAACAAAATGGCTGCCAGCAATACAAAATGGATTCCAGAAAATGGACAAGATAGCCTCTAAATACCAGATGGATTCCGCTAATGCTAATCCAATCGCAGCCAATTTACAACAATACCAGTTGTATTAATATTTTATTTGAAGTACTGACTGCTTGGAACGTTTTGTCGAAGAGGTGAAGTATCCAGAAAATAAGACGTTGCATGGATTGATTTTGCCACCCCTTTATCAACTAAGACTGGTTCCTCCTTTCCCCCTATATTACCTCATGCAAAGGAGACTGATCCAGAAGGACGAAACGACCTTGAAAGGAATCGGTCTCTTCCCTCAACCCCCTTTTACAGGCAGTCCTATTGCTCCATATAAGAATTTTGGAAATTGTTATGCAGAAAAGTATTCTGTGTGGCATATTTAGTGGTTATTGTATTTCAGGAGCGAAATTGGAGAAACATGTTGAAAATGGCCCTTGGGATTGCTTACCACCAGGGTTTTGACGCCAATGCTGAGATTGAAAATTGCTTGTTCAGAGTGGCCAATCCCAATAGGACACTCAGTTTTCCAGTGTCACTGTTGGAGGACATCATCTTACCCAAACGCCTTTCTACCCTCTTTGGTACCTTATCCGTAGTGCCCAGTCCATAATTCTGTCCTCTACCTCTTCTTGTGTGTGTGTTTGTAAGGTTTGCATCTGCAAAGTCAATATTTTAGTCGTTAATCTCCCTTTTCCTTATCTTGTGCACAAAAGTTATCAAATTCTACGACATTTGGAAGTGTCTCGCTTCCATCTTACGCAAACTGCATGTAAGTGTTCCCTACTCTTCGGTTGCACACCTACCACATAATCTGCCATCAACTTCTGCATTTTCAGTGCCAAAAGATCTGTTTAGTCTTCTTTATAGGGTGTATTTTTTCTATTAATGTAACTGATGTATCTGTCTTGTACTTGTAATTTGCTGTAAGACTCATATTTGCCTTTCTCTCTGTCTCCTGATCTGGCCATTTGATCGCTTGTGGAAATATTAGCTGTGTTAGTCTATTGCAGTCAGCCCGTGTAAATTCAGAGCTGTCCATTAAGACTTTTACTTCTTTCATGAATTGTTTTGGTCTTCTCTTATGTTGGGAAATAACTAAATCTGTGAATGACTCGTGCTGTCAAAGTAGCATATGTTTGCTCTACTGTCCTGCTGTGGAACTTGGCTAATACGGAGCAATTTTACTAGTTCCTTCATGTTAGTATTTTGTGCAAGCTCATCTGACCTAAATGGAGTGTATGTTCAATTGATTTTTAAATACATCATTTTCATTGGATTTTATATGGATAAAACAAAAGGAGAAACAAAGCTTTGATGAAAAGCAGTGACCATGTGTGATATTTGCTTGTGAATATCAGTATCTAAATAGCAAAACTTTCCTCACTTGTGAAGAACCATACAAAACTCCACCCTCCCACACCTTCCTATAATCTTCAAATTGTCCTATAACTAATACTACTGAACTTCCTCCTTCCGTTGCAGAGACTGTTGCATTGTATGTATAAAGTGTTGTACTGCATGGCAAGTGACTCAAACATTTGTAATGACAGAGAAGTCCTGACCCTCTGTATCCTCTGATTAATAAGTGAACAAATTCTGAGACTCCAATCTGACTGGGCACATCTGAGCTGGAGGGTCGCAGGCGGTCCCTTTATTACATAGATTAGAAGCGTATCCCATTATGATGAAAAGTCTTTATGTTGACCATTCATGACTTTTGAGCTGTGCAATAATCATAACGATCTGAAAGAAACACGTTAGTTAGATTCCTCATCTTAGAATATCCCCAGGCGTCAGGCTGGATCCAGAAAGATTTTTCGTCAGCAATACACCTTGCGCGTCGCTAGGCGTCGTCTGCGGCTCCGCGTCCGTCGTCTGCGTCGTGTGCCGGAATGACGTCGTCGGAGTACTTAGACGCCGCACTCGCGCTCTGACGTCAGTTCTTCTTTTTTCCGCGCCAGACAGCGCCGATCCAGGAAGAGCTTACCCCTTAGTCAATTTTTGACAACATTTTTTTGACTCTTTTTGGTCTTTGTCGACTCGACTCTGGTGCCGGTAGGATGCCTGGATTTAAGGCCTGTGACGCCTGTCATCGCCTGATGTCGGTGACGGATCACCATCGCCGGTGCCTTTACTGCCTGGGGGCCAACCACGACGCGGAGTCGTGCCCCGACTGTCAGGCCTTGACCTCGAAGGCTAGGCGGGAGTGGTCCCGTAAGCTTCTCGAGCTTCGGCACTCGGCTCCGTGCCGCTCACGGTCCCGGTCCAGGAGGAGGTCCAAGGACCGGTCGCGGAGCCGCAGTCATCACCATCGCTCGTCGGGCTCGAAGTCTTCGGGTAAGTCGAAGCGATCCAAGAAGTCCAAGAGGCGACACCGCTCTTCGGACTCCCCTCGCCGGTCGCGCGACTCGGCCGAGGGTAAGGGTGGTCCCACCCCCGCGGCTCGGCCGGAGCAGCAGGAGCCGCCATGAAGGGCCTGGCTCCGCCGTCGACGCCTGCGGCGCACCTTTGGGCCCCGCGGGCTTGACTGGGCGACCTCGCGTGCCGGCCGCTCCGGCCCCGGCGCCGTCGTCGACTTCGGTCCCGACGCCGCAGGTCCCCGAGAGATCCAGGCCTCTCATGGCCTCACGACGCCTCCTCCGCTGGCGCCGACACCGGTTCCACCTCCGGCTCCGGACGACGCTGTTCCCCGGTTTAGTCCCTGTCCGGACCGGACGCCGGCACGGCGCCGACTGGTGCCGCAACAGACGCCGATGGATGTAAGTTTTATCTACCGTCCGGCTCCGATTGTTCCTCCTGCTTATCAGGAATCGGATGACGGGGGCGACTGGGAGGGTCAACTTGCACAGGACTGGGCAGACGAACTGGGGGATGCCAGTGGTCTGGACACTTCGCCGGACGCTGGCTTCATCTGTCCTCTGACTGTGGCTTCGGAGGAATGTGCAGCTTTTTCCGTGGTGCTGCGCAAGGCGGCCGAAGCCCTGAGGCTTGAGTTGCCTGCTGTGGCCGTGAGGACTAATATCCTCACAGAGGTGCTTCAACCGTCAGCAAGCTCCACAGAGCCTCTGCTGCAGTTCAATGAGGTCCTCATTGACGTTCTGCAGGGCACTTGGTCCAAGCCCTCCACAGTTCCTCCTGTGGATCGGAACGTGGCCCTGCGCCACCGCCCTGCTCCGGGCGACCCCAGTTTACTGTCCCAACACCCCACCCCCGAGAGCCTGGTTATCCAGGCCTCCACTTCCCAATCCTCCTTCCTGTCCGCTCCTCCGGATCTGGAATCCAAGAGGCTGGAACAGTTCGGCAAGAAGCTGATCTCTTCCCTGAGTTTGGGCCTGCGGTCTTTGAACACCGCTTGCCTCTTGGACCGTTTCTCCCACTCTCTGTGGGATACGGTGGAGGACGTGCTGCCACTGTGTCCGGTGGAGGCCCGGACACGTCTCTCCCAGGCACTTGCTGACTGGCGAGATGCAACGCGACATGCTATACGGTGTGGACTTGACACCACGGACTCGCTGGGTAGGGCGATTTCCACCACGGTGGCGCTCCGGCACCACCCTGGCTGAGGTCCACGTCTTTTTCGGGGGATGTCTAGAGTACCCTCATGGATATGCCCTTTGATGGTGCTCGCCTTTTTGGTGAGAAGGCGGATAGTGCGATGGCTCGTTTTAAGGACTCCCGGGCTACGGCCACGTCCTTGGGTCTCTCGGCCGCACGCTTCCGCCTTTCGTGGCCAAGGAAGGGGCACCTCCTCACGTCCGCCTAGCCACCGGCCGCAGAACCAACCTGCACGCGGTAGCGTCCGTGGGATCCGCCGTGGCGGTTCTAGAGGACAACGCGCCGGTCAGTCCACATCCACCCCGGCAGCATCCGCCTCAAAGCCTTCCTAGTCCGAGCTTTCAGGCCCATTCCACGCCAGTGGCGGCAGGTGTTCGCCATCACCTGCTCCACTGGCGCTCCATCACTTCGGACAGGTGGGTGCTGCAAATCGTCCGAAGGGGCTACTCCCTCCCCTTCAAGACGACCCCTCCAGCCATGCCACTGCAGTGCCACCGTATATCGGAGGATCACTTGAATGTTCTGCGGGAGGAAGTTACCACCCTCTTCGCCAAAGAGGCCGTCGAGCGCGTTCCTGGTCCAGAAGTAGGCCGTGGTTGCTATTCCCACTACTTTCTGGTTCCCAACAAGGGCAAAGGGGGCCCTACGCCCTATCTTGGACCTCAGGAGCGTCAACACCTTCCTCCGGAAGGAACGGTTCAAGATGCTAACTTTAGCTCAGGTTCTGGCTGCCCTCGACCCTGGAGACTGGATGGTAGCGTTTGACTTGCAGGACGCCTATTTTCACATCCCCGTCCTGCCGGCCCACCGGCGTTACCTGCGGTTCACGGTGGCTCATCTGCGCAGATCAGGGGTTCCAGTCTTCCCCTATCTCGACGACTGGCTGTTGAAGGCGGGCTCGCCCCAGCAAGTCGTCTCCCACCTCCAGACTACGGCTGACCTCCTGCATTTGCTGGGGTTCTCCATCAACGTGCCGAAGTCACACCTGAGTCCCTCTCAGAGGCTCCTCTTCATCGGAGCGGTTCTCGATTCGGCGCAGTTCCGGGCTTATCCTCCGGAACAGCAGGTCTGGGATATTCAGGCTCTGATTCCCATCTTTCGGCCTCTATCCTGGGTTTCGGTCAGGTTGGTGCTGCGGCTTCTGGGGCAGATGGCTCCTGCATCCTGTTGGTGCATTACACCAGGTGGCAAATGCGGGCTCTGCAGTGGGATCTGAAGTTTCAGTGGACCCAGCATCGAGGCAACCTGTCCGACCATGTCTTGATCTCGGAGGGCACTGCAAAACAGTTGCAGTGGTGGCTCACGGACCGCGATTGGGTCAGCGGCAGATCCCTCTCCCTACCCCAACCGGAGTACGTAGTAGTGACGGACGCGTCCCTCCTGGGATGGGGGGGCCACATGGGAGAGGCGGAGATCAGAGGACTCTGGTCTCCGGCGGAGTCTCACCTCCATATCAACCTTTTGGAGCTGAGAGCGATCCGGCTTGCACTGAAAGCCTTCCTTCCCTCTGTCCGGGGAAGTGTCGTGCAGGTGTTCACGGACAACACCACCGCCATGTGGTATTGCAAAAACAGGGCGGGTGGGGTCGTGGACCCTTTTTCAGGAGGCTCTGCGCCTCTGGACCTGGCTGGAACACCAGGGCATCACCCTGGTGGTTCAACATCTGGCGGGCTCTCTGAATGCCAGAGCAGACAAACTCTGCCGCCGGTGCATGATGGATCACGAATGGCGTCTGAACTCGGACGTGGCGCAAGGTCTCTTTCTGCAATGGGGAGAGCCTTGGTTAGATCTATTCGCCACCGAAGAGAACGCGCAATGTCAGCAGTTCTGCGCATTGGAATTTCCAAGGCATCACTCACTCGGAGACGCTTTTTGTCGCGAGTGGAGTTGCGGTCTGTTGTACGCCTTTCCGCCTATACCACTTCTGCCCAGAGTGCTGAAGAAGATCAGGCGCGACCGGGCCCAAGTTATCTTAGTGGCTCCGGATTGGGCACGAAGGTTCTGGTATCCCGAGCTACTCAGTATGTCAATCGATCCTCCGATACGACTGCCTCTTCAGGAGGACCTTCTGTCGCAGCAGCAGGGGACGGTCCCCCACCCGAACCTGTACAGCCTCCACCTCCATGCGTGGAGATTGAGCGGCGGCAGTTGATGCAATTTGACTTGCCTCCTGAAGTCTGGGATGTCATTCTGGCAGCCAGGCGTCCCTCCACAAAGACTGTATACGCCTGCCGGTGGAACAAATTTGTGGCATGGTGCACAGCAAAGGCTGTGGATCCCCTTTCCGCCCCTCTTTCTGAGGTTCTACTCTTTCTTCTTTCTTTGCCCCAGCTGGGCTCTGCTCTGGGCACCTTGAAAGGTTAGCTTGCTGCAATCTCTTCCATCTTACGGCTTCCTGATCAGCCTTCTCTCTTCAATTCCCCTGTTGTTTCACGTTTTCTCAAAGGCATTACTCACATGTTCCCTCCTGTCCCCTTCGTAATGCCTCAGTGGGACTTGAATCTTGTCTGACCTTTCTGATGTGTGCTCCTTTTGAGCCTCTTCACAATTGTCCCATTCGTCTTCTGACCCTGAAGACAGCTTTCCTGGTAGCTATCACCTCGGCTAGACGGGTGAGTGAGCTCCAGGCTCTGTCATCTAAGCCTCTCTTTATTTCTGTTCATCCGGACAAGGTTGTCCTCCAGCCTTGTCCTTCTTTCCTACCGAAAGTGGTGACCCCATTTCATCTCGGGCAATCTGTCACGTTGCCCACCTGCTTTCCGCCTCCGCATCCTTCAAAAGAGGAAGAGAGGCTCCACCGTCTGGACCCAAAACGGGCGCTGTCCTTTTATTTGGACCGCACCAAACAGTTCCGGGTGGACGACCAACTGTTTGTTGGATACGTAGGAGCTAAGGAGGGGAAGGCGGTACACAAACGGACCATCTCGCGGTGGGTCGTGTTGTGTATTAAAATGTGTTACTCCTTGGCAAAAAAGGACCCTCCTGTTGGGTTGAGGGCCCATTTCACCCGGGCCACAGCGGCTACTACTGCCCTGGGCCGGGGAGTTCCCTTGCGGGACATCTGTCAAGCGGCGACGTGGGTTCACTGCACACGTTTGCCAAGCACTATTGCCTGGACAGCCAAGTCCGGAGAGGCGGCTTCTTTGGCCGTTCTGTTCTCCAGGACTTTCTGGTGTGATCTTGGTTCGCAGACCCTCCACCGGGGTTGGTATTGCTGGGGTATCTATTCTAAGGTGAGGAATCTAACTAACTAATGTTTCTTACAGATACATCGTTACTGAAGGTAAGTAACTTGTTTTTTTAAGACTAAGTTGCCAAATTGTGATTAACTGTTCTTGTTCCCTACACCAGTGGGCCACCTGGGTCATTTTTGCAACCCCAGGACATTTGTGTAGGAATACCGATTCTGCCCTGGATTGGTGTTCTAGGGTAGTGCAGTGCAGACCCCGCAGAATCAAAGCTATTTAATTGGTATAGGGTAAACCACGATCATTTTCATAGCTGGCAGTTTCTGGCCAAAATGATTTAAAGTGAGGACAGTCCCACCAGATACATTAGCAACATTTCAAAAGACTCCTCCCCTTATTAGACAACACTCAGACGTGGGGAATCTGTGCATTGTAGTGGGGTAAAGTTAACAAACAAAGGGTACTTCGTGTGCTCCTCTGCCCAAAACACAGCCTAAACTTTGTCTTCAGTCCCCTCTATCATAACAAAATAGTCGCCTATTTCGGCTTGTGAGAGACATCATGACTGCCTCTAGCAAAAGGTTACAGAAGGTAAAGATCACTACTCGAATCTGAGCTTGTTTTTCAGAAACCTCTTGACCAGGGTCGGTTCCCTTTTGGCTTCTTCTTTCATGAATGGTTCTTTGCGAAGAGCCAGAAGTAATGGAGAGCGAGGCAGCATGCAGGGATAAGTAAGCCTACAGTTAAGGGATATTCTAGAGACGGGCGCTTAGTATCCCGCCATGGTCCTCCATGAGTTTGACCTTAACCCCATTGTCTGCAATATTCTGACAAGGAAACACCAGTCTGTCTGGTCATAAGCCTTTTCCGCATTGTGTGACTAGTACAGTGGGGATTGACTCTGGCTTTTTTCTCCCTGGTTGAGCATGCATCGAATGTTACTATGGCTTTGCCGGGATTAATGAAACCTGACTGACCTGGGTGTATTCATTTTGCAAGGAAATCTTCACAAGGAGTTTGTTGTATAGTCCACATTTAGTAGTGGAATAGGCCTGTAAGAAGAGCACACTTTAAGATTTTTACCATACTTCAGAATCGAAGAGGTAGTGGCCTCAGTCATTGTGGGAGTCAGCCTCCCCTTTGTTGCATTTGATTAAAGTGCTTAGTCAGACTAGGAGCTAGGGCTTAAGTGAAGGTTTTGTTGAACCCTCTTGTGGAGCTTTTTGCAACTTGAGGGAATCCCGCCACCGTGGAACACATCACCACGACCATTATGAAAACCCACTCACCTCCCCCTACTTAATGGCGGCCGCAGCGGACACGCCGAAGGTTCGCCTAAGGCAAGCTCATTGAATTGAATTGAATTGAAGAAGCTCTTATATAGCGCATGGCTACTCGAAAGCATCCCAGCGCTCAACAAAGGTAACCCAAGGAAAAATAGAAATGCCATTAACGAGACCAGAAAACAGCTTAAGTCCTCGGGAAGAGCCAGGTTTTCAACTTCTGCCGAAACACAAGCAGACAAGGCTCCTGGTGAAGCATCAGAGGGAGGGAGTTCCAAAGTTTGGAGGCGTTTAGTGAAAAGAGACGCCCACCAGAACGGGATCTCTTAATTCGAGGGATCACTACCAAGTTCTGATCATTGGATCGAAGATTTAGAGGGGATTTGTGAGGAATGACCAAATTTTCCAAGATGGGAGGACCTTTCCTGTGGATGAGTTTGTGCCATACACAAAGATTTAAAGAAAACCCGCTCTTTCACCGGAAGCCAGTGAAGAGATTTCAGAGCGGGTTTAGCTGATGTACGGTGATTGACGCCCATTAGAAGTCTTGCCGCCGCATTCTGAACGACTTGAAGCCGTTTGGTCGTGGAGGCTGGTGCTCCTAAATACAAGGCATTCGCATAATCTATCCTGGAAAGGATCAGAGATTGTATTAGGATTTTTCTAGCCCTTTCCGGCAGTTGTGGGAGGATTTTTCGCATGGTTTTTAAAATCCCAAAACAGGTGGCAGCAACCTTCCTAGCCTGAGTTCTGAACGTTAGCTCCGCATCGAGCCAGAGCCCAAGGCTTTTAATTTCTGGTTTAGAAGTAGGGCCCGGCCCCATACACAAAGGCCAGAAGGTTGAGTTGTCAAAGCTAGCCTGCCGTCCCAGCAACAGCAGCTCTGTTTTCCCGCCATTCAGTTTGAGGTGGGATTGGTCCATCCAACATGCCACAGCTTCTAAACAGTTACGTAACTGCAGCGGAGACTGTCTGAACTGATTCAGGGAGAACACCAGCTGAGTGTCATCGGCGTAACTCACAAGCTGGACCTCAAAGGGGACCACTATCTCCGCCAAAGGGGCCATATACACATTGAACAATGTGGGGCTGAGGGACGACCCCTGCGGAACCCCACACTGTAAAGGGACCGGACCAGAGCAATGATGATCCTCAAAGACCTTAAAAAATCTGTCCTCAAGGAAGGATTCCAGCCACTTAAGAGCCTTGCCCGTGATTCCCATATTGCTGAGGCGGGAGACCAGAATGTGATGGTTAACTGTGTCGAAGGCGGCACTGAGGTCCAGGAGGATAATGGCTGCGCTGCCACCACCATCCAGAATCCTCCTGGCATCCTCCACCACCCTCAACAAGGCAGTTTCTGTTCCCTGTCCTTTCCTGAACCCATTTTGTGATGGATGCAGCAAATTATTAGTTTCCAAAAAGGAAACTAATTGTGAATTGACGAATTTCTCAGTCAGTTTACTAATGCCCGGTAATAGAGAAATAGGACGGTAGTTGGAAAAGTCCCCTGGATCCAAACTGGGTTTCTTAAGCAAGGCCCTAACCATTGCTATCTTCCATTCTCTAGGCACAATAGCTGAATTCAAAGAGGCATTCACCATATTCACAATTGGTTTGCTGGCGGTGGAAACGGCTGCATTTAAAATGCTCATCGGAGCAGGATCACACGGGGAACCACTCTTGATGGTATTCAGCAGAGTAGGCAAAAGATCCTCCCTCAGAGGAGAGAAGGAGGAGAGCCTGGGGTGATCCGATAGATTCTGACTAACATGTGGGATTTGAGAGGCGATTGAAGATAGTGGGGGAAGCGTATCAATGATCTTTTTAATCTTAGTGCAGAAAAAAGTCGCCAGTTCTTCACATCGACTGCCAGCTTCGTTCGAGTCAGGCCGTGGGTCCGGGACTTTAATCAGCAATTTCACAATTCTAAATATCTCCCTGGGAGCATTAGCAGAGGACTCGATTTTACTGGCAAAGAAGGCAGATTTGGTATTAATCAGGGCTGTCTTGTATTTCTTTAGAACCGCTCTGTATCTGCTTTTTTTCCCCCACTAAATTCTCTCCTCCATTGCCTCTCTTCCCTTTTACACTCTTGTTTAAGAGCTCTCAGCTCCTGATTAAACCAAGGATGCTTGGTGAGACCTTTCTTAGTTGTTATTGTTTTTTTTGGCACCAGACTGTCCAAGGACCGCTCTATCCACAGGTTAAACTCCTGATTAGCTCTCTCCACGTCCAAATGGACTGAGGGTTCAGTACGCTTCAGGATGCTTGCCCATTTAGAAAGGTCAAGCTTGGACCAATGCCTAGCTAGCCCTTTATAAGAATTTGAGGAAGAGTTAGGCTGAGCCATCTTCCAACTAAAAGGGACCACCATATGGTCTGACCAGGGGACCGGAACAGGAACTTCGGTCATGAGGCCAGGAATGTTACAAAAGATGGGGTCCAGAAGGTTGCCCTTCGAATGAATAGGATATGATACCTTTTGAATTAGGTCATAGCTGCTCAAATCCTTTGACTTCTGAAGCGGCCAGATCCGAGTGTTTGTTAAAATGAAGGTTGAAGTCCCCCAGCACCAAAAAGTTAGAGACAGTAGTGGCTACATCCATCACTGTTTCAGCCAGGTTTTCCTGAAAGAGCCCCAGAGGGCCCGGGGGCGATAGATCAGGAGGCCTGAGAAGGAGGTAGCTGGGGATATTGTAATGACAAAGTGTACACTCTCACTATCCGAAATTGAAAGCTCAAATAAACGACATGTGATGTAATCCTTATAAATGATAGCGACCCCTCCCCCCGCTTTCGCGCCTCTATCCTTGTGCTGGATAAAAAACCCAGGGGGCAATGACCGCACAATATCAGGGTCTGAGGTGGGGCTCAACCAAGTTTCCGTAAGAAACAAAATATCCAGAGATTTGTCGAAGTAAAAAAGAGATCTCAACCGCATGTTTAGGCAACGAACGGCAGTTTACTAGTGCCATTTGTAAGTCCCGTTCACATCGGCTTCTTGACTTGTCAATCTCTGTGGTCCCAAATGCACAATTAGTACACGTAGATTGTCCACGGGCTAAATTTAACGAGTGGTAACAAGTCGGGGGTGTGTAGCCCTTTAATAATAATAGAGACCGACGTGAATACACAAAAGGCAGCATGCATACTGGGGCAGAGGGTCCGAGCCCTGAGCCCGACCGTGCGCGAACGGGCGCAAACGGGCTTACCTCTGGCGCACCTCCGGCGCATATACGGCGCTCCCGCTGCGCTCGACCACTGCGCGTATCCATGAGTCGTTTAAGTAGGCTGCCGACCTGACCACCGGAGTGCTAGAGCGCTAACAACAATGGCGCTCCAAAACGGCCCTTCCTACCCCCAATATGGCGGCAATATCGAACTCTACCGGGCAGGGACCCGCTCTAAAAGCGGTGGATACAACAATTTAGAGTGCAAGAGATGCGTGACTGGGGAGATAGCTCGAACATCCAATGCCACAGAATAAAAACAGGGCAAAACAAATAAAGTAAAACACAAATGAAAAACGAGGGGTAAGTTTAAAAACAGCACATCAGAACTGTGCAATAGCAGCCTGCACCAGTAGCAAACAGCGCTTCCAGCACCTAAGGCCAGGAACCCTGGTTCCCCTAGACCCCACCACTACGATTCCACCCCCCTCCAGGCACCCAATCTCTGAAGACATGCCGTCTGCGAAAGGTCCTCGCTGAACACCACCAACGGACAGTTCTCGTGCAGACACTGCCGTAGATCCTTTACCATCGACAAAGCCCCCACAACCGCCGATGGCCTGCCTGATGCATTGCGGAGTACCCCAAGGATCATCGCTCAGCCCCACGCTCTTCAACATCTACATGGCCCCCCTCGCCGCCATCGTCAGACAGCATGGGCTCGGCATAATATCCTACGCCGATGACACCCAGCTCATCCTCTCACTCACGAACAATTCCGAAGACACCAGACTCTGCTTCCATGAAGGAATGAAGAACGTCGCAGCCTGGATGAAAGACCGTTGCTTGAAGCTCAAGTCAGAGAAGACCGAGGTCCTCATCCTCAGACCCTGCATCTCCTCCTGGGACAACCCCTAATGGCCCTCTGCCCTCGGGAACCCACCCACCCCTACAGACCATGCACAAAACCTCTGCATCATCCTCCACTCCTCCCTCTCCATGAACCGCCAGATCAACGCAGTCACTTCCACCAGTTACAACTGCCTGCGCATCCTCCGCAAGACCTTCAAATGGATCCCCCCGACTACAGAAGGACTGTCACCCACGCGCTCATAACCAGCTGACTGGACTACAGCAACGCCCTATATGCTGGAATCAACAGAACTCTTCTACACAAACTCCAAACCATCCAGAACGCCGCAGCGAGACTCTTGGGACACCACATCACAAACACATGACCCATCACCTATGAGACCTCCACTGGCTCCCCGTCGAGAAGAGGGTCACCTTCAAACTCCTCACCCACGCCTACAAATCCCTCAACAACATCGGACCCAAATACCTAATTGAGAGTCTCCTTCCACGTACCCAAGAGGAACCTCTGCTCCGCCGACCTCACCCTGGCAGAGGTCCCCTGCAGAAACAAAGCAGGCGGGAGAGCTTTCTCCTACATCGCAGCCAAGACCTGGAACGAGCTCCCAGTGAACATCAGACGCTCCCCGACACTGCACACGTTCAGGAAGGACCTCAAGACCTGGCTCTCCAACTGATCCGGAGCTGCTCCCCCACCCCCCCTCCCTGCGCCTTGAGACCCTCGGGTGAGTAGCGCGCTTTACAAACCTCTTGATTGATTGACCTTGTGGCCTGCCGTCACCACAGTCAAAATCATGGAAGCAGCGAAGACCATCCACTCAAGGGCTCCATGTAATCCATGCCCCAACCATGGTCACCAAAGTACTCTTACTGATCAGCAAAGCACTAAGGTGGCTCCATCGACTCATTCCAGGACACCTGTAAACATACCAGCTCATGCTCAAGGAGGCATTCGCTGGCCCAGCTATGCTTTCCAACGACAGACCCATAACCCTCATACCATACCCGACAAAAGTCTTAGGGAAACATCAACCGATGCCTCACTGAACGCATTTGCAGCCGCCAGCTCCTCAACGCCACACAGTCCATATTCAGGCTCAGCCACAGTACAGAAATAACACTTATCGCCACTACAGACAGCTTCCACATGATCCTTGGCAGCCATCATTTTCTGGACCTCCCTGCAGCATTTGACAATGTCTCACACACCGTCCTCATCAGGCGCCTGCACAAGATTTGCATCCAGCAGACCCACGCTCCACTGGATCTGCTCCTTAACGCATAGAATACAACCGGTCAGCCTTGCAACTTACTCCCTCTAAGCCCATGAACTCATATGAAGAGTGCCTCAAGGCTCATCTCTCAGCCTCACCCTCTTCAACACATACATGATCCCTCTGGCCAACATCATCCACACACATGACATCAACATTCTCTCCCATGCACTACGAACTGTCAGACAAGACCTCCTACACAAGAAACAAGTTCACTGCCTGCATGACGGAAGTTACTAACTGTATGAAGGACAACTGTGTCAAGCTCAACATCGACGAGACAGAAGTAGTGATCCTCGGCAAGAACACCTCACCATGAGACTCGAACTGAAGGTCAGCCCAACTCTGGCCAGCACCCACACCGGGGACCTCTGAATAAATATTGATAGCAAACTGGATGTGTCTGCACAAGTCAATGCCGTCACAGCATCCTGCTTTTACACCCTAAAGATTCTGAGGTCGTTATTCATATGACTCCTATACAACACTAGAAAAACTGTTACGCCTTAGTCACTAGCAAGTTGGACTATGGGACACCCTCTACTAAAATAGTGCAAACCATCCAGAGCTCAGCAGCCTGACTCATCCTCAACGTCCCACACAGAACTCAAAACACACCACTGGCTCCCAATACACAAACTCGCTCAATTCAAACTTCTCACACACACATTCAAGGTACTACACGACTCTGGGCCCACTTACCTGAAAAGTTGCATCTCCTTCCACCAACCACCCTGACACTTCAGGTCCACAGGCCACCTACTCATACACATCCCACACATACAGAAAATGAAAATGCAGCTTTAGAGCCTTCTCTAACATCACTCCAAAAGCATAGAACAACCTCCCTCTCCACATCAGAGCCTCACCCTATCTTCTTGAATTCCACAATCAAGACCTGGCTTTTCAATTAACCAACCTACCATATGCAGCGCTAGACACACACACCTGCTCAGCACCAGAGTACCCTTGTAGTTAATAGTGCACTTTACAATTACACATCATATAACCTATAATATATCACATTAACTCTACATAGAACATCTTTGTATAACACATCTCTATATACCGCAACATTTCAGATGGGCAGTAGAGCTCTACTTTCCAAACCGTTTTCAGATCTTCAGAATGTTCTGAGTGCATAGGAGAAAAACACATATTCTCTTTAAACTTTGTTGATCTTGTCATTTGTCATGTAGGCCCAGTTCATCGATAGTATATTTGGGAGCTGTGGAGAAGGTGCCAGAAAGCGCAGTCATTGTCCCTGATCTGTCCTTTGCAGGGTTCCATAGTAAGTTAAAGTGTCCTAGTAACACAGTCCCATCTGCAAAGCTCACCATAGTGTTAATAAATGACACCAGGTAACTAATTTTCCAATCTTAGATGTATAAATAGTGGCTATTGTGCCACACCTACTACAGAATTGACTCTTGACCATTCTGAATTTGCTATCTTAGCTTGTTTGCTAGCCAAAGCGGTGAAATCAAGCACTTGAAAGAAGGGCAATACTGTTGTGATTTTTTCACACTGCTGAGTGATTGGCCTTTGGGTGGCGTTCATCTTAGCTAGGTTTCATCAGATGTGTTCCCTAGGAAGTGATAACATCCTATTTCTTTTCCTAAAGGAGCACCATAATGTCATTCTCTTGGGAGAGTTTAGACCCCTGTCATTTAGCAATGCAGTCCTAACCATTTAGAAATGTGTAGATTGACTACAACTCTATGGTTCTGCGTGTCAGTGTGCCCTCTAGGAGTACGTTTGCGAATAACCACCACGCCTCGCCATGACACATATTGTAATCAATTCAATCAGCTGTCATCAACACAGTGATCCCGATCTTCTCCCCAGATACCCCTACATCAAGTGTACTAATATAATGGAAGTAAACATTAATGCAACAGAGTTTTATTCAGTGCATGAGATAGATCACCTCCCAGCTTGGAGATCAAAGGCAGCACAAATTGTACTTGCCATTTACTGGATGATTGAGGACTTACGGGTGTGTTCTAGGACCCTCCATCAGCATTTACTAAAGCAGAGCAAGACTAAAACCAATCATAATCTCATGTTTCTTGTTCTGGATCTCCCGGCCTTAGGGACATATATGTCCCCCCAGGTCTCTGACTTATGGTCTCCGGGGTGGTCAAGGCATAGTGGCCAGAAAAAGCTTCTGACTGTCCACAGTTATTTGTCATAGTTTGTGCCTCTGCCAGTTTTGAGCTGCCTTCTTGCTGCTGGTCAGCATTTCACCCTCATGGTTAACCGCCAGCCCTCCAGTTTGTCACCAATGCTGTTGTCACCACTTTTGCCAGTGGAGGATAGTTGGTCTTGTGTTTTCTCTTTTAGGTGGATGCCCAGTGCCACCTTGTTTCTGTCCAAGGTCTGATGAGTTTGGTTTTGAAAGTCAAAGAAGATACTGGGATATGGCCAGTGGTAACATATGTGCTTATTTCAACGTTATTTAGTAATGGGACAAAACTGTTGATGTCTCAGTAAAGTTGCTCTGGCAGTGTCCTCGGCGTCAATCCAGAGCACAACGAGACCTGCTAAGATTTTTGCTCACTCTTGAGGAACAAAAATATCGTTCAGCAGTGAAGAGGCAGGTGGTGGGCTCACAACAAATTGTACTGATCATCCTCTGCGATGCCGGCAAAGCAGACCCGCTCACTGCCCAAGAGGTCTGAGATCAGCCGATCTGATTCTTCGCAGCATGAAGAGGAGGAAGAGGTGCGCGAGGAAGCCCCATCAAAATCATGCCAAGACCCGTGAGTACAATTGACACCCAAACCGCCACACAGATTTCCAAGGCACATAAGTGGGCCACAGGTCGAGGCTGAGCATTGCCACTCCAGGGGTCAGGCATCAAGCTCCATGCACTAGCCAGCCATCCCTCCCGCCAGGTGTGCCGCTGCCTCCAGTCAACATCGATGCAGGGCTTCAGAGCTGAGAGAGATCCAGCGAAGAGCCTCAAGCCCCTCTGGCTTCGAGTCTGCGACCACACGTTAGCGCTTAAGTTTCCAAGCCTCCGTCGGCGCTGAAAGTGCCGTTGGCCCCAAAAGCACCTTCGGCTCATAAGTCATCGACAACAGACTCTGAGGAGAGGCCTGTCCTCAAAAAGCTCCAATAGAAGCTGGATGAAGGGCATCGATACATCATCATCCACCCACTTGAGGCAAGATCTCTACTATAGAATAGACTTTTTGCCCAAAAGAGCACAGACTTGCCTTCAAGGACGCTCCAGCCCTGGCATGCCTCTGCAACCAGCACCTCCTAAAAGGTCTCAATGCAAGACAGTTAGTTCTAGTCCTACTCCTCCTCCACCACCACTTCTTCCACAACCTCCACTCCTTCCTTCCTTCCTTTCTTCTTCCCTCTTCTCTTACAACTTCCCCTCAAGGGTTGCTGGAGTTGCACTTAGATACAGGTCCCCAGCACAAGACTTTGGTGTGCCACTGTATCCGCACTCCACACATGATCCTTGGGAGCAGTATGAAGTGGAACTCCCGGGGGACCCTAGACCATGACCATGTCTTTTAGGGCTCCCCCCCCCAGAAACACCACTGCATGGGTGATATGTATGTCATCCCAGAAGAGGAGGACTTTCTGGTGGAGACACTCCCTCCAGTTTATCCTTATGCTAAAGAGCATTGTAAAATTTGCCCCAGATATTAAGGAACCTGTTCAATCCCAAGTGCTACCATCCGGGATTGTAAAGAAATTCAAGCATGTAGTTTCTGATCAATTCTATACACCAGATGTCATGGCCCATTGGACTCCCTGGTCATCTTCACCACCTGGAAAAGAGCAGCAGCCCATGCTTCAGCCAATGCTGTGTTTCCTGATAAGGAAAGTAATGAAACTAACGCTGTCAGCGGCAGGTTAGCATTTGGTGCCGCCACCTAATGGTGCTTCGCCACTACACCTCAACTTCCACCTCCAAGCAAACAGCAAGTCAACTGTCGGAGGCACCCTCTCCTACAGACCACCAGGACCGACCTTCTTTCTGCAATACAGTCTCCGAAATAGTCACCCCCCCTCCCCCCCCCCCCTCGCCTTGAAACCCTGACATCCTTGGAGACCTCAACATTCACCTCGTAGACTACTCGGACACCAACTCGGCCACTCTGCTAGACTTAACAGATATGCAACAACCTCACACACATCACCATACACACTCTCGATCCCATCTTCCCGTCCAGCGACCAGATCTGGTGCAGCCACACAACCAAGCTCACCTGGACGGACTACAGCGTCATCCATCTCACCATCAATGTCACCCGACAAGCCACCATCACCCCAAGCCCCCCACCTCCCGCCACAGCTGGAACAATGTCAACGAATCCCAATGGATGACCGCCCTCCACACCACCACACATCTGACGACGTCAGTCAAGCAGCCGCCCACCTATCCGAATGGATCACCATTAGCACAGATTCCACCGCACCCATAAAAACCCTCAGCAACAGAAGAACCAACAAGTACGCCAACTGGTTCACCCTCTAACTCAAAGCAGAAAAACACAAATGCAAAACACTGGAGTAATGCTGGCGCACCAGCAAAGACCCAGGCCACCACACAGCCTTCACAACGGTCCTCAAATCCTACCATTACGCCATCAGAGAAGCAAAGAAAGCAGCATTTGCAACCCGCCTCCAGTCCACCAACCGCACCAAAGAACTATTTGACATAGTTAGGCAATTCTCCCCAGACGCCGTCAAAAACATCTTTCAGCCCTCCCAGTCCATCTGCATCTCATTCGCTGAATTCTTCCACACCAAGATTGCCAACATCTGCAAAAGCTTCGAACCCCAACCGCCGCAGCCTGACCTCCCCACTCCTCCCACAAACCTCCCGTCCCACTTCCTGACCGACTGGACAAGTCTCTGCATGGAAACCACAACAGACATCATGTCCTCCTTCCACTCCGGAGCTCCCACCGACCCCTGCTCCCACCACGCCTTCAACCTCAGTTGCAAATAAATCGAACCCCCGCTCACAAGCATCAACACGGCGTTCAGCTCCGCCACCTTTCCGGAAATCTGGAAGCATGCCAATGTCAAACCATTTGCGAAGAAACTCACAGTGGACCCATCTGACCTCAAGAACTACCGCCCCATCTCGCTCCTCCCCCTCTAAGCCAAGGTACTGGTGAAAGCCGCCAACTCAGACTATCTGGAATCCAACCACTTGCTTGCCCCCTCCCAATCTGGTTTCCTCCTGAACCACAGCACATAAACTGATCCTCTAGCCACCACGGACGACGTAAGAGCCATCCTTGACCACAGCGAGTCAGCTGCCCTGATCCTCCTTGACCTGTCAGCGACTTTCGAAACAGTTTCTCACCACCACCTCCTCGCCCAAAGACTTCACCACATCAGCATCTACGGCAGCTCCCTCAAGCTGCTAACCTCTTTTATCACCGGACGCACTAAGAGAATCCGCCTCCCGCCGTACATGTCTGACACCCAAGATCATCTGCTTGGTACACCAGGGCTCCTCACTCAGCCCGCACTATTCAATGTCTACATGACTTTGCTGGAACCCATTGCTCACAGTCATTCTGAACATCATCTCCTACGCCAATGACACCCAGCTCATACTCTCCCTCACCGAAGACAAGGACACCACCAGAGCAAACTTCCAAAACGCTAAGACAGACGTCGTCGACTGGATGAGAGCCAACTACCTCAAGCTCAACACCGAAAAAATTGAAGTTCTCCTCTTCGGAATACCCCCCTCTGCG
The DNA here is from genome assembly GCF_964204655.1 of Triturus cristatus. Classification (NCBI taxonomy): domain Eukaryota; kingdom Metazoa; phylum Chordata; class Amphibia; order Caudata; family Salamandridae; genus Triturus; species Triturus cristatus. The sequence continues at coordinate 285,200,502 of NC_140594.1, read as the reverse complement.
TGGGACGACACATGGTGGCCCTCTGCCCCTGGACCAGCACCCACCACCCATGCCCGCAACCTCGGAATCATCCTCGAAAGCGAACTCTTCACTAGAGGTCAGATCAACTTGGTTGCCTCCACCTGCTTCAACAACCTCGGAATGCTCTGGAAAGTATTCAGATGTTAATGTTAATGTTATGTTAATGTTAAAGGTACTTATAGAGCGCAAACAATCATCCCAGGTAGGATATCACGGCGCTACAGTGGCAGTGAAGAAGTGAAGAAGTAGTGAGAGGAAGCACGAGATGGTAACTTTTAGTCTGGTTTAGGGAAGAGAAATGTTTTTAGCTGCTTCCTGAAGGACAGGTAGCTCTTTGTTAATCTAAGGTTCACAGGCAGCTCATTCCAACTGGTTGCCGCCAGATGGATCCCAACTGACACTAGAAGACTATCACTCAAGTCCTCATGACCAGTCGACTTGATTACGGGGATCACCACCCTCCTCCTCAAGCGCCTCCAAACAATCCAGAACGCCATAGCACAAATCATCCTGGACCTGCCTAGACAAGCCCATATCACCCCCCACCTTCATAGCCTGCACTGGCACACCGTCAAGAAGAGATGCCACTTCAAGTTGCTCACACACACCTACAAAGCCCTCCACAACACAGGACTAGAATAACGGAGCAACTGCCTGACCAGCCCACCAAACACCTGCGGTCTGTCACGCTGGCCCTCGCCACTGTCCCCCGCATCCATTATTCCTGAGCCTGAGTTCGCTCCTTCTCCCACCTTGCAGCCAAAGCCTGGAACGACCCCCTCTATCCACCTCCAAACATCAACCTCCCTCATCGACTTCAGGAGTAGACTCAAGACCTGGCTGCTAGAGTAGCTCCACCTCACACAAGTGCCTCGGGGTGATTAGCATGCTCTACAAGTTCTGATTGATTTATTGAATTCAGTAGAACTCCTGTCTCAATATGACAGGATACAATGGGAGGAGATGGAGGCTTTACTCAAACATCTCCCCAACTAATATTCATAAGAGCAGAGAAGAGATTGTTGAGAAGGGGAAAGCCATATCCAGAGTCAACATTATGTGTGCACTGGATTCAACTGATTGGGCTGCCAGAAGCATGTATACCTCTGACATCCTTTGCCGCCAGACTTGGCTGTGTGTCTCTGGCTTCAAGCTGGAGGGCCAATATCCTCTTATCAACCTGCCCTCTGAAGGTGAACATCTTCTCGGCCCACAAGTTGATGAGATGTTGGGAAGAAAAGGTGGACATGGACTACGCTAAGGCAATGGGTGCCTTTCAGGTTTCTTCAGGCAGCGATTTCCTTTGTAGGCAGCAGATAAGGGTGGGTCTAGGGCTACTTTCCCAGAACCAACACAAAGAACCAATGGCAGCAACTGCCTCCCCACCAGTAAGGGAGGTAGGAGTTGCGCTCAGAGCACTTTCAGAGCTAGCACCTAAAAGGGTCGAGGCAGAGTCACTTTCTCCAACAGCGCCTCTACCTCCATGCACTGTCTTGCCTGCTTCCCCCCTTACCCGATCACACTACACATGTCGGGGGAGACTGCAGGAATTTCTTCCCCACTGGGAGGAGCTCACCACAGACCACTTGCTTCTGTCCATCATCGAGCATGGATACTGCCTCAAGCTTATTTCATGCCCACCAAACATCCCAACCTGCACACACACCATCAGCCCAGAACACCCCATTCTATTAAAAGGAGGTCTAGGTGCTCCTTCTCAGAGGATCCATAGAGCCACTCACCACAACACCTAGGCAATGGTTTCTACTCAATATACTTCCACATCCCCAAAAAGTATGGCTCACTCAGGCCAATCCTTAATCTCAGGCCTCTCAGAAGGTACATCCCCTTGGAACATTTCCACATAGTCACCCTACAGGATGTCCCCTCTCTGTTTCAGCAAGCCTGCATGGCCACACTGAACATGGACACCTTTTACATTCCCATAGACCTATCCCATCTGTGCTACCTACGGTTATGGTAAGTGATCAGCACTACCTGTTAAGTGTTTCCCTTTGAGGTCACCACAGCCCCAAAGGTCTTCCCCAAATATCTAGTTGTGGTAGCCATCCTCCTCAGAAGGGATGGGACTCAAATTGTCCCCTGCTTAGACAAGGCTGTTCAAGAGTGCAAGCAGATAAGACTTCCCAGCCCACACCCAAGCCACCGTCTCCTTCCTCCACAAATTGGGGTTTATAGTCCACATCACCAAACTTCACCTCTAGTAAGTTCAGGTCCATCCTTTCCTAGGGTCAATTGTAAATACCGTCTCAGGCAAAGCCTACCCAAACGCCCAAAGTGTAGTGATATTTCCGCAGCTGCATCTTCTTGTTTAGCCACTCCATCCTCGCACAGTTCAAACAGTAATGTGCCTCCTTGGTTGATGACCTTGTGCATAGCCATAGTCCCTTACGCAAGACTTACTATGCGACAACTCTAGTAGTGCCTCTTGGCACAATGGTCATAAGTAGAGGGTAACTGGGAAGATCTGGAACTGCAGCAACCTGTTGCTGTGCTCGCCTTTTACAGACCTAGTTCCGTAGGTGACTATCACCACAGACTCATCACTTGGGGGGCGCATCTCAGTGACGTGACCGTTCAGGGTCTGTGGCCTCCTCATCAACAGGATCTCCACGTCAACCAGCTGGAACTTTTAGCCATACACCTAGCCTTCAGATCTTTTATGCATAACATTCAGGGCAAGGTGGCCCTAGTGCAGACGGACAACATGACTGCCATGTTTTACGTACAAAAACAAGGCAGAACACGCTCTTAACTATCAGCACAAGTGCAGCAAATTTGGCATTGGGAAATCCATCACCATGCACACCTCTTGGGGTATCTCTGGGGAGTGGACAGTGATTTTGCAGATCTGGAAAGCTTTTATGGAGGGCCTCAAATTAGTCGTCTCACCTAGGGTGCCACTTGCCCCTGTCTAGAACCTGAACATTGTCCTCACTAGGCTCCGGGGTCCTCCCTTTGATCACTGCATTCTTTGTCATTTCAAGTTTCTCTCCTGGAGATTTTGTAGCCTTCTTAGTAGCCATAACATTTCTTAGTCGTATTAGTGAGCTGCAGACCCTCAAGATCCTTTTTTTTCTGGCCTACAATGACAGGTCACTATCATATTATACTCACTACTTCATACCTACTCTCACCCGTGCGAAAAACAATCTAACAATGGCATTGATATCCATCCTCATTCACTACCAGAGGAATCATCGAGACTTTGTGACCCAAAATACTTCTTCGAACAAAAATGCGTTGCAGTTGTGCAAGCCTAACACTAGATAGCAGGAGTATGCATATCATGTGAACCTACAGTCCTCCATGCGACGGATAGGTGCTTACAGAATAAGTAACATAATCATTTTCCGTCAGAGCGATGTGGTAATATGGCCAAGCGAGGGCTTAAATGTGGTGAGTTAAAGACAGATGGTATGCTTGCAGTCATTAATGATAGTGCTGTTGCTATTTTCTCCAAGTGGGGATTGTGAAGCCAATTCAGCCAAATGTCTACAAACCAATATGTCAAGCTATAGTAAGCCTTGGTGGCTCCGTCTTATTTGTGCCACTCAAGATTTAAATATGAGTTGGTGGGAAGTGGTGATGGTAGTTCAGCTGCTGTTGCCCCTTGATTTACGTTACTACAAACAAATGATGGACGGAATGCTGACAATGCAGACATTCTCCCCCAGTCAAGAGATCTGGGTTAAATCCATCGTTCTTCTGCCCACTACGCCACCCCAGCTCAGACATGGCCATATGCAAATCAGTCTTGACCCTGTGCCTCATGGGAACAGTCCAGCCCGAACTGCCAAGCCATGTCTTCCCTGGACCGGAATCAAGCATCCTAGGACCGGTTTCTGGCTATTATGCCGTCATCAGCCAGGATAGCTTGACTTCAGTGGCGTAGTGAGCACGGGTCCCACGTCTGGGAATACCCATCCGACTTAGGGCGAAAAGCGTTACAACAAACAAATGATGTACGGAATGCTGACAATGCAGACATTCTCCCCCAGTCAAGAGATCTGGGTTAAATCCATCGTTCTTTTGCCCACTACGCCACCCCAGTTCAGACATGGCCATATGCAAATCAGTCTTGACCCTGTGCCTCATGGGAACAGTCCAGCCCGATCTGCCAAGCCATGTCTTCCCTGGACCGGAATCAAGCATCCTAGGACCGGTTTCTGGCTATCAGCCGTCATCAGCCAGGATAGCTTGACTCCAGTGGCGTAGTGAGCACGGGTCCCACGTCTGGGAATACCCATCCCACTTAGGGCGAAAAGCGTTACAACAAACAAATGATGGACGGAATGCTGACAATGCAGACATTCTCCCCCAGTCAAGAGATCTGGGTTAAATCCATCGTTCTTTTGCCCACTACGCCACCCCAGTTCAGACATGGCCATATGCAAATCAGTCTTGACCCTGTGCCTCATGGGAACAGTCCAGCCCGAACTGCCAAGCCATGTCTTCCCTGGACCGGAATCAAGCATCCTAGGACCGGTTTCTGGCTATCAGCTGTCATCAGCCAGGATAGCTTGACTCCAGTGGCGTAGTGAGCACGGGTCCCACGTCTGGGAATACCCATCCCACTTAGGGCAAAAAGCGTTAAAACAAACAAATGATGGACGGAATGCTGACAATGCAGACATTCTCCCCCAGTCAAGAGATCTGGGTTAAAACCATCGTTCTTTTGCCCACTACGCCACCCCAAGGACGCTTTTCGCCCTAAGTGGGATGGGTATTCCCAGACGTGGGACCCGTGCTCACTACGCCACTGGAGTCAAGCTACCCTGGCTGATGACGGCTGATAGCCAGAAACCGGTCCTAGGATACTTGATTCTGGTCCAGGGAAGACATGGCTTGGCAGTTCGGGCTGGACTGTTCCCATGATGCACAGGGTCAAGACTGATTTGCATATGGCCATGTCTAAACTGGGGTGGCGTAGTGGGCAAAAGAACGATGGATTTAACCCAGATCTCTTGACTGGGGGAGAATGTCTGCATTGTCAGCATTCCGTCCATCATTTGTTTGTTGTAACGCTTTTCGCCCTAAGTGGGATGGGTATTCCCAGACTTGGGACCCGTGCTCACTACGCCACTGGAGTCAAGCTATCCTGGCTGATGACGGCTGATAGCCAGAAACTGGTCCTAGGATGCTTGATTCTGGTCCAGGGAAGACATGGCTTGGCAGTTCGGGCTGGACTGTTCCCATGAGGCACAGGGTCAAGACTGATTTGCATATGGCCATGTCTAAACTGGGGTGGCGTAGTGGGCAAAAGAACGATGGATTTAACCCAGATCTCTTGACTGGGGGAGAATGTCTGCATTGTCAGCATTCCGTCCATCATTTGTTTGTTGTAACGCCCCTTGATTATCCTTAAAAGAGGGTGGGGCCATCGTCATGTGGTAGTTCATTATTATTTTCATCAACAAATCCTCTTCCTCATCACTATCCTAAAAAATGTCTGTAAGCATTGGTGTCCTTTGTTAGTATGGGGCATTTCTTGTGTTGAATGAACCCTGTACTCTCAATGCAAGTTTTCTTTTTCATTGCTTCTTCATAACACTGGAGGTAAGTGATCTAAGCTTATATCGTAAGCCTGCTTATGCATAATTGTTTTACTGTGTGAATAATTTCTAGATTCACATGCTGTGCATTATTTCGTCATCTAATTGTTGGGTCCGAAATGGTCTCTTTTAGTCTTTTTTTTCTCCTCTTTTTTTGCATGTGCCTGGTCGACCATTTAGTTCTATGTCACTCCTTGAATAACATCAGACTTGCGCCCCAGAAACCCTTCAATGTCGCCATCTTCAGATTCTTTTTCTGCAGTTGGATCTGGAAGCACAGCTGAGGGCTCTACACCTTGAGAGGAAAATATTCTTTAAAAAAATTTGTCATAACCCAAAGACCAAAGCGATTGCATTCCAAGACCAACGGAAGACGTGATAAGCAACAAGACCGAAGAAACCCAAAAGGATTTACAAACAAGCGTAACCTTCTGCAATCACGTGGATCAAACATTGAGTGACAGGCATGGACCATACCCTATGTAGATTATGCCCCAATTGCCACCACAAGTATGCTCAGGATAGCTGCAACATCTGCAATCTGATTGGCAGTGGCCCACTGGTCAGAAGGCTGTGCGGCTTGCACAGAATTCCAACCCAAACCCTTAGGACAAGAGAAAAGCAGAGGTGGGTTCGCTGCGCCATATCTTCATGCCAGCGGAAAGAGTAGTCCCTATGGGACTTGGGTTTATCAAGTGATGACAGAGACACACTTGAAGACTCAGAGATGGTCCAAGGTGAAGATCCCTATGTCAAGGAGTTCGTAGATGGTCAAAAGGGAAAAAACATCCAAGAAGATGCCTAGTGATGTCAAAATGAAGAAATGTCAGGTAATTTAACATGGGTACACAGCTGGCGAGCAAAAGTCCTCAGACTCGAGACACGCTAAACCATCTTTGATTCCAAATCCTTTGACACCAGAAGGAGGGCTAAAGTCAAAAGAGCCACATGAATCCAAGCAAAGGGATACTGTTGGAGATGACCTCTGAACCTGCCTAGACTCCGAAAGGGGATCAAGAGCATTGGAGGGATAAGGAACTTTTGCAGATGGACACCTCAACTTCAATGCCGAAGTAGCGCACTGAGATTGTCTGCATCGGAAAAAAAAACTGTTGATGTCGAGAGGAAAAAACAGTGACTTGAAATGGAGGCCCTAATGCATCGTGAGAGAATTTGATGTCTCTCTTAAGAAATATAAAAATCCTCTAAAACATAAACATGATAATGAGCCAGAGCAAGACGGATCTGGACCCTCCACTTACACCGGAACCACAGGATGTAGTTGAAGAGCTCTTCTACTATGAAGAAGAGGAAGAAGTGATCAAGCAAGATTCATGTCGGGTAGGAGAATGTACAGGGTATTGTTAGAACTGCATCTCCCCCCTCAGTACAAAATAGCTGCTACCCTCTTTATTACTGCATTGTATGCAAACACATATGGTGGTGGCCAATAGGAAGAAGTATAGGGCAGGAAAGGGGTGTGTGGCTTGGTCGGCTGCAAGATTGCCGCACTTGAAGTGGGCTCTGCCGGCCAAGCTAAATATCTGTCGTAATCCTGCAGACAACTGCAATTATATTGCCTGCAACCAGAGTTTCCTGCGCTGACATTACCTGAGGCATCGACCGGCGCTGCTTCTGGGCGACCCGTAAGTGCTGAAAACTGCCGCCCGATCGCAGCGCCGGGCCCACACCTCACGGTCGGCGAGGCCCGGCCTTCCTTCCCCTGCTGTCGGGCTGGGTCGCCTGGGGCTCCGTGCCGCCTGAAGGATTCTGGAGGATCCCGAACTGCTCTGTCCGGTGAGTGCAACTGCTGCTGGGGCTCCTTGCGGCGGGGTTGGCACCATTTTCCTATCCTCCTGGCGCCCACTCTGACTGCTCCGAGTGCCCGGGCCTGGTGACGGGAGCGGTGTGCCCCCTGCATCTCCCCGCTGCGACTGCCCCAGACTGGCGCACGCTCCCGGTCACCTCCCCGCTGAGTTGTGCGGGGAGCCCTGAGCCCGCACATCTGCTGCCTCCGCCTTCAGCCCAACACGCCTTGACTTCATCGCCCTGGGCCCTTGTGACTGGCGTCATTCCTGCTCTCTGGATGTCCTGGGCCCCAGCTGAGGCTGCCTCCTACATCGGGCTTGCTATCCTTCGCCGTGGACTAGACCTGCTTTGGCCCTGGGGTCTCTTTCGAGCTGCTGGCTTGTGCGTGGAGCTCGGAGTCCACACTCACCCCTGCTGCATCCTCCTGCGGCCCAACATGCCTTTCCCTTATTGCCCCTGTCTCTGGTGACTGGTGCTATTCCCGCTCCTCGGCCGTGCCTGGCCCCGGGCCCCAGCTGCTGCTGCATCCTACTCTGTGCCTGCTCTCCTCCTTGGCAGAGCGGACCTGCTTCGGCCCTGGGGTCTGCTCTGCGCCAGCTGAATTGTGCCCCTGTATGGCCTCTGTACGGCTATCCTGTACTCTGGGAGTCTGCCTCTGCGCACACACATACCGCAGCGTCGCCTCAGCGCCTTCAGTCATCTGGAGATACTTCCTCACTGCACACATCCCTACGGGGGCGGCTTCTGCAACATAGCCTGGGAATCGTGTGGTGCGCGGTGTGGTCTCCTGCGCTCCCCTCCTACTCTGCCAAGCTCTGTGTCTATCGGCCCCGTGGCGCTGGCCCCACGCTGGATAATGTTTTTTTTTTTATTACATTTTTTTTTTTTTATTAATATTTTTAGAATGCTGTCAACAGTGCATTATACACCGAACAATTAGGCCATGTTACAACAGCTCACACTCTCCAGAGTAGCATCAGTATTCAGCGTTCAATGATACATTAATACAAATAATAAAGAGAGAAAACAAACAAAACTGACTGCATAGAAAGTTACACTTATGCAATTACTCAATCGGGTACACTTGTAAATAGTCAATTAAGTACTTCCAATAATCTCTACGTCTCGACCCCCTAGGATGTTCCTCCTCATACGTTTTCAGAGTGTCTTTGCAAAACGTTAAATCATGAATCCATTGTTTAACCGTAGGACCCTGCCTACTGTTCCAACATAACGATATTCTTCTTTTGGCCAATAACATTGCAATTACATAGAATTTACGCTTTATAGATCTCAATGCAGGCATAATCCCCAACAGGCAGGTTCTTACTGAACATATAATTTCCATACCCACCATGGCACCCACCATCTTTGCTACCCGTTCCCAGTACTCCGCCACTGCAGCACAGGACCACGCCAGGTGAAGGAAATCCGCCCCCTCTGCTCCACAGCGGCAGCAGCGAGAGTCTTCCCTTAGGCCGTACTTATGGAGTCTGGCCGGTGTGTAATAGGTCTGATGCAAATATTTTCTAATGCAACATTCGTAAATTGCTATTTGGTGTTAACCCTGTCAACGAGCAGGTCATTTCCCATTCTTCTAACGTTAACAGGTCAGCCAACGCTCTGCTCCGTTTTTCTAGTGACTTATACGTGTTTCCCGCTATGTCCTCTTGCAATTTCCCGTATAGTGTCTATACTAATTTTACGGCAGTAGGTGTGGTGATCAGGAACTTTAAAGCAAGCAGCTGTGATGGTTCTTCCGGAAAGGAGGGGTACAGCTTCTTTAGGGCACCTTGTAATCTGTGGTATGTAAACTTAAATAATATGGTTTGATTAACAATAAATGTAAGGTCCTCCAGTGTCTGAAATGTCCCATTTTGAAACAAATCCCACATTTTAGTTACGCCCACCTGTCTCAGCAGCCCCATCCCCACTTTTTCATGTGTTACCGACAGGTCCGGATGATATTGTAGTGGCAACGCTGGTGCGTATAGCGGCAGCTTGTTTGCCTTTTTGGCCATTACTCGCCACGCTCTGTTCGTTGTGTCTATTGTGTTTATGTCTTGGTTGTGCAACGGAGCCCTGACATGTGTAACAATTGCCTGCAGGGGGATTGGTGCTGCATCTCCCTCCTCTATGGCAGCATGTGTCAGGAAAGGTATGGGGTGATACCAGCAATGGGCAAACTGCGCCTGCGCGCACAAATAATATAACAAAAAATCCGGCACTTTGAATCCTCCCCGGCATATGGTAGTGTCAGTGCTCTTAGTTCAATCCTGGCCTGCTTGCCCGATATTCTGCGAAACACCGCAGCCGGTGGTTGGATCGGAATATTATTAAACAGATACAGTAGCTTGGGTAAGATGACCTTCTTCACGATGGCCAATCTGTCTGCCAGTGACAGTGGCAGCTGTATCCATCTATCTACTTTGATCTCTAGAGCTCCAATAGCCCTACCATAATTAGTGTGGATTACCAGCTCTGGGTCTCTGTGATACCAAACTCCCAGATATCGCACTGGCTCCGTTTGCCATTCGATTGGATAGTCCAATGGATGTGGATGTGTGGTATCTGACAGCGGTATAGCCATCGATTTTGCCCAATTAATTTTGATGCTTGAGTGTTGTGCAAATCTTACATATTCTCGCAGCAATGCATTTAAATTAGTCTCCGGATCTCGTACATATAACATCATATCATCTGCATATAACGAGATATGCAATGGCCTCTGCGGAAATTGCAGAGCTGAATAGTGATGTCTTTGCCTTATTTTACACGCCAATGGTTCCATTGCTAATGCGAATAATAACGGGGACAACGGGCACCCCTGCCTTGTTCCCCTGCTTATAGGCATCGGTTCGGATATATACTTATTAATACATATACGTGCCGTCGGATCCTTATACAGTAGTTGTACCCATTGTAGGAATCGGAGTGGAAAACCCATTCTGCGCAGTACAGCGTGCAGATAAGGCCCCTCTAGCGAATCGAATGCTTTGGCCGCATCTAAAAGGATCGCAGCGGCTTTGGTCGAGGGCTGTAGGTAATTCGATAACGCAAACAGTGTTCTGGTGTTGTGCGCCGTGGATCTTGTGGGAATAAAGCCCGCCTGGTCCGGTAGAACCAACCGGGTCATCAATGGCTGAAGCCTCCGAGCCAAAAGTTTAGCCAAAATCTTTACGTCCACATTAATTAGGGACAGAGGTCTATAGGAATCACAGTACTCCGGATCCTTGTTGGGTTTTAATAGCGCAATAATAAGTGCTTCTCGTAACGTGGGTGGCAACAACATCTTGGCATGAGCATCCCCATACATCTCAACTAAGTGAGGCGCCAATTTGGCAATGAACTTTTTATAAAATTCGCACGTAAACCCATCCGGCCCCGGTGCTTTCCCATTTGGCAGAGATTTAACCACCTCCGTTACCTCCTCCACAGTAATCGGCTCTGCCAGATAGCCCTATGTGTATCCGACAGCCACGCTATCGCTACGTCATCCAGATATTCCCCGATCTCATCCTCTGACACTGTGTGTTGCGCCTCATATAGTTTTCCATATGCTTTTCGAAATTCCCTGAGTATGTCCTGTGCTCCAAACTGCATGTCCCCCTGCTCATTTCTCACTGCCCGTACCATCTGCGGTGCCCTTCCTGTGCAGATCTTTGCTGCTAAATGTTTACCCGGTCTTCCACTCTCACCACAGGCTCTAGCTTCCTGGTGTTTTTTTTTTTTTTTTTTTTGGAAAACCTTTATTACAGTTTCAGAGACATACAAATATGGGCCTACAACCAACAGGCCGGCCGCTAACGCAGTGTAAACCTAGGCACAGCTTTACATTCACATCGATGAAGCAACAAAAGAGCTACTGGGGTGCTAATCAACTCCGCCGGCCGCAGCCGTAGTCCATAAACAAGCAAAGAAAGGTTTCATATTTTGAAAAAACGAAAAACATCACACACACAAGGCAGGGGGGGTTAATGGCAATAACATGTGCTCCCCGCATCGAAGGAGTTAACAAACCCAAGGAGACAGAGGGGAGGAGGGGGGGGGGGCAGGCAGAAGAAACCAAATTCGCTTGTCGCAGGAGCATATAGGAATGCGCGGGCTAGGGAGACAGAGCAGCATCCATCTCACGCGTCTGGGGCGGGGCGCAAATACCTCCACGATAGGAGTTCCAGGGACCCACACCTTAATCCACTTCCCGGGCTTGCCTCTCGCCACATACACCGTTTTCTCTCTGAACATACACCAGTCCATGTGTTCCTTCCACGCTGAGACCGTTGGTGGCCTCTGGGAGCCCCACAGTTGTGCAATGTCACGCTTCGCTACCATATAGCCCAGAGTCACCCACTGCGTCTGCATCACATTGTAATCAGTCGGCTCCCAGACATTCAGCAAACATCTTCGTGCCTCCGGCAACAAGGCAACATGCGTGACTTCTTCTAACACCGCATGCACTCTACACCAAAACCGAGTCACTTCCGGACATTCCCACAGGATATGGAGGAAAGTCCCCAGTAGTCCTCAGCCTCGCTTACACAGACCATCCAAAGAGTACCCCATACGCATCAAACCAGGCCCCGTGACGTACACTCTGTGAAGTATCTTAAGCTGGACGAAACGCAAACGGGCCGGGATAGCCACCTCTTTCGGGGAGGCCACCGCTGACACCCAATCCTCGTCGTCAAGTTCCAAGCCGTCGGCAGTCCATGTCTCTCTCAATGAGGTCAGCAAATCCATTCGATCATTGATAAGCTTCTTATAAATCAGCGAAATGGTGCTATCCGGCACATAGCCGTCCAATACTCTGTCTTCCAACGGGGAATACTCTGGAATAGCCGCCACGTCCGGGAACACGGAACACACGGCATGGTGAACCTGAGCATACCGAAAGTATTCCCTATCGTTCAACTGATATTCAGTTTTCAGCATGTCGAACGTCTTAAATTTCCCTTTCATCCAGAGATCCCCTACCTTGCTGATACCAATCGTATCCCATTTCTCAAAGCCTTTCGTAGTACACAGATAACCCAAACGCTGGGAAGCGTACAATGGCGTTGCCCGAGTCAAGCGATCCCTCCACCCCATCGCCGCATTTGCTGCATGCCACACCTGCACCGCGACCCGCGTCGGGCCAGTCAACCGCGCATCAAGGGACCCCGAGTATAGTGCTCGATTATAATCCCCGCTTGGCAATAACAATTTGTCCATCTCAAAAGCCGGGTTCAAAGCAGGCCCATACATCCCGTGATTGATAGCAGCCAACTGGGAGGCCCAATAATATCGTTTAATGTCGGGGAGAGCGACCCCCCCATCATACCACGGTAGGGTTAGTTTAGCGAGAGCAATCCGCGGCCGCCCATCCCAGAACAATCGATGCTGAAGAAACTCCACCTCCCGAAAATAGCAGGCCGGCACTACGTCCATAGTGTTCTGCAGGGCGTACAAAAAGCGCGGCAGCGACATCATTTTGAACAACGCCGCCCGGCCGAGCGGCGAGAGCGGCAGCCGCCGCCAACCCGCCACATCTGCCCTGAGGCGCTGAAGGGGAGGGAGAAGATTCCGTTCATACCGGGCCACCGGGTCCAGGGTTATAAAGATTCCCAGATACGTGAACCCCGACTGCGCAACCTGGATAGGGCACCCCCGCGGAAGGGGGGGGGGGGCCTCCCTGGAGAGAACGTACACACAAGACTTAGCCCAGTTAATGACCAATCCGGAGTTGCGACCAAAGGAGCTCAACACATCCACCAATACAATGAGCGATTTGCGCGGAGATGCAAGATACAAGAGGATATCGTCCGCATATAGGGAGACACGATCCTCGTATTCTGGCGTCCATCGAAGGCCACGCATCGAGGGGTGCCACCGCAGCCACTCCGCAAGGGGCTCCAAACAAAGCGCAAAAAGAAGAGGCGACAGCGGACATCCCTGTCGGGTGCCCCTACCCAAAACAAAGGGAGCCGACACCCGTCCGTTGACCACCACCTGTGCCAGTGGGTTATCATAAAGCAATTTCACCCAACCGATAAACCCCGGGCCAAACCCAAACTTCGCCAATGCTGCCCAAATATACGGCCATTCCAAGGTGTCAAACGCCATGGTAGCGTCCAGGGACGCCAAAATGGTCGGCTCACGGATGAATGGCGCTCTAGCGAGGACGCCATGCAATCGCCGCAGGTTCAAAGCGGTATTGCGATGGGGTATAAAACCGGATTGATCTTGATGAATCAGGTCGCCCACAACCCGGATCAGGCGATTGGCCAGTACCTTGGCAAGGATTTTGGGCTCCGCGTTTAACAAAGAGATAGGCCTGTAAGAAGTACACCGATCCCGCGGCTTCCCTTCCTTATGGATAACAACAATAGTAGCAAGACGTTGGTCAGGGGGGAGGGAACCCGCCGCCTGAGCCTCAAGGAACATGTCCCGGAGATACGGCGCAATCTTATCTGGGCGCAACTTATATAATTCGATGGGAAGGCCATTAGGACCCATGGCCTTACCAGAGGCAATAGCGCGAATGGCCAAAGCAATCTCATCCGGCGACGGGGCCGCATCCATCAATAATTTATCCTCATCAGATAGAGATGGCAGAGCAATGTCTCGAAGCAGTAGTCGAGAGTCTTCCTCCGATCGCTCTGAGACCGGAGAGTAAACCCCGTGAAAATACTCCGCAAAGCAATTAACAATATCACCGGGGTCCGTCACACGCACACCATCCACCCTCTCAACATCCGGCACCACTCGACTCGCTCTCTCCCTCTTATCCAACCAGGCAATCAACTTCCCGGCCTTATCACCCATATCGTACAAACGCCCCTGTTGCTCCCTGCTCATACTCCTAGCAGATTCGGTAACCAGCGCCTTGTAGTCGGCCTGTTTAAGCGCCAACACATGCAGTCTGTCATCCGTAACACCTTGCTCCAAATCAATCTCCAACTCGGGGATCTCATTTTCTAGCCGAACAACCTCCTGCGCCTCGCATTTTTTGGTATGGGAAATGAGAGACAGAGCCTGGCCCCGGAGCACCGTCTTAAAGGCCTCCCAAAGGGAGATGGCGGAAGACACCGACCCCACGTTGTCATTAAAATAGTGTTCCAGGGACTTAACCAGGTCTGCACGGATCGTGGGGTTTCGTAGGTACCAGGGGTTGATCGGCGCCACCCTCCCCTCCGCCCCCAAGGCGATATCTAGGTGTAGCAAAAGAGGGGAGTGATCAGATATACCGCGTGCCAAGTGTCGCACTTCCCCGATCATCCCAGCTTGGGCCGCAGGCACTAGCATATAGTCAAGCCTCGAAAGACTACCGTGGGCCCCAGAGTGGAAGGTATATTGCGCCTGTCCAGGGTGTTTCAACCGCCAGCAGTCTATCAGTCCCAGGGTATCCAGAAAGCCCCCCAGCCAGTTCTGGGCCCGAGGGAGGTCCCTAGGGGGGTGTCGATCCTCAACTCCGGAAACCACCGCGTTAAAATCCCCCCCCCAAGACCAAACCCCCCCCCCCCCCCCGGAAGCCCAAGTAGCAGGCGCCCCAAATCAGCAAAGGTGGCCGTCTGCAGGCCCGGCGGCACGTAAACCGTGACCAGCGAAATCAGCTTACCCTCCCACCTCCCCACCAGCGCAGTGTACCGCCCTCTGTCGTCATGGAGCACCTCATCCACCACCAAAGGGAGAGAGGTCCTGACTAAAATTCCCACTCCCCTCGAGCCAGAGGTGAAACCAGAATGGGCCAGAAGGCGATATCCACGTCTGTTCATGGCATGGAAAGAGTTCCCTATGAGGTGCGTTTTCTGCAGAAACACAATGTCAGGCGAAATACGTTTCAAGAACTGCAGGACTACCCCCCCCCGCTTTATCCTGTCCCCCAGTCCGTTCACATTCCGTGAAAGAAGTCTCAACCCCTTACCCCCCCCATCCCTCCCAGCACAAACTATCCCCCTCCCGGAGAGCACAATCATAATAGCACAACAAAAAACATTACCCCGCCTTGTGAAACAAACAAACAAACCCCAACCCCACCCCATCAACCCCAACAGAACTCCCCCCACCCTGCACCCCTGCGTGAGCCCGAACAGCCCCCCCAAGATGCAGTGTGCCTGTCGCCCCAATATGAAACTCACTACAGAAAGGACAAAAAAAAAAAAACCCTGAAGGAGGAAAGGGCCCCAGCAAGCCCCCCGCAACCTCCAAATACCACGGGGCAAAGAGTTACAAACTGGAGTCCAGTGCAGCCACAGGTGCAAAACGTTACCAGTCCAGTCCATCGACAGGATCACAGTTCCATTCCTACTCCGTCAAACCCTCTCCGCTCTCCGCCATCCGACCTTCCCGACCTCGACTCCTGGGTAGGGCGTCCAGCCACTCTCCCACCGCCTCCGGCCGGTCGAAGAAGTGTGAGCGACCATCTAACTCGACCCGCAGCTTAGCCGGGAATAGCATTGCATACTTCAACTCCATGTCTCTCAAGCGCCGTTTGATGGCCGAGATTCCCATCCGTTGCTTTTGAACCGCTTGCGTGAAGTCTGGGTAAAAGCTAACATTAGAGTTCTCAAATTTTACTGGCCCAGTCACCCTCGATGCCTGAAGGATAGCGTCTCTATCCCGAAAATTAAAAAGTCGGGCAATGATAGGCCGCGGGGGGGCACCCACCTTCGGCGCACCCCCTGGAATCCTGTGGGCCCGTTCCACGGCGAAGAACTTGCTCAGCCCTTTGGGTGCTAGATGAGTCACCACTAGATCCTCCACAAAAAGATCCACAGCAGACTCCTCCGATCGTTCGGGCACCCCGATAATACGGACGTTATTCCGCCTGGCCCTGCTTTTGGAGTCCTCAAGGCGACGATCAGTCAGGTCACTGGCGAGCTGCAACCTCTGCACCGTCGTCTGCAAAGCGGCCACATCTACCGTTCGGCTCGCCGCTTGAGTCAATGAGTCGACCCGGTCATTAGTTTTGGACAGGTCCGCTCTGACCAAAGTGACATCAATCAACACCGAGTCCAATTTATTAGCCAAGGTATCAAATTGCTGGTTCACAGTCGCCTTCATCTCCTCAATGGCCCCCATGACATCCAGCAGAGTCAATTCGGATGATGCGCCCGAGGCCTCCTTGGGCGGCTCAGGCGATTTACGTGATCCACTAGGGGATCCCTTTGGCTGCGCATAGCGGTCCATATTGTTGGCCTGGGAATAGGCTCCCCTCCGGGTAGACTTGGGTTTCAGCTTATCGCTGTCCACTCTCGTCGTCATCGTCGGCGACCACCAAGGTCAGCACCCTCCAGCACCCGGAGGAAGGCCAGGAGATCAGGGCCCCCAACTGAAATAGGCCCGTTTACAGTTCAAGAATCAGGCTATGCACTCCGTCCTCGGCGCTGCTCACCCAATGTCCCGACGTCAGTTTCCGCAGATCAACACGAAACCGAAAGTGAAAGCACGGGGTCCGGGGCTGGCCCAGCCTGGCATGCCGCTGTTGTTCACTTCGCACCCGGACACTTCACCAACTCGAGTTCGGGACCAAGGCCGAAGAAGGCCGCAAACTTCAGATCGCCACAAAACCGGTTCCCGGAGTCCAATTTCGATTTGGAAAACGAGTGGCACCTTAGCGCAAGATCATAAAGAGAAGCCCATCGAGAAAACCAGGATTATGACAGGAGGCTGCGGAGGCCCTCGGGAGCCACAAGCCTACGCGGCCATCTTGGTTGCGCGCTAGGCTCCTCCCAACGGTGTTTTGACATGTACTTTAGCTCATCCTCTGCAAATGTTTGGTATTCAGATAAGATAGTTCGGATGTCACCCAACGTTTTAGTGTTTTGCGTGCTTTCTTACTCTCGCTCTAGTGCGCTTAGTTTCCCCTCCCACAACACCAACTGTTGACCTATATCTTTCAGTATGCCTGCGCTAGTTCCTATACAGATACCTCTAATGTTAGCTTTGAACGCTTCCCATAACAACCCAGGGTCTTCCGTGGTGGGTTTGTTTAATTCAAAATATTCCTTTATGGCTTTACTTATTGTATCAGAAAATAGTGGGTCAGACAATGCTCTCGCGTTGAACCTCCAATTAAACGGTGGTGGCACATAATTTGGCATAACTAACGACAACCTGACCGGATTATGGTCTGAAAGCGTCCTAGGTAGATGGCTTACTGACCCTGCCCATAGCAACACTTCAGCCGAGCCCACCCACGCTGGATAATTAACCGCCCTGCTTGGTGACCTGTGGGGCCCCTTTTGGTATGCACTCTGCTTTCAGTTTAAAGTGCCGTGATCTCCCTGCACCACCCTGCTGTGCTGCCGCCCTGGTGCCTCCGCCATCTGCCACGTCCTCACTGTGTCCATAACTCATGGAGGTTGACCGCTGCTACTCTCCAGTGCTGGTGACCCTGCTATCTTTCCTGTTTTGCCCGTAACTGCTGTGTGGTAGTGGTTCGCCTGCTGCGCTCTTCAAGGTTGCTCCTCTTGGTCGCTGTTCCCAACCCCCCCCCCCCCCCCCCAGTCCCTGGTGGTACCTCCTGTCTGATTCTGACCGCCATGGGGAGATCTGACCCTAAGCAGCCCAAAATCACCTTTGACCAGCGCAGATCGACACCCCAGGACGGTGGCGACCCCGCAACCAAAATGGAGGCACCCCCTGCTCGTGACGATGATCTGAAGGCGATTATGCTTGACGTTAAGTCCACGGTCACCGGAATCGTGGCCCAACTCGACCAACTGTCCGCCTGCCTGGACTCACTTAAGGCCCATGTGGACTCACACGACACTCGCCCGCCTCCTGCATGTCGAGTCCAGGGTCTCCGACACTGAGGACGCCCCCACTCAAGATCGTCAAATTATTGCAAATGGACAAAATACTTGACATCATTCGGAATCAAAATTAAGATTTTAGAGGCGCGTTCCCGGCGGAGCAACCTTCGTTTCACGGGAGTACCCGAATCCATCAATATTTCCCGCATGGAGGATTTTGTGGAGCAGCTCGTCAGGGAACTCTTTGGTGACATACTCATCCTCCGTCTTAATTGTTGAGCGGGCTCATCGCTCTCTTGGCCCCCGCCCTGGCCTTGGACTACCAGCCCTCCCCATCATTGCTAAAATTCTAAATTTCAGAGACCGTGATACCATTCTCCGTGCAGCACGAGACGGGGGCAAAATAAATCATCAAGGTAATTCGCTCTCATTTTACCCTGACAATACTATTGCGGTCCAGACAGCTCGCCGTGAATTCTTTCCAGCAAAGCGGATCCTCCAAAAACACGAAGTCTCTTACTCATTGGCCTACCCAGCAAAGCTGAGGGTCTGACAGGGTGCAAAAACGCTTGTATTTCCAGATCCTAGAGACGTCCTCGCTTTTGCCAAGAAACTCGATATATCACCTCGTTCCTCACCATCTGGCTCTCAGACCGCTGCAACTGACCACCTCAGTGACAATGATTGACTGGTTGTGATTTCTTGGCTGACTACTTTCTGAACATAGTCAGATGTTCCGGCAGCTTGGCCACCCTGCTTCACTGCGGGGGGAGTACGCGGAGCTCTGCCATGTCCTCATGGGATAATTCCCTTACTAACATGGTTTCCCCTCTTCCAAGTTGCGGGTTCCTGGGGTGGAAATGGGTGGTATCTCAGCCTGATTGGGGGATTGGAGTGGATGCGGGGGTGGTGGGTCTTTCGGAATTGTTTTTTGGGATGAGAGGGTGGGGTGGTTGGGTTGGGGGGGTGTTTCGGAATTGTTTCCCCCTTCTGGGGCCCTCACACTGCATTTCGTGTGGTGGGTCTGTTTGGGTCGGGGAGTTTTAAAAAAAAAAAAAAAAAAAAAAAAGTTTCTTGTCCTCATCTTTCGTATCTCTTCAGTATGCATCACTACACTGCTATGCCTGATCACTGTGCCGTGTTTGTACCATGCACCTCACCCTTTCTTCGGTTGGTACTCTTTGGTCCGGCACCGCCTACCTCACCTTTACTCATCTACATGTGGTTTCCCCCATAGCCATGCCATCCATACTTGCAGGTACTTGCTGGCTCCATTGCATGCTTGATACGACTGCCCTGTCCATTCATCGGACAGGTATGCTTGCCCCGTCACGCACACCAACTTATGGCCACAGACTGGACTCACTGCCCTGCACCTCATTTTTCCTTGGTCTAACACAGTATGACTGACACCAAATGCTGGACCTGGAACATCCACGTTCTTAACGACCACCGCAATGCCAGGCTTATTCACTCCCACCTACTCCGGCACAAAGTTGACATTTACCTATTACAAGAAACCCACCTGTTACCTGCGACCTCTACTAGACTTCAGTCGCGATACTGGGGGGGAATCGCACTCCTCTTTCTATTTCTCCTATTCCCGGGGAGTGTCCATCTTGATAAGGAGGGGGCTCCCATGGCACACAACTCGGGTTCTCACTGACCCTGATGGACGTTACGTTATTTTGCATGGCTCCCTAATGTTCCAACCTATGCCGATTGCTGCTGTTTATGGCCCTAATTCGGACGACCCTGACTTCTTCACTCATATATGGCACCTAATCTCGTCCCTGGGCCCGCGGCACTTCTCTGGGGGCGGAGGGGACTTTAACGATACACTTTCTACAGACTTGGACCGCTCTGGCCCCTACTATTCCCACCCTCGCTCCACTGCTCTCCTTCAGTCCATACTCGCTATATGATGCATGGCGTCACTTGTGGCCCGAGGCCAGAGAGGTACTTGGGTCACCGGTGCCCATGGCTGCTGGTTCCGTAATGACCTTTGGATCACCTCCCCTGATGTACTCACTTGGCTAACCTCCGCTAACACTATGGCACGCACTTTTTCTGATCATGCGCCAGTCCAGCTTTGTCTTCACCTTCCTCACTTTCCTCAGCGTGCCTTCACCTGGCGGCTTCCCCCAAACGCTCTCCGCGACTCCGTCTTCTGTGCCGAGATCCAAACCGCGATCTTTACCTACTTTGACTTAAATGTTGGCTCTGTAGACTCAGCATCCACTTTGTGGGAAGGTTTTAAGACTGAGATTCGCGGCGAGTGTATTTCTAAACAATCTGGTGTCCTTCGCTCCATCCGCACCACTTTAGATAAACTAGAATCTGAGATCAAGGCTCTGGACGCCGCTCATGCAACCCACCCCAGCTCTGAGACTCTTGCTCGCCTGCGCGAAAAACATACAGAATTTGCTGAGGAGGCTAACAGGGAACTCTCCTTCCTTGGCAGAGAGGCCTGGGCTCGCCGCTTTGGTGAGGGCGATCGGCCTGGCAAGACCCTGTCCAACCTCCTATGTCCTCCTCATGCCGCGTCGTATATTGCGGCACTCCGGGATGGTGGCCCCACAAGAAGCACCTCCCCTTAGGAAATTAGGACTCTATTTATGGACTACTATTCGCAACTCTACACCGCAGGCTCCCCCCCCACCTCGCGTGAGGAATTTAACCAATATTTTGATACCATCGCACTGATTTTGCTCGAGCACTATCATCGTAAATTCTTAGATGAGCCCTTCTCTAAAGAAGAAATACTTGCTGCCATAAATAGTTTACCTAGTGATAAGGCCCCTGGTTTAGATGGCCTCCCCGCCTCGTTCTATAAGACTTTTGCATCGCTTCTTGTGCCACATCTGGCTGCCATGTATAATGACTCCTTTGACAATGGCCTCCTTCCGCAATCGCTCCGTGAGGCAATGATAACGCTTCTACTTAAGCCGGACAAACCTTCTGCTTGCCGCGATTCCGATCACCCACTCTGTCTAATTAATACGGACAATAACATTTTTGCGAAGTCTCTTCCTCCTCATCGCTCTTCCTGACCAGTCCGGTTTCATCCCAGGACGCACTACATCCCACAACCTCCGGACCATTTTCTCGGTCCTTCATCAGATTAATCCTAGCATCCCTGCACTTGCTGCTCTACTTGATACCACCAAGGCGTTCGACACAGTGGAGTGGCCCTTTTTATTCTTTCTTCTACCGCGCCTCGGTTTCAGCAACATCTTTATCTGCAAGATATCACTCATCTACACTCGCCCTTCCTCCCGCCTTCGGATCAATGGTCAGATTTCCGATCCTATTTTGATTTAATGCGGCACCTGGCAGGGGTGCCCGCTCTCCCCTATGCTCTTTGCCATTGCGATGAAGCCTCTCGCTGCCAGACTAACACCATACTCAGAAGGGCATCTGCTTCTCGGCCCGCGCCCTCTTGGTCTCCATGAATGCGGATGACATTACATTATATGTCCGCCATCCCCAAGAAAACCTCAGTCCTCTAGTGCGAGAGATAATACGGTTTGGTGGACTCTCCGGCATACAGGTGAACTGAAGTAAGTCAGTACTGTTCCTGCTCACGGATGCTACCAAGCCATTTACACCGGACTTTCCTTTCGTATGGGCCTCTGACCCCACTCGCTATCTGGGTATTTGGCTGAGTAGGGATTTGGATGACCTCTGGCGGGCCAACTTTGGACGCACGGTGGACTGGCTTGAGTCTAAAATACCTCAATGGAACCAGGTTCCCCTGTCACTGGCCGGTCGTATAGCAATCGCCAAGATGGTGGTCCTCCTGAAATTCCTTTACCTCTTTTTGAATATCCCCATACCACTAACTGCCCACTTTTTTCGTAAAATCCGCTCCCTGATCATATCTCTTGTCTGGGCTGGCAAGCAACCCAGGATTGCATACGACATCCTAACTCTCCCCATGTCAGTGGGCGGCATGGGCGCTCCTAATTTCAAACTTTATGCCTTAAGTGCCCAGGCCAACTTCTTACATTTTTGGATTCACCCCTCCCCTTATCAGCCACATGTCACGGTCGAAGGCTGACCTTACGGTCCCCTGGCCGGTGAACACCGCCCTGTTTGCCCCGGCTTTTCGCCCGCGGGCTGAGGTGAATACGGTCGAGACACTGCGCTGGGCCTGGATGGGATTGCGTCGTCTTTCCAATGTCCCTATGCTATCAGCTAACGCTATGCCGATTGTACGTCATCCCACCATCCCTCCTCTCCAACCATCTGGCATGTCCAAGCACGCTGCTCGTCTGGGGTTAGCGACACTGGCGGATCTCTATCCTGGAAATACTTTCTATTATCTTCCTGCTTCCTCTGGACACTTTGCTCTTTTATCAGCTGCGGGCGATCTGCAGGGAGTTACATCCCACGTTCCCACAGCCTCCTCCTTCGATACCCACTGTCAACTTCATATATTCCTCTCCCACTCCCCAGAAGCTGGTGACCAAACTATACGCAATTACCCTGTCGACCGCCTCCTTCTCCACTGATCGCGCCCATGTGGCGTGGGGCGAGGATCTCGGTGTTGACATTTCCCAAGCAGACTGGCTCTATTTCTGTAATCAGACTAAAAAATTGTCTCTCAACTATCGGCTCCGTCTTATACACTTCAAATACTTACACAGGCTTTATCGTACCCCCGCTCAGCTACATAAACTGGGACTCATCCCTGATGATAGGTGCCTGCGTTGCTCTGCCCCAGCCGCAGATTTCAATCATCTGGCTTGGTTGTGCCCTAGGGTGTCTGATTTCTGGCGGGAGGTCTGTGCGGCTATCTGCCCGACCCACCGTTGTGCCTGCTGGGCTTTGTTAAATTTTGCCCGGATGCCTCTCGCCGATTTGGTCGCAATGCTGCTCATTCTTGCGTGGCGTAGGGTGGCCATGTGTTGGAGGCGCAGACCGGCGCCTAAGTTTGCCCAATGGCTTGAAGATGCCTCTAGATGCCAGACCCTACTATCTGAATTCTGGGATCTTATGCCTGCTAGATCTCGCCCACACGACATATGGGGCCCCCTAGTGACGTACCTTCACACCCAAACCGGACTGCCTCCCCGGCACTCCCCGCCGGCACACCGCCCGCGGCAGCCGCCGGTGCTGGTCAGTAGCCACTTCCTCCCCTGTCCCCATCTCTCTCTAGCCGGACCTGCTCCTTCCTCTAAAGTGCTGACATCACATTATGCAGCTATGTATAGCTCAATGCTGCGTTTGCCGTATTGTACAGGACAATGCCTCTGTCTGATCGGTTTATCTCTATTTGTGATGTACTCCGCAAATGATCTGTTGTGTATGATGCTCTGATTTGATGCAAAATTGTATTTTGGTAATGCTCATTTTCCCAATAAAGGTTATGAAAACTAAAAAAAAAAAAAGTATAGGGCAGGAAACCTATGGTGCCAGCTGAAAGCAGCGCATGCAGAATCATGCTTTCCCTTAGAAATGTTGTTGCCTGATCAAAACCGAAATCTGTTCCTTCCTGTGCTTCCACTGTTCTGCATCGGGGCCAAGAGGAAAGAACTGACAGCTGCAGAGATTATCACCCATGTAGTAGGGAAAAAGTCAGATTCTCTACTAGATATCCCTGTATATCAAGGGAAATGTGTTAGCTAGTTCTTTATTCATAGCAACTGCTAGAAAAAATGCCCAAAGATCTCACCCCAACAGGCCCACCCTCGGACAGAGAGTGTTAGAGGATTGATATTGTGGGAAGAAAGATGGAGGAGTCTGTGTCAGTACAGTGGTAATAGCGTACTGGAACACACTTTTAAAGAGAAATGCTAATCAACGATTGGACAAAATCGAGAAGCTCATGTGGCACTTCCCCGAAGACTACAAAAAGATAGCTAATACAGTAGTCCTGGGGGGCAAGGTTTTTGCCAACACTTGCCTCAAATGGATATTAGATGCTAAAGCCACTGCCAGCCGGCAGTTGTGTGTAACATCAATAATATGGGGAAAACACCTGGCAGAGGTTATCCAGGTTTAACAGGAACTCGGTCATTAACATGCAGTTCACAGGAGATCGCCTGTTTGGAAACTTCATTGATGAAGAGTCGCAACACATGAGAAAGAATAATGAAACAGCAAAGGCAATAGTGGCCATGTTTAGGAGGTGTTCACTCTTTCACTCCTTTCGGACAAGAGGCAGAAGTAGAGGAACTTCCCAAATAGATTGGGGGGGGGGGGGGGGGGGGTTTACCATCCAACAAGTGACTGTGCATGAGGTTCCTTCTTCACAAGTCACGTGGGGAAAGAATCAGAGAGTTTAAGCAGCAAAGGGAAAAACCACCTCTGACAAATGAATATTAAACCTGATTCAACATAGTTACTGCATAGACCTTATACTCAAATCATCTACAATAAGACCACGTACAGGGAGCATCATCAAAAAAGTACTGTGCCAGTAAGCAGAAGACAACAATCTCTCAACCGAAAGGGCAATAGAACAAGCACCAATAAAAGAATTAAACCAAAATGTATTTCTTGGTTCCAAAGCTGTACAAAATAAAGCCCATACTATATCTATGGGCACTCAACAGATCAAGCAAAACACAAACGTTCAATTGATTTAGCTGCAAGACTCCATGGTAACGATGCCCTCAGCAATCCTTATCTCCACATTAAAATGAACAGGCTGCATCAATGATTTATCAGGTTCGAGGGGGACAAGGACCTCTACTAGGAAAGTACTACCCTTCAGAATAAAGTTTGTATCAAGAGTATTCACAAGGTGCCTAACCTCAGAGACCGCATACCTTACAAGAAGGGGAATGCATGTTTACACCCTACCTGAACAATCAATTTTCAGGCAAGTTCACTTGGTACAAAGAAGCCAAAAACACACTAATGACAAGGCTCCATAAATTAGCTTTCGCCCTCAACTGGGAAATATTATCGCAATACCTGGAAAGGGAAAATAGCTTTCTAGAGGCTGAAAAGACCAAAGACTTTCCAGTAACAATGAGTCCAAGCAATAGTAGAGCAAGCTCGTCTCTACCAAAAATGATAGTCTTGACAGTAAGACCTGCAGAAGGATGTTGAGCATAACTGCATCTTGCATCCCTTTAGTTCCCCAGGAGAGGCTGCGCATGATACCTCTACAAGAGTGGCTACAGCAACAATGAACACAGTTAACTGAGAGTTGGGCCGATCAAGTGGTTATCACAGGCATGGTTCAATAAGAGATACACTGGTGAAATACAAAGAATGTTACAGTATGCAGACCTTTCAAATCATCAACTCCCTCTGTCACAAGTAGAACATACATGATGAGGAGGGAGTACATGAAAGTCTAAACATCAGAAGACTCTGAAATCCCAAAGGGACATTACAGCGCATGCATTTATTGGAACTGAAGACCGTTGCCATAGCATGGAAGTCCTTCCAAATGCATGTGAAGTGGAGAACAGTCCTAATTCAGACAGACAACACACCCACAATATTCTACCTCGACAAGCAGATGGGAACGTCTCATGTGCTATCAAGACTAGCCAAAAAACATATGGAAATGGTCTTTAGAAGGGAGGATAACAGTAGCTGTAATACAGCTACCTGGCAAACTTAACCCAACATCAGACAGATTAAGTAGACAAGCAAACTCCACTCACTAGTGGGAACTAAAATGAGAGGTGGTAAAAGACATCTTTCAAAGGTGAGCCACACTACATCTAGACTTCTTTGCAGAAAAATGCAAAATCCCAAAGCTTCCCCTCCAGATTTCACCACCAGTAGTCCCTATGAACTACCCTGTCGATTGAATGGTCTGGGACTTTTGCCTATGCCTTGCCATCAATAACAGTGGTGATACAGAAATGCAAACAGGTACAAAAGACACTAATCCTCATTACCCTCAGTGGACCAGACAAACTTGGTTCTCAGACCAAATAGAAATATTGCAGTTCCAGGTCATAAAGCTCCCAGCACATAAGGGCCTGTTAACAATACTGGAGGGACTAGTGTTCCATCCGAAACCAGCTACTCTGAGCCTCGCAGCATAGCTTCTAAGAGTGTAGAATTTGGTGATTTATATTGGCCGTCACTAAAGTGGTCTACAACATGCTGTGTTTTTAACCTGGTACAGACTCACAGTTCGGAATAAAAGGTGACGAAAGTTATCAATGATGATACAAACGTGGGCAAGCTGGTGAGAACCTACCAGTAGCTCCTCTGGTGGTGCGCACGTGAGATACTTTCTCTCTTCTCTACACTTTTCTAGCACATGTACATTTGTAACCAGGGGGTTATGTGTTAATACGAGTGTACTGACCGACCACTTCTTTCTTTTTAGCTTTTTTAAAAATTAGTAGGCACATAGGATTGGGCTATAGTAAGCTATGAAATAGTTGGCTGAGGATTTTGATAAAAATATCTTTCCTCATTTCAATCCTATATATATATATATATATATATATATATATACATAAAAAAACTGAGAAAGTGCCTGTATGTGCCAGATCTTTGTTGTAAGAATGATTTATATCTGACCCCAATATATTCCATGGATATATTTAGAGAGGCAAAAAGACCTGCCACAAGAAAATGTTATACAAACAAGTGGAACAGGTTTATGCATTGATGTAACAGGAAACATCTCTGTACTGGTTGCAAGACACAACTGTGATCAAGTACTTCATGGGTTTCCTCTCAATCAACTGTCTTATGCCTTACTGAAGATTCGTCTAACGACCATTGTGGCACACATAAGGGAGTAATGGGCAGAAACGTGTTTACAATGAGAACATTGGAGGGTCCCTGTACTAGTAAATAACGGGGTAAAGTAGCTAGGAATAAACAATTCAAAATACAAAGAAAACCAACCCCTTTTCGAAAGATAACCTATCAAAAACCACAGAGTAAAGACAGTGAATTATTATCTCCTTTTGTTTTTAATTATAAAAATATATATAGTTGTTGATCAATTTCTTTTTTTTTGAATAAATCATTTCATTTTTTTGTTCATAAATATTCACACTTAGCTAGCTATTAATCAAGCTAGAGTAGACGAAGCAATACAGTTGACAAAAACAAACATTTGGACAATAACAATAGTGCAATATAAGGAATAATCACATACAAATATGTCAATAATACAATACAGAAACCAAATAAGCACACAAATGCGCCAATAAATACACAAATGCGCCGACGCGCGTTTCGGAGTCTTCCTTCCTCAGGGCGGTATTGGTATTTCAAAGGCGAAGAAACTTGATACAATATGCTACGATAAACCAACAAATGATTCAGAAAATGACTAACATGGATTAGCTTTTATGCCTCGTCAAAATAGTCTGTGGAGAAAGAGATAACTAGGTTATCCATTATAAAATACAAGAAAAAATATTAGCGAGCACATAGTACTTCAGAGTTGCTAGAATATGGGGAGAGCTGAAGGATAGCAGTAGGAATGAAAAAATATATATAAAATGAGGAATAAAAAGTAGTAGCCAGTTGGTTAGAAAGTGATTAAAGACCCATTAACCAAAAGTGTGAAAAAATATATATTTTTAAAAAGAAGTGAAAAAATAATAATTACATGGTGAATCACGACATCTCACCTTAGTGTGCCCATTACAAAAACATAAGTTAGGAGAACATAATACACACTTGTTATCTTCATAAGTAGTCTCGCAATCAAGAAGGCCAGGAGGTGGGTAAAATGGAGGAATCTTCCCAAAATTAGAATGCAACCAGGTATGGGAGTACCAGATCTAATTCCTTCGTCAGCAATATGCCTCGTAAGACTGGGGAAAATAAACATCAATAAGACTGGGGAGAATAAGCATCAATAAGCCTCGGAAGCCTTAGGCAGATCGTCAAGACTAGAGATACAATTCAGTCAGACTAGCCTCTTAATACAAAGGTGAAAAATTATATTGGGGCGGATACACAGAACTTACAAGGTACGCTGGTGGGGTCCCAAAGTCAGAATTCATGCGGCAAATGCCACAACACTCTCGCTGTAACTTTACCAAAATTTGTCTGTATGCAATATAATCTGTAAAAAGACGGAATTTTTAGTGTCTAACTGGCCACTTAATGCAAGAATAGGTGGTTTTAAGGACGCAAATACATAGAACTTACAGGGTACATGCTGGTATAATCCTAATGGCGGTAACGACGTGAGCTGCCCGCGTCAGAATTCATACGTCACTCGCAACAGAAATCTCGCTGTGACTCAAACCAAAAATAGGTCTGTCTTCAATATAGTCTGTCAGGAAAACAGGACAGCAATCCTTAAAAAATAGAAACAACTAATATCCGAAATTAAATTAAAACGCAGTTGATAAACACAAGCAGAAATTAGGTCTAAATACACTGCATGACAAGCTAGCATAATATTACTGGGCTGTTCGTGATAAACACAAGCAGAAATTAGGTCTAAATGCACAGCATGACATGCTAGCATAATATTACTGGGCTGTTCGTACAGCAAGAACTTCACTAAAAGAAAATTAAATCGCCAAGGTAGAATTCATAGTCACCCCACCGCTGGGTTAGTGGATCACAGATAGAAGCACCGCTTAAGTAGTGCAGATAGAGGTCGAAGGGGAGGCGGAAAATGGACAGGTCCCACCTGAGAGTGATTAAACGAATCCGAGAGTATCGGGTTCCCAGCTTAGTGCAGCATATAGCTACGGCCGCCATCTTGAAACGGCGGAACTAAAGGGGAGATCGATGCAATTAATCAAAAACTCCAAAAAATAGAAAGAATCAGTGTTCCGGAATGAAACACAGGCATCCTTTTGTAAAGATTTTTTTAGAGTGAATCATGAAGATGTTACGGTCTATTTAAACGGATGCCCTTTATAATTAAAAAATGTGAGAGTATAGAAGAAATAGAACACTTTACAAGAAATAAAAAATAAAAAAATATAATAATAATAAGGGTGACCACCAGTATGAGGGGGAGATGATAAGAAAATTATTTCAAAAAAATATAATGATAAACATCAAGATATCAGTAGATCGCGAATTCACAGGAAATTATTTCTAAAAAGTACTGATAAACATCAAGGTATCAGTAAATCGCGTTTTCCCGGGGGAGGGATTCATTAAGTCCATTGTCAAAGGTCTGAAGGGTAAATATCCAAAAAACTTCTCTTTTCTTCCTGAGAGCCTCAGTATTACGGTCTTTGGGTATTTTTATGCGTTCCAAGATTAGCCATTTGAGGTCTTTAGTCAGATGCTGTTTTTCAATCCAATGTTTGACTAAAGGAGCTCCTGAACGTTTGTTATTGATGGACGATTTATGTTCGCAGAAGCGAACACGCATCTCTCTGCTCGTCTCACCCACATAGCCTTTGCCACACGGGCACAAGATTAAATAGATTACATTCGTAGTCCTACAATTCGACATTTCTGTAAAAGTGAAAGTCTTTTTGCCCCATTCAAGGGTCGGAGTGGTTTTAACAAAAGCACATGCCTGGCATCCGCCACACTTATGCGTGCCAAAGATAGGTGAGGCACCCGTAATGGAGCGCTGGACCAAAGGATTTTCGGTAGGCAAAATAGATTTAACCAGTACATTTCGCAGATTTCTATTCCTGCGAAAAGCAAAAATGGGTTTAGGTAGATCTTTCTGTTGGTTGCCAGAATTCAAGATATGCCATGAAGAATTGATCACTTGGCGGAGTTAATTGTTGAAATTGGAGTGCTTAGTAACACAGACCAGTTTCTCCTGAGTATTTCTACTTTTGGGGGTCAACAGAATGTCTCGATTGTAATATTTGGCCCTTTTGTACGAATCCTTAATTATTCTATTAGGGTACCCCCTATTCCTCAGCTTGTTTTTTGAGGGTCTCTGCATGTTCTTCAAAGGATTGTATACACGTACAGTTCCTACGGAGACGCAGGAACTGACTGAAGGAGATGCTATCTTTTTGGCTGCGAGGGTGGTAGTTATGGTATTGGAGGAGGGTATTGCGGGCCGTAGGTTTAGTATATAGTGATACTTGAATCTGATCTTCAATGGCCTCTATCCAAATATACAGGAACTCAATTTTTTCTTTGCTTGTTTTAGAAATGAATTTCAAATGCGGATCGCAAAGATTGATCCAAAGAATAAATTCGGAGAGTTGCTCCTCAGGTCCCCTCCAAATAAAAAAGATGTCATCAATAAACCTATAATAGTGGGTGATATTCTCAGAGAAGGGTGCTACCTCGTTGTAAATGAACCTCTTCTCAAAAACCCCCATATACAGGTTGGCCATATTAGGGGCACAAGCGCCTCCCATACTGATGCCCAGTGTCTGTTTGTATATAGCTTGATCAAATTCAAAGTAGTTTTCATTTAGAACAGTAGCCAGACACTCAAGAATGAAAAGGTTCTCCAAGTTATTAGTACAATCAGTTAGAACACTTCTTACAGCCTCCAATGCTCCGGTAAGGGGTATATTAGAATATAAAGCCTCAATGTCCATTGAGACCAGGATGTCAGTGACAGGATTAAATTCAATACCCTCTATCTTGGTAATAAGGTCTCCAGTATCCCTAATAAATGCGGGTAGGTTGCTGACAAGGGGAGCCAGAAACACATCCACAAATATAGAGAGTGGTTCGGTAAGTGAACCAATGGTGGAGACTATAGGTCTAAACGGAGGCCTATCCAGGCTTTTATGTATTTCGGGGAGGCCATAAAGAATGGGGATCTGATAATGTTCTTTATTAAGATATTCGAATTCTTGAGTACAGATACTCCCAGTGTCTAAAGCTCTTCTGGTGATATCAAGGATATTATTCTTGATTCTTTGGTCAGGATAATTCATCACCCTGGTATAATTTTCAGGGACATTAAGCATATTATTAATTTCAGCTTTATATTGGTCACAGTCCATAATGACGATACCACCGCCCTTGTCACTCGGTTTGATCGTGATTTCCTTATTGTTAGCAAGTGTTTTCATGACTTGGTATTCGTCATAAGTCAGGTTATAGGGAGGTTTGGGTACAAATCGCATCATTTGTTTGATTTTCCTTTTGACAACTTTTTCAAAAATCGCTACCTCGGAGCCAAGCTCATCTAGACTAGGAGTAAAAATGGACTTAGGTTTCAGTCCCGATTTATTTTCTATTTCTCGTGCATCACGATTTTCAAAGAATCTATTGAGGCGAACTTTTCGGAAAAAGGATTGCAAATCTTGATTTAGTTCAAACTGATTGAGACCAGTGCTGGGTACAAATGAAAGGCCTCTCGCAAGGAGATCCTCAACATGGATATCCAGCCTGATCCCCGAAAGGTTGAAAATAGGGATGGGTTCAGCTTGGGGTGAGGGGTCTATTCTCTCCAGTATTGGTTCCGTCTGGTTTGGAGGAATTGTGGGGGGTTGTTTTCTGTGTGTTGGTATCGCCCCCTCTCCTGTGTTCTGTATCTCCCTCTCATGTTCCCCCGTCGGTTGCCTAAAAAACGGGAGTTTCTTCTCTGTCCCTCAAAGGCACCTCTTCTATTACCATAATTATCAAACGACCCATGGCTGTCTTCCCCTTCAGAGCCTGACGTATCTGAAAACGTTAAGATTCTCTTGCTGGACCAATATTGGTGATCAGGCTGATTGGTGTAGTCTCTGAAGCCATTGTAATAATGAGCTCCTAAATATGGATAGACTCTCTCCTCAGAGGAATATCTTATGTCTTTACGCAGTTTTTCAGTCTTTTTCTTGATGAGATAATCACTAAAAGAGCTCAATTCGGTGTTAATATCATCAAGTTTCCTTTTAGCCTCTTCTACTAGGTTATTTTTCTTCATAGTATCTTCTAACTCAGCGATTTCCTTCATAAGTACCTCAACTACTTCTCTGGCTGTCTCGATAATCAAAATCATGAGGTCTCTTGAGGATTTATTGGCTATAAGTGACCAACGTTCAAGAAACTTCCTTATTTCAATAAAGAGGCCTGGGATGTTTCTAATTCTAAGACCGTTGGGTATCACTCCCGCTTTCAGATATTCTATCATGAATTCCGCATTGGACTCCGTTCGTCTTGCTTTCTTTTTAAGGTTGAGTAGTCTAAACCACTCTTCATTTTCACCTTTGTTGGAAGGGGCCATGCCACCTGGTAAAGGATTATCACCTATTAGTCTAGCAAAGTCCTCATCGGAATACCCAAAAGTTTTGATTTTATCCATATAAACAACGAATTGTTATGGAAGAATGAATAGGTGTGACTCCTACAAATCTGTATGATAGTATGAGAAAAATAACATATAAAGTAAAAAACAAGATAATAGGAAACAACAGAGAAGGATAGGCAAAATAAATAAGAAGTAAAAATAATAAGAAAAATAAAAATAGAAATAGAAACTCTCCAGAAAAGAACTAGCAATCTGAATCTAAGGCACTTAAACCCTCACAGCAACGTGCCGGGAACTGAACAATGAGAACATTAGAGGGTCCCTGTACTAGTAAATAACGGGGTAAAGTAGCAGGGAATAAACAATTCAAAATACAAAGAAAACGTGTTTACTTCACTGGCCTTAAAATGTTTCCTGGAAGGAACATAAAGTATTGCCTCCCCAAGGATAGCACCCATTCCTACATGGAAACAACTAATAAACACAATTTGAACTGATGTAAAATGCAGTCTCATATAGCTAGCACTGAAAACAGCCTTCCTGGTTGCCATCATATCATTACAAAGGGTTAGCAAAATGCAGGCATTTATAACACATGAGCCATACCTACAAATCCACAAGGATAAGGTAGGAATGAGAAAAACATCTAGAGTTTGTACCAAAAGTGGTATCACAAAAGTGGTATCACATTTCCATGTTAACCAAACAATACACCAACATGCCTTCTTTCAACAACCCAAGAAAAAAGCTGAAAAAACCCTATGCACCCTATAAGTGAGACAGGCAATCGTGTATTGAAGACTAAACCTCTCGGAGAATATTTTTTCATATCCTTTGCACAAACAAGCAAGGGGTACCCAGGTACAAAGGGGACTAATTTTAGATGGATAGTGCAAACAATTCTACACTGCCACAAGACCACAGGAATAGTGCTAAAAGAGAGGCCAAGAGCCCACTCAACAAGGAAAAAGAGTAACCCTCACCTACTTAGGAATAGTGTTGTTATCTATACAGAGCCAAATGGTCTTTTGTACACACTTTCAGAAAACATAAATGTATGGACATTTAAGCCAATAAGGAGGCCCAGGTGGGAAAAAGTGTTAAAACACTTGTTACCAAATACACACTCAAACAAGATTCTGCTACAAAATCAGTGCACAGCATGTGAATCAGGTTCCTGCTTCCAAAAAAAAAGGTTACTTACCTGTAGGAGTAGTTTTGCGGATTGAAGAGTTTTCTGGATTCACATGTGAGCACCTCAGCATCCCAACGGAGGTGAATTAGCAAGCAATAATATATATATATATATATAGATAGATAGATAGATAGATAGATAGATAGATAGATAGATAGATAGATAGATAGATAGATAGATAGATAGATAGATAGATAGATAGATAGATAGATAGATAGATAGATAGATAGATAGATATATATATATATATATATATATATATATATATATATATATATATATATATATATATATATATATATATAATCAAAAATACAATGCAAAAGAAAGTAAACTAAATGTGCAAAGAAGTTGCCCAAAGGGAAAAAAGAATCGCAATATGGCAACCACATTGAATGGCTTCCGGGATATACGTCTGGTGTCATTGAAGTAGGGACATAGAACCAGATGGTCGTTTACAACACCCACACAAAAAAACAAGACTAGGAGACCATTTCGGACCAACCACTAGATGGCGGAATCATGCACAGCATTAACCTTTTTGTTTTCATACACTCAAATATATTTAAATCAAACGTGCACTTCATAGCACCATATTTCTTTTTTAGGTCGAGCCTAGCGCAGCGCACATGCGCTTCGCTAGGAGAAGGCCTTTTGGAATCACTTCAGACTTTCTGTAAACTCGTGCGGGTGGTTTTCCACACATGCTATTGGCCTTTGCGTGTGGCTTTCAAATTTGAAAGCACGAAATTGGCCGAAGGCGGTGAATGTCCCACCTTTTCTGAAAATTTCTACTCCCACAGCATTTAGCTGTCAGGAGCGAGCAGTGGCGTGCAGCGTGCCATCTGTTGTGGATCATGTTTCATTTCAAGACCTTGCAGCTTTCTTACAAGGCGCTTCCCCTCCACCCCGGCCAAGGGACAGACCCCACCGCCACAAGAGTGCATGCTTCTTTTCCAGCACTCGCATTCATGACAATAAGATACTTACATGGTGCATCCCCTCCACACTCGCATTTCATCTGTCAGCGCTCTCTTCCTGCACCGTTATCTTTGTATTGGTATGTTATTGTCAAGACATTTGCTGTACTCTGTAGTTGGCCTCTACAGTCTCCTCTTTTTCAGTACCATCTTAAAAATTGACCACACCTTTTAACATTAGCGTTTTTTCATCACTGTGGTGCGCACTTTCTTTCACACTTCGGCGCAGCTATGGTGCGTGCTACCTTTTACATCTCTGCATAGTGCAATGCTGTGGTGCGTGTTTCTTTTCCCCACATTGCTTTTGGTGCTCGCTCGATCCAGAGGCGTAACGCAGGCCCTTGCTGGCGGCTTAATTTGAGTCGGTGTCTGCCGGTGCACTCATGGGCACTTAATTATTAGCACTTGCTTTTTGTGCGTGCTTGCTGGCACCGGCTGCTAAATAATGCCTCTGCTTAGCTGTGGTGCGTGCTACCTTTCACATCTCTGCACAGTGTACAACTGCACCTTTTAACATTCACGTTTTTTCAGTACCGTGGTGCGCGCTTTCTTTCACACCTCTGCACAGCTGTGGTGCGTGCTAACTTTGACACCTCTGCACAGTGCACAGCTGTGGTGCATGCTTCCTTTTCCCCATTGCACAGTACACAGCTTAAAAATTGACCGCACATTTTAACATTCGTGTTTTTTCAGTACCGTGGTACGCGCTTCCTTTCACATCTCTGCCCAGCTGTGGTGCGTGCTACCTTTGACATCTCTGCACAGTGCACAGCTGTGGTGCGTGCTTCCTTTCCTCCCATTGCACATTACACAGCTGTGGCAAATGCTGCCTTTCACCCCACTGCACAGTAGTGGCGCGTGCTTCCTTTCACAACACTGCACAGTGCAGATATGTGGTGTGTGCCTCCTTTCACCCCAGTGCACAGCTGTGGTGCGTGCTTACTTTGACTTTTTTTTTTTTTAAACAATTTTTATTAGTTTGTCCCCAACAACAGCATCGTGAGGTCAGCGTTTCATACAGTAGGCCCGTGTAGGAGAACTAGGCAATTAACGACAATACAGGAGAAAGTAGTTCCGCAACAGTGCCATTCCTAACACCCCACCCTGCTCCCCCTCTACCCCCCCCCCCCCCCCCCCCCCTGTCAGTGTGCCCACAGCGGTCCCCCGCCCTGGTAATGCGTAGAGTGCCCCACGTAGCCAGGGAGCTGAACTCCGATTCATGGGATGAACCCCATCAGCGTTCTCAAAAGTACCAAAGGCTGCACTCTACCGCTCATAGGCATACCACCCCGGAGCTCGACCACCATGTACATCCTAATAAAGTTGCACAAACAGCGATTATTCTCGGAGAATATTCAAGCGGCCCCCTCCTGAGTAGTCTCCCCGGCAGTCCCAGCAGGTCCCACCACACTCCTCCCAGTCCGGGCCACTCGCGCCTGATTCCCACCCTCCTCTTCCTGTTCCCCCCCAGCGACGAAGCTCCTCCACCAAAGCCCCCCACGCCCTAGCAGCATCCTGCGCTTTGTCATTTGAAGCACGCCTGGCCAACTGTAGGCGAAGTGTCCCCTCAGTCCCCGCCCAAACCAGGAAGCTCGCCCTCCACCTCCGAATGCTCGGCCCCGTTCTTGCCTTCCAGTGCATGGTAAGTGCTTACTTTCACCTTATTGCAGATTGCACAGCTGTGGTGCGTGCTTCCTTTCACCCCACTGCACAGTGCACAGCTGTGGTGCATGTTTCCTTCACCCCACTGCATGTGCCCCCTCTATCACACCCACGTGATTCTCTAGTTTTTTGTTTAATAAACAAATTTCACACACAGATGCCCAGGTTTCCGATGTTCGCATTTGTGAACTCACTTGACCTTGCAGCTTTCCTTACAAGGCGCGTCTTCTCCACCCTGGCCGAGGGAGAAACTCCTCCGCCACAAGCTGCTGTGATAGTATGATATTATTCTTTTTTATTATTCCTAGCAACTTTGACACATTGCCATTATTGCCCTTTATTACACTATTTGTTAGTTTTTAAATCATCAGCAGCAACATTTGTGCTCCTGTGCTGCCCAGACGGTAAGCACACCAGTACTGCTACTGTAACTGGAGGCCGACCCACCACCCCTCCTACACTTCCAACAGACGGCTCTACAGTAAACAGTCTGTGTATTGTTTCTTATCGCTACGATTTATCTCCCTTCACTGGCTCCTCACCCGCCCCCTTCACTCTTCCCCTGTCTCCCTGTCTCCTCCCCGAGATTGGTGCAACAGATGTAAGTGTTTAGGCTCTGTTAATCTGCAGGAATGTTAATACCTTAAACAGGCCCACGCTGCCACTGTTTTTATTTTTCAGCTACACTGATTATATTGATATGCCAAAACCATCCAAACAGCCAACAAGGTGCCTACAATACAAAATAAAGGACATTAAAAGATGTTTTGTTTTTGGGAATATTGTTAAATAAAGAGTTTTCCGTGGGAGGCCTGCACACAGGGACAGTTCAGAAGGCCAGCACATTTCACTCTACAGGAGGCCTACAGATCAGCCACTGCGTAGCAGGCGTCCCTTGTATTACAGCTCCTTTGTGTGTGTGTGTGTTTGTGTGTGTAGTAGTCCAGGCTCTTGGGGCTCGCTCAATCCAGGGGCGTAATGCAGGCCCCCGCTGGGGCTTAATTTGAGCCGGTGTCTGCCGGTGTGCACATGGGCACTTAATTATTAGCAATTGCTTTTTGTGCGTGCTTGCTGGCACTGGCTGCTAAATAATGCCTCTGCGCAGCTGTGGTGCATGCTACCTTTCCCCCCATTGCACAGTACACACCACATTATCAACACAGCACCATTTTAGCATTAGCACAGCACCACCTCTACATCAGTGCACCACCACCAGTGCAACACCAGCTCAACGCCTGCACAGCCCCACACCAGCAGCAATTCAAAACCAGCGCAGCACCACTTCAGCATAAATACAGCAACACCTCAACACCAAACAAAAACATCACTTGGCACCATATAAGCACCAGTTCAGCTACACAACATCTGCATAACTCATCACCACAACATCACTTAGCACCACCTCAGCATCACTCAGTACCACCTATGTATCATTCAGCATCACATAAGCATCACCTCAGAATCAGAGCACCACCAATTAAGCATCACCTCTATATCATTCCGGATCACCTGAGCATCACCTCCGCCACTACTCACAACCACCTCAGCATCACTACACACTACAGTTTGGCATAAAAATTTGACATCTATTAATTCTCCACAAATAACTCTCCACTACTCCTATCTAATTAAAATACTATTTCACAACATCCACCCTCCCGTTGTTTATATCCCACACCTAGCAATAAAACTGTATCAAAAATTAATTACAACAAACAAGGAAACATTTACAGCATTGCATAAACAAGTAAACTAGGACACATTTTTTGTATTCATTTTGGTTTTTAGTTCAGTACTTCAGTTGTATTTAATGTTTTTTCAGTTAGATATAAGGTGACAAATAGTTATAACACTTTTTCTTATTATTATAACTTATACATTTTCAACATGCTGCACAACATTCACAATGCTCTACAACACATATTAAAAACGTTAACAAAGCCTATAGCTTTGTCTAAACACTTATAACACCCCAAAGGCGAGACCTATTGGCTATGTCAATGCTTGTCTATTGTTAGTGAGAAACCTCCAGTGCCCCACCCAGTGATAGGGCTTCCAATACTTATTTAGGCACATATAATGGGTGGGAGATGCCCTACATGGCTCAGGAACTTCCTTAGTCTTGCCCCAATTTTTATTCTATAGCACTCACTTGGTGCACAGCCGTGGTTTTTGTTTTTCATCATTTGCAATTCACTATGGCCACAGAGGGATCAAGGGCATTAGCTAATTACATAAACCTAGCCCAAAGGCTTGTGTTCTCACTAAATAGTCTTTTTCGTGAAACTTGTTTGGGAAATAAGAATGAGTTTACCAATTATTTTCTGTATTCTGATAGCGTGGTCTTTGCATCAGTTATATAATGTGTATCAAATAGTGAATGATATTGAACAGTATCTAGCATTTCTGGCTGAAAGTTATCTTTATTTTTCCTGGGGAATTCCTGAATCTGCTGAAATGGCTATTACTGACCATCTCCCAGAAAATGACTCAAAGTTTTTGTATAGCAGTCACCAGGGACAATTCAAATTTTTTATGAAAGTGGTATGCGAGTCCATCCAGCCCAGGCGCTTTACGTAAGCAAATCTGTTTAATGGTCTATTTCTGAAATCTCAGTTGATCTTCTCAAGTAATCTCAATCATCATCGAATGTTGTGATGTTTATTCTGTCAAGATATATATCTATCTTAGTTTGAGCATCAATAACTTTTCCCTATAGAAGTCTTTCACAATCCAAATTATATCTTAATCATTTATTTTTATTTTTTTTATTTTTTTTACTGTTGCAATATTAAGTATGAATATTTTTTATTTTTAAATATTTAGCCAGTATGTCGCCAGTTTTGTTTGCTACACAGAGAAGCCCTGCTTTTTCAGATAGAACTCCAGAAACTGTATTATTGGAAATAGCCATGTTATCATATTTTAGTGATTAGTTTCACATACACAGATGAAACAATTCAAGACCCTTAATTTCTTTTTGTAGGTTTTTTAATTGTGCTCTATTGTGTTCTTAATGATCAGAAATAGAGATACCTCTGATAGTAGCCCTCATGTCATTCCA
This sequence comes from Triturus cristatus, assembly GCF_964204655.1. Classification (NCBI taxonomy): domain Eukaryota; kingdom Metazoa; phylum Chordata; class Amphibia; order Caudata; family Salamandridae; genus Triturus; species Triturus cristatus. The sequence goes on along the minus strand of NC_140594.1, from coordinate 285,161,370 downwards.
TACAGATTCATAATCATTCACAGTAGCAGAGTTTTCTTTAAAGGAATAAAATACAGCGTCCCGAATTGTTGTTCACATAGTGTTGATTGATAAGTAGATTGTTATTCAATCTCCGTGTTTATTGGGGTGAAGCGGTTTTCACCAATTTCTGAATTACCTTAATACATAAGCGAAATGAGATGCATTGAGGTTCAATGAATGATTTCTTTATATTTTTCAGCAGTTCTTGAGTGACAAGTAAATAATACATGCCCCCACAGAATTCAGGGTAGTTCATTGGATCTGTCAATAAGAAATACCCAAACCTATCTCACCTCCAAATCTCCTTCCAAATTGAGAATTTTTTAATTGGCTGTCCTGGCTATTGATATGATAGCCCCATTTTTCTTATTGACTGCCTTCGTTAGGAGAATTTCATCCACCTGGCTTCTTTTGATTTGCATAATCTTTGTTTTGAAAGTGTGACTCCTGTAGAAGGGATTTGTCTCCTCTGTCTTTCATCCTCTTTCAAGAACTTCCTCCTCTTAACTGGGAGGCTTAACCCTTTAGCGTTAAAATATATTATATTGGGGAAACAAAATTCTCAAATGTTATGAGTGAATTATATACAAGATAAACAAAAGAAGAGATAATACATAAAAGTGGAAGACAGGTAAAAATGCATAATGAAAGTAAAACAAAAAAAAAAAAACATGACTCAAAACCTGTTCCCTCTACATTTCTGCCCTTATTCAGGACCCTAGTAGTGAGAAGAAGAGATCATCTTCTCCAAGCACCTTCCCTAATCCTTCCTTAATTCACTGCAGATTTGACCATTGTTACTAACCTAATCAATCAATCTGGGTTTGCATAGCGCAGCTACTCACACGTGAGGGTCTCAAGGCGGTGTTGCGTAGTGTGATTTCAAATGTTTGCTACAGCGTTCCTTAAACAATTTTGTATGTACTTCAAGTTGTAGCCCTACTCTGTTTTTCTGCCTGACTTTCCTGTTTTGTCCCTCTCATATCAGGGACGTCTGTCGTAAATGACCCTTCAGAGATTATGTACTGTATTCCATACCAGCCCATTAGCTCCAATCAAGTTTTTCTCCTCAGCCCTTATATCTTTCTTATTAATCCTCTTATCTGTCTCACTCAGTATCCCGTATGCGCTTATTCTCCTTGAGGTTATAAATTTGGCCTGAAGCTTTTAGGCGTGAGCCTTATTTAAGCTTCATTCAACTTTGTCCAATTGTGTATGAAAGTTCCTTGAGTTTTCTCTTCCTGAGGACTGACTTTCCATATCTTTCTCTTCCATCAGGCTATGTGCAAGCTATCCTCAGGAACTAATTGTACCTGCTTGGATTACTGACAAAGAATTGGAGAGTGTTGCCAGCTTCAGATCTTGGAAACGCATCCCAGCAGTGGTGTACAGGTGAGGGATTTGTCATTATATACTTTGTCACAGGAGAACATATATGGTCACATTCGTCTTAAGTTGCCACAAAAACTTAATACAGATAGTTCTGATTTTGAAACAAACACTACTGATAAGGAAAACATAATAAAGCTTGATATCTCCCTTCTCGTGGAATGTAGCAGGGATGTCAAATATAAAGAAAGATGATAATTTGCTCTGTTTTGTCAATCAAACCAAGATCTATGGTTTTCAGAACTGGGCCGTGGTTCCTCTTTCGAAAGGTTTCGGTAGCTACTTCTAAGCACTGATTTCAAACTTTGCGACTCCCCGCTGATTCTGTTCCTCTCAGAAGTGACGAGCAGGGTCACATATCATTATCGCCCATGTGCTTTTTAGTTCTTTCTTTCTGGTGGATACATCGGCCAGTGGATTCCTCACCTTGTGAATATCCCCTGCGCCAGCAACATTCAGAAACTTTTGTAGCAGTACACGTCGATGAGGTCGAAGACAACGTCACAGACACGGCTCTGCTCGCGACTCCGCTGACGTCACCGGCTCCATAAGAAGACCTCGTCAGCGTGATGACGTCCGTTCCCTTTTTTCCGCGCCGTCGACGCCAACGGTTTTCGGGACTCTCTCTGTAACTGCATTTGATACTTTGTTTTCTACTGGTTTCTCGCTCTCTTCTTGTCTTCAGCTGAAAATGTCGACGAAGAAGTCTGGTTTTAAGCCCTGCCGGGAGTGCGTAAAGCACATGTCCATAACGGATCCGCATGAAGACTGCATATGGTGTCTTTCATTGGACCACGATGTAGATGGGTGTTCTTCCTGTCGCAAGATGAGCTCCAAGGCTCTAAAGGAGAGGGAAGGCAAATTGTTCATTGCCAAGATGAAGAAGGAAAAAAGAGGCTGGAGAAGATCGAGATCGAGGTCGGCGTTTAAGTCGACTTCGGGACATGCTTCTAAGTCCAAGAAGCACAAGAAAAAGAAGAGGCATGGATCTCGACATCGCTCGGATAGGGATACGGCTCCGAGATAGACCTCGCCCTCCCGACGCCGTAAGGACTTTGTATCTCCTTCGCCTGTTCCTGATTCTCCTATTGGCCTGTTGTCACCTGTGGCTTCACCGGAGCATTCTCCGGCTCCGTCACAATCTCCGACACCGGCTCCATCTCCGGCTTCGTCTCTGGTTCCGATTAAGGAGCATCCAGCTTCGGCTCCGCTGGTTCCACAGTCTGCGCCGGTCGGCCTGAGGCCGGTGATGCCTCAGCCTGAGCCTTATCCATCGTTTCTAGGCCCAGGTCAGGATCCTATGCATTATCTTGATGCTATGTATGGGGTCTTCTCCAGAGCCTTGTTACCCCTCTTGTGCACCTTCGGGTCCTATGGGTCCTATGGCCTTCAGTTTGGGAGTTCCCCAAGCTCATCCTCAGGCTCCCTTCATGCCATTTTTCCCGGCAACGCCGTCTTGGCATCCACCGGCGCCGAGGACATCGTCTCCGCTCCCTTCTTCACCGGCGCCGACTCGACCTCGTTCGACGCCGGCTGGTCCTTTGGATCCGCGCTTGACGCCTGCTCCGGCGCCGTCGGATTCGGTCACGGCGCCGCCGACTTCTGCTGTGAGGATCAGGTCTAGGAGGGAGGCCCAAAGGGTACTGGAGGAACAGAGGTACCTGATGGAGGAAGTAGAAGAAGGTGAGCTGATGGAGTTGGACGATGTGTTTGATGAATTGAAGGAGGCTAGTGGCCTGGATTTATCGCCGGAATGGGAGATTACTCCTCCTGCTGATGCTCCTTCAAAGGATGTGGCTCCATACCATGCTGTTATTAAAAAGGCGGCTGAACTTCTAGATCTGCAGTTGCCATCTGCAGAGTTTAAGCCTAACATCCTGACAGAGGTTCTGAACTCTCCTTCTACTGCATCGGAGCCTTTGCTCCCTTTTAACAACGCCATTATAGAACCAGTAATGGAGGTATCTCTGCTCCTGCAGTTTCTAAAGTTATTGCTAGGAGGTATAGGACGGCTCCAGGGGACCCAGACTTTTTAACATCTCATCCATCTCCGGAGAGTCTGGTGGTTCAGACTGCCTGTTCCAGAAAATCAACAGGTGCTTTTCCTCAAGTTCCGAGTGACAGGGATGCGAAGAAATTGGACCAGTCGGCCAAGAAGGTATTATCTTCTGCCAGTATGGCCTTAAAATCGACGAATGCCACCTGTCTCTTGGGCCGATATATCCATGCTCTTATGGATTCAGCAAAGCAATTGGCCCCAAAGCTGTCAGAAGAGGATAGGATGAACTTTAATGAGGTCCTGTTGGATACCCAAGCGGCTGCACGTCAAGTAATCCAAAGCGGCTTGGATACAGCTGACTCAGTAGCAAGAATCATGGGTTCTTCTGTTGCCACAAGGAAGAGTGTGTGGCTCAAGTTTTCAGAGTTCTCCCCTGATGTGCAGTCAACGCTCCTGGACTTGCCTTTCGATGGCTCTGGACTTTTTTGGCAAGAAAGCGGATGCTGCGCTTGAAAGATTTAAGGAGAGTAAGGCCGCGGCTAAATCTTTGGGCCTTCAAACTCAGCCAAGGGGTTCGTTCAAGAGATACAGGGGCTTCGGAAGGTCAACCTTTCGTTCTTATAGACCGCCCCAGCAGCAGCAGCAAAACACTCTGTATAAGAGCTACAGAGGCAGAATCAGAGGTCGCACTCGAGGTCGAGCTCTCCTCCTCCTCTTTTTCCTCCTCCTCAGCCCCTCCCACCACTGCAAAGTAGCCCTAGATCCACCATTCTGGATCATGCTGGTTCTGTGGGGGGTGGGCTTACCCATTTTCTACAAGATTGGGAATCGGTTACTACAGATCTTTGGGTTCTAGATCTTGTAGAAAATGGGTACGCCCTTCCCTTTCGGGAATTCCCTCCAAACTACCCTCCTTGCCAAGGTGCTTGCTCGGAGGGCCACCTTCTTCTCCTGCAGGAGGAAGTCCTGACATTACTAAAAAAAAAAAAAAAGGTGTGATAGAGGTGGTTCCAGAGCGGGAAAGGGGTCAGGGATGCTACTCCCGGTATTTCCTGATTCCGTAAAAGGACGGCAGATTGCGTCCAATATTGGACCTCAGGATCTTGAATCTTTTTCTGAAGCAAGAGAAGTTCAAGTTGCTCACCCTTGCGCAGGTTCTTCAAGCACTGCATCAGGAGGACTGGGTGGTGTCGATCGATTTGTAAGATGCCTATTTCCACATCCCCATCCTGAAGTCGCACAGGAAGTATCTCCGGTTTACGAGTAGGGTCTCAACATTATCAGTTTGCGATCCTTCAGTTTGGTCTTACTACTGCACCTCGAGTCTTCACGAAGGTGATGGCAGTGGTGGCAGCCCATCTCAGAAGGTCGGGGATTTCAGTTTTCCCCTATCTGGACGACTGGCTGATCAAAGCTGAGTCGCCAGAGAAGGTGCTTCATCATCTGCAGGTTACAACTCAGCTGTTGTACAAATTGGGTTTTTCGATAAACGTGCCCAAATATCACCTGGTGCCCTCTCAGCGCAACCTGTTCGTAGGGGCGGTACTGGACACTACTGTGTGTCGGGCATTCCCACCTCCACAAAGGATTCTCGACATACAGGAAATGATTCCCTTGTTTTACAATGGAGCGGTCGTTCCTGTCCTGAAGGCCCTTCGCCTGCTCGGTCTGTTTGCTTCCTGCATTCTGTTGGTCAACCATGCACGCTGGCACATGAGGGCGCTCCAGTGGTGCCTCCACAGGCAGTGGTATCAGCACAAAGGAGATCTCCGGGAGTCTGTGAGGATCTCCAGAGAAGCTGCGGCGGATCTGTCTTGGTGGAGCGTGGAGGGCAGTCTGTCTCAAGGAAAGCCCTTCCATCTACCTCCATCGGTGGCCACAGTGATAACAGATGCATCCACTTTAGGGTGGGGTGCGCATCTGGGGGATCTGGAGATGAAGGGTCTTTGGTCTCCAGTGGAAAGGTTGCTTCACATTAACCTTCTGGAATTACGGGCGATACGTTTGGCGCTCAAGGCCTTCCTCCCTTCCCTTCGCGGTCAGTCAGTTCAAGTTCTGACGCACAACACTACTGCGATGTGGTATGTCAACAAGCAGGGAGGAGTGGGGTCGCTTTGTCTCTGCAGAGAGGCTCTGCGTCTCTGGTCCTGGGTTCAGGATCAGCAGATTTGTCTGATGGCAACTCATTTGGCCGGGGTTCTGAACGTTCGTGCAGACAGTCTGTCGGCAGTTCTCCGCCGACCACGAGTGGAGGCTTCATCTAGAGGTGGTTCTTCACGTTTTCCGGATGTGGGGAACCCCTCGGGTGGACCGGTTTGCCACTCACAAGAACGCTCACTGCCGGTCTTTCTGCAGTCTCCAGTATCCGATGCAGGGAACATTGGGGGATGCTTTTCAGTTGAGTTGGGGCACTCCTCTCCTTTACGCGTTTCCTCCCATACCCTTGATTCCTCGAGTTCTGAGGAATATTCGCCAAGACTGGGCCCAAGTCATATTGATCGCCCCGGATTGGCCAAGAAGGGTGTGGTATACAGATCCTCTCCACCTCTCCTCGTGCCCTCCGCCCCGTCTCCCTCTCAGGGCAGACCTCCTCTCTCAGATGGAGGGGCAGGTTCTACACCGCCACCTCTAGAGCTTATACCTTCATGCCTGGAGATTGAACGGGGCAACCTGAATTATTTTTCTCTCCCGCCAGATGTGGTAGATGTAATTTTGTCTGGCAGACGTCATTCCACCAAATCTATCTATTCCTATAGGTGGTCTAAATTTGTGCTCTGGTGTGGGGAGAAATCTATTGAGCCTTTGAGGGCTCGTTTATCTGACATTCTTCAGTTTGCCCTTTCTCTTGTTCAGCAAGGTTTTGCTGTAGCCACTGTAAAGGGATATCTTTCAGCCTTGTCGGCATTCCTTTGTTTGCCGGATCAACCATCATTGTTCAAATCGCCTATTGTTTTACGATTTCTAAAGGGTCTTACAAACAAGTTTCCTACTGCTCCTTTTATTGTGCCTCAATGGGACTTAAATCTTGTCTTAACTTACCTGATGGGTTCTCCCTTCGAACCTTTACGCAAGTGTCCCCTGAGACTGTTGTCTTTCAAAGCGGTTTTTCTCATTGCGATTACCTCGGCAAGGAGGGTAAGTGAGCATCAAGCTCTAAGTTCAAAACCCCCGTTCTTGACCATTCATGCTGAAAGAATGGTACTCGGGACCAGGGCTGCTTTTCTGCCTAAGGTGGTAACTCCTTTCCATCTGGGGCAATCCATTACCCTTCCTACCTTCAATCCTCCCCTTCATCCTTCCAAGGATGAGGAGCGGCTTCACCGTCTGGACCCTAAGAGGGCGGTGAGCTTCTACCTTGATAGGACAAAGGACTTTCGAGTGGACGACCAGCTCTTTGTGGGCTTTGTCGGCTGCAGGAAAGGCAGAGCGGTGCACAAGCGCACCCTTTCCAGATGGATTGTCTTGTGCATCAAGATATGCTACTCTTTGGCCGGTAAGGAACCTCCAGAGGGTTTAAGGGCTCATTCTACTAGAGCTAAGTCTTCCACGTCTGCTCTGTCTAGAGGTGTTCCTGTGGAGGACATTTATAGTGCGGCAACTTGGGCCTCCCTTCACACTTTCGCAAAGCATTACTGCTTGGATTCTGAGGTGAGGAGGGACGGACGTTTTGCTCGTTCCGTCCTTCAGAACTTTCTGGTATAGAAGGGTGGACACCCTCCTCCGGGAGTGGGACTGCTGTGGGAATCTTTTCACAAGGTGAGGAATCCACTGGCAGATGTATCCATCAGAAGAACAAGTTACTTACCTTCGGTAATGCTTTTTCTGGTGGATACAGTATCTGCCTGTGGATTCCTCACTGACCCACCCGCCTTCCTGTTGTCCACCCTTGTATACCTATAATTCTAATGATGATGTTTCAAAATGTATTTGTTATTGTCAAAGGCATTGTGTTATTTCTTTTGCCTTCCTATTTATTCTCCACACTGTGTGTGTTGCTTTGTATATTATGTACTGTGTATACTGTGTGTATATATTGCTGTCAGTCCGTCCGTGTGCCTCGAAGGCACGGAAAAAAGGGCAGAACTGACGTCATCACGCCGACTAGGTCTTCTTATGGAGCCGGTGACGTCAGCGGAGTCGCGAGCGAAGCCGGGTCTCTGTGACGTCGTCTTCGACCTCATCGGCGTGGACTGCTACAAAAGTTTCCGAATGCTGCTGGCGCAGGGGATATTCACAAGGTGAGGAATCCACAGGCAGATTCTGTATCCACCAGAAAAAGTGTTACCGTAGGTAAGTAACTTGTTCTTCCGTGCCTTGAGACGCGGATCTGGAGCTCCTTGCTCCTTTTTTTTATTTCTTTTTTTTGGTCAAAATTCTCAGCATTACAGTGCATTGCATATCAATCTCTAAGTCATGGTACACAGTGTCTATTGAAAAAATTATTTGCTGCTTGTCATAAGGTTATCAATTAACTGGGAATATTGTGTGAACATGGCACTGTAAGTACATATAACAACAAGTCAGCGTTTTCCTCCGAACCCACCCCATTCTCCCCAGCCCACCACCCTTGAACTAGTGGCACATGGGAATAGGATCTAGTTTTCGAGGATAGTTGTATCTATTGTTGGTCGATATATTGTCTGTAGAGAGGGTTCTCAATCCCCCAGTGATCTTCTTGGCTGGACAGTATTCGAATTGAAAGAGATGGAGAGCCCTTGTTCGGATTGGGCATGCACACAAAGGGACACCTTTGGAGAGATATGTGACCAGCTAGCCCCAGGTATGTTCAGTTTTTAATGTTGTCTGAGAGAATGTCTGCCATGCGCTACATCGTGAGAGTCTGCCATAGTCGAGTGTGCCATTGTGTCAAAGAGGGTGCTTCTTTCCATTCCAGGTAGCAGCCAACAACATTTTTACAGCGCTAAGCCGTAGCCAAAGTATAGACCAATCACCCACGGTCTGGTGCTTGAGGGTGTGATCGCACAGTCTTAAGAGTGTTAAGCCTGGGTCATCCAGGATTGGGTATCCCAGAATGTCTTTGATCTGGGCTAGTATTTCCGTCCAAAATGGACGAATTGTAGGGCAATCCCGCTAGATGTGCCTAAACTCACCCAGTATTCCACAGCCCCTCCAGCACAAGTCTGAGGTGTTGGGGCAGATTCTCCGCAGTTTGGTAGTATACAGGTACCAATCATAGAGTACTTTATAGTGGGCCTCTCTTATCCGCATTGAGAGATTGAACCTAGGTATGTCTCTCCAGAGCCTGCCCCACTGTTTCAGAAATGGAATGCCCAAGTACCTGCTCCCATAAAGCCATAAGTTGTGGTGAAGGGGTAGTGAGAGTGGAGAGTAGTAAGCAGAAAAGGAAATAAATACCTCCCCCAATGGGTTTAAGGTCTCTAGTGGCTGCCTCACGAATGTCAGGGCGAAGGACCCAGTGTCTGAGTTTGGTGTAGTGATAGTGTTCTGACGCTGGAAGGTGGAATTCTCTTTGGCAGTGCTCGAAGGTGAGGCTATCCCAGTTGTGGAAGAGATCTGAAATTGTAAGACAACCTCCTTCCCTTCATGCGTCAACAGGTCCCGGTTGCAATGCTGGGGGGAATGTTGTATGTAATTAATCAGTGTAAATGGGGAGGGAAAGGCGGTCCATGCGGCATTTCTGTTGATCTTATCCCACACTCTAAGGGAAGTTTTTGTAGGCGTGCTAAGGTACACATTGAGCGAACAGTCTGCTATGGACTTCCACATAAGATCTCGGATACATCTTCTGGTCACCGCCCTAGCCATGTGGAGCCAGTGTTTGTCAGACTCTCATTCCAACCAGTCTGCAATCACTCTTAGTTGAGACGCACTTTAATGTAAAGATAGAGATCTGGTAGTGCTAGCCCAGCAGAACTCCTCGGAAGTTGGAGCCGTTTGTATCAAAGACTGTAAGGCGGGGAGGAACCCGTGATCTAGCTTGATTGGCAGACCTTGAAAAAGATACAAGAGTCTAGGCAGGACATTCATTTTAAAAACATATTAGCGCCCCAGCCATGAGATGTACATGAGTGCGCATCTGCGAAATTCCTACCAGAGTTTTTAGAGAAGCATTGGACATTTTGCTTTAAAAAGACCTGAGATTTTGCGAGTGATCTTGATGCCAAGGTATATGATAACTTTTTTTAGCCCATTGGAAAGGAGTAGTTGCCACCAGCGCTTCCATTTCACATTGCAGCAAAGTGAGATTGAGCAGCTATGATTTTAGTTAGGTTAATATGGAAGCCCAACACCCATTCAAGAGTTCCATTTGTGGTGCTTAGGTCTGTCTTGGGGAGGTTACGGTCATCAGCCTGTAATCAGCCATCAGGGAAATTTTGTGTTCGTCTGTGCCAACAGATATTTCCTGGACGGAGGGTGACCCATGTATTTACGAAGCGAAAGGCTCAATACTAAGGGCAAATAGTGGGGGTGAAAGGGGACAGCTCTGTCTTGTTCCCCTACCTAGATTAAATAATTCTGAACCTACCCCATTATTCAAAGTAAGGAATAAGAATGGCCAATCCACCTGGTCAAAGGTTTTCTCAGCCTCCAGTGCCAGTAGGGCATCCGGAATCAATTATTTTTGTAGCTTTTCCAACCAGGTGGATCACCCTCTGGAGATTATCATGAGTGTGCCTGCCTTTAATGAAGCCTGATGTCAAGTCTAGTGCCTATACTCTTTGCGTATAGCTTAGCGTCCAGATTAAGTAGTCCTATCGGCCAATAGGAGCCACAGTGTTGTGGATCTTTCCCTGGTTTAATAATGACTGAAATGAGCCCTTCACTCATTGAGGGGATAACTGCCATTGAGGTTACCACTGAGTTTAAAAGTGCCACTAGGTGTGCAAGAAGCTCACAACCAAAAGTCTTGGGTATTTGTGGAGTATAAGGCATGCTATTGCTCTACTGACTGCCCCCTCGTTTATGGGCTCTTGTAACTGATCATTCTGGGCCGCTGATACCTTTGGGAGTTCCACTCCCTCTAGATAATCGATTTGCTCTGTCTCGCTGTGTCTCTCAGCGGTATAAAGAGGATTATAAAAGTGTCTGAAGGTTTCGGCCTTCTCTGGATCAGAGATTGCCAAGTCTCCCCGATTCCCATCTAATTATTCCTATATATTCCCCCTCCTTCTTAACCCGTAATTGTCTAGCGAGCTGAGACCCTGCCTTGTTACCTTGGTCTTATTGCGTGCGTTTTAGTCGTAGAGGGGGTAAGTTCAGCCCTATTATAAATGGCATTAAGCTTGCCTCTGGAGGCAGTGACTTTTCGATGGAGGGGTAGAATTGAGTTTTCCTTATGTGCATGTTGGAGTTCAGCCTCCGAAGTTAGTTGTTCCCGGGTACTTTGTTTAATGTAGATGTCAGTGCGATGTATTTGCTGCGCAGCACCGCCTTCAAGGAATCCTGATTGTTGGCAGGCGTTGGTGTCGTGTGGATCAAATTCCCTAATGGATTTCTGCAGTTCCTCTCGCAATAACCTGTCACCCATGAGGAACCCGGGAAAAACACAGCTATGATACTTCGAGGCTCTACGACTGGGGCGTGATCAGAGATAGTGATCTGGTGAAACAAGACTGTTTGCAGTGCTGAGAAGAGAGCCTGACTGATAAACACATAATCTAGAGTAGGTGCGGCGTGACTGTGAGAAATAAATGTAGTCATGGCTAGTGGAGTGAAGAGTACGCCAGGCGTCTGAGGCCCATTGAGCTAAACTCCTGCTGCAGTGCTTTCGAGAAAATTACTTTGTATGCTCTGTGTGTCTGTGTACTATCTATCCCAGCTTCCCTGGTGAGGTTGAAATCTCCCATCAGAAAGATTTCCCCTTACTCAAACCCACCCAACATCGACACTGTTGAGCACAGAAATTACGCTTCAATTTCAATTTCAATTTATTTTATTATGTTTTGGCACTCCAAAGAGGGCCACACAAACAAAATACACAAAATACATGTACATATTCCGTCATAAGAAAAAAAAAAGGTAAATAGTTACAACACTCTCCATTAAAAAGGACATACTACGACACAATCCTCCTTATTTCATCAATAAATATCTAAAAAACCTTTAAAAAAGTTAAAAATATTGAAGCAAAACATTTCATTGGGAGGAGTATATAAAGCCTTTAAAAAAGAATTCGCATCAAGAATTCCCAATTGTAAACAAATTGATCGTAGCCACTTTAAACGAAGTGAGCGCAATGCAGGACAAATAAACAATACATGAGTACAATCCTGTGCAGACATATTACAAAAATTACATAGGGGTTAAGACCCATACCATTTAGCCAAGAGAGAATTAAGCGGCAATAGATCTTGCCTCAAAAGAAACCAAAATCTCCGAATACCGTGTGATAAATTCCAAAATACATAAGGTTGAGCAAGCTTCCTAGAATATGTGTTAAACAGAAGGACGCTTCGCTTCTTGGCTGTCATGGATTCTTTATCCCTCATGAAGCAAAGAGTCCAGGAAGCCTATTTCAAAAGAGACTTTAGTTGGGAAGGAGAAATAGTAAAAATAGAACTCTCATCTAATTCAAGGAGTGCCACAGCCTTTCTGAAATTCTTAACAATTTGAGAGTGCTCTTTAAAACTTCCCAATAATTCTCTCTTGAGAAGGGATCTCAGAGTCCCCATTTCTCCTCTGGCGAGGCTGGCGACCCAACGTACTAATGCAGACAGGCCCTGTACCCAACTGCTACGCAGACCAAATTCAAGTCTAAGAGCAGCTGTAGAGCAAGCAGAATTCAGAGTGGTTAAAGACCTTAATAATTTTCCTTCAATCATATGAAGGAAGCCCCAGCTTTTTAAATCGACCAATTCTATTCCATATAGGAGGGTAGAAGGGATTTTTGCCTTATAAACCTCTAGTAAAAAAGCAAAGTGTCTTCTCCCTGTGGCGGAATAAAGAGCACTCAAGCTTTTGCCTTGAGACAGGGCTTTACGAGAGTTGTTATCAATGTGCTGCCTCTCGCTCATGTTTGCAGAAACAATTCTTCCTAAAAAGGTATATGATGTAACCACTTCCAATTTCTGCCCACCTACTGACCAGCCATAATTCTCAGATTTAGATTTTTTCCTCCCTGTAATGCACATAATTTTACTTTTTGAGGCATTTATCCTCAAGAAGTGGGACTCAGCAAAATCATGTAAAGCCTGCAGACGATTAGCTAAACCTTTAGGAGTTAGATCTAGGATTAAAATATCGTCAGCATATAAAAGGCAGGCTATAGGATAACCCCCCACTACCGGGGCTATGCCAACACAAGATGCAAGCGAAGTTGGAAGATCAGCAATATACAGGGAGAACAGCAGAGGAGCCAGAAGACAACCTTGTTTTAAACCATTAGTGGAGGGAATAGCCCGCGAGAGGCCCCTTTCTCCACCCTGTAACACTCGACACCAAGTGTCCGAATGTAGAGATCGTACTAGGTCTAATAGAAGAGAGGGCATACCTAATATAGCTAACTTTCTCCACAGCAAAGGACGATCCACTTTGTCAAATGCTGTGGAGAAATCAATAAAAGCCGCATAGACTCCTCCGCCCCGAACTCTTACATATTTATCCAGGATAACCTGCAGGGCTGTAAGGTTATCCAAAGTACTATGCCCTTTGCGGAAGCCCGTTTGTTCAAGAGGTAAAATCTGGTTCGCCTCAACCCAATCAGTAATTAGAGCTAGAAGGCATTTGGAAAAAACTTTTCCAATAGCATCAAGAAGGGCTATCTGACGATAGTTCATTGGGTTATTCCTATCGCCCTTCTTGAACAGGGGAACCAAAATGCTCCCCTTCCAAGAGGATGGCACAATCTTACTGGAAAAGCAAGCTCTAAATAGAGGAAAAATAATCTTACTCCATAAAACAGGGTCTAACTTTAGTATCGAAATGGGAAGTTCATCGGGCCCCATAGCTCCAGAGGAACGTATCCTTAATGGCCATTTCAATGGTTTTCTCTGAGGGGGCTTCAATAGGAAGCTCAGCATCTCTAGGAGCTCCTAAGGAGCATTCACATTCAAATGCTACGCCATTCCCAGCATAAAGGTCGGAGATAAATGACGCCCATAACAATTCAGCAATAGGAATAGGATGAGGGCTAACTCTAACTCCACAACCCTCTCCAATGAGAGACCAAAATTTTCTAACAGTACCATGAACAACCGCCTCCCGTAAACTTATCCAAAGAGAATCCTCTTTTTCCTTTTTAAGTTTCTTCTTAATGCGACTTCTCCTTCTTTTTAACAGATATATTTTGTTTTTTAATTCAATAGATCTGCACAGAAATTGTTCCCGCACTAACCTATTTATTGCCTTATTTAAAGGGATCAAAGAACTGGGAACAAAGGTCCTTTTTTCAGAAAAAGTGGATCTATTAGCAACACGAATAACCTCCTTCATGAAGTTCTCAAAATGAGTCAGTTCAGAACCCTGCCAATCATTCAATTCTAGGATAGTTTTTCCTAAAATACACTTCAGGCCCTTCCTGGCTTTAAAATTCCAAAAACATCTTCCAGTATTCTTATGAAAATTAACTATATCGCTACTAAGATACCATGAGTCTGAATTTGGAAAAAATAAAGACAAATTTATAGTAATCACCTTGTGATCACTAAATAATGTCGGTAAGACTACCAAATCTTTTACAGACGAAAAGATATCATAGTCAATGATTACATAATCCAAGATTGACTGGCTGAAGGGGGATCTTTGAGTATAATTAGCAGGAAAATCAGAAGGGAGCCTACCATTCACTATTATCCCCTCAGTTGCAGAAAGTTCTTCCAATAACAACTTCCCTCTTTTATTAGTTTCTTTACATTTATTTCTAAATAACTCTAAACTAGAGTTAGAAACCTTACAATTAAAATCACCAACTAACAGCACATGGGGGGGTGTATCTAGCTCTTTAAGCTGTTTAATGTAAGAAAAGACTTGCTTCAATAAAATATTAAAACATTCATCTGGGGGAATATATACATTTATTATAACTAATGAAGTATTGGTACCCCTACTTGTTAGCGAGCAGAGGGTCACTGCCCGAAAGAGGTTCTTTGGGTCAACATAGTGTGTAAAATTCCATTTCAAACTATTTGACAAGAGGCACGCAAGACCACCTTTTGCATGCCCTTTCTTTGATGGTAATGCCCTTGCCTCGAGGACAAAATAATCTTTCCCTGCACATAATCTACTAGGACACCAGGTCTCTTGGAGGCAAATAATACTAGCTTTCATGGAGAATAAATATTGAAGTTTCTCGGGATTATTATGTATCCCGGCAGCATTCCAGGAGATAACTTTTAAACTGTTGCTAAAGATGTTGAAAGAGCTTAGGATTGTCTAAGGTTTTAGTAGACAAAACCCCTGGCAACCAATTCCACTGAAAATTATCTTTGTTTGGGGGAATATTCTGGGTAAGCGAAACTAACTTTACCTGCGTCACCCGGCGTGTATTTTTCGAAACAGAGATCTTTAATTCATCATATAGGGTAGAGAGAGTATCTTGACCATTGCCCTGCTGAGAGAGTCTATTAAGAGGGAAACAATTTCTCCCAAAGGAGAGAACAGGTAAAACATCAATTCCCCTACACTGAAAGCTCTCCGCCTGTTGCAAAATAAGATTTAGTATAAGTTTAGAGTAGAACTTTACCCTAACAAAGGGAGCGGATGCTGTTCCTAATATAGAAACTAAGTCAATATCATTAGATTGAATTAATTTTAGGCTCTCAATTTCCTTAAAATATTTGAGTAGCCATGCTCTATTTAGGTGTAAGTCCGAATCAAATAAGGGTAAAAAATCTACTGTAAATGTGTCAACAAAGACTTCAGGCATTTTTGAGGGCAAATGCTGGGGCCGTACCTCTCCAACATCCGGAGCAGGAAAAACGGGGGCACAAAGATCAAGGGCTACAGACCGCAAGGGGACCAGCCCAGGCAATTCTACCTCGGGCAAAGGGGTTGGCCAACTCCCTACATCCGGTGGAGGACCATTCCCAGGGCAATCAGAAGTGGTTTCTGTGCCCGGGACTGAGGGCTTTAAGATATCAGAAGAATGGGAAACCACCTCCTTGCCCACCGATTCTCCGGTCATTTGGACCTTAAAGTCTAAAACCTGAGAATCCTCAAAAATGATTTGTTTCTGCTTTTTCTTTCTGAATCTACGGATTGGTTTCCTCTTTTTTCCTAAATTCTTTCTTTGTTTTCTAATTTTTCCCTTTTCACCCCCCCCTAAACCCTTTGATTCAGGTATAAAAATTGGAAATAGTTCTTTTTCAGCTTTTGGAGCAGCAATCTCAACGCTTTCTTCTTCAATTTCAAGGTCGCAGAGCTTTGCACAATTAGATACAGGTAAAATGGGAGCTACAAGGGGCTTATTTTTGGGGGTATCCACGAGTTTATTTTGGATTGAGTTTTCATTTTCATTTAAGAGCACACTACCCAACTCATGCCCCTGAAGGCTTACTTTAGGAACTACATCAAGAACCTTTTCCGGAGCTTTTAACAATAAAGCTTTTAATATCTGGGTAACAGATTCCAGAATGCAATCGGAACTTCCCACAAATTTACTCAATAACTGTAGGATGGATGCCAGCAAATGTTCCAATGCAATCAAGGATTCAGAAATCGTTTTTTCCACTTTATCATAACCGAGCAAACCCTTATGACCAGTGTCAGATAAATTAAGCAGTGGACTCATGGAAAAATTAGACTGAGAAAAAATATCTGGCGATTTTAGGGAGGGGGTACTACTAAAAAGAAAAAGACCAGAAGAAGAAACACCAGTCGGGGGTTTAATCACTTCACGTAAGTTCAAAGGACCGTCAGCTAAGTATCGACCACAAAGCTCCAGGTCAATACTTGACAATTGAGAATCACCCTTACTGTCCGTCATTAATTGTGAACCTCTAATGGGATCAGTAAGAGGAAGCTCTGTAGAGATGACGGGCACATTGGTTTGCTGCTCAATCTTGGGATAAAAAGAAACATCCCCATTATTTCCTGACCTATCAGGAGGCAATGGGAAGGGGTCTTCGGAAGGCGGGATATCTGATTGATCTTTTTTCCCCCTACTAGAAACCGTCTTCTCCCAAAATTGAGGCAACAGGGATTGACCCTTTAATAGCGAGTTACTGGAAGATCTGTTACTAGGGGAAGTGGGTTTTGACAACATACAAGCCCTATCCCCTAATACTCTCCCCGAACGTAGTTTTTTGGCCGACATCTTTATACAACAAAGTACTATAACCCCAAATGAATACAATAAATATATGTTAAATTAAAAGAAGATGAAATATTTGAAGGAAAGTAACGAAGAGTTCCTGATCAACAGGAGAATGTGCACACCATAAATATATAATGCAAGTAATGAATAGATTTTAAAACAGCGACGATAAATGAATAGGCCCAGTCCAGTCTCCTCGAGCCTCTGAGGGCCACAGAGGGCCCGCCCTTTGCCCGGGCTTAGCCCGGCGCTGCCCGCGCGCGGTCCCGCGATGCGGGGGGCGCTGGTATTTTTGAAGCGCCTTCTGGCGCGAAACGCTGGGTGTCCGCCTCCGCCTCCGGAAGGCACAGCAAAGGAGGCTGGGAAGTGTAGTTCAGGTGCGTCTCCACGCACAGCAGACAGGAACGACCAGCCCCCTGAAAGCGCTGCAGGTAAGGGACACTCTGCCAACAGAAACGATTATATAGGCGCGCTGAGAAACCCGCTCTGCCGGGGGCGCTGGAATTTTTGAAGCGCCTTCTGGCGCGAAACGCTGGGTGTCCGCCTCCGCAAGGCACAGCAAAGGAGGCTGGGAAGTGTAGTTCAGGTGTGTCTCCACGCACAGCAGACAGGAAGGACCAGCCCCCTGAAAGCGCTGCAGGTAAGGGACACTCTGCCAACAGAAACGATTGTATAGGCGAGCCGAGAAACCCGCTCTGCCGGGGGCGCTGGAATTTTTGAAGCGCCTTCTGGCGCGAAACGCTGGGTGTCCGCCTCCGCCTCCGGAAGGCACAGCAAAGGAGGCTGGGAAGTGTAGTTCAGGTGCGTCTCCACGCACAGCAGACAGGAACGACCAGCCCCCTGAAAGCGCTGCAGGTAAGGGACACTCTGCCAACAGAAACGATTGTATAGGCGAGCTGAGAAACCCGCTCTGGCGGGGGCGCTGGAATTTTTGAAGCGCCTTCTGGCGCGAAACGCTGGGTGTCCGCCTCCGCCTCCGGAAGGCACAGCAAAGGAGGCTGGGAAGTGTAGTTCAGGTGCGTCTCCACGCACAGCAGACAGGAACGACCAGCCCCCTGAAAGCGCTGCAGGTAAGGGACACTCTGCCAACAGAAACGATTGTATAGGCGAGCTGAGAAATTACGCTTGATTTGAGTTGGGGGCATAGTTGGACGTGAATGTGCACATGCGGTTATGTATTCGACCTTGGACCATAACCTCCCTCCTTTATCAGTTTTGCATCCTTCGTGATTTTCAGAGAGGAATGAAAAAAGAGGGCTAAACCATTAACTTTAGTGGGGGCGTAGGATTTGCACATCACTGGATAAGCCCTGTGACGCAGTCTGCGCTCATCCGCTCTTTGCAGGTGGGTCACTTATATTGCCACTACGTCATGTCGGTTGTAGAGTAGACATTTCCACAATTTGTAATGTTTGGCAGGTGAGTTAAGCCCTTTGATGTTCCAGGTAAGTGTAGTGATAATCATTATTAGTCACTAAGTGGGGACACCAGCTGTGGTGACTTGGGGTAAGTCATGATCAGTAAGAGCCCTCCCCATCAGTCCCCCCATTCCCGACTTTCTGCGTACGGATGCCTATCCTTAACTATTCCCATGTGCCAATAAACAATTAAACATAAACCCCAAAACAGAACCCCTAACATGAACAATTGGGGATTGGATTCCCCAAAAGGGCATCTTCTCGCTAGAGAAGTGTATAGTAGAAGACGTATAGGTCAATAGCCGCTACAGCAAGCTAAAAGTATCATAGAAAAGTCTAAGCATGTTATAATTTGCTAGCATATTTATAATGACTTTGTATAAAGAGAGGTACATCCCAGATGTCGTGTAGACATCTTGTATGAATATCATACCCTAAGGAGAAACAGCGAGAATAATCAAAACATCAAATCGTGTTATTGCCTTTAAAAAGAAGGGTAGGGTTAATGGCATAGTATCTGTTTCTACTCATCCTGTGAATGTACTAGGTGAGAGATTATTTAGGAACAGCTCATTGTTTCTGTTGCAAGAGGGGGCGAGACTGTGAAGGTCATTGTCCTCTGTCACCACTCTCCATTGTATTCTCTGAAGGTCTCACTTTGTCATCTCCATCAAGTTGTGTATCTGAGAGCAGAAGTCCCAGCACATTTGCCGATTCAGGGAGAGTGGAGACATGATGATTCTTGTTTTGGAAGATGAAAGCAAGGCCAAACTGATAGGTAATACGGTATTTTATATTGTCCTTCCTTACTTTGTCTGTAATGGTATGGAACTTGTGAAGGCGTGTCAGGATGGAAGGAGCGATATCGTGGAAGAGAGAACATCTGGCGCCTTTAAAGGAGATGTCCTCAGACTTCTGCGGTGCCTGGAAAATCGCTTCCTTCATTGTAAAGGAGCGGAGCCTGGCCAGGACATCACATGGACATTTGCTGCCTCCAGGACTTGGTGGCCCCACCCGATGAACTCTGTAGATCTTGATTTTCGTGCCGGAGGAGCTTAGTAGTACCGAGAACAAACAAGTGACAAATACCTCCAAGTCCGGACCTTCCGCACTCGCTTTGTTATTGTGTAGACTAATGTCTCTCTGGGATCTATCTAAGTTGGTACGTGCAGGCGAGAGGAGGAGTATCCCTAAGCTGGGACTATTCAGGTTCTCTGCAAGAGCTGCAAGTATCCCGGTCATTAGAATACAGTGAGTTATGTTCTTCATTTCCTTCCATTCTGGTTTTCACTGCTGGTGTCATATTCTTATGTGAGTTAGGACTGTTTGTTGCTAGGCCTTGTGCAGATGGGGTGGATACTATTTCAGCTGTGAATTGCCACATCCCATTTCTCATGATAAGCCTTACCAAACCATCATGTCGCTGTGTGCTTTATTCAGTTCCTCCTTCCTGTTCAAAGTGAGTGCTCATTAAGTGAGTCCCGTTATATGGCTTCAGAGCCCAGAGTGATCCCCTCCAAACGTGCAGGATGTAGCCTCATAGGCAATAGAATGCCCTTGCAGATTCTAATGTGAACCCAACCAAGCACAGGCCATGGTGCACAACATGGCATGCAATGGTTGCAGCGTGTTGTGCAGGAGTCCCAGGCGGCAAGGTCCCCTAATCATGCTATCCTCCCTCGTGAGGCATGGAGGTAGCACTTAGCGGTTATTTCAGGGCCTCACAAACTAAGTCCTGCGATGTCACCTTGCTGTGCCATATTGGGGTTAGGCAGTCTGGGGAAAAGCTGCTCCGCAGTATTTCTAATAAGAGGCATCAGTCTCAAAAATGAATTTCTGCCCACTTGACCTCCCCTTCTCATCTGCTTCTGGGCATACGGGGTGGCTTCACTCATCGTCGTCCCAAGCCAATGTCACTCACGGTAGGCCTTTCCTAGTGGATCCGCTATTTTAGATCCAGCTTGGCCCAGTCTAATCCAGAACCATCGCCGTCCAGTCCGTAAGTGTCCACCTGACCCTGTAATCTTTTCTCATAGAGGCGTCACTGGAACCTTCAATGGGAGACCCCCACCTCCGAGAACCCGCTCCAGGTGTTGAGTCGGCCTCTCCACTATAAGAGCGGCATGGCTCCTTCACACTGGTACAGCTGTCTCTTGGCGCTATATTCAGAGCCTTGGTGAGTACTTATGTATGTCCCCGTTGCCCAACTTCCCGTGCCAGTCCAGCCTGAGATGGTCCGGCTAGGATTCTTGCCGCCGTCGGTGTCTGAATCCAGTTGTAAGGCGTGGCAACCCGCAGCACGGGCCTCTTTGTGCCCCTATTCTGCTCCTAGGCCGCCCACAATCCTTCATCATCCAGCCATCTGGGGGGAAGATCACGCCTTCCATGGAGGGCCTTCCCTGTCTGGATGTAGTTATCACTCGTTGTGTCGCATAAGAAGTCCAAAAGCACACGTATATTGTGTTTTTGCTCTTGACTTGCAGCAGAATTTCTGCTAGTGTGCAAGGGAACATATTACCCCCCAACACCACAGGGATCGAACATGCGCAAGAAGATGTCTGTGATAGATCACCATGAGGTATGTTTCTTGTGTTTAGTTTTGGCACAAGACTCCAAGGTCTGCGACAACTGCACCCAGATAAAATCGAAAGTCATCCGAGAATGCACGACAAACCTCTGTGTGACAAAACACTGAAGTATCCACGCAAGTCCAGCTCCCGGTCAAAGTCAAGACTGCATACCCACTCCTGAAGTCATTCCCTCACCAGGTTTTCTTTGGGGTCAGAGTCTTTGGGTAAGCCCAAGAAGAAATGCAAGAAGTCCAAGTGGAACTTCTCCCCTTCCTGCCTCTCTCATTCTGTCGAGAAGACACAAGGGCATCACCGTACCTCCAGGTCTTGCTCTAATTCCAACGATGAGCCGATTCCAACGTTGGTCCAGATGCATCATGAGCTTCTGGTCCACTCCCCCACCATGAAGGTAAAAGCAACTGTTTTTACATAGGTCCTTCAGTCTGGCTAGGCACCGACCAAACTGCTCCTACCCTTTAATTAGGCCTTCACTGATGGGCTCTTGAACATGAGGCCAAAGCCATGTGTGCCTTCTAGTCAATTGCCAGGTCGCTTGCTGCCATAGACCACTGTCAGGCGACCCTACGTTTTTAACCCAGCATTCCTGAGACTTTGATGTGCAGGCATCCACCAGCAGAGTAAATCCTAAAGTCTTTTCGACGACTCCTGACAGAGGGTCCAAACATATGGAAACATCAGGCTTCCTTGCCCAAATCAATCAGGATGGTCAGGATGCAGCCAAGTTTGTATCCGCTCGAACCTAGATCTCTCTCATTGTCAAGACAGGACCATTGGGATATGTGTGGTGCTCTTGCTCCTTGCATGGATAAGGTTCAAAAGCTTCTCAGGTGAAGTTCAGGAGTCCCTATTGGAAATGTCCTTCAATTAACCCATACTGTGTGGTGAAAAGGCTGATTTGGCCCTGGAGTGTTTAAGCGAGCAAAGCCATATCACCCTTAATGGGCCTTTCAGCACCAGTCCAGCAATCCCCTGAACGGTTTTGATGCCTGTTTGGGAGCTTGGTGTATCAAAAGCTTTGGGCCGTGCCACCCACACAAAAGGGCCTTCCAGTCCTTTTGAGGTGAGGGTCCTGAGCCCAACAGATCACAAATAGGCCATCAGGGGCAGCATATGTCACACCCCCTCCTCTCAAGCAGCAACTTCAAAACTTCTTTGGTGCACCCTTAGTGATACACAGCCATCTGATAGGGGTGGCAGAGCATCACATCCGACAGATGAACCCTCTAAATTGTCCAACGGAACTATGCCTTGCATTCCTTTTTGACCCATTACTCCTCTCACCTACATCAGAGCAGCTTTCGGAGGACCATCCTTTTTGTGCATGAAAGTGCATGCTGTTTTGTCCAGAAGACCCTGAGTTGGGTACTTGCCTCAGAAGTGAGAACTGGATGTTATTTCAACTACTTTCTTGTGACAAAGAAGGATGTAGGCCCTCGTCCTATTTTGGATTTTTGCCTTCTCAATGCCTGTCAGATTCCATCCAGATTTGAGAGGAGACTGTAGATTATCAACATTGTTGGCTGTTCAACCGCATTTGGATCAATGGCAGACTCCTGTCCCCCACCACCCAGGATTATTGGTGTTTATGAACGCACCATTCCTGGTTTGAGAAGGCCATCTGGGAGAGATGGAGATGAGAGGACTCTGGTCTCCGCAAAGACTCAACTCCATATCTGTTTGCTGGAGTTGCGGGTGATTTGCTTGGCTTTGAAGACTTTCCTGTCAACTATCAAAGGGAGACTAGGGAAGGTTCTCACTGGCATCATCACCGCCATGTAGTACTGCACAAGCAGAGCAAGGTGGGGTCTAGGGTTCCTGCCAAAATGCTCTGTGCCTCTGGAACTGGCTGAGTCGTCGGGCCGTTTTCCTAATTGTTCACCACCTGACAGGATCATTAAACACCAAGGTGGACAAACTCAGCGGACAGTGCCCAGTGGATGACAAATGGAAGTTACAACCAGTTGTAGCATAGGGCATCTTCCAACAATTGGGAGAGCGCTATGTATGTATGTATTTATGAGGTATTTAAACTGCACAAACCTTGCCACAATGCTGTATCGCACTGGCTCTATCTTTTTGCCACCACCCAGTGTGCAGTGTCAACACTCTAGCGCTCTGGAGTTCACAGGCTAGCTTTCTACATAAAGTGGAGAATGGCACTCCTGTATGCCTTTCTGCCCAAGTTTGGAAGAAGGTCAGGAATGACCTGGCTTAAGTGCTGTTAGTGGCTCTGGATTGGGCCTGGTGACTGTGGTACCCAGAACTTCTGTGCCTGAACATCTGTCCTCCAATCAGGCATCCCCTTCAGGAGTAGCTTCTGTCACAGCAGGAGAGCAGCTGGGCTTGCACAACCTGCACCTCCCTGCATGGGGACTAAGCAGCAGCAGCAGCAGTTGAACTCCTTTGATCTCCCTACCAAAGTCATTTAGGTAATCCTTGCAGCTAGGCGCTCTTGCATGAAATCATTATATGCCAGGCTCTGGGATAAATTTGTAGCTTGATGCGGCACCTGTCAGACAGACCTGTTGCAGGCCAGGCTGTTGGATGTTTTGTTTGTTTGGTCATTGACTCAGCCAGGAGTTGCATTGGGCACTGTTAAAGGTCACTTGTCTACCCTCTTGACCTTTTTAATTTTGCCGAAGCAGCTGTCCTTGTTTAAATCCCGTTGTGGTAAGTTATCTTAAAGGTTTGCAACATATTTTTCTGCCTAAGCCCTATTTGATGTCATTGTGGGACTTATTTTTGGTCATCATTTTTATCATGTGTACCACTTTTGAGCTCAGGCACAGTTGTCATCTGCTCCTCCTCACCTTAACCCCTTAGCTGCTGCCCCATCCTGCCCCTCCTCACTAGTGTGGAGACCTTTTTTGGCTATTTGGGGTAGTTCGTGCTTACGGCTCCATAACTTTTTTTTTTCAACTAAGGTATTCTTGCCAAATTTGCGTCCTTTTTTCCAACGTTCTGGGGATTCTAAAAGTACCCAGGGTTTCTTGATTCCCCTTAAGGGGACTGAGAAAATAGGCAAATATGGCTAATATTGAGTTTTTGGGCAACAGTGGGAAATATGTGCTGCGGCTTAAAATACCTGTTTTTTCCCCTAAAAATAGCATCAAAGAACGGTTTGCTGTCCTAAAGACAGCTTCTTCCTAGCTTTCAGGAATATGTAGAGCTGAATAAAAAAAGGTTAATTTTTTACAATAGTTTTTGCCATTTTTCAAAGTGGTAGCCCATTTTCCCTATTAGTTGTGTTCTCAACCTACTTCCAGTTGTGTGGGAAACCAGTACAAAAACTATGGGTGATCCAGGAGAGCTATAGATTTCTGATTTCAGCAAGGAGTCGCGTGTGTAGATCCCTCAAGGTTTTCCTAAAGAAATTAACTGTAATAAAGAAATATTAAAAATGAGTAAGAAAAAAAGTCACTTGTGACAACGTTATGTGTCGTTTTTGTCACAATGGCCGGTTTACAAAAGTAATATAGCTTTACGTCTGTTAGACCCTTCTGGTTGTGGGCACGTATAGGGTTTTCTCCAAGAACCCAAGCTACTCAGAGCCACCAACTCAGCTGCAAAAGATTTTCACTGTGTACCGAATATAGACCAATTCATATGGTGAAATATGTGAAAAATGGGTTGAGAGGAAACTTATGTATTTCTAAAATGGGCACAAGATATGGGGTTTAGGAGCAGTGGTTATTTGTAGGTACCCATATTAGCATATGATTTAGAGGGTATTTTTTCAAAATGTCTTCTTTCTTACACACTGGCTTACATTAGGAAGGCACAAATGCGAGATCCAATTGGTAATAAAAAATATTCTAGTATTCTATGCTCCCACATGTCTTCCGATAAAAATGCTGCCTCACTTGTGTGGGTAGGCTTAGTCCCCACAACAGGAAACTGGCCAAAACACAACATGGATGCATCACAGTTTTCCACTGAAAACTGTCCCTTTTATTCCAATCTGGTTAGCTGTGGTTTTTGGGCCCCAGATTAGCTGGTTTCTAGTGAAACCTAGCAAACCTGTACATTTTGAAAAATATTTGTGCCTCTGTATTAAAGGATTGAAACTCACTGCTCCAGAAAATCAATTTTCCACGATGAATACCTTAGACCAGTATACTCCAAAGTTTTCTAACAGAGCTCAGAATCCAAAGTTCCTTTTGCCAAATCTAGTGTAGATTTGTCAAAGGAGAGGGAAGTTGAAATGAAGGCTCCCAAATCCATTGCTTTTTGCAAATAGCAAGGGAATCTTCATGGACAGTTTCTGTCTAAAAACATCAATATTTCACACATACAGTACCACATTACATAATCATTACGTTAATAATGAAAACAAGCATTTTTAATTGCCATGGATGGAATTCCATCTTTTGATACCAAAAGGTTTGAACTAAATGATATGCTATTATTGGTAGGAGTTTACAGTAATTATTGCTAAACCGACATGGCCATAACGAAAAAATTAATAATCATAGGCCAATAAAAATACATTTAGCAATTATTTCAGCTCTGGTATGACTAAATCCACTTATTGAGAGAGCCCTGCAAACGGACACAGTCAGCAACCTATAATAGCATATAAAACTAACTTAGACAATTGATAGTCTAATTATTACCATCTTCAAGGTTTCTGGAATGATCGGATGAATTAAAGAAGGTCTGTCATCAATTTTGCGTGCTAGTTTCAGGTAGCAGCTAGTTTCAAACTGCAGTGTTCTCCACCTCAGCCCCTTTTATTAATTCTTTCATCCAGGTTGCAGTCCATAGAGCAGTCGTTGACTTCCGAGATATAAATATATTTGCGAGGACCAGAGCTAGATCTACAAATTTGTTTTCCATTTGCCCAACCTTTTTATTAAGCTTGGTAAACAGAGTTAAGTTACAGAGGTTGAGTTTGCCTTTGAAATCAAGTCTATCACAGCCTTCTAGTAGTTAGTCAACACTGGACACCAAAACATGCGGAAGAGATCTGCACATACCTCATCGAGTCCCAGGCAAGTATCTGCTGCTGTTGCTTTTTTTTGTGTTATCGCCTAGGCATTCAGTTTGCCCTGTGTAGCAGGTAAAATTGAATTAGCCTTAACCCTATGTTTCTTGAAACCCATGTGAAAAAGGCCTTGTTATTGGTCCTTTCTGCACCCGTCAGTTTACCTAGGTTTACTTCACATTTGTTTCTAAGTTTTGGGTCCGTCCCAGGTGTTTTTGAAATGATGCAGTAGTTACAGTCTCATGACATTTCCCGTGTAATAAGTGTTGCATGCACTGTAGGTTCTGCACCAGTGCATCCCCATGCATGTTTGATCAATCTAATGAAGGTGCCATGAGTCCGTAATTGATCTAACATTTTGTGAGGTTTGTGTGTTTGTTCAAATCCATAAATAGGTTCCTCACTTTCAGAATGCCCGCTCTTTACCTTTTTGCAGTATTGCCTTTTTTGTTTTTCAAAGCACTTTGAAGTGATACCACAATGGGAGTTCTGGAGAGGATTGTTCAGTAGTTTTGGTGCATGTAAGACTTCGCTTCCAGTTGTTTCCCGGTTTTTCCAATAATCTTGTGTGCATGCAGTGTTTGTACGCTATGCATGTCCTTTGACATCGGGGTCAAAGATGCACTGGGCAAGAGCCCTCTGACATAAATTAGGTTCTTCCAATTCAGGTTGGTTAACCATCTACACTCACAATAGATAGTTGTCACAGACTGGTACTCCTAGTCCTCCACTCTAAGAAAGTAGCTGCAGTGTTTGCAGTGCAACCCTGTGCTACAGATCATTAAACGTATTCAGATGTTTGAAGATTTTCTTGGGGAGTTTTACCAGTATTGTTGCAAAATAATATTAAAAGTGCCATAGTACAATCATTTTAGAGGGATAGTCTACCCAAGACTGACAGGGGAAGTTTAGTCCAAAATTGAATGGAGTCTTTAGTTTCTTTCTTATTGCTTTATCTGTGTACCCCTTAATACTGTTTTATCACCTTGGAGTATCTGAACCACTTGACTTTTAAAGGTGAGTGGTACCCACTTTTAGAGCTGTGTTGGTAGAGCACTGTTGTCTCGGAAAGTCTGCAAATGCAGGAGAAACTGACACAACTTGTCCTTGTTTACTAGCAATCTGGACAGTCTGCCTTGTTATTCAATCACTGACATCCCATTTATTATTTTGGTACTTGCAAATTGAGGAAATATAACACATCATACATGTACAGGGATAGCATGTGTGGGTGGCCATTGAGTGCAATTTCCCGCGTCGATCTTTACCTTCTAACCATTTCCGCCATCTGCTCTACAGCTAGACCTAACAGAAGTGGAGACAGTGAGTATCCCTGTCTTGCCTCTCTACCTGCTTCCCATGTGTCTGATGTGATGCGACTTTTGAGCACCCCAGCCATTTGCAGGGAGTCCAGCATTCATATCCTTTTCCTGATTTTTGCGTTGGAATCCATCTCCAATAAGACCATTTACAAATACGTCCTGTCAATAGTGTTGAAAGTTTTTTCCATATTAGTGCCAGGCAGTGCTGTCACTGTGGTCGGCAGTAGGGGGGTTATCATGTACATGAAACAAACCTTTCAAGTTCAGGGATGTGTTCCTACCGGATGCGAAACCCTGTTGCTTGGGCTGTATCAGGTCAAGAAAGACTGGTCTATTCTGGTCGACATATATTTGCCTAGTATGTTCCACTGTGAGTACAGCATTCGTAATGGGTGAAAGGATACAGTATCAAGCAGGTCTCTGTGGTTTCGGGTGTGCTACTAATATCTCCTTTCTGGTAGTGGGTGGTAGGGACTATGCCTTTCTCGCTCCAGGCACATTTCTAGGAGGGGGAAGCAAGTATTTTCTGTTAAATGGCTGTAATGTTCATTTGCACTAAAGTGGCTCCCTCCAGATTATGTTCAAACTCCAGTTTAATGCTATCAGAAAGAAGGTCCGTCCACTATCTAACTAGTCAACCACCTTTAAGAGAACACCTAACAGTTCATAGGACCACATTTCAATTACCAGTGAATGAGGTTCCTTGTATAATGACTAGAAAACTTCTCTCCAGATCCCACACATGCCATCTTCAAACAGAAATCCAAACACAACTGAATAAAATGAATGGGAAAGTAGAAAACAGGAGAAAGGGGAGACAGAAGAGAAATACAAACACAGTTGTGATAATGTAATACAGAATGATCCTTTGACTATGACAATACAAATAAGATTCCAAATGCACCAACCCACCAATTTCACTCCTCCACCGATAAGTTTAACCACATAGAGGGGAGCAAAATACTTGCAGTGCCCTATATAACCCTTGTGCATTTTCTCTGCCACTTCATCATGCACCTTTATCTTGACATCAACACCTGCCCTATGTTTGTCAGAATATACTTTCCTTCTTGCCTTTGTATTCCGTTCTCTATTCAAACATTCACAACAATTTTGCACTTCCATCTCTTTCCTGTTCACCGTCTGGCCGAATGTGGATATGTCATAATACAGGGTTTCCTCCTATGAAATATTTGAAAAAAGATGCCCATATGTACCTATGGTAGAATGAAATGTATATCTATAGTCCACCACCCTTTTCAAAACCTCCCTCTTCTAAGCCCTACACATAATCTTTGATAACTGCACACACTCTTTCCAAAGTCCTATTAAATCTCTCCACAATCCCATTTGTTCCATTCTTTCTCAAGAACTCATCCATCTCTCAAAACACAAGCTGTACTCCAATTTCAGTTAAAAGAACATGGGGACTATTTTCTCAGGCAAACTCATCAGTCAAAAATGTAGTGACAATATGTGTAGAAACATCTTTATCTGTAGCCACCTCAGACTACATTGATTGCATTTCCATTGCAGCTCGTAACTAGGACAAGTAAGAACCATACGTAAGTGTACCTCATAATGCCAAGAGCGATCTCCTCCTTACAGTCACCCAGAAGCTCCCTGCAAGCCAGAAGCAATATTCTATTTGTTTTTAGGTTGAGCTAGACAGCGCGTGCGCTGTCTCTTCGAGACCTGCTGTAATCGGAGTGTGGGCTTGAAGTCCATCTCATTTCTTGCCATTGCATTTAATTTGTCTGTCCGTGTCCTTTAAAAATCCCTGCTTGCTAGTGGTCAGTCCTGTCTCTTTGTCCCTCCTTTCTCTCTTCTGCTCTTTCCACAGAGCAGGGTCTTAGAACTCTCTCATTCTGCTATGGTTCTATATCTGTTCTTTTGGGGACTATTTTGTTCTTGGTTTCCTGCTCTGTTACTCTTTGTCTGTGTTTAGCCTCAGCGCCCTAGCTGCTTACATTCAAATATAGCATTCTTCCTCCCACCTCCTCCTAATGCCACAAGTGTGTTACTGCTGCCTCCCCCACTGTGACTCCCGCTCTGTTTCTTGTTTTAATTTGCAGCCTGCACATTTGTTTTCTGAATGATCCTCTCCATGTGCCACTGTTTCCTGACAGCTTGTTTTCTGAATGTTCCTGTGCCACTGTTTTCTTATACCTTTTGTTGAAAATGTTTCTTTTGTTTGGGTTTCGTGAACCTTGTGCACAATGTTTTGTATGGTTTTCAAGTCTTGGTGGGATGCTCTACATCCTGTGATTGTAAGGAAATCACTTAATCTTCAATTGCCTTGTGAAAGGTTCGTCCACAAGCGGGGGTGTTCGGAGTTAGCAAATTCATCAAGTTGCAAGCCATTGGTTTCTGTTAATTTCATCTAGTGCAGTGATACTCAAAGTACGTCCCGGGGGACGCATACCGCCCTCTTGACCTTTACATGCGCTCCCTGGGCTGCAGCAGCACTGGGCTGCTGTTTCCTCGACTTAGCACAAACATAAACAAAAAATGTAAACAGCGAGCACTAATTTAAAGGTCAATTGCAGTTAAAGAAAGGAAGCAACTTATCCCTTAACTTTAGGAGAGCCTTCATGTTTAAAGACCGCAAACGTGTGAAAATATGATAATCTTTTAAAGATTCAAAAAGTGTATTTCATTAACCTGTAGAACCATTTCAGCTTGGTAAATCAGATTATAGCAGTTCATTCAAAAGTATTTTTTTCAAATTGATGGTTTTCAAAGTTGAATTTAGAAGCGTTCATGCTTCCCACCCCCCATCCCCCAATCCTGACTACAATGCCATTAGTTATTACATTCAAACGCAGGAGAAGGTTTTGTATAGCATGCATCCGGAAGTCATGTATTTTTAGGTCTTCTCATATGTGATAATGAAGAAAAAGGAGGGAAATTGAAACAAAATAATTGCCCTGGATCACACAATTTGGTTAAGTGGGGAAGCCGGGATTCATCCCAGGTTTTCTAGTTTCACATAGTGCAATTGAGTTCAACTACTAGATCTACATGTTTCGCCTCCCCTACACTCACTTTACGCCCCCGCCACGCTGTCATTAGTGCGGGCCTTGGTCACACCAAAGACCAAACTATTTGGCCCCTGGTTAAATGCTTGGGAGTACCCAAGATTTAGTGCCTCGCTGCCTCGCAGAGTTGCAAAGTGAGTAGGATGCGGCAACAAGTTTAATGGCCTGAAAGGCTTTTTCTCTCCGAAACAGAGTGCGCCTGTATATTGTTTTCGTCAGCCACAACTTGTTTGCCGTCACTCTATACCTTGGTAACAAATTGAACAGATGTTAGCGACATTTAAAAATGTGTATCTGGAAGTATCCTTTTGGCTGTGTTTTAAAAAAATATTATAATTGCAGTGTAAAAAAAAAATGCTTTACTTGGAATTAAAGGAATTATATATATATTTGTTTTAATTTCAAAGTATTTTATTAAATTTTTCAGCCAAGTACATTCGCTTTACCGTTACGGGGTACCAGCCAGGCTTGGTTGGTGTTGCCATGGCTACAGGTAGTTGGTGTACATATTTGGCTGCACCCCTTACAATGTCTTGTTAGGAGATTAAGGACAGATTAAAGCAGGAGAGAGAATAGAAAAGAAAGGGAGGAGATAGATTACAAGAAGAGTACTATAGCGATGAGCCTATTCTGGGTTTGTAACGTTTTGTTTTGTGGACAGCTGTCCCCCTAAAGTGATCTCATGGGGGTTCATAGGAGTTTAGATACACGTCAATCGATTTCCACATCCCCCTAGTAGCTGGCCTCCAGGGTGAGTTTTGCAGTGCTGTGCTGTCTGCCCCCCTGAGGTACGTCACCCAATTGATCCAACCTTTGTATGACGTCTTTGCTGTATCTTTCCAGTTGGACAGGACCATTTTCACTGCCGCAGTCAGTAGGAGGTCTAGCCGATCCCTGTCTTGCTGTGAGGCAAGTCCTGCGGTCAAGAATGCGGTGGTGATGGCAGAGAATTCTGGGATTAGTGTGCAACCCAGCACCTTTTTTATGAAGGCAAAGATTTTTTCCCAGAACATTTTGATTCTTGGGCAGAAGATGATGAGGTGTGCTAGGTCCCCCTTTTCATTGCCGCAGTTCCAGCATAGGTCGTTTTCTCTGAGGCCTAGCGCGGCTAGGCGAGCCGGGGTCCAGTAAGTCTTGTGGAGTAGCCAAAATTTAGTTTGGGATAGTACTGGGGAGATTTTGTTATGTGAGGGGGAGGCCCAAAGTAGAGCCAACACTTGCTCAGTTAGTGAGGTGTTGACTTGTTTTACACAGTAGTTAGATGGCTTATCGTTAAGTTTGGTAGCGCTTGGGCGTAGAAGTTTGTTAAGGTGCGATACCCGATTGGCTATTCTGTTGAGTTTCACCATATACTGTATAATTGATTGGTTGTGTTGTGATAGTTTGGCCTTTGTTAGTGCTGTTCTAATTTTTAGGAAATTGTAGAACTCTGTCTGGTAGTCTGTCTGTCTTTTAGTGTGGCAAAAGTGATGGGATGGCCCTCCTCCTCCAGTTGGGCTGGGTAGGAGAAGCCCTTTGCTTTCCAAGTGTCAATGGACAGGCATTTCTCCTTGTATTTGATCTTGCTGTTGGCCCAAAGAGACTCCATTTTCGAATTCCTTACACTGTTCTCCATTTTCTTGTCTATTTTCAGTAGGGAAAGTTTTGTGTTTTTGAATATTGAGCTGGAGGCTTGTGTGTGTTTATTAGCGGTTAGTAGTACCAGTGGATTGAGGTCATTTAGAATCGCTCGCTCGATTAATAGCCATACCGGCGTGTACCCTTGAGGGGGTGACATCCGGTAGGCTCCCTGTTTTGCTAGGAAAGCAGTTTGGAATGTTCTATAGTCTGCTAGGTTTAGTCCTCCCAGTTTTTTGTCTAGCCCTTGCTTTTAAATACTTATACGTGCTTTTTTGCCTCACCATAGGAATTTACTAAACAGGTTATCCACCTTGCGATTGAAGTCGTCAGTGAGGAGAAATTGAAGCATGCTCAGCAGGTAATTAATCATTGGTGTGATCATCATCTTGATCGTTTCTATTCTGCCCCACCAGGTTATAAATTTGGGAGACCAGGACTCCAGGAGAGTCCTTATTTTTCCTAGCAATATCTTCTCATTTTGGTCTGGTGTGGACCGAAGGTCGTTGCCGACGTGTATCCCAAGGTATTTAATGAACCCTGTTTGCCAGGTCAGGCCTGACCCCCCCCTAGAGTGTCCCTAGTTGTGTGGCTGTTGAGGGGTTTACATTCTGATTTGTCCCTGTTGAGTTTATATCCTGAATGCTTTCAGTATGTTTCTATAGTTTCTATCAGGGCCTCAATGGAAGTTCTAGATTATTCTGTCACAATGAGGATGTCGTCCGCATAGGCGGTGAGTTTGATTTCCACGAAGTTGATTTTGATCCCCTTTATTTCCTCGTTAGTCTTGATATCTCTGATCAGGGGTTCCAAGGCCAGCAGGAACAGTGAGGGGGAAAAGGGGCAGTCCTGTCTAGTTCCCCGTTGTAATGTCTTGGTTCTCCGTACAGTGCTATCACCTTCTTTATGTATGCTTCCCCAAGGTTGAATGTGTGCATGCATTGCTCCAGGAAGGCCCATGAAACTCTATCAAAAGCCTTCTCGGCATCTAGGGTGATAGCCACCGCTGGTTCTGCCATTTTGGTGGTGTGTTCTAGTATGTGGCATAGGAGTCTGGTATTGTCGTTTGACATACCTGTCTTTAGGAAGCCTACCTGTGAGTTACTTATTAATCTGGACAGGACGGGGTTTAGCCTTGTAGCCAGAATCTTTGCGTATATTTTGCAGTCCACATTAATTAAGGATATGGGCCTGTAATTCTTGGGTTACAGTGCGTCCTTGCCTTCCTTTGGGATTACGATTATGTTGGCCTCAGACATGGATTGTGATACCAGCCCATTCTCCGCACAGTGGTTAAACACCCTTTTCATGGTGGGTTTCAGGTGGCCGATTAAGGTTTTGTAAAAAACGGCTGTGTACCCGTCTGGGCCTGGAGCTTTGTTGTCCTTCAAGGACTTGACCGCCATTTCAATCTCGGCCGTACTGATTTCTTGCCCTAATCTCCGTGCTTCTTCATTCGCTAGTTTGGGAAGGGCGAGTCTGTCAAGGTATTTTGTACACGCTTCCAGGTTTAAGGTCTGTTCTTTTTTTATAGAGTTCCTGGTAGAACTCTTGGAAGGTTCGTAGGATTTCTTTGTGTCTTGTGTGGGTATTGTTGTGTGAGTCAGTGGTGGATAAGATGGTAAATTGGTTTTGTTTGTGCTTTATATAGGAGGCTAGGAGTTTCCCCGCTCTATTAGCCTCGCAAAGGTTGATGGCCTTGTATTTGTTGACCCACAGTCCAGCCCTCTCGCTCAGGATTTTGTTGTACTCATACTTTTTCCTGGTGAGGACTGTTAGGGTACTAGTTTCGTGTATTGCTCTGGCGTGGGCAGTTTCTAGTCCTTTGATGTCTTGCTCGAGCTGGGCCAGTTGTTGGTTTGTGTTTTTGTTGATTTTGGACTTGATTCCAATTATTGTGCCCCTGACTGTCGCCTTGAGTGTATCCCAAAAGGTAGTGGGGTCAGTCTCCTGTGTGTCATTGTGTCTAAGATATTCTTTTATGGCCTCCTCTATCTTTGTTTTGTTTACTGGGTCAGTTAGGACGTCGCTGTTAAAACGCCATCTTCGGGGGATGTCTTCGTTGGGGCACCCGCTCAGCTTTAGGCTGATGCATGAGTGGTCTGAGACTAGCCCGGGCGCTATGTCAGTATGCTCTATTAGATGTGTGTGTGGGCCTGTGATCAGTATGTAATCTATCCTGCTGTATGAGTTGTGCGGGTTGGAGTAGAAGGTGTAATCTCTAGTGTCCAGGTGTTGGAGCCGCCTTGGGTCTTTGAGGTTGAATCTGGCACAGATGTTCTTTAGTGTGGAGTGTGCGCTTGAGGGTTGGGAGTGGCAGAGTGATTGTCTGTCAAGTATGTGGTCCAGAGCAATGTTAAAGTCCCTTGCCATCACTGTAAGGTCGTTCTGTGGGAGGCCATCTAGTCTGTGTGCTACTCCCTCCCAGAAGGCAGGGTCGTCTGAGTTAGTGCTGTATATGTTGGCAACATGAATGATCTCCTCTCCGCTTCTCAAGTGTGTCACCAGGACTCTTCCTGCCTCGTCGTCGTGCTGGTGCGATTCTATTGTTAGCTTGGAGTTTTTAGTTATCAGTGTAATTACCCCCCGCTTCTTCCCTTCTGCCAGTGAGCATGCCACCTGGGATATCCAGTTGTCTTTCACTAGTTTGACATCCTCCAGGGATAGTTTGGTTTCTTGAAGCAAGACCACATCCCCCTTACTCTTAGCCAGGTAGTAGAGTATCTGTTTCCTCTTGACTGGGTGGTTGAGCCCCTTGACATTGAGGGAGACTATCTTTAGATCAGTCGACAGGTAAAGTTTGTTGGTGGGTGTCATTGGCTATGGTGGGGAAGCACTGGTAGCCCTATTCTGTGTCTCCAGCTCTCGTTTGTCGCGTCCCCCCCCTCCTGCTAGGCCCTGTTTTCGGGTGTAGTGCAGGTGTCTGACCCGTGCACGACCCAGTATTAGGATTACCCCTTTTCCGTCGTGTTCGGGTCAAGGTGTGACTTCTTGTAAGGAAATGTGTAAGTAAGAAAGTAAGGATAGCATGGAAGACAGTGGAAAGATAGAAGGAAGAAAAAGATTATGATTTAATCGATGGTGTTGACTATCATAGGGTTTATAAGAGGACCGCATGTGACTATAGCGCTTGAGCCCATACAGGGCTGGATTGGTTCGAAAACAGATTGCTCAGATAATCCCATATATGTACATGTGGGAATATTGGCCCATCGAGGGCGTGATGCAGCGAATGTTTGTAATTATGAATTGTTTATGTACAAACAGTCGTTAAACTATGCCATTATCGGGGAATTTACCTGTGGCATTTATCTGCAATCGACAAAACGATGTATAGGACATTTCAATATGGCGCTGATGAGTAACACGAATGAATTGGTCCTTTTGTTTATATTTATATATATTCTCTTTAAAGTCACTTTGCGTACAAACGTCTGTGTCAGTCCCCTCCCTTTCCCTCCCTCTTACGTCGCCCCAAAAGGATATGTAGTTTGTGCTTGGTTACTACTGCATCTTGATCCTTCGATTGTCTGTTGTTCTGTATGTCCACACGACTTGGTTTTGTGGAAAGAGCTTCATCAGGTAACCGTTGGTTGGGACCAGTGTAGCTGCGCAGGGCTAAGACCAAGCACGCCTACGCAATGCCCTCTCCCTGGTCAGTGTTCTGGGTTGTTTGCCTCTTTCAGCTGGCTGACGTTGGCTGCCTTGTTCTGGACCTTCAAAGGTGTGAGACCATTGTGACTGGGTCATGGTTTTCCAAAGTTGTGGGTTGACTTGCTGTTGAATGTGCGTTCTGTGGTTCCTTGAGGTAGCAAGGTGTGTAAGTACAAAATTACTTTGAGTTTGAGGTAGATAAGGTCTCTCTTGCAGCTCGTTACTAGGTTTTCCTTTCCATTAGATATGTAGGTACACGTTACTTAGCTTATGAGGTAGATAAGGTTGCTATTACAGTACATTACTAGCGTTCTGGTAAAAGGGTTTACAACTTGCTCACTCCACCCTCTGCTCCGGGGAAGCCCTTCTCTTGCTGGTGCCTGCTTGGGAGGTCTCCATTTCTTGCGCTACTGGACCATCCAGGTATCTGCTTAGTTCTCTCGGGTCCTCGAAGATATGTGTTCAACCATTGTCGTTTATCCGGAATCTTGTCGGGCTTTTGAATGAGAACAGGATGTTTTTCTTCCTCATCTTGTCGCGTAGGGACAGGAAGCCCTTCCTGATGTCCACTGTGGGCTTGGAGTAGTCCTGCGTGAGGATTATCTTCTGCCCATTCCATGAGATGTGGTGGTTTTTCCGTGCAAAACTAAAGATGGCTTCTGTGTGTTCTCAGCGGCTTGCATATTATTGGGCAAGCTCCTGACTTTGTTGCAGATCTGAATGTACGGACTCTATAGGCTCTGTCCAGCTCAAAGGGTTGGTCGAATTTGAGGTTTGTGATTTTTGGTAGCATGTCCTCGATGAAGGCTAGGCAAGACCCTGCTTTATCTTCCTCGCCCTCCGGCACACTTAAGATTCTTATGTTCCCCTTTCTGTTACGATCTTCTAACTGCGCTGTTTGTTTCTGGAGTGCTGCTGTCTCCTTGGTAAAAGCTTTTAGATATTTGTTTACCTGCCGGTCCGCATCCTCAATGTCACTTATTATCTGCTCAGCTGCTGTAAGTCTGTTGTTTGCTGCGTGCATGTCTGCCCTCACAGCTGCCATCTCCAGCTGGATTGCATCAGTAGTCTGTTTTGTGGTCTTGGCCAGGTCGTGAACATCCGCTAGCTTTTTTAGGATCATCTCCAATGTGCTGTTTGTCTGGTTTCTGCGTTATCGGTGAGTCTGTTAGCGTGGGTTCACCCTTGTGTTTCTTTTAATTGTTGTTGGAGTCTTGCTTTGCTCCCCGCCATGTTTGTTAGCCCTCTCTTCACCTGGTGCAGTTCAGATCTTCCCCTTCTTGGTGTTGCGGCCAGCGCTGTATTTCCCTCGCAGGGCGGGGGGGGGTCTATACTGGTATTATCGGTCTCCCTGGTTCTGTAGGGGCAATTCCCCCCCCCCTAGGTTGCTGCCTTGCTTGACTACTTCTTCTATTCTCTCGCCACTGGTCCCTGTCACTGTTTTCTTTAGCCGTTGTTCTCCCTAGCAGACTTAGCCAGGTACCTGGTGCTGCTTCTTGTAGCAGTTTTGGCTCTGTATGCCTGATACGCTGTTTGGCTTTTGTGAGTCAGGATGCTCCTGCACACCCAGGACAGTATCGCGCTTCTCAAATAATCCAATGCTCACTGTGCTGCCCTGCTGCGCTGTTGTGGGGTATTCCACCCCTTTCTGACGCCGGGACAGATGTAACCCTTGTGCTGTGGTTTTGCCGAGAGTGTACTTGTTGCATGCGATTGTTGGTATACACACTGACTTGTAACTCTTAACTGTGAGTTTGTTGCGCTTTTGTGGCGACTGCCTAGTGTCTCCACCCAATGAAACTGCTTGCGAACTTACTGGTGAGACAGTTTTGCAGCCCCTTGTTAAAGCTTCTTTGGTTCTGTGTTGCGCTGGTCCAGAAGGAGGTGGCCGGTCTTTTTGCAGATGTTTTCACGGGGTTAAGCACCTGCAGCTTTTCACCGCTTTCACCGCTCTCTGCACTCTTTTCCGATTATGCACAGTTGTGCCCGCTCTGCAGGTCTCCTTTCATTCGTGAGATTCGCCCCTCCCTGCGTTTGGTGGGGTCCTTCTCCTCTCATGATGGACCTCGCTAGGTTGTGGGTACGCTGAGGGCAAGTTCGGCTGGATATCTGTTATAGTGATCGCAGTGCTGCGCAGCTCGGCGAGGATTTCCGCTCACCCCTGCTCTGCGTTTCCTTCCGCTCGTTCCGTTTACTTGGGAAATAGTCACGAGCGGGGTGGGGGGGGGTTGCTTCCCGACAGCGCTTCTCTCCCTCAGATGTGTGGTCCCCTCTCGTGCACTCGTTTTTACCGGCTGTGATGGCGGCTGGTCCCGCTGCTCTACTCCTCCCACCAAAGATGGCGGTTGTTCTGTATGCTCTTGTCTGGTTTTGGGTACGCCATCATTAACCTCCCTGATCAGTGCAAATTAATTAGTTGGCTTCCTTCTTTGTGTCGGTGCTATCGGTAGTTTTGACACTTTTGTTGTGACCCACTTGCCCATTTCCTTACAGTGACATTCCACTTGCTCAGTCTACTCCTTGCTGTGCAGTCGCTGGGACCATGTCAGCTTGTAGCACCCCTCTGCGGATGGCTGGCTCAGTTAAATCCTCACAGCCTCGCTTGATCTGCGCCGACGGTTGCACTAGCTTCTCCCCTCATACTGATCCCTCGCTGGTCGGCATCCATTTTGTATCGCCCCTCCCTATGGCAGTGCTCGCTATCCTGATGCCCCCTCAGCTCCGTTTGTGTCTTGCTATGTGTGGCGATGAGGCTCCATGTGCTGCGGTGGGTATGGGTTCAGTTGTTGCAGCGGTACTCGTGGATCAAGCCTCCCTCCGTCCCTGCTCACCGTGCTCACTGTGAACAGCTCTTGGTTGCAGTTTAACTTTTGCGGCGCCATTTTCTTTCTTTCACGCTACTTTGAGCTCTGGGAGTTATCGGCCAGTTCCACTCTCCTTTCCAGCGCGGACCTCATGAAATTGATATCATCATCTGGGGCCGATATCCGTAAAAGGTCATTGGACCCAGTTCGCCTGGTGTAAACTCGCGGGGTTGTTTATTTTCCTCCCGGTATGACGGAGCGGCTGATTCATGCAAGCATCCCCCTTGCCGTCCAAGCCACGCCCCAAAGGAATGATATTTTATGTAGTGCATCGGAATACCTTTGTTAGGTCTCGGCTAGCGAAGGCTGCGCTTACGCAGTCTCGCTGGCGAGATTTGATGTTTTCCAGTAGTGGGGCTTGGACCCGCCCCTCTTCTCCATTGGCTGGCCTCTTAAATGCTGGTCAGCCATTGGAGAAGAGCTTTGTCTGTCAATTCAAGCCCCGTCTTTTTCGGATTCGGGGGTGTGTTTTTTCGCTTCTTTCTCTTTTTTAAGCCTCGTCCCTTTTACACTGGTGGGCGGGTTTTTTATTTTTTTACAGGGATGTTCTCGTGTTTATTCGTGTCTCTTGCTGGGATGTACAGAGCGATTTCCGAACAAGTCGTCACGGTGGTGACCTAGACGGTATATATAACGGCAGCTTCACAACAAGGAAGCTAATCACAAAACCAGAAGAGAGACAAAGGCAGCGAAGGAGCAGAAACAAGTGAGAGAAAGATACCGAGGGTTTCAGGAAGCTAAAAAGCATCAGGAAAGCGAAGCACAGTACACGAAGTGTGGGAGCGTACGGGTCAACATGAAGAACAAAGGTATGGCGTTGTCCCGAAGGGGCGGGGCGTGAAGCAACGGAGTGTGGGCAGCACAGGGTGCTCATGTTGGGACCCACTGATACCGTTTAGTGCCCGGACTTAACTATGGGGAAGTACCGTAGCAGATTTGGAGGCGGGCGCGTTTATTCCCGGCCACAGCAAGGCTGTCGCAGGCATTGGGCGGGGCCTCTCACTCTGCGGTTTTTCGAACACCCCGAAATGGTGTGGTGTGAGCTCTAAAAGAATATTGGAATACATATGAAATGCCATGCATGCCAGTCTTATCCCTGGCACTCTGTCTGATGCCTGGCCCCTAAATGCCTCACATTAATGCTTGACTGAAAGGGATCCCTACATCTTTAGCATGGCAGTGTAGTAGTCCTGTTAGGCACCATAACATATCATGAAAATCTTCTTTGTGTTTTTTACGTACTTTTTAAAAAATTGAAATGCGTCGATCGTGTTACCTTCCCAACTACCCTGCGTGACTGGGTCTATTCATCATGCCATGTTCCAATAGTCTCACATGGGTTGTATAATTACCACAAGGTGATCCGGCGTGTGATCTGCAATAGATCAATGATGGATTTAAATACATGAGCTTTATTGTCTGTAAGCCGAAAGAGACAGTGAGTTGGCCCACCTAATAAACAGTCTTTGGCGGGGTGGAGGGATCTTCGCACTCACACGAATTATGATTGAAGGCTTTTCTGAAGCGTCTGGCTTCCAGATCTTATTTCCCGAATAATGTGGCGTACTTGTAGGTAGTTTCTTTGGGTTATGATTTTTGCAAATGTTTGCGTAGATGGTATTGAGTAGCCTAAACGTGGGAAGATGGATGCTGTTATTGCCTATAAATTGACGTCCGTCCACCTGGAAAAGCGTAGACATCTTGAACAAGCTGGCTGGTAATTAGTGCTTCGCCACTGTGGACCGAAGGCGAACTGGTGGGTGATCCAACGACCTCCAAGTCCCTTTACTCTCAGGGTTTGTGTGTGGGCCTGCCTATGTGGTTGAGTCAAAACAATGAAGGCCGAGTATGCGATCTGCTCCCCAATAAGAGAATCTTATTTAATCCACTTAAGTAGAAAACACTCCTTTTATCTCAATGAGCATTGGCAGTGCCAATAGGTCTTTTGTTGCTTTTTAGGTCTCGGGACCATCCGGTCGGCAGACCGGAAGTCCGGAGATTTAATGTCTTTGAGAAGAGGGGCTTGCACCCGCCCCTCTTCTACCCTGTTCTCCATTGGCTGGCCTAGTAAATGCTGGCCAGCCATTGGAGAAGAGGTCCCGTCACTCCAATCATGCCCCGTCCTTTTCGGATCGGGGGGCGTGTTTTTTGCGAAAAGTCTCAGGGAGGAGACAACAGCAAAACATGCCCCCCAATCCGAAAAGGACGCTGCGTTTCTCCGAGGCAGTTCTTCTCAGCCTCGGAGAAAGGCGGTGGTGTCCCGGCGTTGCTCCCTCACCTGATCTCCTTGTTCAAGAGGCCTGTGGCTTCTCTACCGAGGCATGTAGAGTCTCCAATCACCGGAACAACCCCAGTCGCTGCGGAACCCGTATTTTTCCCGCCGAGGCTGCGAGAGTAGATGTTTTTCTTTCCTCAGAAAGTATCATGGCTGTGAGCTTGGCAGGCAGGCACCTACTCCGCTGTAAACACCGCACCAGTGTTCCAGGTGCCCTTTCAGGGATCACGCATCAAACATCAAACACCCCGAGCCAGCGCAGACCGTGGCACTGAGGTGCCAGCGCCACGCCGGAGAAGGGCGCGGTGTGTGATATCAGACATGAAAGGCAGGGGAGCGCGCTGGCGGAAGTCACTTAGCTCGGGCCTAATCCCACAATAGTGACTCGGCTCGTTTCATGTCGGGGCTCTGTGTAGTTGTAGGGCTTCGTGCCTGCTTCACAGTCTTCGTGGCACCTTAGTTTCTAATTTAACTGCAATCTGGATTTATCAAA
This sequence comes from Triturus cristatus, assembly GCF_964204655.1. Lineage (NCBI taxonomy): Eukaryota > Metazoa > Chordata > Amphibia > Caudata > Salamandridae > Triturus > Triturus cristatus. The sequence goes on along the minus strand of NC_140594.1, from coordinate 285,120,465 downwards.
GGGCACCAGTCTGTCTTTCTTTGGCAAATGGCGCCTGACAGATCTCGCCTCGTACCTCCTGTGTTTTAGGGAATGTGTGCATTGGCTATTCCAGACTAGCAGCTGCAGCATTGATCTGGCTTCAGCCTTGGGAGTTGCAAACAACTTTTTGTGAAGTGTCTTTATACCAGTGAGCCACAACTGGGATCCCATTTCTTAGGATGCGGTCGCTAGGCGCTATATCAGGGCTGTGAGCTTGGCAGGCAGGCACCTACTCCGCTGTAAACACCGCACCAGTGTTCCAGGTGCCCTTTCAGGGATCACGCAGCAAACATCAAACACCCCGAGCCAGCGCAGACCGTGGCACTGAGGTGCCAGCGCCACGCCGGAGAAGGGCGCGGTGTGTGATATCAGACATGAAAGGCAGGGGAGCGCGCTGGCGGAAGTCACTTAGCTCGGGCCTAATCCCACAATAGTGACTCATGAATTACCGCCAAAAAGCAGGTTTTGTGACATTAAAAGAAAAAAAAACAGAGCAGGATTTTCAAGGAATTCAGGCCCTAGACAAGGAGAAAAAAAGATAAGCTGTGCAAACAGGCAGGCATGTCTTGTAAGACGCATGCCCCTTTAAAGTGCCCAAGAGCAAACATGCTGGGGGTATTGTGAAGACACAAAGCGCACAGGAAGGCCGGCTCCTGCCTGAGCCCGGCTGCCATTAGTCACCGCGGGGGGCAGTCCTCGGAGCTCAGGGGCCCACCTGACAATGGCTTCTGCAGCTGAGGTCAGCCCCCAAGCCCCCTGTTTGTTCAACAGGGCAGGCCGAGCCGCAGGGAGGCTCATTTAACGCATCCCCCCCCCCCCCCAGGGTGGTACACAAAGGGTCTAGATTGGAGAGGAGGGGATGTGGGGGGGCACTCACCTGGTTCTGCTGCTCTCTGACAATGTACTGGGGTCACCGTCTCAAAGACGGGGTGAGGGCGGCGGACCTGCCTGGGTGGCATACTTACAGTTACCCTCTAGCGCTTGTTAACTCTGTATTTTTTTCCTGGCACTATAAATAGCTGATATTGTTTTTCTACTTTTTAATGACACTCGGGGTCTAAAAGCTTATTAAGTGGAAACCCGGGGAGAGAAACACGGCCCTTTATAGGCTATAAAGGACCGTGTTTCTCGAGCTCAGGTTTCCATTTAATAAGCTTTTGCAACCCGAGTGTCATTAAAATGGAGAGAAACAATATCAGCTATTTATAAAGCCTAGAAAAAAACACTGAGGTTACAAGCGCTATAGTAACACAATTTATGTTTAGTATTGTTAGTATAAATGCTTTTTTATTACAACCTTTATTGGCATTATTAGTTGTAATCCTGTCTCACGTCCATTGGCCTGACTGGGCAAAAGCACCAGGACACACGGTTTGTGAGGGGAAAGCTCAGGAGTGGAGGGGCACGTGGAGTCGCGGGGGGCAAAGGATTCAGCTGGTAATCAAAGCACTAGGGTTTCAATAGAAGCCCCTCCAGTCCAGTCCATTCGAAGAGAGATGGGGGCCTGGGGAGGAGAGAGAGCAGATAAACAAAGAGGCCAAACAGTGAATGTGCATAAGATTGACACTGTTTATTCATTGAAAACGACCCCTCCGCAGAGGGGCAGGCAATTAAATGGACAGGTGGGTAGAACTCTGCTGCCCTCACGCCCAAGGGTAATCCTAGAAGGGAAAGGCCAAAGAAAGAAAGAGCACAGGCGACAAGCTCGCACCAAAAGGAGAGGCCAAGATTTGAATGTGCATAGAGCACAACCACCCCCTGCAACTAACCATGACCTGGGCACCTCTCGGCATTGTTAAAGTTAGAGCTATTGGCATTGCTCATGACAATTCCGTTTCTTTAAATGTTTTAAAAACAAAAACATAAACAAAAATAATGTCATGAGCAATGCCAATAGCTCTAACTTTACCAATGCCGAGACCATTGCATTGTAAATGCTTGTTTGACTCCTGGTCAAAACAGTCTGCTGCATTGGAAGGAAAAGAAAAAAAAAACATTACTTTCTGTATACAGCTCATCTAGCGAAAAATAATTTTGTGTGACTGATGCAGAGTACATTTGAGTTCTAAAACAGCCCCTCGGGTGTTGCAGTGCAACCACTCCACCTGGACTGATATGTCAAACTTCCAAGAGTCAGGTGAGCGTGAAATATTTTTCTGGCTGAAGTCAAAGCCCAGTTTGTATATTTTAAAGAATTGCAAGAGTAACTGTTGCATCCACATGCACATTCATTGCAGACTTTGCTTTCCAGATAAGCAGTGATGTTTACTTTATACACCCACTCTCGGAGACAAAGGTACCATTTACAATACCGATAACTCGCACTAGTGCAAATGCAATAGATTTTGCAGTTATAAAAAAGCAATAGGTCTCGCATTTGAGAGAGATTAAGCTATTGACATTGTAAATAAGAATGCCGTTTCTGTAAATGTTTTAAAAACAAAAACATAAACAAAAATAATGTCATGGCAATGCCAATAGCTCTAACTTTAACAATGCCGAGACCATTGCATTGTAAATGCTTGTTCTGGTCCGTGACTTGCTTTTAGACTTACTCTTGCCTGTTTTTCTGAGGGACTTTTTGGCTTATCTGTATTCGTGTTACCTGCTTAACTAGGGTTTGAAGTCAGCATCGCTTTTCTTTTCATTTTTCGTTGTATTTTTTGTTTTGATAGTTCTAAATATAAACATATACATATTGTTTGCATCAGCCACAACTAGTTTGCAGTCACGCTATACCTTTCTTTGAAATTGAACAGATGCGCACAATGTCAATGAATTCTCTCCAATTTATAAATTGCCACTGTATATTTTAAAGCAGAAAACAAACTTTACACATTTATGCTTCTGGGCCTATGGAGAGCGTAATGTTTTTGCTCTTTTCTCCCTTCTCACTGCACTATTGGTGTGCACCCTACAACCCTCCCCACCTACCCATTCCGAGTGTGTTGGGTAACTTTTACAGTCAAATGTCTAGGGTGCAATAAAAATCACATATGCTAGTTACAAGGAGGATAACAATCTTTACAGCTTGGCAGAACTACAAAGGATTTTACCATCTCCCGCTACTCCAGACTTGTTTTGCCAATGTACTGTCTTTTGCGATCTAAAGGTGGTCACAAGGTCAATTTTTGTATTCAGAAACCTTTAGGCTATATTTAGCATGTAAGCACTTACTAATGTTTACACCTTACATTCTTTGTAACCCGAGAATGGTGCGACAATGAGTCTGCAGTCCCAGAACAAGGTTAAATACTTTGTACTTTGAGTTAAAAAGGCAAAAGGACGGTATTAGCATAACTGATACATTGTTAAAAGTGTTCAGTGTTTTTAGTTGGACTTAAATATGTTGCGAATTGCCCTAAATCACCATTTGGGAAGCTTTGCAGAATAGGGGAATCTACTTTTTGAGATGCTTACTTATTTGGTGTACGTCGCAAATTACATTACTGATTTTGGGGTTTATTTATCGTTTCACATTATTGTAAAAAGCAGAAATATTTATTTAGGTACTGGTTATGTTCCCAAGCATCGTTAAATATACACCTTCTGATGGATACATCTGCCAGTGGATTCCTCACCTTGTGAATATCCCCTGCGCCAGCATTCCACGGAACTTTTCTTCCCCAGCATTCCACGTCGACGTGGGCGACGTCACAATACATCGGCTCCGCACGCGACTCCGTGCGACGTCATCGGAGCCATAAGAAGCCCACGTCGGCGTGATGACGTCAGTTCCCTTTTTTCCGCGCCGTCGACGCGCAACGGTTTTTTCCCAGTGCTCTCTAGATACTTTGTAGTCTAGTGGTGTATTCTTGTTAAAATCGGTATGTCTTCGACGAGGAAGTCGGGCTTTAAGCCCTGTAGGGAGTGCGGAGGCCTGATGTCCATGACGGATCCGCATCAGAATTGTTTATGGTGTCTCTCCTCTGATCATGATGTGGATGAGTGCGGGTGCTGTAGGAGCATGAATCCTAAAGCACTGAAGGAGAGGAAGACCAAACTCTTCATGAAGAAGATCGGTGAGGAGAAGAGAGGGAGGAAAAAGGAGAAGTCCAGGCGGGAGTCTTCGACTTCGAGGTCGTCGAAGTCGAAGAAGCACCATAAGAAGAGGAAGCATTCTTCTCGGCGTCGGTCCTCGAAGTCTAAGAGGTCGAGGTCGGCTTCGCCTCGTCGACGTCAGAGCAAGGTCTTGTCTCCTTCGCCTTCTCCGGATAAGTCTTCGAAGTCTCCCTCTCCGAAGCGGACTCTGGCTCGTTCCCCGACGCCGTCGCCGGCGCCGTCCAAGGCTTCGACTCCGGGTCGGGTGGAATCTGATGTGGAGCAGGAGCAGGAAGAGTCTGTCCCGGTGCCTGATGACTCCGCTGTTCCGGTGGAGGATTCGGAGGAGCCGACGCCGGTGGCTCCACAGGAGGATACAGGGGCAGTTCCTTATCCCCAATTCCCGGCTCCAGGTACGGATCCTTCGGGATTTCTGAATGCCATGTATGGCATTTTTCAGAGAGCATCCTTCCCATCCGGAGCACCAGCAGGTCCCGTGGGTCCGATGGCATTTTCTCTGGGAGTGCCGCAGCAATACGCTCAGGCTCCTTTTCTGCCTTTTATGCCGATGGCGCCTTCTTGGCAGTTTCCGGCGCCGGTTGGGAATCCGGCTCGACCTCGGATGGATGGTCAATCTTCGGAGCCTTCTTTGACGCCGAGGCCGGCTCCATCGACGCCGCATCCGGCGCCGTCGACTCCACCTGTAGCGCCTCCGACGCCGATGCCTTTGGCTCCACCGACGCCGCGTACGACGTCGACGACGCCGGCTCCCCGGAATCGATCGAGGCGTGAGGCCCAAAGGGTTTTGGAGGAGGAAAGATTTCGTGCTGAGGTGGAAGAAGGTGAGGTCGACTCTTCTTCGGATGAGTTTGGAGGTATAGAGGTAGCAAGTGGTTTGGATACCACCCCGGAGTGGGAGCATGCTTCTTCAAGGTCTTCTCCACCACAGGAATTGGCGCCCTACCATGTTGTGATCAAGAAGGCCGCGGAGTTGTTAGATCTGCAGCTGCCCTCTGTGGAGTACAAGTCCAATCTGCTCACAGAGGTGTTGCACTCCCCGACGTCGGCTTCGGAGCCTTTGCTACCTTTCAATGAGGCTCTCTTGGAACCAGTGTTGGAGGTGTGGAAGAAGCCTCTATCAGCTCCAGCAGTTTGCAGGCAGGTGGCAAGGAGATACAGGGTTGCGCCAGGAGACCCGGATTTTTTATCCGCGCATCCTTCTCCGGAGAGTCTAGTGGTGCAGGCTTCATGTTCTAAACATGCTTCGGGTGCTTTCCCCCAATCTCCTGCTGATAGGGAGTCAAAGAAAGTTGATCTGGCGGCCAAAAAGTCTTTCTCCTCAGGAAGTATGGCGTTGAAGTCATCAAATGCTACGTGCTTGCTGGGGCGTTATGTTCATGCCCTGATGGACTCTATAAAAACTCTGGCCCCTAAGTTACCTGAGGGGGATAAGTCGTCCTTCATGGAGGTTGTGGCGGACACTCAGGCAGCTGCCAGGCAGGTGATCCAGTCTGGGCTGGATACGGCGGACTCTGTGGCGAGGATTATGGGGTCGTCCATTGCCGCAAGGAGACAAGCTTGGCTCCGTTCCTCAGGGTTTTCTGCAGATGTCCAGGCCACGCTGGTGGATCTGCCCTTTGATGGACAAAAGTTGTTTGGGGAGAAGGCAGATTCTGCTCTTCAACGTTTTAAGGACAGTAGGTTAACGGCGAAGTCCTTGGGTCTGCAGGTTCCTGTGAGAGGTTCAACTTTCCGTAAGGCTAGGGGATTCGGAAGGTCATCCTTTCGCTCCTTCCGACAGCCACAACAACAGCAGCAACAACAGCAGCAAAATCCCCTCTATCGTTCCTATAGAGGGAAGCAAAGGGGTCGGAGAGGTTCTGGTCGTAACCCCTCTTCTTCCTCCTCCTCCTCTGCTCCAAATGAGGCTTCAGGGAAGCAGCCCTAGATCCCCCATCCCGGATCATGTAAGACCTGTGGGGGGTCGGGTGTCCTACTTTCTACGGGGTTGGAAATCTGTTACAACCGACCTTTGGGTTTTGAACCTCGTAGAGACTGGGTACGCCCTTCCCTTTCGGGAGTTTCCTCCCCCTTACCCTCCTTGCCAAGGTTATTGCTCGGAGGACCACCTGCTTCTCCTGCAGAAAGAAGTTCAAGCTTTGTTTCAGAAGGGCGCAATAGAGGTGGTTCCGGAGCAGGAAAGGGGTCAGGGATGCTACTCCCGGTATTTCCTGATCCCCAAGAAGGACGGCAGATTGCGTCCGATTCTGGACCTCAGAATCTTGAATTTTTACCTGAAACAGGAGAAGTTCAAGATGCTGACCCTTGCGCAGGTTCTTCAAGCGTTGCAGCAAGGAGACTGGATGGTGTCGCTCGACTTGCAGGACGCGTACTTCCATGTCCCAATCCTGAAGTCGCACAGGAAGTATCTCCGTTTTACGGTTGGGTCGCAGCATTATCAGTTTGCGGTCCTCCCGTTTGGTCTTACTACTGCACCTCGAGTCTTCACAAAGGTGATGGCAGTGGTGGCTGCTCATCTCAGGAGGTCGGGGATTCCGGTTTTCCCCTACCTGGACGACTGGCTTCTGAAGGCAGAGTCCCCAGAGATGGTGCAGCGTCATCTGCAGGTGACAACTCAGCTGTTATTCGACTTGGGTTTTTCGATCAATGTGCCCAAGTCTCACCTGGTGCCCTCTCAACGCAACCTGTTTATAGGGGCAGTACTGGACACTACTGTGTGTCGAGCATTCCCTCCTCCTCAAAGGATTCTCGACATTCAGGAGATGGTCCCTTTATTTACAGTGGAGCGGTTGTTCCAGTTCTGAAGGTCCTTCGCCTGCTCGGTCTATTCGCTTCCTGCATTCTGTTGGTCAACCATGCACGCTGGCACATGAGGGCGCTCCAGTGGTGCCTCCGCAAGCAGTGGTATCAGCACAACGGGGATCTCGGGGAGTCGATCAAGATCTCCGGAGAAGCTGCAGCGGATCTGTCTTGGTGGAGCGTGGAGGGCAATCTGTCCCAAGGAAAGCCTTTCCATCTACCTCCATCGGTGGCCACAGTGATAACGGATGCCTCCACCCTAGGGTGGGGGGCTCATCTGGGGGATCTGGAGATCAAGGGTCTTTGGTCTCCAGAGGAGAGGTTGTTTCATATCAACCTTCTGGAATTGCGGGCGATTCGTTTGGCACTCAAGGCCTTTCTCCCTTCCCTTCGCGGTCAGTCAGTTCAAGTCCTGACGGACAACACGACCGCAATGTGGTATATAAACAAACAGGGAGGGGTAGGGTCTCTTTGTCTCTGCAGAGAGGCCCTGCGGCTGTGGTCCTGGGCTCAGGACCATCGGATTTGTCTGATGGCAAATCATCTGGCCGGGGTGCTGAACGTGCGTGCGGACAGTCTCAGTCGGCAGTTCTCCGCCGACCACGAGTGGAGGCTCCATCCGGAGGTGGTTCGTCACGTCTTTCGGACGTGGGGGACTCCTTGGGTGGACCTGTTTGCCACCCGAGAAAACGCGCACTGCCCGTCATTCTGCAGTCTCCAGTATCCGATGCAGGGGGCGTTGGGGGACGCGTTTCAGTTGGGTTGGAGCTCACGACTCCTTTACGCGTTTCCTCCCATACCCTTGATTCCTCGGGTTCTGAGGAAGATTCGCCAAGACCGGGCCCAAGTCATATTGGTCGCCCCGGACTGGCCAAGAAGGGTGTGGTACACAGATCTTCTCCACCTCTCCTCGTGCCCTCCGCTCCGTCTCCCTCTGAGGGCAGACCTCCTCTCGCAGTCGGAGGGGCAGGTTCTACACCCCCACCTCCAGAGCTTACACCTTCATGCCTGGAGATTGAACGGGGCAACCTGAGTTCCTTCTCTCTCCCACCTGATGTGGTGGACGTTATTTTATCGGCCAGGCGACACTCCACCAAGTCCATATACTCCTACAGGTGGTCTAAGTTTGTAAAGTGGTGTGGAGAGAGGTCCATTGACCCTTTAAAGGCTCATCTTTCTGATGTGCTTCAGTTTGCTCTTTCCTTGGCTCAGCAGGGCTGTGCGGTGGCCACGGTTAAGGGCTACCTTTCGGCCTTGTCGGCATTTCTGTGCCTTCCAGATCAACCTTCGTTATTTAAATCTCCGGTTGTTCTGAGGTTCATCAAGGGCCTTACAAACATGTTTCCTCCCACTCCATTTGTAATGCCTCAGTGGGACCTTAATCTTGTCTTAACCTTTTTAATGGGGTCCCCATTTGAGCCTCTTCATAATTGTCCTTTGAGGCTGTTGTCCTTTAAGGTGGTCTTTCTTGTAGCCATAACCTCGGCAAGGAGGGTAAGTGAGCTTCAAGCTCTTAGTTCCAAACCTCCTTTTCTTACCTTACATGCTGAAAGGATGGTTCTCAGGACCAGGGCTGCTTTCCTGCCAAAAGTTGTTACTCCTTTCCATTTGGGGCAGTCTATTACCCTCCCTGTTTTTTATCCACCCCCTCATCCTTTCAAAGAAGAAGAAAGACTCCATCGCCTTGACCCGAAGAGGGCTATGAGTTTTTATTTGGACAGAACCAAGGACTTTCGTGTTGATGACCAGCTTTTTATTGGCTACGTTGGTCGTTCTAAAGGTAGAGCGGTGCACAAGCGCACGCTGTCAAGGTGGATTATACTGACCATCAAGATCTGCTACGCCTTGGCTGGTAAGACTCCTCCTGAGGGTATTCGTGCTCACTCTACTAGAGCTAAGTCTTCAACATCTGCTCTGGCCCGGGGTGTTCCTGTGGCAGATATTTGTAAAGCCGCGACTTGGGCCTCCCTCCATACTTTCGCAAAGCATTATTGCTTGGACTCTGAGATGAGGAGGGAGGGCCACTTCGCGCGCTCTGTCTTGCAAGACTTTCTGGTATAGGAAGGTGGACACCCTCCTCCGGGAGTGGGGACTGCTGTGGGAATCTATTCACAAGGTGAGGAATCCACTGGCAGATGTATCCATCAGAAGAACAAGTTACTTACCTTCGGTAACGCTTTTTCTGGTGGATACAGTATCTGCCTGTGGATTCCTCACCAACCCACCCGCCTCCCCGTTGTCCACCTTTTGTATACCATGAAATTGGTCTTGTTTGAAATGCTTATATTTTCTCTTGTATATTTGTAGGTAATGCTTGTTTGATTAGCATTCCTTTGTTTTGTATGCTATGTATATGTATTGGTTTTTCTATATACTGTGTATACTTGGGATTGTCGTTGGTTCACCTGTTCGCCTCGAAGGCACGGAAAAAATGGGTGGAACTGACGTCATCACGCCGACGTGGGCTTCTTATGGCTCCGATGACGTCGCACGGAGTCGCGTGCGGAGCCGATGTATTGTGACGTCGCCCACGTCGACGTGGAATGCTGGGGAAGAAAAGTTCCGTGGAATGCTGGCGCAGGGGATATTCACAAGGTGAGGAATCCACAGGCAGATACTGTATCCACCAGAAAAAGCGTTACCGAAGGTAAGTAACTTGTTCTTTTGTGTTAAACATGTAGCGCTTGGTGTGTGTTTACCATGCCGCATTTGAGCTTATATAAACTTTTACATTACTGTAAGAGGCAGAAATATTTCTAGTATAATTGTTGGAAATACAACGTCCACTCTATGGATTACACATGAAGTTTAGTGAACTTTCTGTAAAAGACTGGCACAATTAACCTGCTTTGCCCTTTCAGAGGCGCACAATGTGACTGAATTTTCTCCAAACTATAGTACGTTGCTGTGCGTTTCCCAGCAGTCAACACCGTTTACACAATAAAGGAGATAGTAAACGTTAAGATAAAATTACCTGTTTCGTCAGTGGGCGATGGAGCCGTATCTCCATCTTCGTTTTTTCCTTCTATGTGTTAAGCACATTGTGTGTAGTGCAGCTGTGTGTTTTTGTAATGTTTCCTTTCTTCTAGCTTTGGAATGGGCTGCAAGAAGTAGTGAAAGCCCAGTCACATCGATTGTAAGTTATCTGCATAAACACAGATGTCTTTGAGATAATATGTTCACAGAAACCGTTAACAAGCCAGGCCCGAGATAGGATTAAAACACAAGCATTTGCAGTGCTTAAGGTTCGCATTGCTGAAAGTTTGAGCTATTGGAGTCGTTAAGAATAATGCAACGCCAATAGCTCAATCTTTCAGTAATGGGAGAGCTAATGCATTGCAAATGGACTGCAACATCCGCACTTTAGATGTTCAAAGCTAAAGTGCGAGTGCCGTGATTGTTTTGTAATGGAATAGCTCTTGCATTACTGAAAGTTTGAGCTTTTGATGTTGCATTATTATTAACGCCAATATCTCAAACTTTCAGCAAAGCGAAACCTATTGCATTTCAAATGCTTGTTTTATTTATCGCAGGTAGTGCAGTCAACACAATCACATAGCTTCTCTCAGGTTCAAATCCGTACAATGCCGCCAATAACATTGCAGTCTTTCCTTAGTCTTGTTCAAACCATGAAGTCCTTCATGTGCCATCTCTACCAGCCTCATCCTCACCTTAGTAGGGGTAACAAATCTCGAGCCTCTTAACAGACAACCCCTCTGTACAGATAATTCTTCCTTTACTATACCCTTTAACCTCTAAGTCCACATTCATGCAATGCCTTTTTCTCCTTATATTAGTCTGTACACTTCCCTCGGAACAGCATTTTTGTCCACGTCCTCTATCCATTTCTTAACAAATAAACAGCCCTAATTAACCAAGCAACCTTGTCAACATCATCAGACTACCATTCACAGTATGATTTTACAGTGGTTATTCATGTTCTAGTGTGCACTGAGCCATTCTTGAAAGACAATCTGCTGTCTTATTCAACACAGTACGTATATTGTTCACTTGTTGAAAGGACTTTACACTCACTTGATGCTAAGTACTACATCATGCACTACATTTATAGGTCAAACCCTTCTGCTAGACTCAGCAACTCTTTGTTGCTTTTGCCTAAACCTCACAAGGCTGTCCTTTATCCAAAGCAAGCATAGCCAGGTGGATTGTCAACTGCATCCAGACCTGCTACCTCAAAGCTAAGTGAATCCTGCCTGCCCCGCCTAGGCTACATTCCACCCAAAAAAGGAGCCACTATGGCTTTCCTCCGCAATTTCCCAATAGCTGATATTTGTAAGACCGTTACATAGTCCCCTCTGGTTACCTTTGCCAGATATCGTGTGGACGCCCTGCCTATTTTCTGTCCCTGGAGAAGTCACGCCATGCCCCTAGACACAAAAGACTTCTTAGAGAAAAAAAAAACTGCAAACGTCCAAGACCAACACTAGATGGGAGGAGTATTCAGAGCATGTGAATCTAAAGCAATGCACACTACAAACAGATGCTTACTGGGTAAGTAACATATTCCTTACATGCCCTTAATACTAAGCAGACAATGAGGTATTGCCTAGACAAAACTAGGGCTATAAGGAGAAGTAAAAAACTTTTTTTTCCACTTGAGTTATTCCAAGTGATAAGGCTGCCATTTTGAAATAGGTAGATGGATAGCATCTTGCGTGTGCCTAAGAATGATTCCTGTAGAGATAACGCTTCTACAGCAGTAGTTGAAGAGAGATGTTGAGCTGTTACATGGACACCAATACACCTTCTCATCAACATTTATTGTTTGAATCCAGTTGCAGATGGATACAAACTGCCCCAAAGAACCTGTTATATTAGCTCACATATTTTTCCTTAGTCCTGACTCATGTATAGAACTACATCTTGATATTCATTTCAAGAGTTTAGCAGAGTATAAAGCAGAGCCATTGGCAATGCCACTTAGTTTAACTATACCCATATTGAGTGTGATAGAGGTTATCCCCCTGGTTATTGATTAAATGTTGTAAGTGTGACTCAAGATAAATAGCGAAGTGGAGATGTGGGGCATTCCAGCTGGGTGCCCTTATGAATCCTTATGAATTTCTGATGTTTTAATCTGCTAAAGCCAATGTAATAGGAGGAGCCTGATACAAAATCTCAACTCGTTTCCTACATGTTTCACCAATACCGATGTCCATGATACCCTGTCAAATGCCTTTTCAGCATCTAAGAGCATCATATTGGCTTGCTGATTTAGTGTTTTAGTGACATAAAAATATCTATGAGAGTATTTGTTACACAATTTGTGTCCCCTCCGGGTATAAACCTGTGTTGCTGTGAATTATCAATTTCTTCAAAGCAAGCAGCATATGTTTTGACATCAGCATTAATTAGAGAAATAGGCCTGTTTGATCCTCTATCTTTGGGTGATTTCCCTTTTTTTGTGTGGATTATAGCGATATTCATAGCATTCCATGGCTCCAGTATATCCCCTCCCTGGTGTATATCAGAGATAACCTGCAATGAGGCAGGTAGAAGAATAAAATCAAATGTTTTGTAGAATTTGAGAGATCTATCATCCTCTTCTGTAGAATTACCGTAGGGCAACTTAACATCAGTTGGGGTGATATAGTCTAACTTCTGCACCTATATCACAGACAGACAAGGCTTCTTGGCTGTTATAAATATGTTTGTATCTGTGCGATAGTAGAGGCAGAGCTATATAGTTCTTGATAGAAATGCTTAATTTGGGTAGGCATGTCTTGTGGCCCATAATATTTATGCCCTTACTATCTTTAAAAAATGTGATCAAATGTTTATGCTGTTTTTGTGCGTTTTTATGTGCAAGTATTTTATGTATTGACCTCCTGTGTTCATAGTTTAATCTTTTACTAGCTCTGTATGTGGCAGCAGCTTTTTCACTCAATATACTCTGAGCTGCACTTTAGCAAGCTAGATAGTCCTCCTTTTCACATAGGTTTTGATCATGATTTGCTTGCATGTGTTCCCTTTTTGATCTCAGTAATTTAATCTGATGCTGCTGAAATAGTTGATGTGCCTTATTTATTTCCAAAATAAACTGGTATTCCTCGAATGTATTCTTTAAGAGCCTGCTAGACTATATGGGGAGAAGCTGAATCCTTGTTAATGGTGATGAGCTCTTCTAATAGGGTAGCCATCCTATTTTATATGTAGGAATCAGAAGCTAGGGAGCATGGAAAGGTCTATCTCCATCCACACTTATTAGTGATATTTTTCAAATTCTGGAAGCTAATAAAGTTATGAGCCTATGTCACTTTGTAGCACAGTTCTAGGTTTGCCCCAGTAATGACCCTTTCTGAGACCAAGATCATATCTCTCCTGGAAAAATGCTCAGATTGGATCCGAAAATGTTTTGTGGACAATGCCCCTGCTCGCCGGTAGGTGGAGTCGTTGGCTTCATCTGCACCAGAAATTACGTTTGTGGTGCCTATACAGGCACCACCCAGGTGTGCTGGCATCAGTTAGTTTCTTTCCGTGCCAGTCAGCGTAGATCTGGGAAGAGCTACCCCTTAGTCGCTTTTTGGCTAAGCTTTTTCAACGTTTTGTCGAAGTCTTTTGCGGTCTTACCTCCCCGGTGTGGCAGGGATGTTCTCCAAGAAGGCTGGCTTCAAGCCCTGCGGTGCCTGTCACTGACAGATGTTGGTGAGGTACCGGCACCTGATTTGCCTATGGTGCCTCGAGCTGGACCATGAATCAAAGGCCTGTTCAACTGCTGCGCCATGCACCCGAAGGCATTGAGCAAGTGATCCCTCAAGCTCCTGGCGGCTTGATGTGCGACGCCGCACCAATCAAGGTCCTGGGCGACAGGAAGGTCCCGGGAACGGGCACGGAGCCTTAGGTAGTTGTCGAATTTCAAGACGTCTAGCCATTGGGTAAGTCCCACATGAAGAAGTCTCTTTGCCGACGAGTCAAGGAAGCGTTGCCACTCGAGGTCTGACTCTGCAGTTGAGCCTGCGTCTGGGCCGAATCCCCAAGTTTCCAGGAGCCAGAGCAACCCCCTCCCAACTCCAAGAGTTTTATGAGGCCATGCACCTCATATTTGGGGTGATCTATTCCTGCCGGGGCTAGTGTGGGAGGGGCCACTTCTGGATTCACGCCGATGACTCCTGCCAAGGCCCTAGCCTGTCCCAAGGATCCACAGATAGATCCGGTCCGGTTGTACCATCTCAACCTTCCCTGGCACCAGTCCCAAAGCCGATGCTCTTGGTGCCACTGGCGGCTCCATCCTCATCCCTGACATGGAGCCGGAGGGATGTTGTCTATTTCAAGTGCCAGCTGGAGCAATGCTTTCCAGGCTGGAGCCTGAACCCTATTCTTCTGAATAGGACACAGGGAGGAATGGGAGGTGCCGCTGGACCCTTAAGAATACTGTAGGAGCTGGCTTAGTATATGGTGCACACTTATTTAAGTGAAGCGCCTTGCACTAATCCAGTCAACCCTTATGGTGATTTTACTGGTCTTAGGCAACTATAGAAAGCTCTCTAAGTGGAAGCTAGTCCAGAAGGAGTGTTAAGCAGCTTGTTTTACCGGATCTAATCATATAGTGTAGATTATAGTGGAAAGCGAACTGTGACTGAAGTCGAGATTTGGACCAGGTGTCTCAGAAGAGCTAGTGACTCAAGGAAGCACCCAAGGTAAGTACCCAGGAGCCCCACGGAGGCTGTGTGCAGAGTGTAAACACAGCTGCGTACTCAATAGAAGTCAACGGGAAAGTCACGGTTGTAGTTTTGAAGAAGGACCCTTCCTAGCGGACCCTCAAGAAACCCAGTGGAAGACAGAAGGTTGTAAAGTCACCCCACACGTAGATACCCCAGGAGCCACGATACCTACACCGGGGAAGCTGGGTGCATAGGTCCGAAGTGATGTCGGAAACTGGCGTAGACCACAATGGAGGACTTCAGAAAAGATGCCACTGGCAAAGACTGTGCAAGCGTTTGGTGGAATCCAAGTGTGGATTTTTCAAGAGAAGGATCTGCAAGCAGAGAGGACAGAGTTTTTGCCACTTAGAAATGACCACGAGCCATTAACAAGCTGCCCCAGGTCTGAAGGCGAGAACCAACCAATCAATCAATCAATCAGTTAATTTGTAAAGCGCACTACTTACCCGTAAGGATTTCAAGGCGCTGGGGGGGGGGGGGGGGGGGGAGGTAGGGGGGGTGCTGCTGCTACTGGTCGAAAAGCCAGGTCTTGAGTCGTCTCCTGAAAGTCAGCAGGTCTTCGGTTTGTTGAAGGTTGAGGGGGAGGGTGTTCCAGGTCTTGGCAGCGCGGTGGGAGAAGGACCTGCCTCCGAAGGTGGTTCTACGGATGTGCGGGACCGTGGCCAGGGCGTGGTCAGCCGAGCGGAGTTTACTGTTGGGTACGTAGAAGGAGAGTCGACTGTTGAGATAGGCTGGGCCGGTTTTGTGGAGTGCCTTGTGTGTGTGGATCAGGAGCTTGAAGGAGATTCTTCTGTCGATGGGGAGCCAGTGCAGGTTCCTCAGGTGGGGGGTGATGTGGTCGCGGCGTGGGACGTTGAGGATCAGGCGTGCAGAGGCATTCTGGATTCTTTGCAGTCTGGTTGATGAGCTTGGACGGGGCTCCGGCGTAGAGGGCATTTCTGTAGTAGTCGGCTGCTGACTAGTGCCTGGGTGACTGTTTTCCTCGTGTCTGTCGGGATCCATCTGTAGATCTTGCGGAGCATACGGAGGGTGTTGAAGCAGGTAGAGGAGACTGCGTTGACTTGTTTGGTCATGGTGAGTTTCGAGTCGAGGATGACTCCCAGGTTGCGTGCGTGGTTGGTAGGAGCCGGGGGTGTCCCCAGTGATGTGGGTCACCAGGAGTCATCACATGCTGAGGGGTTGGGCCCGAGGATGAGAATCTGTCTTGTCTGAGTTCAGTTTAAGTCTGAGTTCAGTTTAAGTCTGCTTTCCTTCATCCAGTCGGCGACAGCCTTCATTCCCTGGTGGAGGTTGGATTTGGCGGTGGGGGGGTCCTTGGTGAGGGAGAGGATCAGCTGCGTGTCGTCGGCGTAGGAGATTATGTTGAGGTGGTGCTGTCGGGCGATGCGTGCGAGTGGTGCCATGTAGACGTTGAACAGCGTCGGGCTGGGGGAGGATCCCTGTGGGACGCCGCAGATAATCTCGGAGGCTTCGGACCAGAACGGGGGGAAGCGGACTCTCTGAGTTCTGCCGGAGAGGAAGGAGGTGGTCCAGGCCAAGGCTTTGTCTCGGATCCATGCATCGTGGAGGCGCGTGCGTAGTGTGCGGTGTCAGACGGTGTCGAAGGCGGCGGATAGGTCCAGGAGGATGAGGGCTGCCGTCTCGCCGTTGTCTAGTAGGATCCTGATGTCATCTGTAGCGGCAATGAGGGCGGTCTCGGTGCTGTGGTTGCTGCGGAATCCTGATTCGGATGGGTCCAGGATGCTGTTGTCTTCAAGGTGACGGGTGAGCTGGGTGTTAACTACCTTCTTGATGACCTTTTCTGGGAACGGAAGCAGGGAGATGGGCCGGAAGTTCTTGAGGTCGCTCGGGTCCGCCTTGGGTTTCTTCAGTAGGGAGTTGATCTCGGCGTGCTTCCAGCTCTCAGGGAAGGTAGCGGTCTCGAAGGAGAGGTTGATGATGCTGCGCAGGTTGGGTGCGATGGAGCTGCTGGCTTTGTTGAAGATGTGGTGTGGGAGAGGATCAGACGGGGAGCCGGAGTGGATAGTGCCCATGGTCTTGATTGTGTCCTCGATGCTCACGTTGGCCCAGGTTGTCAGGGAGTCGTTGTCGATGGGGTGCGGTGGGTCCGGCGTGTCGAGGCCTGTAGGGGTCGTCCGGGGGTTGAAGCTGTCATGGATGTCAGTGATCTTGCGGTGAAAGAAGGAGGCGAAGGAGTCGCACAGGGCTTGCGATGGTGGGATGTGGCTGGAGCTGGGGTTGGAGAGTTCCTTCACGATGTTGAAGAGCTCCTTGCTGTTGTGTGCGTTGTTGTCAAGGCGGTCTTTGAAGGAGGTCCTTTTGGCGGTCCTGATGAGGTGGAGGTGGTTGCGGATGGCATTTTTATGGGCAGCCCGACTGTCCGGCGTCTTGTCGCTGTGCCATTTGTTCTTCAATTTCCGGCAGGTGCGCTTTGATGCTAGGAGTTCCGGGGTGAACCAGCTGGCTCTCTTGCTGGTGTCTCTGTTGGTTGGTTTTTCAGCGGGGCTAAGGTGTTGGCGCAGTCGTCCATCCAGCGTCTGAGGGTGCATGCACCATCGTCGGGGTTGGTGGGTGGGTTGAGTGTGAGGTTTGTCTGTAGTTTTTCTTCAGTAACTTTGCCCCAGCAGCGGCGGGGGATCTGAAGGGTGCGGTGGTGTGTGAGGGATTTGCGGAAGGTGAAGTGGATGCAATTGTGGTCTGTCCAGGTGAGTTCGGAGGCGTGGCTGAAGGCGACGTGGGGGCTTGAGGAGAAGATGGCATCAAGTGTGTGACCGGCGATGTGGGTCGGCGTCATGACGAGCTGTTTTAGTCCGAGGTTGGCGAGGTTGTTGATCATGGTGGAGGAGTTGTTGTCGTTGTTGTTCTCCAGATGATAGTTCAGGTCTCCAAGGAGGATGTAGTCGGTGGAGGTCAGCGCGTGCGTGCTGATGAGGTCGGCGATGGAGTCGCAGAATTGTGGTCGGGGTCCGGGCGGTCTGTAGACGAGGGTGCCTCTTAGGGTGGTGTCGGGGTCCCCGTGGATCTGGAAGTGCATGTGTTCGGCGGTGCTGAGTGTCGTTGGTGTTTGTAGAGATCCTGATAGTGTTCTTGTGGACGGGGGTCGGTGTCTGGAGGGAGCACCAATAAGCCTTGGCAGCAGCAACAGACTTGGTAAACGAGAAAGGAGCATCATTGGGCCCAGCAAGGTCCAAGGGACTCACCAAGTGCAGCAGAGTCAGAGCATGCCCCGAGCAAGCAGGGGAGCCCACTGAAACAAGAGAAGAACCTTGAGAGGACCCAAAGGCACAGTAGTTGCAAGAGGACCTCGAACAGCTTACCACAGATAAAGGCCCACGGTGCAGAGCATATGGTGAGGATGAAGATATTGGCAAGAAGAGATGCTGTAGTTTCTTGCTGCCCAAAGATCTCTGGCATGCAGAGCCCACAAGCCTTGACAATTGCAAGTCAACACGGTTTACAGGGGTTCGGTCCCATTGGTTCCAATGAAGGATACTGGCCTCAGAATTTCAGAGATGACCAGTCAGGCCCCAAGGGAGTTGCAGAACCCCCACCTGTGTTGCTGAGCCTTTCGAAGTCCATGGGACTTCAGGCGCAGCAAACCGGTCCACTTTGTTGCAGTACCTGCAGATGCAGGGAAGTGAATCCTTCACTCCAGGGGAGATTACTTGGGTGATCTTAATGCCCACAGGTCTGTTGAAGATCCTTGATGAAGCACAGACACAGACGACAAAGAAGACTTGCTGAACAACGAGACCAGGAATCTTCTGTGATGCAGTCTCGGTTCCAGGCGAAGTCCAAGTTTCCAGATGGTTGAGGAGTGACGTGGTTTTAGGCTCGAGTCTTGTCCCATGAAGAATCTGAGGACTCACCCACAGGTAAGGCCTTTTATACCCTAAGAAAGGGGTTAGGCCGACTCAGGGGTCCCTCCCAGAGGAGGGGCTGGACAGCGGAGAGGATACTCCCATGTCCAGAGCGTGAGCTGGGGGCTCCCAGAACTGGTTCTAAGTAGAGTGTGCAAGGAGGGCACCAAATGTGCCCTTCAAAGCAGTCTGGTGGCACCGGCAGGCGGCCCCACCCTAGTCCAATGCACTAAGTCCTGTCTGGGAGGTGGTCAGATCTCCCTGTGACAGGAAAACCTATTGTTCTACCTTCCCCGGTTCGAGCTCAGCTCGGCAGCAAGAGGGCAGAATCGTGTCTGTGGTCTGCAGCAGCACTAGTTTGCTGGCAGACCCTGCAAAGCTTTTACTGGGAGTACTGGGAGCCCCCTGAAGGAGCCCCTCAGTGCATGGAATCCTTCCCCAACACCGGTAACTGTGTTGGGGTATGATTCCAACATGTGAAACATTCCCAGGTTTGGCACAGCCACTATATAGTTAGCCATTGCGTAATGAGGCATAGCCACTATATGTATCAAAATGGCTGCCACGCTTACAGAGCCTGGAAAATCGACTCTGGGGTTTGTAGGGGGGCGTCCTGCTCCAACACCAGCTAGGTTTAGTCTTCTAGCCCTGTAGGGACATCCAATCACAGTGGGCGCTAGGGAGGAGCCATTAGTTTCACCCAGCCATTTAATGTCGGCTGCAGCGCGGGAGCGAGCACTATAGGTATTGCTGCTGCCCAGGTCCGCACGTATCGCTTTTCACATTTTAGCATTTGTGACTTGTCCTGCATTAAATTGATTTGCCCAGCTGCTATGTTGTATTGAATCTGAATCTGACACTCCTATCTGTTTGTGTCTTCTCCGACACCGGCTACACACTCTGTTCTAGCCCAGTAAGAGCATCCAATTACGGTGGGCAGAGGAAGCTACATCCGGCATTTAACACAGGCTGCAACGCGGGAGCGCTGCAGATGTGCCAACGCCAAGCCTGTCCGGGGCTAGGGGCCAATCCTCATGCCCAAAAGGTTACTCGATGACGAAGTAAAACTATGGCACTCTAAAGATTACCCAATGAATCCCACTACTCGCTCCAGACTGTTCAAGCTGGGGAGTATGAAAATCAGAAATTCCCTCCCCGAACTCAACCAGCTGGCTCCCGTGGAAGATAACAACCAGAGGCAGGCTAGTCATAGGACGACCAAATCAACAATAATATATTTGAGTACTCTGTCCTTAGTAAAACATCAGTTGGACATATTTCATCTTCAGGATTAAGCCAAACCAGACATACTTCTATTAACTGAAACGTGGCTCTCGCATGAGTCCTAGCCTTACATCCTGGCCACTCTCCCCAACAATTACTACATTCTCCAGGCCAACCGGCGCTCAGGGTAAAAAGGGGTAGGGGTGGCCGCCATAATCCATCAAGAGCTGACGTTCACCTCCCTCACCGCACTAATATCTCCTCAGTGAAAAACATAGTTATTAAACTTGACTCCGCCCTTACCCCTTTAGTCTGTGTACTGCTGTATAAGCCCCTCATAATATACCCCTCTTCCCCCAAATATTGGGAGAACAATTCTCACGCCTAGTAATTAATCATGCCAAAATATTGCTGATTGGCTATTTTAATTACTGGGCCAATGACATGACGGGTGGCCCATGCTCATTAGAACTGACAGACTTACTTAATGGGCTGAAGTGCGTCCAACATGTGACATCTCTCACCCATATAAAATGACCTATTCTTGATCAAATATGGACCTCCAATCTCAAGGTTTCCACATTAACGGTGTCCCCATGCACCTGGTCTGACTATTTCCTAATAAAGATTTCTCTTAGTAACCTGATAATTTCCAAACCTCCAGCTAAGGAGGTGCTAATGGCAAGGAATTGGAACCACACCCATATCAATGCTTTCTGTAATTCGTTGGTGGTCATGGTGCCCACTAATCAGATCTCTGTTGACCTAAGTGAAGAAAAAATTAAATCATGGCTTACACCAGCTAGTAATATCCATGCCCCCCTTAAGAAAATCAAAAAAGCCAGGTGCCATGATACCCAGAGATGGTTCTCAGTAGATCTAAAACTTCAAAAACTAGCGCGTGCGCCGAACTGAACGTATCTGGAGACCGAATTACTCTCCAGACAAGAAAGACACCTACCAAGCTCAACTTAAACTGTACAAAAAATCAATCTTACAATCTGAAGCTACTTACTTCTCCAATAAGATCCTGAACTCAACAATCCAATCGAAAGAAAGTTTTGCAATTGTTAATGAGCTATCTAATCCAGGTAGTTACAGTTAAACTAGCTCCTACCCAGTCACTTTGTAACTCTCTGAATGCTTTTTTTATTGATAAAATCACTACTATTAAAGCCAGCATCCTCCTTAACCCTCCCCTTGATTCTCAGTCGGCAGAAACCCCCACTTTCTTTATCTGTTCCCCGCAATTAGCAGAGATGCCTTTTTAAACCTTATCAAAGTAAAGTCTGGATCTCCTGTTGACAGCTGCCCTCCTCCTATTCTGAGGAAAGCTTTTTCCGTAAGCCCTGACCCCTCTCTCCTGAATTCAATTTGTATCTTCTCCCACTAATTCAGTCTCTAGCAGAAAGAAATGTGTGTACCTTTTAATTAGGCATATGACTTGCAATTGATTTTTACCATCGATAACGTCCCCAACTCCATCCTGAATTTTCAGACAACTATGTTACATATACGTAACTGGATGAACAGTTATCATCTGAAATTGAATACTGACAAAACAGAACTGATCTTAGTTGGCGGCTCTTACAATCCCTGCAATTCGAAATTCTGACCTGCAGAGTTGGGAACACCTCCCGCTCCATCCTCCTCAGCTAAGAGTCTTGGTGTTAAAATAAATAGCGACCTCTGTCTGAAGTCCCAGACTGGGACGGTAGTCTCCACCTGCTTCCTCCAGCTTTGGAAGATCAGGAAAATCTGCAGATTTCTTACCACGGAAGCCTTTACACAGGTTGTTTTATCTCTGGTCATCTCTCATGTCGATTATGCCAATTTACTTTATTTCGGTCTCCTGATGTACTTAACAAAAAGACTACAGCTGGTGCAAAACCAGACCGCTAGACTGATCTATCATCAACCGAGATGGCAAAACGCCCCCCTCTAATGAGGAAGCTACACGGGCTTCCAGTAACACAACGTTGTGCATTTAAAATTGGGTGTCTCTTCTTCAAATCTCTTTATGGTACTTACCCGGAATTAGTTTCTAATCTGAACCAGAGGTATAGTCCCATCCGCAATTTGCGGTCGACCCATTTTAACCTCCTGGTTATCCCTACTTCTAAACTGAAGAGACTAGGTGTCTGTAGATTTGCGTTCTTAGCCCCTCACTTTTGGAACTCTCTTCCTTTTAACATTAGATCCTGTACAAGCTACCCTTTGTTCAGGAGACTCTTAAAAACCTGGTTGTTCTCCCAGGCGTACGAATGACCAGTTAAGTAGCAGGCTATTCCTATTTTCAGCGCAAGAAACAATCTGGTGTATGTGCGTCCTTAAATATTTTTTTTGACATAACATAAAGGTAAGGAGTCTGTAGCTAGACAGACTCTCCCAGATAAGGCGTTACTGAAGGTAAGTAACTTGTTCTTTACAGTCTGTTAGAATTTGTAGTGATGCAGGCTCCTGATAGAAACCAGTGCATCGGCTGCCTTCAGAGGAATAATCATTTAGCATGGTCACCATCTTCGCTGGATTGTTAATTGGCAAATTCCAAGCATACAAAGAAGGAAACTGAGCCATTTTTAGGGCTCGCGCCCTGCGTTGCAGAGCGCAGCACTGCTCGCGCAGGCGAGAGCCCTTTTATCCGGGGTTTGAAAACGGACCCTGGAATCGCACACGCTCGTGCGTGGGGGTTTTGGGGGTTTACGTGTACGATTCGGCTGCCCCTTAAGGGATATGTCCGATACAAGTCAAAGCATATTTGACGCGCTTCATGGGGATTCCATATTTATTTTGCAATAATGTGTGTGGATTTATCTTGTCCTAATAGGGGCAGCTCCCGCAATTTTGACAGATGCACTGCACTAGTCTTTTGGGCCGAGGGGTGCATTCCTCTCATTCCCTTGCAGAGTTAATCCCTTATTCTCGCAGCTGCCCCATTCAATTATGTAGAGATGTTTTTCATCCTGGTACTGACTGTCACTAGTGCCCATCCCTTTAACGAGGTAAAGTTTTCCAAATAATGGAGTTGCTTCAGACCGGGCGGCGTCCCTCCCCACCGATGTCATTGCTCGTGATCACATTTTTTGTTAAACCTGCTGCCTGCTTCCTCCGAGAGGTAAAGTTCCTTCCTTTGAGCTGTTCAGCCGTTTCCGTTTTTTGTCCCATGGGTCCATATCTGAATCTCTTCAGGGGTCTTTTCTGAGGAGGGTTAAGGGGGGCACGACAGCCTTCTCCTTCAAGACTTTGTCTGAGCCCCCAGCTCAGCCCTCCATTTTCACGAGTCATGACCTATGACCCCTTCACGGTATTGTCTTCTTGTCTCGGGCATGCCTTTGAATTCTCAGGACGCCACCCAAGCCGATCCTTGCCAGTACATTTCTCATACCAACCCCTCCCTCCCCACTCGCTTTATGTAACATAAGCAATCCAGAACATCATGCAAAAACATACCTCCTTTGCATGGCAAGCCACTCCAGCGTTGCCAAAGTAAATACTAAAGCACACATCGTGATACAGAAGCAACAACAACACACACACACAACCTTAAGGGCAAATCCTCAGCCTTTCTTTCTCCACAGAAGTAGGTTTTGAGATATGTAGGTGGAGGGAAGAGACTGAGGAGCCACTTGAAACCATCTCTCCCTGCTGCTGATAGTGACAGTGACGCACACATCAGCTGAGATCCTCCCGCTAACACCCTCCTATCACTTACACAACGTGATGTACAATATCTTTTGTAGCACAGGACATTATATATTTATAAATCAAACAGCCTTAGGGAAATTCCACGGATCCCCTGCCCCTTTTTTTCTGGAGGATAAACATGTTTAGGTACTCTATACACACACACGCACACGCGCACACACGTGCACACACTCTCCGTTACGCCATTAACTTGCGGTTTACTCCTCCCCACCTCTGCTTCGTTCACCACAGCACCAGGCGCTCATTGGTTGCCTTTTCTCCTCCGCTGGCTCCATATTCCTTTCGTCATCTCTGACACGAGATGTTTATCTTCCCTGGTTGTAGCTTCATTCCCCATCAAAACACACATTCTTTGTCAAACTCTCCTTTTCCCATTACTCAGATACACATGATGTCTAATTTCTCTCCACCCTTTCTTTCCCTGTGGCATGCAGCTGAAGCCTTCCTTTCCCTACCCACATTCTCCTATTGACACACACATCGCTCCTTTCCCACTTCCCACGCCCCCACAACACACACACTGTTTCCCCCTTCCTTCTGTCTCTCTTCCGCCTTACACATCACACACACATTTTCCTGCTCTGCTAGATGGTATAGATCAACAAGCTCAGCTGTAATATCCACTGCTTAATTTGAGACGGTGGTTACAGGTGGGGCGCACCGGCACTCATTTATGGAGACCTATTTCACAAAATTATGCTTTGACCGAGAGCAATAGAAAGACATGAAAGGGCGAAATGAGGAGGAAGGGGAAGAAGACAGAAAACCAGTGACAAAGGGAACAAGCATTTGCAATGCAATAGGTCTCGCATTTACAAGAGTTTGAGCTATTAGCATTGTAAATGACAATGCCTTTTATTTATGTTTTGAAAAGCTGCAAGTGGTGCGTAAACACGCACTTTGGACTTATAGTCCTTGGTTACGAGAAGCAAGGCTGGCAGTAAAAGAGGCGCAGTTACTGCCAACCTTTACTTCTCATAAGCAATGACTAGTAGTACAAAGTGTGTGCTTACGCACCGCTTGCAGGTTTTCAAAACACATTAATAAAAGACATTATATCTTTTAAAGTGCCAATAGCTCAAACTCTTGTAAATGCGAAACCTATTGCATTGCAAATGCTTTTTAAAGATGCTGGAGGGCGTGCCTTTAAATAAATGGCTTAACGTAGCAGAAAGGTCCTTTTGTAAATCAGTGTAAGATATGGTCTGTTGTCAGAGGATATACTGTATCCTATGCGCAATTGGATTTGGTGAGTCCACTGGATTCGACATCCAGATACCAATCAGCCAGCTCCAGGAATGGCACATAATGCGCTCGCCAGAGCCAGTCTTGGCATCCCTGAGAGTCAGTCAGCGTCTGGGTGAGCTGCACTGACTCCCCTTCAGAAAGCGCATTCTGTTTAAATCCATCAATATTGTTCATAATATTCTTCACCTTCCAAGCCCTGCCAGGATTAAAGATATGTTTAGACTTTCTTGTTTTCAGTTTCTATTTTGGGTAAATTCTGGTGGGGTTTTTTCAGTGTTTTCAAGTGATTTCAATACCTTAAAAAAACAGTGGTTATCAGTGGTTACACATTTTCGTGCCATTAAAAACAACAGAAACAGTGTTTTTCCAGTGTTTTTGGAACATTTGCTTTTATTATTGCTTGATTTCTGCACTGATAGTGCATAGTAAATAGACGTACGTACAGTGTATATGAGGTCCAAATCCATTTTTACAAATCAAACTCATCGTAGTACACAATACAATACTTCTCGAGCCAGTCTTTGGTCAGGCACACTCGCTCTTTCCTTCCCATGTAAACTTTTATCTGTGAAAAGACCCTCTCAACATTGGCACTTGAGACAGGCAACACCAAAATAGCCAGTACACAATTTGCTAACTCTGGCCACTGGCATAGCTTTCCATGCCAATACTGGTGCACCTGAAGATTGTGATTCTCTGCGACAGGTTCTGCAACATATGCATTGAAATGGGCACATATGCCCTCAGAGTTATTGAAGCGGCCAAAAATGAGGCAGCACTTTTAAAACTCCAGAGAAACTTTTCCTGTACGGAAGGGATCTATAACTTGTGCAGAGTACCACAGTGAGGCTTCACTGACTTCAAATGCCATGGTTGATGAAGGGCTATTTCTCATGCATTGCAAAATAAAAGTTCCTGAATTGCTCCTGAACATTTCTTTGCTTAGCAAGTGGCAAGCACTCTAACATGGAACATGTTGCAGTGCCAAAGTCACTAGAAGTGTCGCCCAACTTACTCTCAAGGAGATGTTTCACATCTACACGAATTATGGTGAACACTTGGTAGACAAGGGTGTTTTTAGACTCTAGTTTATTTATTATGTCCACTACAGCAGTCATGTTTTCCTGCAAACATTTAAGAATGCAGTAGAGTGTACTTTTTTCAAATCACTATCATTATGTGACCAAAGATCCTCACATTTCTTGCCGTTTGCATCATCACTCAGCCAAAGCTCTGTAAACAGGTGCCACATGGATAATATAGCATTCATGGCCTCTAGGACTGAGAACCACCAGCTAAGTGACACAGTTGGGATGACTCTTTCTTTGATGCCACACAAAGCACAAAATGAGAAATATTTGTGGTTTAGTTTCTGATGGACTCTGCTCAATGTTAGATGGCATTGACAGCGCCTTGATGCCTATGGGTAAATATTGCGCTTTACAAATTAAAAAATCAAATCCATGCTTGTTGAAATAATCCAATTATGTACTGATATGGGTCATTTCCTTCTGATCCCTCTGGGATCCCATCACTCTTATCTTGATCAGTCGCTGCCGGCTTTCCAGATGCTCGATCTTCTGTTGGATCACCTCGATTTGGTCTGTGTGCCTCTTCGTCATTTCGATTGTGCTGGTTGCAACTTCTTTTGTGCCAGCAGTTCTCTTCTCTAGATCTTCTTTCTGATTTGTTAATATACAAATGATGTATGCAACTTCTGCAAGAGCATGTAGTTTGCGGAAGGGGTTCCCAATATATTGACATCTACTGTTGGTTGTGTTGTGTGTGATGTGGTGGGACATTAGAAGTTTGTAGCTCTTTCTAAATTTTTCCGGAGTAGGTACCCACTTTGATTCTTTGCAAGATGTGAATTTACGGGTCTCCTTTAGGCTCATGGCTCTTGGGCCTTATTGCCTTTTGGTACTATTGTGCTCCCTTTGGACGATTCTGTTTCTTTAGGCATCCCATTCTGAAACTTGCACCTTTCCCAACGGTTACTAATTTTAGTAATTTTGCAGTTTTGGAGCCATAACATCATTTATTAGAATCACACATTTGTAGCTGATTTAATAAAAACAGTATTGAGATATTTTGTTAATTTAGGCAGCGTGGTCTATGTGGGCACAGCGTGCCAAATGTAAAAACTGAGGAATAAGAAGACAAAGCTTTGATCAACTCCGTAACATTGATACTTTGGGTTCAGTATTGGGCCCTGGGTCTGCTGCCCTCGCTTTCTAGGCTCACGAGAGATGCCTAAATGGTGAATCTACAGAGGATGATGAATAATGGAACAGGTGAGTGGGAGTGAGCCTCCTCACACAGCGTCCATCATGCAGATAGCAACTAGAGGCCTCTTAGTGGATTACACCCCCAGCTCACATCTGCCCCCGACCTGTGCTTTTCCTTGGCTGGACCATTGTAGTAATGGCTCTGGAAGTAGCAAGCCCGGTGGGATATTTTCAGATAGTTGGTAGGCATGTAGTGATTGTCATGAGCTGTATGGAATCCGTTTCAGTCTGAATTCTGGTGAATTTGGGAGAGGTTACTTACTCTCAGCCAGCCTCCATCTTTTTTCCCCTTTCTTTAGGGCCCCGACCATACACGCTACAAATGAGAGATGCAGTGAGTGTCATGAACTGGTGATGGAGGAAGAAATCAAAGTCCCACACCCATACCATGGGCCTGCTGGACACAGGAACTAGCCTGAGAGGTCTGAGTTACCTAATGAGGAGACTCAGCTGGATTGGCATATGAGAGTTCTGAAACACCATCAATCTAAGAATAATACAGTAGCAAGACATTGCCACCCCCCCACACCCCACCAAGACTTTTCAGTCAGAAAAATACTGAAAGTATGAAACGCATGTCGAGAGTTACTAAGCAGTTGGTTACACTTGAACATGTAAGCAATTACTCTCTACAGTGAGTAAAACACTGTTCTATTACATATACCAGCATGCAACAGTTGTATGGCATAAGTGGACACGGTATCTCCTGCGGGCCTTGATTCAGTCATTTACATCACAAGGACCTTTTTGGACGACTTGATCCAGAGTCCCTGCAATAACGTGTCCTCTGTGATGAGAATTAAAATAGGAAATCCCAGAGAGTCACAGGGAGTTGAAAGAACTAGGTGAAGGAGTATTCTGGCTGGAGGAATCTGGAGATAACATGTCGGAGGAAATGATTCCTGATGCAAGAAATCTTCTAAAGCAGAGAAGTAATATGCTACTTAAAGAGAAA
Source organism: Triturus cristatus (assembly GCF_964204655.1). Classification (NCBI taxonomy): domain Eukaryota; kingdom Metazoa; phylum Chordata; class Amphibia; order Caudata; family Salamandridae; genus Triturus; species Triturus cristatus. The sequence continues at coordinate 285,092,621 of NC_140594.1, read as the reverse complement.
CTGAGCTTGAATGCTGCTTTAGGCAGAGTAACATTAGAAATAAAGTCATCCTACTAAGGGCGGAAGGGAGGATACCTGGAATGTTTCCTGATACTGTTAAGGGTCCACCAGGAAAGTGTGGAGTAGCCGTTGAACTGGACGAGACATGTAGAACTGCAGGGCTCGGAACATGAGAGCACCAAACATAAAAAGGATATTACACGTGAATGAAAACATTAGCAGAACCCCAAAAAACTGCTAACTTATTATCCTTAGACAGGGGGAAAAGTGTTTGACCAGGTGCACTGGCAGTTGATCTTTGGGAGTGAACAATTAGGGTTTGGAGAGTATTCCGTAACTGGGTTAGTAGCAACTAGAAACACCGGACAGAAATCAGATAAGTTGGGGTTGTCCGAGACAGTATTGGTCCAAAGAGGCACTAGACAGGGCATCCCTTTCTCCCCTCCTATTTACCGTAGCTATGGAAGCATTGGTCTCTAAAGTGCAGAGAAATAAAGAAATCTAGGTAGTCTGGATTGAGAGGGATATGCACACCCTGACAATGTGCACTGATGATGTCCTAAAACCGTAACAGAACCAAAGGGATCTGTGCTAGCCCTGATGAACGAATTGGAGGAATATGGGGTGGTCTCGGAGTTCAGTGCTAACATAGCTGAATATCACATCCTGAAAGCCTATCCCTCCAGGAACAGGTGAACTGGCTTAGAATAAGGTTTCTCTTTCAGGGGTGATGAAATTAGTGGCCTTCTTGGGAGAACAAATAACCTCTTTAATATGCCAGATAGCATATAATTAACTATTGCCACCCCCTGCAGATGGTGCTCAGAGACCTGCAGACCTGACGGTCCTTGGACCTTTCCTATTCTCAAAGACTTGATGTGATTAAAAAAAGTTATCTTGCCTCATTTTCTCTTGTCTCTTCCAGGCTATTCTGCTGCTGACACATTGAAGAAGATTCTGAGCGTAGTTGACCAGTTTATGCAGGCTGAGAAGGTTCCGGGGCTTACTAGACGAAGAGTGCATAAACACCCCAAGGACCGGGGCTGGGATATGCAATGCGCTACTTTCAAGTGGCCCAACTCCAATTCTTAATGGAATGGCAGGAGGAGGAATCTGTGAATCTGAGAAGTATATGTAGTTCATGGATCAAACAGTCACAGGATAAAGCGTCAGGATAATGCATTGTCTATAGAAGGACATCTGGACCTAGGGCCCCTCTATCCCTAACCGGTTACAACAGCATCCATAGCCATATGGGACAGGGTGGCGATCAAATTGGGGTCGACAACAACTTTCCCCTCCCTGTTCACTCCTAGTTCAAATAACCCTAATTTTGCACCAGCATTAGAGAAGGGTACCTACAAGAGATAGAAACAATAGGGCTACCGGAGAGCTGGTAACGTGTTTGAGGAATCATGAGTCGAGTCATTCAAACATTGTGAGCAAATTTTCATCCTCCCAGAAACAGAACAGTATTATTAATACCAGGTCAGCCATTTTGTTTCAAATAGCTTGATTTTCTGCTAATTAGTAGGGCTTTGACCTTCTTAAGATGTGACTGTTCACCAAGTAAGGAGACAAGAATCTGTTTTCTAACATTTATAAAATGCAGATGAGCATAGCGAATGAGGGGAAGATTCTGGTGGGTCGGACAGATAGGCCAGGAACTCTTGGCTAAGGAGTGGGAGGAAATTCATTAAAAGGTGCAGACTATCTCACAATTTACAACCACGCATGAAGCACTGGTTGAAATAATGATTTAATGGTATCATATCTCAGATATATTGCACAGATGGAAATCCTGTAGATCAGATGCCTTTCAGAGAGGATGTAGATGTGTGGGTATCTTTACACACATGCTGTTACACTCTTCCAGAATACAACCTTATTGGTCGAACGCTGTATACACTGTGTTCAGGACTGCTATATATAGATTACCGATTGACACACTACTGAGAGAAACCAATGGGCAAACATTTCCATTATTCTCCTTAAGACAAATGTTGCTGGCACTGTGTACAGTAAGACAGGCTGCCACAGCTTGGAATTTCAAGTTTCAGGATGATCTGTGTGTCATTGTATTCGTAGAGTGTTAATTTAAAGGACTGAGTTAGATCGGGCAGATTAATGAGTAGTATGGTATCTCACTCAATATCTGCTTTATTATAGTCCCCTGGTTGATGATGTCTTCCTGGTATCACATACCCAGTATGATTACTTCTAGAATGTGGCAGTGTGTAAAGAGAGAATATGTGTTAAAAGAAAAAAGTTGTTGGCCTAGCTGTGGTGTTTTTCTAAATAAATGTAACAACATTCATCTATGTTATCTATGTGATTTTTTTGGGGAGGACTTTACAATGATCAAAGGTGAGATGTTAGTCTTGAGGTGTGCTACATTTATTGGTAAGCTGTCCTGAACATGACCAGCAGGAACATGGGACACCTTGTAATAGTAAAAGAAGATCCATTGTAGGATGTTTCCTCAGATGCTAATAACCCTTCATCTGGTCTCAGACAGCTCCAATGACGGGAGCTGTGTCAGAGAAAGCGGATAGGTCCAGTAGTAATAGTGCAGCCACTCCATTTCCGTCCACCTTCTCCTTCACGTCATCCTATCGATATCAAGAAAGATTCTGTGTCTCATCCTTGGATTAAAGCAAAGCACATTTGGTGACCATACAATGGTTTCCTTTTATGAGGTCAGTGACCTAAGCAAAGGCAGCTCTTTTAATTTTTTTATCCTGGGGCATGTCCAAGATGGCATCAGTGAAGGAGCTGCCTTGCAGAGCTCCACTGCACCTATCGGGCTATCTACTGCTTGGGAACATGTGGGATGACACATGTGCTCTTAATATCTTTAAAGGCACTGATATCGGTTTAAGCACTTTTATCGATTTCTTTGAGTACAAAAGACACACCCTTTATGGCTTTTCTCTTGGGGAAGTTTGTTTTCATGTTTTAATCACTTATTCTTTTCACTCTTGCAGTGTGGAGTAAGACATACTTTCAGTCTTATCTGCCTTATCTTGTCCATTGGCTACATCCTCTCTGTTTTGTTGACTGGCATCTTGCGCACCAGTCTTTTAATGTTGGAAGACTAATAAGTTTAATTATGTACCTGGTAGAGGCTATTGAGCCCTTATTGTAAGAAGAGACACTCATGTCAATCTATGTAATTTTTAATCACAGAGAAATATTTGGGAAGTGGCATTCCTGAGGAAGGCAAGCTACTGAAGCAACGCACGTAGATGAATTACTGCCACATCTCTTTTTGGTGTATTCCTCGACTGAATATATAAATTGTGATTAACATTGGAATACTGTATCACCACCCGCTTAGAATTCTTACAAATCAAATGTATAGAATATTTCAAAGAATTCAACTATACATGTGATTTGTATGTATGGGTAAATGAATGAGTGCAGTATGCATGTAGAATGATAGTGATTTTCATAATAAGTTAAATATGGTATATTTGATGTAGAAAATATTTAATAAAACATAATTTTGTGTTTTTGTACATTGAGTGACGGTCTCCTCTCTTGAAACCACTTTCATGATGAATTTTTAAACATATATTGAAGTTTCCCTAGGAACTTTACAGCATGTATTTGCCTGCCTAGGTGAACTTCACATTAGTAGCACGGGGCCTCCTATCTTTGCAATTTTTATGCCGCGGGTGTGAAAGACAGTGCCCAGGAGTGTGTTGGGGCTGTACTGGCCACATCGCTGACAGCACGAGGCACTTCATCTACTTGGGCGAGAAGATGCCGAGCCGTCCTGGTAACCAAAATGGTGACCACTTTGGCATGTCTTACTGAGGCCTTCTAGCCCTTCGCTGGGCCCCAAGAATATCTTCAATGTGGCTGGCTCCATAACAAGGTGGGAGGTGAAGTGTAGCGCTACCGACCCAGCGCCTACCTATTCCAGAGAGAGCAATCACAAGGATATGATGGACGGAGGGCTGAAACTTTTCAGACACTCATCCCCAGTCACAGATCTGTGTTGAATCCAACATCTTTCTTTAGCTCACTTCGCCACCTCAGTGCAGGTCCAGCCATTTGCAAATCAGTCTTGACCCTGTTCCTCATGAGAACAGTCCAGCTCAAAGTGCCAAACCTGCTCTTACCTGGGCCAGAAACAAGCATTTTGGAACCGGCAGCTGCAACAAAGACACTGGGCTCAGCAGTCCATACATCAGCTGTAGGGCCTGGATGTCTGCCAGGAGTGCCCCATGTAAGTGTGGTGAGTCCACGTCGGTGAGGCTCGACTGCACAGAGACCCCCTTCTGACTCAGTGGCCTAGAGCCCTTGCCGGGGACACTACAGGAGTGGGGCAGGCATAAGGAGTTGCAGTCTCTCGCTTGAAAGTAAGGCCTACGATGCCAGAGCAGGCAGCTATTGGGGCATCTACAGAGGGGAGGGGTGGCGTTTTGCCACTATGCTGGACTCTGGGACACTCCTGTTATCTCAGAAACTTGCATGCAGCGTGGCCCCCTTCGGAAGCTGCCGAAGTGGACGGATGAGATTGCACTCGCCCGCTTGCTCTGCACAACCGGTGGAGTTGTGGCTGCCCCACGCAGTCACTTGGGACCTGCTGTACTACTTTTAGGGGTGAGGCCTTTGGGAGAGCTTTTGCCTCACCTTCTGCGACCTTCACTGCCCTAGACTGGAGGGGGGCCTCTGGGCTTTGCTAGCACGGCCCCCCCTTTGGTCAGTGGGATGGCTGGAGTGAGCTGAGAGCTTGCCCTAACCGAGTAAGGTGACTGGCGACTGCAAAGCCCTGGAACTGGTGTGCCCAGAAGCCCCTTCTGAATCCGAGCAACCCTTCTTTTCCACACGCTACGGGAAGGACATAGCAACCTTGAGGCCGGAGGTACCCAGTGAGGTCAAATAACTTTGCCATGAGATGGGAGTACTGGGCCAGCATGTGGATACATTAGAACAGAGAAACACTAGGGAGGAGGAACTGGAAGCCTACTGCAGCTACAAGACCGGAATGCAGACTTAAACTATTACCTAGAATACTAGGAGTACAGATCCTGCAGATCCAACATCTGGATAAAAGGGGTTCTGTTGCAGGCAGATGCTGGCAAACTGGAGGATTATGTGCTTAGGCTAGTCTGCAACATCGTCCCAGAGTTGGCAGATGAGGAGCTAATCCTAGAATGAACACACAGTGCAGGCTGGTCCTCAAGCGCCCCAGGAACCCCATAGGACATCTTGACCTACTTACATATCTGCCGCCTAAAGGGGCTGATCATGGGGGAGGTACGTGACTGGAACTTAATCTCCATTGAAGGGGCGAAGGTCTGGCTTTACCAGGATCTCTTGTTTATCATGCTGCAGACGCAGAGCCTTGAAACCAGCTACTACTTGTTCCTCTTCCTGATTTTTGCATGGGATGGAGAGACACGTAGTTCGTGCTCTCCATGAGGCAGCGTCGATCCTGGCGATGGACAAAATGAAGCTGGAACCCAGACTGTCACACGCCAGCACCCCCCCTCACCACCGCTCCACATGACATGTCAATCTGGACCCGCAAGAAGTTGAGCAAACAATTGGTGGCGAGTGCTCTAGGGAGCACTCGGTCCTGCTGCAGAAGCTTAACTGTAGTCCTCTCCGGGCTCCATTGCAGAGTGAGGTGTGATGATTTGCAATTTTCACATTGACCCAACCTCATAATGCAAATGGTGCACTCACTGGCATACGAGACAAGCTGCTCTGACTGCAGAGTCCTCTCCTGGTCTGAGGAGTAGACTCCCTCACACCTTATGATCTTACCCTATCGCCCCCGGGGTGCAACAGGGCTAGTGCTTGCTCCTGTCTTCTGCATGAGACTTCGCCTGTGACATGGACCCTACCTCTATGATTCTTTGCTCTCTACAGGTTGGAGTAGTTGATATCCTCAGTTTATTTCCTACCCAATCCCTAAGATGCTCACAGCCTGCATACTCCTCCAGCTCATATTCTATGGCTCAGCTGGGACACTAATCCATGGACACATTTGAATGGACATTCTGGGGACGGATACCTTGGCCTATCCCCTACTATGGTCCCTTGGCAAAAATACTTGGCCTCAATGACCAGGGACTCAATGCTCCGGCAAATGTCTGGCTCTCCTGACAATGCTAAAATCCTCCCAATTCGATGTCTGCCTCCTGCAGGAAACACACCGTCTTCGGCGTGATTGGGGTCACATGAAATCGAAATGGTTCGATAGATCGTATTTCTCCTCCGGCCCCGGGAAGACAGCGGGAGTGGCGATCTATTTAGCCACTGACTTCCAGGGACAAGAGCTCCAAGTGCACTCAGAAATTACAGATTGTCTACTTTCGCTAAGGCTTACCGTCCACAACCATAGCCTTACGATAGCCTGTCTTTATGCTCCCAACGATCATCAAGAATCCTTTATTGAACAAGCAATTGGAAAGGTCGTTGCCTTGCCAGTTAGCAGTATATTGATTGGGGGAGACTTCAATTTTGTACCTTATGCCCTCCTGGACTGCTAGATTCAGTGGGCGGGCTTGGCCGGGTCGTATATCCCCCAGGGATTACAGTGACTCCGTGAGGCAGGCCTGGTGGAAGTCTGGAGGTCCAACACTCTCACTACAAAGAAGTACTCCTCAGAACCCCTTTATTTAGAACCACCTTTTTCTCCTGCGCACACCTATCTTAGACTAGGATAGACTATTTCTTAGTTACCACTCCCCTTCTGCCAGTAATTACACCCACTGATATAGGAGTAGCAGCACTCTCCAATAATGCTCCAATCACACTTATGCCCCAACTTCCCATGCACTGTCCTCGATCACAGCTATGGAGACTCAACCCTAAGCTATTGGCCTATGAGCCCTCGGTTAAAGAAATCATGGGTGTAATCCAAGGGTATCTTGTAACGAACGACACTTCCTCACACCAGTGGCGTTACTGTGAAATGCACTTAAGGCGGTGTTGAGAGGCCTATAGCAATAGCTGCAAAGCTTAACTGAGATACGAAAGACAAGGAGATAATTGGCACTCACTAGGAAGCAACTCAAGGCCTTGGACATGGACGCAGTGGAGCATGCTTTGCTCCACGCCAGACAGAAATGCAACGCAGGAGGCAACAAAGCTGGGTGGCTTCTCGCCCACTTCGCACGAGTACAGACAAAGCCTGTGCATCTCCAAAATCGGAGATCCAGCCAATCACACTGTACGCCATGATACAGGGATTGCGGTGGAATTTGAGCGATTCTACGCTGAGCTATATAAAGCCGAAACGCTTCTCCTCGAAGATATTACTTCTTACATAACTCAGACACCCCTAACCAAACTACATGAGAGAGAGACACTTTCTTTGGACAACGACATTGCAGTAGAGGAAGTCTTCAAGGCTATAAGGAGACTCAAGTTCGATGAAGCTTTGGGCCAAGACTGGGTCACGGCCTCTTTTTACAAACAAAATTGCCACAAAGCTGTGATATTGACCAAGCTATATAATTCCTTTAGCACGCAGAGGTTCACTTACATGTTCCTTCAAATTGGCTATTATCACAGTAAACCCCAAACCTGGGAAATACCTGGTTTATTGTGCCTCATACCACCCTCTATCCTTGCTGAATGGCGACACAAAATATTTACCGGCTTTCTCGCAGCCCGTCTGGGGCCATACATGCCTTGATTGATAGATCCAGACCAGGCTGGCTTTATCCCAGATTGTAACTGCGGGGACAACACTAAGCGCGTAATCCATCTTATTGACAAGACTGTCCACACTTGGGTGCCCACCCTTTTGATATCGATCGACACTGAGAAAGCAATTGATTGCGCACATTGGCCCTTTGCGGGAACCATGGTAGAGGCGGTGGGACTGGGCCTCCACTTCTGTCTGTGTATGGACTAGCTACTAGAGTCCCAGTGCATCGGTACAGGTTAACAGGTTGCTGTCCGGCTCATTTCCCAGCTCTCGACGAGGGGCAGGAATGTCCTCTGTCACCGCTCCTGTTCATTCTCCTCATGGAGCCTCTGGCGGAGCAGATCAGACCGCATTCCCTCATAGAGGGAGTCATGGGCAGTCAAGCGCACAAGATGGCACTATAATCAGATGATGTGCTTTTAGCGGTCACCATGCCTCGCCAGTCTTTACCCCCGCTGCTAGAGGAACTTGAACTATTTGGCAAACCGTCAGGGTTTAAAATGAACACACAAGTCCGAGGCCCTCAATCTCACTATTCCTCCAGAGGAAAAAGACCACCTGAAGGTCATTTTCCTGTTCCCATGGGCGACTCTGGAGAATTCCAAATCCGGCAATTCAACTATACACCACCATGGAGAAGACAGTGGGGCAAAATTAAGTGTCCCTGCTGGCTGGCATCTGCTCCACAGTTCAGTCCTGGCACAGCGGTCCTGTATCGTGTCTCGGGAGAATAGCATCTATTAAAATGTCCAATCTCCCCAGGATCCTGTATATTATGCACACACTGCCTCTCTAGCCTCCGCCTCATACCCTACTTCAGTAGCTTATTGAAACCTTCATCTGGGGAGGCAAGCAACCTCAGATGGCCAGAGAGAGTTCATACTTACCAATGGCAACAGGAGGATTGTGAGTCCCACACATGATACAGTACTACCAAGCCGCACAACTGCGGTTCAAAGTGGAGTAGCAGCGCCCGATTCCAGTGAAACATTGGTGTTTTTAGACTAGACCTTCGCAGGCATACATAATTTGAAAATTCCGTGGCTCACTTGGAAACACCGCCTACACGATTATATATTTCCCCTGTAGTCAGGGCGACGGTGGGGGCGTGGGATAAACTTAGTCAGTCTAAACAGCTCTTTACTACCATCTCCCTGCTCACACCAATCTTGGCAAATCTGGATTTCCCTTATGTGTGCCAAAAGATACGTCATCCTCCCCTGGCAAGAAGCCAACTGCAAGTGAATAGGAGATTTACTCGATGTACAGAGATTACTAGGCCTTTCTTAAAAACAGGAAAACTTTGGACAGCGTGACTGAGCCCTGGCACTACACTGTACTTAGTCAATGGGTGATTTGCCCGACCTTGCACCCTCATGCTAGTAGACCACTCACACCTTTTGAGAGGTGGCTCCTCTCTAGATGTGATGACCAACATATCCTCTCTGACATCTACACTTTCCTAAACACTATCAACCATGGTTTTGTTTCGCTAGCCTGCACATGATGGTAACAGGAGTGTGAGTGACATTTCTCTGACAAAGAACCCGGTATTCTATGGTGGGCTTGTACTTCAGCTTGCAGTGCCTTGGGCACGGAGACCCTTCTTAAGGTTGCCCACTTTTGGTATTACACTCCGGCATGCACAGCTAGGTGGAAGGGGGTGGGGGGTGACGACCAATGCTGGCACCACTGTAATAATTTGGACACTCTATCCCATTTGCTTTGGCATTGCCCCAAACTACACCACTACTGGTCTGACATACTTGCAGATATTGATCAGATGTTTCTTACTGGCTGATCTCGTTTTCCCAGTTATATCCTCTTAGGTCTCTCGAATGCTTTGACATACTGATTGCAATTTCCAAGAGGAAGGGCCATTGCCCTAGCTCCCTGTGCAGCAAAACAGTCCTGCTATCTAAATGAGTCACATATGTGGTTCCCACACATACTGATTGGCTCCATAAGCTTTGAGACCTACTAAGTATGGAGAAGCGAACTGCCTTTGTGGAGCACACAGGCCCCCGGTTTGAGAAAATATGGGGCCTATTCTTGAAATTCGAGAAGTTTCGAGAACTTTCTTACCCAATGTATCTACGTGTACTCCGCCTCACAGTAAACTCTTTCGATAAACCGTAGTCCTCACACTATGATTGAGTTGGAATGGAAGATGAGTTGCAAGACTTTGCTTTGTGAGAGCATCTGTCTACTTCACTCTTCTCATTTCTCCCCTTCTTTCATCATCTTTCCTTTCTTAAGTTATCTATCTGTCTCACTATCTCCCTCAGTCCTTCATCCCTTTTCTCTCTATGCCCTCACCGGCCTAGGAATGTAGGCAACCTGTTATGTTAACCATTAAATTATCTCTATAAAAGTCAATAAAAATTGATCTAATCCTTATTATTTCCTAAGAAAAGCCCATTGGGGATTAGTTGGAATTGGACTAAATCCTCTAGGTTAAAGTTTTTTCTCATTGGGCAGTCTTATGAAGGTCTTGAGGGCAGACTCAGTGACTTAAGATGATGAGCGAGTTGTTGTGGATGAACGGTTATGGCTGTGGAGGCCGCAGATTAGAGAGCGGAAGTCCCTTAAATGTCTATGCTGGTAGAAGATCTAACGGAGTGCTAGATAGCCCACTTGTCTTACATGGTTACTTGACTTCAGAATCAGAGTGTTTGAATGAGGCCAGATGCTATTGGCTGCCTGTGCTATTTCCTATGTTTTTGTCTTAAAAGCTTGGTTGTTGGTTATTTGCTATTGAGTTAAACCTTCAACCTCTGTTTTTTAGACAAATTTGTTTGAGATGATATTGCTGAAGACTTAGTAATGTGAGACTCTGGTGGTGGGGCACTCTAGGCTGCGTTTTCATTTGTGGCCTTGCTAGAATAAGGTACATTCTTCTTTCAAGCCACTTCTTCATTCACTTTATTCCTTTGGACAGCAAAGGAGTACACCAGAAAGTATGTTGATAGAGACTTCTAGCTGCAGATTCCTCACCTTTTGAATATTCCCTAAGTGTCAGACTGGATCTGGAAACTGAGGCCTTGCAGCTTGGCACTGATGCTGTTCTGCTCTGATAATGAGCGGGCCTGTATAGGCGGCACTCCTGTGTGCTGACAATAGAGTTCCTTTCTTTCTGTGCCTCCAGATGTGGATCCGGAGCTCTCTCGTGTCTCTCGGAGATATTTACCTCGATTTGTTCATCTAAAATTATACAGTGTGCAAGGGATTCAACCCCCTAAAATGACAGGTTTCAAGCCCCTGTAGGGACTGTCAGAAACATATATCTGTGATAGATCTCTATCAGATGTGCCTGTGGTTAGAGTCATGATTCAAAGTCCTGCAGAGACTGCGCGTTGATGGACCCCGAAGTTCGCTCTCAGTCCTGTTCCCTTAGTCGTCCGACCCGTCCAACAGTTTGTTATAGTCACACTCCAAACCCTCAGGTAAGTGTAAAAAAAATGCTAGAGGTCGAAGTGAGATTATGCTCCCTCGTGCCACTCTCATTCGCCTGAACAGGCAGTAGGGCTACAGCACCCTTCCAGTTCTCTCTCCTGATGTTGCCTGACTTAAAAGCAGATTTTGCCTGTGGTTCGGGCACAACCTGGGCCTTTAGCCATGCCTCGTCCGATCGAAGAGTACTGCGCAGCCTGCTCCAACTCTTTAGATCCCTGCCAACTTCCTTTGTTGTGCCTTTGGGCTCTAAGGAGCTGAGGGGCTTTTTCACCCGATATAACACTAGCAGGTTTTCCTTTGACACTAGATGGTCCCTCCACACTTACCTTGCCTCCTACTTCGCTGCCGGCGCCACAACCTACAAGGGCCCTGGGCCTGCCAATGCTGACATTGCCACCTGAAGAAGAGGGCCGCGATTGCCCTCTCCGATGCAGGTCCAACCTTGGCTTCCAGGCAAAAGACAAATTGCCAGGCTCTGGGTAACCCAACTTTTCTTTCGCAACACCCCGTGACAGAAAGCTTAGTGGTTCAAGCTTCCACCAGCTGCTCTAATCCAAATACATTCCCCCCACTCCCTGTGGTAGGTAATCTAAGCAAGTGGAAACATTTGGCAAACATGTCTTTTCTACTACAAGCTTGTCCCTCTGATCTGTTAACGCCGGCTGTTTTTAGGGACAATACTCACACACCCTTTGGAGTTCGGTGGCACAAGCCCTCCCTGGTGTGCCAGAACACTTTTCCCCGGTACTTTCTCAGGTGATCTAAGATGGTCATGAATCTGCCAAGTTCAAGACTCATTGTGGCTTGGACTCCACCGATTACATCAGGTGGGCTTAGGCACCAGAATTGCCATTCCCCGCCATGCGTGGCTTTGATCGCCTGGATTCTTGAGCAATGGCCAGTCAACCTTGACATTCTCTTTGATGGGAATCGCCTATTTGGGGAGAAAGCTGGTTCCACACTTTAGCGCTTCAAGGAAAACATGGCTGCTGATTGCTCTGTGGGCCTTTCAGCCCAGCCTCACCAACCACAACTATTCCACCATTCCTTTCATGGCTTTGGATGAGGAGTTTCTCACTGCTAACCCATCCAGTCCCAGATGGAACCCAGCAATTGTGTGGTAGAAGCTATTGTGTCCACCTCTCCCACAGCCAAGGTCAACATGCCGCCAAGCCAACAGCCCTTCCTTGTGGCCCACCCTGCCAGACTGCTTAAGCATCCCCTTGCAGGGACATAGCCACCCAGTGGGAGGCTGAATCTACTGGCTCTTACTGAGCTTGCAGGCAAACGCATCAGACAGATCAGTCCTACTGATTGTTCACAGTGGATATGCCTTACCCTTTTTCTCCTCTCCACTGTACCTTCCACCATCCCCTCAGTAACTGACGGAGGACCATCTCTCCATTTTGCAGCAGGAAGTGTAAGCCCTTTTGGCCAAAAGGGCTGTTGAGAGTGTGAAGGTAGCAGAACTAGGTTGGGGTTGTTTGGATACTTTTTGGTCCCCATTGAAGGTTGACGTCTTCGGCCTAGTCTAGATCTGTGCACTCAACGCCTTTCTCCAGAAGGTGGAATTTAAAAAGCTCACCTTGGCTCAGGTCTTTTCTGACCTAGACCCTGGGGCTCAATGGTAACGTTGGACCTGCCGGACACCTATTTCCCTATTCCCAACCTGCCGACCTATTGGAGCGACCTGTAGTTTGTGGTGAGAGAGGAGCATTTTGAGTTAGCTGTACCTCCCTTTGGTCTAACCAGTGCCCCTCGGGTGTTCTCGAAAGTTATGGCAGCACACCTTTGGTGGTCAGGGGTGCCTGTCTTCCTCTAACTCAGTGACTGGCTGTTGAAGGTGGACTCCACACAGGCTGTTGTCAACCACCTCTAGACTATGGTGAACCTCCTGTCATGTTTGGGGTTCACTATAAATGTGCCGAAGTCACACCTGACTCCTCCTCAGATTCCCCTCCCCACTTCATTAGAGCCATTTGCCCCGTGAAAGAGAGTTCAGGACATTCAGGCAGTGATCCCAATCTTAAAGCTTCGGTCCTGGATTTTAGTGGGGTTGACTCAGAGGCTGATGGGACCAATGGACTCCTTCATCCTGCTATTCGAGCACTTCAGGTGGCATATGCGGGTTCTGCAGTGGGGGCGTGGCCTAGCAGGCTACAATGGTGGACGTGCCTTTCTGATGCTCCAATTCGTGCGAACACCTCATCCACTTTACAGCGTCGATTCTGGCCGCAAAACTAAATTTCAGCAATCTGAACACATGGGGCATCCGGCCAAGCGAAGTCCCTGCTGCAACGGAGCGGGAATGTGGGGCGCACCGAGCCGATACGAGACCCGGCGCCAGGCGGCAAGATGGCGCCCGCCCGCGCCTCCGCGTGACATCCACAGACCGGGGTCTGCTGCGAGGGGAAAAAAAAACCCGGAGCACAGTTCCGACACCAGGGAGACCGGACTCCGAAGGACCGGGGTGGCTAAGGAGCCTGGCAGCAGTGCTGGGCGGATGAGGCACCGTGGAAGACGTCGGGCGCCGTGCGGGAGCCCGGAGCCCCGCTGTATGCGACGCAGAGGCCAGTGAAGGAAAGGTGCATTGGGCAGAGTGCCGCCGAGAGCGGCCACGGAGAGAAAACACGCTGAGCAGCAGAGGACAGGTGACACCGGGTCGACCCCCCCCTCTCACGGGCCGCCAGAGACCAGAGTAGTCTAGGCCGGGACTGCCTGACTCCAACAAGGCGCCTGGTGAGCATGACAGCTGAACCTCCCTGGGGAGGGAGCGGACATCCGGACTGGCTGGGGGTTGACCACACAGACGGTGAGTGGAGGGACCCTCCCCGGGGCTGCCTGATACCGGGGAGTGTGCATGATACCCCTCCCACCGCCGAGGTCCAGTTCAACTAACGCCTGACCTTAAGATGGAGGGTTAGCAGCCAGCTTGGTGCCCAATTTGGTGCTTGGCCTACCACAACCCAATAGCTGCGGGGAGTGCAGTGCAACACATTCCTCCTCAGCCCCATAGTGCACCGGAAGGCCGTATCAGTCTGGGCCCACCTGGCCGCACGAGACGCCGGACAAATGGAACGACGACCGGGGAAGACGGAGAGGACCCGCATTCCCGGCGAATGCTCCCTGCAGACCGACTTATACAGTGCCCATTAAGGAGCGCAGACGGGGAGAAGCATCCCCAGATCGGACAACCGGAGCACCCGCCTTACCTGGTGGGGCGGGCGGGGGACTGAGCATACCCGGAACCATATCAGAGGTGCGGAGGACCCTCATGGCGTCCGACAGACCCCAGCACCACAGCACACACACCCGAAAGGGACAAGGCACCCCAGGAGGCATGATGGGGAAACCCAGGGCCACACAAACCAACACTGTGCCGGAGACAGCGCCGGAGAATATGCCGCATCCCAAGACAGGGACCAAGCTGACGGCGACCCCGCCCGATCTATCCATATCGAACAAACTGGACCGAGTGTTGGCAGCTATTGAACTTTCCAGGGTGTCTATGGAGGAGCGGCTTGGCACCCTGACGACCGATATAAGCCTTATCAGGGACGACCACCGGAAGCTAGCCGACCAGGTCAACGACGGGGGGAAGATCATAGAGGACTTGCAACCCGCAGTAAAAGAGCAACAAAAGACAATCCGCGATGTCTTGACCCATCTATCTACGATGGAGGAACGAATGGTCGACTTGGAAGGACGCTCGAGGCGCTGTAACACACGGGTTCTAGGGCTGCCAGAAGGGGCCAGACCCGGTGGGGCACATGGAGAGGTGGGTGAAGTCCTTTACCCCAGCCACCGACCGGTCGGCCTTCTTTTCAGAGTCCGGGCGCGCAGACCCCAGCCTGGAGCATCCCCCCCGTCCGATGTTAGTGAAATTCCTCCACTTTAGAGACCAGGATGCAGTACTCAGAGCCGCCAGACGATCGGGCCCCCTCCGGGTCGAAGACAAACAAGTGATGATCTTTCCAGATTATGCACGAGCGGTGCAACAGCCAAGATCACTATTCCTGGAGGTGAAACGACGGCTAAGGGCGAGTAATATTCAGTATTCCCTGTTATTCCCGGCCAGACTCAAAATTATCCACAACGAGACTTCTTCATTTTTTACATGCGCGGAGGATGCGAGTGAATGGGCGGACCTGAACTGCCCACAGCTGGCCGGGACAAAAACCGTGCGAGGACAGAGGCGTAGGGTGCCACGGCCCAGGAAACGCAACCCATACAGGGGGCGAAATGAAGAGAACACTGTGTCACGGAGCCCCGCATTAGACTCCCCGGATCTGGAGCAAATAATGCAAGAGCGCCGGGACGCTCTGCGGGCCGTGAGAGCACTGCAAGCCTCTCCGCCCTCAGACTATCTGGATAGAGCCCCGCTCCTGTTCTCCTCGGTGGGAGAGGAGGATAGCGACGAGACCTCGTCTAAGGGAGACTCCATCACACTTCCTCAAGTCACCCCCCGGCAGCGGATCTCATAAATAAATATACGGGGGATGCACACAGCCAGGAAACGCTATGCGATATATGCGTATATCAAGCGACAACAAGCGCAGATCATATCCCTACAAGAGACCCACCTCACTCAGGAGGAATTGTGTAAACTCCAGAAGAAATGGCGTGGTACATTCTGCGCCACAACATACTCCGCCTTCCCGAGAGGAGCGCTGGTCTGGATTCGGCCTGGAGTGCCTTTTGCGAAACTGACAGGAAGGTGGACCCGGAGGGACGCTACGCGCTACTAGAGGGATTACTAGATGGGCAGCCCATCCTCGTGGGTAGCATCTAAGCCCCCAACGTAGACCAGGCACCATTTTGGGGGACCCTAACAAGCTCCCTGGCGAGGTTCACATCCTCCCCATGGATATTAGGAGGAGATTACAACTGCTCCCTAGATCTTGCACTAGATAGATCCTACCCCCCCACTACACACTCCCCAGCCCGCGAGCACACAGCCGCACTCCGTGCCTGGGCTCTCCACTGGTCCTTAACGGACGCATGGCGGCATACACACCCGACCACCAAAATATATTCGTTTCATTCTATAACCCACAACTTGCGAGTTCGCTTTGACCACTTCATGTGCACACATTCTATCCTCCCACACATTAGGCACTCCGACTACTTGGGCAGGGTCATATCGGACCACGACGCGCATGTCGTGTCTATTGCATGGCACCCGCCCATACCACCGATCCCTACCAGACGCCTTCCCAAGGATTGCCTTATAGACCTGGTGTTTCAACACGAGCAGTCAGAAACCATTCAACACTACTTTGCTGAAAATACAGGCACTACACCAGCTAGGTCACTAGAATGGGACGCCTTTAAAGTAGTCTTACGGGGAGCATGCATCTGGCAAATTACAGGAGTGAAACAAACACTAGAGGGGGTGGTACAAACCACAGAACAACAAGTGGCGCAGTTATCTAAGGCAGCGGATCAACGGGTACTCTTCCCCCCCCCTCCCTCCCCCTCCGCGAAACTGGCGGAGGCCAAAACCAAATATGAGGAGGCGTGTGCTGACCTACGAAGATATAATTTTCGCGCATACACCACTAGAGTCCACAACGAAGGGAACTGCGCCGGCATCCAGCTAGCTTGGCTCATTCGACAGGACACGCACACACAACCGATCACTGGCATTCGCAATGCTGATGGGGAGGTGGTCTACACGCAAGCTGACATTCTATCAGCCTTCCATGAATATTACACCATACTATACAAGGAGCCGACCCGGAACAGGGGGGGAACGTATCCGAAATATACTAACCACGGACACCATAGCCCAAATCACAGACTAGGAGCAAACGACATTAGATGCTATACTAAAACCGCTGAGATCAAATCCGTTATTCGGCGCCTAGCCAAAAACAAAGCTCCGGGACATGACTGTTTCCCGGTAGAATTATACTCAACTTTCTCTCAGCAGCTGGTCCTGCAGCTCGGTGCGGTCTTTCATGAGGCATTGGAGACTGGACTACTCCCTCAATCTACGCGGGAATGCGTGTTGGTAACGTTCCCCAAACCCAATCGGGATCCTCTGCTACGGGCCTCCTATCGTCCTATCACCCTCCTGACCACGCATTGCAAAATTCTAGGGAGGATCCTAGCAGACAGACTCACAGAGGTACTCCCCAGACTGATACACTTGGACCATAGCGGTTTTGTCCCTGGGCGAAAAACCTCCCAAAATATAAGCCGGCTGTTCCAGATCCAGGACGGGGTGCGGGGCAGGTTCCCACATGCGGCGTGCCTTGTGCTAGATCTCGAGAGGGCGTTCGACAGCCTGGCTTGGCAATATCTATTTGAGGTGCTCCGGAAGGTGGGCATAGGGCCTCAATTCATAGCATACACCCGGCTATTGTACACTGACCTCACCATGCAGGTTAGGATAGGTTGCTACATTTCCTCCCCCATCCGATCATGCGCGGCACGCGCCAGGGTTGCCCCTATCCCCCATCATATTTGCCATTGCCATGGAGCCACTGGCAGCACGACTACGAGAGGTGGGCGAGCACTGCGGCATCCTGCTGCGAGGCTGCATCCATTGCGTCTCCCTCTATGCGGATGATCTCCTCATTTATGTCAGAGACATCACAGCAGACCTCACCACCCTGTGGACCGCGCTCACAGATTTCGAGAGGGCCGCAGGATTGCGGGACAGCTGGGAGAAATCATCTATTTATCCCCTACACCCGAATACTCCACAGAAGGAAATTCAACTGGGAAATGCCTCACTGGCGTGGACGAGGGACGCCCCGCGCTACTTAGGGGTCTGACTCTACCATGAGCCCCAGGACCTCCTGGAAGGCAACCACTACCGAGCCCTCCGAGGACTTAAGTGCAAAATCAGTTTCTGGTGGACCTTACCCTTGGCTCCTATTGGGAGGGTAGCCTTATCCAAAATGATCATGGTGCCCCGGCTTCTTTACTACTTTGCTCCTGGTCATTCTACCGCGGCCTTTTTTCCGAGAACTAAATTCATTACTAATCTCCCTGATATGGGGGAAGGGCTGATGCAGGGTGGCTTTTTCGGCCCTGCAGCTGCCACGTGATAAGGGAGGGATGGGCGGCCTGTTATTTGAAGCCTATTTCTTGGCAGCACAGCTGCAGTGGCTATCGCGCTGGACCGCGCATCGCAACCTCGGGGAAACGGACACTCAGGACGGACAGATAACAGTCCCGGAACTGACCCGAATACTCCTCCTGGGGACCAAACCCAACCCTGCTCATCCATTATTGGTCAAAGTAGCCAGATCCTGCACCATGAGGATTCACCGTATGTCCGGAGGGACACCTTTGTATTCCCCATTATTGACGCTAGTGGGACTCCCCAAAGGGCACGGGTACTACACTGCGGGAGAGCTTAGGATTTGGACCGAACATCAGCTCACCGAAGCTGAAGCCCTGTTCACCGATGGCCGACTGATCTCGTTCATAGGTTTGGCCTGAAGAAAGTGGGCTCCCAACCGGCCGATTCCTGATGCACCGGCAGCTGGTGGCGGACTGCACACGGACCTGGGAACTTGGGGACGGAGAACCCAAGACCCACCCGGTGTTGCACACACTGCTACATATGGGGACTGGTAGGCACCATATCACATGGATCTACAAATCCATTATGGAACTTACCCACGTACCACTGACAAGATTACGGCTCTGCTGGGAGGAGGATTTCGGCCGCGTCTTCCATGATAGAGAGTGGCTGATGGCCCTAGAACATCACAAAAAAGTGTCCCGCAACCAAAGATTCAAAAATGTTCAGTTTAACATGCTACACCACGCATATCTCACGCCGGCGCGGCTTAAACGCTTTTACCCGTTGTCACGCTTCGAATGCCCCAGCTGCCTAACCCCGGATGCCTCATTTATACACATGTTTTGGACATGCCCCGTGATACAAACTCTCTGGACGACTGTACACACCACACTACAAGCAGTCACAGGTCTCTCAGAATTCCACTGACGGGAGGCATGTGCCCTTGGTATATTTAAGCGCAACAAGCGAAAGAAAGTAGAGACCTAATTTGCTTTGCTGGCCATCCTTCTAGCGAAGCGTAGTGTAGCAATGCACTGGCGCGCACCGGATGGCCTCCCAGTGGCAGCATGGTGGGGGGCGGTAAAGAAATGGGTTGTGGCCAAAGAAGATCTCATCCGCCGGAAGGAAGCCCGGGGCATACGGCGGCATCCTATTTCATTAGAATGGGCGATGCTACTACATCACTTCAAGCGAACACACACAGCTGGCGCAGAACCCCCGCCTGACACCCAGACGGAACCAGGTCCAAGCGCATACTGATCCACCCACAATACCCCCCCATCATACTGGCTCACCCCCTAGGCCACCATCACGGACCCACACTGTCAGTTATGGTAGAACACAGGGCCCGTAGATAGCGAAGCAACACGGAGCTGCGCTTCACCTGCCCCCGCCTCGTGCGACCTCCCCCCCCCCCTCCCGGATCCCTCACTTCCCGAGTTATGAATCCCCAAGTAAAGTGTTTAGGGTCCCCGGCATCTCCAACGGAGGTAGTAGAGATGCTCTTTAACACAGTAATGTTGATATCAATTGTATCGCTACAGCAGATGAGTTTGACTATTGTATGACATGCATGATTATAAAATCCAATAAAAAGGTTTTACAAAAAAAAAAATGCGGGCTCTGCAGTGGGATCTAAAGTCCCAGTGGACCCAACATCAACTGGCCCTCTCTGACCACGTGTAGAATTTCAAGGAGACTTCTAAGATCTGCTTTGGTGGTTACTTGACTGTGATTAAGTCAGTGGCAGACCCCTCTTGATTTGCTACCCAGAGCTAGTCCTGGCTCCACTTCAACCTTCTGGAGCGAAGGACCTTCTGCTTGTTGTTGAATGCCTCCTGCCGTCCATCAAGGAGGGGCTGGTACAGGTGCTCACGGATATCACTGCCATCATTACTGCAACAAACAGGGTGAGGTGGGTACATGGACCCTGTGCCAGGAGGCCTTGCTCCTCTGGAAATGGCTGAAACACCAAGGCACTTTCTTGGTGGTGAACCACCTGACAGGATCATTGAATGCCGCGGTGGATGACCTCAGCTGTCAACGCCTAGTTGATCACGAATGGCTGCTACCCCTGAAGGTGGCAGGAGGTCATCCCACGAACAAAGAGAACTTTGACTTGATCTGTTCGACACTGCAGAGAACGTGCACTGTCAGCACTTCTGCGCATTGGAGTTTTGCTCATAGACGCGTACAGCCTCGAGGACTCCTTTATGTCTTTCTGCTGATAACACTCCTGCCCAAGTTCTCAAGAAGATCGGGTTGGACCAGGCCCAAGTCACCCTAGTGGCTCTGGATTGGGAACTTAGAGTATGGTATCCAGAATTCCTGGGCTTGAGCATATGTCCTCTGATCAGGCTGCCCCTCCGAGAGTACTTGCTGTTGCAGCCACAGGGCAGGGTTCTGCACCCAGGCCTTTGCAATCTCCATCTTCTTCAGCTGAGCATTTCTGACCTTGATGATGTCATCTTGGCAGCCAGGTATTTCTCAAAGAAAACTGTATATACCTGTCATTGGGACAAATTTGTGACTTGGTGTGATACACGCCAGACTGAGACCCTCCAGGCCAAGTTATCTGATGTTCTGTTATTTGTTCTGTGCTTGGCAAGGCTTTGCTCTGGGCACAGTTAAGGGATATCTTTTGCCCTTTTTGCCCTTCTGGCAGTTGCTCGATCAGCCCTCGTTGTTTGTCATCAGTTGTGATGAAATTTGTCAAAGCGCGACAACAAGTGTTTCCCCTTCTCCCTTTGTCATGCCCCAGTGGGGCATTAATTTAGTCCTATGCGAGCCCCTTCACAGCTGTCCTTTACAGTGCCTCAATATCTAGGCTGCGTTTTTCATTGCTATCACCTCAGCACAGCGTGAGTCAGCTTCAGACTCTTTGTGTTGCTCCACAATAAACTTCCTACTTCCCAGACTCACTGGTTTTGGTGACCTCGGCATCCTTCCTGCCGGGCTTTGTGATGTCTTTCCACACCGGTCAAACCATCACCCTGCTGGTGTTACATGCTCTGATCTGAAAGAGACTGTAGTTCTAGATTCCTTACTTTTGATTTACCCCCAGCCATCATACTGGATCCAGAGATTTTTTCTTTAGCAGTACCCCTGCGCATCAGTAGGTGGCGTCTGTCAACTCCGCGTCTGTCATTGGCTTCGTGTTCACCGGGATGACATCGTAATGTCTATTTAGACACCCCACCTGCGCGCTGACGCCAGTTCATTCTTTTTCTGCGCCAGCCCAGCCCAGATCAGGAGAGAGCTTGCCCCTTAGTCAATTTTTGACTAACCTTTTTCGACTTTTTGTCGAAGCCTTTTTCGAGTCTTAGATTCCTGGTGCACGAGGTATGTCCGTTCGTCGGACCAGATTCAAGCCTTCTGACTCCTATTATAAGCTGATGTCCATCATGGATCTGCACCTCGTGTGCCTCTGGTGCCTGGAGTGCGACCACGACCCGAAGTTGTGCTCCGACTATCGGGCCATGAACCCGAAGTCTTTGCGGGAGCAGTCCCAAAAGCTTTTGGAGGCCTGGCAGTTGGCTCCACGTCGCTTGATGTCCCAGTTGCGAGGAAGGTATCGGGACTGGTCGCGGAGCCACCATCACCATTCATCTTTCAAGTCTTCGCACTCCTCTGGTAACTCGAAGCACAAGAAGAAGGCAAAGAAGCACCGTCGCACTTCGCCCTGTCTGTCGGCTGAGGCAACGCGGGACCCGGAGCGTCATAGCTCTTCGGCTCCATTCTCGTAGCCTGCTTCTAGGACGGCTCCACGCTTCCCTCCTCTTTCCGGAGCTGGAGCGTCCCCTGCCCAGCTTCGAACTTTCCATGAAGCACTTCACAGCATCTTTGGGCAGCCCAACTCTGCCGATGCGCCTTCGGGCCCCGTGTAGTCCGTTGGGGGCCCTGGGTCTTCGATGCCAATGGCTCTGGCACCAGAGGGCCCCCGAGGATCCAGACCTGGATCCGGATTGGTGCCGGTCGACCTTAGGGTACCTTCCCCAGTGCCGATTCCAGTGCCGACTCTCCTGACATCGGTTGTGCCTCCGACCAGCCTCACACCCAGCCTCAACCCCGCCTTGAACACGGCACCGGTACAAACGTCGATTGACATTTGTGCCTTTGTTCATTCCTGCTGTTCCTTTCTGCCCGGAGTGGTAATCAGAGGAGGGTGAGGAGGTCTGGGAGGGGTCTGTGGACCCTTTGGCTGACCAGCTTGAAGAGCCGGACTGGTGAGAGGAACTGGGTGATGCCAGTGGTTTGGATACCTCTCCAGATTGTTGCATGCTCTCCCCCCTTACTGTGGCTATGGAGAAGGGAGCTTCCTACACAATGGTGTTGCGTAGGGCAGCTGAGGCCTTGGGCCTTCAGCTTCCTACGGTGGCAGTCAGGACTAACCTCCAGACGGAGGTGTTTCAACCGGCAGCGGCCTCTTTGGAGCCCACTGTGCCTTTTGATGAAGCCCTTACCGGTGCCCCTCCGGACACTTGGTCCAAGCCCAGCACAGGGGCTCCTGTGGACAGGATGATTGTCCAACGCCACTGCCTGGCTCCAGGTGACCCACTTTTCCTCTCCCAACACCTGACCCCGAGAGCTTGGTGGTCCAAGCCTCGTTCTCTAAGGGCACATTCCCTGCTGCTCCCCCAGATAGGGAATCCAAGAAGCTGGACCACCTTGGGAAGATGATTTCTTCCGCCAGGTTAGTGCTGCAGTCGGTGAACACTGCATGCCTCTTCGGCCGTTATACCCATACGGTGTGGGATGCGGTTACGCAAGTGCTGCCACAGTGTCCGGAGGAGACCTGGGACGTTCTCACCCATGCAGTGGCAGAGGGTAGAGATGCAGCTAAGTTTACCATCAGATGTGGGCTGGATACCGCTGACTGTCTGGGCAGAACGGTTTCCATGGCAGTAGCCTTGAGGCGCTGCGCCTGGTTGAGGACGTCTGGTTTCTCTGGGGATGTCCAATGCACCCTACTGGACATCCGATTTGATGGCAGTCGCCTTTTCGGTGACAAGGCGGACGCTGCACTCGAGCGCTTAAAGGATTCTAGGGCACGGCTCTCGCCCCACGCAGTCTGCTTTTTGCCCCTTTTGTGGCTAAGGAAGGGGTGTCCCACCACTGCGTGGCCATGGATGTGGGACCCAGCGACGTGGGGTCCACCCATAACTCCGCTGCAGCAGCCTCCTAGTCTGACCTTTCAGGTCCACCAGAGGCCACTGGGCAGCAGGATTCACGATCACTTCCCCACACTGGCAAAATATCACGTTGGACAGGTGGGTTTTGTAGATAGTCAGAAGGGGCTACTCCCTCCCCTTCATGACTACGCCTCAATCCATGCCACCATCTGTCTATCTCATGTCGGAGGTTCACATTGCCCTTCTCCGCCAGGAAGTTGCAGTTCTGTTGGCCAAGGGAGTTCTCGAAAGGGTCCCTGTGCCAGAAGTAAGTTGTGGTTGTTATTCCCACTACAAGAAGCACAAAGGCCTGTGTCCTATCTTAGACCTCAGGGCCCTCAACCACTTCCTCTGGAAGAAAAAGTTCAAGATGCTCACGTTGGCTCAGGTCCTTTCTGCCCTCGACCCTGAAGACTGGATGGTGGCATTGGAGTTGTAGGACGCATACTTCTATATTCCCATCTTGCCAGCCCACAGGCGTTGCCTACGGTTCACAGTAGGCCACGAGCATTTTAAGTTCACGTTGCTCCCCTTTGGCCTTACCAGCGCCCCGTGGGTGTTCACAACGGTGATGGCGGTGGTCGCGGCTCATCAGGTCAGATCAGGGGTTCCAGCCTACCCCTATCTAGACGACTAGCTGTTGAAGGCAGAATCACCCCAGGCTGTCTCCCACTACCTGACTACGGCGGACCTCCTGCACTCGCTGGGGTTCACTATCAACATGCTGAAGTCAAACCTGACTCCCTCTCAGAAGCTCCTTTTCATTGGAGCAGTTCTGGGTACAGCTCGGTTTCCGGCCAGTCCTCCCGAGCATCTAGTCTGGGATTTCGGGGCTATGATACTAATGTTTCAGCCTGGACCCCGGATTTCGGTGAGAAATACACTAATGCTGCTGGGCCTCATGGCCTCCTGCATTCTGCTGGTGGATCATGTCAGATGGCATATGCGGGCTCTGCAGTGGGACCTGAAGTGCCAGTGGACGCAGCATCAGGTGAATCTTTCAGACTACGTCCAGATCTCGGAGGGGACTGCGCACCAACTGCATTGGTGGCTAATGAACCAAACTTGGGTCAGAGGCAGATCCCTCTCCCTTCCCCAACAAGACTTCACGGTGGTGACAGATGCATCACTCCTGGGATGGGGCGGCCATTTAGGGGAGGTGGAGATCAGAGATGTCTGGTCTCCGGCAGAGGCCGGGCTCCATATCAACCTGCTGGAGCTCCGGGCGATTCGTCTGGCACTGAAGCCATTTCTTCCCTCTCTCAAAGGGAAGGTAGTGCAGGTGTTCACGGACAACACTACATGAGGTACTGCAACAAGCAGGACGGGGGGTCCTGGAGCGTATGTCAAGAGGCTCTTAGTCTCTGAACATGTCTGGAACATCAGGGCATGTCCCTGGTGGTTCAACGCATTTGGCTGGTTCTCTGAACGCCAGGGCGGATTAACGTAGCTGCTTGTAACTGATGGATCACGAATGGCATCTTCACTTGGAGGTGGTGCAAGGTCTGTTCAGCGGTGACGAGAGCCTTGGTTATATATTTTCGCCACCGAAGAGAACATGCAATGTCAGCAATTCTGTGTGTTGGAATTTCCAAGGCGGCACTTGCTCAGCAACACTTTTCGTCATGAGTGGAACTGCGGCCTCCGGTACACCTTTCCGCCTGTACCACTTCTGCTCAGAGTGCTGATGAAAATGGAGCACGACCGGGTTCAAGTCATTCTTGTGGTTCCGGACTGGGCACGAAGAGTCTGGTACCAAGAGCTCATGAGCATGGCAATCGAGCCTCTGATCAGACTGCCCCCTTTGGGAGGATCTTCTGTCGCAGTAGCAGGGGACGGTCCTCCACCCGAACATCTCCAGCTTCCACCTCCTTGCATGGAGATTGATCTACCTCCTGAAGTCTGTAAAGTCATCTTGGCAGCCGGACATACCTCCACTAAAACGATATACGCCTGCAGATGGAACAGGTTTGTGGAATGGTGCACAGCAAAGGCTGTGGCTCCCATTTCTGCCCCTCTTTCGGAGGTTCTCTTGTATATACTTTCTTCGGCCCAGCAGTACTCTGCCCTTGGCACTCCTAAAGGCTACCTTTTGGCCATATCTGCCTGTCTTAGCCTTCCTGATCAGCCTTCTCCTTTCAAGTCCCCTATTGTAAATAGATTTCTAAAGGGTACTACACACCTCTTTCCTCCTCCTCCATTCATAATGCCCCAGTGGGACTTAAACCTGGTCCTAACCTATCTTATGTGCGCTCCCTTCGAGCCTCTTCACAACTGTCCTTTCAGACTCCTCACTCGAAAGACCGCTTTCCTTGTTGCCATCAATTCTGCTCACAGGGTGAGTGAGCTTCAGGCTTTGTCTTCAAAACCTCCTTTTCTTGCTGTTCATCCGGACAAAGTAGTTCTTCGCACAAGGCCCTCTTTTCTTCCCAAAGTGGTTACCTCTTTCCATATAGGACAGACCATCACTTTGACCTTCTTCTTCTGACCTCCACACCCTTCCAAGGAACAGGAGAGACTCCACCGTCTGGACCCAAAACGTGCACTGTCTTTCTATCTTAACCACACCAAAGATTTCCAGGTGGACGATCAACTCTTTGTTAGTTATGTGGAGCCCAAGAAAGGTCGGCTGTACAAAAACGCACCATCTCTTGGTGGGTTGTCCTACGCTTTAAAATCTGCCACTCTTTGGCAGAGAATGAAGCCCCAGTGGGACTGCGTGGCCACTCCACCAGGGTAACGGCAGCTACTACTGCCTTGGGGCGTGGAGTCCCACTCCTTGACATCTGTTAGACGGCCACGTGGGCATCTCTGCACACGTTCACCAAACATTATTACCTGGACAGCCAAGTCCAGAGATACTGCTACTTCTGCCGCTCTATTCTCCAGGATTTTCTGATGTTAACTTGGTTCGCAGACCCACCTCCGGGGTTGGAGTTGCTGGGGTATCTATTCTAAAGGTAAGGAATCTATAACTACAGTCTCTTTCAGATGAACACGTTTTTTACCTTCGGTAACTATGTATCTGTAGGAGACATATGTACTATAGATTCCTTACCGCCCCATCCATCCTCCCCGTTCTGCGAACTGACTTCTAGGGATAGAGACTCCCTTCCAGGGCCCTAGTTATGTTCACCAGTGGTCAGTGTCTTGCATGGCTCTGCGCTTCTGGCGTTGAAAGTCATGTCAGAACTAATCAAACACAAGGAGATGATGGACGGAGCGCTAAAACCTTTCAGACACTCACCCCCAGTCACAGATCTGGGTTGAATCTATCATTGTTTTTTAGCCCACTTCGCCACCTCAGTTCAGACCCAGCTATATGCAAATCATTCTTGACCCTGTGCCTCATGGGAACAGTCCAGCCCGAACTGCCAAGCCATGTCTTCCCTGGACCGGAAACCAGCATCCTGGGACCGGTTTTGGGCTAACAGGAAAGACCTGGCTTGGCAGTTTGGGCTGGACTGTTCCCTTGAGGCACAGGGTCAAGACTGATTTGCATATAGCTAGGTCTGAACTGAGTTGGCGAAGTGAGCTAAAGAAAGATGATGGATTCAACCCAGATTTGTGACTGGTGGTGTGTCTGAAGTGTTTTCAGCACTCCATCCACCATCTCCTTGTGTTTGCTGTCAGAACTGATGTCAGCGTACAGGGGCGTCTAAATAGACACCGCAATGTCATCCCGGCCAACACTACGCCGATGACGTACGCAGAGTCGACCAACGCCACCTACAACTGCTCAGGTGTACTGCTAAAGATAAAATCTTCGGATCCAGTCTGATGCCTGGGGGTAATTCTAAAGGTAAGCAATCTAGAACTACATATGTCTCTTACAGATACATCGTTACCGAAGGTAAGTAACTTGTTCATTTGCTACTCTAAGGATGAGGACCCCAAGAGGGCGCTGAGATTTTACTTAGATCGCAACAGTGCAGCTGGATGGACAATCCGCTTTTTATGGCGTTCTCTGGAGCGAAAAACAGGCAAGGCAGTACAGAAGAGAACCTTCTCCTGCTGGATTGTGTTCTGCGCTAAGATTTGCTACATGTCGTCCAAAACGCAGGTTCCGAAAGGACTGACTGCTTATTTTACTAGTGCCTAAGCTGCTACCACTGGATTGGCATGTGGAGTCCCAGTCCTGGACATTTGCCAGTGGCTACATGGTTATCCCTCCATATGTTCACAAACCATTATTGCCTGGACAGTCGAGTTCATCGGGAGGGGCATTTTGCCCACCGAGTCCTGCAGGACTTTATGGTTTCAGTCCATTAACAGGTCCACCTCCGAAAAGGTGTTACTTTTGTATCTGTTCAAAAGGTGAGGAATCTGCAGCTAGACGTCGCTATCAGAAGAACACATTACTTACCTTTAGTAACTCTCTTTCCGGTAGACACTCTATCTAGCTGTAGATTCCTCACAGGTGCATCCTCCCTATTTTATCATTGGAGTCTATCCATAATAAGATCCTAAGTCTAGGAATCTGTACACTTTATACCGATTTGCTATTGGGACTCTGTGTTTGGGGCAGTGGCGGCTGCCACCAAGTAGTACGGGTGAGGTGGGGGACAGGAAAATTAATTAAGCACACACAGGCTCCCCTAAGCCAATCACAATGCTGCTGTCACCATGACAGTAGAGTCGTGATTGGTCTGAGTGCTGTGGTTCAGCGCTCAGACAAAGAAGTA
This sequence comes from Triturus cristatus, assembly GCF_964204655.1. Taxonomy (NCBI): domain Eukaryota; kingdom Metazoa; phylum Chordata; class Amphibia; order Caudata; family Salamandridae; genus Triturus; species Triturus cristatus. The sequence continues at coordinate 285,064,586 of NC_140594.1, read as the reverse complement.
CAAGCCTGTGTATGTTCTCCACCCATGCTGTGCAATACAGCCAGTGGAGAACATGCAAAGTGCAGCCAGGCAAACAGTCATGCGCACTTAAGTGCTCCAACCACTCCCCCTGCTGGCTGTGACGACAGCCAAGCCCCGCAAACCAGCCTGACAACAGAAAAATAAAATGATAATAACAGTGTTATCATTTTATTTTTCCTTTTTCCATTTCTGAAAGAACAGTGAGGCTGCACTCCTCCGCTTTAGCGGAGGAGATGCCTCTGGTCTGGGTGCGCGTACAATCTCGAAAGCAACTGACATCAGCGCACTGGAGTGGTGTCTATAGACGCCCTGCATGTCATTTCCAGAGCAGAATGATGTTGGTGCGGAACTGCATGACACCACCATCCGCCATGCAGAGGCACTGCTGAAAGGTTTCCGGATACAGTCTGATGCCTGGGGAGTATTCAAAAGGTGCGGAATCTGCAACTAGGCTGAATGTCTACCAGAAAAAGCGTTACAGGAGGTAAGTAACTTGTTCGACATGGCTTTACTTAATCTAAAATTGTGCTAGCTTGAGGTTTCTCATTACAAGGTGAAACATTCTAATGTACATGTGTAGTGCTCTGTTAGAGTTCCGTGATTTTCTATATTACCATTATATCTTCTCTGCAGGCACCAGAACAATGGAACTGTGATTGCTCGCTGTGGGCAGCCTGAAGTCAGTTGGTGGGGATGGCGGAATGCAGATGATGAGCACCTTGTTCAGTCTTTGGCCAAAGCCTGTGCCACTGTCTCTAAAGCTAATAATAAGGGCCAGCTGTCCAACGGACACTGTTCCAGGAACTTCTCTAATGGAGGGGACCTCTCAGACGTGGAGTTTGGTAAGCTCATTCTCATGCATAACATCCAGATTCATACACATCCAGGAATGCTGGTTAGATTGGGATTTTTCATGGGCATTATCTGTTTTGTCAAAATATTTACTACTTTTCCATTTGTAGGAGTAACATGGTTGTAGTCCACATATTACGCACTTCCATTTGTCTTAAGTCTTTACCTGTTAGCCTTGTACAAGGATCATGTTTCTTAACTTAGAATTAAAACACTCTTAATGGCTCAGTTGTTGCTTCATCTAGTGGTATATCTGAAATAGGCACTGGTTAGCCTGGTCTGTCGTCCATCTAATGTCAAGGACTACTGTTGTGAAGAAATTGTCCTTTCACCAACTCTTGCTTCAGACACCTCTCTTCTTGACTATTCCACACATTTTTGGTGGGAATTTTTTTTTTTTTTTTGTAAATATTTTTATTGAAGTTTGAACATAAAACAGTACACATTGGCATCAGGTTCCACAGAATAAATGTCCAGTGAGATTGCAATGAGACATTCATGACATTTTGAAAAGCAGTGAGCTCCTTTTGGCTTCGCAAGACAGTTTTTATCACATTGCGCCGACCAATTATATATCGTCTAATCGTGGTCACTGAGGTCTGAGTCTGAGGTGTCATTCGGGGGTTCACATATATTTCCTCTATAGGCATTCCACCCACCCCATACCCGGCTCCATTTTTTGGGGCAGCCTCTGTGAAGATAGACAGTTTTTTCGACCACCATTGTGGAGTCCATGTCCCGGGACCACTGGGCGAGGGTTGGAGTTTGGCTGGAGCCCCATTTTTGGGCTATATTGCGTTTCGCCAGCATAAGTCCCAGTGTTACCCAGAGTTGTGTGACCTTGTTGTGGTCAGTCGGTTCCCAGACATTGAGGAGACATCTCCGAGGCTCCGGGAGTGTTGGGACCCTGGTCACTTGGGAGAGTGTGCGCAGAATTCCCTTCCAGTACAGAGTTATGGCCGGGCATTCCCACAGGGTATGTATAAGGGTTCCCTCCATCCCACACTGCCTAAGACATAGCGGGGAGTCAGTTCGGTTAAGTTTAAACAGGAGTGTACGAGTGTAGTATGTGCGGTGCAGAATTTTAAGTTGGACCAGACGCAGTCTGGATGAGACGCCCACCTCCCTAGGGGAGGAAAGCGCCGCCTGCCAGTCTGTTTCGTCGAATTCCCCCAGCTCGGCCTCCCATCGGTTTTTAAGAGCTGCGAATGGATCTGGCCGGTTGTTTATCAGTTTTCGGTATGTTAGGGAGGTCGCCCTCTGTGTCAGGGGTTCTGTGAGGAGCCGGTCCTCCAGTGGCGACGACTCCGGAAGTCGGGTCCCGGGCGGGACTACCGCCTGGAGTGCGTGACGGATTTGCATGTACCTGAACCCTTCGGTGGCAGCCAGGTCGAAATCTGCTTGCAGTTGGGTAAATGTGACCATTTCTCCCTTCTTCCAAAGGTCACCCACCCTGGAGATGCCAATTAGATCCCATTGATGGAACCCCTTGGTAGTGCGCAGTACCCCCAACTGTTTCGCTTCCCACAACAGAGTAGCTTGGGTTATTTTCCCAGCCCATCCCAGGGCTCGCTGCGCCGCAAACCATAGCCGGAGGGTGTGTGTCGTGGGGCCTGGGGGGCAGCGGCCCCTCTTGTGATTGTAGAGCGCTCCCATGACCCCTTCAGCCCCCAGCAGGTGCCGATCCATACGATATGCCGGGTCCTCCCCTGGCACATGCAACCACTGGTTGATCACCGTAAGCTGCGATGCCCAATAGTACAGTCGTATGTCTGGGAGGGCTATCCCACCGTCGTACCACCCCCTGGTGAGCTTATGGAGTGCTATCCGCGGTGTCTTGTCCTCCCATAGTAGGCTGGTGACTTCCGCATTGACGGCGGCGAAATACGGTGGTGGCACCGGGAAGGGGGGATTTTGGAGTACATACAAAAATCTAGGGAGAGCCATCATCTTAAAGAGGGCGGCCCTCCCCAGCAGTGTCAAGGGCAAGGAGCGCCAATGTTTGACATCGCTACGAAACCGATGCAGGGGCTTCGTTAGATTTTCAGCTACAAAACGTTCCCTGTCAGCTGTCACATAAATGCCCAGATATTTGAACCCGTCCGTCACCACCCGAATCTCACAACCCCGCGGGAGCCGAGGTGGGGAGCCGCGGAGCATGTAGACAATGGACTTTTCCCAGTTAATCTCGTAGCCAGATACCCTCCCATACGACGCACATATATCCAGGAGACAAGCGATCGAGCGCGCAGGGGAGGCCAAGTATAACAGGATGTCGTCAGCATATAGGGAAATGCGAACCTCCCACTCCATTGTCCACCTTAGTCCCCGGATCACCGGGTCCTGCCGCAGCCAGGCCGCAAGTGGCTCTAGAGCCAAAGCAAAAAGGAGCGGGGAAAGAGGGCAGCCCTGCCGCGTCCCCCGCCCCAACGGAAAGGGGTCTGAGATATGGCCATTGACCACAACCTGTGCCAGTGGCGCGGTATACAAAAGCTGAATCCACGCGCATATCTTGGGGCCGAGTCCCACGTGGCGAAGGACCGCGAAGAGGAACTGCCATTCCACCCGGTCGAACGCCATCCGTGCATCCAGCGAGAGGATGGCCGCGTCCTCCTCTATCGAGGTGCGGCGCGCAAGAATCCCGTGGAGCCGCCGTATATTTAAGGCGGTATTCCGGCGTGGCATAAATTCCGATTGGTCCGGGTGTATTAGGGTCGTGAGATAGGGCTGCAGCCTTGTCGCCAGCACCTTTGCCAGAATCTTTGCCTCTGCGTTCAGCAATGAGATTGGGCGATAGGAAGCGCACTCATGCACTGGTTTGGTAGGCTTCGGAATCGCCACTATGGTAGCCACTCTCTGGTCCGGGGGGAGTATCCCTGTCGACAGGCTGTCGTTGTACATGGCCAGTAGATGCGGGACTACGTGGGCAGTGTTCGACTTATAGAATTCCACCGGAATTCCATTTGGGCCCATCGCCTTCCCGGCACGGAGAGCGAGTATTGCTAACGTGAGCTCTTCCGCCTTCAGGTCTACCTCTAGGGCCTCTACTTCCGACGGGGCCAGCCGTGGCATCGCGATGTCCCGGAGGAAGGCCTCGTTTTCCGCCACCGTGGACAAGGCCTCCGGTGTATAGACCTTCTTGTAGTGAGCCGCCAGGGCCTCTACGATTTGCCGCGGCTCCGACGTGTAGTCACCCGAATCTAGCCTGATTAGAGCCACCCAACGCGCCGCCTATTCCCGCCTCTCAAGCCAGGCCAGCAGTTTGCCCCCCAGCTCGTAAACAGTATGCCGTGCAGCCGTCTGTTTGGCTCTTGTGGCTCCCCAAAGATAGGAGCGATATTCCTGCCGCGCCATATGGGCAGTATGCGCGGTGTCATCATCGATGTGCGTGGCGTGGTTGGCCTCCGCCTCTCTCACCCCCTGCTCGAGCCTAAGCACCTCAAGCTGCTGAGTCCTCTTATAGTCTGTAATCATTGAGATTGCTTGTCCACGAAGGACTGTTTTGTACGCCTCCCACAAAGTCGTAGGGCCTATCTCCGGGTCCGTGTTTTCAGCGAAATAATGTTTGGTCGTCGCCTGAAGGGCTTTACGAATTGTGGGGATTTTGAGGTATCCCGGATGAATTGGGAATATTCTGCGGTTACGTGGGGGAGAAAGTGTAAATGTGATCACTACCGGAGAGTGGTCGGAGATGCCCCTGGGCAGATGGGAAACGTCGGTCATGCCCCTAAACCCTGCGGGTGACGTGAAGATATAGTCTATGCGGGAGAGGGTGTTGTGAGCCCCTGAGTGGAAGGTGTATTGTCGGTCTTCAGGACAGTGAGCCCTCCAGGTGTCTATGAGGCCGAGTGCCTCCGTGAATTCGCGCAGTTTGGGGGTGGCGCCACCGTGATCTCTGAATGATGACCTGTCCAGTTGCGGGTCTATAGTTGCATTGAAATCCCCGCCCATAATGAGTTCCCCTGGTGGTAATGCCAGCAGGAATTCCCCTAATGCCCGGAGCGTATCCTGGTGGAGTGTCGGTGGGATGTACAGTTACCAAATTATACATTATACCCTCCCATTGGCAGGTGAGCGCCGCGAATCGGCCCTGCTCCTCCCTACGGGAGTCAACGAGAATCAGTGGGAAGCGCTTGTTTACCAATATGCCAACACCTCGGGACCCAGACGTGAACTCAGAATGTATCGCCATCTTAAAACCCCATCTGTCCAGTGCTTTCGTGGTCGAGCCTACCAGATGCGTTTCTTGTAGGAGTGCCACTGCCGGCCCCTTGCGCCTGAGATACTGTAAGACCAGCCCTCGTTTAATCTCATCTCCCAGCCCGTTCACATTCCACGATAGAATATTAAGTGTGGGACTGTGTCGCTGTGTTTGTTCCTCCGTGGAGCTAACGGTGGCCTCCCAGGTGTTATTATGTGATTCCCTTGCCATGTAGGGTGGTGGAAAGTAGTCGTCTCCGCGCATCTCCCCTTGGATCTCTAACAGGTCTGAGTTGCAAAGTCTGCCAATGTGTAGTAGCTAAACCTAGAACAGAACACAAACCAACATTCCCAAAACGCCCCTGTCCCCCCTCCCTCCTCCCTGCCCAGCGGATTTAAAACTACCCGCCACCCCAACTTAGCAGAGTGCTTAATTCCCATAACTTTCTACTTGCGTGCGGGGGAATGGCTGCCCAGTGCCCCTCGTCCGATCCCCGCACCATGTGCGTGTCCATTCAGGAAACCGGTCAGCAGCATGTTGCAAAGTTCGTAGATCATGACTGCGACACCCCTTCATTGTCCGAGTCTACTGTGAGTGTCCAAACCCATGTGGCATCCGCCTCCTTCCCGCTGCCAAAGTTCGTTCGCGCCATGGCGGCCCAGCTACGTAGCGCAATGACAGTCTCCCGCGTTCTAGGGTCCTCCAGATTTTTCAGGGGAGGCAGAATGGCTTCGATGGGTGCGCCCCGCCCGGCCCGATGCCTCCGCCGGGCGCCAGCCCTCCAGCCACTCTGTGGCCTCCGTCGGCGTGGCAAAGAACCATGTGCGCCCCTCCGCCTCCACCCGCAGCTTTGCCAGGTAAAGCATCGCATATTTAAGTTCTCGAGCGCGCAGCTCCGCTTTGACCGCGATGAAGTCTCGGCGTTGCCGCGACACTGTCGCGGTGTAGTCCGGATAGAGGGTTACTGTGGAGTTGTCAACCCGTAGCGGGGGGGGGCGGTACGTGCCGCCTTAAGGATAGTCTCTATCTCGGAAGTTAAAAATACGGGCCAGGATCGGGCGCGGGGGGGCCCCAGGCCTCGGCCTCCCCCCAGGCACCCGGTGCGTCCTTTCGACCGAGAAAAATTTGGAAAGTCCACGCGGCTGCAGCTGCTCCGTGATAAGCTTTTCCACGAAGAGGTCCAGTGCCGGCCCCCGCTCACTCTCAGGCACCCCCACAACGCGTACGTTGTTCCGTCTTGACCTGCCCTCCTGGTCATCGAGCTTGTCCATAAGCTGTTTTTGAACCCGTTCCAGCGACTGTATGCGTTTCCTGCTCTCGGTCGTGTCTTTGGTAAGGGTTGCGGTAGTCGTTTCGACCTCGGACAGTCTCGTGCTGATTTTGGCGACGTCAGCTCTCAGCAGCGTCACATCTGTGGATATCGTGCCGATAGAGGTTTGCATCTGGGTCAGCGTGGCCATAACATCTGCCAGGGTGATCTCTTTGGCATTGTCAGGGGGGGGGGGGGGGGAGGCAGTCCGGTCTTTCTGAAAGGCATACTTGTCGAGCCTGGCCTGTGCTCCCCCACGCTGGCCCCTCCCCCCCCCATGGTAGCCCGCGACGGGCGGTCTGCGGGGGTGGGTGCCCGCCACGGAGGTGCAAAAATTACTGTCGCTGGCCACCACGGGGCCACGTGTCAGCCCTCCTTCTGTCCCGGCAGCGTGGAGGCCTCTGACCCCCTGTTGGCTCCTTACCGGGAGAGTTGGCGCACACCTCGCTCCGCCCGCGTCTGCAGCGTCAAGCCTCAGGCACGGCCTGCGTCGTCCGCCGCACGGCCACCCTCGACTCCGGGAGATGCCGGGGATCTCCCTCCCGGGGGCTGCGCTGTGGACGTGTCACCTGCCTCCCGCTGCCGGCTGCTCCCTGTGTCGCAGACTGCCCCCAGTCCTCTTCGGCACCGCGCCGTTGCACCCAGTGCGTCTTCTCCCTCGCTGAAATGGCGCCACGTCAGGCCAGCGTTGTCCCCTTTAGACGGGCCGATTGCCGTTGATGGCGGGGGAGACCCAGCCCTCGGTCCTCGCCTCCCGCCGGTATGCCTGACCCCGTCGTGGCGTGCCTCTGCTCTGGCCGCCCACGCCGCTGGCTTCTGGTCCGGCCCCCTTGTGCTGTGGCGGGTCAGGTGGCTGTTACTCGAGGCCCCGGCGCCTCCTTTGCCGATAGGCCCGGCGCCCGCAGCGAGGCAGCCGGGTGGGCCAGACGCAGCGCTGCTCGCGCTTTCTTCAATCGCCGGAGCCTCGGGTGTTCAGGGGGCTCCGTTGCATTAGTTTCGCCGGTTTACGGCCAGGATGGGTGCCGGATAGCGGTGGGATCGGGCGCTGGGCTCCGGAGCCGCACTAGGTTGCGGCCATCTTCATCGGCTGCAAGCCACGCCCCCGGGAAGTTTTTTTAATGCTTCTATCACAAACAACTGTGATTGCGATTTTTTTTTTTTCACAGAAACAATTGAAAACAATGACCTTTACGACATGTACAGGAATGACCTTGTTTTGTGACTTAAATCACTTCAGTGCGATATCGCTCTCCAACCTCCCCCTTAGTCCCCAACATCAGTGGAGGAAGCATTGTAGAACAAATGTCTAAATCATCAGGTAATCATCCATCCTGACTAGCTGACTTTTCCTCTGTTTGAAATGACTAATACTACCTTTCTGATTTTAATTTCCAGGCTGTTGTCCATGTTCTTCATCTGCAAATAGTTGAATCAGAACTGTTTTTTTTTCTTCCAATGCAGATTCTTCCCTATCCAACGCAGTAGCGGAGAACATAGCTATTCAACCCCAGAAGCTACTAATCCTAGATGCTCGCTCTTATGCCGCAGCAGTAGCTAACAGGGCCAAGGGTGGGGGTTGTGAATGTCCAGGTGAGTGTACCTAATTGTACATAGTAGTAATGTATTATTAGTTTTAGGAAGGGAAGCTGCTTACTTCGGTCATGCGTTGCAGACCATGAGTTGGATTACAAGGCTTTTTTTTCCTATTTGAAGGTTACTGCTAAATTGTTTGCTACTTTGCTGCGTTTATGGAATTAAATGGCTTGCTAGTTGCTGGAATTGTTTAATCTAACCTGCTTGATGTTATCTAAGTTAGTCAGCTCTTCTGTGAACCTGAAATGAAAGCAGGACCCCTTTTTTAGTTGTGTTGCCAGAATATATATACAGACTTCTAACAAGAAAACCTGTAAGAGAGAATTACATATGCATATCCAATACATATTATCCAAAAGATTTTTCTAAGAAAAAAGATTAAGCGAGCAGTCAAACATAATTTTCAACAGTGTAGGGGGGTCGTGCCGGATTGGAAGAGAAAAAGAAGAAAAAAATATTAAAAATACAAAACAAGGGAAAAATAATCCTCTTCCAAACATGAAAATCAAATGTTAATAAAATTCAATAAATAAAAAATATATGCGACAGGATAAACCATAACTATTAAGCTGCCCCATAGCATAGGCTTGTAGGGGAAAAGCAGAGAGGATGGTTGGTGGTAGGCTGTATTTTGAATTGGAGGTGTAAGAAATACCAGTTACTTTGTAGTGCAAAGTTTACATCTTGACCAAATCTTAATTTGTGCCAAAAGATGAGGAGTTGGGCATACATCTAAAAGCAGGTGGTTACTGGTTACTCCAAAAAGCTTGCACACATGCACTCATCACAAATCAAATTATCATTTGTAAAATGTTTTGAAAATCCTGTTAAGACTGTTTATATCTGAATCATACATTTTAAGCTATAGTGCTCATATTGAAAATTGGTTACAGCCCTCCACAACATTTGTCTGTGAACTATAACATAACTTTAAATCTTGAGACCGACCAGAAACACCTCAATCAAACTGAGCGTTTCTTATCCAAGACTATCTTGTTCTTGGCCCTGATCCTGGGGTGACAGAACTTTTTCCGTCGCCACCACCAAACTATGGAACAAGCTCCCTCTCCACATCAAGACTAGTCCCACGCTGATCACTTTTCGAAAACAGCTAAAGACCTGGCTCTTTAATCAATAGCCATCCGTGCCAGCCTTCCTCTGACCGATCCGCAGTGCCGAGACACCCAAGGGTATTTGTGCGCTTTATAAGTTGCATAAATAAATGGTATATGCACACCAAATCCGTAAATCAAGTGTTCAAGGTTATCATAAACAATAATGTAGTCTTTCTGCGTGCAGCCGGGGTATCACTGGCTGATCAACCAGCGTATGGCAAATGTGAGTAAAATGCGTTATCCCACTGGGAAACGTCCCCCAATTGCACTCTTAGGCTCCCAAAGGAGGTTCATCAACAGTTGATCTATGAAACAGTGGTAGTTTAAAGTTGCTTATGTGGTTTATTCAACATCATAGTTGTAAATTAAGGGGGCGTGGCTTATCGCGCGAAGCGGATGGACGTGCCTGGGTAGAGCTCCCGGCTGAGCCTCCCTATCCCGGGTGAATTCTCCGGTAAACTACTCCTGCACGGCCTGCAACGGCCGGCGGGCCTGCCCTGGGACCCGAAGCACGCACTGGCCGACTTTGGCGCAGATCGGCGATAAGACGCCGCACCGATACTGAAGGCAGCGCTGAGGCCGCTTTAACGGCGTCGTTGCTGGGGACCCCGGCGACGCGAGCCCGCGGCTACAGATGGCCAGATGGGCCTTGCACTGAGGCCCACGAGGGAAATAAAGCGGAGGCGCGCAGCGGCCGGCGGCCCCTGCGAGGAAGCTCCTGAGCGGCTGCAACTGTGCTTGGGGAGATCGGACCCCTCCCCCGAAGGTACGAACAGCGGGGACAGCAGACTGGGGATGACCTAGGACACCCGCTGGGACAAAGGCTGGGAGGCCTGGATGGCAAGTGGGCGATCTGCCTGGGGCCCTGAGTGAGGCGGGGTGGCGCCGAGACAGCGACGGAGGTCTACGTGCACGCTGGATGCTGCCGAGGCCGGCTTGCCCTGAGGGGGGAAGGGCTGCCCCAGAGGCATAAGGACCTTTGGAGCTCACGAGGGGGCACCGGGCTACTCTCCCCCACCCCCCCCCCCTATTTCTCTGACCTGTGAAGCGCTGCGACAGGGCCTGAGCTTGGGGCGACCTTGGGAGTGCCCCCACCCCCCCCCCCCTCCCCCTGGGGGCATGATTGGAGGAGGCGGCGGCCGGGAGAAGATCTGAGACACCCGCTTGGGAAACGGCTTGGACACCTGATCTACATATAGATGTGCTACTTGGAACCCTGGGGGAGGCGGAACGGCGCCGACGACGGAGCCTCGCGGACGCCGCACGGCGATCGATACCTTCAGGTAGCTGCTGGGACAGGCTCGCCCTGGGGACGAGTGGGCTACTTCGGTGGCAAGCGGAATCTGCAAGCACACGGGGGGCGCTGGGCTGCTCCCCCCCCCCCTCTTTCTCTGACCTACACGGCGCTGGGACCTGGGGGCGGACTCCTGCTGACGGGGGGCACCGCTCCTAATGGACTTACCTGCCCGTATTGCCGCTACCTGCCGGGAAGTGCACAAGGACGGGTGAGAGGAGCGGGCACGATTGTGCGCCTTGGAGAGAATCGCCTGATATCTGCTTAGCTGGCTTTGCGCATTCCCCCGCCTGGCACCTCGGTCGCCGCAGCAACTCGGCCACGCTGTACGAGACCTGGGGGCCCACGGCTGCGAAATCTGACCCCTCAGGAGAGGGCCCGCGACCTGCTGCAGCAATTTCGGCGACACAGAGGCAATACAGCAAGCGGGACGAGCCTCCACTCCCCTCGAGCCTGGAGAGAACCCCTTGTCTGCACCGCTGGCCTCATGTCTGGAGGGGTGCGAACGCGCACCGGATCCGGGAACGCGTCGACGAAGGGAAAACAAGTGAAAACGACGCCCAAGATGGACGCAGAGCAAGTGGCGTCGAAGCTGGACTGCGTCCTCGCAGCCATGGAACGTATGGAAGAATCCCTCCAACAGACCCGCACCTCCCAGGGAGACCAGAATTGATGGCGTGGCAATAGACTTAACACATCTCCGGGCTGACCACGGGAAGTTACAAGATCGTACCAAGGTGCTAGAAGATACCATGGCAGTCATAGAACCGCAGGCGGCGCAAGCAGATAGAAAAGTACAAGATCTCCTGTACAGAGTGGAACAATTAGAAGGTCGCGCCGAGGATGCGGAAGGACGGGCACGTAGGAATAACATCCGCCTCGTGGGCATTCCGGAGAAATGGGAAGGGACGGACCCGACTCGCCGAGTGGAGGAGTGGCTGAGAGACCTTATGCCAGGAGACGTGCTCTCCCCGTACTTCGTGGTGGAGAGAGCCCATCGAGTGCCTACAAGACCGCTCCCCCCTGGCTCTAACCCTAGACCGTTTCTTCTCCGAGTCCTCAACTATAGGGACCGTGATGCTATACTACGCGAGGCAAGGAAACTAGGAGACATCACCATAGACAATGCCAAGGTGATGTTCTTTCCGGACTACACGCAGCAAGTGCAGCGGCAGAGGCTTTCCTATCTGGCAGTAAAGAAGCGATTACGCGACGCCAACCTCAAGTACTCACTACTTTTCCCTGCCAAACTGCGAGTGATAGCGCGAGATGCGACGCACTTCTTCATGAGCCCGGGGGAGGCGGAGGCCTGGCTGGAAGGGGGAATGCCTGAGGCGCCGGGGGGAGCGCTGGGAGCGGCTACTAAAGACCGGGCCCGGGGACCGCGACGGAGACGCCGCCGTGGATCGCACACGTCCCCGCAGACCGGAAGTGGGGGACATCACTCCCCACCGGCGGATATCATCCAACAGGAGCAACGAGACGCACTACGCATGGTGGCGGCTCTTGGCGGCTCCCCGGCGCCATCGCTTCGCCCGGGGGCTAGCCCAGCTGTGTCCTTAACAGACGATGAGGCGGTGTATGGGATCCCGGATACGCAGAGCTCGGGGGAACTCCCGGACGTCACGCCGCAAACAGTGGATTTATTCGACTGAGGGGAATTCGGCGGCGGCCTGCCACATACTGCGTGGCACAAACACACCCCAGTACCTGTCTGGCTGCCCTGACCTCCGCTGGGTGAGCTATGGACCTACCGATGTCCGCATCATCGCCGCTCTGGGGACTTGGGAGCAAGGCCAGACACTGTGAGTACCTTTTATATTAATAGACATGAGCTTCCAACGCCCACACTGCAGACACCATGGCGCACGGTGCTGCCCAAACGCAACGCTGCCATAAGAGGTACCCGGAGAGGGACACGCCCCCCTGAGACTGCTGCTCATGGTTATCTGACTCTGAGCATGCCGTGGCAGTGCCACTGAACGGCAGGCATGGAGCGCCCGCCGGCCAGCAGCAGCCACTGCACCACACCCGGGAGCGATGCAAAGCTCTCCAAAGACTACATTGTTTGGTTCATTGTTGGAACATACGCCGAAAGGCACCCCCTAAGACAGTATAGTTTACGAGCTCACTCGAGCGTTTGGATGGCGACATGTTGTGCAGCCGACCTTTTGGTATTTTTGACACTGTTGCCATGTTAGGGCTTTTTGTTACCCCTTTCTTCCCTGTCCCTATGTCCTGCAGGAGATCATGGCACTACACGCATGGCGCCGACACCAACTTTGCGCTGGGGCCGCGGCACTGGAGGGGAGGCAACGCAGCATTGGGTGCTACACCTTGGGAGGGAGAGAGAGACGCACGCGCACACGACTGCTATGGCTAACATACAAGTATGCACCTGAAACGTCAGGGGAATGCACACGCCGGCTAGGCGCTATCACATTTTTTCATATCTCAAGAGACATAAAATAAATGTAGCGTTACTACAGGAAACACACTTAAACCGAGCTGAGGTACGGGCGCTGCACCGCAAATGGCGAGGACAACTGTATGCCACAGACTACTCCTCATACACTCGCGGAACACTGATATGGATCCGCCCTGGAACCCCTTGGGAAGTCGCGGATATAGCTGTGGACCGGGAGGGTAGGTTTGCTGCTGCGCAAGGCAGACTAGATGGGCAGCATATTGCGCTAGTGTCCCTATACTCCCCCAACGTAGATCAGGGCGACTTTCTGGCGCGGCTCTCAGCGACCATGGCACCTTGGCATGCAACTTCGTGGTTACTGGGGGGAGATTATAATTGCACGCTAGACGTAGCATTGGATCGCTCCTCCCCGCCCCCGCCTAACGCTCCCACACGGGGAGCCACGAAAGCGCTGCAGGAATGGGCTGCACAATGGAACCTGCACGATGTTTGGTGAACGCGCAACCCAGGGATGCGGGTATACTCCTACTATTCTGGCGCTCATGATTTGCATGTCCGACTGGACCGATTCATGGCATCTACTGACCTACTGCCCCACGTTATGGACACGCATTACATGGGCCTCACACACTCGGATCACAACCCACACATTATGTCCATAGCCTGGGAGCAGCCGCACCCCCCTGTGCCTACCTGGCGCCTGCAGCCTGCGCTGTTGCTAGACGCGGCTTTCCGTGATTCCCTACTCGCACGTGCTGCGCAGTAGTTTGAGGATAATGCAGGCACGGCGTCCACCCCCTCAGGTGGAGTGGGACGCCTTCAAAGTAGTGATCCGCGGCCACTGTTTACATACGCAGGGCCACATGCGACACCAGCTAGAGAAGGACCTGACTAAGTTAGAGGCTGACTTGCTTGCCAAAGAGGAGGGGGCTCGGACGGGCGATGGGGACCCGTTACACGAAGCCCGCGCGGAACATGCGCGCCTATTAGAGCGGCTCCGCAGCGTCAACTATGCAGCACACTCTGCGTGAACACACAGTCTAAGCGATAGACCTGGCAAACTTTTAGCTTGGCTGATCTCCCAAGAAGCACGCGCGGCCCCAGTGGCAGCCATAGGGCGGAGGACGGAGAACTAGTATATACACAGCTAAGCATACACGACGCATTCGTTGCCCACTATACAGCATTATATCGCTCTCGCCTACCGGACCCTCACCCTAACATGGCCAACTACCTCTCCCCCCTGCAAATGCCGCAGCTGACAATTGCACAGCAAGACGAACTGGGAGCCCCACTCGAGACAGATGAGCTCCGAGAAGCCATCTTCAACCTGTCTAATGGCAAATCCCCGGGCCCGGATGGGCTCCCAGCTGAGCTTTACAAGGCTGGCTTGGATATTCTTGTCCCGGAACTCCTGAGAGTATACAATGCAGCGGTGGACAGCGCCGCCTTACCCCCAACGCTCCACGAGGCCACACTGGTCTCCATTCTTAAACCGGACAAAGACAGCACGCGGGTGGGCTCCTATCGCCCCTTGGCGCTACTAAACACAGATTACAAGATACTAGCATCTGTCCTAGCCAGGAGACTGGCCCCACATGTGCCCAACCTGGTGCACCGAGACCAAAACGGCTTTGTCCCCACACGGCATACTTCTCACAATATCCGTCGTCTTTTTCGGGTGCAGGAATACGCCACGCAGCACTGGCCCAGAGCGGGGTGTTTGATACTGGACCTGGAGAAGGCCTTTGACTCGGTAGAGTGGCCATACCTGAGAGCGGTGACGGAGAAGTATCAGCTGGGGGGAGGGTACAGAGCCATGGTGGACTTGCTTTATGGTGGACCGACAGTACGAGTCCGCACGGGGAGGCTCCTGTCGGCCGCCCTCCGGGTTCGCAGGGGTACTCGACAGGGCTGCCCACTCTCGCCATTGCTGTTTTCCCTGGCCATGGAGCCCCTGGCTGCGATTCTCAGAGCACGCGGCCCGGAATGGGGAATCCCGCTGGCGGACGGTCTACATGCGGTGTCACTGTATGCGGATGACCTGCTGCTCTACGTCAGAGACATCACTGCAGTCCCCACTTCCCTCACTGACATCTTCCACACCTTTGAAGAGGTGTCGGGCCTGAGAGTCAACTGGTCCAAATCGGGGGCCTACCCATTTGGTCCGGACACGCCCGAGTGTGACATCCGTCTGGGTGGGGGCAGGCTGCAATGGCACCCCACCACTTTCCGTTATTTGGGGATCAGAATATACAGAAACCCGGCGGACGTTTTGGAGGGAAACCTCCTCCGAGCGATAACCTCTATCCGGGCGCAAATTGGTTTCTGGAACACCTTACCCCTCAATGTGCCTAGCCGTGTAGCGCTGACCAAGATGATTGTACTGCCCCGACTGCTCTATTACTTTGCAAATTTGCCTGTATATGCCCCCCCCAAGCTATTCCGAGAGCTAGAGGTGCTGCTACGCAACCTTATCTGGAACAAGGGGAGACCGCGCGTGGCACTGAACAAACTATACATGCCCACGGACTCTGGAGGCTTGGCGGTCCCTAACATGGAATTGTACTACCTTGCGGCGCAGATGCAATGGGTGGCGGGATGGCTAAGCGGTAAGCAGCTGGACGATACCACCTCGACTATGGCTGCCTGGACGCAAACGCAAATAAACGCGTTGTTCCACCCGATAACCCGCACGCGCTGTCCCTCTCAGATGTACCTAGCGGTGGCGCGCAGGTATTTTCTGAGGTGCCTCCGCCTCACGCACGCAACAACACCCTATGCTCCGATCCTGCCGCTTCTGGGCACACCTGGCCCGACGGGGCCGCTCACAGAGGCTCGTTTGGCTAGCTGGGGGCGGACACGTTGGGCGACCTTTACGCGGATGGAGACCTGCTCACCTTCGCAGCCCTGGCTGACGGCGCGGCTCTCCCGGCAGGGCAATTCCTGCTACATGCGTCCCTCCTGCGCACACTCACTGCTTCCTGGGGCGACATCACAGTGGAACTCCCGATGCACAGCTTCATACAATATCTACATGTCATGGGCAACGGCTCGCACATTATACACTGGCTAGCGCAGGCACTGCAGGCACACTCGCAGCCTTCCACACTACCGCTGCGGGAGCGCTGGGCGATGGACAGGGGAGGAGACTGGACAGACAAAGAATGGACGCGGATCCTGGCAGGCCCGACCAACATCCCACGCAACCCCCGCTTTAAAACTATACAGTACTACATACTGCAGCGCGCATATCTCACGCCTGACAAGATAAATAGATACTTCTTGCAGAAGGACGCAGCTTGCCAGCGCTGCCTGCTGCCGGGAGCAGACCTTCTACACATGCTGTGGCACTGTCCAGAGGTACGGACATATTGGGACGACGTCTTGGCATTACTAGCGCGCGACACTGACGGGCAACTACCACATACATGGGAAGCATGCATATTGGGGTTATATAAGCGCACCAAACAAAACAAAGTACAGGCGCGCTTCTGGGACATGGGACTTATAACGGCCAAGCGCTTGCTTACTAAGCACTGGAAGGCCGCGACCCCACCGCACGTTAAGCACTGGAAAGTCTCCTTCACCAACTGGGCGCATGCGGAGAGCGCGGCGCTCCTTCGTGGAGAAATAGCGGGGCTCCGCAAATTCCCCATAGCCCAGATCTGGGATGACCTTCTTACGGCGTTTCAGATGGCCTGTCAGGAAAGAGGGGTAACCTGAATCTCTAGCACCTGCCGCTTCCTTGTGAACCGGCGGAGACAGCCGTAGAGCTGCGGCGGCGTCACCTCCTGCTCCCCCCTGCCTGCCACTGATAGCCTCTACTCCCACGCTCAGCGAGGCTGACGCCAGGGGGATATCATTAAACGGATACCACACACACCTACTACGTGCTGCTGCCCCGACCCGACGCAGTGCAAACGATGCTTGGCTGCGGGCCCAGGCGGGAGGATGCGACCACTACATCCCAACTTGCTGCTCCTCCCTTTCACGTAGCAGAGCGCCCTGCCTACCACGAACCTAAGGGCGGGAGCTGCATAGACGCTTTGGACTCTCGACCGGCCCAGGGGACCCTCGGCCCCCCCCCCCTTCCCCGCTGCTATCTCCCGCGCACGGTACACAACCCAGCTGTGCCCCGATAGGCGACTGCTGACCCCTCTGCACTGGCGCCAAATGATCTCTCCCCCAACCCCCCCCCCCCCCTTGACCCTGTTTGAGTTCATAACCCTCGGTGCTGAGCTGACTAGGGGCCCCTAAGTTTGAGACTCTTAATGATGTCCTGCGTAACTTCCAAGGGGGCCTGGGCGGTGGCTGAGGCGCGGGCTGAGGCGCGGGCTGAGGCGCGGCGCCGACCCTGCTGCCAGCGCTGCGAATCAGGAGCGCCAAGCACACACACACAACAAAATAGACCTACCACTTACTCCGGTACGCGCCCAAGGACTACTGCAGTGTCACCACGTACAACGCCGCCGGACCCCCGGGTTGTCGGCTGAATGGCTGTGTCATGTTGTTTGAAAAGCATTAATCTATTGCATAGCGTCTTTGACAAAAAGGATGGTGCATGTACATAATATGATGATGCAACTGTGCTAATAAAGGTTTTCCAAAAAAAAAAAAAAAAATCATAGTTGTAAATAAATTTTAAATTCCTTCAAAATTATACATCGTCAAGGAATTGAGTGAGCCATGTCGACCGTAACCAATGCATTTCGGGCGAACCCTTCATCAGGGGATGTTCAATCTTTAAATAATGGAGCAGAAATCACAAAGTCGGGGAATTGCCCAGATGAAAATGTGGAGTGAAAATCATGTTCAAAATGTGAAGTTCGGTGGGTTGTAACAAATGCCTTGCAATGTGTGAATAGCATGCTCAGGGTTAAACACTGTGCCTCGCAGTGCAAAACCATAGGTGAAAATGGTGATCTGGTCATCGAAGAAAGAATTGTGGAAGTTTACCATGCCACCGTGTATGGTGTGTGATAACAACTTTGTACAAACTAGCGGTGAAATTGTGTCCGAAAAGTAATCGAAAGAGAATTAAATGCGATGTCAAAAGAATGAAGATAAAAGCAGAAGCCACATACACAAAACTCTAGTAGGAATGGTAGCATGGGTGAGAGCAACGGTCAATTGACGCGGTGGCAGTAAAAAACATGCGTGTCAGTAGTTATGCCTCAAAGTTTAAGCCTCGGTATTTAAACAACCATTAAGTCTGAGACATCGTGTCTAAAAGAGTCTTACCGCCTTGCTCAGTGGAAAGGTTTTCTGCGTTGGTACGGTCCGTGAGTAAACATGAATGGAAGTAAACAAAATGGAAGTGAATCATGCGTGGAAACCTCAAAGGAAACCAAATATTCTGAGGGTATAGAGTTGTGAAAAAATAGGGATATGTTAAAGAATATGCAG
Source organism: Triturus cristatus (assembly GCF_964204655.1). Classification (NCBI taxonomy): domain Eukaryota; kingdom Metazoa; phylum Chordata; class Amphibia; order Caudata; family Salamandridae; genus Triturus; species Triturus cristatus. Next base: position 285,046,364 of record NC_140594.1, on the reverse strand, counting down.
GAAAAAATACATGAGGAAGGTGAGAGAAAATGATAAAAAAATCAATATCAAACCCTTGTTGAAAAATTGGCAGCCATCTTGGAATGGTGAATCACGAGTAAAGTTCGGTGGGGGACATAATAATAAGGTGAATAAGTAGAGAAACTGAAGTGGAGTTTACGGATGGCTCCGGGGCTGAGAAGCTCTTCCTTAATACGGCGTTGGAGGTCACCAAAAGGGACATTGCTCCTCACTGGCTGGACACTACCACACCCACTCTAGGGCGATGGCGCAGAGGGGTGGACTGGTGTGCTGCGCAGGAGCGGCCTCTTTATGTCGCATGGGGATGCCTTCGAAATTTTGCCGCATGTGGGGCATATGGGTTGGCATAATCGAAGTCTGAGGTGTGGTGGTCTGCTCTTCAGGTGCACGTCGGTACGTCATTATTGGTTTTCTTTGTATAGCCTTGATGTCACTGTCATGTGTTTTCTCCCTCTTCCGACAGTGTATAATGTAGCTCTGAATGGTGCTGTTGGTTGTTACATTAAAAAAATTCAATAAAATTGATTGTCAAAAAGAGGAGAGTTTACAGAGTACAAGAATCTTGAGTGTTCGTTGTAGAAAGGTAAAGAGGTGAAAAGGTAAATCTGGCAAAGGGAAAGAGGTGAAAAGAAAGAGGTTATGGGGGCGAGACGCTAATTTGTTCATGCATACGTTTGAATTGGACCGTATCCGTACTACCGACCCATGGTGTGACAATCTGGTTATGTTTGTAAGATACAATGATGACATTTTTCGGATATGGAAAGGTTCCCACCAAGAACCATCTACAGCCATGCAATAATTGATTTGTGTCAAGGACCGGATTGAATTTAACTACAATATCAGTGATACCATCATCAATTACTTGGACGTATCCATTGCAAGATTGGCAGTGAACTGGAAACCAATACCTTCAGGAAAGAGACTGACCGCAATAACCTATTGCATTTTTTTTAATTTTATTTCTTGTGGTCAGCATAAGAAAATTACATGATTACACAGCAGTGATTTTCCATCGTAAGAGACATCTTTGAAGTACAGTTTTCTTACATTCATTGACCTGTATGGTCCACAACTTAGTATCTTTACTATATAGGTGTTACTTGACCAGCTCAAGTGCTTAACCTCTGCAAGCCAAATTGCGTACCATCTGCCCCAAGTCTACATTACAAACCTCACTTCATCAGTCTCGATGTCACATCAAATCTCGAGATATTCCACTGTTCCACACTCTAGCGGTATGCTAAGATTTTTTTAAAGTGTTTTGTGTAGAGCTAAGATATTGTACGAAGGGTGCCCAGAAATCTTTAGGCCTGGAGTCATGAGGTATCTCTTTTGAGTATGTCTCCAGTGTCTCTTTGCAATATGTCATGTTTGTGATCCGGTCCTTAAATCGTGAAGGGCGCTTGCTACCCCAGCATAGTGCAATGCGGCGCTTGGCCAGCAATAATGCCACTGACAGAAATCTTCGTCTTCTAGCCAGTTTTATTTTGTATGTTCCCAACAGGCATGCTAGTGGGTTATGAGGTATGCTTTCTGCTAACATAAGTGTAATAGCGCTGGTTACGTCATGCCAGTATGATTGGAGCTGTGGACAGGACCACGCAAAAGATTTGCTCCCGAAGCTCCACATCTATGGCATTTGTCCTCTGGTCGCAGTCCATACTTGTAGAGTTTTGCAGGTGTATAGTATACTTGATGTAGGAATTTAAAATTGATTGTATGCAAGTTGCAGTTTGGGGTAAGCAGCTTCAATAACGCACAGCTGTAATCCCAGTCCTCTGTAGCAACAGGGCTTCCCACTGCCTCCTCCCATCTTTGAAGCGACCTATTGGGGGATTGCCGTTGTTCTCCCTGAGCTGCGGCATATAACCGCGTTACTAAGCGCTGACGTGTGGGTGCAGTCAATAAGATTTGCAATGCGTTAAGCGAGCTTGGCTCTTTTGGAAAAGGGATAAAATTCTCTGACCGCCATGCGCAGAAGCAGGTATGCGAATATCTTTAAAGGCGTGCGGTGTATATTAAGGGACGGATTGTCCTGTGATAGAAATTGGCCATGTGGGAACATAGTGCCCATGGTGTTTAGTCCCATTTCCCCGAGTAGGGATAGCATCTTCTTCTCTTGTGTCACATTTATTTGTGGATGATGAGAGATGGGCAGCGCCGGCGCATATATCAGAAGTTTATGTGCTCTTTGTGCCAACGTGTGCCATGCCTGCGATGTGCATTGAACTGGGTGTATTACCCCTTTCTGGGAATTCCTCCTTGGGTCAGAGAGAAAAGTGATCAGGGGGGTCAGTTTCACACTATCGTGCTCAACTGCTATGTGCAGTATATGACCGTGCAGATGTAGCCAGTAGTGAACGTGTTGTGCCTGCACGCAGTAAAAGTATAATTGAAGGTCTGGTGCTCCAAAGCCCCCTTGGTGGTATGGCCTAGTTGGACTTTTCAAGCCCACTCTCGCCTGCTTCCCCGCCTAAGTCAGTCGCAGCATGGCTGTTCGCAGTTGTGCAAAAACTGCTTGTCAGCCAAATCGGTATATTCATAAATAAATACAGATATTTTGGCAGTACAACAATCTTCTGTATAGCAATCCTATCCGCCAATGAGAGTGGTTATTTGATCCATTGGCCCCCCAGGTTTATCGCTCTACCGTAATTCTCTCTTATTACCACCTCTGGATTACGGTGTATCCATATACCAAGCTATTTCACCGGCTCAGTCTGCCATTGTGATGGGTAATCTAGATTCGGTCGCTTCGTGGCTGGCGTGAGCGGTATTACCACGGACTTGTCCCAATTTATACTAAGACCTGAGTATCGTTCAAACCTAATGTGTTCTCTTATTAGTGGGTTTAGATTACGATTTGGGTACCTTGTATAAAGAACCATATCGTCAGCATATAGCGATATAGCAACTGGGTGTAGCTGAAATTGCAGGGCAGATTCTGCATGCTTTTGCCTGATTTTACATGCGAGGGGTTATAGCGCTATTGTAAAAAGAAGCGGAGACAGCGGGCATCCCTTTCTCTCTTCCCCGGCTTATCCTGATTTGATCTGATGTGTAATCGTTAACTCTAATGCGTGCACTGGGCTATGTGTATAGTAATGATATCCATCGTAAAAACGGTTCAGGGAACCCCATCCTACGCAATACCCTGAACATAAAAGGCCATTCCTCGGAATCAAAAGCCTTGCCAGCGTCCAACAAGGCTGCTGCAGCTGGCAAATCTGGATTCAAGTGGTGAAACATTGTAAATATGGTCCTTGTGTTTTGTGGTAGATAGTGACAGGATAAAGCTGGCTTGGTCCGGCAAAATAAGGTTGCATAGCAAGGGCTGTATACGTGATGCAATAATGTTAGCTAATATTTTAGTGTCTATATTTATTAAAGATAATGGACGGTAAGATTCACACATCTCTGGCTTAAGGAGGGTAATCGGGAGCGCCTCACGTAGGCTTCCTCATACATCTCCGCCAAATGTGGGAGCAGTAAGTCTCTAAATTCTTTATAAAACTCCCCAGGGAGTCCATCCATACCTTATTATTAGGGAGGGAGTTTATCGCTTTCCTTTCTCTTCTTCAGTGATGTGATGGCAAAAATACTCGCGATGGTCATTCGACAGCCACGCCAGGGCAATGTCATCTAGATATTGACATATCTCAGGCGGCGTAGCCGTCGATTACGTTGAGTATAGGTGGGCGTTAAACTCTGAAAAGCAATCCAGAATGGAGGGGGTGTCAAAGGTGGGTTGGTCCTGCATGTTCTTGATCTGTGTTATGTAGGTTGTTGCGTGCACAGGTTAGATTCTGTGCGAGCGCGTCCACACCTGTCTGCCTCCCTCACCATATTTGTGTGCTGTATATTTAATCAAAATATATTTTATTTCATCATTTGTGAAGTCATGATAGGTATCTATTTTCATCCTAATATCGGCCAGTAACCTAGGGTCCCGTGTGGCCTCCTATTCAACCGTATTTCTGTTTCCACCTTTGCTAGTTGCTGCTGGATATCTTTTAGGATACCAGCATGTTTACCAATACAATGGCCTCTTATAGTTATCTTAAAGGCCTCCCACAGTGCCTTTGCATTACTCTCAGATCCTGCATTATGCTCAAAATACTCTATTGCCTGACGCAGTTCGAATCGAAACACCTGGTCCTTGAGTGCATTCTGCTGTAGACGCCATGTAAACTGTCGTGGGGTGTGTTTAGGAATGTCTAGTGCCAGCCTGACAGGTGCGTGATCTGACAGTGTTATGGGCATGTGTTCTACAGAGGTCGTCCATGTACAAATATCCTGCTTGGCTAGCAAATAGTCTAGTCTAGACCATGTGTTAGGCGCAGTGGATGTGCAGGTGCCTTCCCTCCGACCTGGATTTATCAGCCACCACACATCCAACAGAGCACACTCGTCCATACCGTCTCGTAGCACCCTAGCCGCTTGCTTCCCGTACCTGTCAGTTCCGGTTGACCTATCTTGAGCTGGGTCTTTGCAGGTGTTAAAATCTCCACCCCATAGGACGGCTGCAGGGGATAGCATGTGCAGCTTGGCCAGTAGCTGCACGAAAAAGGACGGGTCATCAGTATTGGGACCATATGTTGTGACAATAGTTAAGGCGGTGCCCCCGAAATTTCCATGAACCATCACATACCGCCCTTGGTCGTCTTTAATGGAGTGAATAAGATTGAAGAGGGTGCCACGTCTAATGAGAATGTTATGTTATGTTATGTTATGTTATGTTATGTTAAAATGGGACTTTTATAGCGCAACGGCTACTCCAAAGGAGTGTCCCGGCGCTTTGTGCTCCAGACCTAAAGAAAGAACTGGAAAACTTAACAGTAAAAAGACAGGAGCCTAGAAGAGGAAGCGGACTAACCAGAGAACAGCCAAGTTTTTAAGTCCTTCCTGAAGGCAAGCAAGTTCGAGGTAGTCCGCAAGGACACCGGTAGAGAGTTCCATAGCTGGGGGGCAAGGAATCTAAAGGACCGGCCGCCTAGACGAGCCTCTGGTGTAAGTGGAGTATGATGATGCCATCCGATAGGATGCCCACCTCACGCCGATTCTGCCCTCAGTGAGATCTGTGAAATGTGTCTCCTGGAGACATGCAACATCAACTTTATGGCTGTCAAAGTATGTGAAGAACTTGGGTATTTGCTGTGGGTCATGTAGACCACGCACATTCCATGTCATGGAATTGAAAGTAACTTGTGCATGTGTTAATAACATGACATGTGGTAACTGCTATTCTAATGCCGACCAGGCTTTTCGATATAACACCCAACCCCCCCCCCCCCCCCCCCCGCCACTTCGCCTTTCCCATTCCTGTGAAGACAAACCCATTACATTTGTAACTTCTACAACTCTTTCCCCCCCCCCCACACCCATGCCTTCCAAAAAATTAACTGGATCTGGATACCCATGGTGGCGGGAGCTACCAATCCGATTCCCTGTGAAAGAAATCACATGGGTGGTCCCTATCATAACAGTTAGTTCGCTGCTCACCGCAGCATGCAGGGCAGCGGCCATGTATCAAGAGTGTCTATGCACATGAATAATCCGAGCAAACCTTTAGCATAATATGTATGTGCAGATACATAACGTTCAAACAATATTAAATTATCTAAGTTACGGAGCTCTCGGGTACTACCCCATACTGCATCGTAAGCATTGATGCACGGTCTCTGTACAGTGGCTTTGTTGTAAACGGTGTCACCTTCTCCATATCATCTTTATTCATCGATTGCATAGTTCAGTCCCTAGGGCCTATACTAGGTAACACCCAGAGTCAGACTGTGCACTGATCGCTGTAGTTCAAAAGTTCAGATCTGTGGTTAGCACATGACTCATAATTGATGGCCATTTATTCGCCGACAGATGTAGAGGCCTGTTCTTCCGTCCCGCCTCTCGGCGATCTCCTGCGTGCGCCTTGGAGTCCCTTCTGTTGCAGGAACTTGAGCACATCTTTCAAATCGTTATAGATTGTGTTCCCTCCGCTGTCTGTGACCCGCATCCGGGCCGGGTAGAGCATTGCATATGGGATATTTTGGTCTCTGAGTTTCTTCTTGACAGGCACAAATTTCTTTCTTGCCTCCTGGACTAGTGGTGTATAATCAGGGTAAATAGCTATGTCCATTCCCTTGTGTGACAATCTGCCTAGTTCTCGAGCTCTACGTAGTACCGCATCTCGATCTCTGTAATTTAATAGCTTGGCTATTATCGGCCTTAGTCTGGCCTATCAGCCTTGGTCTGGCCCCGAACGGCGGAGGTGGCGCCAACGATCTATGTGCTCTTTCTATGAAAAAGACATCGGAGAAGGACTCTCGTCCCATAAGCGAGGTGAGCAATTGTTCCACATAGCGTTCCATTGGCCCTGTGTTGGTGGTTTCTGCTTTTCCCATGAGGTGTATGTTGTTGTGGCGGGAGCGCGCTTCGATGTCCTCAGCCTTTGCCATTAATGCAGTTAAGCTTTTGTCCATCTTCCCTTGCTGCACTTCCATTTGTTGGTGGGCATCTTCTGCTTCTGAGATTCGGCGCTCCGCCATGTCAATACGTTCTGTGTGCTTATCTAGGCGCTCAGACATGCGGTCCACTCTATAAGTTAGAGAGTCTATTTTCCCATCAATACTAGAGTGCACCTTGTATAGTCGAGAACATGGCCTGCACATCGCTAGTCGCCACTCCACTTGCGTCCCCCTCTGCTTGTTGCACAGGCTGCTGATCATCCTGACCAGTCTCAACCGATTTTTTTGTTTGTTCAAAGTGAAGTTTGGGGTGATTCCGGTCTGGTTTGCCCATGATACCCAGCGTCGTCTTTCTAGCGAGCTCCGATCGTCGCGTGCACTGTGCAGTCACAGGAGGGCTCAAGTTCTCCTGCACCCTTGGTGTTTATATAAACTATTCTAGGTCAGGCAGCGTGGAAGGCGCCCCTGGGCAACACCGCGTTGCTTATGGGGCCTGCAGTTCAGACCCTCAGTCCCACGCCGTAGTTGCCAAACTTTCAGGTACTCTGCGCAACACAGTAATGGCGTCGGTGTTGTCTCTTGATCCTGGCGCCCAGATCTTTGTGCGGGGCAGTCGCTCAGGCGCTCACCTCTACATACATCCCTGCAAGGGCTCAGCACTTCATTGTATTTCCTACAGTAACGGCAAGCCTCTCCAGTCAGCCGGCAGGGACAGCATGCAATGTGCGGCGCACAGTGGAGACAAGCAGGAATGGATCAATCTGGAGTTCAGCTGTGCCATCCGATGGTCAGATCGCCGTCCTGCCTTGAGCTCGGGTGTTTCTTTTGCCTTACAACTGAGCGCCGAGGCGTGGCCTTCTCAACGCGCTATGTTGCCCAATTCTGAGTATGCAGGGTCCCCCTCGCGGGAGGCTGCGCGATGTCCCTGTGTTGCACTATGAGCCCCTCGCGTTCCGCAGTTATTGTCCTGCCGGCCTGTGGCACTGCCGATGTCCAGCAATGGCGCAGCCGCCTCGCAGTCGCCCCCTCACCTCACAAGGAGCGGGAGCTCCGATGTCCAGCACCCTGTACAGCGTGCCCCGCTAGCAGTGTCAGCTGCAGTCCTTATCGTTTCAGAGTCGGCTGGTGGCCCAATCCTCCCCAGGGGGATGCGATCTTCTGGCACAGCAGGGCAGCCGCCGCGGTTTTACGTGCTTTGCGTCACGGCCAATCTTCATGCAAGCCCGCTGCTTCCCGTCTCGGCGTCACAGCACAGGCCCCTCCTCTACAGCTTCCCCAGATCGCGCCAGCATCAGCTTTGATGTTGATAAAGGTGTCCACTGATAGCCCCGATCTCTAGTGCGCTTATGTTATGTATTTGGTGCCCTACATGCACTCGGAGTGCAGGATATTTGGAGAATAGTACTGCGACCGGAGGAGCTCGCTCAAAGAGTGGCCATCTTCCGTCATGGCTAGCTCCGCCCCCCAACCTTTTGAATTTTAGCAGTTTCCACCAACACTCTTTGAAAAAACACTTACCGTATTCCCAACTGCTTTGTGTTAAAAGAATTACATCCAACGATTTACTGACAGAGGATACCCTTAAGAGATTCTCAAATTAGCGGCACAGCGATCTTCCACCAAAACCCGTGATGAATTCCTCACTACCACTCAAAGATGCACCAAAGACCGTACAATTCTGGTCTCGAAATTCTCTAATCAGTTCCAAATTCAAAAAAACTATCCTAAAACATTGGCCCATGGTGCAACTTGAACCAGACTTTAAAGGCATTTTTCGAGAACCACCCCTTTTTGCCTTTGAACACAGTAGAAACATCAAAGAGTTACTGTCCATGCCTAAATCGAACAACCCTTTACAATACCAGGGCACTGTCCCATGTCTCAACTGCAACAATTGCAACAACTTCATTAAGGGAACCTTCATAACCAATCCACGGAAATGCAACAAAATCAAACTCAGTCACTGCAACTCGTGACACTAAAAATGTTATTTACCTTCTTAAATACCCTTGTGGACTGGCATACATTGGAAAAACTGAACGTAAAATCAAAATCAGACTCAATTAACACAAAAGCAACATCAGGACCATGAACCAAAAGTCTGTTGTTGCCACACTTCCTTCAATCCAAGCATAACATTAGCCAACTTTTACTTTTTGGTACTAGAGACTGTGAATATTTGTGAGGGTTGTAATAATCACAAATACTATTCCAGCGAGAGATCTTCTGGATAAAACTGTTAGACACCCTAATACCGAATGGACTCAATGATCGCATTAAATTCAGATGCTGCTTATAAACTGATTTTCAACCTTCCCTGTTTTTTCTTGTTGCACTGTACTTGCCTATTCTCCTATGGCCGTTTTAGCTTCCATTTACATTTCTCTGTACTATTAGGTGACGCCTCAAAGTATTTGTGCTTTATTCACCTTTTAATGTGGCGCATGTCTTGCCCCTATTACCTCTTTCTTTTCACCTCTATTCCTTTGCCTGATTTACCTTTTTACCGCTTTACCTTTCCACAACGAACACTCAAGCTCTCCTCTTAACCACTTTTCTAACATGTTTCCTCCTGAGTTGTACTCTCGATGGACCATCTCAAGGTGGCACTAAACCTACGTGCGTGGGTTCTGGAATTTATTGTTAATTTTCTGCCCGTTTCACTTTCTCAACATGGCCCCCACTGGGCCTCCACTCCAGTTTCTCTACTTATTCACCTTATTAATATAGCCCCCACCGAGCTTTCGTGAGTGGCTATTCGAAGATGGCAGCCAATTTTTCAGCAAGGGTTTTAATTTCATTTTATTATCATTTTTCTTTCACCTTTCTTCATATTCTTTGACATATGCCTATTTTTTCACACCTCTATACCATCAGAATCTTTGGTTTCCTTTGCAGTCTCCACTTGTGATTCACTTTCGGTCTTTTTTCTATTTCTAACGTTTGCTGTATGCAACACGTTTACTCACAGATGGTACCTACCTGGAAATCTTTTCCACTGAGCAAGGCGATAAGACTCTTTTAGACATGATGTCTCAAACTTGATGGTTGTTTAAATACCGAGGCTTAAATTTTGTGGCATAATAACTGACACGCATGGTTTTTACTGCCACCGCGTTAATTGACCGTTGATCTCACCCATGCTACCATCCCTACTAGCGTTTTGTGTATGTGGCTTCTGCTTTTGTCTTCATTTCTTTTGACATCACATTTAATTCTCTTTAGGTTACTTTTCTGAAACCATTTCACCGCTAGTTTGAACAAAGTTATCACACACACTACCCGGTTGGCATGGTAACCCTCCACAATTTTTTCTTCGATGACAGGATCACCATTTATACCTATAGTTTTCCCCTATGGGGCACAGTGTTCAACCCTGAGCATGCTATTCACACTCCAAACCGTTTGTTAACCACTCACCGAACTTCACATTATTTTCACCCCAGATTTTCATCTGTGCAAGTCCCCTTTCAGTGATTTCTGCTCCATTATTTACAGATCGAACTTCCCCTGATGAAGGGTTCACCAAAATGCAGTGGGTCCAGACGACATGACTCACTCATTTCCTTGACGATGTATAATTTTTAAGGAATATAAACATTTTATATCAACTATGATGTTGAATAAACCACATATGCAACTCTAAACTACCGCTGTTTCATTGATCAACTTTGGATGAACCTCCTTTGGGAGCCTAGCAGTGCAATTGGGGGACGTTTCTCAGTGAGATAACGCATTTTACTCACATGGTACAAGAAGGCTCTGTGTTGTCGGGTCCTAATCCTGGGGCAAATTTCAGCCTCGTCGTGAAGTCGGTCTCGTGATCTGTCATCTTCAAAGTCAAAGTTGTCATCATCAAAGTAGGTTAAATCGAAGAAGTAAAAAAAATAATCGTTGAAGCATTGTTTGTCTTCCTTCTCTTGACCTCCTGCTTCCAAGCCCTGCTCCTGAACACCTCCTACAGATCCGGAGGCAAGGTTTTCTCTGCACCTCCCTGAATTCCCTGGAGCCAGAACGTCCCCTTCCCAACCTAGGGAGTTCTATGAAGTCATGCAATCAATTTTTGGGCCATCAGCTACCTCTGGCGCAACTTTGGACTCCACTAAGCCAAGAGGTGACCTAGTTAGGATATCACCGGCTGGCCCGACCCGACACCAGCTGGGCCCACTGGATTGGACTCCTGCCTCAAAGCCTTAGCAAACACTCCAGAAGCCACTTTCGCATCACAGGCACCACCAGACGATGTGGGACCCTTTGTCCTTTCAGACTCCAATACTGCACCATCATGCTGCCATTCTACGTCAACACTGGTGTTGGATGGACCTCCGACGTGCAGTTTGGACACACTGCCTCAGTCCTCTGATAGGCCCAGTGCGGACTTTGGGGGTGATGATGTGAACGGCTATGGGTTCCCTGACCCAACAGATGACCTGGGCTCATCTTACCATGAGGACAACTTTTATGAGGAGAAGGGAGATCAGATTAAAGTAGTCTGAATGCATCTCCAGATTCTTGCCTGGGCGCATCCTTCGTCATGGTGGTGAGGAGGGCACAGGGGGTCCTCGACCTGCAACTTCCCTCTGTCACAATCAGGACCACTGTCTTGATCGAGGTGCTTCATCCCAGGCTATCCTCTATGGATCCCCTCCTCCCCTTTAATGTAGCTCTCACTGAATTTCTCTGGGGACCTGGGCCAAGCCCTGCACAGGAGTAGCGGTGCACATGATAGTTGCTCTTTGCCACCGCCCTGCACCTGGGGACCCAGGTTTCCTCAACCAGAACTCTACCCCCGAGAGACTGGTGGTGCAGGCCTCGGTCGCCAAAGTCAACCCTATCGCGTTCCCTACCACTCCACTGAACATGGGAATCTAAGAGGCTGAACACCTCCTGGAAGAGAATATTCTATTCTACCAGCCTAGCATTGCGGTCGGTGAACACTTCATGCCTCTTGGGTCGGTACTCTCACACCTTGTGGGACTCGGTTGCACAAGTTCTGCTCATGGTCCTGCAGGAGGCCTGAGCCATTTTAACCAGGCCATACTTGATCGCTGATATACAGCAGAGTTCGCCATCAAGTGTGGATTGGACACCACTGACTCACTGGCCAGGGCCATTTCATCCATTGTGGCATTTTACCGCCACACCTGGTTGAGATAAACTGGCTTCTCAGGCATCATCCAGTTGGCCCTGAACATCATGTCCTTTGATGGCTCGATACAACGCAAAAGCACTACAAGGAGAAATGGGTCACTGCCTAGTCGTTGGGATCCTACCCATTGTCGAGTCAACCGCATTCCTCCTTTCACCCATTCTGTGGCTACGGTTGTGGCTCCCAGCTTCCTCTACAATATCAACCATGCCCTCACGTCCATCAAGCTTCCCAGCCCTTTCATGGCCGTGTTCGCAGTTCCCTTGGATGACATGGGATGAAAGTCAGTATACTGTCTAATTCTCCAACCTCTCCTCCTGCAGCGGCCTCCAAAAACATTTAGCATGCCCTCAGCACCCCTCCTGCTGCAGCAGCCTCCAAGAACTTTTGGCATGCCCTCAGCACTGTGCTGTCACCCAGTTGATGATAGGATCAGGCACCACCTGCCCCAAAGGCAAACAATAACATCAAACAAGTGGGTGCTTCAAATTCTTCATCAAGGTTACGCTTTACTGTTTCTGGAAACCCCGCCACCTTTGCCACCATCCTCAGATCGGCTGACAGAGGACCACCTCTCCTTGCTACATCAGGAGGTGCAGGCTTTTTTGATCAAAGGAGCCATTGAGATGGTACCAGCATCCGAAGTAGGTAGTGGTTGATATTCCTGCTACTTTCTGGTGCCGAAAAAGGATGCAGACCGTCGTTCTAACCTAGATCTTCGCCCGCTCAACGCCTTTCTTGGGAGAGGAGAAATTCAAAATGCTCACCTTGGCGCAGTTCTGGTTTACCTTGGATCCTGGAGAGTGAATGGTATTGGTGAATCTCCAGGATACATTTGTTATGTTAAATTATTCAATTATTTGTAGAGCGCATTACTGCCCCAACTACGGGACGTCTCAGCACTACAGTGAACATGGAGTGGAGAGTCCGAAGGAATTTAATAATTGGAGAAACGCCAGGTCTAGGGATAAGGAGTTCCACAGAGCGGGGGTCCGCACCTTAATAGAGCGGCCACCGGCTCTGGCCTTCTGTGTCCAAGGGACGCTAGCCAGGTGCAGCTCTGCGGAGCGCATGTGGGCACATAATAGGAGCATATATCGCTCAGAATTCCTGGGCCAATTCCCAAAAGGGTCTTGTGAATGATACACAGGGCTTTGAAGTATATTCTCTGTTCCAAAGGTAACCAAGGTAACCGACAGGTTGGAGACGTGGCAGTGCTTAGTGAGAGCAAACGGAGCGTGGGCAGCAGCGTTCTGGATGCGTTGAAGCCTATTAATCACATACTTTTTGGCTCCCAGGAATAGCACATTGCAGTAATCCAGTCTAGCCATAATGGAGGATTGGATGATCAGCTGCTGAGTTTGAGAGTCAAAGAGACCTAGAATTGGTTTTAGGCCACGTAGTAGTACAAAACATTTACCTGCCACTGATTTCGCCTGGGCTACAAAGGTAAGGTCCTTGTCCACTAGAAATCCCAATTTCTTAACCACAGGATTGGGGCACTCCAAGAGCAGGAGATCACCACTGGTTGCCCCACAGATGAGAAGAGTTCTCTACCAGAAGGATCTTGGATTTAGCTGAATTTAGCTGCAAGTAGTTGTCTGCCATCCACTCCAAAAAGGCGGTAAGATAAGCTTTAAATTTTGCAGAATCCCAGGTAGGATTGTTGGAAAAGGTAATCAACTCGGTGTCATCAGTTTATGACACCAGAGAAATGCCCCGGGTTTTAGTCATCAGAGCCAATGGTCTGATGTAGATGTTGAATAACATCAGGCTCAATGCTGACCCCTAGGGAACACCACAGCGTAATGGTTGCGCACAGAAATAAAAAGGAGGGGCAATTACTTGGAAGGTCTGATCGGCGAGAAAGGAAGAGAATCCAGAGAGAGAGGGCCTTATCATCGACACCGATCTCTGCCATACGATGTAGCAGAATCTTGTGGGAGACCGTGTCGAAGGCTGCACTCAGATCTAGCAGAACTAATGCCGTAGTTCTGCTTGCATCAAGAGAGGTCCGTAGCTGTTCTATGACCGCCAGCATAGCAGACTATGTGCTGTGGCCTGAATCCATTTTGGGAAGTGTGCAATATTGAATTCACATCCAGATATTGAGTTTGACATGTGACTCCATAATTTTGGATAAGAACAGGAGCAGTGAAATAGGTCAAAGTTTTAGGCTTGGACACATCTAGAGTTGGTTTTTTGAGCAGAGGGACCACCTTGGCATGTTTCTAAGACTTGGGGACCAAGGCAGAAGATAGGGACAGATTATTCCGCTCCAGGCGCTCAGGCAAAAGAGGTATTCTACCCTTACTCCGCAGCTGGTACTGCGCATTACCGTTTCTGCGCATTTTTTACTTAGCATGCTTTTAGTACGCATGCTACCGTTACTTCGCAAATAGGTTTATTCGCAGGCTATCTACTTCGTTGTGGTTTTTTTGAGGCGCTTCCGTACAACGTGAATCTGATGACAGGAAGCATAAGAAGAGAGGAAGCAGGCTTGAAGGTGAAGAGAGGGACCACGAGGGGAGACAGGTAAATGGGGCTGTGTGGTTTTTAGGGTGGTGAAGGGGGTAGACTTTTAGGTTTTAGGGTTGTTGTGTAGTGTATTTGTGCTTAGGGTAGTGTCGGGTTCGTGAAGGATAGTGTAAGAATATAGGGACAGGACTGGGGGAGGGGTTGTGCATGGGGTAGTAATTTAGGGTTTAGGGTAGTGCTGTGGTGTTTGTGTCGTGTTTGTGTGTGTGTGTGTGTGTGTGTGTGTGTGTGTGTGTAGTATAGGGTAGTGTCAGGTTGGGATGAGGAAGGTAAAAAGTGCTGTAAATGTGTATGCGTATTAAAAAAAAAAACCGGAGAAAGAGCATATTTGTTTTATTGTCATGTATTTGCGTAGTAAAAGCATGCGAACTATAAAATTGCGAAGTAATGGTTTTTGCGATGTAAAAACATCGCACGAAAGTCATGCGTAGTTATGGTCTGCTAAGTAATGTCATACATTCGGCAAAAGGCACTGTTGACATTTTTGGAACGAGTCAGGTTTCAGGGGGTCATCTGGAGACCCTGATTTTACCTTAGCAAACAGCGCTTCCATAGCTTTAGGGGAAATGGGTGAGAACGAGGAGAGAGTGTGGGTCATAGAACCCCAAGACACGTTCAAACCCATACCACAGGGGGTATCACTAGGGCAGAAACTGCTATAAATACACTCAACCTTCTCGATGAAAGATTTGGCCAGTACTTTGCCTTGCAGACTGGAGGATATGATACTATCTGGAGCGGAAGGGGACTTTACCAGATCCTTCAGAATTGAGATTATGGTTTTTGTAGGGGTGCTACTAGTGGAGATCAGTTTGGTATAATATGCAGCTCTAGTCTTGCGGACCAGTTTATGGTACGCTTTGATCACCTTTCTATACTGTGCTTTAGCCAGGGGGTCGAAGGAATGTCTCCAGGCACTTTCTAAAACCTTGCAGTTCTTCTTGGTAAGGATCAGATACTCATTGAAACAGACATTAGCTAGTGCGCTTTTTGGATGGGTAAGTGTGACCGGGATGCAGGTGTCCAGAGCTTGGGTTACCCACCCCCGAAAAGATACATTAGCCTCTTCAGTGTTATAGGATCTTTCTGGGAGCTGTGTGCTTAGGGCCGCTAAAAAGGAGGCCGGATCCAGTTTATGCTAGGGGCGTTTGAGTATATTTCCACATTCCTGTCCAGCAGACCCACAAGCATTACCTAGTGGGTCAAGAGCATTTGCAGTTTGCTGTGCTTCCTTTTGGCCTCTCCAGTGCCCTCCAGGTGTTTGTTCACAAAAGTGACTGCCTTATTTGCAGCACATTATCGGAGGTCAGGGTTACCAGTCTTCCCCCTAGCTGGACGACTGGCTGCTGAAGGCAGGCTCATCACCCACCTCCAGACTACAGCAAATCTCCCCCATTTGTTGGGGTTCACCATCAACGTGCCAAAGTCACACCAGTCTCCTTAAATGCTCTTCTTCAGCTGAACGATTTTGGACACAGTGCAGGTTTGTGTTTATACTCTGGAGCGAGAATCCTGGACATTCAGGCTGTAATCCCGATGTTTCAGCCTTAATCCTGGATCCCAGTCAATCAATCAAACTGTATTTATGTAGCGCTGCTGATCACCTGATAGTGTATCCAGGCGCTTGCAGGTCTCAGGGGCTCAATTGAACAGCCCAGTCTTGAGTGCTCTTTGGAAGACAAGGAGAGTGGAGATGGTGCGGAGCTGCTTGGGGAGGTTGTTCTAGGTCTTTGCTGCTATGTAAGACAAAGATCATCCTCTGCTTCTGCGGATGTGAGGCATGTTAGCGAGTGCGACGAGGCAGAACGTAGATTTCTTGACGACTCATGGAAGTTCAGGTGGTGGTTGATGTTAGCGGGACCTAGGTTGTGCAAGGCCTTGTGTCCATGGGTCAGCATCTTTAATTGTCATCTCTTCTGTACCAGGAGACAGTGAAGTTGTTTGAGGTGGGGGTGATGTGGTTTTATCTTGGTAGGTCGAGTAAGAGTCTGGCTGCCGCATTTTGTATTGTTTGATGTCTTTGGAGGTGTGCGGCAAATCCCACATAGAGGGTGTTGCCATAGTTCAGTCTGCTGGTGATGAGGGCCTGTGTCATGGTGAATCTGATGTGGAGTGGTAGCCACGTGAAAACCTTTTTTTTTTTTTAGTATGCACTGGTTGAGAAAGCAGGAGGAGGAGATGGTGTTGATCTGTGATTTAATGGAGAGCTTGTTACCTATGATGATTACGAGGTTTCTGGCATGGTTGATGGGAATGGGTGCGTGACCCAGGTCTGAGGGCCACCTTGCATCACTCCAAGGGTGGTGGTTATTGTCGAAGCTCAGTATTTGTTTTGACTGTGTTCAGCTTCATGCAGTTGTACCTCATCCAGTTGGCGACATCTGTCATGCATCTGTGGGAGTTGGCTCATTGGTGGTAGGGTCGTCTGAGAGTGAGAGGATGAGTTGGGTGTCATTACATAGGATATTATGTTGAGTCCGTGGAATCTGATGATGTTGGTGAATGTCCTTATCTAGACGTTGAAGAGTGGGGTTTAGGGATGCACCTTTCGGCACACCACAGTCTATTTCCTTGGGTCCGGAGGTGTAGGCTGTTAGGAGGATCCTCTGAGTTCTTATTAGTGAGTAAGGAAGTAATCATCAGAGTGCTTTGCCTTGGATGCCAATATGGTGGAGTCTTTTGATCAGCGTGTGGTGTGATAAGGTGTCAAAGGCAACAGAGAAGTCTAGGAGGATTAGAACAGCTGTTTATCAAGTATTGGGGTATCTTTCATAGATTCACATGCTCGACTTATTCCCCGTCGTAGAAGTGGGAGTCCCACGGTAATATAAATGTAGCAGTTATTAAATAATTTTCCATAGGCTATCATGGAGGCAACCATGCAGTTAATAGCCTATCGACCTCCTTTTCTAAAAAAGGACCAAACTTAAGTACAACAAATCAGCAACCAGCATCCCCTAGAACATTCCCCAAGAGAGGATGATTCCCTCAGATTTTCACCGCACATCGTGTGTGAAGGGAGTCTACCTGAGCTCTGCTCAGTTCTTCAACATTTCTCTCAGGTGAGTCTTATTTTCCTTACTGGACAATGTCTGACAGGAAAGGACTATTTCACCCTTGTTAATCCTGTGGGGAAAAAAGGGTTCATATTGATGATGCCCACAAGGATTGCATCTATTGCCTCTATCCACATCATAAGGCTAAACAATGTAAAATCTGTCGCACCTTTTCATCTAAGACTCTTAGAGATAGAGAGGGCAGACTTTTGTTGTGGCTAAAGAAGACACAAGGAGCGTCTTCTGAGGAAGAGAGTGACACTTCCTCTAAATACCATACGATGCCCAAGTCACCTGTGGGTTAGCCGGAGGAGGTCAAGAAACACCCTAAAACCTCATCTGACCGAAGACGCTTGAAAAAAGGAGAAATAATCTAAAGTCTCCACAGAGCTAGTCTTGCCACATCATTCTCGGACTTCTAAGGCAAAATGGGAATCTTCAGGACCTTCCAGGCATAAGTCCAGCCACAAATCCTTGCCAGCGTCAGTTTCACTGTTGATGCCCGTCTCTTCAGCAACTTCGACGATGACTACTCTCTCGACTGCGAGCATTGATGCCCCAATATCGTTAACTTCTTCCTCATCTTCGATGAAGACCTAAGTGACAGGGTTGTCATCGTCGACGATGACACCATCACTGTCGACAACGGTTCCACTATCGGCCAGCACACTGTGGATGCACACCGTCGACGGCTTTGACGTCGACAAGGAAATCTGAGCTGCCGACGGTCCCATCGTCGACTGACCCGTCGACGGTTCTTCTGTCGACGAAGTCACTACAAATACATTCCACACCATCCAGAGTGTCCAGAGCATTGCAACGGCCTGGATTTCAATCGCCAGGCAAGATTTCACATTTACTCCCAAGTCACCTTTTAGACACAGAGGAAACTGATGATGATTGCCCCTTTGACTGCTCATAGTCCTTCTGAACTTAATGTCAAGTGCCAAGAGGAGGATGAGGACTATTATGACGAGGAGCAGTACTACCAACACTATCCAGTTCCTCCAACACAATATCCGCATTTTAGATATTATGTTGATTCACCAAGGCAAGAGCCTGCTCAATTAACCTCTTCTTTAATACAAGACTTACAGACCATGCACACGGACTACAGAAAAAGGTTCCCTCCCCAAGAGGAACACATTATTGTGCTGCCGCCTCCATCAGCACCACCTGTAGCACCGCTTACACCAATACTACCTCCTCCTGCTACTCCTAGGATGACGCCATGTCCCATCATCCCTGTTTCTCCTAGAGAGGATCTACCCTCTTCTGAAGAAGAGCCTCAAGAGGGAGAAATTCACAATCCTCTTCCACCCACAGATTAATGGGATAACTATATTATACCTACACTCTCTACTCCTCCTTGTCATCCTTCTGACTCCCCTCCAGAGGACATTGGCGGTTTTCATAATTTGATTGGAAGGGCTGTATCCAGATTTCATCTGCCCACAATAGTCAAGCAGACAAATTGCTTCCTTTATGATTTTAAAGAACAATCAAGGACATCGGTAAGATCTATACCCATTATAGACCATATCTTGTAAGAAGGACTTAAGGTAATGAAGTCACCGGCCACTGTGGTGCCAGTACTACCAAGATTAGACAAAAAAATACAGGACACCCAAGGATTCCCCGGCATGCCTTACAGGACATCCCAAACCGTACTCTGTGATTTCCCAAGCGGCTCAAAGAAGATAAAAAAAACTTCCACCCCATCACATCTCCAACCGGACAAGGAAGGACGCCGTTTGGATTCCATTGGGAAGAGGTTCTCGTCCATGTCTGCAATCTGTAAGGGCTGCTAATGCACCTGCCATTCTTGGCCGCTACGACTGGCAAATTTGGTCCAATATAGGAGCCATGCTGGAATTTATAACGAAGGAAAATAAACAGTTATTTCGTAAGATACTGGCTGAGGGAGAGCGCATAGCGGCCGAAATTATAGACATTGCCATGGACATAGCCACAACAGGTTTTCATCAGCAAGCTGGTGCGGCTGTTATAAGACATCAAGAATGGCTTAGACTTAGAGCAATGTCCTTCAGTCCAGAAGTGCAATCAAAACTACTGGACATGGCTTATGATGGAGACAGTTTATTTTGAAAACATTTAGACTAAGCACTACTATCCATCAAAACGGACAAAGCATTAGGTACCCGACAGTATTGCAAAGTGCCCTTTCGGGTGCATGAGGACGTGGATTCTCAGGTTTTAGAGCTTCTTTCCAGCGTACCCAAAACTATTAATCCTTACAGCCGCAATATCATCGGGGTTACCAACAGCAATCCTATCGACAGCCATCAACAGCTGTTTTTTCCAGGCAAGGCTCACGCAGGAAACCAACATCACAAGCACGCGAGTCAGGTCGGAAGCAGTGACCACATTAGGGTACCAGTTACTACTTCCCTCCCACCGAACCGGTGTGAAAGTTTCCAGTCCTATCCATCAATGGCGCAATATTACAACGGACAGATGGGTATTGGATCTCATATCTTATGGACACACTTTAGAATTCATCCTGCGCCCACCAAACACTCCACCCAGGGATTGCATCCCGCTTCTTCACTTACTCAAACAAGAAGCGAAGCTTATGCCACTGAAAGGGTTCCAGTAGCGCAAAGGGGAAACTGCTTTTACTCCCCCCTTCTTCCTGATATGCAAGAAATCGGGAGAGTTTAGACCTATTTTAGACCTCAGACAGCTGAACAAATTCTTCAAAAATCAGACCTTCAGGATGGTTACACTCTCCGACATCCTTCGGCGCCCCAACAGCGGGGAAAACATGACATCGCTGGATTTAGAGGATGCTTATTTCCATGTTCCTATACACCCTAAACACAAAGTTCCTCTGATTCAGGGTGGCTGGTACCCACTATCAGTTCCGAGTACTACCCTTAGGCCTCAAATCTGCCCTGCTGATTTTCACAAAGTTTCTCGCCCCAGTAGCAGCTGCCTTGTGGAACCAGGGTCACAGAGTATTTCCAGATTTGGGCGATTGGCTCCTGAAAGCTCCATCGGCTCGTCTAGCGGCTGCAGCTACAAAAGATTGCATAGATCTGTTCCAAAAATTAGTCCTTTCTATAAACCAACGGAAATCATCGGTTTTTCCCAAGTCAGACAATGACGTTCCCAGGGGCTGATTTGGATATTATTCAGAACAAAGTTTTCCTTTCGCAAGAAAGGCAGGAAAGGTTGCAAACCTTGGTTCTCAGATTATCAAAAAGAAAGTGCACTTCTGTGAGGATATACAAATCTCTTCTGGGAATGCTCTCCTCAGCAATCGATCTAGTGCCACTGTCTCTTCGTCATATGAGGCCTTTGCAAGAGGAACTCCAATGTCAATGGATTCAAACTACGGGATCCTTAGACGATGTGATAACTATCACTCCACGCATGAGAGGCCGTGGAATAGTGGACTTTAAAGTCACACCTCTCACATGGCGTCTCCTTTCTACCTTTGGTCCCGAAAGTCATAGTAACCACCGATGCGTCCATGGAATGTTGGGGAGGTCATCTCCAAGACCTTCAGATTGAGAAAAAATTGTCATCATCCCAGCATCAAATGCATATCAACATTCTGCAGTTGCAGGCCATTTTTATCTTCCTGCAAGCTTTCCTTCCTCGGATAAAAGGTTCATCAGTGTTGGTCCATACGGACACCACCACAAGCATGTTTTATATCAACAAACAAGGAAGAAACAAATCTCTGACTCTCTCTCAGGATGCCCAGCAGCTCTGGAACTGGCTTGTATTTCACAGTATATCCCTAAAAGCGGAGCATGTTCCAGAGGTTTGGAATACTCTTGCAGACACCCTCAGCAGGACCAAAGACAACTGTGGGAGCCCGAACAAGACCAACTGAAAAGGATTTTTTCACATTTGGGGAAACCAGAGCTGGACTTGCTTGCGACCCACTCTAACTCCAAATGCTGGTTCTTTGCAAGCAGATTCCCTCTCCCAAACTCTGGGGGGAATGCCCTTTCAATGCATTGGTCACAAATATATGCTTATGCCTTTCCTCCCATTCCGCTGATACCCAAGGTCCTGGCGAAAATGTGAATGGAACACTGCCGTCTTCTTCTGATAGTCCCCAGATGACCCAGGCAGCACTGTTTCAAGGAGCTTCTCCTCCTCTTGTAAGCCCAGCCCATCCGTCTGCCATCGACACCAACCCTTTTGACCAGGAACCAAGTTCAGATGTGTCATCCGGAGCCAGCATCTCTTCCATTGCATGCGTGGCTCCTGAATTCTTAGAATTTAAGGATCTGACAATTGCGCAAGAGTGTAGAGACATTCTCGTCAGATCTCGGGCGGACAGCACCAACAAGACGTACAGACTGAAATGGAAACGGTTCTTCCTATGGTGTCTGCAAAGCAAATAACATCCGTACCTCTCTGCTCCAGAGCAAATCCTACCGTACTGACTGTCTTTGGCTAAAACTGGACTGCTAAACTCTTCAGTTGAGGTTCACCTCGCAGCTATCTCTCGATATAGACGCTCCCCAAAACGTCGATCTCTTTGCGCCGACAGAGTTGTACCTCAATTCATGAAAGGCTTATTTCGTACTTATCCCCTGTTCAAGCCCCACCACCTGAGTGGCCCTTAAATTGATGAAGAAACCCTTTAAGCCCATCCATAGGGCAGATATCAAGTACCAAACGTGGAAAGTAGCTCTCTTGCTCGCCCTGACATCAACTAGAAGGGTTAACGAAATACAAGCTTTCACCATAAAACATCCTTTCCTTTGTTTAACAGATGAAATGGTTATCCTCAGGACGAATCCCAAATTCATCCCTAAGGTTCCTTCACAGTTTTACCTACATGAACCTGTCATTCTCGGGACTTTCTTCCCGGATCCTTCTACACCTGCGGAATGAACATTACACACTCTAGACATCAAGAGGTGTCTTAAATTCTACCTGCAACAGTCTCCATCTATCCGCAAGACAGATCAGTTGTTTGTTAGCCTATGGACAAGGTCGTCGGGGCACTGCGGTTTTTAAAGCTACCATCGCAAGATGGATAGCAGTTACAATTCAGTTTTGCCACGATTAAAGCAGGCATACCTTTGCCAAGAACAGTGAAAGCGCACTCCACGAGAGCAGTCTCTACATCGGCTGCCATGTTTGCTGGGGTTTCACTGGGAAAAATCTGCAAAGCTGCGACCTGGAAAACGGCGCATACATTCACGTAGCACTACTGCCTGGAGTCGACACAGCGTGCTGATGCAGTTGTGGGACAGGCAGTTCTACATAATTTATTTCAGTAAGGTGAGCCTCTTTAATTAGAGGATTTATTTTCCGTTGTAAGTATTGATCTGCATTTGAAAATGTATCTTTATTGATTTTAAAAGTTGATATATTGGTTTAAGTTGATAATAGAGATGCTTATTTCACAAGTAAACACCTTCATATGTATTTATTTTTCCACCAACACTTTCGCAAGACATTCCTTTTGTGAATATATTTTGTAATAATTATTGGCATTACCCACCATCCACTAAGGGTGCTTACTTATTGTTCATTACTGCTTGCTATTCTGATTCAAGCAAGTGAATCTATGAAAAATACCCCAATACTAAATAAGAAGCAAGTTACTTACCTGTAACTGCTGTTATCCAGGATTGGTATCTTTCATAGATTAGCATGCAACCCACCCTCCTTCTCGGAGAAACTCCCCTTATATAATAACCTTGAATTTGTAAAGCGCACAGCTACCTCCGAAGTGGTTTCCCGGTGCTGGGGGCCCTCGGGAAGATTAAGATAGCTATTGCCCAGAGTCACATGGTGCTGGGCTGACCTGCCACCGGGGATCGAACCGTGAACCCCGTGGCCCAGAGTCAGGCACCCTGGCCGCTGCGCCACACCTCTTCCACATACACTTCAGTATTACTATCCACACTTGTGCTGGAAAATGTGAGGTACTTGCTTGGGTAAGGTTCTAGATGGTGCTGATTGGTTGTACTTAAGTTTGGTCCTTTTTAAGAAAATTAGGTAGATAGGCTATTAATTGCATGGTTGCCTCCATCATAGCCTATGGAAATTCTTTAATTACTGCTTTCCTTGACGACGGGGAATGATTCAAGCATGTGAATCTATGAAAGATACCAAAATAGGATAACTGCAGTTACAGGTAAGTAACTTGTTTTTTCTCCTCGGTCGAGGAGGGCTTGGATGTCGTCTGTGGCTGCAATCAGTGTGGTCTCCATGCTGTGATTGTTGCGGAAACTGGATTGTGAGGTGTCAAGTAGATGATTCTGCTTGATGTGTATTGTGAGTTCTCGGTTGATGGCTTTCTCCAGTTCCTTGGCTCGGAATGGGTGCAGAAAAATCGGCTAGTAGTTTTTGGGTTTGTTGGTTGGCGGAGGGATTCTTGAGAAGTGGTCTGACCTCTGAGTGTTTCCAGGCGTCCAGAAAGGTTGCTGTGGTGATTGACGTGTTGATCAGGGTGGTGAGCTCTTGACCAATCCTTTGGTTTCTGAAGTTGAAGATGTGGTGCTGGCTTGGATTTATGGGAGCTCCTGAGTGGTGGTGAAGTAGTTTCATGTATATTGGGGGCAAGTTTGTAGAGTAGGTCAATGGGCAACGGCTGGGGTTCAAAGTTTCTGTAAATAGTTGCTATCTTGTCATAGAAGAAGTCGTCAAGGTTGTCGCCCAGCTCGTGTGAGGGTGTTTTCGTTGGCTGCCTGGTTGGAGAACTCTTTAATGATGTTGAATAGCTCTTTGCTCTTGTTGGTGCCGGTTTCGATGTGTGTGGCTAGTGCAGTCTTCTTGGTGGTCCTTAACAGGTGGTGGTAGACGTTGAAGAGCGTTTTGAAGGCTGCCCTGTCGGAGGTGTTCATGCTGCGCGCCATCTTCCCTCAAGCTGATTGCCGTTTCTTTTTGCTCTTCTTAGTTCTTGTGTTTACTAGCTGGCCTTTTTAGTGGCTCTTCTCTGCTTGTTGGTGTTGATTGAGGTAATGCGGTTGGAGCAGTTAGTGATCTAGTCATTTCAAGTTATTAATTCCCTGTTCCAGATTGAGGATGGCTGCTTGGGTGGAGTGTTGAGGGCATTCGTCCAATTGATCCCTGAGATTTTTCCCCCGTTCCGGTAGGGTGCGCTGCACATTTTTTTGGGGGGGGAGGGGGTGTAGGGGCTGGAAACCTTGTAGTGAACAAGTGAGTGGTCAGTCCGTTCGAGTTCTGTTGCGTGCCTATAGCTGAAGCGGTTGCTGGATGTGAACATGTGATCCAATGTGTGTCCAGCGGTGTGTGTGAGGGTCATGGACTATCTGCGTCAGTCATATGCTATTCATGCTGTCGAGTAGTTGGGCGATGTGGTCTCCGGGGTCGTCAATGTGGAAGTTGAGGTCACTGAGGAAGATGTAGTGCTTGGAGTCCAGGGCTAAGGGTGCGATAAAGTCTGCGATGGAGTTGCAGAATCTGAAGTGAGGGCCCTGGGGTCTTATGCAAGGGTGGATCGGATGCTTGTCTTGCTGTCCATATGGAGTTAGAAATTGAGGTGCTTCATGTGGGTGGTGTTCTCGTCGGTGGTGGTGATGCAGTGTATGGCTTCTATGTGGATGATGGCTATCCCTCCTCCCGGTTTGTTGGTGCGGTCAACGTGAGTACTTTTGTATCAGTCGGGGACTGCTGTGGCAATGTCTGGACCAGAGGCTGGGTTGAGCAAGGTCGCAGAAAAAAAGACTGTCTAGTGTGTGAGTGGTCCAATAATTCGGTGGAGTGTTTGAACACAGAGCGTGTGTTGAGGAACAGGTCATGGAGTCGGTGGCTTCTTTTGTTGTGTTCAAAGGCAGGGTCAGCGCAGTGCTCTGGCGTAGTTCAGGCTAGGACGTGCTGGTGCAGGAGAGGACGTGCTGGTGCTGGAGCTGGAGAAGGTGCATCTGGCGAAGGAGAGCAGTCCTCGAGTAGCGTGAGGAGCGGCGATGCAGCAGTGTTTGCTGGGGGGTTCAGGGAACAGATGAAGGTGGCGCCATAGATTAGTGATGGGCGGGGACCAGGGGTCCTTGCCCTGGGCGTGGTCAAGGCTCAGACAGGCTTGTCTTTCGTGCTCCAGCCTCCATTAAGTAGCTTCTGGGAGGTGGGAGGGGCAGTGGGTGGGGCTAGGTGGGCAGCAGTGGGTGGGGCTAGGTGGGCAACAGCAGCAAGAGAAGTTTGGTGGGAGGCAGCGGAAAACAGGCGTGAGACAGAATCGGGAAAAAGACCGAGAGAAGGGACTCTAGAGAAGTGGAAAAAGATCAGGCAAGTGGCAAGTCAACAGAACAAGAGGTGGCAAGAGCAAAAAGAAAGAAAGTGGCAAAAAGAAATCTGGAAAAACAAAGACTTGGGAATCAGGAGAAGTGGCAAGAGGAGAATAAGGCATGTAGTAACAAGGGAACAATAACAAGAAGTGGCAAACAAGCAAAAAGGAGAGTGACAAAAAGAGGAGTGCACAAGAGAGAGCTGGTCTGGGACTTGAGACTATCTCAGTGAGACTGATACCTAAGGTTGCTGCATCCTGCTAGTGAAGTATGCCAGGTGGCACATGCAGGCTCTGCATGCGAGCTGAATTCCCAGTGGGCATGGCACCAAAGAATCTCTCTCAGTTGGTCTGGGTTTCAGAGCGACTGCAAAAGACCTGCAGTGGTTGTTGTTGGACTGTGATTGGGTCAGTGCCAGACCCCTCTCACTTCCCCACCCAAAGTTACTGTGGTGACCGATGCATTACTTTGGGGATGGGGTGGTAATCTGTGAGAGGTGGAGATCAGAGGACTCTGGTCTCTGTTGGAGGGACGGCTCCACATTAATCTAAAGCTGAGAGCCATCCACTTGGCAATAAAAGCCTTCATACCATTGATAAAGTTAAGGCTGATTCATGTGTTAACAGATAACACCACTACCATGTAGTATTGCAACAAGCAGGTTGGTGTTGGGTCATGGACCCTGTGCCAGGAGCTTGCCCTGCGCCCCTGTACATGACTGGAAAGCTAGGACATTTTCCTTTTTGTACAACACCTAGCGCGATCTCTGAATGCCAGGCTGGATGAAGTCAGCCACCAACATCTTATGAATCCTGAATGGTGCCTGCAACTGGAGGTGGCGCAAGAACTTTTTCAAGAATGGGGAGATCCTTGACTTGATGTTTTCGCCACTACTGGCAACGTGCAATGTCCTTGGTGTTTGCAAAGTTGCTCACCATCGGAGATGCATTCTGTTTAGAATGGAACTTTTGCCTCCTGTACACCTTTCATCGATACTTATCCTGCCCTGTGTTCTTAAGAAGATCAGAACCAACGGGGCCCAAGTCATCTTAGTGACTCCGGACTGGGCATGGACAGTGTGGTATCTAGAACTTCTGGGCATGAGCATCCGTCCTCTAACCATGCTG
This sequence comes from Triturus cristatus, assembly GCF_964204655.1. NCBI lineage: Eukaryota > Metazoa > Chordata > Amphibia > Caudata > Salamandridae > Triturus > Triturus cristatus. Next base: position 285,019,763 of record NC_140594.1, on the reverse strand, counting down.
CCCTTTTAAGAGGTTCTCCTCACACAGCAGCAGTGCAGGGTCTTGAACCAGAAACTGCACACTTTCCACTTTCATGCTTGGAGGTTAAACTGTTGCACCTGACTGTTTTCAATCTTCTTCTGAGATCTGCAATGTTATTCTGGAGCCAGGCATCCCTCAACAAAAACCCCATACACCTGCCAATAGGACAAGTTTGTAGCTTGGTGTTCCTTACGACAAGTTGATTCATTTTCTGCCTCTGTCGGAGGTGCTCTTGTTTGTGTTGTCTTTTGGACCGGCAGGGCCTTGCCATGGGCACTGTTAAAGGTTCCTTTTCTGCCATTTCATTTTTTGTGTGTTTGCCAGGTCAGCATTCTGTTTAAGCAACCAGTTGTGACACATTTTCTTAAGGGCTTTAAGCATCTCTTCCCATCAACCTCTTTAGTTATACCTCAGTGGGACCTTAATTTGATCATAACATATCTTATGTGTTTTCCATTCAAACCCATGTATAGCTGCCTTCTGAGACGTCTGATGCTCAAGACAGTCTTCTTGGTGGCAATTACATTGGCCAGAACATTGGGTGAACAGTCAGCTTTTAATTAGGTTCTCCGGAGTGAAAAGAGGCAAGGCGGTGCAGAATCGGACCATCTCTCAATGGATTGTACTCTGCATCACAATCTGCTATGCACTTATGCACTAGATAAGCTTTTTGCTAGTATGACGAGCGGTGTGCGACCCACTTCGCATTTTGTAGATAAACAGCCTCCTAAAGCATTGTGGGCTCATTCCACCAGTTCCAGAACTGCTACTACTGTGTTTGCTTGTGGAGTGCCTGTCCTCGACATCTGTCAGCGTCCCTCCACGTGTTCACAAAACACTACTGCCTAGGCATTTTACCTGTTCATTCCTCCAGGCCTTTTTGGTTTAAGCTGGTTACCTGACACACCTATGCGAGGGTATTGCTTTGGAATGTATTCTAAGGTGAAGAGTATATGGTTAGAAGTCTCTATTAGAAGATCAAGTTACTTACCTTCGGTAATGCTTTTTCTGGAAGAGACCCTATCTAATCGCAGCGTACTCACCGATCTTCACATCCTTCCAGTTCTGCAAACTGGGCTCTTCACCTAAAAGATTTGGACCGAAACTGCACACCAGTCAAAAATCATTCTGACGTGCCTCCTCATTTTTGGCACAGAAATATTCACAAACAAAACTGACGTCAGGGCCCCGTTGTGGTGCATATATAGGCACCATCCTACCTAACTTCCAACTTAGATACAGAGCCTCCGATGACACCTGCTGATCCAGTCTTATGCCTGAGGGTTATCTAAGGTAAGGAATCTGCATTTACAAAGAGTCTCTGCCATAAGTGTTACTGAAGTTAAGTAACTTGTTGGTCAGGATTCGTCATGTAATTTCTATCCGAACTGCTTTCCTTTCACTCCATCAGTCAGTGAGGCGAAGCAAATTGATGACATGACCAAAAAGTTTGGCCTTGCTCTCCTTGAATACCTTCTGTCTCCTTGCGTACTCTTGCTCTTACATTGGGAGATTATACAGGAAATTCTCTCTGCTCTTCCAGAGTGCATATACATTTTGTTTTCCCAGAGATGGTTCCGGTCTGGAATGCACAGATTCGGTTGCCCGCACTTTGGGAACCACTGTCATTATTCACAGATATGCCTGGATGTAATCAGCCAGATTTTCGTGAAGCGTCCAGGCTACACAGGCCTCAGGAAATCCAAATACATTTACCAGACCTGTAGGTCTAGTCATTTTAATAATATACTCGACCTAACTGTAATGCTCTTGACCCATAACGAGTCTCAAATTAGTGTTTCATCCTAGGCAAATATTTTATTTCAGTGAGCCCCCTTTTTCTTCATTATTGCATATGAGCACACCTTCAAATATATGAGCTCTGCGTGTGTGCTGTACAAAACGAAAAAAAAACCTCTTTTGTTTAATTTAATAGACTAAAGTTTTGCTCCATGTCTAATCAGAATCTAGCCCACATACAGTGTACACATGACCTCTGACTTACCTTGTAGTTAACTTATAGCATTGTCGTCAGTACAGGGGAAGGAATGTTTCTCAGCTTGTTTGAAGACACTCACTTTAACTAAATGCTCTCATTGTAGTGATGTAACCCGATGTGCGAAGATGAAACTCGATGTGCGAAGATTAAACTCTTCTGTGTGTTAAAGAAATGCAGTTTTTAAAAACTTTTGCGGACACTGCATCATATTTTAACATGAACTTTAGTGCATGATTTACACGCAAAATGGTTTTCATGCTCGAACATGTGTTCTCAGAGACCTGGCCAACCTTTGGCCCAGATCTCTCTCTGTTAATTTGTTGGTTCACCCACCACTACAGAGCAGATGGTGGATGAGATGCATTAAAATATCAACACCATGGATGTTGGTTTGTGGAGAATGGAAAGAAAAACTCAGTTATATGAAGTCATGGTGAACCAATAAACACTACATCAAGTGTTTAAGACGAGAAAAGAGTCACGCAGCATTGTGTCAATTCCAATGACATCATCTTCTTACCCATACAAGAAAAACAGGAGCAAGCCCGTTAGCCCAGCTGAGACCGGGTATATGTAATAGCAAAAAACAATGTCTCAACAGGGAAAATGAATAAGAGGACCAATCAATACACAATTCAATCAAAGGAAGGGAAAAAGAAGAGAGATCCAAGAATAGAAAGGGAACAGATTTAATAATTAGATACACAATAGGTATATACAATTCAAAATAACCATAACTAACACATGTGCACTGACAATAAAGTGAAAAAGTGAACGGCGCAGTGACAAAAGTGTGGAAGTGACAACAAGGTACGGCGAAATGATTTAAATAAATTCAAGGTCAAGGAGAGTTATATACAATGGATAATTTACACATAATCATGAAGGTCTCACAGGACCCTGTAGTTGGCCGTAAGTAATGCTGTCTGGTCGACGACGTTTCAACCTCCTTACGTTGAGGTCATCATCAGGACTATGGTTATTGCGAGTAAAGCGCGGTGGAAGGCGCTTACCTAGGAGTGACACCAAAAATAAGAAGGCCAACAGGAACAATTTAAGGTATCCTGGTTATGTTTAAAAAGCAGCCATCTATCATGAAGAGAAACGGAAATGAAACTCGTGCTCAAGTCTATTCTTGGATCTCTCTTCTTTTTCCCTTCCTTTGATTGAATTGTGTATTGATTGGTCCTCTTATTCATTTTCCCTGTTGACATTGTTTTTTGCTATTATCATCTTCTTACCCAACACAGTGGCATTCATTGTATCACTTCAGAAGGATAAGTGGCTAAGCAGGCCAATCATTATTCATACTCGTCTAAAGTCTACAACCAAGGGTCACATGTACGACCATTTCCTTTTGCGACTTGGAATTTGCAAATATTAGTGACTCAATTTGCGCGTCACTAAAGGAAATGTACTAATGTGTTTCAGACACATTTTGTGATTCCCAATGGGGTCGCAAATGACCTGACTCATCAGTATTCATGAGGCAGGTTGCAATTTGCGGCCCAATGGAAATGGGCAATAAAACTGAGATGGTGGCCTGCTGGGAACAGCAGGCCCCCATTTGTGTATTTCCTTTTTAAATAAAGCAACTTAAAAAAAAAATGCAACCCGTTTTCTTTACCGTAAAACAGCAGCTCGTTTTTCTTTTCTTTTTTTTTTTTATTAAACTTTTTATTATATTTGCATTTAAGGCACAAACATGTTGGGTACATTATCCATATACTGCTAGACATTACATTTTTCATGTTGGATGTTGTGTCACTTGGTGCTCGAGCTTCACCGACAACCCTCCCCCCATTACAATTCCAGTTCCTCCTCATTTTCAGTATCTGATTCCCCCTCCGCTCTTATGTCTGGTGGTTCACAAATGTATCCCCTGTATTTATTCCAGGGCCCCCATATCTTGTTCCATTTCCTCGGACAGCCACGGTTGACAAACACTGTTTTTTCGGCCACTATGGCAACATCCAGATCTCCACACCAGGCGGCAAGCGATGGGGTCTCTCTCTCACCCCATTTTTGCGCAATGTTGCGCTTCGCCACCATTATCCCCATTGTTGCCCATTCCTGTGTTGGGCGTGTAAGATCATTCGGCTCCCATATATTTAGTATACACTTCCTGGGTTCGGGAGCCAGCGACACCTCCACCGTCTGTGATATGGTCCTCATCACTTGCACCCAATAGTCCGTTATTTTGGGACATTCCCACAGAGTATGAAAAAAGGTACCTTCCTCCCCATAGTGCCATAGGCAGTACGGGTGTGGTGCCGACCCTATTGTGTGAAGGAGATATCTGGTGTAGTAAGTTCTATGCAAAATTTTAAGTTGCACCAATTGAAGTCTTGACGGTATCCCCACCTCCCGCGGTGAAGCCAGTGCCTCCCGCCATTCAAAGTCGTCAAATTCACCGACATCTTGGGACCATTTGCCCCTGAGTGCCACGTGGGGGTCTGGTAAATTGTTCATTAACTTTCGGTATGTAAATGAGGTGGCCCGCCTATACATGCAGTCTGTCAACAGCCTATCCTCTAGGGGGGTGGCCTCAGGGACCTCAGTACCGGGTGGTAGGACCGCATGGAGCGCATGTCTGATCTGCAAGTATCTGAAGTTTTCAGAGGGTGCCAGGTCATATTGCGCCCGGAGGTGCTCAAACGTGGCGATTCCTCCTTTGTGCCGCATATCGCCCACCGTCGATATTCCAATTGCTTCCCACTTGTCAAAGCCCTTGCAGTGTCTCAGGCCACCTAGCCTCTGTGTTACCCACAGAGGGGTATGCTGGGTTATCTTTCCAGTCCATCCCATTTTAGCATGCGCTTCATGCCATATGCTGACCGTCTGCCCCGTTGGTCCGAGTAATGCCGGCGTGCGTTTCTTATTATAGAGCGTGGACATCATACCTCCCTCCCGGATCCCGTGTCTATCTGCCATATAAGCGGGATTCGTCTGTGGAGCATGAACCCATTGGTTGATGACTTTCAAGTGCGCCGCCCAGTAATACAATTGTATGTCCGGCAGTGCGATGCCCCCATCGTACCACCCCTTGGTGAGTTTGCGCTGTGCAATGCGCGCAGGCTTGTTCCCCCACAGTAGCCCCGAGACCTGAGCCGCGATGTGTTTAAAATAGGCGGCTGGCACGGAGTATGGTGTATTTTCGAGTGCATATAGAAACCGAGGCAGCGCCATCATCTTAAAAAGCGCTGCCTTCCCCAATAGTGTTAGGGGGAGCATCCTCCAGTGGGCGGCATCTCTTTTTAAACGTTCCAGGGGAGGCTTGAGATTTTTTTTAAAGAATTAGTCCTGGTTCGCCGTAATGTAAATGCCCAAATAACGGAACGCGTCCACCGAAATCCGCAGTGGACAGTTCTTTGGAAGCAACGGCGGTGGACCCCAGAGCAGAGAGAAGGACTGATTTGGACCAATTGATAGTGTAGCCCGACGCACGACCAAACTGATCACATATATTAAGGAGTGCCAGGGTGAAATGTCTGGGTGACGACAAATAGAGCAGTACGTCATCCGCATACAGCGATATGCGATCCTCCCAGTCTGCTGTCCAGCGCAGGCCACGGATCATGGGCTCCCACCTGATCCACGCCGCCAAAGGTTCCAGCACCAGCGCAAACAATAACGGTGACAGCGGGCAGCCCTGACGCGTGCTCCGGGACAATGGGAAGTCCTTCGATATATGCCCATTAGCTGTTACGTGGGCCAGCGGCTTTGTGTAGAGGAGGCGCACCCATGCACAGAATTTGGGTCCGAACCCCAAGTGCCATACAGCGTCCAGGGACAGGATAACTGCTGGCTCCTGAAGATAAGGTACACGGGCCATCACTCCGTGTAACCGCCTCAGATTTAGTGCCGTGTTTCTACTAGGCATAAACCCCGACTGGTCAGGATGAACCAGAGTTTTGAGATGTGGGGTAAGCCGTATCGCAAGGACCTTTGCTAATATTTTAGCTTCAGCATTGATTAAGGAAATGGGGCGGTAGGAGGTGCATTCTTCCGGGTGCTTCCCAGGTTTTGGGATCGCCACTATTGTGGCTACGCGTTGATCCTGTGGGAGTTCTCTTGACGCCAGACTGTCACAGTACATATGTAGCAGGTGCGGGGCCAATGTCCCCGCTAACCTTTTATAAAGTTCTACGGGGATTCCGTTAGGACCCAGTGCCTTCCCAGATTGTAGGGAGCCAATCGCCACCTGCAACTCATCGGCCGTCAGATCCGCCTCTAGCGTGAGGGCCGTTTCTGGCGCGAGCTTAGGCATTGCGATATCCTTGATATAGGTCATTGCCTCTTCCATTGACATCATCGACAACGATGTGTACACCTGTTGGAAGTGCTGCGCTAGCCTGTGTATTATGGCCCGCGGGTCAGTTTCCATGGAGTTATCGGTCATTTTCAGCTGCGCTATCCACTTTCTTTCTCGCTCCCTTTTGTCGAGCCAGGCGAGGAGTTTCCCCGCTTTATCGCCGGACTCGTATACCTCGTGTCTTGTCGCTGAGAGTCTGAGTACAGTCGCCCCTCTCAAGTGTTACCTATGTAATTGCTGGTGGAGGCACAGGCTGCGGTCCGTGTCGGGAGTCGGGTCTCGTGAGTGCAGAGAGTCAGCCCTCTGGAGCTCTGATTCTAAAGCAATAAGTTCCTGCTGTTGCTCTCGCGTATAGCCTGCAATAGAAGAGATGGCTTGTCCTCTGAGTACGGTCTTATAGGCCTCCCAGAGGGTGGACGGGGACTGGACCGATCCGGCATTGTCATGGAAGTATTGTTGTGTCGAGGTGTGTATAGTTTTCATGATCTTGGGAACTCGCAAGTGTCCAGGGAGTATGGGGAAGACGCGCAGTCGCCCCCCTGACGATATGTGTATGTCAGGACAACTGGCGAGTGGTCTGAGATACCCCTAGGCCGAATGTCAACTGTGTCTACATGCTTGAAGCTCTCCGAAGAGGCAATAAAGTAGTCTATTCTCGACAAGCTATTATGCACCGTGGATTGAAAAGTAAATTGGCGCGCCATGGGATGTCGACGTCGCCAGACATCTACGAGCCCCAGCGCCTCCAAAGAAACCCCGAGACGTGACAGCCCCGCCACCCGTTCCCTCACAGGGTGCGGGTCCAAGGCCCCGTCCACTACGTCATTAAAGTCTCCTCCAATCAAGAGTTCTCCCTCCGAGAGATCCAGGAGTAAGTCACTCAGGACCTGAAGCGCAACTGCCTGTAGTGCCGGGGGAATATAAACGGAAACAATGTTGATAGGGTGTCCCTCCCATTGTCCCACCAGAGCCGCAAAGCGACCACCTGCGTCTATCTTTGTTTTATGAATTATTACCGGTGATTGTTTGCGTACCAAGATACCTACCCCCCTGGACCCAGATGTGAACTCTGAGTGGGCCACCATTTTGAATCCCCACCTGTCTAGTGCCCGACATGTATTCCCAATGAGGTGTGTCTCCTGCAGCAGGACCATGGAACTTTGCCTAAGACTCTGCAACACTAAACCCCTTTTAATTTTGTCCCAGAGGCCGTGCACATTCCATGTAACTAGCGTTAGGGACTTCATCTGTGAGTCAGGCTTCTGCCCTTGCTCAACCTGCTGTAAGTGTGAAACCGCCATGACCGTTGAAGCACGCAATCAGTGGGGCGGAGGAGTATGTGCCAAGTCCCCACCCTCCCCATCTGAGGATCTGTCGTACCCAAGTGCCTATCCACAAAACCTGAGCAAAAAAACCAAAACCATAACCACAAAACCTACCCTCCACCCCCACCCTGCTAGACGGACTTAGAACTACCCGCCTGCTCGTTTTTGTTAAAGGAAAACAAGATGCGTTTCATAAACAAAAATGACACTTTTGGTTCATTTTTTGAGTTTGCAGTGGTCCGTGGGACCACTGCCTGCTCTTAAAAAATATTTTCGCTGCCAATCACAAATGGGAAGGGGCCCATTCTCATTTGCAACTGGCTTGAAGTAGGCAGTAAACTTGCAATCATACATCCCCCTGTGTCTTGCTATTAGGAAGGGATGCCTTAGGCATGTCCCTTCCGAATAGGGGCTCACAAGCCCAATTTTGCGAGTTCGTAACAGGTTAGCGACTCGCAAAATAGTTTATACATGCTATAAACCTTTTTAGCTGTCGCAAATGGCCTGAATCTCCGTTTGCAACCGTGAAAAATGGTCATACATGTGGCCCCAAGTTCTTTGTCTTGGACTGATGTTCCTGAGCTATTTTTGTCAAGTGCATTATCTGTGTTTCTTGTCTTGTACATGCTTGTACCCAATTTTAGAGTTCTAGCTAATCTCCCTGGAGTGACCATAGTGAGCTAGATTTTCGGGACTTTACCTGCATGATTGCACAGCAGAGCCTGCACTCATCGCCGCACTAAGCCAGGACATACCTCTACTTTTATTTCCGTGCAGATATGATCTCAGTTCTGTACCTGACCTGGGCTTGATGTTGCATCTACACTGTTGTTGTACTCTGGGATCTTTACCTGTGTCTCTCGTAGATAAAATCATGGTTCTGCACTAGGTTAAGGCATTGCTGTTATGGTTAATAAAGTAATTCCTCAACCCCGAACTCTTTCCTCCTCGACCCCAATCTCTGTCACCAGAAATAGAATCCCCACTGGTGTCTGTGGCTCCAAGCCGAGTGCGGGGCTCCCTGGGTGCACGGAGCCCCAGGACCAATTCATCCTCTTCTAGGAGAAGGCAATCAGCTGCCTGTGATGTTACAAATAAAACGGATGCACAAGGAAACCCGGCAATTTCACTCTGTATTATTTTCTAACCATACAACATAAATAGCGATATGCTTCAAGTTCATAAATAGATTACTTACTTCGGCTCCCTAGCTTTCTGGTGGCCTATCACCTGTGTTCCTCCAGCACAACTTAAAGGCCAGATGCTTACCAAAGGCCAGAATACCACTGTCATTAAAGCTGGATACCCAGACAAGGATAGAAAGTCAAAGTCTGTGTAATTAAAACTTTTGGTGCAGATACTGGCTGCAAGCAGAAACCCAGCTTCGATTACAATTAAGGTTACATGTGCGAAAGTTAACTAAAATCTTAAACTATTTGATTGTCTAACCAGTAAAAGGTACTTTGAACTCAATGCTAGTATGAAAGGTCAGGCAGATCATCGGTCTTTTCAGTCTGGTCCCATGGACCCTGGCTGTAGCCATCTCTTTTTGCATTGTCATCATTGTAGAGTGAGGCAGGGATGTTTCTAAGTGCATCTCTTTTAATACCAGTCAATGAAGTAATATAATCTGATGTAGGTAAAATGCTTCTGCATTTTAAACAAATAACACTTTTTTAGATTTACCTGCATTCAGCAATGAGCATCACACAGAAGGGCCCGCAGGTGCGTCAAGCTATGGCAGTCAAAGATATTTGAGCAACGGGGGTCAGTCGGTGTTGTAAAAATGTTTTCCACAGCTTAAAAAGCACAAGCAAAGCACCTACCAAGATGGACCACATTCCAACTCAATCAGATGTTGCTACTTAATCCAGGACAGAGAGCACTGAGGTACCACGCACTGGGGCTGGCGAAAGGATTGTGCATGCATCTTGGGCTGTATATCCCACCTTGTAAATCAGCCAATTAGAAGCCCCCTTTATCATTGACGGAAAACATAAGTCTGAGCTTCTATCTGGTTGGCTGCAACTCTTGCTCTGCAGTCTGAACCTGCACTACAATGAGTATCAGAATTAGTGGTGCTGGAGCAGTTTTAATATTGGAGGATCCTGCCATTAGTGTTTCATCACTGAAGTCATAGGGACTATGAAAAATCCAGGCATCACACAAAGAACATGTATAGCAAATAAATAAGCTCATGCATCCGGAGATTAAGTATGTGGTGTGTAGCTACATGAGTTTTGGAGTACACTGTCACAAATATTTTGCTAATGCATGATGTGGCATCACACTGTCATTTACAGACAGCACATTTTCCATTGAAATGACTATTACATTTGCAGTTGGCATGCAGTTTTACTGATAAAACTATATAGCGTGAAAACGATAAGGTATGGAAATCAGTTTTAGAAAAAATGTATAATTTGCACATCCCCAAGGAAGGTGTTCTGATATGTTTTGATTATATTAACATCTTTGGTTATATGAACATCTTTGAGTCTCACGCTTCAAAATTTCTAAAAGAATGGTTTTTTTTTTACTAACTGCGTTTTCCTAAATGCTGAAAAATTGAAACATGTAGGTCACAGGTCATTTGCAAGTTATTTGAATGTGTGTACCCCAACATGATACAATTATCACACCGTTAACTATACAGCATCCTCTAACTTTGCAGTCAGAGAAAGAAAAAAATAAACACCAGTCTCCGTGATTAAATAAGCAGCAATGTATAAGAAGAAATAATCTGACCTCTGTCTTTTGTACGTACTGCAAATGTGACTAGATAAAAACATTTAAAGGCCTCTTTATTGCTCATTCACTTTCTGGATGAACAGAACACCTGTTCTTTGCCAGCCAGAGCTCTCTCTCCAGAGCTGGCCAATAGGCGCAAAAACTAGCTCGTCCTGATAAAAATTGAACACCAGAGCAAATGGGAGAGCACATTTTTCAAGGCCTGCTACAATACTGTGTATGCCCTTTGGTACCTGGCTTTTTTTTGACAGTGCTGATTCTGCTCTGGAGAGTTTCAAGCAGAGTCGTACTAAAGCAATCTTGGTAGGCCTTGTTTCTACAGGATGCCAGCTTCACCAGTACTGTAAGTTCTGGGGCTTTAGTGAGGTCTTCCTTTCCATCAGTGCTCACTGCTGCAACCTATTCAGCAGCCCATGCAAAACCTTTGGGGATCAGTGGATATACCGGATTACTTATTTATAGAGGGGGTATGAAAGGCTGATTGTATTAACTGTCTTCCTCCTGCTCCCCCAGCAACAAAATATCTAATTCTAGCACGCATCCAGTCAGGGGGCATGTTTGCCATTTTTTTAAACCGTTGGCACTTCATCACTTCTGACTAATGGTCCTACAGATTGTGTACTTTGCATGTTGTCTACCATTTCAGAACTCTACTCCCTTTATTCCTGTTTACCCATCGGTGTCCGAAGACCACTTCTGTAGTTTGTCCATGGTTCTGAAAGCAGAGATTGAACGAAGCTGCTGCTCCTCCTATTTCCTAGTTCCAAAGTAAGACAAGCGTCTATGTCCATTCCAGGACCTTAGAGTTTTGAACTCACTCTTCTGGCTTATCTTGTCCTCTTGGGTCTTTAGATCATATCGGTGATCACAGCTTATTTTCCTAGGCCAAAGATACAATTTTTCCTGTACGTCGATGACTGGCTGTAGGAAAGTGCCCCTTTTTGCATGGTTACCCCCACTTTGTGCCTGCCACATGATGCACTTTGACTCGGTGTGCCCTGGGTCCCTGTCAATCGGGTTCCCAGGGCCTATGTTCTTTTCTAAAGCTGTAGATTTGTATCCCCAATTGCCACATCTCTGACCACAGGTAAGCTCCTAGTAAAAGGTACCATGGGTACCAAGGGCACTGCGACCAGGGAAGGTTTTGACACAGCGTAAAGTGAAGAGTCGAAATGTCACTGCACTTACAATGTCGAAGTCCATTCTTAGACATTGTAAGTGCAGTAAAGCCATAAAGAGTATATGGTCTTGAAGTTGGTCATTACGAACTCCACAGCTCCATAATGGCTTTACTAAAAACTGGGGAGTTTGTTAGCAAACTTCTCTGCACATTAAACCCACACTGATACCAGTGTGGGATTTAATGTAAAATGCACACAGATGGCAACTTAGAGATGCCCCCTGAAAAATGGCCAGCCCAGTTGTGGTTCCTGAATGACTACTTGCCATTTGCCACCACCAGACAAGTTTCGGGACCCCTGGGTAGGGAGCCTCCGCTCCACCGGCGCAGAGACAGCATGATTGTGGTTCACCCACACTCACCTTCAGAGAAGTACAAGTGTCAGAAACACAGAGGTCAGCGTCGAGGTCTAAACTGTCGACATCGAGAAGCATACCATCATCCCCAGGACTCAAGATTGTGCAGTTTACGCCGGAGGGATCTCCTGCTCTAGAATAGACACCACCAGTTAATCTCTCACTGCGCTGGCTTCAAAGTTTGAAGGAGTGGAGAGTTCCAAGACAAAGTCAAGGTTTGTACATTTCTCAATCAAATTTGCCTTCCATAAACTCCGCTGGTGATCATCCTCCTGCGACAGTGGTCACAAGATCACCTCAAAGGTCTCATAGAAGGCCTCGGTCTAGTACACCACACTGATGATCTCCTTCCAGATCTCATCATTCCCACTCTTCCAGATCTCGGAGGCATAGACACAGGTCACATTCCTGGTCTACAGAGACACCAAGATCGTCTATTGGAGACTACTCGCCAACACGGTCTTCGACCCCACCAGTGAGGGTGTCACTAGTGGATGATATTGTCACTTTCAATGAGGTCCTATGTAGAGGTGCAGCTAAGGTAAACATTGAGATGCCTATTCCAACCAGCTCGGCATCAGTCATATTTGAAAACTGCATCACAGATCGTCTTCTAGCCCTCTGCTTCCTTTGGTACCTGGTCTACTTGAATCAGGTCTTCGGACCTTTTTAACACCAGCGTCGATAGGGCCAGCCCCATCACACATTGCAAAGAAGTAAAAAGCTCCAGACCAGGATCCACTCTTTCTGAGGGCTGCTGAACTCAGTCATAATGGCTACGGCTAGGAAGGCTCATGCGGGGGTGTCCTCCTCCACAGTGCCACCCGATAAGGACAGCAAGCATATGGATTCCCTCGGGAAAAGGATGTGTAACACCTCTGCTTCCTTTATGAAAGTCTCTAGTGCCTCAGTGCACCTTGGAAGATATGATTGGGCGCTATGGTGCTCCCTGTCTAGGTTCACATAGAAACTGCGAAAGGAAGATCTGCAGGATTTCCAGGCGATTCTCCAGGAGGGAGGATTTGTGGCGAATCAGGCGATTATTGCGGCAGCTGATGCTTCGGAACTAGCAGCCCATGCCTACTCTAATGGAAACCCACTCTCTTCTTGGCTACGGCTTAGAGGTCTGAAGCCTTAGGCCCAACACAGGATTCTGAACCTGTCCTTAAGTGGATTCTCACAATTCGGCACCCATGCTGATGATGAAATGGCGAGGATGAGATCTGAACTTGACACCCTGAAGGCAGTGGGTCTGGAGAAGTGCAATGTCTTTAGACTCAGATACCGTCCCTACGATGGTCGCCAGTTTCAACAGAGGGTTCAAACCCCTCACTGGGCCTCGGAACAACATCCCCAGTCCAGTTCCCATTACCATCAGCGTTGGCCTGGACATAGACTGGGAGCTTCCAGAAAGTCAGCTTCCTTTGCTAAGCAGCCGACCAAACAATGAACGCTTGCTTTCCTCAGCTCTGTTCCCCACTGTGGTGGGGGGAAGTATCATGGAACATCTGGACGAGTGGCACAAAATCACAGAGGACAAATGGGTGCTCCAGTATTGTGCAGAATGGTTTCTCAGTTGATTCAAATCCCCGTCACCGGCAGTCCCACCTCGCAGAACATCGGTCCATCAGCAAGACCTACTTTAGGCGGAGGTAACTATTTTGCTACAAAAAGAAGCCTTCGAAAAAGTTCCCTGGGCCCCAAATACGAGAAGGGATCTACTCCTGGTACTTTCTGGTTTTAAAGAAGGGCCCAACTCAGGAATGCAGGCCTATTCTCAGACTCTTAAACAAGTTTATCCTTCAAAAGAGTTTCAGGATGCTGGCACTACATCAAATTGTCCCCCAGCTCCATCAAGGATATACCGATTTCCCGAAGACATTGGTAAGTCCTATGATTCCAGGTAGCGTCAGAGCACTTCCAGTACGAAGTCTTCCCTTTCAACTCAAGTCAGCCCCTTGCACGTTCTTGAAATGCATGGCGGGGGTAGAAGGCTTCCCGTGGAAGCAGAAGATCTTAGTCCACTCGTACCTGGACGACTGGTTGCTCTAAAGCTCATCTGTTATGTTATGTTATGTTAAGCTTTTATTTCTATAGCGCACGGCTACTCCGTGGAGTGTCCCGGCGCTTTATCGAGGCAGCTCAGTAAAACCAGAAAACAAGAAAACAAACAAAAGAAAAAGACAGAGACACCCTAAAGGTTAAAAAGCCACGTCTTGAGGCTCTTCCTAAACAAAAGGAGAGAAGAGGAGGACCGTAGGACCAAAGGCAAAGAGTTCCACAACTGAGGAGCCCTCAGACTGAAAGAGCGACCCCCTGTGCGGGTCTTCCTCACCCGAGGAACCACCGCGAGAAACAAAGATTCCGACCGCAGAGATCTAACTGGGCGGTAGAAGGACATTCTCTGCTGTAGATACTTTGCTCCCGTGCCAAAGAGCGCTTTATGCGCCAGGGTCAGTACTTTAAACATAATCCGCTTCCGGATAGGTAACCAATGAAGCGATCGGACCAGACCCGAAGCTCTCGCTCGCCTATGAAGGCCAAAGATTTTCCATCTCCTCATTTACTGCAAGAACACCTTCAATCCTTTATTCGAGTGCTATGTCGTTTGCGCCTTGAAGTCAGCTACAAAGTAAATTTTCAATCCAACCCAAAGAATTCACAACCTGTGTGCGATTCTGGGTACCACAGATGCAAGAATGTCTTCGGAGGAGAGCTTATCCTCAATTAACAACAAATGCTGAGCTCTACTCCGCACACTTCATCCCACAGCCAGACAAGTATCCTCTCTACTGGGATCCATAGCCCCCTGCATATTCACCGTCCCCAATGCCAGGCTACAAATGAGACCTCTCCAGCAGGCATTGGAGAATCAATGGTCACAGATCTCGCACTGCTGGGAGGACATAAAATAACTCTACATCAGATGGCCAAAGAATCCCTGAAGTGGTGGATGCAACATCCTCATTTGTTGAACGGGAGAATTTTTCCATCCGGACCTTCCCAGCCAGATGCTCATCACGGAAACCTCCCTCCATAGATAGGGAGCCCACATGGGCCTTCAAGTTCAGGTGTTGTGTTCGGAAGTGGAGAAGGATTACCACATCAATATGTTGGAATTAAGAGCTGTACATCTAGCGCTCAAATCATTGTTCCCTTCAATCCAGGCACAATGCTTGTTAGTCCAGACAGACAATACCACGACATGAACTACCTGAACAAACAGGGAGAAACCAGGTCAAGACCACTATTGCAAGAGGCCCAAGCCTTCTGGCAGATGGCTATGGGCGAGAAAGTTGACCATATATGCCATCCATCTCCCAGGCACACTGAAAGTACATGCAGCCTTCATCGAAGCTCATAACTGGGTGCTAAATGAGGAAGTCGCATAGGCCATTTTTCAACGAAGGCGGTCTCCAAACATTGATCCGTTTGCGGATGCAAAAAATGCAAAATGCTGCATCTTCGCATCCAGATATCCCTAACCGAGCTCTGAGGGGATACACTTTTGATCAATTGGTCAGAGACATTACTCTATGCCTTTCTGCTAATTCTCCTCATTCCTCTGGTAATCAACAAGTTCTTCAAAGCCGAGACCAGGAGGATCCTTATCACACTGGAGTGGCCTCATCAGTGGTGCTATCCAGACCTTCACATATCCGAGGCCCTACACAGGAGGTTGCTGTGCTGGCCGGACCTTCTATCTAAACTCAGAGGGAGGGTGTTCCATCCCAGTATTCCATCTCTGAGATTGACTGCATGGCTCCTGATATGGACATCTAGGTCTCTTAAGAAGGCCATCTATGCAGAAGTCTACGCTTTCAAATGAAGCGTTTCTACCTATGGTGCACCACCAATCGCCATAATCCCATCCTAGGACAAGAACAGGTTATTCCTCCCTGCCTATTGCATTTGGCTAAATCAGGTCTTCAGTTTACCTCTATAAAGGTGCACGTGGCGGCCATTACAGCATACAGAAAATCGCCCACACAGTTCTCCTTTTCTCATATACCTTTGGCTAAAGATTTCTTTGAAGGGCTGTAAGGTCTATCCTCCGGTTAGATATCCCTCTCCCCCTTGGGAGCGTCATGTAGTCCTTTCTAAATTGAACCCCTTCAAACCCATATATTAAACATTTCTGCAGCGCTGGACTTGGAAGACCTCTTTCTTAGTGGCAATTACCTCTGCTCGCAGAGCTAGCGAGATGCAAGCTCTGTTTTCTAAGGAACCTCATCTCATTTTCCATGGCAACAAGGTGGTCTTGAGAACCCTCCCAAGTATTTTTTTATTTTTACCGAAGGTTGTTTTTTCTGATTTTCATATTAATCAGTCTATTACACTCCCTACCTGTTCCCCAAACCCTTCCACCCCTCCTTAAAGGGCATTGAATTCTCTAGACCTCAAAAGGGTTCTCAACCTTGGCCTAAGGATATGAATTCTCTAGACCTCAAAAGGGGTCTCAACCTTGGCCTGAGGATATCGGACCGTATATTTGTACATTATGGTCCTATTCACTGGTTTTCCTTCATCTAAACAAACCATCTCTAGCTGGCTAGTCTTGTGCATTATCTTATTTTACCAATCTGAAAGAAACAGTTAGGTTCGAGGCATATGAGCTGTAGATTATATACTTGTGCATAGATTGCCATCTGGTGTTGGGCTCGGATGTTTGCACTTTGATTTTGTCTTGGAAGAAGTCTTTATAGTTACGAGGTAGGTGACTCCTACTTAGGGTGATAGTGCGCATGGGCATAGACTCCATCCCTAGATTATTTTTTCCAGCCATCGGGTTCAGAGATGATTTGCTGCGCTCCGGGTTGGTGTCGCTCTCAAACCTCCTTCGACGCACAGTCCCTCACCACTCAACGGTATTGTCTTGATTGCGTTTCCCTTTCGACGCGTATCTTCGAAAAATACAAAATCATCGTCCTAGATCTTCGCCGCGGGCCGTTGGGCCTATCCGCGCCCATCACGCCAGCAGTCAATGGAACGAACTCCTTTTAAAAAAATGCCCCGGGTGTGGTGCGAAGTTCCCACACACGGACTTACACCAGGCTTGTAATCTCTGCCTCCCCCCGGAGCAAGAGGACAAGAACTGCGAGGCCTGTGCAGCTTCCAGGTCAAAGAAAGCCATCTGTGAACGTCGGGCCCGACGTCACGAAATGTCCAGCGAAAGCAGCTTGGTTCCGGACATCTTCGGAGCAGATCCTGAAGTCCAGCCAGAACAACAAGTTGATGAAGTAGAGATCTCCGTCTCCGAAGCGGCCTCTGACATTGAATACGAGACAGTCGCACCAGCTCAGCGGTCCATGAGTACCGATACCCTCTCCTGCCCAACCCCAAACAAAAGGCTCCGGTAACACCTTCTCCCTCTGGCTCAGGTTGACACCGGCAACACATTTTAGACGCCTCACCCTTGGGTCCGGCTATGAAACCGAAAGAAAAGCATTCCGGCTCGGCCTCGAACCAACCCTGTTCCGGTGCCAACAAGTCACCTTTGGCACCGAAGCCCAAAACCAAAGATGTGCCACACCCTTCTTCCTCTGCACTGAAAACCGCCTCGACGCCGAAGCCCTCAGCGTTGAAACAAACAAAGGACAAACATTCGGAGCCGAAAAAACCTTCGGACCCGAAAAGGGTCTCAATCACAAACTCCCCTCAGAAAGCTTCAGAAACAAAGGCAAAACAACATTCTGACCCTAAACCTTTGACAGCGAAAAAGGACATTGTACCCAAACAGCCTGTGCCAGATTTTTCCGATCCAAAGCAAAAAACACTACACATTGACCCAGAAACCTGTCACGTTGTCGCCAAGCCTCCTAAAAAGAGTAAACTGGACACTTCACCAGACTCTGAAATACCCATTGAACAGAGAAAAATGGGAACTAATACTTCTCCACCTTCCTCTCCTTCTCCAGCTGATCCTAATTTGTTAATTTCTCCAGCACACTCCCCACAACATACATTTTCCCCTCAACCACAGGATGATGAAGATGATTATAATGAGTGGAATGGGAACGGAGATCCAGATAATGATGATGACGCACATACCATCCCACACAATGTAGATTCTTGGGATGATTACAATACAAATCCAGATTCACACAATGACCCGGACCTCTATCCCTCCAGGCCATCACCACCAGATGATAATATTGGGTTTGCGCAACTAATTAATAGGGCTGCTCAATACCACGGGGTACAGTTACACTCTGATCCCTTAGAGGAAGACCTTTTATTGGAAACATTTGCACCCACACAAGTCCACACACACCCTACCAATGCTAAAAGGCATGCTAAAACATGCACCAGAACTGTTTAAAGACCCTGTCATTGCCAGGATCCTGAACACCAGGGTAAACAAAAAAATATAAGGCACCAATGAGCCAATGTACATCAGAGGTCATGTACCTTTAGATTCTCTTGTGTTGTCTAATGCACGCAAGAGGGCTAATTCACAGAGCACAGGCGATGCCCCTCCTCCTGATAAGGAATCAAGTCTCATAGACGCATCTGGCAAATGAATTGCGTCACAAGCTGCAAATCACTGGCGGATTGCCAACGCCCAAGCTTTGTTAGCCAGATATGACAGAGCTCACTATGATGAGCTTGAAAAGCTTATGCAACATCTACCTGACCAATATAAAAACAAAGCCAATGACCTTATACAGGAGGGTAAACTAATAACCAACACATCTATAAAATGTGCCCTCGATGCGGCTGAAACATCATCTTGTGCTATTAATACCAGCGTTTTACTACACAGGCACGCTTGGCTCCAGATATCCAGATTCTGGCTCTGGATATCCGGATTCAAGCAAGAGGTGCAATCCACTATTCTTAATCAGCCTTTCGACCAAGAGCATCTTTTTGGGCCCACAGTTGACACATCTTTAGAAAAGATGAAAAAAGATACTGAGACTGTCAAGTCCATGGGGGCCTTGCAATTGTCTTCCACCTAGAGGCTCTTTTTGTCCCTCCGTTTACAGGGCTGGCTCCAAAACCACTGGCTCAGAACATCCCTCTTCATCATATAAAAGTCCCAACCAAACTACCTCCTCCAGAGGATATTTTCGAGGAGGATACAGGGGTAACAACAATAAAGGGAAGAGGCCGCTGTAACAACACCCGCAGCTCCCCTACCACGAAGCAGTGACATTCCTCCACTTCCCCCCGATCATTCCACTCCTGTCGGGGGACATCTCTCACAGTTCCTACCTGTCTGGAACTCCATCACAACAGACAGATGGGTAAGACAAATTATCCAGTATGGTTATTGCCTGGAACTCACCTCCACTCCCCCAAACATTCCTCCCAGACAACGTCCAATATCCTCGGAACATCTGACTCTTCTAAAACAAGAGGTTCTCTCTCTATTACAAAAACATGCAATAGAATCAGTCCCCTCGCTTCATCAAGGCACAGGGGTTTACTCCCTATATTTGCTAATTCCAAAAAAGGACTGCTCTCTCAGGTCAATATTGGACCTCAGACCGTTAAACCTTTACATTCAGTCAGACCACGTCCACATGGTCACTCTCCAACAGGTGCTACCACTGCTTCAACAAGGCAGCTTTCTCTCCACACTGGATTTAAAGGATGTCTACTTTCATATACCCATTCACCCCGCTCACAGGAAATTACTCAGGTTTGTGGCAGACGGTCAACACTATCAGTTCAAAGTCCTCCTGTTCGGGGTTACCACAGCACCCAGTCTTCACAAAATGCCTCGCAGTAGTAGCAGCTCACTTACGAAGACAACATATTCACGTGTTACCTTATCTGGACGACTGGCTCATAAAAGCCAAGTCACACAACAGCTGTGTGCAACACACACACAAAACAATCCAGTTGCTTTACCAATTGGGATTCACGGTGAACCTCACCAAGTCTCACCTCGAACCGTCCAGCACACAACAATATCTAGGAGCTACAATAAACACTTCAAAAGCTCTAGCATACCCCAACCCAATCAGGATATGCAATATTCAAGCTCGAATATCACAATTTCAGCCTCAACACTCATTACCAGCTCGAGTGGTCATGCAGTTAATCGGGATGATGGCCTCTTGCATTCTCATCGTCCGTTATGCAAGACTCCAAAAGCGTCCCTTACAGGGGTATTTGGCAAGTCAGTGGAACCAGGCTCAAGGTCAGTTAACAGATCTGGTGTTGGTGGACAGCCGCACACATCGCTCTCTGCAGTGGTGAAACACACAAAACCTTTCCAAAGGGCGGCAGTTCCTCAACCCGGTTCCACAGATAGTGCTAACAGCAGACGCATCGCACACCGGCTGGGGAGCTCATCTTCAAATCAAAACCATACCATTCAGGGCATATAGACCCCTCAGCAAAAACAACACCACATAAAATACCTGGAATTACTGGCAATTTTTCTGGCATTAAAATCCTTTCAACTCCATCTGGTAGGCAAAGCTGTCCTGGTCCGTATAGACAACATGACAGCAATGCACTACATACAGAAACGGGGACACACACTCTACAGCTTTCACACCTAGCTCAAAGCATATGGAGATGGGCCATTCCGCTAAACATATATCTCCTTGCAGAACACCTCCCATGGGTACACAATTAGATTGCAGATCTGCTCAGTCGTCAAACACAGCAGATCCACGAATGGGCACTTCATCCTCAAGTTCTTCTTCCATTCTTTCACATGTGGGACCACCCAGAAATAGATCTGTTCACCACACCACACAACGCAAAATGCCCAACCTTCGCATCCAGGTATCCACACCCATTGTCCAAAGGTAATGCGCTATGGATGAACTGGTCAGGCAAATTTGCTTACGCTTTTCCGCCTCTCCCACTAATTCCGTTAGTGGTTCAGAAGCTCAAACAGCATTCCCTCACAAGGATCCTGGTTGCTCCAACATGGGCCCGACAACCATGGTTTACAACCCTCTTGGAACTATCAGTAGTTCCTCATCAAAAGCCACGCCTCTCACCCAAGCTTCTCACTCAGAACCATGGAGAGATAAGACATCCAGATCCCAATCAACTCAACCTTGCGATCTGGCACCTGAAGTCTTAGTTTGGCTACCTCAATCTCCCGCCAGAATGCATGAACATCATTAAAGAGGCTAGACGTCCTACCACCAGAGCATTCTACGTAGCAAAGTGGAAACGATTTGTAATTTACTGTACAAATAACAAAATCAATCCACTAGATGCTTCTAATCAAAACTTTATTTGTTATCTCTTGCACCTACAACAATGTAACCTAGCATATACATCCATAAGACTACATCTCGCTGCAATAGCAGCTTATCTCCAAAAGAGACAACACTGGTCTTTGTTTAGAGTACCCGCTATCAAAGCATTATGGAAGGACTTAAATGAATAATTCCACCCAGAGTTCCATCCTCTCCAGTATGGAATTTAAATATTGTCCTTACCAGACTCATGGGTCCTCTATTTGAACCTCTGCACAAATGCGAACTACAGTTCCTCACTTGGAAAGTAGCCTTCCTCGTTTCTATCACATCTTAGAAGTTAGTGAACTCCAGGCATTAACCATACAAGAGCCATTTTTGCAAATCCATCATAACAAAGTGGTTCTTAGAACTAACCCAAAATATTTACCTAGAGTTGTATCTGCCTTCCACTTTAACCAGTCTGTTGAACGCCAGTTTTTTTTACCCTCTACCAGACTCAGTGGCAGAACGGGCTCTTCACACGCTACACATTAAAAGAGCAATTCTTTACTACATTGAAAGGACAAAATCCTTTCGAAAGACTAAACAACTCTTTGTGGCTTTCTCCCCACCTCATAAGGGCAATTCCATTTCAAAAGCGAGGATTGCAAGGTGGATTGTTAAATGCATCCAAATATGCCATCTTAAAGCCAAACGCACATTAACCATTCCCCCCTAGAGCTCATTCCACACGTAAACTAGGGGCTTCTATGGCATTCTTAAGGAACATTCCCCTAGATGACATCTGCAAAGCAGCTACTTGGTCTACACCACACACTTTCACATAACACTATTGTGTAGATGTGCAAGCAAAGCAACAAGCTACTGTGGGCCAGGCTGTATTAAGAACGCTTTTTCAGACCACTGCAACAGATACAGGTAGCTACCGCTAAGGAGATAACTGCTGTATAGTCTATGCACAAGAATATAATCTACAGCTCATATGTTAACCTTAATGTTATTGATAATTATAGAGCGCTAACTGTTATCCGAAGGTGTCCTGGCGCTGTGTGAAGGCCTACTGAAGACTAAAAGAATGTGGGAAATTAACAAAATTAATTTGAAAACAACCATGTTTTCAATGCCTTCCTAAAGGCCAGAAGATTGGTCATGCTTCTCAAGTATAATGGAAGACCATTCCATGATTTGGCCGCATTATTTATAAAGCTTCTGCCACCCCAGTTGGCTTTTTTTTCACCCAGGGCACAATCACGAATTTTGCATCTGATGACAGCAGTGCTCTTTTTGGTATATACCAGCGGAATCGCTGTTTTAGAAATTTGGGCCCGGTTCCCTGAAGGGCTTTAAAGACCAGACATAGAGACTTGAATTGAGTACGCTTCCTGACCGGCAGCCAGTGAAGTTTTTTTATTTTGGCTCAGATTGATTTGAACTTTGGTGTGCCTGTAAGGAGTCTGGCCGCAGGATTCTGCAGAATCTGTAGTTTATTCATCGATCATTCATGGATCTTAAGATATAGACTGTTGCAGTAGTCTAATATGGACATTATTAATGCAGTAACAACTGTTTGTTGTGCATCTTTAGGTAGTAGTTGCATTATTTTTTTGCAAGATCTGAGGATGTACAATGTTGATGAAGCCACTGTGTTCACCTGGTCCCTGAAACTCAGTTTATTGTCTATCCATACTCCCCGATTCTTCACCTTCCTAATAGGAGTGGAGAGCGGACCTGAAGCCTCCGGCTAACAATCAGAGGTCCAGAAGTTGGGATTGTTGCCAAACAACACAACCTACGTTTTGCCGGAGTTGAGTTTCAAGCAGTTTTGGGCCATCCATCCACCCGCGGCGTTCATACAGTCCTGCAACCTGGATGCAGTTTCCTGGATCACTTCTGGCTGTGTAGTCACCACAATTTGGGTGTCATCCGTGTAGGAAGTCAAGGAGAAACCAAAAGATTCAATTAGGGGTATCATTTTTTACTCTCATGGGATCCGTTGCCAAATACCATAAACTTTATCGAAAAAGAATTTGGCAATTTTATTGCACAGCTCTGGACTAGCTGGAATGGTGGGAGAGCATGAGTGGGCTAAAGTATTTACTATTTTAAAAAGCTCTTTAGGCGAGTTGTTGGCGGATTTGATCCTATTAGTGAAATACTCTTGTTTTGTTTTTTGAAGCAGCTGTTTGTAATATGCAAGGCTTTATTTATATTCCTTTTTTTCCTTTTCCTTCTATTCCTTCCTGCAGTTTCTTTCCAGGTGGTTACAGGCCAATTTTTGGTTCCTAATCTCCTGAGAATACCAAGGGAAGGAAGGCTGTTGCCTGGTGTGGCGAAGGAGTTTTTTTGGGTGCTAACTTATTCCCTGCTGCTTCCAACCATTTAGTATATGACCTAGTTGCCTCGTCCAGATCTCTAGGTGTTGAGGTAGTAGTCGAGGTTAACAGTTGTAACTCCTCGGCTTCTATCTTGTTCCATGCTCTTTTCTCTGAATATTTTGTTGATAGTTTCGGACTGGTGCGGTCCGGCATGGTAAGCTCAAACAATACTGCAGAGTGGTCTGACCATACTAGGGGAAGGATGCTCGTGAGTGAGAACTGCAAATTATTTGTAAAAATGCTGTCTAACGTGTGGCCAGCCTGATGAGTTGCACCTGTCACCTGTTGCTCTAAGTTTCCGCCCTTGATCAGATCCAGCAAACTGATGGTATCTGGATCAGAGGGTGACTCAAGATGATAATTAAAATCTCAAATAGTATAGGAATTGGTGCTGATCCCCTTTTCAAGTATGCTGCCTACTTGTGTTAAAAAGAGTCCTTTCGGGCCCGGTGGCCTATAGAAGAGGGAGCCTCTAAAAGTATAGTGGTGTGACAGATGATGACAAAACTCTAACGCTTCACATTCATCATTGACAATAGGATTGAAAGACTCCGTGATAGAGTTGTGGTAAATGACCGCTAATCCCCCCCCCCCCCCCCCTTTCCTCTGTAGACTGTTTAGCGTGTAACAGAGATAACCGGGAGGTGTGGCTTTCACTAAGTCTCGACCGGACGCTCCGTCCGTCCATGTTTCCATGATAAATGCAACTAGTATCTTCATCCTCACTAAGAGAGGCACATTCAAAACTGTGTTTGACCAGAGACCTTGCATTGGAAAAGGGCACATTACCGAACAGAGAGGGAGGCGTCCTTTCCAGTCGATGTTTGCTGATGTTTTAAGGCAGCTATTGGATTGAAACAAAAATTCTGGTAACTTGGTGTTGCACCCTTGACAGGTCATTAGAACCTGGGGGAGCATAGAATTAAGTCGAAGGCCACAGTAAATCTGGCTTGAAGTGAAAGGATTTAGGTGTTTCAAGTTTTTGCTGGAGTAGTGTACTATTTTACCCATACCTGGTAAAATTTGTGCAGTGGGGCTGGCGCTGAGCGCAGAACGTGCACGTATGGGTGCAGACGGGCTTGCCTTTGGCGCACCTTCGGCGCGCCAGCGGCTGTTTAAATAATGTCAGGGGAATGAAGCCTAGCCCGCTGAACTCACAACCACCAAAATATCTGCACAAGTATCGGAAGTCCCGCGAACACCATGTGAAAGACTTTGGGCCATATGTAGGTAATTTATATTTACCGATTCTTAAATACCGAATTTTACCGATTCTGTATTTATGAATCGGTAAATATAATGTAGGTAAAAATTCGGTAACTTTTACCGAATCGGTAATATTCGGTATTACCGATTCGGTATTTACCGAATCGGTAATAAGGCATACCTTCCCATTCATTCCTATGGGCCTGGAGGCCCATAGGAATGAATGGGAAGCCATTCACTATTACCGATTCGGTAAATACCGAATCGGTAATAGGGGGAGCAGATTCAAGGGTGGCAGGTGACACCCTGTTGCACCCCTGAATCGTGCATGTGTGCACATGTGGCGCACATACATGCCCTAAGGGCATGTATGTCTGCCACATGGCATATCTAGAAAAGCACAAAAGTGCTTTTTCACAGGTATTCAGTATTTACCATCAACCTGTAGTTGGTGGTAAATAACGAATCCTTGAAACAAAAAAGCACACACTTGAGTGCCCCCTACATAGGATTTGAGGATTCGGTAATTTACCGAATCGGTATTTTACCGATTTCATAAAAAACCGATTCGGTAAATTACCGAATCCTTAAAACCTGCCTCCTACATTGGAAAGGGCTAAATACCGGTCGGTAACGGGAAAATTACCGAATTTCGGCCGTTACCGACCGGTATTTAGCTATCTACATATGGCCCTTTGTGCTGAGATACACAGTCAGCTGGTGAGTGCATGAGTGGAACAGGATAATACCTCCACGACTCACAATGCCCTGCTCGACCTGACAGTGTTCCGACCACATGAGCTAACCAACCCCCGTGGGTACAATCCCTGGGCTAGAGTGAGATGAAGAGGCAGTGGGCAGGGCAGCGATATATGCTCTGTAGGGACCCCAGATATCTTTAGGGCGCGCTATGCTGGGAAGCAGACTAGAATAGATCTCGCTGTTTGTGCTGCAGAAGGCCTACCCATTCAGCCAGTCATGTGTCGTGGGAACCGCCCCGCCACCCCAGCGCAGTGCCATCTCTCGTTTTGCCATCAGAAAACCCAGGGATGCCAGCCTCTGGACCGTCTTGGGAAAATTGACCGTATACCCCAACAATGCCACCTCCGGGGTAGGAACCAAAGTAAGCCCAAGAATCTCCCCCAGTATTTTTTGTATCTGCACCCAATACGATTGTATACGTGGACATCTCAAAGTCAAGTGGGCGAAATCAGCGTGTGGGGCGCCGCATTTCCAGCATATGTGGGGCCTCTCCGGGTCAATTTTATGTAGTTTTGCAGGTGTCATGTAGCTTCTACGGAGAAACTTATAATGTAAAAGCTTATGGCGACTATTTAATGATACTCTTTTGGTGACCTTGCATCAGACGGACCACTGATCATCCGAAATAGGTTGTCCCAGGTCGGACTCCCACTCCAAACGAAGCTTATCGTCTATGCAGGGAACTTGTGCTATACACAGTTTGTACAGTTTGGAGATTATATGTGCCCCTGTTTCCTTTTAAATGAGGAGAGTCCATGGCTCGAAAGAGGCTGGCTCTAATGGGAATCCCACTATCTCAGACCTTGCTGTTAAATAAAGTCGGCTGAGAACAAATTTGTCCATGAATGTGGCGTCCCTGAAGCATGCATCTTCTGAGACCGAGAATGTGTCCACCCGGGTACAAATCCCCCATCTTGGTAATTGCAAACTTAGTCAATGTGCGTTGCACGAGTTTCTTGCCGGTTATGGGAAGCCAACGAGCATTTGGCAAAGGAAGAGCCGAGGAATATAAAATGGACTGGCCCGTGTAGCGCAGGAGTCTGTTCCATGCCCAGCTAGTGGTCGAGACCGTTTGTATGTCGACCGGATTCCTGGGTTCGCCTCTAGGCAGTACCGCTGCCAAGCGGTCAGGGAGAACAAAGTCAGCCTCCGGGCGCAGAAATGGGATCCGCGCATCCGGGTGGTACCAGGTGTAAGCATGGGCGCATTGTGTGATCAGGTAATATAGATAAAAATCAGGCACTCCAAATCCGCCTCTATCATACGGGAGAGTGAGTATCTTCCACCGGACCCGGGGCTGTTTACCGCCCCAGACCAATCTTACCAGATGGGATCGCAATGTGGCAAAACAACTCTGAGAGAGGGGTATAGGGATATTATTAAAAAAATATAGGAATTTGGGGGAGCACTATCATCTTTATGATAGCGATTCTGCCTGCCATGGATAAAGGTAGCCGTATCCATTTGTCAACCTTCGACTCCAGTTTCGCAATCGCGCAGCCATAATTAAGTCGTATAATCTGGTCTTGATTCAGGTGTATGTGGATACCCAAATACTTGACAGTGTCCGAGCACCACTCCAATGGAAACAAGCACTGCCAAGGGGAGGTGCTGCTGGTCAACGGAAAAATAATGGACTTGTGCCAATTGATTCCCAGCCCAGAGTGCCGACCAAAGCGAAGTATTTCCCGAATAAGTGGTGCTAGATGTGGCTCTCTGACATAAAGGATAGTATCATCGGCATACAATGAAACCTGTCCTGAATTGCAGCCCTCTATGAAGATGACGCTCTTGAAAATTACTAATTAAAGGGTCCATGGCGAGAATGAACAAAAGAGGGGACAGCGGATATCCCTGATGGGTGCCACGGGTAAGAGCAAACAGGCGTGACAACGTGCCATTAATGTGGAGTCTTGCCGTGGGCCGGCTGTATAAGAGACTCGTGGCGGCAATGAAACCAGCCGGCATGCCCATCCGACGGATATGGATAGGAAGAAAGGCCATTCAAGAGTATCGAATGCTTTTTCTGTGTCAAGCAGTATGGCCGCCGCTGGAGTAGCGGGGTTTATTCTATGCAGCACTGAGAACAAAGTCCGCAAATTCAATGAGGTCGAGCGGTGAGGAACAAAGCCCGATTGAGCCGGCGAAATAATAAACTCCATCAATTGTGAGTCTGTTGGCCACGATTTTAGCGAGGATCTTAGTCGATGTTCAATAGCGATAGGGGCCTGTATGACCTGCAAAGTGATGGGTCCTTATTAGGCTTTGGAAGTAGAATAATGACTGCTTCGCTCAAGGTGGGAGGCAGGGTTTCCCGCTACAGGGCCTCAGCGTACACCTCAATGAGTTTCGGTGCTAACAGATCCGAAAAGGCCTTGTAGAACTCACCCGTCAGGCCGTCAAGGCCCGGAGCAGAGGCGCCCCTAAGTACTTTAATCGCACCTCGTACCTCAGTCACCGCTATGGGCTCCGCCATAAACTCCTGCATGCCTTTCTCTAAGAACACTAGCGCAATTTCGGATAAGTAGTCCTCCCGCGCATCAGTGTCACTGCTGTGTCTAGTCGTGTATAGTGCCGAGTAGTATGCAAGAAATTCGTCCCTGATCTCTGTGGATGTTGTGCGTAGCGACCCGTCCTGGTCACGGATTTCAGTGATGAACGCAGTGCTGTACGGTGGTCTCAGTACCTGAGCTAAGGTGCGGCCCGGACGGGCGCCCTCTCCATACCTACGGGCAGTTTGATATTTACCCAGATAAAGGATCTCCTTATCCGCAGCCTCCCTGTAATCGGAAAGGAGGCTCAGCCGCCTGGCCAGTTCGGAGCCAGGAGGTGCGCGAAGCGCATCTGCATCCAGTGACTCTAGTTTGGCCTCCAACTGTACCAGTGTTGTACGCAGCACTTTAAGAACCCCTGCGTGTTTGGATATACATACACCCCGAATATAGGCCTTAAACCCCTCCCACAGCATGGCCCAGGAATCTACTGAGCCGGTGTTAATTGCGAAATATTCCTCAATCGCCTCATTGGCCTCATGACAGAAAAGGTTGTCTAACAGCGCGCGGCCAGGGAAGCGCCATTGTCTCTCAAACCCCGTGGGTCGCGGCACTTGAAGGCAAAGCAACACAGGAGAGTGGTCAGAGTATGTCCTAGGGAGGTTCTTCAATGTCCGGTACCAGGGGGACGGGGACACACCATGGGAGAGCAGCCGGAAATCAATCCTAATCCAAGTATTGTGTTGGCCAGAAAAGTGTGTGTAGTTAGTGGTGGAAGGGTTGCGCCTGCGCCAAATGTCAATCAGAGAGAACTGGTCACAGAGTTCACGGACTGCGCACCGTGCTCTGGGCTTAGTGTCTGCCGCACCCGAGGTACTTCTCCAGGCCTGCATCCAGCAAAAGATTAAAATCTCCACTGATCATAAGCAAAGAAGGTTCAAGTTTAGAAAGTTGCGCGTGTAGCGCATGGAAATACTCCGGGGAGTCAGTGTTGGGGGCATAGACGCAGACCAGAATGACCCTGTGCCCCATCATCGCCCCCCTCACTATTATATAGCGCCCCTCTCTATCTCCGATGACCTGTTGGCAATGAAACGGGACTCTTTTATGGATTAAAACTGCTGTACCTCTAGCATAATTGCTAAAATTGGCGAAGTACCTATGCGCACCCCAGCTCACTGCAAAACGTGCTGTCTGTAGTGGGTAAGTGTGTCTCTTGTAGAAAGGCGACACCCACATTATGCCTATTCAAATAGTGCACCACCTGTCTGCGTTTACGCTGATTATTAAGACCCCTGACATTCCAAGACAACAGTGACAAATCCAAGGGGCATTCATTTAAGCCTATCCGAGCCATCCAGGAGCGTGAAGAAACAGACAAGAACAGATGTCATCATATCACCCATATACCACCAAATACGACACACCAAATAAATGCTACTGAGATCAAACCAACCTTCCCCAGCCCCTTCCCCCCCCCCCCATCCAGCCTTACTACAAAAAGTGTGAGGCCAATCCCAACCTGTGAACAAAAAAAAACGCACCATACATTTGTGACATAGGAAAATGCAATTAACAGTAGGAACATTAGAACCAGCATAAGAACCCCAAGGTTTCCACCAGAGGGGGTGGCAACGCCACGACAGCAGCCCAGCATTGCATACCGTACTCAACAAAAATGTCATGTGTCCCCAACATATAGTCAATGCAATAAAGAAGTATCAAACAGTGCACGATGTCATCCCACCCCGGAGCCAGAAAACCGATCCAAGCTAGCCACGGAGCCACTGTGCGGAGGAGATGGACCACCCCCCTCGCCTCGCAGTGGACTCTTATTAGGTTTGTATGTACGACAGAAGTCCTGAACATCAGTATGGTTGTCGAAGAACCGCACCCGGCCCTCAATCTCCACTCGCAGCCGTGAGGGGTATAGCATGCCGTACTTCAGGCCGAGATTGCGGAGCGCAGCCTTTACCCCTTTGAATTTACGCCGGGCTTCCTGTACCATCACTGTGAAGTCAGGGTAAAGTGCAATTTTTGAGCCTTGCCAGGTAACGTCCCCACGCTCTCTGGCCAAACGTAAGGCAGTGTCTCTGTCTCCAAAGTTCATGATGCGGGCTATCAGAGGGCGAGGAGGGAGTCCCGGATTAGGTCGCGGCCCAAGGGAGCGGTGCGCCCTTTCCACCACAAAGCCTGGCGTGAAAGAGTCTCTACCAAATATGTCCACAAGCAAATTTTCTACAAAGACATCCAGACGACCCGTTGCTGTGGACTCTGGAACCCCAAGAATACGTACGTTATTGTGGCGACTGCGCGCTTCAATGTCCTCATTTTTAATGGCCACATCCTTTAGTATGCGCTCCAGTCTGTCGAGACACTTGGTTGCCTGCGCAGCACCGTCCTCAATGTCGGAGATCTGGGTCTCCGCCACATCCAGACGCCGATCATGCGCCTGGATCTTGGCGCCCATTGATTCCAGAGTCTTGTCCAGGGAGTCAAAGTGACTCTCTATGGATCTGAATCCTGCCCTCATCTCCTGCAGCCAGTCCGCGGCCGGGACCAACGCGCCACCAGCCGGGCTCTCAGCACGTTCCACCATGGCAGGGGCACCCTCTGATGGTTTATCCACTAGCTTCTCAAAGGGAAGTGTTCTTTGTTTCGGGTCCTTGCGACCCATGCCTCTGCAAAGCGACCGGAGTCCGTCCAGTCCACGGGGGTTCCTCTAGGGTGTCGACAGGTAAGGACAGAGTAGGAACTGTGAGGTACTCCCAGCACCAGAACAACGTGTGGGTCTCAAAAGCGCCTCTACATATCACGCAGTGCCACTTGCGGCGACCATAACCCTGAGCCGCAGACCCATGCTACAGCGGGGCCCCAATGACCAGATGCAGAGGCAGGTTAACTCCGCAGCCCCGCACCGGGTCCAGGACCGATAAGCACCCGCACAGCCCCCAGGTACTGTGTAATCCAACACCGCTGATTGGGGTAGAAGGAGAACAGAGGGCTGACACTGTCAGGATAAGGCACCGCGTGTAAAAAGCACTCTTCCTTGGATCAATTTGGTGGGTCCAGAGGGCCCTGGGCAAATCAGGCAGGCCAACCATCCACTTCCGGCCAATAAACGTTTCAACCGCTGAGGGGGGCAACGCAGGGGGGGGTGGACAACCCAGGCGCAGGGGGCATCTAGCAGGCCCTCACTCTCACCCCCCACCGCAGTGGTAAAGCCGCCGCCTGCTCAACCGCGTCCAATCCTCTGAAGTTAGACGCATGGCGATAACGGGGAGCGGCGCGGGCGGGACAGCACAGCAGCGCCGGGCCGATCCCGTCCCGGCTACACGGTCGGCGCTGCCCGTGCATAGGCGCGGGGGGGGGGGGGAGTGGAGCCCGCCAAACCCGCGCCCAGGTACTCACCACCCCAGCGACCCACACAGGAATCTTCCTTCCGCACCGGCAGCCGCCACCACCACATCAGCTCCGCCTCGTCCACTCAGGCCGCCATCTTGTGTTTCTCCACGTCGCGAGCAGATCCGCATTGGGGCCGCAAACGGACGCCTCCGCGGACACAGAGCCTTCAAATTAGGCCACCGGGATCCGGGGATGAAGCGGCATCCCCGCCGCTGTTTCACGCCTCAGGAGGTAAGGGACATCGTTGTTTATGCTGGGCAGCCGGCAGAGCTTCAACACCGCGCAGCCATCGTAGCTCGCGACTTGGCCACGCCCTCCCTCAGTAGGACTTCATATGCCTCGAACGGAAAATGCTACTTACCAGTATGCATCTGTTCTTGGCATGTAGAGCTGTAGATTTATATACGCCCACCCGCCTCCCCGGATACTTCTATCTGTTGCAGTACTATCTTACTTAAACACATTACACATGGCCATCTCTTTCTATTTCTTACTAACTCCATCATAACCCTTCATGGCGAAAACAATCTTGAGATGGTGTTGATGCCCATGCACACTATCACCCTAAGGTGGAGTCACCTACCTCGTGACTACAAAGACTTCTTCCAAGACAAAAACAAAGTGCAAACCTCCGAGCCTAACACCAGATGGTGATCTATGCTCAAGGATATGATTCTACAGCTCTACATGCCAAGAACAGATGCATACTGGTAAGTAGCATTTTCCTTATTGATTCCTTACCTTAGAATTACCCCCAGGCGTCAGACTGGATCCAGAAAGTTTTCCGTCAGCAGTACACCTGCTTGTCGGAAGGTGGTGTCGGTTGACTCTGCGTTCGTCGTTGGCGTCGTGTTTGCTGGGATGACGTTGAGGTAGCTACTTAGACGCCACCCTCGTGCGCATACGTCAGTTCTTTATTTTTCCGCGCCAGCAAGCGCAGATCCGGAGAGAGTAGTACCCCCAGTCACTTTGGGACTGACTTTTTCTCGACTTTTTTCGATATCGTTTTTGAATCCTGGTGCACGAGGTATGCCCAGCTTCAAGGCTTGCGGTTCATGTAACCGACTACTGTGTGTGCCTCTTCTGCCTGGAGCGCGACCATGACATCACGTCGTGCTGCGACTGCCGGACCATGAACCCGAAGTCTTTGCGGGAGTGGTTCCTAAAGCTGCTCGAGGCCCGGCAGTCCGCTCCGCGCCGCTCGAGGTCCCGGTTGCGTAGGAGGTCGAGGGACCGGTCGCAGAGCCACCATCATTCTTCGACTAAGTCTTTTCACTCTGGGTCAGGTAAGTCGAAGCACAAGAAGAAGTGGAAGAAGCATCATCCCTCTTCCACTTCTCCCCGTCCGTCGGCTGACGCGACAAGGGATGAGGGTGGTGCCCCTCCCACGGTTACTCATGCGGTGCTCGAAAGGTTGACTCTGGGTCTCCCCCCCTCCCCCCCTCCCTTTACGGGGCCTGGTACGACCCCTGTCCAGCTTCTCATGTATATGATAATGCACGCCATCTTTGGGAAGCCTGACTCCACCGGCGCACCTACAGGCTCCGCGGTCTCGGCTTGTTCGTGGTCTGATCAAGGGAGGGTGTAGTGAAGACGGAGTTCCATGTACACACATTGCTATGTTAGCATAAGCGTCTTAGATGTAAAACGCCATCTTGTCGCTTTTGCTGCTTTTGCACACGACACTGCAGGTAGCTGTTATTATGCGAAAAACTGCTTGCTTACTTTTTCTTCACATGAGAACGGTCAGTTGTTCACATGCCTAGACGTGCACCGCGACCTTAGTCTGAACACTGTGTGCCGAAGCCGTCAAGCTCAAATAACAATGTATGCTTTTGAATTCATGTTGATCGGCCCACGCTCTAGCCATAACATGCACACAGCTGCAAATATCTGAAACTCGGGTGCCTTTAATATTGCATTTTACATGCATGATTCAGACACTTTGGAGAAGACCTTTTCCAGACACAGAGCAGAGCTGATCCTGTGACGTGAGTCACCTAAGCTGATATTTACGATATGGGGTTCCGCATTCAAACCTAGAGACCTTCTATTAGTTTCATAATACTAGCTTTCTTGTGAAGGGAGGGTGGCTATATTCCACTATCAATTATAACATGATTTCTCCCTTCATTTTCTATGGTATTGTAACAATGCTGATGGTTTTATTTTAAATCATTTGTCTGCTTATGTTAGCCAAAGTACTGCATCTTAGGGCACGTAGTTAAAAATAAACATTTTAAACTTTACTGTGTCTCTGATTACTCTATTGTGGACTGATATGAGAATAACAACAAACAGGTGTTTCTGATTCCCACCATTCCTGAGAGTACTCTAAGTCGCTTGTTCTGGGTTGTCTAATCATTGGCAGCTTCGAGATGATACAGAGAACGAAAGAGACACTGATGCTAGTCGGATAGGGGTTGTGGGTACTGAGGTGAGTTTTTGGTACACCGCAATTCACTGAGGTCCTGGTTTCCTGCGCATAGTTCTGCGCATGAGCAGAAATCCTGCAACAGCTTTGGCACCGCATGGTCCCCTTGGATCCAGGCCTGGATCTGGAGCGGCGCCGATCGACCTTGTTACGCTTCTCCCCTAGCGCCGATTCCATCGGCACCACGTCCGCAGCCAGCGTTGGCTGTCCCCCCAGCGGACGTCGACCCCAGTCTCCACCTTGAGTTAGACACGGAGCCCGACTGGTGTCGACCGATGCTGCATACAGCACCGATGGGTACTTTTGTGCCCCTGTTCTACCCTGGTTCTTTGAGACCAGATTTGCAGCCAGAGGAGGGTGAGTAGGACTGGGAGGGGTCTGGAGACCGTTTAACAGACCAGTTAGGTTATGAACCGGACTGTAGAGAGGAACTGGGGGAAGCCAATGGTCTGGACATCTCACCAGAACATGGCATGTTGTCTCCCCCTACCGTGGCTACGGAGGAGGGAGCGTCGTACGAAGTGATGATGTGTAGGGCGGCCGAGGCTCTCAGCCAGGAGTAACCTCCTGACAGAGGTGCTTCAACTGGCAGCGAGCTCTAAGGAGCCCCTGCTGCCGTTTAATGAAGTGCTTACGGACATCCTATTGGGCACGTGGTTCAGGCCCAGGGTGATTGCCCAACGCCACAACCCGTCCGGGCAACCCCACTTTCCTCTCCCAACGCCCCACCCCTGAGAGCTTGGTGGTCCAAGCCTCCACCTCCAAAGGCGCATTCCATACGGCTCCACCTGATAGGGAATCCAAAAAGCTGGACCATCTTGGGAAGATGTTTTCTTCCTCCAGCTTGGGACTGCGGTCGGTAAACACCGCATGTCTATTGGGCCACTACATCCACTCCGTGTGGGATACAGTTGCGCAAGTGCTTTCAGTGCCCGGAGAAAGGCCCGGGCCGTGCTCTCTCGGGCAGTTGTCGAAGGGAGAGACGCAGCGAAGTTTATCATCCGCTGTGGACTGGATACCGCCAACTCACTAGGCAGGACGATTTCCACGTCGGTAGCCCTTCAACGCTATGCCTGGTTGAGGTCGACCGGTTTTTCAGGGGAAGTCCAATCCACTCTTATAGACATGCCCTTTGATGGCTGTCGCCTATTCGGCGACAAGGCAGACAGCCCGCTGGAGCGCTTTAAGGACTCTCGAGCTACGGCCAGGTGCTTGGGCCTCTCCACCACCCGCCCTACGCAGATTGCCTTTCGCCCTTTTTGTGGCTATGGAAGGGGTGCCCCACCACACCCCATTCAGAGCCACAGGCCGGCTCAAGCTGTTCAGGCTCTGTGCGGCAGGTACGTGGGAACCAGCGCTGTGGTTCTGGGGGTCAGCGGGTAGGCCAGTCCACAACAGCCCCCTCTGCAGCAGCCTCCAAACCCTCCTAGTCCCACCTTTCAGGGCCACCAAACGCCAGTGGGCAGCAGGATTCGCCATCACCCCTCCCACTGGCGCACCATCACGTCAGACAGGTGGGTTTCGCAAATAGTCCGGCTACTCCCTCCCCTTCGAGACTACCCCTCCATCCATGCCACCTCAGTACCATGGTATGTCGGATCATCTGGCCCTTCTCCAACAGGAAGTTTCAGCACTCCTGCCCAAGGGACCCATCAAGCACGTTCCTGTCCCAGAAGTAGGTTGTGGTTGCTATTCCCACTACTTTCTGGTGCCCAAGAAGGACAAAGGATCTCAGGAACGTCAACCGCTTCCTCCTGAAGGAGAAGTACAAAATGTTGTCGCTCGCTCAGGTCCTGTCTGCCCTCGACCCTGGAGACTGGGTGGTAGCGTTTGACTTGCAGGACTCTTACTTTCACATCCCCGTCCTGCCGGCCCACCGGCGTTACCTGCTGTTCACGGTAGGTCACGAGCGCTTTCAGTTTACTGTGCTCCCCTTTGGCCTTACCAGCACCCCTCGGGTGTTCACAAAAGTGATGGCGGTGGTCGCAGCTCATCTGCGCAGATCAGGGGTTCCAGTCTTCCCCTATCATGACGACTGGCTGTTGAAGGCAGGCTCGCCCCAGGCTTTCGTCTCCCACCTCCAGACTGCAGCCGACCTCCTGCATTCAGAGGCCTCTGGTCTCCGGCAGAGTCCGGGCTCCACACCAACCTTCTAGAGCTTCGGGCGATTCGTCTTGCAGTCAAAGCATTCCTTCCCTCTGTCCGGGGAAGAGTAGTGCAGGTGTTCACAGACAACACCACCGCCATGTGGTACTGCAACAAACAAGGCGGGGTGGGGTTGTGGACCCTATGTTAGGAGGACCTCCGTCTCTGGACGTGGCTGGAACACCAGGACATTTCCCTGGTGGTTCAACACCTGACCGGTTCACGGAACGCCAGGGCGGACAAACTCAGCTGCTGGTGTATGATGGATCATGAATGGCGTCTTCACTTGGAGGTGGTGCAAGGTCTCTTTCAGCAGTGGTGAGAAACTTGGTTAGTTCTATTTGCCACCGAAGAGAACGCACAATGTCCGCAATTCTGTGCGTTGGAATTTCCAAGGCGGCACTCGCTAGGCGACGCTTTTCGCCGCGAGTGGAGTTGCGATCTTCTATACGCCTTTTCACCTCTACCACTTCTTACCAGAGTGCTGAAGACGATCAAGCGCGACCGGGCCCAAGTCATTCTTGTGGCTCCGGATTGGGCAAGAGTCTGGTATCCTGAGCTGCTCAACATGGCCATCGCTCCTCTGATCAGACTGCCTCTTCGGAAGGATCTTCTGTCGCAGCAGCAGGGGATGGTCCTTTACCCGAACCTGTCCAGCCTCCACCTCCTTGCGTGGACATTGAGCGGCGGCAGATGACGTCGTTTGACCTGCCTCACGAAGTCTGCGATGTTATCTTGGCAGCCAGGCATCCCTCTACTAAGACGGTATACACCTACAGATGGAACAAATTTGTGGCATGGTGCACAGCAAAGGCTGTAGCTCCCCTTTCCGCCGCTCTTTCTAAGTTTCTGTTGTTCCTCCTTTCTTTGGCCCAACAGGGCTGTGCTCTGGGCACTCTAAAGGGCTATCTCTCAGCCATTTCAGCCTTCCTTAGGCTTCCTGATCAACCTTCTCTTTTCTGTTGTAAATCGCTTCCTTAAGGGCATTACTCATCTTTTTCCTCCTGTTCCTTTCGTAATGCCACAGTGGGACTTGAACTTGGTTCTTCCATATCTGATGTGCACTCCCTTTGAGCCGCTACATAACTGTCCTCTCAGGCTTCTAACTTTGAAAACTGCTTTTCTGGTGGCCATCACCTCTGTGCACAGGGTGAGTGAGCTACAAGCTTTTTTCTCCAAGCCTCCCTTTCTGGCTGTCCATCCGGACAAGGTTGTCCTCAGAACTAGACCTTCCTTTCTTCCCAAGGTGGTTACTTCTTTCCACATTGGCCAAACCATCACTTTGCCCACCTACTTTCTGCCTCTGCATCCTTCAAAAGAAGGAGAGGCTCTACCGTCTGGATCTAAAACGTGCGCTTTCCTTACACTTGGATTGCACCAAACAATTCCGGGTGGACGACCAGCTCTTGGTTACGTGGGCGATAAGACAGATCGGGCCGTGCACAAACGGACCACCTCCAATCGGGTCGTTCTGTGAATCAAAGTCTGCTCTTCTTTGGCAAAGATGGAGCCACCAGTGAGACTGCGCGCCCATTCCACCAGGGCGACGGCAGCTACCACTGCTTTGGGACGGGGAGTTCCCCTCAATGACATCTGTCTGGCAGCTACTTGGGCATCGCTGCACACATTCACTAAATACTACTGCCTGGACAGCCAAGTCAGTAGAGACGGCTACTTTGGCAGTTCTTTTCTCCAGGACTTTCTGGTGTGGACTTAGTTCGCAGACCCACCTCCGGGGTTGGTATTGCTGGGGTAACTATTCTAAGGTAAGGAATCTATAACTGTTTCTTTCAGATGAACTAGTTACTTACCTTCGGTAACGATATATCTGTAAAACATAGGTTAGTTATAAATTCCTTACTGCCTCACCCATCCTCCGTTTTGCGAACTGACTTCTAGGGTTAAGGACTTCCTTTCAGGGCCCTAGTTTTGTGCACCAGTGGTCAGTGGCATACAGGCTCTGCGCTTCTGGCGTGGAAAGCCGTGTACAGAACTGACGTCACCGCTCCAGAGTGGCGTCTAAAGTAGCTACCGCGACGTCATCACGGCGACAATGACGCCAACGACTAATGCGGAGTCGACTGACACTACCTTCCGACGCGCAGGGGTACTTTTCAGATCCAGTCTGACTCCTAGAGGTAATTCTAAGGTAAGGAGTCTATAACTAACCTCTGTTTCTTACAGATATATTGTTACCGAAGGTAAGTAACTTGTTCGTTAGCTAACAAACAACTCCGTGGTAGACCCAAGGCTCATCCCACCAGGGGAAAGGCCTCCACTACAGCCTTCTTCAGAAGTGTACCCATTGCAGAGATATGTAAAGTTGCCACATGGGAATCACTACACATCTTTACTTGCCACTATTGCTTAGATTCTGACACTCTGGCAGATGCTCAGTTTGGGCAAGCCTCTTTAAGGAACCTGTTTGGGTAAATTGTCCTGAGGGTGTATTAACTATACTGGTGTCAAACTGCAGGATTTGGGGATGGGCTTGCTATTCTATTCAGTGCCTATGACAGTTGAGGAGTATCCCCTTGAAGAGAAGGATAAGTTACTTACCTGTAAGCAATGTGGTCTGCCCCAAGTGCAGTGGGCCCAAATCATTAATTTATGGAAGTGCATGCTTGATCCTCTGCTGGAGGAAAAGAGGCTGCTCCCACAAGCAAATGTCACCCAAAAAATCGCTTGTGTCTAGTGAGAATTTGTGCTGAGGCATCACTGTCTCCATACGATTCCCCCTGAAAGCATCTTCTTGGGGACACACTGGAGGAAGGGAACATCACTTAAGTTTCCTCCATTATCTGTCCTGAGCCTTGATCCTCTTGCTGCAGACCAATCTTGAACAAATTGATTGGCCTGCAGGGATGTGCTGCTTACCCACAGTAAACAGTGCGCCCCCATTATGTCATGTGATCACCGCAGGAAGGGCCCCAGATGGCAGCGGAAGATGGGAATCTTTTGGGTGCATGCACCAGACAGATTTCCCATAGCAGGTGAATGGACGAGATGATCTTGTCCATAGCACAGTCAGGCAAGTGCTGTAGACTAGACTATCTGGACCAAAGCACTCAACAAGCTAAGCAGGTTAAACTTAACCAGTGAGGTGGTCAGAGTTTTACACTTCATAGCCTATAAGAGTTTTTACATTTTGCTAGAGCAAAACATCTGATGGGAACAGTACAACCCCATGCATAAAGTTAGAATTGACCTCATACCTGACGTCTAGTGTTAAATCCAAACATTCTAACAACGCCTTCGTACATGGAGGTAGCAATGTTGGTAACGGATCTAATAATTATGCAATTTGGGTTGCTAGGCAACTTTCCACCGAGTGGCATATATATATTGTTGTAATATATAGTCTTTACAGCCTACAGAAAGAGACGGGTGAACTTTCTCTTCTGCTTGTTTTGAGCTAGCCTTTCTCAAAATGTTAATACGGCTTTTCATACTGATGGTTTCTTTATTGA
This sequence comes from Triturus cristatus, assembly GCF_964204655.1. NCBI lineage: Eukaryota > Metazoa > Chordata > Amphibia > Caudata > Salamandridae > Triturus > Triturus cristatus. The sequence goes on along the minus strand of NC_140594.1, from coordinate 284,980,348 downwards.
ACTGCTCACCTGTAATTTTTTGCCTCCATGGCCAGTAGGTATAGACATTTATTAGACTAAACAAAAGTGGATCACATTGTTTATTGTAAAGCTTCATTCATATTCATTGTATTATTATTCAGTGTATATTTTCCTGTTAACATATCTCATAACTGCAGGTGAACACCTTTTTCCAAAGAAAACCCATACATCCTGCAGCACACTTAAGCTATATAGAAAATAATCCCTATGATAGTAGAGAGGAAGGTGAATTGAGTGTTAATGCCAAATGAAATTGGAGAGCACAAGAGAACAGTGAGTTTTCCAAAAAAATTAGAGGGCTTCCTTGGTATATCAGGATTACACCCATACTTTCCACATTCATCTAATTGGGATCAACAAGTGATAGAAGAGATATAGGTGCAAAATGTCTTTCCTATAGTTTTAACACCTTGCTTTTGCAGTAGACCTATTGTACAAATGTGAAATGTCAGAACATTAACCTTTAAATAGTAGGTGCTTCTAAAAAATGTAAAATGCCAAGTGACCAAACCATCGGTTTACAACCAGAGTCTGTCTGAATCTGGGAACGGAACCAGAGGGCCTTACTGGAACCAAGGTCGAACCCACCAGTGGGAGTCCAGTCGGCACACCACCTATATCTGTGGTGCCCGAAGATGCTCAAGAGGCTTCTGCATACCCAAATATGAGGTGCATAGCCTCATAAAGCTTCTTTTTTTTTTTTTTTTTGCAGAGTTTTATATAGCGCGAACTTGACCCGAATCCAATCAGATATCAGAGCGCTTTACATAGCACCAGTTACGTTACATGAGGACACACATTCATTTAATAAAAAATAAAAAAATGTTGTTAGGCACGGGGCGATTAAGTGATTTGTCCAGAATCACAGGATGTTTAGCCTCATTACCGAAACTCGAACCCAGTTCCCCCAGGTCCGAGGTCGAGCGCCCTAACCGTTAAACCAACTCCTCTCCCCTCTTTAGTTGGGCGGGGATCGCTCCGGTTCCAGGAAATTCATGGAGGCATGGAGCGGACCGATTTGGGCTCCACGGGTGGAGTGTGGGAGCAGGGCCTCAACTTGTGGCGTTGTTCCAGCGCCTCGTCCGCATATATTAAATCTGGTACGAATAACCTCTACGAAGCCGTTCAATGACACCTACCTGCATGCAGGGATATTGCTTAGGATTTTCCAGATACAGTCTGATACCTAGGGAATATTCAAAGGTAAGGAATCTGTGGTTAGATAGTCTGTACCACATAAGGCATTACTAAAGGTGAGTAAATTGTTCATCTTCTCAAGAACCCCTTCAGTAAAGCAGCACCAGAAGAGAACACATCTAGTGCAAGTTGGACCAATACACACTGCATGATAAAGGGACAGCAGATGTAGTTCCATTCAATCACAGTGCTTTTTGATAGTTGATAAATAAAATTGATATGTAGTTGCTCTGCAGATCCTGCTAAAAATGCTGCAGCATTGTCATCCTGAATTCCTTCAGTCGCAGTTATCAATGTGGGGACCTCTGGTTTTGGGGACAAGACTAATAGACAAATTACTGCCTCCCATAAAGTTTCAACATTGTTGCCCTGGTTCCCCGTGTATTCAGTCAAATCCATTTGAAGATGACCTGTAGGGATTAACGTGATGTTGGAATTTTTCCAACCAGGATCTCTCCTCATCGTGGTTCTAAACTCTCTTCCAGGTCATCGAATGTCAGTTTACTCTTGTTGCTGGGCTGTCTTCCAGGTGAACTGTTAGCCCCCTCTCTTGCTGCTGGGGTCTTTCGCTTACCAAAAAATACATTCTTTAAACGTCCGCTTTATAGTGTTACGTTTTTTACTCAGTGAGAACACTATTTAAAATCTCATGGAATGGAAGATTTATTGATGCGGATTGCATGATGGAAATGACTTCATATTTTCAGTTACAGGTGGAAACTACACCACCTACGAGGGCGCCATGACCGACTTGCGCAAACGAATCAGAACCACCAAAAGGACTTTCATCCACAACAACATCCTCGCTAACTCCAGGAACTGTTTAGTGTCATCCAGGAATTCAGAAACCCCGCAGCGAAGCCACGGACATCACCCCGTCCGAAGACCTCTACGATAAGCTTGGATCCTACTTTCATCCCAAGATCAAAAACCTCTATGAGAACTTTGTCGACCATAAGCCAGACTTCACAGCCAGCCCGCCCTCCAGACACACCAGCCAGACCACCATCTCCTCCTGGACGCTGATCACACCGAAGACACCGCCTCGACCATGAAAGGCATCCACTCAGGGGCCCCCATCGACCCCTGCCTCCACACAGAGCCGCCACCGCCATCGCAACTGAACTACAACGCACCGTTAACACCACCTTTGAAACAGGCACCTTCCCAGACGACTTGCAACGCGCAGAAGTCAGGCCCCTGCTCAAGAAGCCTCAGCTGACCCCACGGACCTCAAGAACTACCGGCCCATCTCGCTCCTCCCCTTCGCTGCAAAGTTGCAGAGAAAACAGTCAACGACAATGCCGTCCTCCACCCGTCCCAATCCGAATTCTAAAGCAACCGCAGCACCGAGACCGCCCTACTCGCCGCCACAGACTACATCCACACCCTCCTTGACTAAGGCCACTCCGCAGCCCTGATTCTACTCGACCTATCAGCTGCTTCCAACACAGTCTCCCATCGCACACTCATTGCCAGACTACACAACGCCGGCATACAAGGAACCGCCCTAGACTGGATCTGATCATTCCTCACCGCATGAAGCCAAAGAATTAGACTGCCACCCTTCTTCTCTGATCCCACGGAAATCCCCTGCGGGGTCTCACAGGGGTCATCACTCAGCCCGACCCTCTTCAACATCTACATGGCCCCCCTTGCCGCCATCGTCCAACAACACGGCCTCAACATCGTATCTCACGCTGACGACACCCAGCTCATCCCTCACCAAGGACCCCACCACCGCCAGACTCAACTTCCAGCAAGGAATCCAGGACATCGCAGTCTGGATGACCAACAGCTGCCTAAAGCTCAACACCCAGAAGACAGAAATCTTCGTCCTCGGAACCACCCCTTCAGCATGGGACAACACCTGGTGGCCCACCGCCCTCGGCAGCCCATGGACCATGCCAGAAACCTTGGCATCACACTCGACTCATCGCTCACCATGAACCGACAGTCGCCTCACACCCTCCGCATCCCCCGTAGCATGTTCAAATTGATCTCCCCCCCCATGAGTCAAGTAAGACAGTCACCCACGCACTCATCACCAGCAAGCTGGACTATGGAAACACTCTAACCTGGCATAAACAAGTCCCTACTCCGCAAACTCCAGACGATACAGAACACCACCACCAGACTTGTCCTCTGCATCCCTCGACACAAGCACATCAGCCAACACCTAAGGAAGCTCCACTGGCTCCCGATGGAGAAGAGTCACTTTCAAAATCCTCACCCACGCCGACAAATGCCTACACAACACCAGACCCAAATACCTCAACGACAGAATCACCCTTTACGTACCCAAAAGAAACCTCTGATCAGCGAACCTCGTGCTCGACGAAACCCCGCTGATCCACAGAGCCAAAGCAGGTGGACGATCCTTCTCTTACATCACAGGCAAGACCTGGAACGAGCTCCCGGCAGACATCAGACGCGCCCCCTCCCTGAACACCTTCAGACTCCCAAGACCTGACTCTTCGACTGAACAGTTCTGCTGACCAATTCCCCCCCCAGCTCCTTGAGACCCTCACGGGTGAGTAGCATGCTTACAATTCCCTGATTGATTGAGCTTCTGCATGCTTCAGAGCTTTGGTAGGGTGCCAGGTTGCACCCTCAGAAGAGTGGGTATTCTGGTTGATTGTAGGTTATTTTGCAATCCATTTTGTGGGCCTTGTAACATCTGTGCTAGTGCAGTGCCCTCTGATTTGCTTTGTGCATCCTTGGTTGTATGACAGTTGTCTCCTAGCAATGTTTTAAGCTGCATTGTAGCCTTCTGCATTTTCATGTCATGTTGTATTTACCTGGCTTAGTTTTCATTGCCATGGTAAATGATTTTCATTTAATTGCAGTTGTCATTCTGATCATTTAGGCCATTTGCACATATCTGCTTATTTTATTTATTTATTTTACAGAGTTTTATTTAGCGCAAAATTGACGCGAAGGTATCGGGTATCAGAGCGCTTTACATGAGGACACATTCATTTTTGTTAGGCACTGGGAGATTAAGTGATTTGCCCAGAATCACAGGATGTTCAGCGTCATTGCCAAGGCTCGAACCTGGTTCTCCAGATTCGAGGTCGACCGCCCTAGCCGTTAGGCCAACTCCTCTGCTTAACTGTCTTGTCCTTAGTAATGACCAGAGTACAATGCCTACATCGATCTAAACAGTCCAAGCCATGATTTGGGATGCTGGACGGCAGCTGTATATTTTATTATTTTGTTTGTGTATGTTGAATTAGTTGTCACCTGGCACAGAACTCAGGTTGATTTATGTTCAAAGAAATGTTTTTATCACTTGCTTTGCCGCAAATTGATTGATCTATTAATTCCTATCTCAGTAGAAAAATGGAGGTTGCCTGTGTTAGGCTGGCTGTTTCAGGATTCATGTGATGGGTTTATTTTGTTTATCAAAATACAACTGCTTTTACCAACACTTTATTCAGACTGAAGTTGTGTTCTTCCTGTAGAGTTATCATGTTTTCTTTTGTTCCATGTTGGTGACAGAATACTATCCGAACTGTGAAGTGGTCTTCATGGGAATGGCTAATATCCATTCTATTCGTAAGAGTTTCCAGTCACTGCGTCTGCTCTGCAGTCAAGTGCCAGATCCTTCCAAGTGAGTACTACTTTCATCACACATTTATCTTTTTTATGATCATTTTCTTGTATGAGTTGCACGATTATGTTCACGTGAGTTAACAGTGCAAGTAAATACTATGCCCACCGCTCTGCCAACAAAGCAGTGTGCTTTTATTGAGAAGGAATTAAAATGAGACATAATGCATGGGTGCATTTTGTGATGCTACTTTGGTTGGTATTCTGTGTTTCTCTAGCTGTGGATCCTATATAGATTCAGGTGCTTGAATCTTCCCTATTGTTGAAATGGGAGCCTCTAGTAACACTGATCGGTAGAGAAAACAATTTCCCATAGAATCCAGTATAAAACTGTGAAAGTTGACTGACTTTTTCTTGACTTTTGTCAACATCGTTTTTTGAGTCCATTGTCTCCTGGTGCACAAGGGATGCCCGGTTTCAATGCTTGTGGTTCCTGCCGAAAGCTGAGGTTGGTGACAGACCCGCACCGCATGTGCCTGTGGTGCCTGGAACATGACCCCAAGTAGTGTTCCGACTGCCGAACCATGAATCTGAAGTGTTTGCGGGAGCAATCCCGAAAGCTTCTTGAGGCCCAGCAGTCAGCTCCGCGCCATTCGAGGTCCCGGTCACGCAGAAGGTCGAGGGACCTGTTGCGGAGCCACCACCACCACTATATGCTGTGGACTGGACACCACCGACTTGCTGGGCAGGCACGACGCTACACCTGGCTGAGGTCGACTAGGTTTTCCTGGGGATGTCCAAGCTACCCTAATGGACATGCCCTTTGATGGCTGTCGCCTGTTCGGCGACAAAGCAGACAACCAGCTAGGAACGCTTCAAGGACTCTTGGGCTACGGCTTAGTCCTTGGGCCTCTCCACCACCCTCCCTGCCGAGTCTGCTTTTTGCCCCTTTCGTGGCTACGGAAGGGGTGCCCCTCCACATTACACACAGAGCCACAGGCCGGCACAAGCTTTTCAGCCCCTACGCGGCCGGGGAAGTGTGACCCACCGCTGTGGGTCTGGGAGCCAGCGAGTAGGCCAGTCCACCACCGCCCCTCTGCAGCAGCCTCCAAACCCTCCTAGTCCGACCTTTCAAGGCCACCAATCGCCAGTGGGCTGCAGGATTCGCCATCAACTCCCCCACTGGCGCACCATCACATCGGACAGGTGGGTTTTGCAGATAGTGCAAAGGGTCTACTCCCTCCCCTTCAAGACTACCCCCCGGCCATGCCATCTCAGTACCATCGCATGTCGGAGGATCATCTGGCCCTTCAACAGGAAGTTACGGCTCTCTTGACCAAGGGAACCATCGAGCGAGTGCCTACCCCAGATGTAGGACGTAGTTGCTATTCCCACTAATTTCTGGTGCCCAAAAAAGACAAAGGCCTGCGTCCTATCTTGGATCTCAGGAACATCATCCACTTCCTCCGGAAGGAGAAGTTCAAAATGTTGACGCCAGCTCAGGTTCTGTCTGCCCTCGAGACTGGATGGTAGGGCTGGACTTGCAGGACGCTTATTTTCACATGCCTGTCCTGCCAACCCACCAGCGTTACCTGCGGTTCATGGTAGGCCACGAGCACTTTCAGTATACAGTGCTCCCCTTTGGCATCACCAGCGTCCCTCGGGTGTTCACGAAAGTGATGGCGGTCGTCGCAGCTCATCTGCACAGGTCAGGGGTTCCAGTCCTCCCCTATCTCAACGACTGGCTGTTGAAGACTGGCTCGCCCCAGGCTGTTGTCTCCAACCTCCAGATTACGGCGGACCTCCTGCACTCGCTGGGTTTCACTATGAATGTGCCAAAGTCTCACATGACTCCCTCTCAGAAGCTCCTTTTCATCGGAGCGGTTCTGGACACGACGCAGTTTCGGGTTTATCATCCCGAGCAGCGAGTCTGGGATATTCGGGCTATGATTTTGATCTTTCACCCTCTATCCCGGGTTTCGGTCAGAATGACCTTGAGGCTGCTGGGCCTCATGGCATCCTGCATCCTGCTGGTAGATCATGCCAGGTGGCATATGCGGGCTCTGCAGTGGGACCTGAAGTTTCAGTGGGCGCACAGCATCAGGGGAAAATGTCGGATTGCGTTCAGATCTCGGAGGGCACTGCAAGTCAATTGCAATGGTGGCTAACGAACCAGGGATTGGGTCAACGGCAGATCCCTCTCCCTTCCCCAACCGGTGGTGACGGATGCATCACTTCTGGGGTGGGGTGGCCACATGGAAGAGGCGGAGATCCGAGGCTTCTGGTCTCCGGCGGAGTCTGGGCTGCACATCAATTTTCTGGAACTTCGGCGATCCGTCCTGCACTAAAAGCATTCCTTCCCTCTGCCCGGGGAAGAGTAGTGCAGGTGTTCACGGACAACACCAACGCCATGTGGTACTGCAACAAACAGGGCGGGTGGGGTCGTGGACCCTATGTCAAGAGGCTCTCAGTCTCTGGACATGGCTGGAACATCAGGGACTATCCCTGTTAGTTCAAAATCTGGCATGTTTATTGAACGCCAGGGTGAACAAACTCAGCTGCCGATGCATGATGGATCATGAATGACATCTTCACTGGGAGGTGGTGCAAGGTCTCTTTCAGCAGTGGGGGAGCCTTGGTTAGATCTATTCGCCACCTAAGAGAACGCGCAATGTCAGCAATTCTGCACGTTGGAATTTCCAAGGCGGCACTCACTCGACGGCGGTTTTCGTCGCAAGTGGAGTTGCGGTCTTCTATATGCTTTTCCGCTTATACCACTTCTTCCCAGAGTGCTAAAGAAGATCAAGCGCGACCGGGCCCAAGTCATTCTTGTGGCTCCGGATTGGTCATGAAGAGTCTGGTATCCCGAGCTGTTATACATGACCATCGATCCTCCGATCAGACTGCCTCTGCAGGAGGATCTTCTGTCGCAGCAGCAGGGGAAGGTCCTCCACCCAAACCTGTCCACCCTTAACATCATTACGTGGCGATTGAGCGGCGGCAGTTGACAGTTTTCGACAGTCTTCCTGAAGTCTGTAACGTTATCTTGGCAGCCAGGCATCCACTAAAATGGTATACGCCTGCAGAGGGAACACATTTGTGGCATGGTGCACAGCAAAGGCTATAGATCCGCTTTCTGCCCCTCTTTCTGAGGTTCTCTTGTTCCTTCTTTCTTTGGCCCAGCATGGCTCCGCTCGGAGCACTCTTAAGGGCTATCTCTCAGCCGTTTCAGCCTTCCTTCGGCTTCCTTATCAGCCTTCTCTTTTCAAGTCCCCTGCTGTTAATCGCTTCCTTAAGGGCATTACTCATCTTTTTCCTCCTGTTCACTTCGTAATACCTCAGTGGGACTTGATTCTTACTTACCTTATGTGGGTCCTTTTGAGCTGCTTCATAACTTTCCTCTCAGACTTCTTACTTTTAAGACAGCCTTTCTTGTTGCCATCACCTCTGCTTGCAGGGTGAGTGAGCGAGCTCCAAGCTCTTTCTTCAAAGCCTCCTTTTCTGGCTGTTCATTAAACAAAGTCGTCCTCAGAACCAGACCTTCTTTTTTTCCCAAGGTGGTTACTTCTTTCCACATTGGTCAAACCATCACTTTGCCGCATCCTTCTAAGGAGGAAGAGAGGCTCCACCATCTGGATCCAATGCGTGCGCTTTCTTTCTACTTGGATCGCGCAAAACAATTCCGGGTGGACGACCAGCTCTTTGTTGGTTACGTGGGCGCTAAGAAAGGTAGGGCCGTGCACAAACGCACCATCCCCAGGTGGGTCGTGTTGTGAATCAAAGCCTGCTATTCTTTGGCTAAGAAGGAGCCTCCAGTGGGGCTGCGCTTCCATTCCACCAGGGCAATGGCAGCTACTATTGCTTTGGGATGTGGAGTCCCCTTAAATTACATCTGTCAGGCAGCTACGTGGGCATCGCTGCACAGGTTTACGAAACACTATTGCCTGGACAACCAAGTCCAGAGAGACGGCTTCTTTGGCCGTTTTGTTCTCCAGGACTTTCTGTTGTGAACTTGGTTTGCATACCCACCTCCGGGGTTGGTATTGCTGGGATATCTATTATAAGGTAAGGACTCTATAATTAACTGTTTCTTTCAGATGAAGAAGTTACTTATCTTCGGTAACGATATATCTGTGAGAAACAGGTTAGTTCTAGATTCCTTGCCACCCCACCCATCCTCCCCGTTCTGCGAACTGACTTCTAGGGTTAAGGACATTCTTGCAGGGCTCTAGTTTTGTGTACCAGTGATCAGTGTCTTGCATGGCTCTGCGCTTCTGGTGTGGAGTCTCGTGTACAGAACTGGCGTCAGCGCGTGAGCACTGCGTCTATGTAGCTGCCGCAACGTCATCTCGGTGACCTCGATGCTGACGACTGACAAGGAGTCAACCGACGCCACCTTCCGACGTGCAAGGTTACTGCTGACGAAAAACTTTCCGGATTCAGTCTGATGCCTGGGGGCAATTCTAAGGTGAGGAATCTATAATTAACCTATGTTTCCTACAGATATATCGAAGGTAAGTAACTTGTTCATCACTTTTTAAGTACACTTACCACCAAAAGTGAATTTGCATACAATATACTTTTAAAAGGCTGCCTTTAAAATGACAGCTTCGTCCTTGGGGGCAAACCGTGAACTGTGCTGCCGCTACCCCTGGAGGGGCCGTGTTTGCTGTTGCTGCCACTGCTGTGTCTGAGGAAGGTTGCCGCACGGGACTCCAGCTTCCAGGAGTCCGTGCGTGTTCTCAGCTGTATCGAGGCCCGCCCACCCGCCTATTGGTTCCTGCCCCCTTCATTTATCTTCGTTAACCGCAGCGCGGAAAGCGCGCGGGACGCCCAGGACGAAGCCCGGACAAAGGGCGGACAGTCTGTGACAGTCCGGGTCAGGAGGGGGCTGGAGGAGGCTGGGCTGAACCCAGTAGCGTGGGTGTAGTTCTAAGGTACTCAACCACTCCGGTTGCCTCTGTAAGATTGTTGTGCCTCCCACCGTTGTATTAACAACTGTGACCTTTAGTGGTTAGCCACCAGTTTAAGAGGGGGTGTGGTAGTGGTATTGCGTTTAAACTTCACTGTATGGTACCCCGCCTGTTTTGTCTGTTGTAATAGGTAACAGGATTAATAAGGCTGTTTGGTTGAGTTTACTATGTCTAAAGCGAAAAACGCCATAGTGACGGCCACCACGGACAATTATCTGGTTAAAATGGTGGATAAAATCAACCAAGAGCGCCGAAAGTCCCTGGGGTGCGTGGAGTCCCTTGATATAACTTCCCCTTCATCTATTTTATCTACTTCCCCGTTTAACCCTCCCCCGGCCGTCAACAACCCTAACCACTTGGATAGCCCCATCTTGGCAGTGCTTCCAGACCAAGTTCGTTCAGACGGTTTAAAACCTGGGGCTGCTATAGACCTAGAATCAAGTCTGGTTGGACATCCAGATCCACCGTTAACTTGTCCAACGGCCACGAGATCGCAGAGAGCTTTGCGGGCATGTAGGAATAATAACAAGAATGCCCAACTAAAGCGGGGGGCGAGTCGCTCAAATAAGAGAGTGGATCCACCTTTAACTAGTGCTGTGGGTGACCTTAATCTAGTATCGGCCTCTACCTCGGCCACTTTAGACAGTGAGCTATTCGATCTCTTAATCAGTACCCTAGATGCCAAGTTTGACTTGATTGTCAAACCTTTATTGATTAAGCTTGACTTGGTTAATGCAGAAGTAGTTAGACTGGGAGGTATGTTGGAATCATTTATTAATCCCAGTATAGGTCACCTAGCTAAGGATAAGGATACAGGAGGCCATACCTCCAAGAGCGCTGGAGAGATTACTCCCACGGTTATGTCCAATACCCCTATGCATTCTCCTGGGGGTCTTTGTGAGAAGGTATCCATTGTTTCTAACCCCCCGCTGAGAACAGGTCGAAATTCTTTGTCTAATTCAGCCTCAGGGAACCAGGTGGCCCATAGTACTGGAAAAGCTAAAATTTATGTCAACTCACAGCCTGATTTACCACCGGATTTTGCACCTTATGTGGCAGTCCTAACCAATGTCCCCCCAGATAGAGAGACCGGAAACAATAATACATATAGTGAATCCCATGCCTCTTTGAAAAATAAGACTGTGGACTGGCTTCATCAGGAGTGTGGTTTCCCAGTAGCTCTGGCAGATGAAATTTTAAGTACCAGAAGAATTAATTGGATAGGTAGCTCGCGCAAGAACTGTGGCGGCGATTGTATAGTTGTTAATTTTAGAAATCTCCAACTCGCCTCCACTGTTCTGCAAAGAGGCACTTCTCTCCCCTACCGAGATCAAGGGATTTCCCTTCGTCCCCTAGGTTATTTTTATAGGCATTTATTTAATCAGCCTAATTCCGATTACATTAGGGCGGGGGATAGAGACTCGAACCTGCATACTACCTTTAATGTTGCTACGTCCAATAGATTCCAGTCTCTGAGTGGACTGGATTCCAACGATTGACTGGGTCCTGACCAGAAGATATTAAGGGATGAAGCTGTTTCTTTAGGAGGTTGGGGAGGCGATGTAATATTGGGGGTTTCCGACCTTGTGGGACCAAGTGCTAACTGTAGCCCTACTGTTGATCCCATTAATGACAACAGACGCTGTGAAGACGGGAGGTTGGTCTCTGACGATCGGGATGGATATTCTTCCCTTATTAGTGTTCCTCACGGTCACAGCAGACCAATTTCATTGAGCATTACGCCCATTAAATTGCTAGTTGGAATGTAGCAGGTCTCTTATCCAAGGATGCCTGCTTGGGTTGGTTGGAGTTTATCAATGTTTTTAACATTATTTGTTTTCAAGAGACCTGGTGCATGGATCCAATCAATTATAATGGGTTCGCTTCATATCAATTACCAGCTGTGGCGTCACCCTTGGGTAGGGCAAAGGGTGGGCTCCTGGTTCTGATCTCAGTGGAAGTTCCCATTAATGTCAAAAAACATGTATTGGTTGGGGTTCATTCCCAGATTTTATGGCTTTATCAGGAGCATGGGAGAAATATTATTTTAATAAACTTTTATAACAATATATTTGATAGTACCAGGCACCAGGTAGTGTTAGCTCTTGAGACCGCTTTGGCTGACATCATAATGGAGTTTGATATTGATTTTGATTATATTTGGGTGGGAGATTTCAATACTGCCGTTTGTCCCCTTTCCTCCCAAAGGGTCTGTGGATTTAATGATAGTTTAAGTGATGATGATCTCCACTTCCCCCATAACAACTATGGGGATGCTTTGAATAAAATCCTGACCACTTATGACCTGGAAATTTTGGTTAACGCGAAAAACGCCTCTGGAGAAATAATCCCCAATTTTACGGGAAGGAATGCAAACACTGTAATAGATTTTATTTGCATATCCTCTAGTCTTAGTTCATGTTGTCTGACCCCTGTGGTCGTGGATAATGCGCTCAGCGATCACAATTGTATCACCATTGAGACAATTCTTTGGAAGGCGAAGCATGGCCCCAACATTCGTACCATTGCTAATATTGAACCGTATCGACCGAATGGAACCAGAATTAGATGGAAAGGAGATAAAGCGGAGCTTGTGTCAAATTCCATCGTCTCAAGTTGTTTGATAGAAATCACTACCATTTTAGAAAGTGATGAGATTACCGATGAAATTGTGCATAATTTTACTAACATCAACCATACTATAGATAACAAATTTACCAAACATGGAAAGGTCAAGCCATTTAAACAAAAGGGGTGGTTTGACCATGCTAGTACCATCGCACTCGAGGCTTAAAGCCGCTTTGGCAGCCAAGCAAAGAGATAATAGTGTGGTTAGAGAGCTTAGAGCCACCTATCAGGCTGCAGTTAAATGCAGGAAGTCTGAACTAAGGCAAGAGGCCTGGGACAAATTAGATCAGGCAGCGGCTACTTCGGATTCCTCTTTATTTTGGGACACGGTTAACTGCCTGTTCCTAAAGGATGATAAGATGCCCGAACTGACGGCCAACGTCAGTGAGGGAAACTGGGTCTCCCACTTCTCTGTGATCTTTGATTGAGATAGACAGAGGGGTGTGCATGAAGATGATTGGCCTATCATCCCTCTGAAAATTTCTACAGCCGAAGTACAGGGAAGTATTATCTCAAGCAACGGTGGGAAGGCCCAGGGGCCCGATGGGGTGCCAATCGATTTGTATAAATTAGTCCCTGAGTTGTGGGGCCCGTTGTTAACAAATGTTTTTAACGCCGCAGTATGCAATGGAGTCCCATCTACCTGGGAGGAATCCATCATCATTCCTATTTATAAGAAGGGAGACAGGGGTGACGTGAAGAATTATCGCCCAATCTCCCTTCTTGACTCCTCTGTGAAAATCATGAGCAGGGTGCTCTTGGTTAGGTTGGAAGAGTGGGCCGATTCTAATAATATTTTGGCTAATTGCCAATACGGTTTTAGGAAGGGACGAGGGACCATTGAACAATGTCCCAACCTCGACCTTTTAATTGGGAAATATACGAGGGCTAAGAAAGGCTCTCTCTATCTCTGCTTTGCAGATTTGAGCAGTGCCTTTGATATGGTGGACCATAACATTTTATGGGCCAAACTGCGTGATATGGGGGCACCTGAGGGCATCGTTTATTTCCTGGCACGACTTTATTCCAACCTTAGTGCTAGTGTTCGTTATGGCCCGGGCGGGGAGCGTACCCCTAAGTTTAAGATTAGGCGTGGTATAAGACAAGGGTGTGTTCTTGCTCCCCTACTCTTTACCCTTTTTATTAATGAAGTAGATTCTGCCCTAAAGACGGTGGTGGCAGATGCCCCGAAAATCAATGATTTTAACGTCCCGGTATTACTTTACGCGGACGATGCCGTGATCCTGTCCAGGACTCCCATAGGCCTTCAACGTCTGATGGACAGGTTTTCTCTGTTCATCAAGGACAAAAAGCTGCTGATCAACAAATCCAAAACCCACATCATGGAATGTGGTTTGGGGCGTAATAAACCCCATCCCTATTTCATTGATGGGCATAAGGGTCAAACGGTGAACTCCTTTAACTATCTTGGCATCAATTTTACTAAGAATGGTTGCTGGTCCAGCGAGATTACCTATGTCCGGGCCAAGATGGCTAAATGTGCACATGGGGTGTTCAAGTTTGCTAGTAAAATTGCGGCTAAACGGATTAAAGACATGTTAATAATTTATCAAATGAGATGTCTTTCGATTGCCCTTTATGGTGCTGGGGTTTGGGGTCACTCCTCGGCTCGGAGTCTCCAAGTGGAGGAAAATCTCTTTTTTAAGAGACTTTTGTGTCTGCCCATATCTGCCTCTAACGATCTGGCGCACAAAGAGCTTGGGATTCAACACCTCTCAGACCAAATTACCTTAAGACCATTAATGTTATGGCGCGCCATCTGGTCGAAGGAAGAGACTTCCCTAAATAGAGCCATCATCCGAGACTGTTTTTTAACTGACGACCACTTGAAGATTCCCTGGATTAAATTTGTTGTCAATAGTTTTTTAGAGATCTATGGTTTTGATATCAGAAAGGACATGTATGTTGCTTCCAGTTTGTCTAAGGGTGAGATGAAGACCATCTCTATGAGCCATAAATCAGAGAGGCGGGAGAGGATTGGTGGCAATTCTTCTACATGTATGCTCTATGGAAGATATTGTGAGACTGTGGGCTATCAACCGTATTTGAGTTATGTCACTAGAGCTTCCCACCAGTTTGTTTTAACTAGATTAAGGTTGGGGATTGTGCACCATTTGGTGGCCTTCCACTGTACAAAAAAATATCCGATTGGCCCATGTCCATGCGATCATGCTTCCGCACAAAGCACAATGCACTTTTTACTGCTATGTAAATTCTATGGTAACTTTCGCTCAGCCTTCTTAAAACCTATTTTTATGAAGTATGGAATTCGAAATGTTCATGATTCTATGAAGTTGTTTTTTAATCCCCACCCTGATGTTTGTTGTTTTACTGCTACCTTCCTCCTACAAGCTGTTAAAGCAAGGACCAGCATGATATTTTAACTGTCTTTTTTTATCTTGTATCCTGTACTGTATATTTAACTTATGGTTTTTGTGACATCGTATTTGTTGTGTGTATGTATGTGCTTTTATGGACTTTGTGTTTAAGCTCCGAATAAAGCCTTATGAAATTAAATGAAATGACTGCAGGCATACAGCAGTGCTCACATGCAAGTACAGGATATCTGCTGTGCTTCTAAACCCCCAAGCCCTATTATATGCTAGGGACTTATAGGGTCTGTCAGTGTCAATTGTAATTAGACCAGCATACCATACTAAACTTCCCTGCAAGGCAGGGCTGCCTTTAGTAGTGACAGTGGGCCCACAGGAGTGCACACATGCAAGTGCAGGAAATCTGCTGGGCCTCTAAACCTTCATGCTTTATTATCTACTAGGGACTTACAAGGGGCAGTCATTGCTAATGCAATCATACCCAAGTACGATATGCTTTTAGCACAGAGCAAAGGCTCTGGGTCTGGTAAGTTGAGCCCAGGGCGCAGTCCGAGTCAGAAAACTAGCATCTAGTCTTAAGAACGGGGACAAAAAGTCGAGGGACACTGGAAACCGGTCCTGATGTAGGCAACATTACTAATTATGAGACGTGATATGATGTTGAAGGCTGTAGAAAGATCCACTTGGATGATGGCCGAGGTGTTACCTCTATCCATGATCATTGGGATGTCATATCAATAACAGTTTAAAAAACATTTTCATCTGTAAACAGAAAAGAAGCAGCAGCATCATATTTAAATCATCTGTAGACAAGTGTCGCTAAATAGGATGACTCTCCGGGAGAATCCCTTAAAACAGACAGGATGGGGATAGCAGCGTCAAACAAAGACCACACATGAAAATAAGTTGATATCTAGAACTAAAAACCCCAGCCAGAAACCAGAACACACACAAACAAATATGTGGGTGTGGGTAAAAGCTGCAAATATAAAAGGCGGGTCTAACCTGTCTCAAGTCAGTATTAAATAGGAGTGCATTCCCAGTTACTCCCATATCTAACAGAGTCCATTAGGCCATAATGAAGGTCTTATAGAACGGCGATGAGGACAGATTCAACCCCCATTGACCCCAGCTCTGCCTTTAGCTTATCTCTGTTCACCTTATCAAAAGCAGAGCGGAGGTCCATGAAGACTAGATGCACCGAGCCCCCTTTGGCCTTGGTATACTTGGTAAGCAGCAGGTATAGGTTAAGGTTCTGTTCTACTGTACCTCTCCTGTGTCTTCACCCGTCCTGGAAACCCGACAAAATGCTGTGCTCATCAGGCCTGCAAGATAGTCTCTCCAATATGATCAGGCTGATAATTTTCACCTCAACATCCACTGGTGAGATGGGTCTGTAACAAATGGGGTCTTTTCTGTCTCTGTTCTTGAAACCTGAGACTATCACTGAGTGACGCCAAGCCTCTGGGATAGAGCTGGAAATGGCAGCATTAATTTGCAGTTTAAGGATGGGGGCCCATAGATCCACTAAAGATTTGAACAGGCCCCCCGGTACACCATTGTATCCAGGCACCTTACCTCTAGGGAGGGATAAAATTGCGTCACTAACTTCTTCTCAGAGTATCCTCCGCTAGGCTCCCTCAAAAGCACTCCGGTGGGAGAGGGTCCAAGTCCTTCCCATCATATAGCATTGAAAAATGAGCCACCCACACCTGGTGCAGGACTGTGGCAACCAAATCTGGGACCCGAGTCTTATTAAAGAAGGGATGATTACCGACCCTCTAAAACCTGGAACTATCTCTGCGCCTAAGAGGGCTGCCTGATAGGAGCTCACCCCCGAGACGCCCGGGTTTGGGACTACTAAATCTGTAGAAATCCCGATGTTTACCCAGCCATCCACCGCTATCTTGACGATTTCCTGCAACCAATCTTACTTGTTATCACTAACAACTAGATTGCACCGTAGCTTACCCTTCTGGCATTGAGAAACGGCAACTTGATGACTCGCGGACCTCACCACGCCTCACTTGCAACTATAGATACTGATCTCGGCGGGTCCCGGACGCTCTGGGACCCAGTCTGGACGATCTCGCCGGCTACCACCGCTCGGTGCAACTTCTGGCTTCCCCAGTGCCCAGACGCCTTTCCGACTCGCCACGCTTGCCCCGAACCCCCAGTTCGGATCTTGGAGAGGCCAGTCTTTCACGGACCCATCCTGTTTTGCCACGCCAGATACTGCTGCATCTACCGGCCGCTCCAGCCGCCGTTCCAGCTTGTCGTCCAGGCCACTCCTGCCTCGCTTGGTCCGGACCCTCCAGTGCTGATCTTGAGGGGCCCGATTTCCACGGATCCATGTTGGTTTGCCACACCAGACAACGCCATAACTTTCCGGCCACTCCAGCCTACAGACGTCGTTTCAGCTACTCTCCTCTTGATCCGCACTCTCAGATGATGCAAGTTCCCTCGTACCTATGACGTGGTTACTTGTGGTCCAGACAGCTCTTGACTGGAGTGGCCTCTCCAGCATCGACCTGCTGTCTCGCTGTTCCTTAGCTCCCGACTCGCTGTTCCTTGGCGCCCGCCCGTGCCTCACGCCTCGCTGGAGCTCATAGAGCCGTGGAGTTGTTTCCCTTGGATTTGGGCATGTGGGAACCTCACGGGATGATAGATATCCCGCCGTTGCCTGCTGGCGCGTGAGTCTCTCTCTCGCGGTCGGCCCCCCACCAGTGGATCCGTTGGCCTCCTGCTCCGTCACACAAACGGAGCCTTTCTTCCACCTCGAACGCCACCTCGTCCCGCCCCGATGCACGCTGACTCCCCGCCGGGCTAACCTGCACACCTCCTGGACCCAGCTCGTCGACTGGAGCCCTTACACCCTTCAGATGTCTGTTTTTAATCCAACGCAGGAGCCTATTTACGCTCCGACATTGCAGGGGCTTGACAAAACCCTATTCACAGGAGGCGGTTTACATCCAAACTACAGAACTTAGGAGGTGGGTTCTCAAGCCTCTCCCCGGCCTCGACGCAAACTGTCCATTTAAACCCATCTTGACCTTTCGCTCATCCAGGCTCCCACCTCAGCCCTTCCCCCCATGATGGAGTTTCTATATTAACTGTAAGAGCCCTGACGCCCTCCCCGGCTCCTGACCGCCGCACTCCCTCTCATGCTGGAGCCTCTTTATTTTTTATCAGAAAGAGACTGGACACCCTGGAGTCTCGGTTGTTTTACGTATTTGCTGATGTCTCACTGCTTTGCACGCTGCTGGCCTAGGGTCATGTTCCCCCAACCTTCCGCTCTCCCTTAGGCCCCCATTTATTTCAATTAGTGACTAGTGCTGTTCCCAGATAGCTAGATTGATAGATCAGAGCGACTGTCTGTTGATACCTCATCGCTTCTAACACTAATTGATTTATGACTGCATCACCCATGCTTATTTATCTATATTACCTTTCTGAGCTGATTACTGAATCCACCATGCTTGTATTATGGTTTCTGCCTTCCCCTGTTACTCCATTTGTTTGGCAAATTCTCCAAGATGCCCTGCTCCCCAAAATGGTGGTCCACCAACTATCCTAAAATGGCGACTATCCTCTCCCCCCACCCCATGACGGATAACGTTGCGAACTACAGGAAGACGATTATGATCACCTCCCCTCACCCCCTGCCTCCCCCCTCTAACTTTAACAACATTGCTCTTCCCGGCGCCCTCTCCTAGCCGCTGCCTAGACGAAATCCTGATCCGCTTGGATGTCGTGTTTTCCTCTCTGACCCCAATTTGCCTATCTACCCTGCTCCTTCCTTCATCTCTTCATAAGAATCTCATCCTACTACTTAACCATCCTGTTTTTATTCTCCATTCCTCCTATTTCTCCTACACTCACTCTGATCCCTCCCTCTTTCTCTACCCTCCACTCTACAGCCACTCACTGCATTATCCCGAACACCCTTTGTGTGGGCCACTAATTTTTTCAGTCCCATGACTTCACTGCCCATGACACACTCTGCCCTCTATTGCAGTTCCTAATATACACTAGCCTACCATCCCTCACCTCTACTGTTTACGTAATATTTTTGAAAATTGTGCTTCCACTGATGCCCTACTAGGTTATTCTCTATTGTTTTCCTCACCTGTGACTCCTCTGTTCCCTTCACTGGTTGCGTTCTTCCCCGCTGCCCCCTAACCCCTCCTTTGACCTGTCCCTCCAGTTGCCCTCTGCCTTCCCCTTACACCTTCCTCGCCCCCTCCCTAAAATCACTCACCTACGTTCCCCCTCCTGCAGTTTCCTTGCCCTCGTCCTCACACTCCAAGACTATCCCTTTCCTTGGCCTTTAATACTACCCTCTCCCCCCTCCTCTAACCCTCCGCCCTCCTCCACCAATCTCCTCATCCCACCTCCCCCTTACTGCTTGCTCTGCCTGCGTCTAGCTCTCCCCATCTCATATCTTACCCAATATGCCTCCCCTCACCCCCGCACCCTTACCCCTGGACCCCTCCCTTTCCAAACATGGCCCTTATTCCTGGACTATACAGTACCCCCCGAATGTATCTAAAAACGCTAAGAAAAACTTCAAACACAGATTACTTATCCGTAACCCTGAAACTCTTATTGTAGATAACTACCTCAGCCTCACTTCCCCCATTAAAACTAATTACATCTTCTATTCCAGACGCCACTCCAAATGGAAAAGCATCTTCCTTCAACATCTCCCAGTCATTAACCCAACCAAATCCCTTATGGATTCAAACTATCCACTGCTCCCACCACAGTCTTCCCAGGTAAAGTGGACATCTCCATCTTCAATTCCGGTAACATCCTCATTCAAGCTACAGAATCCCACCTCTCCATCTTCGAACATCACTTCTGCTCCTTGTCTCGCCTTTTTGGCAATTCTATTCCTAACCCTCCGTCCACTCATCAGTTCAACCCCCCTCACGTCTCCCCACTACCACCACCATACTCCAAGCCCCCCCTCCCTCTCCGCTGCTGGTCCCAATGTCAATCCTATCTCCCATTCTCCCTCCCCCAATCATCCCCTCCCCCTAGAGTCCCCCCACCCTCTTTTTCCCCCCCTACCTCCACCGCACCCAATCACCTGCGCCCCCGCCCTATCCGCTGCCGTTACCAATGCATAAACCAGCTCCCAATCACCTTCTCCCAATCATCCCCTCCCCCTAACGCCCACCTCCTCCTGACATCCCCCCACACTCCTCCACTCCCAATCACTCATGCTTTCCAATAACCCATCCTCCAATTTTATTCCTAACCCCCCTCCCCCCTCCATTCTACTGCAACTCACTTCCTTGCCCTCCCCCCTTGGCTCCCTGTCCATGCCCCCCCAAGACATTCCATCTCCCTCCCTTAACCCCTCAGCCCACCCACCCAATGCCTCCATGAACCCCTCATCCCTCCCACCCAATTTCACTCGACCATCAACTTCCGACGCAACCCTTATCCATACCCTTCAAACCCTTGTACATTTGTCATCCTCTCACCCTGAGGTTGTTTATCTCCTGCACCCCCCCCACCCTCCCTTGTGCCCCACAGCCTTATCTCTCCTCATCCCTCCCCCACTGGTCTCACACACCCAACAGACCAGCTCCCTCCAGTGACAACACAGAACATCCCCCCCACTCCCCTCCCTCCTTTAACCCAGAATCTACTCAATATTGAACTTAGAGGAGATTTTAATTCCCTCACCTCTAGCTCCCCACTCTTCCGTGCAATGTCCCTCCGCCCCCCCCACCACCCCGCCCACCACCCCGCCCACCCCCCCAACTGTAAACTCCTCTCTAACTATAATCTTCCTCGGTATACTACCCCACTTCACTGCCATCTACACAGGCCTTGCAGCACTTTGAACCGTTTCTCTCCTTCCGACCTTTCTTAACTATGCAACTCGTACCGGCCCAATTAAGCAATCAGTAACCCCCCACACCACCTCTCTAACATCCCTGTTATCCTTGGGACCAACGGAATCCCCCCTTCTCCTGCCTCCCCTAGACCCCCTCCTCAATTTACTACTATCCACTTCTGCCCTCCCCTAAACACATCCCCATCCCTGTTATCCTTGGGACCAACAGAATCCCCTCCTCTCCCTCCTCCTCAACTTACCACTAGCCACTCCTGCCCTCCCCCTAAAAACATTCCCAAACCCCTCTCCTGCATGTTGGTTAACTGTTGATCTGCTGTCCGACACGCCAATCGAAATCTCTGAATCCATCCTAAGCGAATCAATTGACATCGCGTTCCTCACAGAAACCTGGCTCAATGACTACTCTACGAGCATGCTCGACACACTCTTCCCCCCTGGATACTCTATCCTCAGGAAAGACAGACCCGATAGAATAGGAGGTGGCTTAGCCATAATCTTTAAAAATGAACTTCAGCTCTCCATAGTTAGCAACTCGGACCACTCCTTTGAATACCTTGAAGCTGAACTAATAATTAAAGGTTCCCTCCCTATCCTTTTGCACAACATCTACCACCCTCCTGGCGATCCTCATCCCTTCATTGATGAACTTTCTGACCTTCTCATCCAATCCTCTATATCTAACTCTAGAAACTTCTTTCTTGGAGACCTCAACCTCCACCTAAATGACTCCAAATACCCCACAACCACCCTCCTCTTCAATCTTCTCGATCAATGACCTCCAGCAACTTTGTCAGGTCCCTACACACACCAAAGTAGCCATCCTACATGCCATTATCTCCAATAAGGACCTGGCCTGCCTGACTAACATCATCCCTATTGACTGGTCTGACCACCACCTCATACTGTTCACCGTTTCTACCACGTCTCCTCCCCCCCTCCCCCCCCCCGACCCAGTCCATCAAACCAAAGAAATTGACCAGAAACCTTAAACAGATCCCCCCCCCTGGTGTTCTTGAGTCCAAACTCCAAGCCCAACTGTGCCTCACCCCTCCCTCTCAAAAAGCTAATGATCTTACTGAGCATTATAATAAAGCCGTCACCGATGTCCTTGACCAATTGCCCCAACCAAACTTAAAAATCCAAGGAACATCCCTTCCATATCTTGGTTTAACCTTGAGCTCAATAAGGAAAGACGTTCTCTTACACGAGGGGTCTCCAACCTTTCGTGTAGTGAGAGCTACTTCTGAGCAGTGAAAATCATTGTGAGCTACTGAAGGTTAGGAAACTCGAGCAAATTTTTCAAGAGACCCTCCCACGCCCAGTTTCATTGACTTTAAGCCTAATTTCTTCCGAGCCCAAACTGTGATTTGAACAAAAGGGGCCACTCTCCCTCTTCTGAAGCTACAGACAGCTGCAGGTTGTGCTGCAAGCTACCTGAAGCAAAAGCTTGTCTTGCTTAGAAGCATTCCTGGAAAGTGTAACGAAATACTGCAGGATACAAGCCTATGACCTGCTTTTATGACTAAATTGTTCTCACACTGCAAAAGTTAAACCTCAACATATATTCCTTACTAAATGTGAATTATTGAAGTCTGGCTTCAATGTGCAGTCACTAGTTTTCCGCTTCACCATGTACACTTTTTTTTTATTACAGTTTTAAAATGTCCCATCCTGGTTCATGTTTAAATAATTTTTAACTAGTTTGATTCATTAAGGGTTTTATTAACTGTTTTCTTTGTGAGGGTGAAAATGGATTTATCTTTATGTAGAATACATATTTTTCAACATAATACATGGCCCAATCAAGTGGAAGCTTAACTAAATTTGTGAAAAAATACAATTTCAACACTCACAGATGCTTTTGGCCCAGGGCCATTTGGAAGGTTTCCAGTTCATGTGGCTATTCAGTTTAGGCAGGTGGGTACCCTCCCATAGCTTCCTTTGTAAACAGGATAGCTTCTGAGATAGATACTATTTATTTGGAGTTGAACATACTCTGAAACACTGCTTTATTATCAGTGATTAAATGTAATCATTAATCAGGCAGAGTTTCACACTTCTTCAAAAAAAAAAAAAAAGCATTTAATGTGCAAGTAAAATCGGCCTTGCAAATGCAGCTAGGCAGGGCAGAGGCTCACAATGCATCTGTAAAACAACGTTTGTAAGTATGTGAAACACCTGTTGTTTTTTAACTGCTTTTATTGAATGAAGAGTATACCTTGCTATTTTCAGTGTTATTTTGGTGCTGAAGCACTCTTAACAGATGAGCTCTGTTTCCAAGAGGCAGGCAAACTCAACCTCCAAACTGATGATTTAACTTCACTAGAATACTCCAGATTTGTCCATGATCCGGAACTCTGCTACCCAAAGAAACTGCTGTAGTGTTTGTGTTAATTGCCACATGCACTGGGATCAGTGATGTATTAGGAATGGGCAAAGTGGGCTCTGGCCGAGAGCGCCACCCATTCAGGCACCCCGCTAGAACCAGCTCTGTTCTGCAGAGAGCCTTGCCCGGATGATCTTTAATCATTTTGAAACCGATTGATTTAAATACCATTTTCCTTAAATTTATTTTGAATGTGGCTGATGTGCGAGTCTATTACAGAGTATTTGCATAGAAATGTTGTGTTATATTTCATGCAACATCAATAAAAATGTTTCTTTGAATAGATCGAAAAAGGACATCACATATTAGAAATGGGATGGTGACACAGAGATTATTTGCAGTAATGTTAGTGAGCTACTGCTGTGCTAAATATTGAAAACGCACATAACTATCCCTGAATATTAAGCACATTTGTAATTTGAACAAGCGTGCATATGCTGTCAATGACTTCTCCAAAGAGGGTAAGAAAGAGTTAAAACAGGATCAGAAATTCAAAGCTGCTCTGAAGAGTGAAGTAATTTACATTCTTATTAGGAGTGCAGATGGGGAGAGTTTTGTTTGTTGTGCCTTCCGTAAAGGAAACTGAAACTTGGCAACACCCTGCTTCTGCTGATGTACAACCTAGAGCTGGAAAGCGGGGAGACAAATTTTCGATTTTGTCTGTTAGTCATCATTTGGATGTTTCCAAACTGTCAGGCAATGTTGCTACATTAAAGGCATCCTTTGGGCCTCTTTCACTCGTAAACCAGCTGAAATGTAGTTAGCATAATATATTTAGCATTCATAGTTCGGGAATAGATGGGACACGGCGGGCTCAGACTTGGCTACAAACAAGACCCAGTCCATCAAGTGCCCGTAGCATACCAACGGCCGCAGCACGTTTACAGTACAAGGCTTCAACCAATTTATAATAAAGCATGAAGCCTAACTTCATTATAGGTAATCCGAAGGTTGATGCCAGTACTTTTGGGTGTGTTCTGTAAAATTAAAATACCAGGTAGTCTGAGCCTGTGTCTCCTACAATGAGACCTAGAACCACAAATGAACTGTGTGGCCACATTCCCACTCAAATCAATGGTCAGCAATGGCCCAGATGCACCTACGATCCTAAAATTGGTGAAGACAAGCAGGGTATGTCACAGTAGTGTCCCATGTGCAAAAGGGTGAGGGACTGCTTAAAAGTAGCACTGTCAAGAAACGACAACCCAGGCACTATAAAGCACTATATTGCTAGCGCAGCTAGCACCTCTTATGAACTTACGAAAAGGCCAAGCGACATGGGCGGGGGGAGGGAAGAAATCCAAAGCTTGCGAGTTATTTGTTGCCGGGAGCAATAGTACTATAACCAGTGGTAACATTGAACCCTAAATCTTTAAATACTCACTGCGTTTTGAATCTTAGCTGCCACACCTTAACAGGGATATAATAAATATTCTGCCACACAATGGCCTTTCTTTTACTACAGACCACTCAAACTTTTTTCAACACAAAGGTTTTTATGTAAAAATCAAATACAATTTTCCGTTGGTAATAGCATATTTCTAGTTTAGTTAAGACACTGCAAGTTTGCATCCACTGTTAAATTTCATTCCACCTCCTAATATCTGAAGAATTACCATTTCAAAAACTTTTTCAGAAGTACCTTAAAAATCTTGAAGCTAACCAACTGTACATTCCACATAACATAAACAAGGAATAAAATCAACTCTCAATAATATTTAAATTAACACAGACCGTCTGGAGAACAGAGCATAAAGAGGTTTACTGGCCAGGCCAGTGCTTACCGATAGATCTGCTGTTCAAATATAATGTGCCAGGTAGAAAAAAATCGGGTGCCGTGGTTTGTAGCAGTTCAATACTGCTTGCACCACCTGCATGCTAGCAGGCTTTCTAAGGACCAGCTGCTCCACTCCGGCCCACCTGCTGCTTTGCTCAGGCTCACCCGCTGCTCTGCTCAGGCTCACACCCTGCTTCGCTCCGGCACACGTCCTGCAGGATCAAGAGCGCGGTGCCCGGCAGTGAAAGGCAGGTGGCATGGAGGTTGAGTTCAGGGACAGCATCATCATCTTTGGCCTGCCCCGCCCCAGCTAAGCTCAGTTAGGCCAATCTGAGCAGTTTGGTTTGGTGTGGGCAGGCAACGGCTGTGAAAAAAGACCTAATAATAAAGGACCATAATAGGCTACAAAATTTAGATGCAAGGCGTGAGCTACTTATGGTGGTTACGCGAGCTACCGGTAGCTCGCTATTGATCGATTGGAGACCGCTGTCTTAGACTTATGGAAAGAACCTGGAGACATCATCCCTCTCCTGCTAACCTACCACTCCTTAGAGAAGCCAGATCAGCATACAAGAAACACATTTTTTACGAAAAGGCATCCTTCTTCCATACCCAACTCGATATGGCCAAAAATAGACCTAGAGAACTATTCAACATCATTCATAACCAAACCTCCACCGCACCGCCCATCCTGTTGTCCTCAACTGTTAGATGTGATGAAATCGCCCACTTCTTCGCAGAAAAAAATTCCAAAATTAACCAATCCTTTCCTTCTACTCCTACCCCAACCAGCCCTCTTCCTTCACCTGACACTTCTAAACCCTTCACTGCTCTCTCCATACCCCGATCCCCCCACTCACCTGCCCGCTTCTCCACCTCTCCTTACCCCACCGACACACACACCCACTGTTACACCCCCCCAGAACCTCTCCCCAATCCCACCCACTGCTTCTCCTCTCACTCCTAATCACTCTAAACCACTACTAAAAAATAATGCATCCTGGCATTC
This sequence comes from Triturus cristatus, assembly GCF_964204655.1. Classification (NCBI taxonomy): domain Eukaryota; kingdom Metazoa; phylum Chordata; class Amphibia; order Caudata; family Salamandridae; genus Triturus; species Triturus cristatus. Next base: position 284,954,573 of record NC_140594.1, on the reverse strand, counting down.
TTTCCTCCCGGTCACTGAATGTGAAGTTCTCAACATCATCTCTAAACTTGAGCCTTCCTCCCACACCAAAGACCCCCTACCCTCAAACCTTATCCAGGACCTAAAACACATCATTGCACCATCCTGTACCACAATCATCAACACCTCCCTGGCCATGGGATGTGTCCCTATCTCTCTTCACTTGATCAAATCTCGCCCATTATTAAAAACTCCAATGCGACCCCAATGACCTAAATAATCTCCGCCCCATCGCCAACCTCCCCCTTCTTTCTAAAGCCCTCGAAAAATGTGTCCTGCTCCAACTTGACAAACACATTGAACATTTTAACCTACTTGACCCCCTTCAATCAGGCTTCAGAAAAGGCTGTAGTACCGAAACTGCCATGCTAAATATTGTTGATGAAAATCATCACTCTCTTAACAATGGCGAGATGTGTCTACTCATCCTCCTTGATCTCTCTGATACAGTCAACCACTCTGCACTACTTAATGTTCTCAGAGATCGTTTTGGCCTTAATGGAACCACACACAAATGGCTTGTCTCCTACTTACAACATCGAACACAGCAAATCAAAATTCACAACTGTCTTTCTAGGCCCATTTCGGTATCCCTAGGAATCCCCCAGGGATCTATTCTCTCGCCATCTCTCTTTAACCTCTTTATGGAACCCCTCACTCTCATCCTCAAACAAGCAGGAATCAACTATCACCTCTACGCTGATGATACTCAACTGTACTACAAGATCAAAACCCACGCCGATATCCTACACCTCAACAACACCCTCGCCAAGATTCAATCCTGGTTCCAAATAAATCATCTCAAACTGTAGCCTAAAAAAACTGAAATCATTCTCTTCTCCCCTAAATCCAACCCTCTCCCCATCCAAACTTGGATCTCCGACCTCAATGCCCTTAACTGCTCTCTCTCCTTGTCCAACTCAGTCAAATCTCTTAGTATCTCCATTGATAATAGCTTTACTCTAAATTCTTACATCAAAACTTCAGCAAAAGGAGCCCTCTTCACTCTCCGCCATCTCAAAAAAATCAAGCCCTTTATTCCATCTGAAGAATTTAAACTAGTAGTCCTCTCGAGAATTGATTATGGCAACGCCATCCTCACCGGAATCCCTAAGATCCACCTAGCTCCTCTCAAATCTGTTCTCAACCTCGCAGCTAGTCTCCTCACCGACTGCAAACGTTTCGACCACATCTCCCCAGTCCTCAAAACTCTTAAATGGCTCCCTGTCAAAGGCAGGTCTGCCTACAAAAATGCTTGCATTACTCACAAAGCCCTCCACCAAAACACGCTGCCTTACCTAGCCAACAAACGTTGCATAGCGGGCAGCTTCAGAGCTCTGAGAAGTACGAACTCGCTCCTCCTTCTTCCACCCCTGTTAAAAAAGAAATCCACCCAATCCCGCTCCTTCTCTGGCAATGCCCTTAGCACCTGGAATGCCCTCCCCCAGAGACCTGCGATGCAACCCTTCTTATCTCAGCTTTAAAAAGGACCTCAAAGTGCACCTCCTTAACAAATATTGGGGGTCTTAACCCTAACCCTTCGTCTTATCATTCCTTTTAGATTTGTAAATTACTCCTGATCTTATACCTGTATTTGTATAGTTACAAACCATCTCTCTTTTGTAACCTGTTATTATTCACTGCTGTTGATTGTTGCTGATTTGTTTTTCCTGTGACTGTAACTATTTTATACTCATGTAAAGCACTCTGATACTTCTGGTACAGCCAGCGCTATATAAAACCTCTAAAATAAATCTCTCAGTGAACCAGCTGTGACACGTTCCTCCCACAGTTCATTCTTTAGCTCTGCCTACCTTTCTCTAATTGCCACTCTGTAAAAGTCTCTGTGCATCTTTGCTTCGTTATTAACCCTGGTTACGTTTTTTAGGGCTACAAGAAGAACCTTACACGCCCTCCTACTGTTTTTGTGGAACCATCTTTGAGGACCTAAAGTCACCACGTTCCCCTGCTTAGTAAGGGCAGAGTTAATATATAGACACATCCAGTCATAGGCCCTTAAAATACTCTCCTGGTGGCCTCTTCGTCCAGGCAGGTCTGCAAATCTAATTGACATGAGATGCAGTCGCAGCTGGCATGGCTCGTTGGTAGGGGGAGCGGGCGCCGGAGGTTCATGGGGGAGGTTACATGCGGGGAGGGGGTAGCAGGGGAGGTTGCGCGTGGGGAAGTTGTGCGGGAGTGAGGGTAATTAAAAAAAAAAATTACCTTGAGGCCGGGTCCTATGTTTTTCCGGCTCCTTCTTCCGACAGGAACAGGAAGCAGGTAGCCAGGTTCCCTCCCCTAAGCCAATCAATGCTGCAAGCAGCGCTGTGATTGATTGGGGCAGCGCATGTTCTCTATACAGGCTGCAGCCTGCATAGAGAAGGGCAAATTGCGCATGACTGATTTAGGCGGCCTGAGAGGGCTGACCTAACAGTCTTTGCGCACGCAGGAGTGGGCACACCACTCCTCCCCTGCTCGGTGAGCAGAGCAGCCCTGCCCACCTGCAGTGCAAACATAAAATGGTAATAGCTAAAAGTTGTTAACATTTTGTGTTTGTGCTTCTCGCACTGCGAGAAAGCAGTGGGGCGACGCCCCTCCGCCATGGTGGAGTATCCGCCCCTGATGAGGTGGTCAGATGCGCTTTGAAGAACTCAGGGATAACCTTGTCCCACCTAAGTCTCAGGCCCTGAGCTCTAAAATTGGCTGGTGCTTTAAAAGAAGAGTTTGTATCCCTTGTCTTTTTAGTGGGTTATGGTCACTCAGTGTTCAAATCCACTGAAAAAACTGATGAGAGAGGCATTTAAACCTGCTGATTATTCAATGTAGGAACGTGTACCAGGGCCTTTCAAAGTTGGGGCCCAACATCAGAATTCAGTACCTTTAAACTCACGTGGTTCACTGGGTTATGGGCCTGAGCCAAATCGTTCATCAGTTCCTGCTGGGACATATGTTCACTATATCGTTAGCCTAATCAGATGGGAGATATAGACAACAATCCCTGCATGGATGGATATTGAGATCTCCCAGAATCACCAAAGCTGTATACAGCAGAAGGCCCCAGGGATCCTCCCTCAGCCCGACACTGTTCAACATTTACATGGCGCCGCTCGCACACGTCGTCCGACAGCACGACCTCAACATAATCTCCTACACCGACGACACTCAACTGATCCTCTCCCTCACCAAGGACCCCATCACCACCAAAGCCAACCTCCACGAAGGAATGAAGGCCGTCGCCGACTGGATGAAGATCAGCCATCTGAAGCTGAACTCTGACAAGACGGAGGTCCTCATACTCAGCTCCAACCCTTCAGCCTGGGACGACTCCTGGTGGCCTACGGCACTGGGGGCAGCCCCGACACCCACCGACCACGCACGCAACCTGGGAATCATCCTCGACTCAACGCTCTCTATGACCAAGCAAGTCAACACCGTCTCCTCCTCCTGCTTCAACACCCTCCTCATGCTCCGCAAGATCTACAGATGGATCCCGACAGAAACAAGAAAGACAGTCACCCAGGCCCTCGTCAGCAGCAGACTCGACTACGGAAACGCCCTCTATGCGGGAGCCCCGACCAAGCTCATCAAACGACTACAACGCATCCAAAACGCCTCTGCACGGCTGATCCTCAACGTACCACGACACGGCCACATCACTCCCCACTTGAGAAACCTGCACTGGCTCCCCGTCAACAAGAGTATATCCTTAAAGCTCCTCATCCACACACACAACACTCCACAAGACCGGCCCAGCCTACCTCAACAGACGGCTCTCCTTCTACATCCCCAACCGCCAGCTCCGCTCCGCCGACCTCTTACTCGCCACCGTCCCGCGCATCCGAAGAACAACCACCAGCGGGAGATCCTTCTCCCACCTCGCCGCCAAGACATGGAACACCCTCCCACTGAGCCTACGACAGACCCAAGACCAGCTGACCTTCAGGAGGATACTCAAGACCTGGCTGTTCGATCAGTAGCGGCCCCCTCTCCCTCCCCCCCCCCCCCCCCCCCCCCACCCCCCGTGCCTTGAGACCCTCGCGGGTATGTAGTGCTCTTTACAAATGATTGATTGATTGATTGATTGATTGAGGGCAAGTGGTGTAAAAGTATTTTAAAAATGCTCTCAAATTCAAATTTCAAATTCTTATATATTTGATTTAGTTCTCTACTGAGAACAACAAATAAAATGATGATTAAAAACGATAGGATTACATTTATGGATATACAATTTTTTAACTCTCATCCTAATACAAATTCATTTAAAAAATTTAAAATTTTACAGATTGTAACAAACAAATTCATTGGGAGGTGACTTAAGAAGAGAAATCAAGCTCTGTAAAATGCTCTCAGAGCTGACAGCATATCATGGGTCTGTTTACCATGAAGGGCATTATATACATTGACAACTAAAATCCTTAATTTATTATCAAAAGGTATGAGGGCTCCAAGAAAGTGGGACCAATATGTGGTGACCCCTTCCATGTGCAATCCAACTTCAATTTGATAATCATGGCAATGCCCACCCTGGCCCGCCTGCTAGGGGATGGAGCAGCATTCTTGGGGAAGGTGGTATATTCCTCTATATGTAGGCTCCCTTAGGTGCCCCATGTCTATTGAAAACAAATAATATTGTATGCATCAGTAACTCAGGCCAGGCAGGGTTGCCAAATTTCCCTTGTACTCCTGCAGTGTTCCAGTTTTGTACCTGAAGCTCTCTATGAGGAGCAGTCACACTGGTAGAATCTGCTCTGCTGGTTACCCCCCCCCCCCCCCCCCCCCTCTTCCCCTCAGTCACGTCCTGGGGAAATTAACACTCTAGACTATTCAGTTGTCTTGGTTTCCCACCTCAGTCAATCGAGCTCATTTAGCACGTTCAAGAATTCAAAACGTTATGTACCGACGTATGTTTACACTGATGCCAGTATACCTTGTAAGGTAGCCAATCGGACCTGTATAACATGACCAGTTTCCTTATATGTTGAATAAACAGATTGATAAAAAAAAAAAGAATTCAAAACGATTGCTCAAAAATAGATTGGGACCCCGGTTTGGAACGTAGCCCCTCCCTCCCAAGGTAACTACCTTAGTTCTTTTCCCTACATCCAAGTTATTAACCCTAGTCGGTGCTGGTGGGGCTGGGTGTAGGGTTGGTAAGCAGACCAAGGGGTTAGGCAAATTATTTCCTGAGGTGCTCAAGTTACCCAGTCCTAAAAGAGCCTCAGATGTTGGAAGAACGTTTAATAACTGCTGCTGCTAATTGTGTGCTATCACTTTTAAACTGTTGCTTCTTTTGTGTGTTTAACAAAAAACAAATCATTTTAACCTTTCACTAAGCACTTTAAGGGGGGTTTGCCGCGCGCTGCCTCTCCGTTTCTGTTCTGACGCCACTGCTGCACTCTGATTGGTCTAGGGTAGACAAACCGAGGCTAGCTCGTAAGGAGCCTGTTTGAGCCCCCTGGGTATTTCATGCAGTCCATTTTGCAGATGCGCAAAGTGGCGGTGCAAAGGTGCACTTAAGGCAAGCCCGTCTGCGCCCATCCATGCCTGGATGTCGCCAGGAGACGGGCACTCTGCCTTTCATGATTCCCACAGGTTGGTTTATTCTTCGATGGAACTCTATGGACTTACATTCTCTCCTGCTCCTTGTAATGAGCATGGTTGGAACCCATATAGGTAATCTTCTTACTGTAGGACGTGTCATTTTATGGTTTAAATCTATTTTTTTAAATATTATTTCATACCTTCATAGCATTACATCGTACATGTCAGTATTTGCAAGGAAACCGAGAGCAACATCAAAGGCATGACTTATTTTTAAAACCACAAACAACATGTAGCCCTTCCCCCAACTCCCCCCACCCACCACGTACCATTCATTTATCATTTAGCTATGTCCCGATTGGGCCTATGTGATACCTTGTGAGCCATCATCCTGTCCGGTCTGTGGTGTGACCATGAGTCGCAATATCTGTAGGTATCAGGGGCATGTCAGCTCTCTAAACTCTTGGGAGAGTAATGCTAAGAAGGGGCCCAAGTAGTGCTAAACTTATCCCCTTGATCGGAGAGTGTTTAAGTGAGTCTCTCCATCCCCAGGATTCCCCACAGCCTGTGCAACCACCCCAGGTGAGTCGGTAAATTAGTCGTTCTCCACTTTGAGAGGATGGTCTGATAAGCAGCGCACAGCGCTATCCCTATTTGTCACCCTCTATGGGAAGATAGGGTAAACGTTGAGTTGCGGAGGCCTAGCAATGCATACACGGGAACCTAGGCCGCTGTGTAGAAAAATGGGTGTCTGTCGTTTAGGACAGACTCCTAGAATGGTGTTATTTTGGTGCTTTCCCAGAGAATGTGTGTAAGAGTGCCCTTCTCCCCGCATTGCTGCCAGCATTCACTACTGCGAGTCTGGTTACCCCGAAGGAGCCACACTGGGGTGAGATACCAGTAAGACATAATTTTCATGGCTGTCTCTTTGCCTGCTATGTTGGCTGTCGATCGAGCCCTGTGATAGATGTCTGCCCACTCCTCTTGTGACAGCTGTCGCCCCAGTTCTGTTTCCCAACAACGTTGGGCAGGGCTTTTGTCAGCTGGTTGCGTGGGATGCAAGAGGACCTATAACTCTGACAGGAGGCGTTTATCGGAGTGTTTACTTACGAACCACTTCTCATAAGGGGTTAATGTCCTTTCCACTCCTTGTCTCGTAAGGTGTAGTAACCAATGTCAAATCTGACTATCTAAAGCGTTCATCTTCTGGGATGGCGTAGTACTTTTTAAGGACATCGAAGAGTATAGGGCCCTCCAGGTCGAAGAAGTGCCCCGCTGCCTTACAGGCTGCCCCCTCCAAGTGCGAAAGGACAGACCTGACCCTGGAGTGAATTCCGAATTGTCAACAACTGGCGTCAGAGGAGATGGATAAGTGGTAAGTTGCCCTCTACCCGTGTAACCGTCCCACACCCTCAGAAGGGAGCAAGTGACTTGGGAGATATATAAAGACTGGGTGCCCGGTGCTTACGATGTAGAAACTGGACTTTTTCTAGTGAGATCCCGGCAAGGGCCGTATCCATGAAGAGCCAGTGTTTCTCGGACTCTGTCCTGGATCATTCATCAAGATATCGCAGCTGTGCTGCTTGGAAATACCTGAGAAGACAAGGCATCTCCAATCTGCCCTCCGTCACAGGGAGCTGGGAGCGCTCCCTATTCATCCTGGGTCTCCAACCCGCCCAAACGAAGCATTGAAAGGCTGCCTTCATAGTGGATATTTTACCCGTAGGGGGAGTGAGGGGTAGGGCCTGAAAAAGGAAGAGTATTCTCAAAGGGCAGTCATTTTTAGGGCCGTGATGCGGCCTAACATCGAAAGTGGGTAGTGTCTTCATCGCTCTAGGTCAGCGCACACCCTTCCAGCCATTTCACGATAATTTACCTCATTAGTACGTTCCAGGGTAGAGCAGAGTTGGATACCTAAATAGGGAATAGACCCTGCCGCCCAGCCTACTGCACATTTGCGTTGCAAGTTCTCTATTGCTTCCTGTGGGACAGAGCAATTCAGAGCTTGAGACTTATGGACATTCATTCGGAACCCAGAGGCCGTTCCAAAGTCCCACATCTCCCTCAAGAAGGGAGGTAGACTCTCTTGGGGGTCATCTAACATGACCATTATATCGTCGGCATACAGGCTGATCTGATGTTCCTCTCCCCCAAAAGGTATTCCCTTAATGCCAGGGTGATCCATCACCAGCTGTGCAAAGGGTTCAATGTATAAGGCAAAAAGGGAGGGGTGCGGGGGCAGCCCTTCCCTGTACCCCGTCTAGGCTTGCCCATTTATTATCACCGCAGCCGTGGGGGACCTGTATCCACTCAGAACCCATGCTTTAAAACGTTATCCAAATCCGAAGTGCTCTAATGTTGGGCTCATGAATGGCCAGTGCACTCGGTCAAATGCTTTCTCAGCATCGACCACGACCAGCATGCCAACCCCTTTCCTGCGGTTGGCCTTATCAATGATGTGCAGTAGGTGCTTTGTGTTATCTGCACATTGTCTCTGAGGCACAAACCCCGCTTGATCTGGGCTTAAGAGGATTTAGCCTAGCTGCCAGAATACCCGTGAATAATTTCACATTCGTGTTGATGGTTATGGGGCAGTAGTTGGCGCATTACCGATTATCTTTTCCGGCCTTAGGTATGAGCACAATTGCCACTTTCTGCATAGATGGTGGAAGGTGGGACATATTCCTGATATCATTGAAGAGGCGGGTGAGAATTGGGGCCAACTCAGGACAGAGGGATTTATAAAACCCAGACGAGAAGCTGTCTGGGCCAGGGGCCTTCAGGGGGTTCTGTCTGGAGATAGCCGTGATAACCTTCTCAATGTGAAATGGGTCTTCCAAAGACGCTTCCTGAGCCTCCATTTAACGAATGGTCCCTGCTTGGCTCAGATATTGAGAGGGGGCATCCGGGGTAATAGCCCGATTTGTGTATAAGGACGCATAGTATTCCCTAAATTGTGCTGCAATCTGGGCGTCTTCTTTTATCGCCTTTCCATCTTCTGATAGGAACTCATCCACCTTAGCTGACTGTCTCTGGGCTTGGAGTTTGGTCGCCAAAAGCCTCGCACATTTATTCTCATTGACGTAAAAGGAGTGCTTTAACCGGAGTAAGGAGTACTCGACCCTATCTAGATCTAAGCTTGCCAATTCTTTCTGTGCGGTCTCTAATTGACGCCATTTTCTGGGGAGCCCAGTACGTTGTACATATGCTCTAGTTCTCTAACCTTTCTTCGGAGTTCGTCCCTTTTAATTTCACTGTGACGATTTTCGGCAGCCGAGATTGCTATGATTTCCCCTCTAATGACTGCCTTTAAGGCGTCCCATAAGATAGCTATCGACATGACGGGGGTATAATTGACCTGGATATAATCTTGTATTGCCTTCTGAGTCTGCGCTACGACTGTCGGTTTTTGTAAAAGGGTTTCCCTAAGTCTCCATCCTAGAGGGATCTAGGTTCGATCTCAACCAATCATGCGAGTTGTTGTAAGTCGTGTGTTCCTAAGTAGTAGTTCAGGCGGGCATCGGTCTTTTAAGCATGCAAGAAGAATGTGTAGTCTCGTGTTTGGGGATGTGAGGTCTTCCACATATCGACCAGTCCCACCTCTCTCAGCCAATCTCTCCGCTCCTCAAACATTGCACCCGCCCCTCCTCCTCTGGCACTAGAACGGTCCAATGAGTTATTAAAGATAACATTGAAGTCTCCTCCAATTAAGACTAAACGGTCCTGGGATGTGAGTGTCTCCCCTATAGCCGTCCAAAGTAAATGCTCTTGCCCTTTGTTTGGTGCATTCAAAGAGCTCAACGTAATTTTGTGTCCCCAGCTGTATCTGGTACACCACAAGGCGACCTTTGTATTCAACAAGTTTGGGGTCAAGTGTACCCCAAAAGCTTTGCGGAAAGAGTATTGCCACCCCTGCTGCCTTGCGTCCCGTCGAGGAGAAGCACTGGTGAGGGATTGCTCTACATTTGAGGTGGTGAGAGTCCCTCGCAAGAAGGTGAGTCTCCTGCAGGAGGCCGATATCAGCCGCAAAATTCTCAAGGTAAGATAAGACGGCCCTTCTTTTAACTGGGTTGTTTAGTCCCTTCACATTAAGGGAAAGCACCTTCAGAGAATCACCCAGGGACACAATGCGGTCGTCCTAAGTTGTTGGGCATATCCCCACTACCTTGTTGGTCAGTGTTGTGAACGACTATGTGAACGACTTCCCAACAGTGAAGGGACTGGCATGGGTTGGCCACTGCTGTTTCTAAGGCTTTCACCCATCGCAATAATGTGAATTGGTACTGAACTAACATAAACAAGTCCCTGGGAGAGGTGGGTCTAGAGAAACGATTCCCACCACTCTTGGAGTAAGACAAAGGAATGGGGTCCAAAGTGGCCAAGGTCCTTCACATGAGGAGTCCCGCTCCTCCGAGACCTCCGTGGACTCTATATGTGCTTCATTGGTCGTTCTAATTTAAGATCAGATTCTTCATCCGTGGGGCTTGCGATGAGTCCCGAACCAGCCTCTCCAACACTGCCTTTCTTTCCAGGGCTATTGTAGCTGAGTCAGGCTTGGTGGGCCCTCTGCCCCCAGTCTCCTCCTCCATCTCGCATGCCCACCAGACCCAGATCCTGCACCCGACTTGTTCCCTTCAGAGCTTTCGGAAAGATCCATCTGGTGAAGTGTATTGGCTTCTTTAAGGGAGCCAATTTGGTGGGTTTTCTCTTCCCACCCAAATATCAATCGGAAGGGATGTCCCCAAGCATAGGAGGTGTTATGTTCTCTGAGGTAGGCAGTCTCCGGACCGAATTCCCTCCTCTTCTGCAAAGTGATCGCTGAAAGATCCTGATAAATCTGAAGTGGCTGTTCCCGGAACTGAACTGGATTAGTGTCTTTTGCCTTTCGGAGGATTCGCTCTTTCGGGGGGAAGCAGGCGGGTGCAAATGAGCAGCTCTGGGTGGGCCACCCGGTAGACTGTCTAGTTTAATGTCCGAGGCCTTTGCATTCCCTAGGATCTGCGAGAAGAGTTCAGACATATACTCCTCCATATTACCTGCCTCTGCAGCTCTTGGAGTATTCCGGATACGAATTTTGTTACGTCTCGATCTATTTTCAAGATCCTCTGTGTGTGATTGCATGTCTATCTGCTGGTCTGTGAGGCGTATGAGTTCTTGTCTGAGCAGCTCGATCTCCTTGTCCCTGGTGATCTTGTGGTTCTCCAAGGTGTCTACTCTAGCCCCCATCTCAGATAGCTCCCTCCTTACCCCTTGTAGGTCATGTGCCAGGTCGTTCTTGATCGATTTTAAATCTTCTCGCAGGGATGAGAACAATGTGTCCATAAACAACCTGATAACCTGTGCATTCCCTCCGTCCTCCTCAATCTGGAGCGACGGGCTTCAGGTGGCTCCAGAGACATCCATTGTGGTAGGGACGGACTGCTTAATGAGCATGTCTTTCACCGAACAATCTTCTTTAGCCCAAGGGCGACAGCAGAGGCAGAAAAAGAAATAGGAGTAGCTGAGGAGCCCTCGAAGGATGGCAGGTTAAGGCTGCAGTGAGTGTCAAGGGGGTCCACAAGCCGAGGCCGGAGGTCCTTAGGACCAATGTTTCAGGGGCCTGGACTGGTTTGTGTCGTGGCTCGCAGAGCCGGAGAGTAGCCAAGAAATATAGGAGACCAGAGTCCAACAGGGCCACAGGCACGAGGACATGGCTCCAGCACAGGGGCGGGGAATGGGGAACCAGATCCCGCTGCGCGACCTCACAGCCGAATGCCCCTTATGTTAGTTAGGCAGTCGAAATCCCGCTGGCCATGGGTCAAGGGACGGTGTCCCAAAGCGTGTCCTGCACTTCCCAACTTTACCGGAGTCCCCCGGGGGCCAGGCGTAGAAATTGTGATAGCAGGGCCAACCAGCCCAGGCAGCAGAAGGTGCCCCTGGACAGTCAGTGTGTCTTTCAGGGGCTCGGGTGCAGGCCCCTCAACTGCAGTCAGTGTCGCCTCAATAGGGCCCGGACCAGGGACCTGCATCGGGGCAGCAAATGTAGGTGGGGCCGCCGGCATAGACAAGGCTGCCACCTCCAGGCAGCAGCTCGGTGGGCCCAGGGCAGCCACAGGGCCGTGTGCAACCTGCTGGGCTGCCTCACCCGTAATTGTCTCTGGGGGCCGTGGCAGAAAGCCGAATGGAACCCTCGTCAGGGTCGGGAGACAGGCACACACCAGTGGCGACCTCCACCGTAGCAAGCGATGGTGACGCAGATAGCAGGGCCTCGGAGCGGTGGATTCAGGACAGCCACCGAGGTTGGTGTCTGCAGTAGCCCGGGCCCGTCTCCCCCGGATAATGGAGGGGGGGGGGGGCAGTCCCCGGGACCCTCCGGTTGTCTGCGATCTGTTCAGCAGCTTCTTGGCATGTCTCAAGATGACGGGCGCCACTCAGTGCCAGACCCAGCAGCAGCCAGCGAGCTATCCCACCGCGTCAAAAAGCAGTCTCTCTTTCTCCTGCACCGACCACAGGCAATCGTCGGCGAGGAGCTCACGAGCCCCGAAGCTGAAGAAAATGCTGGAAAGTGCTGGACATGAGAAGACACGTTTCACTCCATCAGCGGCCTGTCCACAGTCCGGACGTGTCATTTTAAAAGTCTCTGCGGAGTTCTCAACTAAACTGTCCCCCTTCCACAGGCGATAGAATATACATATCTTAGTATTAACTGCTGCTCTATGGTTAAACACCATGCAGAGGTCTTTGACCTCATTCACGACCACACAATATATTCTGTTCCTGGCGGAGACCTGGCTGATCCAGTACTACATGGTTGAACCAGCCCTCTCTCTTCCACCAGGTTACTACCTGAAGAACTTTAATAGAGCCAGCGGCAGAGACGATGGCGTTATGCTAAATTTATATAGATAACTACACGTGTAGCATGACCCTCGGCGCCATCCCAGACTGTGAAAATGCCTTTAGGGAGGCATTGATCAATCTGACTGCCTCACTTACATTTAAGTTAGCTAACTTCCATATTCTAGGCAATCATAACCTCCATTTGGAAGCTAATCAGGATGGCGATATCGCCAGTTTTCTAGACCACACTGCAAGTCAGCTGAGACAACTAGTTGCTGATCCTACGCATTCAGCTGGCCACCTCCTTGATATGTTTTTTTTCCAAATCTAAGTTTTATTAAGTTATTAACACCCCTCCCTATGTCATGGATGGATCACTTATTGACCGCTATGTCCATCTGCCTGGAATGCCAAAAATTGACCCTTGGTCATGATTCTGCTCTCAAGCGCCCTTGGCATAAACCTGATCTAAACAAATGTGAAGATTTTCTTCAGAAACGTCACCCTTAGCTAGCCGTTAATGTAGAGGATGCTAACAATACCCTAAATTCTTGGCTAATTTCTGTCCTAGATAATCTTATCACTGCTAGGTCAGTTCTTAGTAGGAAAGAGCATGCCGTCCTATGGTTTAATGAACCCTTGATTTAGGCTAGAAAGTATTTCTATGGTTCCTATGATCCTCCCCCAAAAATTCTGTATATAACTGCAATCAAGTCCTACCACAAGTTGATCTGGAAATCTAGGGCTGAGTACTTTAAGAATAAAATATAGTGCAGCAATAACCCGGAAATAGTTTTTTTTCCCTCCTAAATAACCTTACCAAACCTGTGCTTGCTTTAGACTCCACCAATGCATCTAATGACCACTGCGAGAAGCTGGTGAAGTACTTTACTGGCCAAATAGAAGCCATCTATTCTAAATTTGCCTCTAACATTACTGATTTCAGTCCTGAGAATCACTCCAGTACTACCCCGCCCTTGCTCTACCTTCTACCCCAGGTACATCTCAATGAGCTACGTACTTGATTCAACAAAGTCAAATTGGGCTCACCTGCCGATCCTCTTAAACCATACATGTTTTTCAGACTCCAAGATTGTCTCCTCCCACTTTGCTCGGAACTGATTAATCTCTCCTTGTCATCGGCATTCGTACCAGGTCCCTGGAAGCATGCCAAGATTATCCCCCTTTTGAAAAAACCTGCCATGGATGGTTCCAAACCTGAGAATTTCTGCTCTATCTCTCTTCTGCCTTTTCTTGCCAAGGTAACAGACATATGTCGATGTTATTTTAACAAAGATTTTAGAAGATAATCAGATTCTGGACATCTCAGAACGGTTTGAGGCCATTACACAGTACGGAATTGGCTCTCCTTGCGTTTACTGAGCAACTCCGCTGCATTTTAGACGAAGGCAGGTCTTCGGCCTTGATCTTGCTTGACTTAAGTGTCACTTTTGACAATGTGTCCCATAAATGTTTGCTCCGTCGCCTTCAAAAGATTGACATAGGCGGACCTGCTTTAGCCTTGTTCTTCATCTGTCTCTTTGGCCGCTCTTTTCAGGTTATTTCTCCTAATAGGTCGCTTTTTGCAGTGCACTCCTTTAGGTCTAGGGCTGGAATGCCCCGTTACTGGGGCAGCTACGCGCTGTACAAATGTTTTAATATAACATGACAAGAATTCTGGGGCAGTAAGATCCATTGAAAGACACTTTGCTAGCAGGAACGTCATGAACGTGGCGGTGGGTTATCAGGACGAGTTCTGCTCAAGATTCCATCAGACTGCATCTGAAGAAGACCCAAAGAATTCCCCAGATCCCCTATTTCCTTCACATTATCAATTCTTTGTGTTAGTCTCATATGCAGAGGAGATTTTCAGTTCCAATTTACTTAATATATCCTGTGTCAAGCAGTTCTCTGGGACCGAGTTAATTTTACCCCTTTTTGACCCTCTGTATTGGAGCCGGCATAAGAAGGCGAGCCCTTTTGTGTCTTAAGCCTCGGCCCCCCAGTAACCCCCTCCGATTCCCCTAGTCGATTGTTTTAAGGTAGAAGCCAGAGTCCGTTTTGATGGGGGAGCAACTATGATCTGTATTTCCTGTGGTCCCTGGTGGATCCCCATATGAGAGGGCTCCTTAAATGTACCAGTCGAAGTTGAAAGATCCCTTTTTTCAATGACGGGTCTGACTCCTGGCGAGTTTGTGTCTCCTGTTTTTCAGCACAAATTTCCTCAAAGAGCACCCATTGCATTGGTTAGAAATAATAAGATGGTGCTGCTATTTTTAGGACGTTTGACAACTACATTAGATATTTCCACTTTTTTTCCTCATGATGAAATAGCAAAATCCAACCAAGTAAAGTGGGCCCCCGCAAAGTTCAGAGTTACGCTCTCCACCAAAAGCGGCAGGCAGAGTTAAGGGGGCAAGAAATCTAAGCATAGCAATACCTGACCCCATCAATATCTAGGGTGGGGAACAAAACGTTTAGAGAGGCATTGTACCTTAGGTGCCGAGCCAAGGGGGGTGACCATGCTTCACCTCTTACTGTCGCTGAAGGGCTCAGGACAGCCCCTGGCCCAGTATTCGTCGTGTCATGCCCGCGATGCGGAACGACGTGCGTGCTATATAGCGCTTGCTGAATCACCAGGTGGCGGCAATTACAAGGCCCTCCTCCGCAGCCTTTGGGTAGCTGGGACACATAGTGCATCTGGAAACAGGAATGCTGGCACTGATAAAGGTTCCTGACCCCCTGCTGATGTCATTCATGGCAGCGATGAGGGCCGTCTTTGTACTGTGATTGGTCCTTAATCTGGTTTGAGGTTTGTTGGCAGTGAGGTGGGTGACTAGGTGGTTATCATATTTTCCGTGACTTTTGCCTAGTAGGGTAGCAGGAAATAGGCCAGTACTTGGCTAGAGTCTGATTCTACTGAGGGTTTCTTGAGGTGGGACGAGTGGGTCTGTGGCATGTTTCCAGGCATCCAGGAAGATGGTTGTGATTTGTTCATTCAGGATCGGATAGAGGGCTGCGCGGATGTGATCCAGTCCTTTGACAAAGACAGGATCATTGCAGTGGACCAAGGATGCTGCAGAGTGTTTGGGCTGCATGGTTGTTGCAGTTGCTTGAGTGATGTTGGTGGGCTAGGTAGTCAGTAATATAAACATAAGAGAGGGCCCCTGAACAATCAAATATGCAGGCAGAGGAAGGAAGGGAGCAAATGCATGAACAAAAAAAACCATAAAGACTGCCTGAAGGGTTTAGTTGGTGGAGTATCTCGCCATACTTCAAGGATGCTTACCGATCATCTTGGAGTCATAGTGTTTATGTATATATTTACCTCAATAAAGTTGATCCGACAATAGAGAATCATCAATGACATCCTCCAAAGTTTTATAAAAAATAATAAATTGTTTATTGTAGTCATTACCATATAAATATACATATATCTATTCATATGGCAGCACAGGACATTCCAAAGGTCCATAAATAACAGGAAACAGTGTACCTTATATTTCGGTACCACAGAGCCACCTCTGCTGATTCATCACCCATACAACTCTCACCACATTCACTCAACAGACATCCTTCCACATAGCAAAAACCCACTGACAAGCAAGACAACAATAATACAAAGACCGATAATTAATAACAGAACACAATGGTGAAAAGCATATATGGCAAAGAGAGAGAAATATTAAAAAATTCTATTTTTCGTACAAATATGAATGGTTTCTTAAAAAATCATTGCTTGAAATCTCATACATTAAATATCCTAACAATCCAGTCTTGTTTTCAAGAAATGCACCAATGCGCTTTTCGGTGGATACCCACATTATTGGTCACACCTTTAGGGTGCTAACAAAATCAATAATAGGGAGACAAGGGGGAAATCCTGTGCGGTATCTGGCTCCTGGCATACCGCTCCAAATAAAAGCGGGGCTCCGCAATATATTTTTCTGCATTTACCAATGCTGGTTCCTCGGCTGCTTCTCTTATTAGTTTCCCGCCACCTAAATACTGTTAACATCCACTTTGGTGGAACTATATTTTCATAAAGTTTTGCCTTTTACCATTACAGAAAATTATAGAACATTTTATCACCCGAAGAGATTAAGTGATTTGCATAGAATCACATAATGTTGCGTGGCGCTGCCAAGTCTTGAACCGGGATCCCTAGCTCTCGAGTCAGAAGCTTTGGCTGCTGCGACACATCCTCTCCACTCCCGTATTGTGTGTCAGGAAGCTCTTTCCTTCTCCCGGACGATGATTGATGAAAACAGCTCTTTATTCATTACATAGGCGAAACCGATGCATTACAAATGCTTGTTCCTTCTGCTTGCATGTCCCTTTTCTCCACAATGCCACTTCCTCTATATCCTCATTAATCTTGTCAACATTTTGCCCGTTATTCCTCTATTTCATTTTCACTTGAAGTCCTACCTTCAGAATCTTTTCTGTCTCCTTGCTTTTCCCTTCATCTCTGCTTCTCCTGTTTTGTCACCTCTCCCATCTTGTGGCTCACTTGAGCTTTCAATGCCTTTCATACTTCTATTGTTTCATATTTTTTCTCAATTGTCTATCCTTTGTACCAAATTTTCTTTCCAGCCCTACCTTTTCTAATCCTTTTTAACCTACTGTTTATTTATTCTCCACCTCTTCATTGTGACTCTCTTTTCTTGAGTCTCTGCAGTTGGTTATCAGCACTGGAGAGTACCAAGTGGCTGCAACACCTCTCAGTGCTGCTGAAGTCTTCCTTGCTGGTGGTGCATGCGCTGGACAGAGATCGGAGACCTGTGTTGGTACACTGCTCTGATGGGTGGGACCGCACCCCACAGATAACAGCACTGTCCAAACTACTGTTGGATCCATACTACAGGACAATAGAGGTTTGTTAAAAAGGGTGGGGAAGTGAAGTGTGCAGTTGTAATGTGTGAAACACTTTTTGGGAAATAGGATTGTTTCAGTATTGTTTATCTTGTAAATATTTATTTTTAAAATTCACAGCAATTGAAAGTGTTCAGTATCCATGAATAGCCCACATAAACAGTGACTCTGACCTCTAAAAATGTCTTTTACTCTTTGTTAGAAAAATATAAGGTGGTGGGAGAGGCAGAGAGCCGTAACACTACTCACCATGTTCCTGTATTCTATGACATAACAGTCAACACTGGCTCTTAAGTATTACTGGTGTCAATTGCAATTTAACAATCTATCTAGCCTACTGGAATTTGTTGCCCAACAAGCCCTGTTTTTTCTCCTAAGGACCCACAAAGTCGGGAGGCTAGCTGACACCAGACCCTCTCGCCTCCAAGCTTCCATCTTCCTTCTTCCTGATATTTCAGTACCTATGCTCAGTGTCTTTATTTACCCACTTTCTGCCAGCAGTATGCCCACAACTTTTCCTTTCTCTTGGTAAGTAAATGTATTCACTTCACCTCAGACACCAGGCATCCTCTGTCTATTTCACAACTGTAGATTTTGGATGCTGTCAGCCCTGGAATCCAAATTTTTCCAACTTTCACCTCATTTTCATGGTTCTCGAATTTGAATTCTAAAAGGGACATTGACAATATGTGATAGCCCCTAAATATATTTGCACTGCTGGGCTTTCTATCCCAGGTCATAGAACATTTTTCCCAACTGTCATTTCTTGATCCAGGCGTATTATATCACAGGAGGGTCTTTAGCAGTTGGCAATTTCACTGCAGTAATGTTGCCTTTCTATCCCTATGGTCTGTACCTTTTTTCCTTCTGTGGCATTCAGTTTGTGCAAAAGAACTGTCCTAGATTTGCAGTGTTTCTTTTTTTTTAAACTTGTGTTTTTCTTTTTCCGTTACAAACAAAAGGGAACCAAGGTCCACATTGACACAGCGTTAAGCCTACAACCCAGTTAGGGCCAGCCGCGTTTCATTCAAAGCTCCTCAGGATGATTATATAAAAACAGTATAAAACAAATTTAAACACAGCATGCCGCCTACAACCCCTGTGGGGCCGGCCGCGTATCAAAACACATGGCAATATAGAGGCGGTATGTGAAGCGTCGGGACCCTTTGCAATACAAGAACAAAAACAATAAGAACGCGGGCACGGGGCCCGCCAAAAGTTGATAGAGAAGACTAGATAGAGGGAGGCCAGACAGAAAGAGGGGAAAGAAGAGAAGAGAAGGACAGTAGCAATAGTGGCTAGGCGGACGGACGGGAGTGTGTACGCACCAGCGCAGAACATGAGGCGTGCTGGTCTTGGGGCTTGTCATACGGGGCGTCTCTGAGGACTGACCTGATCATGCGAGGAGTCTACTGGGATCTGACGGAAGTAGGGCATCTTCAAAAAGGCGTAATGCTCTAAGCTTGGAGGGTAAGTAACGCGCATGTTCTATTTTACAAAGGTACTGGACTAGGGGCCGCCAAACAGCAGTGAAGCGTGTGTGACGCGATTGTAATCGCGCTGTAAAAAGTTCCATAGTTAGCACATGCCATAAACGCATGTACCAAGCCGCTATAGGGGGAGAGTCCATTTTTTTCCAGTACAACGCTATAGTCTGTTTGGCCACCCCTAGCATATGAAGCGCTATAGTCCAATTGCTGCGGGTAAGGGCTTTCAAACTGACAGGCTTAAGGCCCAAAAGGATCACGGTAGCGGAATCCGGCAGCGGAAACCCCAGCACCCCCTTAATATGGCTAAGGACTTCCTTCCAGAACAGGGTCAGGAGCGGACACGCCCACCAGATTTGCATGAAATCTCTAGGAGCCTTCAAACATCTCCAACATGATGGGGACACGCTAGGGAACATTTTGTGCAGGCGAGTAGGCATATAGTACCATTGCGTCATGATTTTATATGCATTTTCCCTCTGCGGGACACTGCTATAAACCCTAGGAATATCCCGCCAAAGACGATGCCATTGTGCTGAGGTGATTTCTGTGGCTGAGAGCGCCTGCCATTGGCGCTGGTAGGGGTGCGGAGATAGGGCCGGGGGATGTTGTAAAATCTGGTATGTGCGAGAGATCAGGCCCTTTGACACATCAAAGGAACGGACCAGCCGTTCAAACGGGGTGAACGGACGGGTAGCGGCCCTGTGCATCTCTGGGGAAGGACACCCAATGCCGCAGCTGCGCGTACTGCAAACCCACGTTCATTGCGAGTCCAAAGTCCTCCCGACACCGGGCAAACGTCTTAAGTGTGCCTCCCTCGTAAAGATCACCAATTAGCAAAGGCTGGCAGATGAAGGGCCGGGGGATAAGCTGGGTTGCCCGAAATATGAGTGTGGGGGGAAGGAAAGGTCGTTAAACCCTTACGTACTGCAATCTTGTCCCATATATCCAGAACCGTTTTGGTAGGGACTGCTATGTAGGCACTGCGCGAGCGTGCCGTGCGAGAATGCCAGGCAAGGTCCCAAATTGAAAGTCCAGTTACCGTCCTGTCCTGTCCATATGGAACCACACCTTTTCACTCTCAACGGCTATCCATTCCGACACGAAACGGAGATGCGAAGCCCAATAATAGTCTAAGAGGTTGGGACACGCAGGGCCCCCACTGTCGAGCGGTGACATGAGGGTCCTGTGGGAGAATCACGGCCTGTGCCCGCCCCAGATAAAGCGGATGAGATCGCGCTGTAGGCCCTGTATTTGGTGTTGCGGTATAGGGGTGGGGAGGCATTGAAATAAATATAAGATTTTAGGGAGTATTGACATTTTTTCGGCGTTAAGCCTACCCAACCAAGAGATCGTGAGGTTTTTCCAACCCCTCAGGTCTTCCAAAACAGTCCTCCGACACTCTCGCCAGTTCACCTGGGTCCATGTGTCCAAGGTGGGGGTCAGTTGGAGACCGAGATATCGGATGTGCTCCGTGGCCCATTGGTAAGGAGCGAGCATTTTCAGGACCGGCACCTCTTCTGGCGGGATCGTGAGATTCAGAGCCCAGGATTTGCCATGGTTAATTTTGAGGCCCGAAACTTGCTCAAAAGACTTCAGAAGGGTATGGAGCGTCGGAAGAGATGTATGCGGGCGCGACAAGGTAAGGATAAGGTCATCCGCGAAGAGTGCTACCTTGATTTGCCGGCCCCCAAGGGGGATCCCATGTATGTCCGGGTGCTGCCGAATCATCTGCGCTAAGGGCTCTACCACCAGGGCAAACAGCAGAGGTGACAAGGGACAGCCCTGTCGTGTACCTCTAGAGATTGAGAAGGCTGCCCATTAACTCGAACCCAAGCTTGCGGAGAGAGATAAGGAGCCATGATCATAGAGATCATATTCTCACCCAGTCCGACCTTTTGTAATACCGCTCGGAGAAAGCCCCAATCCACTCGGTCAAACGCCTTCTCCGCATCCAGCGAGAGAAGGCATGCTGGTATTTTCCAGTGTCGGGCTTTCCCCGCCAGGTGCGCGATTCTACGCACGTTGTCCGCCCCTTGTCTGCTGCGGATGAAGCCAACTTGGTCCGGTTCCACAATCCCGGGAATGTGGAGGTCCAAGCGTCTAGCGAGCATTTTGGTGTAGATTTTAAGATCTGTGTAGAGCAAAGCTATGGGGCGGTAAGATGCGCACAGCGTGGGGTCCTTTCCCGGTTTAGAAATAAGGGCTATTTCCGCCATACCCATAGAGGACGACGGTCCCTCCGCACCTGAGAAGGAGTTTTACAGTCGCAAGAGATGTTGCTGAAGCTGCGGCAGAAACATACGGTAGAAAACCAATGGCAAGCCATCTGGCCCTGGCGTCTTCCCGAGAGGCAGATCCTTCAGCGCCGTCCGCAATTCCTCCGCCGTGAGGGGGTCTTCTAATTGTTGGGCATGTTGTGGGTCAATTGGTGTCCAGGGGCATTGGGCTAGGAAGTCATCTATATCGGCTGGCGAGGGGTCGACCGCCCTATAGAGGGCAGCATAATAGGCCCTAAAGGCCTCACATTTAGCTCGTTCCGTGGTAGCTCAGACCCCATCCGGCGTTTGGATATTCGCTATGTGGGCCTTCGCCGCGCGTGCCCGCAGACGCTGCGCCAGTACTCTGCCCACTTTGTCTCCCCCCTCAAAATATCGTTGTTTTAAGGTTAGCAGGGACCGCTATGCCTTATTAGTGCGTAGCGTGCGGAGCTGGCCCCGGAGGTTAGCAAGCCGTCGTCGATTCGTGACCGAGGAATGACCCTGATCCTGCTGCTCTAGCGCCTTTATGTCCTTGGAAAGGCTGTCCTCCAGGCGGCGCACCTGCCGGGCACGTGCAATCGCTAAGGATGTGATGTGGCCGCGGATGGTAGCCTTAAACACATCCCACACCACTGGAAATGGAGTTTCGGGAAGATCATGGTTTATAAAATAGGAGTCCATGGCGGACCGTATGTTCTCCACATCCGCCGGGTCGCGCAGGACGTGCAGCGGCAGGCGCCACCGCCGAGAGCGGGCAGGAGAGGCGGCCGGATCCTGCAGTAATAGCTCCACATGGGCATGATCAGATATCGATATGTCGGGCTTAGACGCCCCCACCGTGTCCCGTACGGCGTCATGGGAGATGAATAAATAATCAATACGCGAGTACGAACGGTGAACATGGAAATAGTACAAGAAATCCTGCACCTCCGGTGAATGATATCGCCAAATATCCAGCAAACCAAGATCCGTTGTCTGTTTCCGTAGCGCAGAGGACATGGCTCCCGCCCCATTGGAGGAAGCCTTGCTACGGTCCATCGCAGGGTCCCACACAAGGTTAAAATCTCCCCCCAAAATTAAGGAGGGCTCGCCATGTGGCACATGTTCCCGCATCAGTGCTCGGAGATAGGAGCCTTGCCTCTGGTTCGTTGCATAAACATTGCACAGTGTAAGTAGGCATCCCCCCCGCCCGCACCTCCGCCCTTATGTAGCGTCCATCCGGACTGCGATAAGCTTTAGCGCGCCCCTGCCTGATTCCAGGCCTACAGAGATTAGCCACCACGGCTGTTTTGGCATCAGCCGATGCCCAGAACTGGAGGGGATAGCTTGGGTGTGCCATGCGAGGAGTGTCTATACGCAGCAGGTGAGTTTCTTGCAGAAAAAGAATGTCCGGGCTATGTTGTCGCAGGTAGCGCCACACCTGCTGCCGCTTGTTGGGGGAAATCAGGCCCTTAACATTAAGGGTTAGTATCTTTAATGGGCCAGAAAGAGCCATAGGGAAGTCAAGTTCCAAGTTAGTCCATCATGCCACCGAAGAGAGCGCTTCCGGGGGGTAGGGAGGAAACACAGGAGCGCGCCGACTCTAGCCCCAAGTGTGTGCCGTGATAGCTGAAGCAGCCGCACGCCATACCTAGAACCTGCAGAAAAGAAGGAGAGATACAGGTAAGTAGGAGGGCAGAAAGTGAGAGATGATGAACCCAACGTCGGACAACCGGGCCACATTTCCCTGTTACAATCGCCGGCCAGCCTACACCCGAGGGTTCGGACAAGCCTAGAGACGTCACTCTCCCAGGAACAGAGGTCCCCCCCCCCTCCCCCCCCCCTTCCCAGACCAAGCTCACCTAGCAAGCACTAGACCATAAGGAGCAGTGGTCGTAGAGAAGAGCTCCAGGAGTCACCACAAACACCCAGACCGTTGATCACAGAGGTGGAGTTTCTGGGCCAGAGTCAGATTTGTCGCCTTCTAAGGACTTAATGTGTGTTTTTTATAATGTCCTGTTTAGCCTGCAGGGATTCCTGTTCATTGAGAGGAGGGGTGCGCCTACGCCGGCGCACGGTCGACCAGGCTGTCTCAGCAGGAACCCTTGCAGAGGATGGAGGACGAGCGGGGCTGTTGGGCCGTGAGGCGTGGAGTCGAAGCAACTGCGCCGCATCCCTGTAGGACCGGATCACCCTTCGCTGAGACTCCCAGGTAAATATAAGCGCAAAAAGATGACCCCTCTGTTAGGAGATAGTCAGGCTTCGCAACTTATCAGTCACTGGTTTGAAGGTACGGCGGCGCCTAAGGGTAGTGGGGCCAGATCCTGAAAAATCTGAATCCTATGTCCCTCATACGTGAGGTCTTGCTTGGCCCGTGCCGCCCGTAGAATAGCTTCCTTTTCTGTAAAAAAATGGACCCTGGTTAATATATCAGGAAGAAGGCCCGATCTGCCCGCAGGCCCAGAGACACGGTGAGCCCGATCCAGGGCCGGGGAGAGGCGTCGTCATCACCCCACACTTCATGCAGCAGCTGCGCCACATACGTCACAATGTCTTTACCTTCCGCACCAAGAGGGACCCCCCGGATGCGGAGGTTATTCCGGCGACTTCGATTCTCCAAATCCTCCTGCTTCAGCTGCAATTCAATGTGTTGGTCTTCCAGGACAGCCAGGCGCTGCCAAAGCTGCTCCTGGTTTTCCGTCCAGGCATCCAGCGTCTTCTCCAATTCATCTACCTGTCCCCCAAGATCCGCGACCTCTCTCCGGAGCTCTCTGACACAAGAGTGCACTTCGGTGTGCTGGGAGCCAATCTCAGTTTTCAGTTCAGACATGAAGGATAACATAAAGGTCTGTGTCACCAGGAGCGAGTCCCACCCAGCTGGTGCCTGTCCCTACGCGGATGCAGACGAGCCCATCTTGCCCCACAAGGCCGCCACTGAGTTGTCCTTTGGGGCTGGCCCCGGGCCATCTTTCACTCTATTAGTGCGCGTCATACTGGAGACACGGTGGGACAACCGATGTGAAGACCTAACAGATAATTGAGGTCCCCCCGCCGCTACTGCAAAGCACCGGCCTCGTGAAAGGTCCCCCTCTCTACCGCAGACTCAGTCAGAGGTGCTCAGTCTCAACGCGGGCCTAGCAGACCCAAGTAGTGCAGAGTAGGGGATTTGAGCATTCAGGTCACCACCACAGCTCCACAGTATTGAGTCACTCAAGATGCCAGTAGCCCCTGTCTGCCTTCCCGCAGCCCTTTAAAGCACATGAGCGCCCTATGGAAACATGCAGTCAGGCCCGAGCCCCAGCTCTCACCTCACCAGAGCGAGAATTATCAGACCAGGCTCAGGCCAGGCAAGTGACAGCAGTAAGCCTCCAAGCAGGGGAGTTCGCGGATCAATGGGGAGAAGCAGTCCAGGAAGCGTTCCCCCCCCCCCCCCCCCCCCCCCCCCCATGGTAAGGACAGGCACCAGCCAGCAGGAGGAGCAGGCCAGGCAAGCAGATCAAACGGGCGTCAAGGGACTTGCGAAGGCAACTCAGCAGGGAACAGTCAACACCTAAGGAAGTGTCCGGAAACCCCCCCAGTATGAGGAATCCCGATCGTTGTTCCACCAGAGTCTCGCACGTAGGCGGCCCGGGCCCCTGGCAACCCCCGGCACAGGACCTCCTCACAGCGCAAAGGCGGGGCACCAGAAGCAAGGTCTCACCGGGGTCTCCACATTCAAAAGTCGCCCCCGTCCGCTTCTGCCGCCTCCCTGCGCTTGGGATCGTCACTCACCGCCAGGCCTCTCAGCCACCTGTAGGTCGGCGAGTGTCAGCGACGGCCAGTCCTCTTCACCAACCGCCGCCGTCCGGGCCCCACCACTTCACAAACTGGCGGGCTACAGGCGTTGTCGCTGGGCAGCCTGATGACCCGCGATACCTCCCGCCACCCCCGCTACCTCCGGGGGGCAAGGCAGCTCAAGCGTGGCAGGCAGGGTGCCAGCGAGGACCAGGAAGGATCTACACAGGTCCAAACTATCCCGCGATGCAGTCCTGGTCCACAACCTTACAAATGGCGGCCAGAGGCAGTCCCATGGTCATCTCCCGCCCCGCGCCTGTGAGGGGCACGATGATAGCTGGGCCTCCCTGATGGTAGAATTTCTGTGCCGGCCAGGGCGATCACATGCCCCCACAGGGTCCACAGCGAGGGGTCAGAGACGCGCACCCCAGCAGTTCTAGTACTCTCAGTTTCAGGCAGTATGGCGGCCGCCGCTGCAGCGAACTCCTGGGGGCCCGAGAACCCCCCGCGCTGTCGCCGCTGGTCTCCACGCAAGCCACTGCGAAGACTCTCACAGGCACGAGGCAGGTGGAAGTGTGTGCTCCTCCACGTAGGAGCCGTATACCCGCAAGCTGATGCAGCCCAGGCCTTTTTACACTATTGAAGGCGCTGTCCCGGTGTCCACAAGGAGAGGGAGGTGAAATGGCGGCAGGAAGTCAAGCCGCCGCCTCCTACCAGTACTCTGCGGCCATCACCGACTATCGAGGCCGGGAGAGCCACCCAGCAGGGCCCCGGGTCCAAGGCGTCTCACCGTTGTGGCGCGGGAAATGGCGGGTCCGGGCCGGCTACAGACCCGCCGCCCGTCCGGCTGCGCCTGTGTCCCAGGTCTGCCGTCTGCACCCTCCGCTGTCAGGACGGTCACTCCCGCGATGACTCCCTCACCTCTAGAGGCGGCGACAGCGTCAGGCATCTTCTCGGGATATAGGATCCGCCCACGTTACAAGTCTGGAAGCCTCCGATCCGATCGCCACAAAATGGCGGGCGCACCAACCGCCGGATCGAGGCACCTCAGCGGGTCACCGCTGCCCCCACGTCGTCGTCCGCCCGCCAAGGGGTGCCACAGATCCCCCGCACCTAGAACACCCCCGAGTTTGGCGTCAGGGGAACCCCAGCTCCGCTGTGATAGCGTAGGTGCACGGCGGCCTGCCGGAGCTCCTCCAGCGTGTGTTCTACTGGATCGCCAGTTAGACCACGCCCCTGCAGTGTGTTTTAACTTCGTCCAGGCTACAACTGAAACTCCATGTTCTGTACTCTGTCTCTTCATCTCATGTGGCTATATTTCACCCTTCTCTTGCCACCTCTGCCTATACTCTTGCAGGAATTACTCCTGGGTGCTAGTCCCATCTGGAAGGACATGGCGGTCTCATTGGCGCTCTGGCTCATTCTCTGGTCTGGGCACGTAGACCCATACATCTTGCTCTGTGTGCCACCATGTTGCCCATTCAAGAAACTGCATTACTCCGGCTTGCAGATCAGCCCCTCCAACTGCCCCGTGCACAGTTTGCCACCTTAAAATGCTGTGAAACGCCCATTTCAGGCACATACTTGAGCTCCTGCTGTTAGAACGTAGCTTTGTTAGAACTGAACCTCAATTTCAGAAAGAAGCAGCCATCGTGGAGTCTGTATTGATTTGCCCCATACATGTCCTTAGATGTCGCATCAGTTATGTGTTTTTAGTACTGACTAGTACAGAAATGTGCTTTGTTGTACCTGGCAGATCAAAAGTGCCCATAATTGTTCAGAATGTAGTTTCAATAACCAAAACTAGATAAAGTATGTTAGCATTGCTTTTGATCTTTGCATTAGTTTTGTGCTGT
Source organism: Triturus cristatus (assembly GCF_964204655.1). Taxonomy (NCBI): domain Eukaryota; kingdom Metazoa; phylum Chordata; class Amphibia; order Caudata; family Salamandridae; genus Triturus; species Triturus cristatus. The sequence continues at coordinate 284,927,963 of NC_140594.1, read as the reverse complement.
CTTAAAAACTGGGTATTCCAACCCATGTATTTCCTAGTAAGTGATGAGAAAAGAAACCATTTGAATAAACAACTTCAGAGCATTTCTGAAATGCAATTGATCAAATGAAAAAAGGTTATTTTAATAAGTTTCTGAAACATAGAATGTGGTCCAAAATTTGATTGATAGACCTTCTGGCAACTCCGACTTAGTCAACACACCAACTGGAGACAAAGAATCCGGCTGACTGTTGACCACAAACCGGCTGCACATTACTTGAGAATGGGGCATTCTGGGCAACAATCATCCCTGTGAGACTTGTACATTAAAATCTAAATCCTAGTCTAGTGCATTTAATGTATATGGCTGTGATTAAAAAAAAATAACAGAACAATGACAACAATAGCGACTATCAAACTACTTTACAGTTCCTCTCATTAGTTCTCTGACCCCTCCCTTCTTGCTCCTAAGTACGCCATCTTAGCTCCAAAAGGAGCCTGTATCAGTTTCTTACGTGACCTTACCTTTCAGTGATGTTTATTGATGGAGAAATGGAGATAACGGTTCTAATGAAGAGAGCTAGCGTCCCAGCAAGCCGATGGGGCCTATCTGCCAGCCCTTAAGTCCTGCTTTTGGCCTTTGGAAGGTGTTTACAATTCCTGTCTGCACAGTACAAATCTCTAACCTCTTGGCTTCCTGGAAGCCTGAAGGTTCCTCTCCCTAGCTAGGATACACAGGGAAAGTCCCTAACGCTTGTTTATATCTAGCTAAAATACTCTTTACAGATTGTTTTGAAAAGAACATACCTCTCATTCACTGCTACTAAAAATAACAACCAATACATTGTTGTGTTGTATAACACTGACTAAGAAGCAATCAACACCCACCTTCACCTATTTCTGTTTAACAAAAAAATTTGACTATTTGAATATTATATAGAAACAATTGCTGAATCATTAAACAACGTGAAACATTGATTGTTTGAATTGCATATAGAAACAATTGCTGAGCTATCATATCATACTGAACTAAAAAATTTAAACAAGATATGTGTGCTAACAATACAAAATCCTGCTTGCACCTACCACCAACAATGTGCACTCAATGAAATGAATATATGAAATGTAATGGGTGGTACATAAGCAGGATCCCTGCACACTGATATCTTTGCCTTTCTTTCCAAGCCTTCATACATGGGTCCAGAGTTTGCTCCTACGTTTTCTTTGTATTTGACGAGCCTTTACTCCAAATTCTTATTACCAGTGTACAAGGGCTATGTCCCTTCCTATAATTACGGTGTTTTTGGCTTGTAGGTACTGTTGCAAAAATATGCCTAAGAGGTCTGCCTCTGGTGTGTGGGTTTGGTGTGCAACTCCAAGTCCTCTGAGGAGTGTTCCCTTGTGAGTCCTAAGGCGATTCAAGTCTGTGAAGGAAAGCTGTATGTTGCCGAAAGAAGGTGCAGAAGTCCCCCTCCTGTGCGAAGTAGAAGGTGCAGATCTGTTCCCGCTCTTGAGTACATTCCTGCAACAGGTCTTCATTGCTGTCAAGGTCCAAGTCTAATGATAATTTGAAGTCTAAGCCGAAGCAAACAGGTTGTTGCCATTAGAGAGGCCATCTTGTACATTTTCGGCACCTACCAGCTCCATTGGGTGCTCCTTTGGGCCCAAATGATGTGAGAAGGCCTCCAATCAGGATTTTGCCAACAGATCCGCCCTCAGCTTCCTCTGCCTCTGGTTCTACTCTGATGCTGAAGCAGACTTTCAATCCAGCAAAAAAATCCATGCTGAGACATTGATGCCGCTGGTGCCTGAGGTCGATTTTGTCCTTATCTTTTCCGATTCTGAGCCAAATCCATCTTGAACTTGAGGAAGGTCACGTCTTGATAATAATGTACCCAACCCAAGATCATTCTGATTCAGGCATAACTATGCCTGTATCCTGTAGCCCGTCTTCACAAATGTTTCGATTCAGACACTGATTAGAGCCTTTTTTTTATTATTGAAACCATTGTAGTTGGGGATGACGAAAGGATTACCAGGCATGGGTGCTGCCTGAACCTCTCATTGTGGTCGGAAGCTCACGAGTAGAGAAGCTAGCAATCCGAGCCTCCCAGTAAGCTAGCAGTGAATGCGCAGCTGGCCATACCAAGATGAGAATGCCAGAGAATGGCAGGAGATCGGCAGAAGCAGCAGAATCAGCTCATCCGTGATCAGGACTGGAGGCTCTCAGGGTCCTTGGAGCCGCTCCCATCATGGGCTCACGGACCTGCCATGGAGGTCCACATCCCCCGCTGTGCTCTGGTGCTTCCCACTGGTTATGACCGGATCACTGGATAGGACCTTCCAGCCAGCAGTGAGACCAAGACACGCTTGAGGGCGATTATTAGTGTGTAGGAGGGTTGGGAGCTCTCTGCTCTTTTCCTGAACCTGCACGCCACCCTGATTCCCTAATGTCCCACAGTCCTGCACAGCATCTCACCTGAGCAATGTAGTACCGAATACAGGATACTAGATTCTGGTGTATTCCTCATTGTTCCATAGGGCTGTTGAGCATAAAAGCTGCTCAGATGTTGTGTGCAGGCTCTGAGCAAAGCTGAAGCTGCTCATCTTTTGACTATTCTTTGATTTGGGATCCTTAGTAGTTCTGCACCATAATTGAAGTACAATTGAGTTGCATATCAGACATAGTTAAGGGCCCCAGTGTAGTTCCATGTATGGCATGGATGGTGAGCTTTTTTACGATTTTGTTTTTCTTTTATGTGACCCTCATTGATAACCGATAACTGCTCTAATGGGCATTAAGTAATAGTTGTATTTTTGACCCTCACTTTTCTCTGAAGTCTGGGTAAGGGCAAGGCATTAATGGGATCTGAGCAGATAAATATGAAGCTATACCCAGTGAGGAAAGCTAAAGGACTGGGTGGCTTGATACCCCTGAGAAAATTAATTTCGATGGGGGCAGTCATCTAATCTCCCTAGTATCTCTGTTATACCTACTATCTCAGACAGCGCAATTACAGGCTAGGGAAGAAATGGTGGAACACAGCACATTCTGAAATAACTGTTCCGCAGCAGTCTCAGGCTTTGCAGCGATCTCCAGGTGAATTGACGTCCCAGTAAGCCACATGGGGAGCCCTGAGTATTTAGGGTCTGACACACTGCCCTCTCAAAGACATGGTCATTTTTAGAGAAAGTATGTCAGGATATTGTCAGCAGCAACTAAACAACTAGCACAAGCGGGCATTAATAAACACATGAATTTAGCAATGTTTGTAGACAGAGTGATCCGTATCTCAACTAACTTGTTGCAGTGTCAGATTGCATTTTTTTGCAGGAATACCCCACCCCCCGTCAAGGCTCTCAGTGTGAAAACACAAAACCTATACAATGCCACAGAGAAGGATGATAAATATCCACTGAAAGCGTAGCCTCAGCCGCTGAAAGATCACATGGAATTGCTGCTGAGCTCGATCTGGAGAAAGGGGTACCAATGCAAGTTTGAGATGACTCTAATGTCTCAGTATGAGCCCCACTTAAGCAATTGTTGGTTGCGATCCAAGAAATAACAAGCACTGGCATAGCCAATAGTTCTAGCTTTTGGAACCTTATAAGTGTTTAGCCATGCAACAGTTGCATAACTAAATACTTATAAGGTCCCAAAAGCGAGACCTATTGGCTATGCCAAGCGGCCGTGCGGCCACGATAGTGATCGCGATCGTGATCAAACATCAAAGCGGCCGCGAAAGTGAAAGTAATCGCGGACAAGTGCGGCACGCACGCCCGCACACATCCACTGTATCTCTAGGCTGGCCTGGTAGCACTTTTTTGGAGCCCTCTCAAAAAGTCTCGCCAGACCAGCGCATATGCTGGGTCAGGCGAGACCTAAAAATGGCCCATATGGAGAAGACGGAAAAAATTAAGAGCATGCTGGATGCTTTCAGGTGGAACAGAGGTTTTCGAATTTGAGGATACACAGCTGTCTCACTCTGAAACTGCATCTCAGTTGCTGAAAGACATGCATCAGGTCAATTATAAATTAGAGGATTTAGAAAATAGATCCAGATGTGCAAACTTAAGACTTGCGGAGATCCCAGAAAATGTAGGCCAGAGTAAGGATCTAATTAAGGAAGTATCTAAGCTCCTGTCTAATCATGCTTTGTCAGGATCCTGCTCTGATCTCTCAATCACCAGAGCACATTGGGTTCCCCCCACGTCTCCTGACGCCAGTGCCAAGCCTTGAAATACTTTGGTTCACTTACATGATTTCAGAATTCTGAACAACGTTTTCGGGAGAGCTATTCAGCTGAAATCTGTAACAGTGGGACGTGACTTCTCCTTTAAAGTTTTTCCAGATTTAGCAAACAAAACCTCCAGAAGACGATGGGAACTGAAGCACTTGTCCAAGTCCTATAAGGCTAATGGTGCATAAATGCAACCGATACACCCTTCTAAATTGAATGTTCTATTGGGGAGGTTTCACATTTTATCGGGCCCAACTGATGCACACAGTTTATAGTCTCAAATTGGTGGGTGGGTGGCTTAATGGTGTAAAATGATAGGTTGGGGCTACCTCAGGTGCAGAAGGAACGCACCACATGAACAGAGGATGGCTTGCTCATAGCTTCCAGTGGTTAGGAGCATTTGATGCTAAAGGGAAAAAGATGAACGGAGGGTGTTCCTTTGAGGAGGGTGCTGAAGAGGGGTGTTGGGTGTGGTGAAAGATTGCTTGGCTACAGCAAAAGTATGAAGCATCTCATGAACAAAAAATGGTACGGCCAAAATCTTTAGAGTTTATTACCCAGGTTTGTTGTGCTTTGAAGAATGCAATATAAGGTTTCTATTGACTAAATGGGGACGAGAAAAGAGAGAAGGCAGAATGGGATTATTTGTAGTTAGTCTCCGTGTAAATGGGCTGAATAATAGACGTGAGAGAGATGCTGTTTTTTTTTTTTATAGCTTATTGGGTTTGTCCCTGCTTTTTAAAAAAAATTTATAACAACAAGACACTTAATTTATTTGGGGGAAAAGAGAAACGGAATGAATTATCCCTCGGTCAAACAGTGTTTATTTTTGACAAGACCCTCACTTACAGGTACAGCAGTGGTTGAAAGAAATCGCACCTCAGCTGTTGTCTGTGACCGTTGAAGAGGGGTATTGGGTAATAGTTCCTGTACTGGCCCAAAATGTGAGGTACAATATTGTATCCTTTTATGGTCCTATCCATAATAATACCTAACCTCTTCAATTATTATAGTGGGAACTATGTAATCTCCCCGGGATACCGGATTATACCGTAATTTTAACTTTCTTCTGTGTCCAAAGTTGGATTCCTCAAACCCTCATTTTACACAACATGGCTCACCGAGCAGATATTTTGCAACGTTTGCACTTAGTTAGGAGTTCAAGACGTGTGGCTTAGATTAAATCTAAATGGCAGGGCATATTTTTGCTATTTAAAGCAATATGGATGTGCTTAATGAATAGACATTTTTTCAGCCCCTTTAACTATCCCCAACATGTCTCTGCAATATCATGCTGGGGATATTTCAGATCACTCATTAGTAGTTCTAAAGCTTCCGCCTTTCCAAACGAGAATAGCAAAATTATGGATTATGGACCAATCACCGTTGAGTCTGGATGCAAATATACAGTCACTATCTATAAAGATTGGGAATTTCATAACAGTTAATGATAAATCTGTGGATACATCTGTAATATGAGAAGCTGTTAAAGCCACAATCCAAGGGGTTATATTGATCTCCAAAAGAAGAACATGACGATCTCCAAAAGGCTGTAGTTGATGCTTATGAGAAGGTTCAGGTTGAGCTGTCTGTTCAGGCTTTGTAGTTGAATAGAAAAGAAGGCCTACAGGACTTTTCTTTTTTTTAATGAACAAAAATAGTTTCTTAACAGCCGTAGCCATCACAGGCAGGTCTATGAAGAGTGTGAAAATATTGTGTGCCTCTTAGCCTGTATGTCTAAGGAGAAAAGCAATCTAAATTTGACTACAGGTATAAGAGATCCCCGTACGAAAAGAATAGAAAGAGATAGTGCTGATTTTGGGAACATTTCTGCGAACTTTTATGTTGCAGACTCAGAAGAGGTAGAAGCATTTCTGAGCGAGGTGAAATTACTGGAGTTGGAGGGTGAAGCTGCAAACATTTTAATCAATCAAATTAATAATGAAGTCGGCGGTGCCATAAAGGATCTGCCTGGGTCTAAACGGAAGCTGGTTTCAGGGCAGAATTGTATAAATGCTTTAACTCTCTTAGTGGGACCTCTTCCAGAGCTCTTTAACCCCATATTATCGAGTGGATCTATTCTGCCCTCTTTAAAAAAAAAAAAAGGCGTATTAATCAACTTTTTTTAAAAAGGGAAAGATGAATTTGAACCATTTACGTATCGTCTGATACCCCTTCTTGTTACAATGCTGTTGAAAAGGAGGGGTGCGGGGGATATTTTCCTAAACATTATGAGGACTACAGTTTGTATCTGGATCCGAGTGGGTTGGGCAATTATCCTAACATTGGGTTGTGTTCTACCCTGGGACCACCGACAGAAGACTGCCTCCTTCGTTGTAGTGATGAGATGTTCCGCTGAGGTTCTGGACTTGCAGTCGCCTACTATGGAAGTCAAAGCCAATGTTGTCACTGAGGTTTTAAAACTTGGGCAAGCTTCATCAGAATCCTTAATCCCATTTAATGAGGCCTGAAAGACACACTTATGGGCACCTGGTCTAATCCCTGTTCCTGCTTTCCAGTTAGCAGGCAGGTTGCCGGTCCCCAGATTGGCGCCTGTTTAACCTGATGATTTGCCACAGTACTCTACACTGAAGAGTGTTGTGGGACAATCTTCCACCAGTAAGTTTGCTGCAATTCTTTCCCTGCAAGTTCCCCTGACAGAGTTGAGACCTTAGGGGAGCAGATGTTTTCTTCATCCATACTTGCCCTCCAGTCAGTCAAGTGCCAGCTGCTTGCTGGGAAGATATACCCTCGTTTTACGTTACATGGTTGACAAGATCTTGCTAACAATCTCTGAGGAAGTTTGAGAAAATTTGGCTCGAACCATCCTGGATGGTCAAAACGCTGCAAATTATATTATCCACATTGGACTGAACACTATAGATTGCTTGGACAGAGCAGTTGGCACTAGCAAGGTACTTCAGTGGTATGCTTGGATACTATCCACTGGTTTCTCTGGAGACATGCAAACCTCTTTAATGGACATGCCATTTGATGGGTCTCACCTGTTTGGCAAGAGAGCAGGTTCCACATAGGAATTCTTTGAACAACGCTGGGCCACTGCGTTTTCTCTTGTCCTATCTACCCAGGAAGATTGTATCCTCACCAGTTTTCCCCTTTCAAGTTTACTCAGGAGGACTGGTGTACCACCAACGCCAAGACACACTGCCCCTGTCTTTTTGAAGTTGGGGGCAGGGATCCAGCAGATAACTCCCAGGCAATCACAGGATGCAAAATTCCTAATACCTTGCTACTCCGGCATCCACCTTCGAGCAGCTTCAGTTCGCCCGTAGCGGCACAAGACCATCCTGTGGTAGTCGGGATCGAATACTTGCTCCAGGGATGGCAAAAGATGACAATCAACAGGTGGGTCCTCCAGATTGTTCAATGAAACTATGCTCTGCCATTCCCTTTTGACCCACCACACCTTGCACCCACATAAGATCAACTCTCAGAAGCGCACTTGTCCATCTTGCTTCAGGAAGTGCAAGCTCTTTTGGGCAAAGGAGCCATAGAAAGAGTTTCAACCCAGGAAATGAGGATTGGCTAGTGCTCCTGTTATTACCTTGTGCCGAAGGAGGGTGTCAGCCTTTGTTGCATCTTAGATATCTCTCCTCTGATTGTCGTCTTGTGGAAGGACAAGTTCAAGATACTCACACTGGCCCAGGTTCTGTCTGCCCTATATGGTGGCTTGGGCTTGCAGGACGATTACTTCCATGCACCCACCCAGCAGTCCCATGGGTGCTACTCAAGGTTCAAGGTGGTCCAGGAGCATTTCCAATTTGACATGCTCCCCTTTGCCTCACCAGTGTCCTTTGGGTGTTCATGAAAGTGTTGATGGTGGTCGCAGCACACCTTCGGAGGTCGGAGAGATCACATTTTCACCTGCCTAGATGACTGACAGTTGAAGGTGTACTCACAAGAAGCAGTCATAGACCACTTCCAGACGACAGCAAATCTAACATTGTTAGGGTTCGTTGCCAGCATGCCAGTCACGCTTGACTCCTTTGCAGAGACTCCCATTAATTAAATTCACCCTCAATACGGAGCAGTATCACACATTACCTACACTCACATGGGAGCAATGATGAAAAATCTTCCGCATCCAGTCTGGTGCCTGTGGATATTCTAAACGTGAGTGATCTGCAGTTTGAGTATCCTCTAGAAAAAAACTTTACTAAGGGTACGTTACTTGTTAATTGCTGATGAATTTGAATTGAATTGAATTTGAATTGAATTTGAATTTAAATTATTTTTAAAGCGCACATACACCAGCGGTTTCTTGGCGCTACAACTAACAAAGGACCGGTGCAGAAAAACAAAAACAAACTACAGGAGGGTTAGTTAAAGGACTTCATGAACAGATGAGCCTTGAGGTGTTTCCGAAATTGCGGGTACAGGGTGAGGGTTCGGAGTTCAAGAGGAAGAGAGTTCCAGAGGAGCGGGGCAAGGGTCGCAAATTTCGAGCCTCCCCATTTCTTTCTCCGGTACCGTGGGATAGTGAGAAGGGACTGGGTGGATGAGCGTAGTTCCCTGGTGGGAACGTAAGGGGTAATCTCAGAAGAGATGAAAGCCGGTGCCGAGCCCAGTCGAGCCTGAAAGGTGATGGAGGCGAGCTTAAACTGTACCCGGGCACGAACAGGAAGCCAATGCAAAGATTTCAAGAGGGGGGTAGTGTGGTGAAATTTCGGGAGTTTAAAGACCAGGCGGGCCGCCTGGTTTTGAATCTGTTGCAAACGCCGTAGGCTATATGCAGGAATACCTGCATATAGGGCGTTGCCGTAATCCAGGCGGGAAACCACCATGGCCAAGATGATCAGTTTGAGGGCAGTGAAGGAAAAAAAACGGGACACCCTGCGTATAGTGCGCAGTGATAGGAAAGAAGAAGAAACCACAGAACTAACCTGAGAGTGAAGAGTGAGTTGAGAGTTGAGTTTTATGCCTAGTGTTTTGACTGAAGTAGAAGGGATAGGTGAAGGGCCAAGAGAGGGGGGCCAGAATAAAGAGGACCAGGGGCTGGATGAACCACCCGTCAACACCAGCTCGGTCTTGTCTGGGTTGAGCTTCAAGTGGTTGTGGTTCATCCAGTCCCGGATATGGAGCATAATAGATTGGAAATTTAGAACAGAAGAGAGGGAAGAAGACAGATTAAAAACAAGCTGGAGGTCATCCGCATAATTGAATACGGCGACCTCCATTTGTTGCAGAGAAAAGATAAGAGGGGCAATATAAAGATTAAACAGAAGAGGGAAAAGGGAGGAGCCTTGGGGGACCCCGCACTGAACTTTCCGAACGTCCGCAGTAAAGTCGCCCAGGCGGACTGCCTGGGTGCGGTCGCTCAGGAAGGAGGATAGCCAGACCAGAGCGGTGCCCCCGATCCCCGCCGCCTTGACACGGGAAAGCAAGATGGTATGATCCACCGTGTCAAAAGCGGCTGAGAGATCGAGGAGCACCAGGGCCTGGGGCTGGTTAGTATCCATACCCTCCCTGAGGTTGTCCAGGACCGAGAGGACTACGGGCTCCGTAGAGTGTGCGGGGCGGAACCCGGCCTGGCGGGGGGCAAGAGCTCCATGCTTCTCCACAAAAGAGCTCAGAGCGCAGGTGACATGGCGCTCGAGCACCTTTGCCAGGAATGGCAGGAGGGAGATGGGGCGGAAATTGGCGGGGATTGAGGGGTCCGCGCCCGGCTTTTTCAGGATGGGTACAATAACCGCAGATTTTAATGGGTTCGGTACTACGCCCTGAGAAAGGGAGCTATTGAGGAGGTGAAGGGGGGGGGTCTGGGCAAGTGATAAAGATGTGGCGGAGACTATGGGCAGGACAGGGGTCTAGTGGGGAGCCGGATTTGACAAGGGGTATTATAGATGTCAGGGTTTCCTTAGTTAGAGAGGGGAGGGTGGTGAGTTCTCCCTTAGGAAAGGGACACTGGGGGTCAACAAAAGTGGGGGAAGGGAGAGGGATGTTGGCTTTAATAGTGGCTATTTTCTGAATGAAATAGTTATTGAGGGAGTGACAGAGTTCTTTGGAAGGGACGGGCTTTAGAGTTGTTCTGTCCGAAAACGCCAAGTTGTGCACGATCGAAAAGATTTCCTTCGACTGGTTTTCTGCTGCGAGGATTTTGGAGAAGTAGGTGGTTTTAGCCCCCAAGATGTCTTTTTTGTATTGGGTCAAGATGTTAATGAACTCTAATCGTAGAGAGGGGCAGTAATTTCTCCTCCAAGCCCGCTCCGCGCGACGTACCGCTAGTTTGGTGGCCTTGAGCTCTTCGTTGAACCACCGGTTGGCATCCTTCTCTCGCTTGGAGGTAATTTGTTTTAGAGGGGCAACAGAATCGCAGCCTGAGGAGAGCCACTGTTCGATGGCCTTGACCTGGGAGAGGGTGGGTAGGCCTTGCAGGGAAGGGAGGGAAGTGGTAAGTAGGGACGATAAGTTTTCCGGATCAACTCGTCCCCAAGCACGAACCCAGATGTTTTTGGGGCGAGGGGGGTTGGTCGGAGGGTGAATGGGGAGGGCAAATGAGATCAGGTAGTGGTCAGACCATGTGCAAGGCGAGATAGAGAGGGACTCCATAGGACAGTTCAGGGACCAGATCTGGTCTAATGTGTGACCTTTGATATGGGTAGGGAAGTGAATATGAGATGTTAAGTTAAGGGATTGGAGAGTTTCTGAAAATTCTTTTGAAGATGAGCATTCCGCTGGATCAGAGGGCCAGAAGTTGAAGTCACCAAGAAGTAGAATAGAGGAGTTGTTAACGGTGATTGTGGCTAGGACTTCCAGAAAGTCAGGGAGAAACAATAAAGGGGATCGAGGAGGGCGGTAGGTAAGAAAGCAGGTAAGAGGGGGCGTAATGGATGTAGTGCGGATAGCCAGATACTCGGTATTCGCGATGTCTGGCAGGGACAGGGTTTGGAAAGGAAGGTCGGTACGTGCGATGACCGCCACGCCGCCCCCGGCTCTGCCAGTAAGGCGATCTGCTCGGAGGGCGTAGTATGGAGCTGGTAAAGTGGCCAGTAGGGCAGGGAGGGAGTCATCGCAGAACCAAGTTTCCGTTAGAAAAAGAAGATCTGGGGCATGAAGGTCTAGCAGTACCGAGAGTTCGTGTGCATGGGCTACAGCAGACCGGGTGTTAAGGTAAAATGCCGCAAGGGTTTTGGAGGTTGCAGGGAGAGCATTGTCACTAGGAGAGTGGGGAGGAACGACTAGAGGAGGGGGGATGTCAAGAGGAACAACGGGAGACAGACCGAGGGACGAAATGCGAGAGCAGGTGGAGGATGGTAGGGACCATGATCCCTGGAGGCTGCGTAGGTGGTCGGGGGCATAGATGGTGGGTGAGGCAGAGTGACGTGCCCCTAGCCCCAGACTGATAAATTTATTCTGTAACACTTCTGCTTGAGATGTGTCCTTTTGTGCCTGCTTACCTTAAGAAGTTATATGTACTTTTTGCCAGTGTTTACCTCAGTGGCATCATTTCAGCCAAGTTGCTGTTCAAAAACTGGTGAATACTGGAATCTGTTTAAGATGTGAATCTTCAGCTCCACAATGCTTTTTGTCTGCACATTGGGCTAGTTGTACCAGAAGTTTTTTGATTCTGGTAACTGCATGATTACAATTCTTTGCAGGCTGTAGCATTTCTGAGTCCTGCCATAACCTGTACACAACGTACCTGAACATGGCAACACTTTGTGTCAAGTCACAAGTTTTTGAAAATCTGTGTTTAACTACTTAATTTTATCCTTTTTTATTTCTTTATATCAAAATTATGTTATTGGAATGTGCTGTTTACTGAGTTGCCAGCATATCAGTAATTGAAGATTTGCTAAAATTCTGCTATTTGAGTTTTTGCGCTCAGAGAAAGGGAGCGACTTCTCACAGGAGCTCCATAAATTTGACTATTGGTGGAAGTAGGAATACTATGCTCTGGAACGCTTACCACTGATAGTTTACTTCTAGGAAATCTAAGAAACGAAGCACATGCACAGTCCTGCAAATGTAGCAGAATGACTTTTAGCATAGTGAAAGGTTGAGGATCTAATGCTCCGCAGGAACATCCACTTAATTCAAGAGATGGGGACTACTTTGATCCAAACAATCTTCCAATAAGGTACTTCTGGATACAAATTACATTCAGTCAAGAGGTTCCTTCCATGAGCTTCAGTTACTTTTTGAATTGGTCTGGAATGTCGTATCAGTGGCCCAGGCCCTCATCTCCCACTTCCCACTGCATAGAAGTAATACAATATGCAACCTTGTTGGTCCATAAAGGTCTCTTCTATTGGTCCTTATAATCACTGTTCAACATTTTCCCACCCCCAACTACCCCCCGCCCAGCCCACCCACCAGGCGTGCCACATGTGATCGGGCTCATATCCTTCTCTTCTAGGGATGTCCTACTCTGCGTTCTGCTAGCCACCAATATGGTTCTGTACCACTAGCCTATCGGTGGAAGGGTAGCTGCCCCAGTTTGTCTGCACTGGTAGTTGGCATATGACATGATATAGGGTGTGAGATTCAACCTTCGCCGTCAGGGGCCTCTTCTGCTAGGTCTTCATCCCTTTTGCCGTCTGGGTTCTTTAGCAGTTTCACTAATGCTACCCAATGTCATTTGGCAACCTCATGCACAAGGTTGCTAGAAACTCTAAGATTCAAATCCATTTTTCTAAATTCACATTTTGCTTCAAACAACCTACCTTAAAGATGCTGGGCGCTTTGGGCCTCTCTTTGATGGTGCTACTGTGAGCACTAAGTCATCCCCTTCACCAAGAAACATTATTTTCTTCAGGGGTGCACAGTCAGCTGACGCCATAGTTCTGTTGCTTGTCCATCATAACGTGTCAATTAGATTATGAAGTTCGAATGATCCTTAAGGTAGAGGTAACATTCGTTTTGACCTTTTTGGTAGGAATGTTTTCACTGACGGACCAGTGAGTGTACTGGAGTAGCAAATTTGGTGGCAATGTTCAGAAAATTAGATAGGCTGTTTGGCCAGAACCCCCTTTGTTTTAATGTAATTTTCAACAGAAAAAATGTTTTGAAGCAAAGATGCTTATTATGGGGAACAATGGAGGTAGACCTTGTAGTTTATCCAAGTTGTCATTGTGGCACATATAATGATAGCGGACACTGTAGGTGCAGCAAATGATCATAGAATGCTGCTTGTTCAGGGTTATCTCTGTTTGACTCAGATGTGTCAGTGAGTAAATGGAAGGCATTGCAAAGGGGAATGTCAGTCCAATGTCCATGGTTTACAAGAGCTTTTGTTCAGTTCTCCTTGCAGGAAACTGAACCTAAATTGGTAGCAGCACTGATCCCATCAGTTTCAGGAAGAGCATCTCTATCAACATTAATGGTCTTTTCAGGGCCATCTTCGTGGCTCTTTTGTGGCAAGCGCAATTTCAAATCAACCAGTAAAAAAAATCATTCAAAAGTTATTTTTTGCCTTCTGCAAGAAGACTAGAAACATTAAAAGTAGTATTGGCAAAGGCAGCAGGTCTTTCCTAGTTGTTCTATTTGGTTTTGCCAATCCAATGGTTTTTGTTGATGTTGTAGATCATCGTCGGTCAATCAATCAGGTATTTGTAGAGTGCGACTACTCGCCCATAAGGGTCTCGGGGCGATTGAGCGGGCGATCTGCTGTTCAGTCGAAGAGCCAGGTCTTGATGTCCTTCCTGAATTGAGGCAGAGATGGTGATTGTGTTAAATGCAGAGGAAGGGAGTTCCAGGTCCTTGCAGCAAGGTAGGAAAAGGATCTTCCTCCACCGTTGGTCCTGCGAATCTGTGGGATGGTGGCCAGGGCCTGATTTGGGAAATATTTTTTAAATAAATACATTTTAAAAAGCTGCTGCGCCACAGCTGCTGCTCACGGTAATGTGACGCTGTGACACTATTGCATGCATACAGGCTGACATATGCATGTGCTAGCGTCATGGCACTCGTGCTATTTTCTTTGCTTTAATGTATTTGCCGATCCAAGTTGGCAAATGCCACATGATCAATGCATAAATAAGATTGTTTTTGTTTTAGTGTGAAGCGCTTAATGCACTGTGGAGCAGCCTGTCATGAAATATCAGTTACCAGGATCTCCAAAAATAAGTGATAGGTTCACAAATGGTTCAGGGAGCCATGTCGGAGCGGATGGGGGGGCGGGGGGGGGAGAAGTGGGCTTGAGGGGGCAAATTAAAGAAAAACTAAAGGCGGTTGAGGCGAAAGGGGAAAAAAAGCACACTAGCAAGGAAGAAGTATGGAGAGTGGAGGAGAAACTTGAAGGAGAGAAAAACAAATGGATAAGGGGAGAAGCTTATGAGGGAGAGTGCAAGGTGGAGTTCAGGGGAGGGGATATGGAGAAGCGAAAGAGCAGTCAGATTGCAGTGGTGGAAGAGGAGCTTAACTCAAAAGAAAAAGTAGTTCTTTAAAGCAAGGAAATGAGTGGCAAATAAACCAACAAATGGTAAGCAGAGAACATTCTTTAAGCCCACTCTAAGTTCTTGGTAAATACACAGGTGTGCTGTCAGTAAGTGAGACCTAAACAGGATAGAAACCGTTTCCCATCAGGAACTTGTGATGAGAGTATTTGCTTGGTATCTCTCGAAAGGCTGGGTATCGCTGAATTTCAAAGTATCACATCTCTCAATTGCAGTATTGGTAATATTCCATTTAACCACATTGCCAGTAATACAAATCTTAGAGTGTGTGTTTTTCTGAGGTCTCGCATAGTTTGTGATGGAGAAGGATATCCAATTCTAAATTCTTATAATGGTCCACTGCATCCTCTACAAAGCAAGTTCAACAATAATTATTAGTCTGCCAAATCCCTTCCTACTGAGTGGACTCCTGAGATCAGCCTAACATTGGTTTCTGAAAACAAAAATGATCAAGACTTGAGACCTAGCTATTCCGGACATGGTATTTAACTTATGGAATGCTCTCTTGAGGCACCTGAGAAACAGTAATTTATTTATAGCAGTTAAATACAGTTGAAGTTCTTCTTGTTCACCATCATTTTCTTTGCCACAATTAATTCATGGTATGACGATTGACGTTGATATCATGACAGCGTGGCTGCACTAGTTTTTATGTGTAGCTGAGCAATTTAGTTGATTTGTTCATGGTTAAAAAGAACAGTATGGTTCATTCTTCCAAAGTAATCCGTCCACAGTTTTGTCTTCCGTGTAAAGCTGTAAAGCTGTCTGATGCTCTGTTTAGCAGTCAGTACAAAAAAAGGTACATTAGGCTGCTCCATCCGCTTCATATGTCTCCCTGATGAGCTTACTTTATTTAAGTTGCCACTGGTGGCACACTGTTTGAAAGGTTGTTCTACTACCTTAAAGCGTCCTCATTCATGACAGTGCACATTGGTCCAGTTCTACTACAGACACTAAAATCTGGTTTCCTATTGGTAATAACTTTTACCCAGGGGCCTGTGAACAACAGGTTCTTTTTATCCGGTCTTGATGCTGTGTTTTACTCCGACAAATTGGTTCCTCATACCTGCCCTTGCCTTCTAGCGAAAGTTGTCTGCTTTCCACTTGGGCCTAGTCTGTCACTCCTCCATTCTTCTTTACTTTGCCTCACCAATGAGAAGGAGTGCTATATGAACTGAACCCTATGCATCTGGTATATTATTGCATTGTCTTGCTCTGCCTTTCAGATAATACAGAATTCTACAAATTCCACTTCCACAGGGTGGCTCAAACACAGCGGATCAGGAGACATAAAACACAAAAATACCTAGAAAAGGGTTTTATTTTACAAAATGCAAAGACTCTCTTTTTAGAATAAGGCTTGGGGTTTTATTTATGCAATGCTCTCTAACAGAAAGGCTTTCTCAGTTGCCAAATGCACCACATTGAAATGTATATAGAGATATATATTTATTCAAGCAATAATGACACACTTGGTAAATGCAACAGTTAAATGCCTGAATAATACTAATGAATAAACAAGCAGCAAATAATATGAGATAACACTCAAGAAAATATACTGGACGTCCTGCAGGAGATATATATTTATATACATGAAATGATTACTTTGGATGTGCACCTCACTCATTCACATATCACAAAGAAAATTCCTCAAATGACCACAGCCACTGGAACCACGCATCACAATGGCACTAGTCAGAAACAAATCACCTCAGTTGATCGTTCACTCAACATCCTTGCCAGCTCAAGCTGGGAGGCCCGTTCACAGCTGGGCTTGGATTCGGGACCTGGACTCCGGTTCCGTTTGTTTTACAGCAGTACATCTACTCTGTAAGTGAGCTCCCACCTTGGCTGTCAACAACCTTCAGCTTTATAGTCTCAAAACACACACTAGAAGGTTCGAGAGTCTTCCCCTCTGCACCATGGAAATGTACCTACGGCAGGAAGCAGTTCCCACATTCCCTCTACATTCTCGCATGTTCCAGCCCTTATCTAAACAAAGCTTACGAAAGCATCCCAGGGTACATTAAACGATCCCTCACAAAACAATCCTTGAACATGATTAACCCAAACAACTTACAAGCGTGTCTGTACACGTAGAGAAGCTCAAGCAAGGCTGAGTCATAATTCTGGATGACATGAGGCTATGTCAAAGCCAATAGTAAGAACTTCATAATTCTTCCCAATGTACAACATAATGCACATTTGTGCACCACTGCCTATAGCATCACATACTTCATCTCTCAATGTACAACACAGTGCACATTTGTGCACCACTGCTCATAACACTGCACTTCGAGACCAAAAAGTACATTCCACACCTCTCTCTCTCTCATGCTTTCAAATGCACATCCCACATGTTCTGTTGTTGGCAAGGCTGTTCTACTGTGTGACAGCTCCCTCTGGAAGACTGCAAGATTACAAGAAAGAAACCTTTAAGAGAAACAAGGCATATGCGGGACGTTGTACATTCAGGCTAGGATAAAGTAATACACCAAAGTCAATTAAAATAATGGTAGTCAAAGGTCATTATGTGGTGTCAGACCACAAGAGTGCCTCTAGCACTACATGCGTTTACTGCAAGTGACAGGAAAGAGTAAATGATCAGCTCTTTGTGTTTTTTGTTGGCATGAATAGGTTGTGCAGTAATGAGGTGCACAATTTCACTTTGTATTAAGATTTACTCTGCCTTGGCCCCCGAAAGACTGACTCCTGTGTGTCATCCAGGTCTTGCCCGCATCTATGTTTCTCACCAGAGATGTCCTGGTAGCTTATTGTTTTCTAGGTATCCAGGTGGTCTCCCCTGCATACTTGTTACTACATTTTATTGCCCAACAGCACACAGGAACTGTTGTTTTTCCAGGGCTGTGTTAACCTTGGTTAGTCACCAATAATCCGTCCCAGGATCGTCGAGTAACAATCGGCCACCAATCAGCGGCCGGCATTAGAAGTTTCTGAGAAGGGCATCAGAGCATCTTCTTCATCTGTAATTCAAATTCAACTAGGAGCGGAAGGATGAATCTGTAAGAAACAGACAGTAATAGATTCCTTACCTTAGAATTACCCCCAGGCGTCAGACTGGATCCGGAAAGTTTTCGTCAGCAGTACCCCTGCGCATCGGTAGGTGGCGTTGTGCGGTTCCACCTCCGTCGTTGGCTTCGTGGTCGCCGAGATGACGTTGCGGGCACTACTTAGACGCCGCCCATGCATGCTGATGTCAGTTCTTTATTTTTCCGTGCCAGCAAGTGCAGATCCGGGAAGAGCAGGAACCCCCAGTCAATTTTTGACTGACTTTTTGAGGCCTTTTTGTCTCTATTTTGTCATCGAGTCTTCGACTCCTGGTTCAGTTAGGATACACGGTTTTATGTCCTGCGAGGACTGTCACCGTATGATGTCAGTGACGGACCCGCACAGTGTGTGTCTTTTCTGCCTGGGGCGCGACTACGACCCCAGGTCGTGCCATGACTAAAGGGCCACGGTGCCGAAGTCTTTGCGGGAGCGTTCCCGAAAGCTGCTGGAGGCCCGGCAGTCTGCTCCGCGCCGTTCGAGGACCCGGTCCCGTGGAAGGTCGAGGGACCATGCACGGAGTCATCACCATCGGTCTTCGGGATCAAAGTCTTCGCACTCGGGGTCAGGTAAGGCGAAGCACAAGAAATCAAAGAAACGTAGTTGTGATTCGTCTTCCTCCCCTCGCCGGTCGCGCGACGTGGCTGAGGGTGCGGGTGGTGCTTCCCCCACGGCTCCGGCAGAGCCTACGGTGTCGCTGCCGGCCTACCCGCCTTTCCTGGCTCCGTCGGCGACTCCGGCCCAAATACAGGACTTCCTGTCGGCTATGGCTCGCCTCTTTGGGCCGTCGGGTCCCGCTGGTGTGCCTTTGGGCCCTGCGGTCCCGACTGGGGTCCTCGCCTTTCATCGCCGGTAGCTCCGGCTCCGGCCTTAGCGCCGCAGGCACCCCCTGGATCCAGGTTGACACCAGTTGACCTTAAAACACCTCCACCGAAGTCGACCCCTCCGACCCCGGTTTCAGCCCCAAAGTGGAGGCGGCGTCGGTCCGGCATCGCTCGATGCCATTCTCGACGTTGCTCGGGGATTTCTATCCCTATGTTTAGGCCTGTTGAACAGCCCTAGGTGGAAGGGGAGGACTGGGAGGGGTCTGATGACCCTCTCGAAGCTGATTGCAAGTATGAACAGGACTGGGCAGAGGAGTTGGGGGCAGCCAGTGGTCTGGATACCTCACCAGACCTTGACGTGCTTTCTCCTCCTACCGTGGCTACGGAGGAGGGTGCTAGTTATGCTGTGGGGTTGCGTAGGGCAGCCAAGGCGTGCTCCCTACTGTGGCCGTCAGGACTAACCTCCTGAAAGAAGTGCTTCAGCCAGCAGCTACTTCTGCGGAGCTGCTGCTTCCCTTCAATGAAGCACTTTCTGACGTTCTTTTGGGCACCTGGTCCAGGCCTACCATATGGGCTCCTGTGGATAGGAACGTGGCCCGACGCCATCGCCCGGCTCCGGTTGACCCCATCTTCCTCTCCCAACACCCCACCCCCGAGAGCTTGGTTGTCCAAGCCTCTGCTTCCCCAACTGCCTTCCCTTCTGCACCACTGGATAGGGAATCCAAGAAACTGGATCAGTTCGTAAAGAAGATTTTATCTTCCGCCAGTTCAGCGCTGAGGTCCGTGAACACCACATACCTCTTGGGCTGTTATTCCCACTCGCTGTGGGATTCGGTGGCGCAAGTGCTGCCTCAGTGTCCGGAGGAGGCCCGGACAGCTCTCTTCCAGGCTGTTGAAGTGGGGAGAGACGCAGCTTTGTTGTGGCCTAGACACCGCCTACTCACTGGGCAGATAGATTGCAAAGATGGTGGCGGTCAGACGCCACGCCTGATTGAGGACAACTGGATTTTCGGGGGATGTCCAAAGCACACTTATGTTCATGCCTTTTGATGGCCGTCGCATCTTCGGCAACAAAGCGTTGAGCGGTTTAAGGAATCACAGGCTACGGCCAAGTTTTTGGGACTTGCTGCAGTCCGCCGTCCCCCACCATCTGCTTTTCGCACCTTTCATGGCACCGGAATGGGTGCCCGCAGCGCTCGCAACAGAGCCACAAGCCTGCGCAGCAACAGTCTCAGCGTGGCCGCGGATGCGGATTCCACCGTGGCGGACCAAGGGGCCAGTGGGCGGGTCAGTCCACCTCCACCCCGGCCACTACTGCCTCCAAACCTTCCTAGTCCGCACTTAAAAGCCCATCAAACGCCAGTGGGCGGCAGGCTTTGCCATCACCTCCCCCACTGGCGTACCATCACATCAGACAGGTGTGTTTTAGAGATAGTCCAAAGCGGCTACTCCCGCTCCTTCGAGACTACTCCTCCAGCCATGCCACCTCGGTACCACTGCATGTCGGGAGATCACTTGGTGGTGCTTCAGTAGGAAGTTGCGGCCCTCGTGGCTAGGGGGGCCATCGAGCGCATTCCGAAGCCAGAAGTAGGTCGTGGTTGTTATTCCCACTACTTTCTGGTGCCAAAGAAGGACAAGGACCTGCGTCCTATCTTAGACCTCCGCAACATCAATTGCTTCCTCCGCAGAGAGAAGTTCAAGATGCTCAGTTTGGCTCAGGTCTTGTCTGCTCTCGATCCGCAAGACTGGATGGTAGCTCTGGACTTGCAGGATGCTTACTTTCACATCCCAGTCCTGCTTGCCCACCGACGCTACCTACAGTTCACGGTAGGCCACGAGCACTTTCAGTTCACCGTGCTCCCTTTTGGCCTTACCAGCGCCCCTCGGGTGTTGACGAAAGTGATGGCGGTATTCGCAGCTCATCTGCATAGATCAGGGGTTTCAGTCTTCCCCTATCTCGACGACTGGTTGTTGAAGGCGGGCTCACCATCAGACAGTCGCCTCCCACCTCCAGACTACGGTCGACCTCCTGCATTTGCAGGGGTTCTCCATCAACGTGCCGAAGTCGCACCTGATTCCCTCTCAGAAGCTCCTCTTCATCGGAGCAGTTCCGGACACGGTGCAGTTTTGGGTCTATCCTCCCGAACAGCGAGTCTGGGATATTCGGGCTCTGATTCCAATCTTTCAGCCCTTGTCCCGGGTTTCTGTCAGAGTGACCCTGAGGCAGCTGGGCCTCATGGCGTCCTGCATCCTGCTAATCGATCATGCCAGATGGCGTATGCTGGCTCTGCAGTGGGACCTGAAGTTCCAGTGGGCGCAGCATCAGGAGAACCTGTCCGATCACGTCCAGATCTCGGAGGGCACTGCACGACAGTTGCAGTGGTGGCTCACGAACCGGCATTGGGTCGACGGCAGATCCCTCTCCCTTCCCCAACTGGAGTTTACAGTGGTGATGGACGCGTCCCTTCTGGGATGGGGTGGCCACATGGGAGAGGCAGAGATCAGAGGCCTCTGGTCTCCGGTGGAGTCTAAGCTCCATATCAACCTTCTGGAGCTTCGGGCGATCCGACTTGCACTGAAGGCATTCCTTCCCTCTGTCAAGGGGAGGGTAGTGCAGGTGTTCACAGACAACACCACCGCCATGTGGTACTGCAACAAGCAAGGCGGGGTAGGGTCGTGGACCCTATGTCAGGAGGCTCTGCGCCTCTGGACATGGCTGGAACATCAGGGCGTTTTCCTGGTGGTTCAACACCTGGCAGGTTCTCTGGACATCAGGACGGACGAACTCAGCCGTAGGTGCATGATGGATCACGAATGGCGTCTTCACTCGGAGGTGGCGCTAGGACTCTTTCAGCAGTGGGGAAACCCTTGGTTATATCTATTCGCCACCGAAGAGAACGCGCAATGTCATCAGTTCTGCGTGTTGGAATTTCCAAGGCGGCACTCGCTCTGCGACGTTATTCGACGCGAGTGGATTTGCGGTCTGTTGTACGCCTTTCCGCCTATTCCACTTCTGCCCAGAGTGTTGAAGAAGATCAGGCGCGACCGGGCACAAGTCATTCTTGTGACCCCAGACTGGGCTCGAAGAGTATGGTATCCCGAGCTACTCAGTATGAACATCGATCCCCTGATTCGACTGCCACTTCGGGAGAATCTTCTGTCGCAGCATCAGGGGACGGTCCTCCACCCGAACCTGTCCAGCCTTCACCTCTTTGTGTGGAGATTGAGCGGCAGCAGTTGATTCCTTTCGACTTGCCTCCTGAAGTTTATGATGTCATTCTGGCAGCCAGGTGTCCCTCCACTAAAGTGGTATACGCCTGCAGGTGTAACAAATTTGTGGCATGGTGCACAGCAAAGGCTGTGGATCCCCTTTCTGCCCCTCTCTCCGAGGTCCTTTTGTTCTTTCTGTTTTTTGGCCCGGCAGGCCTCTGCTCTGGGCACTATCAAAGGTTATCTTTCTGCCTTTCTCAGGCTTTCTGATCAGCCCTCTCTTTTCAAGTCTCCGATTGTGAA
This sequence comes from Triturus cristatus, assembly GCF_964204655.1. Classification (NCBI taxonomy): domain Eukaryota; kingdom Metazoa; phylum Chordata; class Amphibia; order Caudata; family Salamandridae; genus Triturus; species Triturus cristatus. The sequence continues at coordinate 284,905,923 of NC_140594.1, read as the reverse complement.
TAGATTTCTCAAAGGCATTACACACCTTTTCCCTCCTATTCAGTTTGTGATGCCACAGTAGGACTTGAATCTAGTTCTTATCTTATGTGTGCTCGTTTCGAGCCCCTTCACAACTGTCCTCTTCATCTCTTGACCTTGAAGACTGCCTTCCTGGTTGCCATCACCTCCGCAAGGAGAGTGAGTGAGCGCCAATCTTTCTTGTAAGCCTCCTTTTCTGTCGGTCCATCCGGACAAGGTTGTGCTCAGGCCCCGTCCTTCCTTTTTGCCAAAAGTTGTTACGGCCTTTCGCATTGGGCAGACCATTACCTTGCCCAACTTCTTTCCGCCTCTGCATCCTTCCAGAAATGAAGAGAGGCTCCACCGTCTGGACACAAAACGTGCGCTCTCATTTTATCTCAACCACACACTACAGTTCCGGGTGGATGACCAACTCTTTGTTGGCTACGTTGTCACCAAGAAAGGTCGGGCGGTACACAAGAGGACTATCTCCTGCTGGGTCGTCTTGTATATGAGAGCCTGTTACTCTTTGGCTAAAAGTTGCCTCCAGTGGGACTGCATGCTCATTCCACTAGAGCAACTGCAGCCACTACTGCATTGGGACGTGGTGTCCCCCTGCAAGACATCTGTCAGGCAGCCACGTGGGCCTCGCTGCACACATTTACTAAGCATTATTGCCTGGACAGCCAAGTCCGGAGAGACTGCTTTTTTGGCCGTTCTGTTCTCCGTGACTTTCTGGTGTGATTTTGTTACGCAGACCCACCACCGGGGTTGGTATTGCTGGGGTATCTATTCTGAGGTAAGGAATCTATCACTGTGTTTCTTTCAGATGAACAAGTTACTTACCTTCGGTAACAATATATCTGTAAGAAACATTAGTAGTGATCGATTCCTTACTGCCCCACCCATCCTCCCCGTCCTGCGAACTGATTTCTAGGGTTAAGGTCATCCCTTTCAGGGCCCTAGTTTCAATGCACCAGTGGTCGGTTTCTTGCATGGCTCTGCTTTACTGGTCATGACGTCAGCGCGCGTGGGCGGCGTCTAAGTAGCGCCCGCGACGTCATCTCAGCGACTAAGATGCCAACAACGGACGTGGAGCCGCACAATGCCACCTACCGACGCGCATGGGTACTGCTGACAAAAACTTTCCCGATCCAGTCTGACACCTGGGGGTAATTCTAAGGTAAGGAATCTATCATTACTAATGTTTCTTACTGATGCATTGTTACCGAAGGTAAGTAACTTGTTTGTCTTGTACAAGGTCGAATGAGAATGACTGTTGGAATGGGAGTGATGGAGAACATGTCCTACACAAAGGGAAAGGGAGAGAGGACAAATGGCCCTGGTCGTACCCTTTTTTAAATTTATTTTTGCAGAGTTTTATATAGCGTGAACTTGACCCGAATCCAATCAGGTATCAGAGCGCTTTACATAGCACCAGTTACGTTACATGAGGACACACATTCATTTCTGTTTTTTGTTAGGCACGGGGAGATTAAGTGATTTGCCCAGAATCACAGGATGTTCAGCGTCATTACTGAGACTCGAACCCAGTTCCCCGGGTCTGAGGTCGAGCACCCTAGCCGTTAGGCCAACTCCCCTCCCTATGTTAAACTATAAACGCAAAAAGATGTCCAGGTGAAGGTAATTTTTATCAAACTGTAGTTCCCGTAAGGAGAATCAAAAGAGATTTTGCAGTAGACACCTCACCCACAACTTGTCTTGGCATGCTTCATTATAGGCGCCTATCCACACCCCGGTACGTGAATCCCGCTGTGGTGGACTTAACCAATCATGGGAGTTCTTATATAAATCACTACTGGATAATAGCAGGGATCCAGGTAAATAAAAATATATTCGTGTGTACCCTAATGGTTGGAATCAAAACTTGACTGGTGTCTGATGGGTAATCATTTCACATCTACCCTTACAATAATGACAACATGTTTTGCCCTTTTTCAAAAGCCCATACGGCTCTGAGGACTTAGTCAGGGATGTTTGCATCCCTGCCTAGCTACTCGATTGTGCCATGCAGAATTAATGAGGCCTAATGTTCTCACACACTTGTTGTCTCTTCTTGGAGAGGAAACCTGTAGTAACAATTAATCCATGGGAATAAGTGGGTACTTCAGACCATATTGTGACTTACATTTTTATTCTAAGGACCATACCATGCATAGATGCTGCAATCGTATGGAGAATGTTAGGTCAATGGTAGACAGTCACTACAGACATACTGGCTATTTTCTGTTCATGAACACTGCAAAATCACTACACAGCACATATCACGTGTGGGCATGCAAGAGTGTCATTTACTTCTGATGAAAGCAATCTAGTCATATCACTTACTCTACATTAGGCTTTAGGGTGGTTCTGATAATTTACCAGCAGATCAGGGCGACACTCCCCTGTAGTCACATGCTTTTTGTAGAAAGGGATAAAATCAAATAAACAAGTACAGGCATAATTTTCCAAAACACACTCAATCTCCTTAATGGGGCATTTTATTACCTTGATAGAACTAAGTAGGGCATCTATAATGTTATGGCTACTTTGCTGTTAATGCCTTTAGCGTGGAGATGCTGATTAGATTTCTCATTGTTTAAAAGGGGGCATTGGTAGTTTATGCTTACCCGACCCTGTGGAAGAGTCTACACTTCTTAATTGCTTCGAAAACAAGGATAATAGGCCCCCTTATCCGGCTTACTTCATCATCCTACAGTATGAGCCTCATAATAATCAGTGCTCCTTCCAAATGTAATGACATTCAGCTCAAATGCTGTTCCTCTGGAGCTTAAAAGACCCATTACAGAGCACTTTATATGTGTTTCTCTATACAAGTAATAGCAGTGCCTTGGGTATATCGCAATATATTTTCATTTACCTGGATCCCTGCTATTATCCAGTTGTGATTTATATAAGAACTCAAATGATTGGTTAAGTCTGCCACAGTGGTATTCACCATCAGGTACAGGAGGGGGCATCACTAGGCTCATTACAAAATGTAGTGACAAGACCCATCGTAGCCACTCTTTGACCCGAATAGGCTTGAGGGACAGGCCTCGGAGGGGGAAAAGATCCTCTGGACTGGCAGTGACCGGTGCCGGGCAGCTTCAGCATTATTTCCTCGGATGGTTCAAATGTGCAAGACAGTCTGGCGCAAAGTCTGCACCAAGGGCATAGACCACCATGAGCACACCCAGACCACCACCTACTGAGAACACTGCCCCTTTAGTATTTGGTCTCAAAAATACCTGTGTACAGCTGCCCAGCACCACTCTTGATTGAGTTGAGTACTGAGCCCTGAGACTCGGCCAAATGAGGTTCTGACACTGGGCCATGGAACTCGAGATAACCTAGTGCTGAGAGCAAGCATCAACTGCAGAGAGACTCTGAGACAAGGGCACTGAACCTTGAGCTGAAAATACACCAACCAATCCCTGAGCCAACATCCTCTGTGCTAGAATCTGCTCCGAAAAATCACTTGAATCCGGGCTCTGCGTCAAGCTACCCTGTTATGCTCACGGAGCTCCCAGAGAATCTCCGAGATGACACAGAGGAGACTTTACGTTCATCCCACTTCTAAATAGACCCTGGCCAGCTTTCTAGCACCACAGGAGACCGATCCCACTCCCTTGAAGCAAAGGATACTTGCCTTCGAGTAAGTCATTTCCTTTTTTTTTATTTTTAATATTTTTATTGATTTTTCAAAATTTTCCTTGTATTCCATCAGTAATACGTCATTATCACAGCATTATACAGTATATTGCATTTTAAAAATAACCCTGCATACAATATTAGCTCAATTAATATTCACATTACTTTATAGCTCATTAAAGATACATCATTGATGTTTTTTGTTCGTTTCTTCACAACCATAAGAACCACTACGAAAAAAAATAAATGGGTATATAAGCAGCTGTATCAAAGAAGTATTTAAACAAACAGTCCAACATCCTTAAATTAACACCATTCCCTCCTTCCATATCCTTACAGGCTCCCAGATTTTCAATCCAAGTTGCCTCTTCTTTTTACCCTTACGTGCATAGATTGCTTTTTCTATATTATAAGCAGACAATAAGCTTGCCAGCCACTGATGCATGTCCGGAGGTCTTATATCCAGTCAAGCCCTGGCAATCATTAATCTATATACTGCCATTGCTATAAACAGAAATTCCCGATGTGGAACCGATGGGTCTGTACTAACCCCAAGTAGCACTAAGGTTGGTGAGAGCGCAACTCGGATACCTAAGTGTGTAGTTAAAAACATTTCCAAATCCCGTTTTAATGTATATAACTGAGGACAAGATGCAAATATATGAATAATATCTGCTCCGACGGAGTTGCATCTTGGGCAGCTCGTCCCCCTGGTACCTCCCCATTGTACAATTCTAGCAGGAGTATAATACAAGGCATATATTGTTTTGTAATGCTGGGCCTGAAGTGGGGCTGAACACAAAACGGTATAACCGAGAGCCAATGATTCCTGAAAAAATCCCGACTCAATGGATAGCTTCTCCATCCATTTATTATCAAACTTAGAGATATCATCTATTTTAGTTTCTACTAATGTTGCATAAAAGCCTTGTATTGTGCAGCCCTGCCCCCTACTTATTTTGTCCAATATTACATTATTCCCAAACCCAGCGGGCCCCCCTTTCTTAGTATTCAGAAAACTCCTAATTTGAAGATATTTGAAAAAATTTCTAGCATCCAGCTGGTACTTAGTTCTTAGGTCCGCAAACTGCACTACTCCCTCTTGACCCATCATGTCCCCTATCTGCTCTATCCCTTTGCTTGCCCATTCTGCCATAACATTATCCGCAAAAATCATTTCCGGGAACGATTTGTTCCGATATAGTCGAGTATATCTGTTAAGCCTACCCATACCAAATTTTTTTCTAAATGCAGTCCAGATCTTACTAACTGCACTAACTGTCTTAAACCTAGTCCACTTGTAATATGAGACATCAATACAATTCAAAAAACTATTTTCAACTTCTTCGCCAAGCACCACTTCATAAATATCCATGGAGCTATTAATGTCCCAACAATCGTGTGTCCCCTCCCCAATTAGACCCTGCATATATTGTAACGCAGCGGCCCAATAGTACAATCTGAAGTCTGGTGCACCCCACCCCCCCCCCTTTCTCTAGGAAGAGAAATACATTTATAAGCCCTGCGTGTTTTCCCCTGAGCCCAAATAAATCTATTCAAAATTAACTTTAATGCATGAAACCACCTAGCCTCAAAAAACAAAGGTTTAGATCTAAAAAAATAAAGAAATTTCGGCAATATTAACATCTTAATTACATTGGAGCACCCAACCAAAGATAAATGAAGATTATTCATTCGTTCCAATTCTACTCGTACAGTGGCTATGAGAGGGGTCATGTTCTGCTCTACCACATTCTCCACCTCTGCAGAAAGCTGAACACCAAGATATACTGCCGATTTAACAACTCGGTTGTCGAAACAATGCGTATACTTATTTTTAACAATCTGTGTCTTAGTGCTATTGATTTTATATCCTGACAGCTGTCCAAAATGAAGAGCTTCAGCATCCACCTCCCTGATGGCCTCCGATGGATTAGATGTTATAATGGCTACATCGTCCGCGTACGCCAGTATTTTACAAGCTCTTCCATTTATCAAAACTGCAGGTATCTTAGCGTTAGCCTCTAGGTTTCGTAAATATGGGTCAATAGAGAGGGCAAATAATAATGGGGACGACGGGCACCCCTGTCTAGTCCCTCTGCTTATCCTGAATGTTGAGGAGTACCCTCTATTGACCCTTATCCTAGCTATAGGGTTCCTATATAATGTCTGTATTGCTCGTATGTATCCCTCCCCTATATCAAACCATCTCATAATTGCCCAGAGGTAATCCCAGGAAACCCTATCAAACGCCTTCTCTGCGTCTAAGAATAAGGCTGCCATAGGGTTTCCCAGGACTTCCGTTGCATCAAATAATGTGACCAACCGCCTAATATAATGGGTGGTGCCTTTCCCCGGAATAAATCCATGCTGTGATGAACTAACCATACTCTCAATGACTCTACCCAGTCTTTTAGCCAAAATTTTAGAAAATATCTTAACGTCTGCATTTATTAACGTGATAGGTCTATAAGAACCGGGGAGTATCGAGGACTTTCCTTTCTTCAGGATTACTACAATATCTGCTCCCCCCCATGAATTAGGGATTGATTCCCCTATCTGTGCTAAACTCAAAATATTAAAAAACGTCCTGAATAAGAATATCTTGAAATACTTTATACAACTCAAGTGGGATCTGGTCGGGACCAGACGCTTTGCCTGAAGGAAGACTATTCAGTGCTGTTTCGACTTCTTCCAACTGTAATGGTAAATCTAAAGCCGTTTTCTCTTCCTGCAGGAGTTTGGGTGAAGCTATATTTCTGGTATACCCTTCAACATCGTTTAAGTGAGTTCCACCATCTCGGGAATACAAATCTGAATAAAATTGCCTAAAGACTTCTCTAATGGTATCAGAATCTGAAATCAGATTGCCCTGTCCATCTATAACCTCCTTAATATCTGCCGCAGCTGTTTTCTGTCTTGTACGGACAGCTAGTATGTGCCCCACTCTCTCACTTAATTCATATGAATTCTCTTTTCTTGTTAAATAGCTAACTGCTGTTTTTGTGGCAATACTCTCCATAGTTTCGGTTTTGATCAGCATAATTTTAAGCAAACGATCCTCTAAAGGTAGTTTTAATCGAATTCCCTGTACCAGTTCGTTCTCCAGCTTCCCCAGCTCCTTAATCAGATCATCTAATCTGGTCTTATCCAACTTACGTTTATAGCCAGTATAACTGAGAGTCTCCCCCCTGATACCTGCTTTAAACGCATCCCATACCATTCCTGGGGGTGCTGTTCCTCTATTCATTGCCCAAAAGCTCTTCAAGTCAATAAATACTTTATTTCGATTGAGTTTACAATCATAAAAAGTACATTTAAAGGATTACAACATTATAAAAATCAGTTTGCTCATTAGCTGTTTAAAAAGTGACGCATTTTACATATAAGCACTGACACTCTAAGTACAAAAATAATAACACAGTAATCAGTAAAAATCAGTTTGTTCGATGGCTGTTGAGGAAAGCAGACAATTAGGAGTAAACGCTAACACTCTATATACAGGAATAATAGCCGAACAATCAGTAAAATCTTAAGAAACAGTTGCCAATAGTTGAGAATGAGTTTTCAAGCAGGCTTTAAGAAAGCAGGCTACGGTTTTGGCTATATACGGGGTATCTAAGTATTGAAGTGCCAAAAGAGCCGGTCTGCATCTTCTCAGCCCTAAATGTCGAAGCAAAGGAACCAGCCATCGTTTCCGCGGAGACTTGTAGAAACCGCAGAAAAAGGTTACGTGCAGGGTTGACTGGCAAGTTAGACCGTCACAGGGACAGTTTGGTAGTTCCCGTGACCAGACTAAGGGCACAGGCAGTGAGACAAGACGATAAAATAGATCAAACCGAAATCTGGTTAAAACATACCTCTCATAATTTGACAGAAAAAATGATAAATACAATTGAATGCCATGAGGAGATTGGACCATCGTTAAATGAACGTTTGATTTTTTGACAAGTTCAGAACACAAACGAAGATCGCTTAAATGATCAGCACAAAGCTTTTTCAAGGATTTTCTGGATATATCCGATAAGGATTCAGGGTCAGTGAAAAATGCAGGGCGATTCAAATCTGTTAAAAATCTCGATACATATAGCAGCCAGGGAATCTTTTTCCAATGGGACAAAGAGAGACAGTCAGATATTAGTGACCTAGTTAGATGACATTGCTCCTTGGTCCATATACGGTGCCATAGTAGAATCGGCTGGTAGCTGATGATATCAGTCAGATACTCCCGGCCGAGTTCCGCATGGGTGCCGAAAGTAGGAGCACTACGAGGGAGGGCTAATATGTATTTCAGAAAACAATTTTCTATAATTTGTAGCTCGTCTGTGGACACATAGCCCCAGACTCCGGCACCGTATGTTGCCACACTCATACATTTAGCTTGGTAAATCTGCAAAAGCACAGTAGGAGCGGGCTTACCCAGTTTCCTAGAGAACGAAGTCAGTGCAGATGTTGTGCGTTGAAACTGCAGTTTTTTACTGGATATCGCAGGTTTCCAGGACAGTTGATTATCAATAAGGATACCTAGATACGGATAGGTAGTGGCAGTTTCTAATCTGGTCTTCTCAATAAGGAGAGATTTACATTTTTGGGCTCTCTTCCCGATGTTCATAACAAAAGTCTTAGATTTATTGACTTTGAGACCAAGAGAAGACATAAATTCGCAATATTTATCTAGTTGGATCTGAAGCTGATTCGGTGTCCTTGCTAGGATAACTGAATCGTCTGCATACAGTAATGCAGGAATGGGGCGGGAGCTTATGCAGGGTAAATCTTTGCTGTCAACCAACATCGCTTGCTCCAGTCCGTTAGTATAGATGTTAAATAGGAATGGAGCAAGGACGCATCCCTGCCTTACGCCTTTTTTGATATTAAAGGATTCGGTAAGCTCCCCTTTAATACCGTATCTCACACAAGCTTTTGCGTCCGAGTATAACTCTCGGAGAAAATTCAGCAGTGCAAGATCGATGCCCAGATACTTCAAAATCGCCCATAACTTGGAGTGGATCACGCAATCGAATGCGGAACTCAAATCCACATAGACTAGATGAAGTTTACCACCTTTGGCCCCTACGTATTTGCCTATGAGTAAAGTCAGATTTAAGGCCTGTTCCACGGTGCCCAAGCCCTCCTGAAACCCAAACTGTAAGTCAGTTAAGATCTTATTCTCTGTAGACCAGTCCCTTAATCGCTCCAGAATTAGTCTCCCAGCTACCTTGCCGAGGGAGTCCAAAAGGGAGATGGGCCTGTAACAGGCTGGATTGTCCCGATCTCCCTTTTTGAAAATAGGCAGGAGCACAGAAGTAGACCAAGAATCAAGTGGGCCAATCTGGGTGACTGCAGACATAACCTGCATGACAATTGGAGACCAGAGATCTATATTGCTCACAAATATGTCTAAGGGAACCCCGTCTGGGCCGGGCGCCTTACCGGTCTTTGAGGCGGTCAGTGCTGTGATTATCTCCTCTAGATCAAAATGGAGGTCAATGGGGAAGATGTTGTTACTAGTAGGAGCTTCCGCCTCTGGTCTGGGTGACTCAGTTGTCAAGGGGTAATCCGCGAAAATCTGCGAGTAGTGTGCTACCCATTTATCAGCAGGTACTGCCACATCTAGATGCTGTATCGCAGTTTCATCAACTAGGAAAGGGGCCTTGACTGTTCTCCAGAACATGGTGGAGTCCTTGGTTAAAGTACTCTGGTGTAATTGGGCCCAGAGATTATTTTTTATTTCCCGTTTACGGGATTGCTGTGCCATCTTATAATTTTTCCTCAGGGAGGCAATTTGGGGCTTGTCCCTGGTCTTATTTTGAAGTGCGTTTTTCAATGCACGCTGCGCTTTACGGCAGCGGAAATCAAACCACCCTCTTGAGTCCTTATCATTGTTACGAGTCTTATGGGAACGGGTGAGCTCTTGTCTGATGACTTCTAATATTTTGGTGAAGCTGGAAAGAATCAGCTTTGGGGAAGATGACGTCTCCAAACAATGGTAGATGAGAGGAAGGGTTTTTTGAATGATCTTACTGGTGATCTCTGCGGGATTGATCGTCGTCCACTTAACAGTATAACCATTAATTTTATTCATCTCCAGAGAGTGCTGCGCTAAGAAGCTTGTTTTTGTGCAGGCTGGAGATGATGAATTTAGTGCTATGGTTATACTATTTGGGTAGTGGTCACTTGAAGGGTCGGTGCCAGTTGTAAATTGCTTCAATCGGTGTTTTAAGGAATGAGAGCATAAGATAAAATCGATGGTTGTGGTAGCACCTCTACCATGAAAGGTCGTTTTAAACTCTACTGCGGGACACACTAGGGTATTAGCGAATTCGAGTTCTATTGTGAAAATACAGGTATTTAGTGCGTGACCCACTGCATTATGAGTGAAGTGGGCCAAGGGAACATCGTGCTCGTCTAAGAGCCCACAGATACCTTTACCATGATTGTTGCACAGATACACATTAAAATCCCCACCCCACACAATATGACAGTTTAAGTCGTGACTCTTAGCTTTTTGGTCTTGTATATAATGAGTAATTTCCGACAAGGATTTTACACAGTCACTAGGTGAGGAGTTATTATACATGTTAATGAGATAGTAACTGGAATTATTGTCAGGAACTAGTTTAGGGATTTGAAAAATTGACGAGTCTAGCTGAACTTCCGAGATCATAAAAGGAATTAAATTGGAAACATAGATGGCTAAGCCGCCCTTAGGTCTACCATGAGTGGACGGTAAGGGAGGAAGGTGAAATGTTTTAAAACCCTGTATATGAATAGGGTCAATTGCCCAAGTTTCTTCGAGGCATATTAGCTTAAATTTATTAGTAAGTTCCACCCAAGACTGAAGATGGATTTTCGATCTTAGGCCAGCTACATTCCAAAATATGATTGGAAGATCCTGGGTTGGTGTAAAAATAGAATTTGAAGGGTGAAGTTCGGCAGAGGGATGTGAAAGTTGGGACAGGGACTGAGTGGTTATAGCAGGAAAAGGAGGGATGGGTTTAGACTCCCTGGATTGGGGGGTAGGAGATTGAGGGTTTGGGGGCGGATCTGCAGGGGTAACTGACATGCTATAACATGCGTCCTGGTGAGGGGAGGATGACTGCTGTTGGGCCAGGGTATACTGGGGAAGGGAAGACTCAGACTGGGTACCATGCAAGGATGACAAGGAGGAGCCGGCCACCCGAATGGTCTTACAGGGAACTTTTGGGTTAGGAAATACGCTGTTGTAACTGCTATCTTTCATAGGTAGGGATGATAGTCAATCCACCATGTCCAGGCAATCATATCTGTTGGATAGTAGTGGACCTCTCCAGTTACTAAAGTGGCCTGGTGGTGGGTTGCTAAAACCATGCCCCAACCACTGATTTCGGTCTCTGGTACCGCCCCAGTTCCCTACCCTCGTCCAGGACCATGGAGGGCCTGCATTGCGTCGCGTAATAGGGGGATAAAAGTACGACAAGTTATGGGTAGCGATCCCTTCGGGAGAAGTTTGATCACCCCAAGAGCAAACATGCTCAACTGTATTGGGATTTTCAAAATTTACTATTATACAGTCGCCCTGTATATTTTTTGGTTGGTTGCCTAACCAAGGCACTCTACGCACTGTAGTAACTCTGTTGTCCATAAAGATTGGAAGCGGTCTATTGTTGGACAACCAAAAGATTACTTTATTTTTCAGGGACCAAACTGGTTCATCCTGATTTGGGGGGAGTTCCGGAACCCCAGTCATTATTACTACGTATGGGGAGGCCTCGGGTGGAAGATGGATAGGGGGAATCTTTCTGTTACGGTTAATAGGAATGGTGTTGAAGCCGGTAGTGATATTGGATTGGACAGGAGCGGGGGTGGGGGGTATAGAAGTGGGAAGGGAAGGAGGAGGGTTTGATGGGGGAAGTGCTATTGATTTAGGGTTAACTACAGGGCGAGATGGTGGCGGGTTAAAGGATTTAGGAGGTGGTTGTAGCTTGTTCACAGATGCTATCGGATGATTTAGAATAGGCTTCTCAGGATCTTTTTGTTTGTTAGATTTGGGGTTCTGAACTGAGGTTCCTGGTTTTGGCGCTTTGGCGTTAGGAGTATTTAAAATAGTGGACCTACCTTTCACCAAATTGGAATCCTTCTTGTTTCCTGTACTTTGAGATATTACTAGAGACAGTTGAGTGAGTTGAGACTGAACCATGTGTAGGGCCTTTTCTATGGGTTCCAAGTGAGATTTAAACAGATCGCCAATTCTAGTAAGCAGTAAGCTATCGTTGGTACATGCGTTAATTTTGAGATTACCATCCATCATATCTACACTGCTGTAATTGCTGCTTGAGCTGGTGGAGCTTATGTTCAAGTTAGCTGGAATAGAATCCGCTATTTGAACATTTGGCAGTGAAGGGGAGTGATGGAGGGATGAAAAATTAAGGTTTTCCAGAGGAAGATTTGAGACAAGAGGAGTTACAGAGATGTTTGTGGCAGATGGAATGGTGGAATGGGGAGGCTTAACAATTGACTTCCTCTTTACTTTCTTAGGGATAGCTCCTTCTCGTGTACCCCTAGCCATTGAAGAGGGGGTGTTATCTGGTTGAGTGGCAAAAATAACTGGAGATTTTTCCAAGGATAGGTGGGAGTCAGACAAATCCAGAGATGCAGAAAGATCCACTGTGCGAGGAACCGTATGCGTTTCTGCATGCACTATCGCTGGAGGAGGTAGATCAACAGGACGTAAGGGGGTTTTTGCAGTGCCCAATAGGCCCATCGATGAGCGCCTGGCTATCGTCAGATCTTGTGAGATCCTTCGATCCAGTAGGATAATGCCCTGCTCAATAGCGTCATTGGCTTTAGTTATGAATTGGTCAATTGGGCCAATGATCTCACCAGCTAATTGAGCTTGCTTTTTAACAGTGTTCCTAGTGGTTCTTGGAGACATTGTACCGTACAAGTTGATTACAATGTTAATAATTATTCTCAAACCAATACTAATAATATCAATGTAAAATATCAATGGTAATAAAATTCAAAAAAAAAAAAAAAAAACACTAACTGTAAATGGGGTGGCCCAGTCCAGTCCTGCCCGGTCTTGAACGGGCTTAAACGGGCCCGCCCTTGGCCCGGGCTTCGCCCGCGCTTCTCCCCGCGCGCGTCCCGCGTTGCGTTTGGGGCTGGTCAATTTATAATATGACGGACAGGGGGCGTGACCTCCGGGGGAAGAGGCACCAGCTGTTAGGTGTAGGGGCTGCTGGTCCTCGCAGTCCCCCGGTGAAGTCAAAAGGTAGCCCTGGGGTCTAGTGCACGCTGGGAGCGTGCAGGCTGTCCGCCGAATGCGGAATAGCTCCCACCAGCGACACGACCCTTCGTGAGCAGAAGTTGAGCATTAGCAAAGCGCCCTCCTTGACAGCGTTCCGTGGTCCTTCCGAATGGCAAATTCAGCAATTAACAAGTGAGCGGCACCCGCGAAGCGGGTGTCGCGAACAGTAAATAGGCGTCAGGGGGGGGGCGTGACCTCCGGGGGAAGAGGCACCAGCTGTTAGGTGTAGGGGCTGCTGGTCCTCGCAGTCCCCCGGTGAAGTCAACAGGTAGCCCTGGGGTCTAGTGCACGCTGGGAGCGTGCAGGCTGTCCGCCGAATGCGGAATAGCTCCCACCAGCGACACGACCCTTCGTGAGCAGAAGTTGAGCATTAGCAAAGCGCCCTCCTTGACAGCGTTCCGTGGTCCTTCCGAATGGCAAATTCAGCAATTAACAAGTGAGCGGCACCCGCGAAGCGGGTGTCGCGAACAGTAAATAGGCGTCAGGGGGGGGGCGTGACCTCCGGGGGAAGAGGCACCAGCTGTTAGGTGTAGGGGCTGCTGGTCCTCGCAGTCCCCCGGTGAAGTCAACAGGTAGCCCTGGGGTCTAGTGCACGCTGGGAGCGTGCAGGCTGTCCGCCGAATGCGGAATAGCTCCCACCAGCGACACGACCCTTCGTGAGCAGAAGTTGAGCATTAGCAAAGCGCCCTCCTTGACAGCGTTCCGTGGTCCTTCCGAATGGCAAATTCAGCAATTAACAAGTGAGCGGCACCCGCGAAGCGGGTGTCGCGAACAGTAAATAGGCGTCAGGGGGGGGGCGTGACCTCCGGGGGAAGAGGCACCAGCTGTTAGGTGTAGGGGCTGCTGGTCCTCGCAGTCCCCCGGTGAAGTCAACAGGTAGCCCTGGGGTCTAGTGCACGCTGGGAGCGTGCAGGCTGTCCGCCGAATGCGGAATAGCTCCCACCAGCGACACAACCCTTCGTGAGCAGAAGTTGAGCATTAGCAAAGCGCCCTCCTTGACAGCGTTCCGTGGTCCTTCCGAATGGCAAATTCAGCAATTAACAATTAATCCATATGCTCATATGTTCTCTGTATCCTTCATCTTTTAATACTGCTCTCTCGAATGTCCACTGTGAAATTTTCCTTTGAGTCTGCCCTAGATTCACTACTAGGATCAGGGGATTATGATCTGAAACGATCCTAGGTTGCTTTTCCATCAGAAATCCTGTAGTGAGGGAGCTAGAGATTAAAAAATAATCGAGTCTAACCGTAACTTGGTGTGGTGCTGAAAAAAAGGTGCTACCTTCCCTATGGGGATATAGCTTAACCCATGGATCAATTAAGGAATTATGGTGTGCCATAGCAGACAGGGCCCTGTACGTCTTCTTCTTTCTACCAGTATATTTCCCCCCTTCTTGTGCAAATGAGCTTCATGGATCATGTATATTAAAATGACCACAACATATTATGGGTTCTGACCAGTGAGCCAACTCAGTATCTAAGAATTGAAAAACCTCCGGATCATCCTCAGTGGAGCCATATAGTTTCACTACCGTGCACTTTTCTCCCTTATATATTATTTCCACCAATACCCATCTCCCCCATTGATCCTCTTTTTTTCTATTTACTACAACATCCCTGTCTTTAGCTAGAATTGCGACTCCCCTTGTCTTTGTCCCCTGTTTTGAAAACGCCAGCAGATGAAAACCCAGTTGCTCCAGAAGATATCCCTTTCCTCCCTCAATATGTGTTTCTTGAAGGCACAAGATATCTACCCGGAGTGTTTTAATTAAAACAGCCACTCTCAATCTTTTGTTGACCTCATTTAGCCCACATATATTAATTGATGCAATTCTGCACGACATTAAGACACATCAAGTGTACCCCTACTTAAAGAAACCAATACTTTGAGATAACTAAAATAAACATTGAGAAATATTAACGAATATGCAATGATACGTACTGTGAAAAATGCTGTGAACAATGCCTAACTTACAAAACCATCCGCCCCCCCTCCCCCCTTGCCCCTCCCTTCCTTGCTCGAGCCACTCGAGCACCCACCTCCCCCCCACCCCCCCACCCCCAACTACAGGCAAATAGGTCAACCATGACCTATGTGTGGTCGCCTGATAGCAGCAGTCGTGTTGCCCCCCCCCTCCCTCCTAGATCATAAGCCTGCTTGCCCCCTCTCACTCCACCGCAAATAATGGTACTCAGCCTTAATGCGTAAACCACCATATTGGGTAGAGGAGGCCTAGATTTAAGGTTTTTAGGAATTAAGAGAGTTACCAACCCCAGAGTTCCTAAATAAAACTACAGTATCTGCGAATCTCCTACCCCACCTTCTTTCCCTTGAGCTCATCAATATATAGCTGGGCTTTTATCTCAGAGGTAAACATCTTAATATTTCCATTGACAATGATCTTAAGTCTCGCAGGATAGAGTAGGAATGCTTCATAACCCAACTTCTCTACTGGGGCTATCAGTTGTCTAAGGCGCCACCTCCTCTCCACCGTAGCATGACAAAAATCAGGCCTTGCGAAAAATGTGGCCCCCTCGTAGCTACGCCTGGCCTCTGGTTTTGCCTTATTCAGAATCTCTTGCCTGGCTAAAAAATTTCCCATATATATAAGGATAGCTCTAGGTTTTAGAACCTGCGACTCCCCATATGTCTTTCTTTGTACCAATGGAAATCGGTGAACCCTCTGCACCTCATTCTCCCAATCCCATTTAGTAGCGTCTGGAAATGCCCCCCTTAACAAACTTATTACATAAGCCCTTATATTCTCTCCCTCCAACCCTTCAGCAACCCCCAGTAGTCTAATGTTATTCTGGCACTGCCGATTTTCATAGTCTTCCAGTTTCCATCTTATGTCTTCTGACATCTTTTCCTGCGAATCCTTGAAGGTCTGCCAACGAGAAACATCATCCTCTAGCCTAGCTGTACGCTCCTCCACATGCGATACTCTATCCGCCAATTCCTCATATACTTTATTCATTTTTCGCATGGAACTCTGTATCTTTTTTGTCGCCATCTTAGCTCTTCGACTTTCAGTTCTAGCCTCTACTTGCATCTGAATAAGAGTCTCGTACAGTAGACCCAATGAGGGTGTTGGAGTGGAAACACCCTCGTTCACTACCTCTTTGACTCCTCCCTCAGCCTCTTCTTCCTGATATAATGAGGCCGTTGCAGAATAATCCCAGCAAAGCTTAGGATCGGAGGAATGAAGTTGAGGGCTGTTTGAAGAGTCTATTTTAGCTCTCCTTTTAATTCTCTGGGGTTTTGCATGGCCTGGTGGTGCTTTCTGAACGGAGGATTTAGCTGCGGAATCAGAATCAGAGCCTGAGACAGAACTTACATCTTGACTTCCGTCACCCAGCTCACTAGAGAGCTAAGATTCTGATCCAGAGTCCTCATTCACAGAAAAAAAGCACTCCCCGTCAGGTGTTGCCGGGACCACCTTTCCAGGAATACCCACCATATTAATTATTTTCTTTATAGTTACTACACCTCCCGTTTTTGCGCCCCCAGTCAGTGTCCCCCCATCATTTCTTCCTGTGGAGGCGTTTTTTGTGCTATCTTACTTGGTCCTTGTCTTTGTACTCCATCAGAGGATTCGCTCTGTAGCTCTGCGTCCAGCTCCTCACCCGTACAGGCTGTATCTGCCTCTGCATCCGCCTCTGCATCCCCCTGCTTGTTCTGCCTCTGCTGTTGCTTCCGGCTCGACTCGGAGTCTATCGGCCCCGCTGCTCTCTGCGGTGCGATCAACGCCAGTAGGTCCGTAGGTTCTGGGACCTTCACTGCGAACGACTCTTTAACTGAGGGCTGTCTGAGAGTCGGGTCCTTTCCCACCACATTTCCCTTTGAAGCGACAATCTCCTGGCCACCGCTGATGCTGCTGATGCCGCCATTATCGAGCCCTGCTTCTGCCGGTTTCAAACCCTTACGATGCAACGAAGCCGTTCGGCCGGCAAACATCGAAGACTCCCTGTCTTTATCCTTCGCAAGGTTTTCTTTAATATCCATTGCTGGCGGCTGTGTTCGTTTAGTCGTCACGGCATCTCTCACGGACTTTGATGCTTTGGGAGGCATAATTCCATCGAGATTTCCCAGATGGTTTTTACATCGATAGGAGAACAGTCTACTGCCGAGTAGAGCTCTTGTCTTGGTGATCCACCGAAGCGCTAAAATCTCAACATTCAGGTAGGAGAGGCTTATTTTGCTATTCATCCCAGCATTCTTCTAGGTTACTCTGTTTTTTCCTCCGATTGTAGGCAAGTTTGAGAAGGGTGGTTTGGAGCGACTGTGTACTGCAATCAGTCGGCGGCCATCTTGCCCTGTCGAGTAAGTCATTTCCAAGGAACTTGAAGGATACCTTATAAAAAGACAAGCCAGTTTGGGTCTAGTCCAGGGATTCAGCCACCAGAGCCTCAACCACCACCTCAGGATGAAGACTACCAGTCACTGCCCAGGTCAAATCTCCACACGAGTCCCACAACACACTCTGACCGCAATAGTCAGGATGAAATCCAGGACTCCTATGATTTGCCACTGCCACCACACAAGGGGAATGACCCATGAGAAGACTAGAACCTAAACCTCGGGATAGCTGCAGCTTGGAGCCTTACCCTGTAAAGCCATCCCTCTCGATGACACTGCAGCATATCATGCTGTCATTCAGCAGGCAGCTCCATTCAATCCGGTCTAGCTCCATGTGGTCAAAGAGGAAGATGACTTCCTTGTAGTCACTCGGTTCATATCCTGCCCATGCTTTAGGAGCATGACCAGGTGTGTAGCAGAGATCTTCATGGTGCCATTAAAGACTAGAATCCATCTTAAAGAATCCTGTTTTGTCTTAGATTGGCAATAGTCTTCTTAAGAATAACTGAGCACAAGCGTGCGCAAAATTTACACACAACTTTGAACATCCCGCATATTTCAGGTCCCCCAAGTCAGCTCTTTTCAGCTAATCCATGTAATTCATTACGTAACGAGCAGTCTTGAACACAAGGCTCACAAAAGTATTTCCTATCTGAAAGAGACAGTTAGTTATAAATTCGTTACCTTAGAATTGCCCCCAGACATCAGACTGGATCCGGAGAATTTTTTTCTTAGCAGTACCCCTGCGCCTTGGTAGGCGGTGTCAGTCGACTCCACGTCCATGGTCGGCATTGTGGTATGACGCCGCTGTGCCTATTAGAAGCCGCCCCTGCATGCTGACATCCGTTCTTTCTTTTTCCGCTCCAGCCTACCGCAGATCCGGAGAGAGCTGCCCCTTTAATCATTTTTTGACTAATCTTTTTTTTAAACTTTTGTCTACTTCTTTTTTGAGTCTTTGGCTCCTGGTGTGCTAGGGATGTCCCATTGTCGGGTTGGCTTCAAGCCCTGTGAGGCCCGTCACAAACTGATGTCTGTGACAGACTTGCACCTTGTGTGCCTCTGGTGCCTGGAGCGCGACTACGACCCGAAGTCGTGCTCCGACTGCCGGGCCTTGAATCCTAAGTCTCTGCGAGAGCGGTCCCGAAAGCTCTTGGAGGCCCGTCAGTCGGCTCCGCGTCGTTCCCGGTCTCGCTCGAGAGGTAGGTCTCGCGACCGATTGCGGAGCCCCACACCACGTTGCACTCAAAGTCCTCCAAGTATTCAGGTAAGTCGAGGCACAAGAAGAAGGCGAAGAAGCACCGGCGCTCTTCGCCTTCTCCTCATCGGTCAGTTGATGCGACGCGGGACCCGGCGTATTGTCGCTCCAAGGCTCCCTCTTTGGTGCCTCCTTCTGGGATGACTCCGCTCCTTCCTCCATTTCCGGTAGCCAGAGCATCCCCTGTTCAGCTTCGTGCATTTTACAAAGCCCTCCGCTCCATCTTTGGGCAGCCAGACTCTGCTGGCGCGCCTTCGGGCCCCTCTGAGCCGTTTGGGGGTCCTGGGCATTCGATGCTGGCGCCTCCGGGCCCAGTGCTGGCAGACTCCCCTGCGGATCCAGTACTGGATCCGGATCAATGCTGGTGGACTTTATTCTACCTTCCCCGGCGCCGCTCGTGCCCCCAACCAACACCATCCTTTACCCCCGTGGTGGAACCAGAGCCAGATCGACACCGGACGACGTTGAATCAGACGCCAGGAGGTACTTCGGTCTCCTGTTCATACTTGGTGTAATCTATCGCCCAGAAGGTGGTGATGAGTATTGGGAGGGGTCACTGGACCCTTTATCAGACCAGCTGGAAGAGCCGTACTGGAGAGAGGACCTGGCTGACCCCAGTGGTCTGGACACATCCCCAGACCTTGGCATGCTTTCTCCCCCTGCCGTGGCTACGGAGGAGGGAGCGTCTTAAGCTGTGGTGGTGCGAAAGGCGGCTGAGGCCTGGGGCCTGGAGCTCTTTTCAGTGGCAGTCAGGACTAAACTCCTGACAGTTGCTTAAACCTGCGGCTACCTCCTCTGACCCTCTTTTTCCATTCAGCAAAGCCCTCACTGACGTCCTTCTGGGCACCTGGTCGAAGCCCAGCACAGGGGCTCCTGTGGAACAGACTATTGCCCATGGCCCGGCTCTGGGCGACCCAGTTTTCCTCATCCAACACCCTTCCCCGAGATCTTGGTGGTACAAGCCTCTTCTTCCAAGGGTGTATTCTCTTCTGCTCCCCCATCAGGAATCCAAGAAGCTGGATCATCTTGGGAAGCGCATGTTCTCTTCCTCCAGCTTGGCACTGCGGTCAGTGAATACCGCGTGCCTCTTGGGGAGATACTCCCATACCATCTGGGATACGGTTGCCCAGGTGCTGCCTCAGTGCCCAGGGGAATCCTGGGCTGTTTTCTCCCAAACTGTGGCAGACGGGAGAGACGCAACAAAATTCACGATTTGAAGGGTGCCCCTTCTCGCCACTGCTTTTCTTTTCTTTTTTGTGCTGGAGCCACTAGCTTGCGTCATTAGACAGCAACATAAAGAGGCAGCCCTGCGCTTTGTACATCGTCCCATAAGCATATCACTCTACACCGACGAAATGGTGCTCTTTGTCAGTGAACTGCAAATGTTCCTAGCACAAATGCTGCGTGAATACATTAGGTTTCGGGTTTTCTCGGTGGTCAGCATCAATTTGAACAAATCGGTGATAGTACCTCTGACTCGATCACTGGCCCTCATGCTCTGGAGTTTCTTCTTGCATAGTCATCTGATCCTGTTAAATACTTAGGGGTATGGGTCAACCGTGACCCGGAAATAGTTACTAGGGAAAATGGTGGCACTGCTTGCACTGTGTTGGAACAACAGGTAGATAGGTGGACAAGGATGCCGCTATCACTAGCTGATCGCATAGCCCTTATCAAGATAATAGTTCTGCCTAGATTTCTGTACCTATTTAGCAACATATCTATAAAATTGACCCAACAATTGTTTTTAAACTATATGCTCGCTGCTGCTGAGGCTGGTATGGGGAGGCAGGCTGCCTGGTGTGTGCTCGGATACACTTACCCCGGACTACGGTAAGGGTGGCTTTAGCGTCCCGGGCATGTATCTGTACAATCTATGCACGCAGGTGCAATATGCATACTATTGGCATCAACCTCACCAATTCATTCCCCATGGAGTGGTCGAAGACTGTGATGCGCACCCGATTCCACTGAGGTGTATGCTGTCATATGCGCGTAGAGATATCCCCAAACTGGAAATCAGTACAATAGACACCACTATTGCAGCTTGGCAGGCACTAGGTCGGATGGCAGCAAAGCTCCTACTATATGCCCCTTTGCTCCAATTAGCTCACCATTCAGCACTATGGGTCATGCAGGAGGCTGGGACCATACAATGCAGGAACTCTATCCAAATGGCAGCTTCATAACGAAAGAAGAGCTACAATATATACATAACAAATCTCCATAGTTCTTGTTTCAATTTCACAGACTTAGGAGGGCGATGCAGGCACACTACCACACCTCTCCTGATGAACCGCCAACATTGCAAACCTTACAGACGCTTCTAATAAGCCCCACACTGAATCAACTGACCTACAAGCTTTACAGGGCAGCTAGAGATGAGAAAGTTGCTATCATGACAGGAACCTTGATCGCTGGAATACTAAACTCCGCCCTCTGCTTACTCAGCAGGAGTGGGAATACTGCTGTCCGCTAACTAGTGCATTTACGTTCAATGGTAACCTGCGCATTATTCATTTTAAATTTCTACTTCAAGCATACCACACACCGGTCAAACTGTACAACTATGGCCTTCGGGATAATGATGCATGTAAAAGATGTGAGGTGCAAGGGGCTGATTTCCGGCACCTGGCTTGGGACTGCTGCCAGGTGGCTGGGTTCTGGGTAGAGGTGATACAGACTACAAATTATTACCACTATTACCCTGCAACGCACCCCACAGGTGTGCCTGCTTTGCCACACGCCGTTTCTAAAAGGTGTCACTGTTAAATGTTTGAGAACTGCTTTACTGCTTGCAAAGAGGAGGGTGGCGATGAGATGGGAAAGTTCAGCCGCCCCGCTGCCAGAACATTGGATAAAGGATCTTGTATATTGCAGGAGAACTTAGAACTGTATGCAGAAAAACTGCCAGCCTCCTCTCAACCCAAGGACATTTCGGAGCCACTGATGCAATATTTGCGATCTAAAGAACAAGAAACTTTATCAGAATGTGAAAATGTATAATAATGTAAATGTGTGTTCGAGGCATATGAGCTGCAGATTATACACTGTGCATAGATCGCCATCTGGTGTTGGGCCCGGATGTTTGCAGTTTGTTTTTCCTCTTGGAAAGTCTTTGGAAGTCACGAGGTCGGTGACTCCTCCTTTGGTTCGTATTGCGCATGGGCTTCGGCTCCATCCTCAGATTGTTTTTTTCCACCATCTCTTCGACACTTCTTCGATTCCAGTCGTCGACTGCGTCCTTCGGGCCTATCCTGTCTCCGCTCTCGGCTGATGGAAAGAACTCCCTTCAAGAACTGCCCTCGATGTGGGTCCAAATTCCCCCACACCGATCTTCATGAGGTGTGCAACCTCTGCCTCTCCCCTGAATACGAGGCTCGAGACTGTCCCGCCTGCAAGTCTTTTAGGTCGAAAAAGACTGTTCGAGATCGAAGGGCCAGACGCAACCTGGCGCATTCCTCGACCTCCCCTTCAGTCGACATCTTCGGGGACGACGTCGAAGCTCCGGGACAGCAGCACATCGAAGAAGATGACGACGACCTCGTCAGTGCTTCCGAGGCCGACGACTCAAATGTGGAGGACATCACCCCGGCGCAGAGGGTCGTGAGTACTATACCCCCTCCCACACCCGCGCCGATACCCAAAAAGGCTTCGGTCACGCCTTCGAGCCTAGGCAAGACCAAGGACACTGCTTCTAACACCCCACCTTCGGGCCCGGTAAAGAAGCCTATTAAGCCTTCCGGCAGCTCGGGCTCGAGCAGCCTTCCAGCGGTGCCGAAAAATACCCTTCAGCACCGAAGAAAAAATCGGCCTCCACCTCCACACCGAGCTCAGCACCAAAGCCCTCGGTGTCGAAACCCGCCCTCTCGGTGCCGACCAAACATCATAAGGCCCTCTGCTCCGACACTCCCGTGCCGAAGCCTCTCTCGGCACCAAACAAAAAATCGGAGGCCCCAAAAAAGCACGGCACAGACAAGCCTAAAAAGCAGTCGGCCCCGAAAACCTCGGCGCCGACCGAACAACCAGTGTCACAAGAACTATTCACACCGGATCCTCTGCAAAAGACACTTACCAAGGATCCAAAAACTGGACATTTGACTCTGTCTTCAAAAAAGAGACATTTGGACAAACCATCTCCACCTCCACCTCCAAAGAGGAAGGACACTGCTACCTCCCCTTTCAGAATGCCTTCCCCACCTCCTCCACCCCCTCCACCCTCCCCACCTCCACCTTCTCCACTCCTGCCTCATCGCTCTCGGACCCTGTCTCCAGACCATGATGATCAAGGGGACCCTTACTACGATCCAGCAGATGTGCCACAAGACCCCACCCCTACTGGATCCCCAGACCCATGGGATGACTATAACAATCCGGACATCCCAGATGACCCACTGGATGACCTTTATCCATCCAGGCCATCCCCTCCAGAAGACTCGTTAGGTTTTCACCACCTACTACAGAGGGCGGCACATTACTACGGGGTAGAGCTACATACTGACCCAGTGGAGGAAGATTTTCTCCTAGACACCTTCGATACTGCACATAGGTCTACTGCTATACTACCTATGCTAAAAGGAGTAATCAAACATGCACCAGAGGTTTTTAAAGACCCAGTCCGAGCTAGGGTCCTAAACCCACGTATAGAGAAAAAATATAAAGCCGCCCCCACAGATCCTGCATACATTAAAGGCCCTGCACCACTGGATTCCTTAGTGGTATCTACAGCTAGGAAGAGATCAAATTCTCAGGCGTCAGGCGAAGCACCACCACCTGACAAAGAGTCCAAGCTCCTAGACGCGTCAGGGAAGCGTACTGCGTCACAAGCCGCCAATATATGGCGTATCGCCAACACTCAAGCACTATTGGCCAGATACGACAGAGCACATTATGATGAGCTAGAAACCATCATGCACCATCTCCCTGAAAAATACAGAAATAGGGCTAATGAATTGATCCAAGAGGGGAAAACTATAACTAATACCTCTATACGCTGTGCCCTAGATGCGGCAGATACAGCCTCCAGGGCCATAAACACCAGTGTCCTCCTCCGTCGCCACGCCTGGCTTAGAGTTTCAGGCTTTAAACCTGAGGTGCAAGCCTCCATATTGAACCACCCATTTGATCAACAACATTTATTTGGTCCAAAAGTTGATGAAGCCCTCGAGGATGAAGAAAGACACTGATACGGCGAAATCCATGGGAGCCCTACAGTCACACACTCCTAGGCGCTCCTTTCGCCGCTCTTCCTTTCGGGGCACGGGTAGAGGCTACTCCTCAGATAGCACATCCACGTCCTACAAATCCCCTCCTCAGTCCACCTTCACAAGGGGTTATCAAAGAGGCGGCTACAGAGGCAATAATAATAAAGGCAGAGGCAAAACAAATACCGCCCGCTCTGCCACACCGCCTACCCTATGACTTTCCCCCGCTCCCTCCAGACCATCCCACTTCGGTCGGGGGCAGAATACAATATTTCCTTCACGTCTGGGAGACCATCACCTCAGACAGATGGGTGACCCAAATTATTCATTCATGGTATTGCCTAGAATTAACATCTACCCCCCCCCCCCCAAACATTCCACCCAGGCAACGCCCAATGTCACAAGAACATGCCACGTTACTAAAACAGGAGGTAATCTCCAGTGGCGGCTCCTCCATAGGGGCGTTTGGGCGCTGCCCCCCTGCTTTCTCGAAGTGCGAGAAGGCAGAAACATAAATGGTAATAACTACCATTTATGTTTCTGCCTTCTCGCACTGCGAGAAAGCAGAAGTGCCTGATCGGGGGTGGGCGGTCCTGCTTGAGGGCAGGGGGGAGTGGCTTGCCCACTGTTGTGCATAGGGACTGTTTGGTCCCCCCTGGGGCCGATCAAACAGTCCGTATGTACAACAGTGGGCAAGCCACTCCCCCCATGCCCTCGAGCAGCACCGCCCACGGCGCCCACTCTACATAGTGAAAATGGTCCCGGCTGGGGCGCTCTCCACTGCGCCTCAGCGTTGTGATTGGCAGAGCGGAGGCAGGGAGGCTGCCTTTCATTGATGACGACATGACGACGAGAGCTTCAGGACGGCGGGAGCGGCAGTTTGGACGCATCCAGAAGCCGCGGTGTTGCAGGACGGAGCGGGAGTTGAAACGCATCCAGAAGATGTTGCAGGACGAGGATGGTAAGTTTTATAATATTCTTTAATTTACCCACCCGCCTCCACCCCCCCGTGACGACCCCCACCCCCATCATGCCGGCCGTTACTGTGAAGTTATGAATGTACAAAACTATTTTAGGCCCTCCTTAGGCCTAAAATAGTTATGCACATTCATTACTATTTTAGACCCTCCGGTGCCGTATCAATGCCAGTCAGGGCCGGCTTTAGGGCGGTGCGATCGGTGCCCCCGCACCGGCTGCTGGAATCCTGGGGGCGCCGTGTTTGAAAGTTTATTATGCCTTTGAAGCACCTGCTGCAGCGTTTCTTTCACCCCGCAATTACCAGGGCTCACATAAATGTCAAGATAACTCGTGTGATTAATTATCTTCCTGGAGAGAGAGATCAGCATTGTGTATAGTTGTGGTTTTGACTTAGGTGAACTTAGTGCAGAGGGTTAATATGCCTGCTGCAGAGAACGTGTACCATGTAGATTACAGATGTAAACAGATCAGCAGGTTACTTGCAATGTATAATTTAAAGTCCTAATATAGAATAGTGAGGTATTAACTTTCATCCTAGAACTGCATACACTCTGCAAAGTACAGAACATTGATCAATGTTGCAAAAAGGGTTAATTTGGCTAGAAATTGATTCTTATTATTAAAGAAAACTCCCAACTATGCTGTTTCTTTTTCGACTCCGAGTTTGTGCTTCTCCACACCAAGCACTCTTAAACTATGCTGCCTACCAGTATGGATGACATGTGACTACTACTCTTTTAGTACTTTGGCTTACGTAACATTTCCTACACAGTGATTTACACATGTATGATTGAATGTCTGTGTGTAATATGCGTGTGATGCAAAGTGCTCAGACACCCTGCACTGGTATGAGTGGCGCTATATAACTAATTCAATGCATCTGAGAGAGTGTGGTTATGGAGACTTGGTCACTGTTTTCGCCACCCAATCTTTGGCCCTAATGGAGACCTGAGGTGACATATAGTTCATCTTTCTTTGGCAATAAGGTCAGGCGGCTAACGCCAATGTTCCCTATTCTTTTAAAATAATGCAGTCAGGCTAAATGGATGGCACGGGTGCAAGCAGGAATGAAGCACGATATGGGACAGTTTTAAATGTGTTTAATTATTTCAAGTCTACATATCCTACCTACTTTTATAAATATTCTTGCTTTCTGAAATGTGGTTTAACCTGCATCCTTTGGGCCTTTTTTTTTTTTCTTCAAAATTTCCTTGGCGTGAGGGTCCTGCAGTTCCCCTTTAGTCAATCAGGCTCTCTATGACACAAAACACATTTAGACCCTTTTTTAACGCCCCACCACTTTCAAATGTCACCAGCCACCACTGGTAATCTCCCTCCTGCAAAAACAAGCCATAGAGCAAGTCCCCATCAATCAGCAAAATTTAGGGGTTTACTCCTTGTACTTTCTGATTCCAAAAAGAGATGAGACTCTACGACCTATTCTAGATCTCAGACCTCTAAACACTTACATACATGCAGACCATTTTCACATGGTAACCCTTCAACAGGTTCTTCCACTCCTCTCCCAGAACGACTTTCTCACCACACTTGACTTGAAAGACGCATACTTTCACATCCCAGTACACCATGCTCACAGAAAGTACCTCACATTTGTAGTGGACGGGCAACACTACCAGTTCAAGGTGCTCCCGTTCGGAGTCACAACAGCACCAAGGGTATTCACCAAGTGCCTAGCAGTAGTGGCGGCACACCTCAGAAGACAGCACATTCACGTCTTCCCATATTTGGACGACTGGCTAATAAAAGCCACGTCCTACGACCAATGTGTGCACCACACCGCCGCTACAATCCAACTACTTCACCAGCTAGGTTTCACGGTGAACCACCAAAAGTCCCACCTGATACCATCACACACAAAACAACATCTCGGTGCCACCATAGACACCTCAAAAGCCATAGCCTATCCCAATCCTGCCAGGATTGCAAACATACAGGCTCTGCGTCAAAAATTCATACTTGAACACTCTCTCCCAGCAAGAGTGTTTATGCAACTGATCGGGATGATGGCCTCTTGCATTTTCATAGTGCCTCATGCAAGACTCCAGATGCGTCCACTCCAAGAGTGCTTAGCGCGCCGGTGGAACCAGGCCCAGGGGCAACTGACAGATCTGGTGTTGGTGGACGGTCGCACCCATCGCTCTCTGCAGTGGTGGAACACCACAAACCTTTCCAAAGGTCGACCGTTCCTGTACCCGGTTCCACAAATAATCCTAACAGACGCATCGCTCTCCGGCTGGGGAGCTCATCTGTTACATCTCACAGTACAGGGCACATGGACGCAGCAACAGAAGTTACTCCACATCAACCATTTGGAGTTACTGGCAATCTTTCTAGCCCTAAAATCCTTCCAGACGTAGATTTCAGGCAAGGCAGTCCTCATTCGCACAGACAACATGACTGCCATGTACTACATTCGAAAACAGGGGGGCACACACTCTCCACAGCTCTCTCAATTAGCACAGAGCATATGGAGATGGGCAATTCCGCAGAAAATCTTTCTCCTGGCCCAACACATCCCAGGAGTCCAAAACACTGTGGCAGATCTGCTCAGCAGACAAATGCAACAGATCCACGAATGGGAACTTCACCTACAGGTTCTTCACCCGTTCTTTCAGAAGTGGGACATCCTCAGATAGATCTCTTTGCCACCCACGAAAACAAAAAATGCCCAAGCTTCGCCGCCAGATATCCACACCCATTGTCCAAAGGCAATGCGATATGGATGAACTGGTCAGACAAATTTGCATACGCTTTTCCACCTCTCCCACTAATTCCATTAGTGGTGCGAAAGCTACAACAGCATTCCCTGACGCTCATCCTGGTAGCTCCAACATGGGCCAGACAACCGTGGTACACCACACTACTGGAACTCTCGGTAGTACCACACCAAAAGTTACACCTCTCACCATGCCTCCTGACCCAGAACCATGGAGAGATCAGGCACCCGGACCCAGCTCAGCTCAACCTTGCGATCTGGCTCCAGAGGTCCTAGAATTCGGATACCTTAACCTTCCCCCTGCATGAATATTATCAGAGAAGCTAGATGCCCTACTACTAGAGCATGCTATGCTGCAAAGTGGAAAAGATTTGTTGTTTACTGCCATAACACAATCAACCCTCTAAATGTGTCCATACAGCACATCATATGTTACTTGCTCCATCTACAAAGGTGTAACCTAGCATATACATCCATTTGGTTACACCTCGCAGCAATTGCTGCTTACTTACAAAACAGGCAGCACCTATCACTTTTCAGGGTGCCTGCCATCAAAGCCTTTATGGAAGGCCTCAAAAGAGTAATTCCACCCAGAGTACCACCCTCACCTGTCTGGAACTTAAATATAGTTCTCACAAGGCTAATGGGAACCATTACATAAATGTGAGCTGCAATTTCTCACATGGAAAACAGCTTTTCTAGTGGCCATCACTTCCCTTAGAAGGGTTAGTGAAATACAAGCACTCACTATACAGGAACCTTTTCTCCAAATGCATCAGAACAAGGTTGTACTCCGCACCAACCCAAAATTCCTACCCAAAGTCATTTCTCCCTTCCATCTAAACCAGTCGGTAGAATTACCAGTCTTTTTCTCACAACCTCAAACTGTTGCGGAAAGGGCTTTACACACACTGGATGTTGAAAGGGCTTTACTTTACTACATCCAAAGAACACAACCTTTCAGAAAAACCAAACAGCTATTTGTCTCTTTCTCTCCACCACATAAAGGCAACCCTATTTCTAAATCAGGGATAGCTTGGTGGATTGTAAAATGCATACTGATTTGCTACCACAAAGCAAAACGAACGCTATCTGTTCCCCCTAAAGCCCACTCTACAAGGAAGATAGGGGCTTCTATGGCTTTTCTAGGGAACATACCATTATATGACATATGCAAAGCAGCGACATGGTCAATACCGCACACTTTCACAAAACATTACTGTGTAGATGTGCAAACCAAGCAACAAGCTAGTGTGGGCCAGGCTGTACTAAAAACACTGTTCCAAACAACTGCAACGGATGCTGGTGGTCGCCGCTAGGGTTGGGTACTGCTATATAGTCTATGCACAGTGTATAATCTGCAGCTCATATGCCTCGAACGGAATATGCTACTTACCAGTATGCATCTGTTCTTGGCATGTAGAGCTGCAGATCTATACACGCCCACCCGCCTCCCGGGCTACCTGTATCCGTTCCAGTCTTATCTTATTTAGATACAACACACATGGGTTTCTTTACTGTTATTACTACGCTCCATCTTTCCCTGCTGGCGAAAAACAATCTGAGGATGGAGCCGAAGCCCATGCGCAATACGAACCAAAGGAGGAGTCACCGACCAAAGACTTTCCAAGAGGAAAAACAAACTGCAAACATCCGGGCCCAACACCAGATGGCGATCTATGCACAGTGTATAGATCTGCAGCTCTACATGCCAAAAACAGATGCATACTGGTAAGTAGCATATTCCTTTTATCACGCAAACATCTGTAACAACAACTTTGATTGTAATGAGGGTAAATAGGCAGCAAGAATGGATAGCAACGGGATGATTGTTTTAACCTGTTCTTGAGATGTATGCAAGGATGATTTTGTACGTGATCTGTGTATCTGGAAATCTAATAAAAATTTTTTTTTAATATCCCGATTTGCTGTGGACTGGATAGCACTGACTCACTAGGCAGAACAATTGCCACGTCGGTTGCTACGACTTGTTGAGGACGTCTGGCTTCTCGGGGGATGTTCAGTCAACTTTGCTGGACATGCCCTTTGATGGCTGTTGCCTTTTTGACGACAAAGCAGACTTTGCGCTGGAGCGCTTTAAGGATTCTCGAGCTACAGCCAGATCCTTGGGCCTCGCTGCGTCATCCCGTCCTCCTCAGTCTGCTTTTCGCCCCTTTCGTCGCTACGGAAGTGGCACCCCACCACGTCCAACCCAGTCCGGCCACCAGTTCACGCAAGCTGCCCAGCCTCTGCGTGGCCGAGGATGTGGGACCCAGAAACGTGGGACTGGGAGCCAGCGGCCGACCCAGTCCACCCTTTCCCTTGCTGTAGCAGCCTCTGAACACTTCTAGTCCGACCTTCCAGGGCCATGAACGGCCAGTGGGCAGCAGGATTCGCCATCACCTTGCCCACTGGCAAACCATCACGTTGGACAGGTGGGTTTTGCAAATAGTCCAAAGAGGCTACTCCCTCCCTTCAAGACTATCCCTCTCTCTATGCCACTGTCTTTCGATCGCATTTCGGGGTATCATTTGGCATTTCTCCGCCAGGAAATTTCAGCTGTCTTGGCCAATTGTGCTATTTAGATGGTTCCTACGCCAGAAGTAGTTTGTGGTTCCTATTTCCGCTACTTTCTGGTGCCCAAGAAGGACAAAGCCCTGCGTCCTATTCTAGACCTCCGGGTGCTCAACCACTTCCTCCGGAAGGAGAAGTTCAAAATGCTCTCAAGGGCTCAGGTCCTGTCTGCCCTCGACCCTGGAGACTGGATGGTGGCATTGCACTTGCAGGACACCTATTTTCATAGCCTCGTCCAGCCAGCCCACAGGCGCTACCTACGGTTTATGATAACCACAAGCATTTTCACATCGCTGTGCTCCCCTTTGACCTTACCAGTGCCCCTTGCGTGTTCACGAAAGTGATTGCAGTGGTCGCAGCTCATATGCTCAGATCAGATCAGTCTTCCCCTATCTCTAGATTGGCTGTTGAAGGCGGGTTCCTCCAGGCTGTCGTCTCCCACCTCCAGACTACAGGAAACCACCTGCATTTGCTGTGGTTCACTATCAATGTGCCAAAGTCATACCAGACTCCCTCTCAGACGCTCCCTTTCATCAGAGGTGTTCTGGACACAGTGCAGTTTCGGGCATATCCTCCCAGGCAGCGAGTTCGGGATATTCGGGCTCCGATACCGATGTTTCAGCCTCTAGCCCGGGTTTCAGTGAGACTGACCCTGAGGCTGCTGGGCCTCTTGGCTAAACCAAAGGGGATGATGGACGGAGTGTTGAACAATGCAAGCACTCACCCCCAGTCAACTGATCTGGGTTTAATCCATCATCATTCTTTAGCTCACTCTGCCACCCAAGTTCAGACATGGCTATATGCAAATCAGTCTGAGCCTGTGCCTCATGGGAACAGTCCAACTTGAACTGCCAAGCCATGTCTTCCCTGGACCGTAAACAAGCATCCTGGGACCGGTTTCTGGCTAATCAGCCGTTATCAGCCAGGCCAGCTTGAATCCAGTGGCAAAGTGAGCAAGGGACCCACGTCTGGGCATACCCTGCCAACTTAGGGCGAACAAAGCAAAACCAAAGGGGATGATGGACGCAGTGTTGAACATTGCAAGCACTCACCCCCAGTCAACTGATCTGGGTTTATTCCATCATCATTCTTTAGCTCACTTCGCCACCCCAGTTCAGACATGGCCATATGCAAATCAGTCTGACCCTGTGCCTCATGGGAACAGTCCAGCTCGAACGGCCTTCTGCGTCCTGCTGGTGGATCATGCCAGATGGCATATGTGGGTTCTGCAGTGGGACCTGAAGTTCCAGTGTGTGCAGCATCAGGAGAATCTTTCCGACTACCTCCAGATCTCAGAGGAAACTGCGCAACAACTGCAGTGGTGGTTAACCAACCAAGCTTGGATCAGAGGCAGATCCCTCTCTGTATCCCCATCCAGACATCACAGTTGTGACAGATGCGTCACTCATGGGATGGGGCGGCCATATGGGAGAGGCGGAGATCAGAGGCATCTGGTCTCCGGCAGAGTACGGGCTCCATATCAACCTTTTGGAGCTCTGGGCGATTCGCCTGGCACTGAAGGTATTTCTTCACTATCTGAAGGGGAAGGTGGCGCAGGTGTTTTCGGACAACAACACCGCCATGTAGTACTGCAACAAGGAGGCTCTCCATCTATGGACATGGCTGGAACATGACCCTAGTGGTTCTGTTGCAGAGATTCTGCTCATGCACAGAACTATGCGCAGGAAACCAGGACCTCAGTGAATTGTGGTGTACCAAAAAACTCACTTTAGTACCCAGAACACCTTTCCGATTAGCATCAGTGTCTCATTCGTTCTCCGTACTACAGCGAAGCTACCAATGATTAGACAACCCAGAACAAGCGACTTAGGATTCTCTCAGGAATGGTGGGAATCAACACCTTTTCGTTTTTATTCTCATATCAGTCCACAACGTGAGTAATCAGAGACACAGAAAAGTTTAAAACTTTATTTTTAACTACGTACTCTAAGATGCAGTATTTTGGCTAACATAAGCAAACAAATTATTAGAAATAAAACCATCAGCATTGTTACAATTCCATAAAACACAAAGGGAGAAATCATATTAAAATGATAGTGGAAACAGGTCCTATAGCACCTTGTGTACCACCCTCCCCTGGCTATAAGCTAGTTTTATAATAATAGATGGTCTCTAGGCTTGAATGGGGGTCTCCATACCTCCAAGATCAGCTTAGTCTGGAAAGACTTTTATCCAAGTGCCAGCATCATGCATGCTATGCAATATTAAAGGCACCCAAGTTTCAGATATTTGCAGCTGTGTGCTTGTGTCTAGAATGTGGGCCGATCAACCTGAATTCAACAGCATACATTGTTATTTGACCTGACTGCTTCTGCACACAGTGTTCAGACTAAGGTCGCGGTGTAAGTCTAGGGATGTGAAAAACAGACCGTTCTCATGTGAAGAAAAAGCAAGCAAGCAGTTTTACTTATAATAACAGCTACTTATGGTGTCGTGTGCAAAAGCAGCAAAGTGACAAGATGGCGTTTAACCTCTGAAACGCTTATGCTAACATAGCAATGTGTGTAGGCAAATCCCTGTCAAGTTCAACACTTGGCAGGTTCTCTGAATGCCTGGGCGGTTGAACTCAGCCATCAGTGCCTTGCGGATCACGAATGGCGTCTTCACTTGGAAGTGATACAAGGTCTCTTTCAGCGGTGGGCAGAACCTTGGTTAGATCTGCTCACTACCTGCGTGTTGGAGTTCCAAGGCAGCTCTCGCTCTGCTACGCCTTTTGTCGTGAGTGGATTTGCGGCCTCCTGTACACATTTCTGCCTTTACCACTTCTGCCCAGAGTGCTGAAGAAGATTAAGCGTGACCAGGCCTAAGTTATTATTGTATCCCCGGACTGGGCACGAAGAGTCTGGTACCCAGAGCTCCTAAGCATGGCTATCGATCCTCCACTCAGACTGCCTCTTTGGGAGGATCTTCTGTTGCAGCAGCAGGGGACGGTTCTTCACCCGAACCTGTCCAGACTCCACCTTCTTGCGTGGAGATTGAGCAGCAACAGTTGTCCGCTTTTGACCTTCCGCCCGAAGTCTGTAATGTCATCTTGGCACCAACGCGTCCCTCCACTAAGACGGTATACGCCTGTCGATGGAATAAATTTGTGGCCTACGGCGTCGACCACTGCTCTTGCACGTGGAGTTCCACTTATTGACATCCGTCAGGCAGCCACGTTGGTTTCCGTGCACACATTTATTACAGGACAGCCAAGTCCGGAGGATGGCTATTTTGCCCGTTCAGTCCTCCCAGGACTTTCTGGTGTGAACTTTGTTCCAGACCCTCCTCCTCCAGGGTTGATCTTGCTGGGGTGTATATATTAAGTTACGGAATCTATACCTGTCTCTTTCAGATGAACAATTTACTTACCTTCTGTAGAGATGTATCTGTAAGAGACATAGGTTAGTTATAGATTAATTACCACCCCATCCATCCTCCCCGCCCTGAGAACTGACTTCTAGGGACAGGGGCTCCCTTGTAGGGTCTTCGTTGTAGTGCACCAGTGGTCAGTGTCTTTCATTTCTCTGCGCTTCTGGCGTGGAAAGTCGTGTCAGAACTAACGTCAGTACACAGTGGCGGCGTCAAAGTAGGCACCACAATGTCATCCGCGCGACAAAGACGCCGATGATGGGCGCAGAGCTGCCCAACGCCACCTACAGACGAGCTGGGGTACTGCTAAAAATACAATTCCGATCTGACGCCTGAGGGTAATTCTAAGGTAAGGAATCTGTAACTAACGAATGTCTCTTACAGATACATAGTTATCGAAGGTAAGTAACTTGTTTTGTAGATATAAACTGTTTCCTTTCGAGCAAATACTATAATATGAAGGCAGACCCTTATCCAGCGGTTAGTCAGATCTCCTCTTTCTGGGCTCCAGGGCCTTATGTGTCATCATACGCTCAAATAGCATGCTACTCATGGGACACATCAAAAATGCCTAGAAGCGCAGTGGTCCGAAAGATGGAGAGTGGAGCAAACCAATGCGATGAAAATTGCTTCTCTCAATTCCTACTTAGTGATATGAGATGATGGTTAAGATGGTCTCTTCCCAGAGAGTCATTCCAATCTGTAGTGTTAAGAGTGCCTTTCAGTCTAGTTTGAGTAGTTAAAAACTGTATTCCATTTAAAAACTAATGCAGTCAAAGGAGGGCTAGTCATCGGGTTAGCATCCCTTGCAACAGCAAAGCTCAAGCCTTTCCCAGTCTTAAAATCCTGCAATCCAGAATATCATAAGCTACATTTAACCATTCCCTCCCACTTCCCCCAACAAGCTTCTCAAAACAATGCATGCAGAAAAACAAAACTTTTAAGTGTATTTTATATAATCCTTGTATCGCTTAGTGTTACTCTTTTCTCTTGTCACAACCCATTTATCCTGAAAAGAAACATACACACACATTACTTTACGTAATATTACAGCCACATAGGGCTTCCTCTTTTCAGATGGCATTTGCTTCACCCATTAGTTTATCTGATGAACACTGTCCCTTTTCTATCACATCTCTTCCAACTTCTTGCAAATCCACC
The DNA here is from genome assembly GCF_964204655.1 of Triturus cristatus. Taxonomy (NCBI): domain Eukaryota; kingdom Metazoa; phylum Chordata; class Amphibia; order Caudata; family Salamandridae; genus Triturus; species Triturus cristatus. The sequence goes on along the minus strand of NC_140594.1, from coordinate 284,871,339 downwards.
TCCCCCTCTACCTTCCACCGACATTCTATACCTCACCGAGTTGCCCAACACAACTACCTACTTTTTCACTTCCTTTTTGCTTTTTTGGAATAGTATCTGTTAATACACTCCACGTAGCTGGGCAACTTCTCACATACTCACGCCCCTGCAGTCAAGACTACAAGCCAGTCCATGCTTTGTCTTACCACAACTTACATTTGTCTTGATTTTACTTATATCCCTTCCTGACACTTCTATTACCTTCTCTGCTCACTATCTCCTTCATCCTACTTTTCAGCAAGAAGGGAGACTTTAGTACTAGCACATCACCATCGAATCAATTCAAAAGGAAATACTCCAATCACTGTTTTTCATTGTAGTATGACCACAACATCCCTCTAAGCACCTTCCTCTCTGGCACCCTTTTTGAATTTGCCATCTGCACGCAGTCCTTTAGTAACCTGTTTTTTCATTTTGCCTTCCCATTGGCTTTAATTTAATACAATGTTTTCAGAAGCTTTAACTGCACCCTATGCAGGAAGTCTTCCATCTCTTCCAAGGTGAATTTAACCCCATTATTCAGAATGAATTGTTTCAGCTTCCCTTGCTTCGACAATTCTCTTTTGAAAAGAAATCCACCATAGTTATGTTATTAACCCCTCCTCTAAACTCCACTGTTAATAACTTAGTAAAATAGTCCTTCTTCAACAGCAGACATTGCTCATTAGCTGGCAAACTCCTTATAGGTCTCACATTGCCTTATTCTAATTTAAATAAGGGCCTCTCAGGCACCTGCACGTCTGACAAGAGATGTCTCCTGGTATCTTGGACTTTAGAACTTGTTCAGGACTTGATAATCTTCTACCAGACAGTCCATTCTAGGCCACCAAAATGTGTCACTTGACTTCACCTTGATATTCCCTCTCCTTAAATGACCCTCAATTGCCTGCTTTATTTATTTTTCCAGAAGTCTACTGGTATGCTCATTCCTGCTACTTCTATAGGCTTTACCTTCACATATACACCCGGCCCCCATCCTCTCTCACATTGCCGAACTTATGTCTCTCCTAATAAGAGGCCTCCCCCTACAAATGGTCCTTAATTATGGGCAACTGAACATTCCTATTGGCTTTGTCCAATTCCTTTCTGTAAAGTGCCTTTTCTGTAACACTCATTGCCACAATCCTGTCGTCATGTGCAGGATCTTCCAATCTTACCACTTTTGACATCAAAATCAGATGCCCTGTTCTTTACTTGGGGCACGTATTCCTCAGTAAAGTTGAATAATTCCTTTGTGGCAGTCATCCATCTGGCAATCCATGGGTGTGGAATTTAATAAAATATCTTCTTGTCCGTAGGGCAGGTTGCTTCATAAATCTACTTGTCCTGTAACAAAATCCACTTGTCCCTTTGTTGCCATGTAGTTCGGTGACAAATTATCGTGGCAATCTCATTATATAAGAGTTCTGATATAGCCTCTCTGATTATGCCAGGGCTCATACCATAGTAGTGTTTGAATACTGGCAGTCCCCTTATGTTGCCACATTTCCGCAGATCTACATACTGGTGCTGAAGGTAGTGCTAAGTAAAAGTTCCAGGGTTAGAATGCCTTTTTGAGTCTGTGCAAACCTACTAACTTGCATGTTTTAAGGGTTTCCAACAAATCTTCTCTAATCTTTTCCAATACTGAGATAGTTGGAAATTTACTACTGACAATGGCAGACGAAAACCTTTTTCCAGAGTTGGACAAAAAGTTGTTGGAGGGAAAGTGAACTTGAAAACACTCAGATATTTGCATGAGCAAATCTACACATGCATATTTGCTTATGCTAAAATGCAGTTAACAAATATTTTCCTAGGAGTACTATTTCTTGTCCTACTTTTAAACCTTTCTTTAATTATTGGGCCCCTAATTTGATCTGGCGTAAACCGTGACTTTTTGTGTTTATTAAAATTCTGTCTCTCTCTATCTCTCTCTTTATCGGCTGGCTTCACTGTGAGTGACAGCATTCTGCTCTTTCACAAGGAGCATATTGGCACACAAAGTAGTTTTGTTTAGTGCCATTAACTACTGTGGCAGTGTTTGCTTTTTGAGACCAAAAACAATTTTTGCTTTTGCCAGTGTTTTTATAATGGAAATAAGGTTTTACAAAAACTCTTGATGAGGCGGACTGGAGGGAGGCACTCGCCTCCCCTAGAGAGGCGGCAATCCCATCGAGATTGAGGCTAGTCCAACTAAAAATCCTACATCGTACCTATTACCCTAGACAGCTTCTACATAAAATACACAGGGCTGACACACCGCTCTGTCTCAGGCAGTGTGGTGAAATAGGCACATTTTACCACACCGTCTGGCTATGCCCTGTGATAGTGCGGTTCTGGGCTGCGGTAATGCGTACAATGTCCCAGGTCACGCGTATTCAATCAATCAATCAATCAGTGACATTTATAGAGCGCGCTACATACCCGTAGGGTCTCAAGGCGCTGGGGGGGGGGGTGCCGCTACTGCTCGAACAGCCAGGTCTTCAGCTTCTTCCTGAAGGAGAGGTGGTCTTGGGTCAGGCGCAGGTCGGTCGGGAGGGAGTTCCAGGTCTTGGCGGCCAGGTAGGAGAAGGACCTTCCTCCTGTAGTCGCTCTTCGGATGCGGGGGACGGCGGCGAGGGCGTGGTTGGCTGATCGGAGGTGGCGTTTGGGAGCGTAGAAGTTGATCCGGCTGTTGAGGTAGCTCGGGCCTTGGTCGTGTAGGGCTTTGTGTGCGTGGGTGAGGAGGCGGAAGGTGATTCTTTTGTTGACGGGGAGCCAGTGAAGGTCTCTCAGGTGTCCGGTGATGTGGCTGGTTCGTGGGATGTCGAGGATGAGTCTGGCCGAGGCGTTCTGGATCCGCTGGAGTCTCTTCTGGAGCTTGGCGGTGGTACCGGCGTAGAGGGCGTTGCCGTAGTCCAGTCGGCTGGTGACGAGGGCCTGGGTGACGGTCTTCCTGGTCTCGGTGGGGATCCACCGGAAGATCTTCCGTAGCATGCGTAGGATGTTGAAGCACGCCGAGGAGACGTTGTTGACTTGCCTGGTCATGGAGAGGGAGGAGTCCAGGATGAAGCCCAGGTTGCGTGCATGGTCTGTTGGTTTGGGTGCGGTGCCCAGGGCTGGAGGCCACCAGGAGTCGTCCCAGGCGGAGGGGGAAGAGCCCAGGATGAGGACCTCCGTCTTGTCAGAGTTCAGTTTCAGGCGGCTGGTCGTCATCCACTCGGCTACCTCTTTCATCCCTTCGTGCAGGTTGGCTCTGGCGGAGGCGGGGTCGTTGGTCAGGGAGAGGATCAGCTGGGTGTCGTCGGCGTAGGAGATGATGCTGAGGTTGTGTTTGCGTACGATGGCCGCGAGGGGGCTCATGTAGACGTTGAAGAGGGTGGGGCTCAGAGATGATCCTTGAGGGACGCCGCAGATGACTTCGGAGGCTTCTGATTTGTATGGTGGTAGGCGGACTCTCTGTGTCCTTCCGTCGAGGAAGGAGATGATCCATTCCAGCGCCTTGTCCTGGATTCCGATGTTACTGAGGCGCTGTACTAGGGTGCGGTGGCAGACCGTGTCGAATGCCGCGGAGAGGTCTAGGAGGATGAGGGCCGCTGTTTCTCCATTGTCCATCAGGGCTCGGATGTCATCGGTGGCGGCGATGAGGGCGGTCTCGGTGCTGTGATTGGCTCGGAAGCCGGACTGTGAGGGGTCGAGGGATCCGTTCGTCTCGAGGAAGGCGGCCATCTGCTTGTTGACGGTCTTCTCGATGACTTTGGCTGGAAACGGGAGGAGCGAGATGGGGCGGTAGTTCTTGAGTTCGGTGGGGTCCGCTGTTGGTTTCTTGAGTAAGGCGCTGAGTTCGGCGTGTTTCCAGCTCTCAGGGAAGGTGGCGGTGTTGAATGATGTGTTGATGATGTCTCGCAGGTGGGGTGCGATGACAGCGCCGGCCTTGTTGAAAACGTGGTGAGGGCAGGGGTCGGTCGGTGATCCGGAGTGGATGGAGTTCATCGTGCGGATGGTGTCTTCGGTGCTGATCGGGGTCCAGGCGTGGAGGGTGGTGGTGGGGGGTGATTGTTCGGTCATGGTGTGCGTTGGTTGGTTGTTGAAGCTGTTGTGTATGTCCGTGATCTTGTTGTGGAAGTATGAAGCGAGGGAGTTGCAGAGGTCTTGTGATGGGGTGATGTCGTTGTTTCCTGCGCTGGGGTTGGAGAGCTCTTTCACGATGTTGAAGAGTTCCTTGCAGTTGTGTGCGTTGTTGTCCAACCGTTCCTTGAATGCTGTTTTCTTGGCGGCGCGGATAAGCTGGTGGTGCTTCCGGGTGGCAAGCTTGAAGGAGGTCCTGTTGTCCGGTGTAGGTTCCCTTCTCCAGACTTTCTCGAGGGCTCGGCAGTTCTTCTTGGAGCTCTTGAGTTCGTCGGTGAACCATGGGGCTTTCTTGCTTCCGGGTCTGCTGGGCGGGGTCCTCAGCGGGGCGAGCTCGTCCGCGCAGATGCTGATCCACTTCGTGAGGTTGACGGCGGCCTGGCTGGGGTTCGCTGAGCTGGCAGGAGGGTGCTGGCTCAGGGAGGTGGCGAGCTGGTCTGCTGTGATCTTGTTCCAGCTTCTGCGGGCGGCCTGTTGCTGGTGGTGGTGGGTCGTCGTTCTCTTGAAGGTGAAGTGGATGCAGCTGTGGTCCGTCCATTGGAGCTCTGTGGCGTGGCTGAAGTCGATGTCTGTGCTGGAAGAGAAGACTGCGTCGAGTGTGTGTCCGGCGAGGTGGGTGGGGGTGGACACCAGTTGCTTGAGTCCCAGGTTGGCGAGGTTGTCCAGCAGGGTGCTGGTGTTGCGGTCGTTGTTGTTCTCCAGGTGGAAGTTGAGGTCCCCCAGGAGGATGTAGTCAGCGGAGGGGAGGGCATGCGGGCTGACGAAGTCGGCGATGTCCTCGCTGAATTGCGTGCGTGGTCCAGGGGGTCGGTAGATCAGGGTGCCTCTGAGGGTGGTGTTCGGGTTGGTGTGGATCTGGAAATGCAGGTGTTCGGCAGTGGTCAGGGTGTTCTCGGTGCTGGTCGTGAGACGGATGGTGTTCTTGTGGATGATGGCGATGCCTCCTCCCATCTGGTTGGCGTTGCGGTCCCTCCGGACGATCTTGTAGCCCTCTGGGATAGCGATGGCGATGTCGGGAGCTGAAGAGGCGTTCATCCAGGTCTCTGTGAGGAAGGCAACGTCAGGGGCTGTGGCGTCTAGGAGGTTCCAGAGTTCGATGGCGTGTCTGTGGACGGAGCGGGTGTTGAGCAGGATGCACTTGAGGTGGGTGCTGCTGCTGTTCGACTTGGCGGGGGCTGGTGTGCGGCAGGTCCGGATGCTGGTGAATTTGCAGGCGTGGCAGCTGAAAGGTCCGTGGGTGCGTCGTGGTGTGGCTTAATGGCATTCTGGGAGTCGGCCAGAGTTGAGAGCGATGAGGGTGGCGGCGGAGTACGTCAGGCGGGTCGGTCGGCGGCATCGGGGGCCAGGGGTCCTGGCGCTGGTCGCGATCCGGTCGCGGACAGGCGCAGACGGGCTTACCTTTGGCGCGCCTTCGGCGCACAATCGGCGCGCCCGCTGCGCGTGACCGCTGCGCGTTCGCGCGGTCGCCATATAAAGGCGAAGTGCGCGGGTGGGCGGAGCAGCTGGGAGGCGGGAGCGGGGCGGGAACAGAATGAAAAAAGGGGCGGGGCTTGCGGTGGTGGCGGGAAGCGGGGAGCGGGGAGGGAAGGCGGCGATGTAGGCGGGCTAACAGGAAGGACACAAGCTGGACAGATAAACAGGCAAATATACTTTATTAAGCACAAATGGCGAACAAAACAAGGGAAAAAGAAACTCAAACACGGGCAGGGAATACAGATGACAAGCACAAATGGCGAGAGAAACAAAGGCAAAACAAACGGCAACGGAGTCAGCCGGCGGCAAGGCAGGCAGCGCGGCAGGGACAAGGCTGAGGGGCACACGCAGCAGCTGGTGGCCGTGCGGCGCGGGGGTGTCCCACAAGTGGGTCACACTTACCTGTGTCGCACGGTCGCCATATAAAGGCCAAGTGCGCGGGTGGGCGGAGCAGCTGGGAGGCGGGAGCGGGGCGGGAACAGAATGAAAAAAGGGGCGGGGCTTGCGGTGGTGGCGGGGAGGGAAGGCGGCGATGTAGGCGGGCTAACAGGAAGGACACAAGCTGGACAGATAAACAGGCAAATATACTTTATTAAGCACAAATGGCGAACAAAACAAGGGAAAAAAACTCAAACACGGGCAGGGAATACAGATGACAAGCACAAATGGCGAGAGAAACAAAGGCAAAACAAACGGCAACGGAGTCAGCCGGCGGCGAGGCAGGCAGCGCGGCAGGGACAAGGCTGAGGGGCACACGCAGCAGCTGGTGGCCGTGCGGCGCGGGGGTGTCCCACAAGTGGGTCACACTTACCTGTGTCGCACGGTCGCCATATAAAGGCCAAGTGCGCGGGTGGGCGGAGCAGCTGGGAGGCGGGAGCGGGGCGGGAACAGAATGAAAAAAGGGGCGGGGCTTGCGGTGGTGGCGGGAAGCGGGGAGCGGGGAGGGAAGGCGGCGATGTAGGCGGGCTAACAGGAAGGACACAAGCTGGACAGATAAACAGGCAAATATACTTTATTAAGCACAAATGGCGAACAAAACAAGGGAAAAAGAAACTCAAACACGGGCAGGGAATACAGATGACAAGCACAAATGGCGAGAGAAACAAAGGCAAAACAAACGGCAACGGAGTCAGCCGGCGGCGAGGCAGGCAGCGCGGCAGGGACAAGGCTGAGGGGCACACGCAGCAGCTGGTGGCCGTGCGGCGCGGGGGTGTCCCACAAGTGGGTCACACTTACCTGTGTCGCACGGTCGCCATATAAAGGCCAAGTGCGCGGGTGGGCGGAGCAGCTGGGAGGCGGGAGCGGGGCGGGAACAGAATGAAAAAAGGGGCGGGGCTTGCGGTGGTGGCGGGAAGCGGGGAGGGAAGGCGGCGATGTAGGCGGGCTAACAGGAAGGACACAAGCTGGACAGATAAACAGGCAAATATACTTTATTAAGCACAAATGGCGAACAAAACAAGGGAAAAAGAAACTCAAACACGGGCAGGGAATACAGATGACAAGCACAAATGGCGAGAGAAACAAAGGCAAAACAAACGGCAACGGAGTCAGCCGGCGGCGAGGCAGGCAGCGCGGCAGGGACAAGGCTGAGGGGCACATGCAGCAGCTGGTGGCCGTGCGGCGCGGGGGTGTCCCACAAGTATTGGGACACTTCCAAGCCCGAGGTGCTGCCTGCTCAATATATGGGAACCAACAGATCTGAATGCGATGGCTCAGGATTGGGTGACGCTGGGCATGACGATCGCTAAGCGCCACATTGCCCAACGTTGGGGATCCAGTATCTGCCCCACATTGGCTCACTGGTGTAAAGACATGGATTTGGCAATGGTGGCGGAAAAGTCAGTGTATATTCATCGGAGGTGCCCCAAAAATTGGGAAAAGGTCTGAGGTGTATGGAATAAGTACCGAGGGAATATTCGTGAACCCCCTCAATCTGATGACCTAGACTCAGAGGATAGTGACTCAGCAGAGTAGATGGGTCGCGCATAAGGGGGATGGAGATGAACAGACTGTAAGACTACCAAACAAGGAATGAAAAGGAGGGAAAGCCAAGAAATATTGGAATGCTAATATTGAAGATGTAACAATGCAGTTCGAATGATGCAAAGAAGTAAAGCTATTGTCATAACGTGCAAGTTGTTCAATAAAAATAATTTACAAAAAAAATTAAAAAATAAGGTTTTACAAAAACTTGCCAAAAAGTCACACTGACAAAACTAAAAAGCTGACCACCAATTTCCGACCCACTGGCTTTTGCCAATGCTTGTTTATTTTTGTTTCCCATAATCTTATTGAAACTGGTTACACTGATTTTCCATTATGAATATTTTTGGTCCTTTTTGTAATTCTACACATAAACACCTGCATCAGTGGTTATGATGCATTTCAACAATACATGGTGATCCCCATTAGTAAAACCTGAAGTGCTGGATAGCCCAATAGCAACCAAGAGCGTCTCCTTCCAATACTAAATAGTTGCTGTATGATTCTTTGTGGGTTGTTGAAACAAACATCACTACTGCTATCTGTCCACTATCTGTGACAAGACTGCTCCTTAGCCTTTATGCTACCGTCTATTTTAAATAACTTTCCTGTTTGTATCAAACTACCGTCTATTTTAAATAACTTTCCTGTTTGTATCAAACTTGCGCACCACCTGTCCTCACCCTTTTCTGTATGGCATTGAACCTGATACTCATTTGATAATTGATACCTAGAGCTCATTTTTATCATCCTCCCTAAGAAGAAAGATAATTTTCACAAAAATCTTTGATAAACTGGTCATAATTTCTCGCTAGTCTGAGATACAATTTCACCACATCCTTGTTCTGGAAATCTAAGCTTTCCTTATCAACTAGAGTAGATCAAGCTTTGGTTGAATACCAGTTTATGAAACAATATGCCAAGATATATCAGATCCCAGTCTAATCTGGTATTTCTCTTGCTTAAGAGTCCTGCAATTCTTCAAAAATCTGTGTAACTTCTCACACAAAGCTGTATCATGTTTATCAACTTTGTTGGCCATAAATCACAATGTCATCCTGGAAAACCAAACATTCTTTGCTCCTTCATATATCTCTCACATAACTCTTTGGAAATTGTGGCGGCCAGTACAGCACCAAATAAAATCCCTCTGAACTTGCAGGCTTTGTGAGTTTTTACAAAGCTGGTGAAGTGGATCAATTTTTCTTGCAGCCCTACTTGATGATAGGAGGCAGGATCTAAAGGCACTGTATACACTTGTTTCAGCCAAAGCTGTCAGTCTTGTTGTACCTTTGGGTTGGGTAACTTCAAACACCTGTTATTCAGGATCAAGATGACCCATGGATTGAACATGTGCTTTACAAATACACATGTAAGGTTATGTGGCAAACGTTTGGGAGAGGTTTACGGTGCACCCAAATAATTAGGTTAAGATCCCTCCGATTCACACACCACCTCACATAATTTCCACCATCTATAACTAACAATGTCAAGTCAAGTCAATGAAACTTTTTTCGGATCAGAATCAATCCATAAAAGCACAATAAAATGAAAGAAAACATACAATTATACAATAAGGTACTGTTTACACATAAGAAATAGTCCATATAAATTTTAAGACATTGTTAACCGAGCACGAACCACAGTTTTTAAAAAGGTGCTCACACGAGAGACAAGTTCATGGTCATCCAGGGACAAAATCATTGAAAATGCAAGTTCCAGGCTAATTGGTTTTAGTTTTTTTTAAATACGGAATTAAAAACCATTTGATATACTTCATGTAAAATTTGCAAAAGAATAAAAAGTGTAAAATTGTTTGCCTACTCTGAGAATCACAAGGACATGGCTCAACACAATGGTCATTAAAATTCCATAAAGGGAAACTAAGTGCATATTTAATAGTGCCTGCCCTAAGACGAAATATAAGGCCACGCTCCCAATGACTCAATGGTAGAGTTAAATAACTGGGTGTCGGATAAATTGTGAGATTACGGGCTAGATATCTAGAAACACTAGGTTTCAAAGACTCCCTCGCTACCCTTTCAGCGTTAAATGACATATAAAGTTCCTTTTTTAGTTCACATTTTGTGGGGAGCGTAGTGGTGGTGGGTTTTAGGAAAATATTTTCAGAGTTCACGCTGCGGAATACGCTCAACACCCCAGATAACCAGGGGATAGCCATACCCTTGTCGCAGCGTAAGCAGTCCTCAATAATGTCCCTAGTCAAATTGGCGGCAGGGTTTTTCCAAATCGCCAGCCAAAAAAGGGCAGGACGAGCACGAATAAAATCCCCTACAAAATGCAACCCCAATTCCCTGTGACATATAAAGTGTGGTGAATTGATAGGGACACAGAGGAGCTTCCTACAGAATCTATATTCCTCAGCAATTATGTCAGAACATCTGGCAATTCCCCAGACCTCAGCACCATATGTGGCGACCGGGACGCATTGGGTTTTGTATATTTTTAAAATAGCAGGCAATGCCCCGGTCAATTTGGGGCGGGGAAGGCTCAGAATTGAGTTAATGGACTTTGAGAACTTACTCCTGGCGTGGGCGATATGCCCACTTCAGGAGTTGTTTGCCGCAAAGACCACACCCAAATACGGGAAACTGCTAGTTGACACCAGTCTCTCTGTCCCCACAACAATGCTGCCAATGTGACGCCTCTTCGGACCACATGACATTACAAAAGATTTTTTTAAATTAATCTTCAAGTCTAGAGAATCCATATGTGCAACAAAGCCATTCACTAAAGTGCGTAGTGCGTTTGGGGTGCGACCCATAAGGACCGCATCATCTGCATATAGCAGGGCGGGGAGATGGTTACGTTTTATTGTCGGGACATCGCCAGTTAGAGAAACCAGGTGTTTGTGTAGGCCGTTAATATAGATTATAAATAAGAGGGGCTAGGACACAGCCCTGTCTAACCCCTCTATTGACTCTAACCAGCTCGGTAACCTCGCCCCCATGGCCGATCCTGACGCAAGCATTCAAATCTCTAAGCAAATAGGCCAGGAAATGAACCAAAAATTCATCCAGACCATAATCCAATAAGGCCCTCCAGTGCAGTGACCTATTGACAAGGTCAAAAGCAGTGGATAGGTCCATAAAGGCCAGGTAAATTGGGCATTTACGTGCAACGGTGTATTTGCCCAAAATAAGGTTAAGATTAAGGCACTGCTCTGTAGTTCCAACCTTATTACGAAAACCCAACTGGCAACTCTCTAAAATATGGTTATACTCGGCCCATAATAGGATTTTATTATACAATACCATTAAATGTAACCATTGCGAATGTTGTATCTTATCCATCATCCCACTTTTAACCAATCTTTCCATCTTAACTGTGAAAACGTCTCTTCTAACATTGGGCACATGCTCCATTTTCTTAACAGCTGAGATCACTTGTTTCTTCATAACCATTTTATGATCAGATATGCCCACCTTTCATCAAATAATTTAGGACTTTAAAAAAAATCTTTTTATTTGTATTTTGGAGAAAACAAATGAGTCCAGCACAACTAAAAATGCCAGATAAGCAAATACTAAGGTCATGCAATAAGGAGGATTATCATAATTGCGAGCCTATGCAAGGTAAGCAATACCACTCTCAGCTCACCCAGTCAGTGTTTATTAGGGTTAGCGTCTCTCCTTACAGTGGGTGGAATGACAATGTTTTTTGTATGGTTTTCTCCTCTCCTTTCTATACTGTTACCACTTAACCTAGACTTTCGCATGTTTTTTGGGGCACGCCATCGCTTCACAATCGGTATCTATATTGTTTGTGATTTATAAAGTGCTTGGCTGCCACACAGGTCTTCCCAGCACTGAAAACCAGCAAAAAACCCACATCAAAGCATTGCTGAGACTTAAAAGAGCCTTGTTTGTAGGGATTCCCTTAAGGTGGCCACATTCAGACTACGATGGAACTGGGTAGGAAGTATTTAAAGGAGTGCCCACTTTTTGTGGATCCCCTAAATTTTGGTACGGTGGCCAGGTTCATGTCTGCAGTCCTCAGGACTCTGGGCAGATAAGGTGTAATCCTATGTCTGAGAGATAAAGGGCCTGCATCTGAAAAGGCTCTAAAGGTGATGCAGAGCGCCATTGTAGAACTGCAAACTCAGAAGAGATCGCCTGGCGCCTAGGAATGTGTAATAAAATCCGGGTTACACATTCTAGATTTTTTGCAGGCTCTTAACATGTGAGATACACCCAAATAGAGAGTGTTCTCGTAGTCCAGGCGCAGCATAATTGTCGCCTAGACCACCATTTTTGGAGGAAGGCAGTGTCCACCAAAACCTTTTCCGGTACACATGAAGCCCAGTTCAGCACCCGGTAAGCTTTTTAATGAAGACATCAATCATAAGATCAGTGTTCAAAAGATTGTACCAAGTCAACTAGCGGGTGTACATAAATGGTAAATATAGACCGACTAAGGGATGAACCCTGAGGAACTTCCTAGTAAATGGCAAGGGATTCAGAGTACAAAGAATTGTCAAAGGACCGTAAACTATGGTTTTCTAGGAAGGAGAAAGTACAGCCCAAGGCTGCGTCCTTTATCCCACAGCACTGCAGACGTCTGAGCAGTTATGTCCATAGGGCTGAATATGCCTTATTGTGCATCTAACAGAAATATTAATGGGAGGGAATAAGGCTGGCCGCCTGCTGTCCCAGAGTCTCCGAACACAGATGAATAGCCAGAGGGTGACAGCTATTCTAAATGCCCAACGGGATAGATTTGAACCGGATGAGCGGATAGCGCAGGAGTTGCAACACTTTTACAGGGAACACTCAGATGCCGACATAGAAGCCTATCCGAATCTCACACCAGCTGATGGGCTGGACCACCAAAATGCCCTTGCCCTAGAGAAAGACGTACATATCAATGAGATACTTACTGCAATATCCCACCTACCGGCCGGAAAGGCACCGGGACAAGATGGGTAACCCCCAGAATTTTACAAGCTGTTTGCCCCAGTGTTGGCCTCGATCCTTACTCCGCTATATAACTTCTTTAGCGAAACAGGCACCCTGACGGATACAATGAGATTAGCTACCATTACGGTCATACCCAAGCAGGGCAAAGAACCAACTCTACGCGCGGCATATAGACCCATCTCATTACTTAATGTGGATGCAAAGATTTTTACTTCGATTCTCGCTGCACACCAAGCCCCAATGATGCAGGGCCTCATTGACCCGGATCAGGCCGGGTTTATTCCAGAGCACAATTGCAGTGACAACACCAAGAGACTATGCCATCTTTTAGACAAGGTCAAACAAGCTAAGACACCAGCACTCTTGTTCTTTATGGATGCAGAAAAGGCATTCGTTAGAGTGCATTGGCCATAACTAAAGGCTGTCCTATGGGCGATAGGCCTAGGACCTAGATTTATAGGATGGATCTCAGCGGGTTGCGCAAAGCCTCAGGCAAGAGTGCGGCGAATGGGACAATATTGCAGCCTTTCTGCATCGTATAGGTTATCAACTAGAGTAGATCAAGCTTTGGTTGAATACCAATTTATGAAACAGTATGCCAAGATATATCAGATCCCAGTCTAATCTGGTATTTCTCTTGCTTAAGAGTCCTGCAATTCTTCAAAAATCTGTGTAACTTCTCACACAAAGCTGTATCATGTTTATCAACTTTGTTGGCCATAAATCACAATGTCATCCTGGAAAACCAAACATTCTTTGCTCCTTCATATATCTCTCACATAACTCTTTGGAAATTGTGGCGGCCAGTACAGCACCAAATAAAATCCCTCTGAACTTGCAGGCTTTGTGAGTTTTTACAAAGCTGGTGAAGTGGATCAATTTTTCTTGCAGCCCTACTTGATGATAGGAGGCAGGATCTAAAGGCACTGTATACGCTTGTTTCAGCCAAAGCTGTCAGTCTTGTTGTACCTTTGAGTTGGGTAACTTCAAACACCTGTTATTCAGGATCAAGATGACCCATGGATTGAACATGTGCTTTACAAATACACATGTAATGTTATGTGGCAAACGTTTTGGAGAGGTTTACGGTGCACCCAAATAATTAGATTAAGATCCCTCCGATTCACACACCACCTCACATAATTTCCACCATCTATAACTAAAAATACCATTAAATGTAACCATTGCGAAGGTTGTATCTTATCCATCATCCCACTTTTAACCAATCTTTCCATCTTAACCGTGAAAACTTCTCTTCTAAGATTGGGCACATGCTCCATTTTCGTAACAGCTGAGATCACTTGTTTCTTCATAACTATTTTATGATCAGATATGCCCACCTTTCATCAAATAATTTAGGACTTTTTAAAAAATCTTTTTATTTGTATTTTGGAGAAAACAAATGAGAGAAAGTCCAGCACAACTAAAAATGCCAGATAAGCAAATTAAGGTCATGCAATAAGGAGGATTATCATTATAGCGAGCCTATGCAAGGTAAGCAATACCACTCTCAGCTCAGCCGGAAAGGCTGTCACTGCTTCTATTTGCATCATATATGGAGCCATTTGCAACATGGGGATTGTGGGATTAAGGATGGGAGGTAGGGTCAACAAATTTGCATTATATGTGGATGATGTGATGGTGGTGGACCCCCTCCGCTCTCTATCAAAGCTTGTGCTAGAAGTGGAAGCATTCAGTACAGTATCAAGATTCAGGATCAATGCACAAAAGTCGCACCTCTTGAACCTCACGATACCTGCCCCAGATGCAGCGATTATACGGAACCTCTACCCGTACTCCTGGGGAGACCTATTTGGGCCTTCAGATTCATCCCACAGTTAGGCAAATGGCAGAGAGCAACTATGGTCACCTACTCACAGACACATGCGTAGAATTGGAAAAATGGAAAGACCATACGCTGTCCTGGCTGGGGAGGCTAGCAGCCATAAAAAGTACACTTCTCCCCAAGATACTGTGTGTCATGCAGACCTTGCCCCTTACCCCTCCCACCCTAGGTGCCACCTAAACTACTGCACTTGATAGAACACTAAATCTGGGCTAGAAAGAGGGCACGTATAGCCAAGTAATTGACGTACCTGCCACCATCATGTGGTGGCCTCGGTCTCCCTAACCTCAAACATTACTACCAAGCAGCTCAGGTATATGGTAGAGTGGAACAGATCCACTACGTAACAGCACTTATGCTTCATAGACCAGGCCTTCACCGGCATACACATATGGAAGATCCCCTGGCTCCTTAAGCCGCATCGGCCACAAGGAGTATGTCTTTCCTATACTTCGAGCTACAGTCAGTGTATGGGACGCGGTAGCTGACCCAAGAAATTATCCACAAGACTTTTCCCCATGACCCCCATTCTGGGAAACCCAGACTTCCCACCAGCACTGTAAGGGGAGGCGTAGATGCCATGGCAGCAGGCAAATTGTAAGAGAGCGGGCGACCTATTCGATCATTTAGGTTTTAAGTCCTTTCAGCAAATTAAAATGGATATGGGTTACCCCCCTCAGCACAATGGCAATACACCACTATTTGTCACTGGGTCACACAACCAGCCTTGAATCCCTATGCGAGCAGACCATTGCTACCCTTCGAAAAATGGCTTATCACCAGACATACAGATAAAAAACTGATACGAGATATATACACATTCCTTAACACAGCACATTCACAAACTAAAACAAAAGTGCAGGTGAGATGGGAGAAGGAGTGTGGCAGACAGTTCACACAGAAGGAATGGTCATACCTACAGAAACGGGCAAATACAGCGGAACGGTCTGCCATGGGTAAAGGAACTCTATTACAGATAGCTCACTACTGGTACTACACACCTGAATGCACAGCACATCGGAAAAGGTGAGGAGACTCCAAATGCTGGAGAGGAAGTGGAGACATTGGGACATTGACGCACCTCTTGTGGCAGTGCCCTAAAATACAGACATACTGTCCGGAGATTTTAGATGCTATATATCAAATCTTTGGTACTGAACTCCCCAGGGTTCAGAGCTATGTTCTCCTGGGTCTCTCCAACTCTTTAACATAGCATCTCAGATCCCTGAAAAGTTACGCAATAACGCTGGCTTTATGTGCAGCTAAACAAACCCTGTTGAGAAGATGGGGCACAGATATAATACCGCAGCATATTGACTGGCTTCACAAGATGTGGGATCTATTGGGGATGGAAAAGCTCACAGCGGTAGCAGAAAAACAATTATCACGATTTGATAGGATGTGGGGGCCCTGCACTAATTATCTCAGTTGGGAGTTCAGGGAGCTGACATGCCCGATTTACTTTCGAATACTTCACCTAATACCAGAAGAAACCCCACCCACGGAACAGGCTTCAAATATTTAAGGTCTTGGAAACGGTCTACACCAGCACTATTCAGCAGAGGAGCCCTAGTATCTGGCACCTCATAACACTTATTAGATAGCCTATCCGGTACCCTCCACCCCCGCTTGCCCCTCTTCTTTCTGTGGGGGGGGGGGGGAGGGTTGTTGCAATTCTCATCCTTCTGTCTCACCGGCCATTGGATGTAGGTGAGAGTATTTGTATTGAGCCTCTGATTCTTATATATCTTTTTCTAAAATACGTATTCTAAACAATAAAATGATTCAAACATAAAAATGTGGTTATAAAGTAGAGAAGGTTTCAGAAAACCCTCCATTAAACCCATCAAAGCCAGATGTTCAGTTTGTCTTTAGAGACTTTGACTGCTGTGACTTCAGCTAAGGGGGATTTCCATTCCCTCTGATACAGCTGGGGATAGATCTTATGAAGAGCGAACTTCCTGAATTTTTATTTGCTTATCCATTTGTTTGCTGATTTAGAATCCAGATTGGATCTGAATTCCTTCCTTGGTCCTTTTTTTCGGACTAAAAAAATAACAAATAAATTACCTCCCTTTCTTGAACCCTTTCCACTGCTTTTTCCCCCAGAAGTGTGTTGTTTTTCAGACATTACTCGCTCTGCTGAGATTGAGACAACATTTTGGTCAAAATGTCAGTAGAGGTGACTTGGACTTGACTTAATAGCTGTTTTGCACAGTATTCACCTCACCTGTTTTTGTGATGGTTTGCCACTCGAGAAAATTATTGGCGCTGCTTCCCTCCCACCAGCGAGGCAACACAAGAGGAGGCCACCTGCCTACAGCTTTCCAGCAGCTGCAGGTCGTTTACCTCTTCCTGTCCACCTTTTTTTGTTGAACAGCCTGCCTCTGCCATTGTTGATACTAGTGACTGAAGACTGTGCACCCACCACAGAAAATGACTTCTTATGTAAAACGTGTACTTTTGATTCATACACTCCTCTTTCCTTTTCCAAGTTTACCACTTTAAATTGGTTCATCAAATTGACATATGTGTCAAACAAGGTATGTCCTGAAGCTTAGCTCTGTTTCCCCTGTCCAGCCAGGAACCACAATCATAGTCACAGTATGTCACAACACAACCTAAATTATCCTTTGCACGCCCTCTGGTAGCTTGGCACTGAGCAGTCCGGCTTAACTTAACAGGCAATGTGTAAAGTATTTGCGCAGCACTTCAAACGGTAACACAATGAGACCACCACAAAATACTCCACACCGTTAAAAAATAAAGAGTAATTTCATAAATAAAACAAGACCAAAATGATAAAAATCCAACAAATAGAAGTAGACATATGAATTTTTAAAGCATTAATGTAAGATAGCACCTAGAAGCACTAAGCGCTTACACGAGATTTCTGGTCCTGATGGAGGACTGGAGCTAAGTTCAAAGTACAAGTCGGCCGCAATGCAGCACAGTCTGGATTCAGGGACCCACTTTGGCCCGCTGAATCAAAGTACCTTGATCTGGGATGGGTCATCATTGATGAAGATGCGAGATGCAGCCAAAGCCATGCGTCAGTGTCGAGCCACACAGTGGACAAGATGCGTCGATTTTCTCCTCACAACTATGGCGATGCATCAGTTCAGAGTGCGAGGCACTTGTTTCGGATGCGATGTGCTGCTGCTGCTACCACTGCAGTAGGCGATGGCGTGCGCTGGTTCCAAAGGCGGTGCTCCGGATCCACTCCACACAACGAGAATGTGCTGGTTCCGACTCATGCAAAAGCGAAAATGTGCCTTTCCGAGGAGGCTGCATATGTTCTGTTTGTAGCTGCACTTTATACCCAATTCCAAGAACCCTGAACTGGATTGGCACCACTTGGCAGGGCAAGACTTGCAGCAAGCAAAGTCCTGCTGCTGTATCAGGATGACTTGAAGTCTTTGATGCCCTTCAAACTTAAAACAGGAGGCAAGCCCTTGAAGTCACTCTGGTTCACTGCAGGTCCAGTGTGGGTTCAAGTGATGCAGGTCCAGTTCTTACCAGGCAGGAGACCAGGCAGCAAGGCAAGAATCAAGGAAAGCAACACTCCAGTAGATTGGCATTCCTTCCAGCAGCACAGCGGTTCTTCTTCCTGGAAGAGTGACCACAGGTCCAGAAGTGTAATGAAGTTATGATATCAGAGGTCCAGTACTTGTACCCAGTTGTGCCTTTGAAATGGGGGATACTTCAAAGAAAGCTTTGAAGTGCACAGAGGACCTCCCTTTCTGCCCTGTCTCCAGACTCAATACAGGGGAGGTATGCAAACCATTGTGTGTGGACAATTCACAGCCTATTTAGGTGTAAGTGTGAGGCTGTGCCCAGATCCTCCCTACCATCACCCTGGATGGCCCATCAAGACACACCTAGGTTTCCTTTCTGTGTGACTGCTTAGAGGGAATACACAAAGCCCAGCTGTCACCCAACTGAGACTAAACGGAAAACGAGCAGCAGGTACAAAATAGCTAAAGTATGTAAATGCCAACTTTCTAATAGTGGCATTTGCTAAACTGTAACTTAAAATCCGACTTCACCACAAGTTGTGATTTTAAATTGTTACTCCAGTGACACCAAACTTGAAAAGTCTGTCTCTTCACAATTGTGAATTACACTTAAAAGATGTAATAAGGTGATCCCAATATTATCCTCTCCTACGCTTGCCTCCTACCATTAGAAATATTTTGATACTAAAGATTACATATTCAAATTTTGCCTCACCATGAATTTTAGGTTTTATCATGTGTATATATATATATATATATATATATATATATATATATATATATATATATATATGTTACTATCAAATGATTACATCAACTGTCCGTTAGGGGCGGATTTGTCATCCATTGGCATATATATGAATTGATATTTTTCTGTGCATAGCATCTTCAGTTTTTTAGGTTGAAACTACCAGATTTCCCTTTTAATCTGTCATATTTGAAAAATTGAATCGGAAGAATTAATGATTTTTAATTCACCATGTAAATGTATCTTGTATATGTATTGCATGGGTTTTAAGTAACCAAGCAATTGTTTAAAATGAACTCAAACTAAGGGAGAGATAGGCTGTACATTAGTTAAAAAACTGAATTGAGAGTTTACCTTATGGGTGCTTTATATGTATAAAAAGGGAAGGTTTAGACCTCTTAAGAGGTTTATCTTGCCAGGTTGAAGTGGCAGTGTAAACTGCACATACAGGCTCTGCAATGGCAGGCCTGAGCCATGGTTAGAGAGCTACTTAAGTGGGTGGCACAATGAGTGCAGCTAGTAGCATTTCATTTACAGGCCCAAGGCACATGTATGGCACTTTCTTAGGAATTTATAAGTAAATTAAATATGCCAAATGGGGTTAAGCCAAAGTTACCATGTTCAAGAGAGGGAGCACAATCACTTTAGCACTGGTCAGCCATAGTAAAGTGTGCAGAGTCCTAAAACCGTCAAAAACAAGGTCAGAAAAATGGTAGAAGCAGGCAAAAAAGTTGGGAGAAGACCACTGTAAGGCTGTTTGGTCTACCACTCCCCCAGAGTGCTGCATTTAGGAGGCACACTGAAAGTGGAGCACCTTTTTGTGGAGCTCTTTCAATGCACCTGTCAAGAGCATGATTGTCTCAGCACCCACATTGGTAATACAGCGTGGGCACAGAGGCAAAGTGATTCCCATACTTGCATGGGGCCTTGCCTAATGCAAAGGAGGGAACCCCCTCTCATGATTGCGCTGACCCTACATGTGTACCAGCGCTATCAGTATTACAGTAGGGGTGCATAAGCGTCTGCGGGCCTGTCTGTAATAGGAATGTGCCCCAGGAGCGCACAAAGTAGATGCACATGTCCGTTGCCCCCCTCTCTCGGGTACTTTCTGCAGTACGGCACCTGATGTGTGCAAATACAGGTAGGTGAATAAAAAACCTTCCGGGAGGAGTTCGTGTTGTCTAGCTGTCTTTTATTCTGCTAGTTGTTTCCTTCAATTTTCATTTATGAAAGTACTTTTTTTTAAAATTCATATTGCTATTTTGTAGAGAATTACTCATTTGTTTCTCTTATTTATTAACATACAAACATCAATCATCATCCAGACCAAATGTAGCAGTTCATCATATAGCAAGGTATTCAGTTTCATTATATTACTGTAAAAAAATAACTTCCTAAATTGTCTTCCCCTTCTCACCTCTAAGCAGGTGCTAAAGGAACTCGATCATGTATTCATTTGTTGATGGCTTCAACAGTAAATCATCTAAATTGTTATATTTTCTTCTTCGGATTATTTCCATTTGTGCTAGTCAAACCAGAGTAGAGCTCTTAGTTTTCGGAACCAAATTATCTCCCTATTACAGTCTCCATGAATTTTGCAGCACTAGCAGCCACACTGACAAGAAGTTTGTATTTATCTTTCAGTAGGTTCCAAGACAGCCTCTACATCACCATTTTGTGATTTCAAACATGGGAGGATTATGTAGTTTTTAAGCCCTAACAGTGAGGATCTTTGCAGTTCCCAGTAGTTGCAATTCAGACTCCATTTAGTGGTAAGTAGGTTTCACAAGTATGCGGTTTTATTCCTGGTATAAAGCTCCTGGCTCATCCGGAATTTGGAAACCTAGGATTACTTTGATTTCGGCTGGAACATCCTTCCAAATTGTGGGCAGTTTCGGGCAGTCCCACAATATGAGAATTAAGTGTCCCTAATCATCGCAGCAGTCTTGTGTGTCTAGGAACTTTTTTATTAAGGATGCCAGGTGTTAGATAGCAAAAATTCAGCACTTTAAGTGATGATTACCTATATCGTATAGATTTATTTGCCACAGTGATAGCCCTCCATAAGGCCTTCAAAGTCTGCGCTCGATACCTTGTGTAGAGATTCCCACATTTTCAGGTAACTTTGCGGCTGTCTTGCGAGGTCTGAGAGCAGTAGGACAGACGTTCTCTCCCAATCGGAGGGTCAGGTTCTGCACCCCAACCTTTAGATCGTCCACCTTCATGACTGAGGATTGAGCGGGGGTACTTAAGGCACTTTCCACTTGCCTACAGAGGGGTTGATGTCATGATCTTAGCCAGTCGTACTTCCACCAAGATGGTTAACTCCCAGTGGAGCCATATGTTTGTTGATTGGTGCTCATAAGTCATTGTGGAACCCTTTTTTTTTTTTTTTTAAACCGTTTTTATTGCAGAATCACAGGATAGGCAACGTACATACACAGTGGCCCTGCACCGCAGACACCAGTGCCGTTTCTTTTCTGGGCCATAAGGCACTCATACACAGCTTGTTAGCCCACATCCCAGAGGCCGGGCAGCGATAACATGTGGGCCAGCATCCATAAGTTATGTCAACCTGTACTGTTGTTTGTATCATCATAGGATGTCTATGAGACGCTTTGAGGTTTGTTTCCCCCCCTTCTCCCCCTACCCCCCCCCCCCATCACACCCCTTCCCCAGCTCCTATTCCCCCATCCCCCTCCCTCACCTCCCATCAGTGCCCTCGCCTACGACTGGACCCGGCCTGGGCATGCCGTCTCGGGTGTGTATCAGAATTATAAAACTATCTACTGTGTGTGTGTGGCCGGAATTGCCCGGGGACTATCCCCCAGGTCCGAGGGTCCCTCCTCCTCCCCGACCGCACTGCTGCGCAGGGCCTGCACCATCACCTCCCATGCTGTGGCCGCTTCCAGCGCTTTATCATCGTCCCTGCGGCTCGCCAGGTCATTGTGGAACCCTTACATGCTTGCTTGTTAGAAGTGCTCCAGTTTGCTCTCTTACTAGCCCAGCAGGGCTGTGTGGTGGGCACTGTCGAGGGGTACATTGTGGCCTTGTGTGTATTTCTTTTCCCTCCAGACCAGCTGCCATCTCCTGTTCAAATTCCTTATAAAAGGATTTCTGAAAAGTCTCACAAACCATTTTCCCCTCACTCCTATTGCCATGCCACAGTGGGATTTGCATATGGTTTTTACCTTTTTGATAAATGTTTTTTTTTAGCCTTTCATTTTTGTCAGTTAAGACTGCTGACATTGAAAACAGTTGTTCTAGTTGCTGTTACCTTGACAAAGTGTGCCAGTGAGTTGCAAGCACTGAGCATTCACGTGCCTTACAATTGCATCTTTCCAGACATGTTGTTCCACAAACTAAAATGACTTTACTACCCAAAGTGCTCACAACTTATCATCCGAAGCAATCTTTTACCCATCCCCATTTACCCACATGCCACTCACTACCAAAAAGGAGTAGTGCTACACCAGCTTGACCCCAGAAGGGTTGTCAGTTATTACATCAGCTATACCAAAGAGATCAGATCTAACAACCAGCTTTTTGTGAAGTCCACAAGGCATCAAGACCGGCAAGGCAGTCCAGAAGACGGCCTTGTGCATTAGAATAAACTTGTGTATCAAAATGTGTTACACCCTTGCACAGAAAGAACTCCCATGGTGAATCCAGGCCTATTTCACTGGGTGAAAGTCTTTCACCTCCGCTTTGGCCAGTTCTGTAAATTGTGGCTGAGATTTGTTGGGCAGCTTCCATTCATACCGTCGCCATGCATTAATATCTTTATTTGGTTGTGAGACAAGATGGTCATTTTGTATGCCTGGTGCTCCAGGGTTTCCTTGTCTGAGCATCCTTCAGATCCCGTATAGTGGCTGACTTTCTATATAGTGCACTAAAGAGAAGTACACTGTGTAGATAGTCTAAATGGATCCCCAATTGGGTTACCGAGGCTAAATAAGATAATACTAACGTTCTCTTTTGCGGTAGTGTGGGCAGGCAGTTAAGCTTATCAGAGGGTAGTGCTAATCATTTGTTGTACTAACGGAGGCAATAAATGAGACACACACTCAAAAAATCCAATAGCAAATTAGAAAAATAACACTTCTTTTATATAGTTTGTAAAACCAAGAACTTTGTTAAAAGTAAGTACTGTTTTTGTTAGAAATTTTTACAGGTAAGTAAATTTTTCAAAATTGTGCGGCATTATGCACAATGCAATCCTATGGAAGTAATTGTCATATATGCATAACAGAAAGGACAGTCGTTTTCTGGGGTTCACCTTCTGGGTTCTGCCCGGGTTTAGCCAGGAGCATTGTGCTGGCTAGGCTGGTAGCTGTGCGCTAAGGAGAAGGGGGGCACCTGGAAACAGGCTGCACAGGGGACAAGTCCGAGAGTTCACAAGGGTCTTTTGAGGAAGGGGGCACAGCTGGTTCTTCAGTACCTGGGCCGGGCGACTTGGGTGCAGAGAGGTTTGGTAGACTGGACTGGGTGCGCAAATGTGCTCCTTGTGGTCAGGGACAAACAGCTGGCAGGGGCAAAATCACGACAGCTTGGACATAAATGAAGTGGGTCTCAGTGATGCCGATGTTCCTTGATGGCTACTTGGTCATGGTGCAGGGAGAAACTGCATTGGAAATCTTGCTGTTGGTGTTTGGTTCAGGGCGTCCAGTACCCTGTGGATTGGTGCTGCATGGCTCCGATTGGCCCTGGTGTCTTAACACTCGATGGGGAGATCAAACTGACCTTCCAGAACACAAGTGCCTGCAGCATGGGGCGGGAGCTGCATGGCGATGGTTCATACTCTGCTTGTCGGTGCCTGCGGGCTGCAGGGGAGTAGCTCCTCTACTCCAAGGGAGACTGGAGGCGATTTTCTAAATGCTGGCAGGATACCCAAGGCTGTTGTAGTTCTCCAGTTTGCAGGGTGAGTCCCTGTGTTGCGATAGTAGTGAGCAGGCAGGGTTTCACGCCAAAAGTTCACAGGTCTTCTGCATTTCTCGCCCGGCAGTGACTCTTCTTCATCTTTCTTCTCCTGCTTGATCCGTTGAATCTGAGTTTTTGGGTTCAGGGCTGCCACCTAAATACTACATTTAGGGGCGTTTAGAGGAGTGGCATTAGTAGCCAGTGGCCTACCTACCATTACGGTGTCCACAACCTCTATGTGACCACTTCCTACGGGAAGTGGGCATAATATGACCGTAGAAGGCTAATTCAGTCCAAAACAAGATGAATGAATCTAAAAAGGTGGTGTCCACATCAGCTTGTCCACCTTAGCGGTGGTGCTGGCTTGGTCTTAATCTTACTAATTGTCCCGCCTGTCTTGTCACCAAAAAGTGGGGTCAGGACAGGGGAGCGGCATCTCCACTATCTGGAGAGGCCTGGTTCGCATAACTAAGGCGGCAGTTCCTTTGAAGCTTCCTGCATTGGAATGCAATTCCAAGACACATCCAGGGTCACAGGGACACATTCACTCATGCAGATATGCCCAAACATGGGCATAGTGCACCCTGTCTTAGGGCTGCAAAGCCTGCTGTAGTGGTGACTTACCTATACCATGTAGTGCTTTGCAGGCATAGCACACAGATGTGTGCCATGTGGACTCTTTACTATTCTCTGTGGCGAGACATGAAGGCTACAATTGCAGTTTGCATGAGCTTGGTGAGCTGTCCCTTAGGGTGGCACAAATCGTGCTCCAGCCCTTAGGGACATTTCTTATACCCAATGCCCTAGGTACCAGGGGTACTATTTACGCTGGCACTGGGAACCTGGTTAGCAGGGACCCAGTACACTTTCAGTCAAGGCTGCATCAGATACCAGGCAAAAAGTGGGGGCGGGGTGTAATCATGTCAAAACGGGCACTTTCCGACATCCTTCATCTGGGAGGTAGTGCATTGAAATCTTCAACATGCGAGTCATTTGCAGGTATTTATCCATCAGAAAAAGGTACCTTCTGTTAAAATCATTGGGGTGAATTCTCTAGCTGCAGATTCTTTACTGAAACTGACATTAATGCGCTGTGGTGGGTGCTTTATGGCTCCATTGATGTCACCAAACCATCGCTTCCAGCGCAGACATGGTGTCAAGCGTTACCTACTGGCACGGGAGAGCTTTTTTAACATTTTCGATCCAATCTGGCAATTGGGGATCTTCAGTACGTGAGGAATCTGCAGGTTGATAAGAGCATCCACAGAATATTTTTTACAGGCTGTAAATAACCTTTTCTTATGTATTTCAAGCTGTTGACTTAGTGGTTGTATTGTGGGTGCATTGCTTGTATTGCCATCTCTACTAGTTCTATGAGCTACTGCTTTTGATATAGTATTTCATGACAGATGTGTAATTTGCGTCTTTCTTCTCTCTCCTGCAGGGTTTCCAGGTGTTAGTAGAGATGGAATGGCTGGACTTTGGCCACAAGTTTGCCGATCGGTGTGGCCATGGAGAGACCTCTGATGACCTTAATGAGCGTTGTCCTGTTTTTCTGCAGTGGCTAGACTGTGTCCATCAGCTCCAACGGCAGTTCCCATGCTCATTTGAGTTCAATGAAGCTTTTCTTGTGAGTTTAGACTTTAGAGTATTTTTTTTGACAAATAAGCAACTGTCTGGTTAAAAAAGTTGTTTCGTAAAGATGATTCTACGTCCAAAGAATCCTAAACCGAATGGTTGAGGCATAGTTGAGACTGGACTGGAGGGTGACATGAACTTGATCAACTCCGACGAGGTAAGGTTTCTCATCAGAACGGTCTGTCTAAATATGGGCGTGGCTAGCTAGCCAAAGAAGGCGGACGCGTGATCGCATCGCACCGGCCTGTACAATTATCCTGTGCATTGACCGCATTGGGGGCTTATCTGCACCCTAAAATACACGCACTACTCTGTGCTGTCCTGAACTGCCCAGCCTTTTGTCTGCGGATGGACTCTGAGCTATACGGGGACTCCAAAGTGCTGCAGCAGCTGGGCCTACACCTTGTCCGTGGGCGTGCTGGCGCTGCAAGAACTGGTGAAACGAACACTGAAGGCGGCATCACCTAACTAGAGGTGAGCTACTGACTCTAGTGCACTGAAGGGGGTCCCTCACCTGACCAACCAATACCGTCCAGAGAGCCGACTTGCCGTCTCCAGATGGCCTGAACTGCCTATTGTGCACTACCTGGTATGAAAAAGTGTGGCGCCCAGGAATGGAAAGTCAGACCGTGACTGCGGTCTGCTGAGCTGAACTTCACCTCACTGGCCCATCTCTTCCCCGGAACTGTTGGGCGATCCAGAATCAATCTGAATGGGTGAGCACGCTTTGGGCCCGATGATCTCTGGCCCTACCCAACTTCATCCCTGTCTGGGGGGGGGGTGAGATATCAAAGATAAGACTACAGGGCATAGACCAAAAGTCCCTGAAATCCCACGCTGAGCTGTCTTGCCCCAGATAATTAAGATATGACCACCTATACGTTGCATTCATAGACCTAAAAGCAGTGTTTGACTCAATACCAAGGGAAACCCTATGACAACAAGGGATCCTGCTACAGGTAGTCAAGCTCCATCAAGACAATTTTGCTAAAGTGTGCTGGGGCCCATGGGGGGAATTCACAGAAGCTATCCCTGTCAAGAGAAGGGTGAGACAGGGTTGTGTCTTGGCCCCCACCCTGTTTTTATTATACGTGAATGATCTAGTCCCGTATCAAACAAAAGTGTACCCATGACTCAACAAAATTGAGGAGGCCCATGTATGTGCTTTAATGTTGGTATATGATACAATCCTACTATCACAGACCCCTGGGGGACTACAAACATTACTTGATAGTTTCAGAAACTATTGCAGATTAAAGGGCCTAGAAATTAACCGCCCAAGACTAAGTATATGGTCATCAGACCGCACAAACACCTAAAAATCAAATTGGTCTTAGATACTCCATTAGAGCGTGTAGACAATTTTATTTACCGTGGTCTCACACTTGACTCAAAACTGTCTTGGAAACCGCAGATAAATAACGCTAAAACAATCTTATTTCAAAATATTATGCCTATTGTGAAGAGACAACAAACCACCGAGTCTAAGGCAATCTCCCTGACTTTGGTGCCAGCAGCACTTTATGGGTCCGAACTATGGGGTGGGAAAACCGTAACTCATTAACAGCTGCTGAAAACAAAGCTATGCAGATGCTTATAGTGCTACCCCAAAACACCCCACTGATTCCTTTACCTTATGACATTGGCATCATGAAATTGGAGAATCTAGCAATATTGAGGCCTCTACTTTACTGGGTTAGAATATGGACAACCGAAGAATTACATGTATATAGAGAAGGTTTGAGAGAGCTAATCGATTTGGATGGCAAACTCGCATTCCCTTGGCTCATTCTTGTGCGACACTGGTTTCTTTAGCTGAGCTTGAATAGCTTCTAGGCAAACCCTAGTACATTGACGAAAGATACAAAGAAAGAAATCAAGAATACCGATTGGAATTTTATTTTAAATAGGACTACATTAAATTGTACAGTGGGAAGACTTAACACAACAATTTATATCTTTTAAGCCGATCCCAAGTTTCGAACCATTCTTGGGTGAAATAAAACCCCAGCTAGCCAAAACCCTTTATCTGAAATTCTGATCCTCTCGATTAATTCAACCATAGCCAAGTGGTCATCTCAACAAGCAGCGGGCCAGGATCTACATGCACTCTTGTTTGTCAGAATCAGAGGAAGACATTGCACATCTTTTATTTTTTTGTCCAGCATATGCCATCCCCAGGAGGAAGTGGATAAAGCAATTGTCTCTGGGATTAACGACTAGGAAATATCTGGAGGCTTTAAGAATACTTAAAACAGATAGCTCATGACTTATTGTACCCGGTGTAAGTAGGTTTTTACTCCCAGTGGGTTATCTACGGAAAAAGAGAGGGTTAAAGTTTTAATGTTTCTATATTATTTATGTCCCAGCTTTACTAGAGAGTCACATGTATACTTTTGTATGCTGCAATTGGCCCTAATATCGATGATGATCAATTTTATCTTTTATGAAATGGACACTTTGATTTTAACCAAATTATCTCAACTGTTTAAACATTTTATAAGGTACATGCACTTTACGTAACTCACTTATAAATGTGGATAGTGACGAGAGACCCTTTTAAATATGGAAATTATCCCATGATGGAACTTTATTTAACATCCTACATTGTACATCCAATGTTTCTATCTAAATTGACAGTCTATATAACGTGTGTTTTATTGAAATAGTATTTTTATGAACTTTTATGGTTCTTTGAACTGAAATAAAGATGAAAATGAAATGAGTGGCTGAAGTGGTGAATATCACCTGAGATGTGCGCCAGCAGCTTCAGCCCACGCTGCACACAGCACAGTCATAAGGAAGAACATGAAATGAGTCATCTTGCTTTGGATAGTTTTGTGCAGTTCCTCTCTACAAGATCTATCTTGCTGCAAGGGGAGACCACTCCATTGGAATGTGGAGCAGACTAGGGGGGATTCAGTCATTGTCGTACAGGCCCGCCTCTGTACGCGTGGATGGCGACCCCCGAGGCGAACGCCCCCAACAGCAGCAACACTTTTAGCAAATTTGAGAGTGGTTTTGTGGTCAGCAAAGTTATGAATTTCCCCTCATGTGTAACTCGCAATTTCACTGGGTATAAAAGAACGTATTTTATTCCTGCTTTCTGTAGTAGTTTCATGGTGGGCAGAAAATCCCTCCTGGCGGCCTGGACTGCAACAATAAAATAGGGGTAAAACGACATATCGCTGTTGCGGTATTGCAGTTCCCCTTTCACACGAGCCAGTCAGAGAATCCTGTCACGGTCCTTATAATTCAAGTGTCTTGCGATAATTGGACGGTCTGGAGTGCAGGGAGACAGCCGGGGCGCCGGCGAAAATTGTGCTCGCTCCGCTATGAAGACGCTGACAGGCCGTCCCCAAAGAGCTCCTGCAACATGAATTCGACAAAGTCCTTCATTCTGTCTATGGCCGTGGTTTCCGGGACGCCCACAATGGGGAGGTTGTTGCGCCTAGAGTGCGCTTCGAGGTCCTCGTTTTTGGCTTCAATTACCTCTAGAACTTTGTCCATACAAAGCAACTGTTAATTAGCCTTGGCGCAAGTGCCGTTGTTATCTGAAACACGGGATTTCAGGTGATCCAAGCAGTCCTAGTGCTTGTCCACGCGTTCCTTCATATGGTCCATATGCTGGCCATTAGATCCACTTTAGCATCAATTGTTCGTAGGCTTGCTTTCACATCGACCAACATTGCCTTGAGGTAGTCATCATGGTCTGTACCCTCAACGGGTGGCTCGCTCTCAGTCTCCTGCGATGCCTCCATTTCTGCCAGACGCTTACTCTGAAACTGCAGTTTAGATTGTCGTGCATCCTGCTTTGCCATGATGACGTAGGATTGTCAAGGCTCACTGGGTTAGGGAATTTCCGGGTCTGGGGGGCCAATCCAGAATAGCAGGGCCAAACAGCCACCCCCAAGTGCCCAGTTACCCAGAGTGTCCACCCGCTCAGAGCCGTGAGGCCTAAGCAGTTCACAGCCCCACAGTGGTCCTGGAGCAAGGGGCCAGGAAGGAGTCCAGCGCACCAGTGGGGGGGACAACACAACAATCAGGCCGCGCTCCCTGGGCTGTGTCCCTAGAGCGCTACCAGGAGGAGTGTCAGAGGTCAGCCTCCGAGGCACGGGATTCAAGCTGCACCTCCCCAGGGAGACTTAGGGGGGTGCAGCAGCTGTTCACTCGACTGCTCTGTCCATTCACCTTATGGGCTGCCACCAGGCCAGCACTATCCTAAGCTTCCGCAATTCATTGGTGTCCCAAGCGCAAAGACCCATCCGGCGTCAGGCCGCGCATCCACTATCAGCCTCGGTCAGTCACTGCGCCCAACGACTCAAGGGTTGCGGCTGACCATCAGCACCGGGTGCCTGCTGGTCTCTCGTTTCTGCTCCTGGGCCAAGGGGTCGTGATGGGCCCGCTTCTCGCTCGTGGTCCAAGGTGGAGCGACTAGGCCGCAAAATGTCAGATGACAAGTCTCCGCAGCCGATCACCACAGCGCTTCACTGCTTAACATAGAAGGTTCCAAGCTGTATATAGTTGTTGAACTACGTTTCGGGAGCAAACGGGCAGTCGACCTGGCAGGATCGTGCTGAATTCTGCTTCAGTCTGCAGAGCCCCTCTATCGAGCGGCCATTTTGCTGTCCAGCTTGGCTCCGCCCTTGACTTACTATTGACTTTGATGGCAGCCTTGACCTTTCCCCCGGTAAGCACACCATAAGTGGGCCAGAGCAGATGCACGAGTATCGGACTGCATTTACCAGCACCCTACCACTTGACCCCTCCTAGGAGTCTAGTAGAGCCTCGCCTATGACTCTATTTACTGGTTACGGTAAGATTGGGTGGCCAGCCATTGCTGATTTTCCCTGGGGATTGGGAATTTGATATTGGCGCACCGATTATTGTTGGTCTTTTTTGGTGCCTTGGTTGGCGGGGACGGTGTGGATCTGGAGCTGACTCGGAAGCGACTGGGTGACAGTAATGGCAATCTTATCTGTAGGAAGCCCAGACGACCCTCATTGGTTTACAGGTCTTAAATTAATAATGCCAAATGCCCTCTTCTGTGCTAGTGTGGACGAGCAGTGTAATCTTATCAGAGGGTAGTGTTTATGCACTTGAACGCACACAGAGTCAGTAGATGAGACCCACACTCTAGAAGAAACCCAAGACCAATTTTGAAAAATAACAAGTATTTTTATATTTGTCAACACCAAGAACTTTGTAAATGGGTAAGTACTTTTTCGTAATAGCAATTTTAGCAGGTAAGTAAAACACTCCCTTAAATGTGCTTTTATGCGGTAATGCTTTCCTATGGGAAAAATCATATACTGCATACAGTTGTTTGCAAACAGTTCTCAGGGGCCCCCTTTAAGACTTATGGTGATAGAGGGCCAAGTTCCGAAGGACCACCAGCAGTTTCTTACCTGTTCTGGAGTGTCTGGGTGCAGAGGTGGTGGACGAGTTGGTAGACTTGTGCACTACACTGTAGGCAAAGAGGGGGGCCACCTAAAATGAGGCTGCTGAGGGGAACTTGGGGACAAGTCCTAGAGCTCCCAATTGGGGGGGGCTCGGGTTTGTGGGGGTCCTGGGAGCAGGGGAGCACCATTGGTTGTCGAGGAGCTCGGGTGCAGATTGTTTTGGCTGGCTGATGCCTGTGCGTCAAAGGCACCCACAGATCTTAGTTAGACCTGCAAAGCGGGACAACACAGGACAGATGGGCCACTCTCGGTGCTGGCCTATGCGATACTCATCAGCTACTTGGTCTTTGCAGCATTGGAGTCAGGATTGGACTCAGAAAAGCTTTGGTTGCTGCAAGGGGTCTGATACCCCTGGTATTGGTGCAGGGCTGCTCCTGTTGGTCCTGGCGTATTCTCCCTTAATGGGGAGAAGGATCCGACCTCTTCGAACATGGTGACCTCTTCTTGGGCGGCTACTGCGTCAGTGGACCCGGTGAGCATCAGATCTGCGAACCGGATTTTGTGGTCAGTGCCTGCAGGCTGCAGGGAAGTAGCTCCTCCACTTCAAGGGAGATGTTGATGGCTTGGTGAAGTGCTGGAGGCCCTCCGAGACTTTTGGAGGATGCACAGCTGCAGGACGAGTCAGGTTGTTGCAATTGTTGGGACAGGAGCGGTAGGCAAGCAGGGTTTGATGCCAAAGTCCACCAGCAGACCACAGTTCTCACTTATTCGGCTCTTCTTTGTCCTCTTTGTTTTGTCAGCCGAATCGAAGTTCCTGGTGTCAGGGAGCCATCTAAATACTTAATTTAGGAGCGTTTAGAGGCGTGAAGAGTAGTAGCCAATGGGTTACTTACCCTGGGGTGACTATACCACCTATATGACCCGTGGGGAGTGGGCTGTAGGGGTGACTTAACATATATTGCATGCAGTGTCTATAGGCATGGCTCACAGAATGTGTGCCATGTCATGTTTTCACTTTTGTGTGCACCATTTCACGCATCCTGCAATGGCAGTCTGCATAAGCTTGGTGATGGTTCCTTAGAGTGGGACAATACACACTGCAGATTTTAGGGACCCTCTGTATTACCCATTACCTGTGTACCATCTGTACCATTTACAAGAGACTTACAGGAGTGCTCAAGGTCTTGCCAATTGGGCAACAATTGCAGGCAGTTATCTTGTTTTAGAGAAAGAACACTGGCACTGGGGACAGGATTACCCTAAATTGCATCACATACAAGGCAAAAAGTGGTGGGTGACCATGTCACAAAGGGGTACTTTCCTACACTGTGTAAATGGCTAGTAGGAATCCGGGACTTATTTGTATGACTTGACATGTTTAAGGGATGAGATCTGCAGCTAAGCGACACAGTATTCATAGATACCTTAGGTGCAGAGGAGTACATATTGCCATGCTGCAGAAGACCCATCTCACAGGAATAGAGGTGGTGGGTCTACGCCGTATATGGCGTGGCCATTTATAATCTGCTTTTTTCTCTGCTTATGCAAGGGGGGCATTGGTAGAGCTGAGACCCCTTGCGAACTTATGCAATCATCGTTTGATAAGGATGTGGTGAACGGAAGGTTACTGGGGAAAGATGTGACCTTGAGAAGCATCTACACGCCTAATAAACATGTTGGCATTGCTCCACTCTTTATCAGCACCCTGGAGCAATTGGTGGGCAAGGACTTACTCACGGGTGAGGACTTTAATTGTGTCATAGATGTGCTTCTAGACCACTCTACACCCCCCACCTTCCCCCCCCCCAACCTGGAGCACCAGCTCATAGAATAGCGACAGGCTTCCGGGAACTGACAGACATGTGGCACACTAAACATGGTACAGAATGGGACTACTCTAGTGGCAGA
The DNA here is from genome assembly GCF_964204655.1 of Triturus cristatus. Lineage (NCBI taxonomy): Eukaryota > Metazoa > Chordata > Amphibia > Caudata > Salamandridae > Triturus > Triturus cristatus. The sequence goes on along the minus strand of NC_140594.1, from coordinate 284,838,835 downwards.
GTGGGCTAAAGAACGGTAATGGATCAAACCCAGATCTGTTGACTGGGTGTGAGTGTTTGATTGGTTCTGATGCTCCGTCCATCACCACCCCCTTTTGTACCGCTTTGTTCGCCATAAGTTGGCAGGGTATGCTCAGACGTGAGTCCCTTGCTCACTTTGCCACTGGATTCAAGCAAGCCTGGCTGAAGACGGCTGAAATGCCAGAAACCGGTCCTAGGAAGCTTGTTTCCGGTCCAGGGAAGGCATGGCTTGGCAGTTCGGGCTAGACTTTTCCCATGAGGCACAGGGTCAGACTGATTTGCACATGGCCATGTCTGAACTGGGGTGGCAGAGTGGGCTAAATAACGGTGATGGATCAAACCCAGATCTGTTGACTGGGTGTGAGTGTTTGATTGGTTCTGATGCTCCGTCCATCACCACCCCCTTTTGTACCACCCTTCATACACTAGACAGCAGGTTGAGAATAGATCCAGTTAACCATCAAAAGCTATTAGATACAAACAAACTCTATAATACTATTTTAGAACGACTGAGATGCCACAATAATAAAAACTACATAGCTAGAGCCCACGTCCGAGGGTAAACCAGGGAGGCTACTGGCGTGTCATCTCCCATGAACCACGTGGCACACACATTACAAACCTAACATCTGCTGCAGGGGCACACATCTACTCCCCTGGTGCCATTAATGATAAGTTTTGAAATTACTACGAGGCTCTATATTGCCACCCAAAGGCACTTCCAAATAATTTGCAAGATCGGTCCTCGACCGTCTGCCCCTCCCAACACTGCCACATTGGGCATAGGAATCTATTGGCGGATCTGAAAGAAACACGTTAGTTAGATTCCTCACCTTAGAATATCCCCAGGCGTCAGACTGGATCCGGAAGATTTACCCCTTGCGCGTCGCTAGGCGTCGTCTGCGGCTCCGCGTCCGTCGTCGGCGTCGTGCGCCGGAATGACGTCGTCGGAGTACTTAGACGCCGCCCTCGCGCGCTGACGTCAGTTCTTCTTTTTTCCACGCCAGTAAGCGCAGATCCGGGAGAGCTACCCCTTTAGTCAATTTTCGACTAACTTTTTTGATTCTTTTTGGTCAATTCTCGACTCTGGTGCCGGTAGGATGCCTGGTTTCAAGGCCTGCGACGACTGTCACCGACTGATGTCGGTGACCGATCATCACCGCCGGTGCCTGTACTGCATCGGCCTCGACCACGACGCGGCGTCGTGCTCCGATTGTATGGCCCTGACCTCGAAAGCTAGGCGGGAGCGGTCCCGCAAGCTTCTCAAGCTTCGCCACTCGGCTCCGCGTCGCTCTCGGTCCAGGAGGAGGTCCAAGGATCGGTCGCGGAACCGCACTCGACATCGTCACTCGTCTGGCTCGAAGTCTTCGGGTAAGTCGAGGCACTACAAGAAGTCCAAGAAGCGACACCGCTCTTCGGACTCGCCTCGCCGGTCGCGCGACTCGGCCGAGGGTCCAGGTGGTTCCACCCCCGCGGCTTCGCAGGAGCCGCAGGTGCCGCGCAAGGCCCCATACCCGACGGTCCCTGGGACTGACGCGACGCCGGCGGAGGTCAGTGCCTTCCTCTCGGCCATGAGGAGCCTGGCCCCGCCGTCGACACCCGCTGGCGCGCCTTCGGGCCCCGCGGACTCGACTGGGCGACCTCGCATGCCGGCGGCTACGGCCCCGGCGCCGTTGGAGGCTCCGGCCCTGACGCCGCAGGTCCCCGAGGGGCCCGAGCCTGAGCCCCCGTCGACGCCGGTCGACCTCGTTACGCCTCCTCCGCCGGCGCCGACACCGATACCACCCCCGACGCCTGCTCCGGTCGACGTCGATCCCCGGTTCTGCCCCTGTCCGGTCCCGACGTCGATGCGGCGCCGCCCGACGCCGCATCCGACGCCGCTAGAGACCCATATTGTCCATCGACCGGCTCCGATCATTCCTCCTGTTTACCAGGAATCGGATGACGGGGGCGACTGGGAGAGGTCTGATGACCCTATGGCCCTTCAGAGCCAACTTGCACAGGACTGGGCAGATGAACTGGGGGAGGCCAGTGGGTTGAATACCTCTCCGGACACTGGATTCATCTCTCCTCCGACTGTGGCTTCGGAGGAGGGTGCAGCTTTTTCTGTGGTGCTGCGCAAGGCGGCCGAAGCCCTTGGGCTTGAGCTGCCTGCCGTGGCTGTGAGGACTAACATCCTCACTGAGGTGCTTCAGTCTGCCGCATGCTCCACTGAGCCTCTGCTGCCATTCAATGAGGCCCTCACTGACGTTCTGCAGGGCACCTGGTCCAAGCCCTCCACAGTCCCTCCTGTGGATAGGAACGTTGCCAGGTGCCACCGCCCTGCTCCGGGCGACACCAGTTTTCTGTCCCAACACCCCAACCCCGAGAGTCTGGTTATCCAGGCCTCTACCTCCCAATCCTCCTTCCCGTCCGCTCCTCCGGACCGGGATTCTAAGAGACTGGAACAGTTTGGTAAGAAGCTGTTCTCTTCGCTCAGTTTGGGCCTGCGGTCTTTGAATACCGCCTGTCTCTTGGACCGTTATTCCCACTCTCTGTGGGATGCGGTGGAGGACGTGCTGCCACTGTGCCCGGAGGAGGCCCGGGCGCGGCTTTCCTCGGCCCTGGCCGATGGGAGAGATGCAGCGCGCCATGCAATCCGATGTGGACTCGACACTACGGACTCGCTGGGTAGGGCGATTTCTACCACGGTGGCGCTTCGACTGGCTGCGGTCCACGTCTTTTTCAGGGGATGTCCAGAGCACCCTCATGGACATGCCTTTTGATGGCGCTCGCCTTTTTGGTGACAAAGCGGACAGTGCGCTGGCTCGCTTCAAGGACTCTCGGGCTACGGCCACGTCCTTGGGCCTCTCGGCCCCGCGGCCACAAACTTCGCTTTTCGCTCCTTTCGTGGCCAAGGAAGGGGCACCTCCTCACGTCCGCCTAGCCACCGGCCACAGAACCAGCCTGCACGCGGTCGCGGACGTAGTTTCCACCGAGGCGGTACCGGAGGACGACGCGGTCAGTCCACATCCATCCCGGCAGCATCCGCCTCAAAGCCTTCCTAGTCCGAGCTTTCAGGCCCATTCCACGCCAGTGGGCGGCAGAGTTCGCCATCACCTGCTCCACTGGCGTTCCATCACGTCGGACAGGTGGGTGCTGCAAATCGTCCGAAGGGGCTACTCCCTCCCCTTGGAGACGACCCCTCCAGCCATGCCACCGCAGCACCACCGTATCTCGGGGGATCATTTGAGTCTTCTCCACGAGGAAGTTTCGGCCCTCTTGGCCAAGGGGGCTGTCGAGCGCGTTCCGAGCCCAGAAGTAGGTCGTGGTTGTTATTCCCACTACTTTCTGGTTCCCAAGAAGGGCAAAGGGGGCCTACGCCCTATCTTGGACCTCCGGAACGTCAATGCCTTCCTCCGGAAGGAACGGTTCAAAATGTTGACTTTGGCTTTGGTTCTAGCTGCCCTCGACCCTGGAGACTGGATGGTAGCGTTGGACTTGCAGGACGCATATTTCCACATCCCCGTCCTGCCGGCCCACCGGCGTTACCTGCGGTTCACGGTGGGTCAGGAGCACTTTCAGTTCACCGTGCTCCCCTTCGGCCTTACCAGTGCCCCTCGGGTGTTCACGAAAGTGATGGCGGTGGTCGCAGATCATCTGCGCAGATCAGGGGTTCCAGTCTTCCCTTATCTCGACGACTGGTTGTTGAAGGCGGGCTCGCCCCAGGCAGTCGTCTCCCACCTCCAGACTACGGCTGATCTCCTGCATTTGCTGGGGTTTTCCATCAACGTGCCGAAGTCACGCCTGAGCCCCTCTCAGAAGCTCCTCTTCATCGGAGCGGTTCTCGATTCGGCGCAGTTCCGGGTCCATCTACCGGAGCAGCGGGCCCGGGATATACAGGCCCTGATTCCCATCTTTCGGCCTCTATCCTGGGTTTCGGTCAGGCTAGTGTTGCGGCTTCTGGGGCTGATGGCCTCCTGTATCCTACTAGTGCATCACGCCAGGCGGCGCATGCGGGCTCTGCAGTGGGACCTGAAGTTTCAGTGGGCCCAGCATCACGGCAACCTGTCCGACCATGTCTTGATCTCGGAGGGCACTGCACAGCAGTTGCAGTGGTGGCTCACGGACCGCGATTGGGTCATGGGCAAGAGCCTCTCCCTACCACTACCGGAGCATGTCGTAGTGACGTATGCGTCCCTCCTGGGATGGGGTGGCCATATGGGAGAGGCGGAGATCAGAGGCCTCTGGTCTCCGGCGGAGTCTCGCCTCCACATCAACTTGTTGGAGCTGCGAGCGATCCGACTTGCACTGAAAGCCTTCCTTCCCTCTGTCCGGGGAAGTGTCGTGCAGGTGTTCACGGACAACACCACCGCCATGTGGTATTGCAACAAACAGGGCGGGGTGGGGTCGTGGACCCTTTGTCAGGAGGCTCTGCGCCTCTGGACATGGCTGGAACACCAGGGCGTCACCCTGGTGGTTCAACATCTGGCGGGCTCTCTGAATGCCAAAGCAGACGAACTCAGCTGCCGGTGCATGATGGATCATGAATGGCGTCTGAACTCCGAGGTGGCGCAAGGTCTCTTTCAGCAGTGGGGAGAGCCTTGGTTAGATCTATTCGCCACCGACGAGAACGCGCAATGTCAGCAGTTCTGCGCGTTGGAATTTCCAAGGCGGCACTCGCTAGGCGACGCTTTTCGTCGCGAGTGGAGTTGCGGTCTGTTGTACGCCTTTCCGCCTATACCACTTCTGCCCAGAGTGCTGAAGAAGATCAAGCGCGACCGGGCCCAAGTCATCTTGGTGGCTCCGGATTGGGCACGAAGGTACTGGTATCCAGAGCTACTCAGTATGTTGACCGATCCTCCGATACGTCTGCCCCTTCGGGAGGATCTTCTGTCGCAGCAGCAGGGGACGGTCCTCCACCCGAACCTGTCCAGCCTCCACCTCCATGCGTGGAGATTGAGCGGCGGCATTTGATCCCATTTGACTTGCCTCCAGAAGTCTGTGATATCATTCTGGCAGCCAGGCGTCCCTCCACAAAGACGGTATACGCCTGCCGGTGGAACAAATTTGTGGCATGGTGCACAGCAAAGGCTGTGGATCCCCTCTCCGCCCCTCTTTCTGAGGTTCTCCTCTTTCTTCTCTCTTTGGCCCGGCAGGGCTCTGCCCTGGGCACCTTGAAAGGTTATCTTGCTGCTCTCTCTGCCTTCTTACGGCTTCCAGATCAGCCCTCTCTTTGCAAATCCCCTGTAGTGTCACGGTTTCTTAAAGGCATTACTTACACGTTCCCTCCTGTCCCTTTCGTAATGCCTCAGTGGGACTTGAATCTTGTCTTGACATTCCTGATGTGCGCTCCCTTTGAGCCTCTTCACAATTGTCCTCTTCGTCTTCTAACTCTTAAGACTGCTTTCCTGGTAGCCATCACCTCGGCTAGACGGATGAGTGAGCTCCAGGCTCTATCGTCCAAGCCTCCTTTTCTATCTGTTCATCCGGACAAGGTTGTCCTTCGGCCTCGTCCTTCCTTTCTACCGAAAGTGGTGACCCCCTTTCATCTTGGGCAATCTGTCACCTTGCCCACCTTCTTTCCGCATCCTTTCAAAGAGGAAGAGCGGCTCCACCGTCTGGACCCAAAACGTGCGCTCTCCTTTTATTTGGACCGCACTAAACAGTTCCGAGTGGACGACTAGCTTTTCGTTGGCTACGTGGGTGCAAAGAAGGGAAAAGCTGTACACAAACGGACCATCTCCCGGTGGGTCGTTTTGTGTATAAAAATCTGTTATTCCTTGGCAAAAAAGGAACCGCCTGTTGGGCTGCGCGCCCATTCTACTCGGGCCACAGCGGCTACTACTGCTTTGGGACGGGGAGTCCCTTTGCAGGACATCTGTCAGGCGGCAACGTGGGCTTCGCTGCACACGTTTGCCAGGCATTATTGCCTAGACAGCCAAGTCCGGAGGGATGGCTTCTTTGGCCGTTCTGTCCTCGAGGACTTTCTGGTGTGATCTTGGTTCGCAGACCCACCACCGGGGTTGGTATTGCTTGGGTATCTATTCTAAGGTGAGGAATCTATCACTGTGTTTCTTTCAGATGAACAAGTTACTTACCTTCGGTAACGATGTATCTGTAAGAAACATTAGTTAGTTAGATTCCTCACCGACCCACCCATCCTCCCCGTTCTGCGAACTGACATCTAGGGTTAAGGCTATCCCTTTCAGGGCCCTAGAATTTTTTGGCACCAGTGTCGGTCTCTTGCATGGCTCTGCGTTCCTGGCGCGGAAGGCTATGTACAAGAACTGACGTCAGCACGCGAGGGCGGCGTCTAAGTACTCCGACAACGTCATTCCGGCGCACGACGCAGACGACGGACGCGGAGCCGCAGATGACGTCTAGCGACGCGCAAGGGGTATTGCTGACGAACAATCTTCCAGATCCAGTCTGATGCCTGGGGATATTCTAAGGTGAGGAATCTAACTAACTAATGTTTCTTACAGATACATCGTTACCGAAGGTAAGTAACTTGTTCTTTAGTGACAATTCAAGAGACACAACATGCTGTTAATGTTACTAGGGTGGAGCATTTCGCTCTCTTAAGGTCTGTGTTCTCTTTTGGAGATATGTTATTGTCGCTTATAACCCAAATCTCAATTTCCAAAATGGTGATGCTCCCTCATTTATTTTATTTTTTCACAAATCTCCCAGTTAAGATACCCGTTGTGTGGTTCAAACAACTATATGTCTTGTTCTGTGAACTAATATGGTACGGAGATCGCCATAGAGTGTCACTTGTGGTCCTGCGACGCTCACCAGATGATGGAGGCCTAGGGGTACCAGACTTTGAACTGTATTATTTGGCGACCCAAATGCAGTAGGTGATCAAATGGCTTGATGAAACCCAAAGAAGCTTATTGAACCTTATGTGCCTAGCCTCTTACCAGGGATTTCTGTTAGCCTGGTGGTACGCCCCGAAGTGACCATTCCACAGCCGAGCTCTTTATTACAGGTTGCTCTACAAAGTTGGCGCGGTTGCATGGTGAAAACCTGGAGAGTCCCACTTTATGCCCCTTCTTTACCACTTGTGGGTCTCCCTTAGCGGAACCATGTTGCCTGTTTCACCGCTGTCCATCTATCGGGTTGGACAGAGGCCGGTCTGATGACTGTGGGGGATTGCTTCAGGTTGGGCAGTTTTATACTGCTAGAGGAGATATTGGAGCAGTATACATTACCCTGAGGTCAATTCTTGAACTATGAGACATTAGTGTGGTCTTTTGCAGATCTTTAGGACAAGGGACGAGATGAGCCTACACTCCATACTGTGCTCTAGCTCTTACTCTCCATGGGCTTGGCACAACACCTGGGGACATGGGTCTGTTGGTCTCTGAAAATGAGACGGGGACCATTGGTGAACCTTAGAGCCAGATGGGATAGAATATTGGGCCGTAAAGTCACAGATAGGGAATGGAACAAGATGTTAGCCTACTTTAAGAAAATCTCTCACAGTGTGAGACTGAAGTATATACAGTTTAACTTTCTGCACATTACCTGGCTCACCCCCTATAGATTGCAGGTTATAGACGGTTGAGAGCCTCAGTAATGCCTTAGATGTCGTATCCCCGATGCGGACTTTTGCCATATGATGTGGGGGTGCCCTACACTTCAGATATTCTGAACCACGCTGGAATGCTCTCTTCCCTGCATGGTGAGAACCTGCCTCCTGGGGGGATTCTCCAGACCCAAAGCATGTACAGTTGACGCTAGATTTTGTATCTGCCCCTTGCATTGGCCAAACGTAGAAAGCAATGGCGTGGAAGTCTGGGACAGGACTTGTGGTTGAAACGTGGGTGAGATATGTTACAACATGGGCTAGGACAGAGGTAAAAGCTTTCCGTCAAGAAAACGCCAGAGGGGTTCTGAAGCGTCCTATAGCTGAGTTGTGGGCGGAGGTCCCGGAGAACGGGGAACACCCGGGAAGGGACATAGTTTCCAAACAGAGTAGGCGGGACAACTTGGGAAGGGATTTAGGTTATCTAACCTTGTACTCCCCTTGCCCATTTCATACTCCCCTTGCCCAAGTCGTACTCACCTTGCCCAAGTCGTACTCCCCTTACCCAAGCCGTATATATATATATATATCCCGCAACATAGAATATATAGCTTGCATTACCTCATCCCTACACATGGACTTAAAACCTTTCCTACTAGAAACCACAAGACACATACTTGCTAATTCCTGCCTGACACACCTCCTACCACATGAGACCCAAACCCCCTGAGACATTTTAGTTATGTCTTATTTTCCTGTTTATTTTAATTCTAGATTTTCTTTAGTTTCTTTATGCAGTTCCTACACTTATATAGGTATTTGTTCCTTTTGATTTCTTCTGGTTCTCCCCTCCCTTGGTCTTGACCCAGAGTCAATTAAGACTTGTGGCACAGGAATACGTCTGAGAGAGCCCACAGACCAGGTTAAAACTAATCTGGTCAACATGTAGTAGGGACGTCACAGATGGGCAGCGACTGCAAACTGCTACACAGATTGCAGGGATTTAGGAGTGTACACTGCACAAATGTATGTTTGTAAGTGTGACAGCTGTTACCAAGTATCTGCAATGTGTCCTAAAACTCAACAGATTGCTAACATGTGAAGATGACTTGGCCTGCCATGTATTTTGTTTGTATAAATAACCAAAGGCCATTAAAAATATATTTAAAATAAAAAACAGTAAATCTAAATACGCATGCAGAAACCATACCAACTGTCATACGATATAGAAGGAGACACATGATGAGAACCTGCCTGAACATTCTGAAAAGTGTTTGTGTTTTTAATAGAATGACATGATTATTTTCAGTTTTAATTTAAATAACAATTGGTGTGAAAAAAGAAGCGAGGTTGGGTGCAATTGATGGAATTAATCTGCAAAGTTACCAGAGTGAGGTGAGATAAGATGAAAAGAAAGTATAAAGTAACATTGAGGCAAATTAATTATTTAATGAAAGTAGTTTGAAAATTTCAAAAAGCTGTTTAAAATGGTTCTCTAAAAGAGGCAGTACATATGAAAGTAAACTTGAACCAATTTGAGAAATTACTAGCAATAGAACTAAATAAATGGTGGGAGGTAACGTTCTTACCGAGTTATCTGAAAGTGAAAAGTGTGCCATGAGGCTTTAGGTTTAACCTAATGCCTAGTCCACAACATTACAGCAGTGAACTAATGTGATAATGGGTAGAGTATATCTTAAAATCATTTATCGGACTATTTGAAATTCTCATTCAGCACACTGAAAAAGCATTAAATGACATTCTGAAACAAAGTAAACTAATAGAGGGGGAAATCTGTAAAGATAACCTATCGGGAAAATGCAGCAACTTTATGATGACATCAAATCGTGCATTGAGAAACATGAAACTGAAGTGAAAACACTTAAAGAACGGAAATGTATATGTGATGGGAATAACTATGAATAAAGTACAATCTTCACACATGCCAAGAAGGTTGATAATCTTAGATGAAAATAAACTATTGATAAGTTAAGCTTGGAACTAGAATGCAGGGATACAACATCATCAGACTCAAGTGATGGGGAGGGCATGTATAAACAAAGGAATGAAGCAGACTCTGGGCTATCTATTTTTTGTAATGAAATGAATCTGGTCCATCAACAGAAGCAAGAAAAAGCAACAAAAAAAAAAGTAAGAAGAGGATCAGGAATAGGGGTTGGAAGAGGAATAAAAAGTCAAGAAGGGGGCCAAAGAGGAAATAGGCAAAATAACACACAGAAGACAGATAAAGGACCAAATAGCTGATCAAACCAACACAATGAATGTGGTAAATATTTCAGATTATAAGATTTTAAAAAAGCTGAGGAAAATAACTTACTGAAGGGATTACATTTCTGCCCCAATTCACATTTTTCTGGGGTTAAATATATTTTCTTAGCATTTTTGTCAAACATAACATGCTAATCTACATAAAAGAGCAGTGCACGTTGGGGCATAATGAAAATCAATCAATAATTTATAAATCTGCATGAGTGTGTGGTGTCATAGTAACTATCAGTACGGCACAGTAAAAGAAGACCGGCAAGGAAATCATTATACACAGATCTCAACAATAGAAATAAAGTGCAAAAGCATCCCTTCTTCGCCATTCAGGTGTCCCATGCCCCTTCTATCACATCCATACCCATCCAGCAGCCCAGAGTTAGAGACACCACCTAATCTCAAGAGGTCAAGGAGACACTGTTGGAGCTAGGTCCGATCCCTGTGTTTCTTTAATTGGGAGGAAACCCCAAGAAGTGCGTATCCCTCCACAGTCTGCCCTTAGGGACATATTGTGGGCAAGCCACTATAATATCATCCTAAGCAGGTAAGAACGGCACCATAAGCACTCCCCTATTTTCTTCTTCCGAATTGCTTCTCTCCCATTCCACCCATTTCACCAGCTTCACCCCATATCTATATATATCAGGGCCACTGGCTGATTTCCAGCTCATCGTCTGCTGTCTGCGAGCAAGTATAAGCCTCAGATCTGTAGTTCTGTCACCTTTCAGGCTGCTCTCATATACTTATGTAGTTGTGGAGGCCTAATAAACACAGTTGGGGAGATGCGCTTAAAACTCCTATCTGTAGCTCTGCAAATAACTTGTAAAACAATGGCCTAGTATTGTGTCAACATTGGACAAGACCATACCTTCGAGGACAAGGCGGTGTCGTGCTAGGGAGCATTGCATACAGGCACTAGGGGAGGTGAGGTACGCCCTGTGCATGTAGTAGAACTGAATGATTTTAAAGTGAGCATTTCTGGACACCTTGGGGTGAACTCTAGTATCTTATTTCAAGCCGTGTCAGTCAATGGTGATCCTAAATCCTCCTCCCAGTGCTGCTGCAACTACACCAAGTTCAGCTGGGGCCCTTCAGCAAAGCTCTGTAGAATAACGTGACCGCCCTTGTTCGACCCATACTGAGGATAAATAACACAGCCTCTCATGTTCCATTGGTTCCTCAGTGCCATGTTACCCACCACTTGCAGATCTTGTGCAGCAGAGCCCCATGGAGCAAAAAGTGTCCTGCTGGTTGGTCATATGTCTATCTTAACTCCAGAAAGAAACGAGCTTCGCCCCCATTCCCCCCCCCCAAAAAAAAATACGTCGGACACTCTGGAAATCCACTGGTGTAGTCCCGCCCAACGTCTAAGTCTTGGCCAGTGCCGAGCAGTCTGCAAGAATAGTTCACTTGTGTACTGTGTTCCAGTGCATGTTCTTTGTAATGCCCTTGCCCAGACATAGCGTGCCGCCCTAACCAGGTTATTCTCATCGCGAACCATGGAGGTGAGGACAGGTCTTTGTAAAATGCTAGTCAAAAGAACCTTGGAGGGCAGTCCACATTCCCAGTTGCCCACCCCATCCCACATATCCCACAACATGGATTTTCACCGAACCACCCATTGCAACTGTGCTGCCAGATAGAGTTCGAAATCTGGCACTGCTGACCCACCCACTTCCACCAGTAATGGCATTTCTGTAGATTCACCCAACGCTGCCAGGTCCCCCAGTATAAATTCAGGGGAATACCATCTAACTCCCAAAAGAACCCTCGCGGGAGCTCCATCGGCATGGCAGCAAATAAATAGAGGAGTCGTGGCAGCACCAAGATCTTAGAAATGCCTATTTGCCCACCCAACTACAAAGGCAGAGTGGTCTAGAAAGCCAAAGAGCGTCTCAGGGTGGCGGCGATGACCAGGCCAAGGTTGCCCTCGTACCCCAAGGCCACAGTATGATAATTGGCCACTCCAAAGTAACAAACAGTGACAGGTTCCCACTGCAAGGCTGGGGCAGCTGGGAGATGTGTAGCCTACCCCTGGTCTTCATGCAGGAAGTATATGCAGGATTTATACCAGGTAACCTTTAGGCCCGACGAGCGCCCGTAATCTCTCAAGGCCGTCACCGCTCCTTCCAGGTCAGTCATGGCCCCCCCCTCCCATATATATAAAAGCATGTTGTCCACATACAGGAAGAGAAATACTGGAAATCTGCTGTCTTTAGTAATGGCCACCCTGTTGGACTGTCCACACAAATGGCTGTGAAGCTGGATCAAACAGAGGGGATTGTGGACACCCCTGTCTGGTGCCCCTCTCCACCAAGCACCCCTCTGATATCACTGAGCCAGTACGGACCCAGGCCAGTGTACATTAGTTTTGTCCACTTGACAAAGTGTAGCCTGAAGCCCATACAAAGCAAGATAGCATACAAGAATTCCCAACGGAGCAAGTCAGACGCCTTCCGGATATCCATGGAGATGACCAAAGAATCTGGCCAAAGCAGTTTGGTCTAGGATATGAAGGAGTTAATGACTATTAGGCAGAGTACTATGGATTGGAATAAAACTGGTCTGATCAAGGCACACATGTATGGTAGTATCCGGTTTGCCAAAATTTTACTCCAGATTTTATGGTAAGTATTAAGCAAGGAAAGAGAGGGCGATATGAGTCAAAGAAATGTGGGTGCTTGTCGGTCTTAGATAGTAACACAATTGTAGCCTCACGCAGAGATGGTGGGAGCGCATGCTGCCTCCGGGAGTGGTTAAACAGAGCCACCAGTTTAGGAATGAGATCTGCGACATACATAGCATAAACCTCTATGGACAGTCCATCCAACCCGGGGACATTCCCTTTCGCCAGCTCCTTGATTGAACCTGCACAGAAATATCTGTACCCAGTTGATCCTCCATTCCAGCTTCTTATACCACCAGACAGGAGTTCGCAATATAATGACCTTCCTCCTCATTTCCCTTAATCCTCGCAGAATACAAGTCTCTATAATAATGGAGGAATGCAGTATTGAGTAAAGACATCCCACATGATGTTTATGACCTGGAAGATATTATGCCCTCTTACCTCCTCCTGCATGAGTCAAGCTAGCATACTCCCTGATTTGTGAATCTTTAATATTAAAAAAGGGATGGGTGGGGGATGTCTTTTTCTCATCCGGAACTGGTGAAAAGAATAGTGTTGTAATCCTGTTATGTTATGTTATTGAATTTTTATAACGCGCACAGCTACTCCTAGGAGTGTCCCGGCGCGATCCTGTAAGGAACCAGAAGGGGAGAGTTAGAACAAGAAAGTTTTGAGCTGCTTTTTAAACTGATTGATCTCTTTAATGGTCCGTAATGAGACAGGAAGAGCATTCCAGGCCGTAGCCGCCCTGAGAGCAAAGGATCTGCCCCCCATTCTCTGGAGGCGAACCCGAGGAATTTTAGCAAGCAGCTGAGAGGACGATCTCAGATGCCTAGTGGGCACATAAAAGGCAAAACGTTTCCTGAGATATGGCGGACCACCAACATATAAGGCACGATGAGCTATCACCAGAGCCTTAAACTCCACCCGCTTCCTGATCGGAAGCCAGTGAAGCGCGCGCATACTCGACCTCGCCGGGATATTCAAAACCAACCGGGCTGCCGCATTCTGAACCACCTGCAATTTTTTAAAGATGTAATCAGGAAGGCCCAGATACAGCCCATTGGCGTAGTCAACCCGGGAGAGGATCAAAGCCCGGACCACTGTTTCCTTCGCTGGTTTTGGGAGCAGTGGAAGGAACTTCTTAAGCGACTTAAGTATCCCAAAGCAGCTCCCCGTCAGTCTCTTAATCTGGGTAGAGAAGGACAGCTGCTCATCGAACCAGACCCCTAGATTTTTTGCTGGAAGACCTAAGCACAGGGGTAGGGGAAAGTCAGAAGGCCAAAGTGATTCCCTAAAGCGTGGAGGAAAATTTCCATAGAGAAGGATTTCAGTCTTCTCTTCATTGCATTTTAGTTGAGCCGCCGAAAGCCATTGAAAAACGGCTGTCAGGCACTCCTGCACCTTCACGGTGGAAAAATCCGATTTACCCCAAGTAAACAAGAGCTGGGTGTCGTCGGCATATGCCACAATCTTAGCGCAGCATGCTTCCGCCAAGAAGACCAAAGGGGTGACATATATATTAAATAGCAGGGGGCTCAAAGAGGACCCCTGTGGAACCCCCGTGGTAACTAGCTGCGGAAGGGATGAAAACGGTGGCAACCAGATCTGTTGCGAACGTCCCTCCAAGAAAGACTCCAGCCACTTCAAGGCTTGACCGGTGACACCAATATCTGCTAATCGAGACAGGAGCAAAGCATGAGGGACGGTATCGAACGCAGCCGACAGATCTAACATTATGAGGGCTGTGCTACCTCCTGAGTCTAGACACTCGCGAATAGCTTCCGAAACCTCTAGCAAAGCAGATTCGGTACTATAAGCGGCTCTAAAGCCCGACTGGGCTGGATGCAAAAGACTAGAGCCCTCTACAAAATCAGTGAGCTGTTTATTAACAGCTTTTCCACAGATTTTTGCAAGGCAGGGAAGCAGAGAGATGGGACGATAGCTCCCTGGAACTCCCGGATCAAGTGAGGCCTTTTTTAGAAGTGGAAGAATTTTGGCTTGTTTCCATTCCAACGGCACAACAGCCTCTTTAAGGGAGAGGTTAATAAGTAAATTAACCTCCTCATTCACAACATCTGCAATAGAGGCCAGTAATCTAGCTGAACACGGATCTGCCGGGGACCCTGATTTCATAGATTTCAAAATTCTCAGGGTCTCCGACGGGTCAACATAGATGAAGGCAGAAAACGCTGGGGCAACTAAAGGGGCCACACCCAAAAGCAGGTTCTGGCTGACAAATGTCCTCTGAATGGCCCGTATTTTATCAGTGAAATAATTCGAAAGCTGTTCACACCAGGAGTGAGAAGCCGGGAGTTTAGACATCATAGCCTTTGGGGCCATAAATCTCTGAACAATAGAAAAAATTTCACTCGAATTATTACGGGCCGACTCAATACAGTCAGCATAATAGCGACTTTTAGCCTTTCTGATGGCCTGGTAATACACCTTCTGAGCTTCTCTAAGAACCTTTTTTTGCCGAAGCACAGAAATCGACACGCCAACCACACTCCAGCTTTTTACAATGTTGCTTGAGCAGTCTAAGATCAGCTAAGAACCATGGTTTAGAGGGGGTAACCCTCGCGCGATGGTGGCATGAGGGGGGGAGAAAGAGTACCCACAGCCTGCTCAATCCAAACTGTAAAGCAGGCCAAAGCCTGGTGCAAATCTGAAGGGAGAACAGTTTTAGAAATCTCAAGCAGATTCTTGAAAGCAGCCGGATTAATTTTAGCAGCGGCAGGCTGCAAACAAGCCTGACGCTCCGCAGTCTCAGCTCCCCGAGGCCACGTAAAGCAGGAAAAGAAATGATCTGACCAGGAAGAGGATTCTCCATGTGGATGGGGAAGTTGGAACAAACCGGATCTAACATATGGCCCCCGCTATGGGTTGGATGTTTAACCTATTTCATAAGTGTCTTCCTATCCAATGTATGTCACAAGAAATTGATGTTGATGATCATTGGCTATTGTTAAAACTATTGATTGACAAAGTGCCTATTACTTTATTGAATGTATATAGCCCCACTGCCCCAGACTGTCTAGTCTAACATTACTCAAACACTCTTGCAATACCCGAATGACCATTTCGTACTAGTTGGAGACTGTAATCAACTTTTTGATTCTTTTATGGATAGACGTTTAGCATCACATTATATCCCTAAAAATCTGCAGAAAGCTATTAAACAACGTAATCTAACAGATGCCTGGAGATATTGTAACCCCACATTGCGTGAATGCTGATATTTTTCTCCAGTACATTACACACACAATCATGGATTGATTACATTTTTCTTTCTCATGATTCGACACATATCCTTGCATTCCTCAGATATAAGTTCTATTTTGATATCTGATCATGCCCCGGTCTCTATACAATTAGATACGTTACCCAAATCCACATCCCTAAAGCGGTTGAGATTTAACAACTCATTATTACTAGATTCCTCATTTACCTTCTGTTTTACCTCTTTTTACCATGAATATTTTCAGTTTAATCACACCAAAACAGGTAGGTTTTGCAGATCATCCAAAGGGGCTACTCCCTTCCCTTCGTGACTGCACCATCCTTTATGCTACCAACTTGCGACAGACTGACGGAGAACCGCCTATCTCTTCTCTGCGAGGAAGTGACAGCTTTCTTGCCCAAGGGAGCCATAGAGAGGGGGGCCGTCAGCAGCAGAATGTCGTGGGTGTTATCCCCACTGCTTTCTGGTGCCCAAAAAGGACAGAGGCCTTCGTCCTATCTTAGACCTGCGCCCTCTCAATTTAGTCCCCCAGAAGGAGAAGTTTAAAATGCTCACACCAGTTCAGGTCCTGTCTGCCCACGACCCTGGAAACTGGATGGTAGCATTGAACTTGCAGGAAGTATACTTTCAGGTCCCCGTCAGGCTTGCCCACAGGCGTTACCTTTGGTTCACGGTGGGCCACGAGCATTTTCAGTTTGCCATGCTTCCCTTCGGCCTCACCAGCGCCCCTCAAGTGTTCACAAAGGTGATGGCGGCAGTTGCAGCTCATCTGTGGAGATCAGGGGTGCCAGTCTTCCCCTATCTCTACTGCTCACTATTGAAGGCAGGCTTTCCCCAGGCTGTCGTCTCCCACGTCCAGACTACGGCTGACCACCTGCACTCGCTGGGGTTCACTACCAACAAGCAGAAGTCACACCCGACTCCCTCTCAGACGCTTCCTTTCTTCAGAGCCGTTCTGTACACGGTGCAGTTTCGGGCTTATCCTCCCGAATAGCGATTCTAGGATATTCAAGCTATGATCCCTATGTTTCAGCCTCTACCTTGGATTTTGATGAGACTGACTCTGAGGTCCCTGGGCCTCATGGCTTTCTGCATCTTGCTGGTGACAAATGCCCTCTGGCATATGCAGAATCTGCAGTGGGACCTGAACCTCCAGTGGGTGCTGCGTCAGGGAATCTCTTTGACCTGGTCCAGATCCCAGAGGGATCTGCAAAACACCTGCAGTGGCTGCTTAAGAACTGCGACTGGGTCAGTGGCAGACCCCTCTCCTTTGACCAACCAGATCTGACAGTAGTGACAGATGCATCTTTCCTGGGATGGGGGTGGCCATCTGGGCGAGGAGGAGATCAGAGTACTCTGGTCTCCGGTGGAATCTGTACTCCGCATCAACCTGTTGGAGCCCAGATCAATCCTGTTGGTACTGAAAGCCGTTCTACCCTCCATCAAGGGTAGGCTGGTGCAGGTGTTTACGGACAACACCACTGCCATTTGGTACTGCAGCAACAGGATGGTGAGCCTTTGTCAGGAGACTTAGTCTCTGAACCAGGCTGGAACCTCAGGGCATTTCTCTGGTGGTTCAACATCTTGTGGGCTCTCTGAATGCCATAGCAAACAAACTCAACCAAAGATGCCTTGTGGGTTGGAATGATGTCTTCATTCAGAGGTGGTGCAAGGTCTCTTTCAGCAGTCAGGAGAGCCGTGGTTAGCTCTCTTAAACAACGCCAAGTATGAGCTATGTCAGCAGTTCTGCGGGCTTGAGTTTCCAAGGCAGCTCTCGCTCGGAGACTCTTTTAATCTCAAGTGGAGCTCAGGCCTCCTACAGCTCTTCCTGCCCATACCACTCCTATCTAGAGTTCTCAAGAAGATCAGGACCGACCAGGCTCAAGTCATCTTTGTAGTGCCAGACTGGGCACGGAGAATATGGTATCCCGAGCTGTTGAGCATGACTGTCGATCCTCCGACCAGGCTGCCCCTTTATGAGGATCTTCTGTCGCACCAGCAGGGGAGATTCCTCCACCCGACCTTTCAACTCATCACCTTCTTGCATGGAGATTGAGCGGCGACATTTGACAGCTTTCGATCTTTCTCTGAAGTCTGTAATGTTACCTTGGCAGCCAGACCGCCCTTCACCAAGACAATATATGCTTGCCGTTGGGGAAAAATTGTAGCATGGTGTACAGGAAGGCAGATTGTTAACCATTTCTCAGGTTCTCCTTTTCATTCTTTCTCTTGCCCAGGAGGGGGCTCTGCTCTGGGCACTCTAAAGGGCTATCTCTCTGCTATTTCAGCTTTTTTGCTGTTGCCTGACCAGCCATCCCTCTTCAAATTCCCTATTGTAGATAGATTCTTGAAAGATTTTCAACATTTGTCTCCACTTTCCTCTTTCATTATACCCCAGACGTCAATCTTGTCTGCACATTTCTTATGTGCGCTCCTTTTGGGCCTTTGCCTTTGCACAATTGTCCACTCCGGCTCCTTTTAACCAAAACGGCCTTTCTAATGGCTATATGATTTGCCCAGAGTGTCAGTGAACTTTATGTTTAAAGCCTCCCTACTTCAACGTCCACCCAGACAAACTGGTGCTTCATACAAGAGCTTCCTTTCTACCGAAAGTGGTCATTCCCTTTCACGTAGGCCACTCCATCACTCTCCAGAACACTTTCCTTCAGAGCAGCCAATGCCTTCACCAGATCACTCACCAAATCAGTCACCTCACAGTGAACATCAAAATCAGGAGGATAGTATCCCTTACTTCATAAATCCACAGGGTGATCCCTGATCCATGGGATATTTATGATGCTATCCATTAGATGAAACGGATCCAAGTATTTATCCATCCAAGCCCTCCCCACCTGATGATACATCAGCTTATCATGACGTCATTACTAGAGCTGCTACATATCAGAAAGTCAATTTATGCAAGGTTACACAGGAAGAAGATTTCCTGGTAGAGACCCTTAATAGGTCACACAGAGTAATGCAATCACTACCTATGCTTAAAGGTATATTAGCATCTACACAGGAGATATTTATACAACCTGTTACATCTAAAGTACACACACTGCGTGTTGAGACAAAATAAAAGCTATGTCCGCTGGACCCTCAGTATATTAAGGGACAGGTTACACCAGATTCAGGGGTGGGTCACACTGCCAGAAAAAGAACCCATTCTCAAGGCACATGCTATGCACCTCCTACAGATCAGGAGAGTATAAAATAGGATGCTGCAGGTAAAAAGGTAGCAGCACAAGCTGCCAACCATATGCTTATCGCTAATTCTGTGAGGCTACTCTCCCGATCTAATAGGGCTACATGGGATGAAATGCAGGAATTATTGCATTAGCTCCTAAACAAAAACAACAGCCTGCAGCACAGTTGGTGGAAGAAGGCAAATCAATATCCATTGCCACTATACAATGCGCATTAGATTCTGTATACACCAGTGCAAGAGAAATTAATACTAGTATACTCATTAGAAGACATGCTTAGCTAAGAGTATATGGATTTAAGCCGGAAGTACAGCAAAATCTCTTTAATTTACCCTTTGATGGCCAAACTTTATTTTCCCCACAAGTAGATGAAATGCTGGAAATACTTAAAGACACTGAAAAAGGTAAAGCAGTGGGGACCCTACAGACATATTAATACCAGGTTGCCTTTCTAACTGAAATAATACCAACAAACAGCAGGGTTCCTATCAAAGCCAATTAATTAGGGGAACATTTTCCAAAACAAATTATAGAAACAGATGTGAAGGTCGTACAAACACTACAGAGCTGCGCTCCTCCAAAACAGTGACAACCTACACCTCCCCAACACATAACACCTGAGGGAGGAAGCTTAAAACATTATGAACATTGGCAACAAATCGACGCAGACCCAATAGGTATTATCCGTAATAAAAGATGGGTATTGTTTAGAACTCAAACACCCCACACAATTCCACCCAAACCACAAAAAATGCTAAAAGAACATATTATACTATTAAAGGAAGAGATTCCTTCCATCCTTCAAAAAGTAGCAATAGAAATAATACCATCAGAACATCAGGGACATGGAGTATACTCCCTTTATTTTCTCATTTCCCTAAAGGACAGAACATTAGGACCTATTCTAGATCTAAGGCTACTAAACAGGTACATTTCCTCAGAACATTTTTCCATGGTTACCCTACAAGAAGTAATGCCATTATTACAGCAAGTAGATTTCATGACAGCATTAGAGCTCAAGAAAGCATATTTTCATATCCCCATTTACCAAGAACACAGAAGTTACCTACCTTTCAGCTAAAAGGACATTATTATCAATTCAAAGTGCTACCATTCGGGGTCACAACAGCTCCAAGGGTTTTCACAAAATGTCTTGCAGTTGTGGCAGCCGTTCTTGGGAAAGAAGGAATACATGTTTTTCCATATCTAGATGATTGGCTTATCAAACGTCCAACACACTATCAGTGCCTTCAACATACTCAATAAGTAGTAAGCCTTCTACACAAACTGAGATTTACACTAAATATGGAAAAGTCCCATTTGCAACCCAACCAAATTCAGCCTTTTTTAGGTACAAATCTCAACTCAATCACTGCCAAGACACATTGCAGTGCAGAAAGAGTAACAAAGTTCTTTCAAACATTTCCTCCATTTCAGCCACAAGCTCACATCACAGTGATGATCATGTGATGGGACTATTGGGGATGATGGCCTCATGCAAGGACCACAGTACCTCACACTCCTCTACATATGCTTCCCCCTCAACGTACTCTGAAATCTCAATGGTCTGAAGTGAATAGGGGTCTATAAGATCTAGTGTTGTTGGGGCCAGCAACTCATCGCTCTCTGCAGTGGTGGAACAGCAACAACTTATTGCACGGCCTGCCCTTCTACGCCCCAATTGCGCAAATCACCTTTACTACAGATGCATCCCTTCAGGGATTGGGGCACATATGAAAGATCTCATAGTTCGTAGTCTATGGACAGTATCTCAAACCCAGCTGCATATCAATCATCTGGAGTTGCTAGCATTTCAGCTATCCCTCAGAGCTTTTCGCATTCACTTGTTCAACAAAGTAGTGCTCATACAAACAGACAATTTGACTGCAATGCATTATATTAACCAGCATTGGCGTAGCCAATAGGTCTCGCCTTTGGGACCTTATAAGTGTTTAGCCATGCAACAGTTGATGTTGTTGCACCAAGGATATTGTGCTGCATAACTAAATACTTATAAGGTCCAGAAAGCGAGACCTATTGGCTATGCCAATGCTTGTTTAAAGTTGAAATGGAGTTTATTCAAATGCAATTCCACAATCCACAGAGCGTGCGCATCACCGTAGACTAGCACATTAGGGATTCTCTATTTCTTTACCCAAAATATGGCAGCCACGTACACAATGTGCGTGCTTTCTTCAGAAAATAATGCTTGTATAAGAGGATACAGCCAAACATACACGTCACAGCTGAAGGATGAGATGGAAGAAACAATGGATGTCACACGCTGTAGGAGCTCCGCACACAACTGCATGCAGTAAGAGCATGAACAGCAATCAGCGCGTGAAGAGAATATACTGCTAGTGAGCGTTTAACCTGATTACAAGCTCGCGTAGTAACTGCCAATACTATCCAAAGCTGCAGCAGTAAAATAAAACAAGTTATTAGTGTGTTTGAATTTTTTGAAAATGCTCAAATCTGCCCACTGTAATATGTGTTTAAATGGTGACCACGAAACGGAATTGCAACTTTAATTAAGAAGGATGGCTTGTTCTCTCCTGGCGCCCGTGGTTTGTGTACTTGTAACACTTGCAAATGCCAAGCCATTAATCAAGCCGGATGGCTCTGTCTGGCTTCGAGCCCAGTGGCGCCTGTTGTCTGACGAAACTCTTCCGTGCAGTAAGCGAGGGGGAGGAGCGGGTGAGAGAGGGGGAGGAAAGCCGGCTATGCGAGGAATGCTAGAAACCAGCATAGCAGCTGTGCGCGTGCACGACATCGCGAATGCAAGCTGGAGGCCTGAAAAAAAGCCACTAGGTTAGCACTTCCAAAACCCGCTTACTAAAACTCACGCCGTTAGCAGCGCTATAAGCGCTGGCTCAGGCGAGACCTAAAAAACAGAGGGGGGTACACCTTCCTCGTAGCTATTTCTCCACTCAGAGAGGATCTGGCACTGGGCATTTTACCACAAATTCCACCTCCTGGCAGAATACCTTCCTGGGGTGGATGACGACTTCGCAGATCTGCTCAGCAGAACACATCTAGAAGTGCACAATTGGAAAACTGATCAGACACTATTTCACTCTTACTTCAAAAGATGGGGGACACCAGAATTAGACTCATTTGCCACTCACATCAGCTCCAAATGCCAAAATGTCGCAGCTAGGTTCCCTCATCTGCTACCCAAGAGCAATGCCCGATGGATCAAGCACTCACTTTTCAAGAACTGTTCTTTAAGGTCTATGCAAATAAGGTAGTTCTAAGAACCAACACTAGATTTTTGCTCAAAGTGATGTCAATTTTTTATACGAGCCAAACTATAGAATTATCAGTGTTTTTCCAAACCCTGACACAGTAGCAGAAAGGGCTCCTCCTATATTTGATGTTAGGAGGGCCATTATGTTCTATATTGATAGAACAAAATTGTTTAGGAAAACACAACAAATTGCTAGATGGATAGTCAGATGTATTCAAACTTGCTATCAAAAAGCCAAGAGGGTGCTTACAGTAACAACTCTGGCTCATTCCACAAGAAAACAAGTAGCCACTATGGCTTTTTGGGGGAAATATTCCTATGAAAGATATTTGTAAAGCAACTGAATGGCATAACCCACATACATTCATTAAGCACTATTGTGTTAATGATCTCACTAATCATCAAGCAAGAGTGGGTCAAGCAGCAAGGGTACAACTGCTTTACAGTCCATACTACGCATATGTATCTACAGGCAACATATACTACGAATGGAATATGTTACTTCCCCAGTAAGCATCTGTTCGTAGCATTTAGTGCCATAGATTCATATGCACCCACCCACTTCCCCGAAAGCTTTTGGTTTAATTACTTCTAAATATTTAAAATATATTTAACACACTTAACATTATTTGTATGCATGGTCTTTATCTTCTGTCACTATATTGCTCCTATCTTTCTAACACTCACCCGATGAGCCGCAAACAATCTAACAAAGGAGCTGAGGAACATGTGCAATACACGGAGGTAGGGGTCACTATACCTTGTCACTCGAAGACTTCATAGAAGAGAAACAGCTTGTAATCATCCGATCCCATCACTAGATGGCAGGATAATGCTAAGCATACGAATCTGCGGCACTACACTCTACGAATAGGTGCTTACTGGGTAAGTAACACACCCACACACACACATACATATATATATATATATATATATATATATATATATATATTCACTTTAAAAAAAAACATAGGTTTCACACATGTTATAGTTAGGTGGATATTTCACTCGTAAAAAACCAATGAAATTCCCCCGTTAGAGTTAGTTCAGATAACTATAACTCACGCGCCCGCAATCCTGCTCATGACGTCACATATTACATCACTCATGACATGGTCAGTGGCATCACCCTTGACATCACTGATGACATCATCCTTGTGATAGAGTGGCGGTCGCGCGAGTTATAGTTATCTGAACTAACTATAACGGGGGAATTTCATTGTTTTTTTACGAGTGAAATATCCACCTACCTATAACATGTGTGAAACCTATGGTTTTTTAAGTGAATTTGCAAGGTTTTTTAAATGCTAATTCCCAACTATAACGTGTGTGAAACCTATGGTTTTTTCTGTGAATTTGTACGGTTTTTTAAATGCTAAGTTATGTATGGGGTTTTTTTTTTCTATATATTTATTTTACAATAAACTACGTATTAATGGTTTTTCACCGTGAAAATCGCACCCCCGCGATTTAAAAAAAAAAAAAAAAAAATGTTTTTTTCTGCCTTCGGGGTCCTTCAGGGACCCCCTGACAAAGGCTAGGGGTCAGGTACTCTCTACCCTGCCCCCTTTTCACGTTCGCCACCTTCCTTTTTCACTCTCGCACTGAAAACAAACAAAATGGCAGCCGACACTTCCTGATTTCGACCGATTCGGACGTTGACTGACATGTAAACACCAATCAGAATTACGCTCGCGCACGTTAGGGTGCACGTACCGTGCGCGCACCGCGCACTGTGCGCGGCTATAGATATTTATGTTATGTTATGTTATTTTAATTTATTAAGCGCACAGCTACTCTGAAGTGTCCCGGCGCTAAGAACAGAAAAGGCGGCCAGGCCACAGATATCCATCAAAACAGCAATGTCTTCAGGGACTTTCTGAACAGGTGCGGATCACAGATGGCCCTCAGAGTCCGGGGAAGAGAGTTCCAGGCAAGGCAGGCTCTGCGGGCGAACGAGTTACCCCCCAATCGTTCACGCTTGAATTTGGGGGTCTGCATAAGCAGCAGTGATGATGACCTCAACTGTCTCCTGGGAATGTAGAAGGAAAATCTGTTCTGCAAATACTTGGGGCCGAGACCATAAAGGGCCCGCTGAACGATAGACAACATTTTAAATTTAAGGCGTGATTCCACGGGAAGCCAATGAAGAGACCGAAGTTGAGCCCGAGCACTATGCCAGGTGGACAAGCCGCCCAGAAGTCTGCCAGCCGAATTCTGGACCACCTGCAATTTCCTTACAAGGTGGCCCGAGCATCCTACCAAGAGGGCATTAGCGTAGTCTAATCGGGAGAGAAGCAGAGCACGCACCACCGTCTCTCTGTCCCTGTCTGGCAGCAGGGGTAGAAACTTCTTGAGACTCCTCAACAGCCCAAAGCATGTGCCAGCAAGTTTTTTTATATGTGAAGCAAAGTTCAGGTTTTCATCAAACCATACGCTGAGATTTTTAACGGCTCCAGTTATCGCTGGGGGGGCAGGGAAAGACCGAAGGCCAAAGTCTTGTTCTAAAATCAGAGGAAAAAGAGCCGAACAACAGGACTTCCGACTTTGCCTCATTGCATTTCAGCTGTACATTGGCCAACCACTGAAAGACGGAGGACAAACACTGATGAGGTCTGGCCACCGAGTCGTCTTCTTTATTCCAAGTGAACAGCAGTTGGGTGTCATCCGCGTAGGCCATCACTTTAGCCCCCAAAGACTCCGCCAGAAAAATCAGCAGAGTCACATAGATGTTAAAAAGCAGAGGGCTAAGTGACGACCCCTGCGGTACCCCTGTAGTAACCCTCAAGGGGACCGAGGCGCAAGGAGGAAGCCAAACCTGCTGCATCCTTCCCTCAAGAAAGGAGCTGATCCAAAGCAAAGCTTTCCCAGACACTCCAATATCCGAGAGGCGGTCAAGGAGCATGGCGTGAGGCACCGTGTCGAACGCCGCCGAGAGATCAAGCAATATTAGTGCCGCTTTCCCGCCGGCGTCCAGACACTCCCGAATCGACTCCGAAACCTCCAACAGGGCAGATTCGGTACTGTAGGAGGCATGGAATCCAGACTGCGCCTGATGGAGAACCCCAGCATCCTCGACAAAATTAGTCAGTTGGAACGTGACCGCCTTCTCGCAAACTTTAGCCAAACTAGGCAGAAGTGAGATAGGTCGATAATTTTCTGGGAGCAGAGGATCAAGGGATGGCTTTTTAAGAAGTGGCAAAATTAAAGCATGTTTCCATGCCATGGGCACATGTGCTTTCCTTAGTGAATGATTAACCAAGCAATTGACCTCAGAATTGATGGTATCTGCCACATCAGAGAGTAATCTGGCAGCGCATGGATCGTTTGGCGAGCCAGACTTGAGGGCTTTAAGAATTCTGAGGGTGCCGGGCAGGTCAATCGGATAGAACTCCGAGAAACTGGAGAACGGAAAAGCCCTAGATAAGGGGGGGAACCTGCTCAGGACTGGCCGACTTCATTGAAGGCCGAAATGTCTCTTGGATGCTAATAATCTTATCCTTAAATAAAGATGCCAACGTATTACACCAGGTGTCCGAGACAGGGGCCACAGCTCCTTGAGCACTAGGAGCTAGGAAGCTCTGCACTATGGCGAAGATCTCTTTAGCGTTGTTATTTGCTCGTTCAATACGGGCAGCATAGTACAGGCCCTTGGCCTCCCTAATCGCTCTATAATAGAGTTTTTGTTTAGATCTGAGAAGCACTTTGTCATAGTGCTGGTATCCACCGGAACGCCAGGACCTCTCTGCGGCTTTGCAGATGTGCTTAAGACTTAGCAGCGAGGGAGTAAACCATGGCTTAGAGGGGGCCTCTCTTCTCAGCCTGGGCAGCCCAGCAGCCGACACGGAAGCCACTGCGCCTGTGATCCACTCATCAAATTGGTTAACATTAACCTCCATATCTGTACCAAAGGTGGGCCGAGAGACATCAAGCGCAAGGCTGAGCTGAGTAGGAACCACCTTCTTGGAGAGGGGCGGGCGTTTACTGTTGGACGGACTCCAAGAGTCTTGTAACGCCCAAGAAAAAAAGGTAGGAAAATGATCCGACCATGCCACAGGGCGCGGCTTCATAACTGAGGTAGGAAAATTAGAACAAATCACATCCAGAGTATGACCACCCTGATGAGTTGGGAACAAGACCATTTGAGATAGGTTTACAAGATGTAAAGAGTCTAGGAAGGCAACCGAATCTGTCTCCTCGCTGCAATCAAGGTGGATGTTAACATCCCCAAGGAGAACAAACTTCGAAAATCTCAAAGCTCGCTCAGCTAAAGCCTCGCCACAGGATGCTAAAAAGTTCGCAGCTGTACCTGGGGGCTATAAATTAGAGAGCCACCAAGAGTGAATTGGGCCGACAGTTGCAGGCTAAAATGCAGGGCCTCACAGTCGCCCCAGAGGGTAGAAATTTCACTCCGAAAAGTCCACTTGTCCCTATACCAGATGGCCAAGCCACCACCTCTGCCTGAGGAGCGATCCACCCGATGAACTTTAAATCCCATGGGTGTAGCCATGGTCACTAAGGGATTAGAAGAAGCATCAAGCCAGGTCTCAGTCACAAACAAGATATCCAGTTTGTTGTCTAAGATCAAGGCAAATACATCCACATAGTGCTTTTTCACGGAACGCGCATTAATGAGACAGGCGCTGATGGTGACAGATCTTTAAGAGACATCAGCTGAGCCACGTGGTGTAAGCTCTGGTGAAAAGCGAAACGCACAGCTACCACAAACAAAGTCTGAGAAGGGGAGGTTGGGGCAGACTTTATCGATAGGGCACCGAGGTGGCTGCAGAGATTTGAGCCGCTCAGCCGACAGGATAGGTGGGGCGAAGGGCACAGAGGTAGGACGGGCAGAATGACATGCCCTATGCCCTGACAGTGCGCTGACGGGCGCAGACGGGCTTGCCTTAGACGCACCTTCGGCGCGCCCACTGCGCTCGTCCGCTGCGCTTCCTGTCAGGCATCCTAGTTAAAGGGCGTGGCTGGGCCTGGGGAACAGCGTGCAACAACTAGAGAGCTGACCGCGAAAAACGCGCGTCACCCTCAAGATGGCCGCAGGATAGAAAAAACATCCCTCAGACGAAAGCCTGATGTACGAGGCTCGTTTCACAAAATTTACACAAAAGCAAATTCACACAATAAAAATTCAGCCCCCACAATTTCCCTCAATTTAACATACGATTAGACAAAAGCAATTTTAAAATGGATGACCGGCATAACGCAGCCTTACTGAAGCGCCGCGCCGCCGGACTGACCAGCTTAAAAGGATTAGCCTGGGCCCGGGGAACAGCGTGCAACAACTAGAGAGCTGACCGCGAAAAACGCGCGTCGCCCTCAAGATGGCCGCAGGATAGAAAAAACGTCCCCCAGACGAAAGCCTGATGTACGAGGCTCGTTTCACAAAATTTACACAAAAGCAAATTCACACAATAAAAATTCAGCCCCCACAATTTCCCTCAATTTAACATTCGATTAGACAAAAGCAATTTTAAAATGGATGACCGGCATAACGCAGCCTTGTGCTTTAACTGCAATTTTCTCATGAACTACTGAACAGATTGACTCCATATATGCAAAAGGCACATCCCTGACCTGAGGATTACCTCTCTGCCAAATTTCAAGTAATTCTGTTCAGCCGTTCGGGCTGTACCTTCGACTAAAGGTCCTATGGGAAAATGCATGGGGAAAACACGTTTTGGGACCCCCCTTTTTTCTCGGCCCCCGCTTGACGAATCCCCCCCGAGACTTTCAGGGTAGGAGCTGAGCGGAGCGCCCCATTAGTTTTGAAAATTTTGCGAAGATTCGTCAACCAGCGCCAAAGTTATTCAAAATAGAATTTTGAGATTTCCTATGGAAACACGGTCCTAACTATAACTATCTACTGGCGACCGCCAGTAGATAATATATATATATATATATATTACCTACTGGCGATTCGTCAAGCGGGGGCTGAGATAAAAGGGGGGTCCCAAAACGCGTTTTTCCCATGCATTTTTCCATAGGACCTTTAGACACAGCTACAGCCCGAACGGCTGAACAGAATTACTTGAAATTTGGCAGAGAGGTAGTCCTCAGGTCAAGGAAGTGCCTTTTGTAGGTTTGGTGTAAATCTGTTCAGTAGATTCTGAGAAAATAGCCTTTAAATCAATATATATATCTGTGGCAGCTTACGATGCGCTTACCGTAAGCTTACCGTAGGCTTACCGTACGCGTACGGTGGCGTGCGCGAGCGTGATTTTGATTGGCTCTTAGATCTTAGTAAACATTCGAATCGGTCGAAACCAGGAAGCGGCGGCCGCCATTTTCTCTCTCGCTCTCTGAGTTGGGCAGCAAAAACGAAGCCCAAAAATGTCTAAAGAGGCAGTTTCTTGAGATCCTAACCACCCAGCATTGATATAGGGGTCCCCAAACAACCCCCAAGCCCAAAAAAAATAAAAAAAAATTTTCGGAAAATCGCCTATTACGCTTACCGTACGCGTACGGTAAAAATTAAAAAAAAAAAAATTATCCACATTCTCCCCACCCCGTGTGCAAATGGTGCCCGAACGGCACCAATTGTGCATGGCATATAAGAGCTATGAAATTAACAAATGTGCGCACGGTGCGCGAAGCGCATCGTGCGTACATGGCCCATCCCGCATAACGTGTGCACGCGGTGCGCGCAGCGCACCACGTGACCACCGTGCGTGCACGGCACTAACTGCGTAAAGTGGGCGCGCGGTGCGCTTCGCGCACCGCGCGCTCACTGTGCGCGCACGGTGCGCGAAGCACACCGTGCGCGCACGGAACGAACTGCGTTAAGTGGGCGCGCACGCCACGAATGGCGTAAAGTAACTTAGCATTTAAAAAACCGTACAAATTCACTGAAAAAACCATAGGTTTCACACACGTTATAGTTAGGAATTAGCATTTAAAAAACCTTGCAAATTCACTGAAAAAACCATAGGTTTCAGACGTTATAGTTAGCTGTACATTTCACTCGTAAAAAACCAATGAAATTCCCCCGTTATAGTTAGTGCAGGCAACTATAACTCACGCGACCGCAATCTTCTGCTGATGACATATGTGTCTTTATGAAAAAAAAATATTTGTAATATATGTATAGCTAAAATTTAATGGAAGAAGACATGGGCAAATAAGTGTCTAAATACAGTATTAGCATCAGCAGAGGATTGCGGTCGCGTGAGTTATAGTTGCCTGCACTAACTATAACGGGGGAATTTCATTGGTTTTTTACGAGTGAAATGTACAGCTAACTATAACATGTGTGAAACCTATGGTTTTTTCAGTGAATATATATATATATATATATATATATATATATTCTACTGGCGGTCGCCAGTAGATAGTTATAGTTAGGACCTATTTTGCGTTGCAGAGTGTTGTAAAAAGGGGCGTGGCTTCTGAACACCTCTCTGCAAAGCAGCTCTCTGGCGCGAACTGGAGGTACCTGGTGGATTAGTTGGCCCCCAGGGACCCTCAGGATTGAGGAGGAATTAATTCTCCAACTTGAAACGCGCCACAGGGCGTGTTTGCAGACATGTCACCTCAGGCCACGCCCCCTTCCTTCACCATTGTGCAAACGCACCCCCTGGCGAGTTGTAAGTTGGGAATTAATTCCCCTTCAATACTGAGCGTCCCTGAAGGCCAACTAGCCCAACCGGTACCTCCAGTAAGTGCCACAGAGCTGCGTTGCAGAGAGGTGTAAAAAGGGGCACGGCCTAGTCCACCTCTCTGCAACGCAGCACTGTGGCGCTTACTGGAGGTACCTAGTGGGCTAGTTTGACCCTAGGGACCCTTAGGATTCAAGGGGACTTAATCTCTCAACTTAGAACGGCCACTGGACGCGTTTACACAGTGGTGAAGGGATGGGATGGGGCCTGAGGTGACGTGTGCAAACACGCCCTGTGGTGCGTTTTAAATTGGGGAAATAATTCCCCTTCAATCCTGAAGGACCCTGGGGGTCAACTAGCGCACCAGGTGCTTCCAGTAAGCGCCACTGCGCTGCGTTGCAGAGAGGTGGACTAGGCCGTGCCACTTTTTTACACCTCTCTGCAACGCTGCTCTGTGGCACTTACTGGAGGTACCTAGTGGGCTAGTTGGACCCTAGGGACCCTCAGGATTCAAGGGGACTTAATCTCTCAACTTAAAATGGCCACAGACCGTGTTTGCACAGTGATGAAGGGAGGGGACGGGGCCTGAGGTGACGTGTGCAAACACGCCCTGTGGCGAATTTTAAGAGGTAGTTTTAATCGCCCTGCCTTATTATATACTAGGAGCTTACAGAGCAGGTCATGCTAATAACAGGGGGACCCCAACGCATAGTGTTCCCTAGTGTATGTAGGTGTTGCCACTGTATTCTAAGTGTTTTTTAACATAGCACTGGCTCTAGGACTGGTTAGTCAGACTCCGTTACCACCAGTATCCGTCTGAAAAAGTTGAGGGTACAGGATGATTTTGCAACAAGGCTTCCTTCTGCTCTTTTGTTTGTTCTTTCTGCACGTTTCCCTTCTTCCTGCACTTTTCTTTCTCTTTGAGGACTTCGGTTGCTTCTTTCTTCATTTCTTTTTTTTCTTTCTGTGCGTTTTTTCTTCTTTCTTCACATGTCCTATCTCTGTAGGCATAGTTAGAAATTAGCATTTAAGAAAACCTTTGAAATTCACTGAAAAAACCATAGGTTTCAGGCACGTTATAGTTAGGAATTAGCATTTAAAAAACCTTAGAAATTCACTGAAAAAAACATAGGTTTCAGGGGCATTATAGTTAGCTGGACATTTCACTCGTACAAAACCATTGAAATTCCCCCGTTTTAGTTAGTTCAGCTAACTATAACTCGTGAGCCCGCAATGCACTGCTGATGACATCACATATTACATCACTCATGACATGGTCAGTGACATCACTGATGACATCATCCTTGTGATAGAGTGGCAGACCTCCTATCACCCTAATATAACCTTTGATACACACATTCAAAAATAGAAACTAAAATTTTCAAAACTGGACATACCAATACCAGTTACAACAACCTATTCAGTAATACTAAGATCCACATACTCATTCACCAACAGTCCTATACAGTCACTCATACATGTACTCACTCACTCATCATATGTACTCATACACCTATACATCCTGTTACACACCGCCACTCATCCATAGTTACTCTCACACATAGTCACTCATGGTAATAAAGAATCAAACATCCATTTACTTGCATATACAGTTATACACACACCACCACACTTCTACAGAAACCTACACATACTTAGTCTTTTAAACAATCACTTATAGAAACACATACTTATTCATACAGCAACTCTTCCAATCGCTCACTCTCACATATACTCACTTATATACACCAATAGTCACATATACTAGTTTAAAACATATGTAGTTACTCATAAATACACTATTGAGACAGTCATTCACTCACTTACACACCCATACACACACTCATCCACCCATACAGTTCTGCACACATGCAGTCTTCAACACATACAAACAGTGAGTCACTCATTCATGCATCTATGCACTATATAATACCCCCCACCGAACCATACAGACACTCAGACATTCATACTGATACTTAAAAAACCAACTAATAACTTGTATATACACTCATGTAGCTACTCACCAACCCATGCAGCCACTTATACACAAAGTGAGAGACTGATACAGATATTTACATATTTAAACATTACTCACTAACCCATGTATTCACTAAGATACTTAGTTATACAATCAATTTTTAATTAAAAAAATCATCCATTTAGACACTTATATACCCATTTATTCTTCCATCGACCTTGAGATATACATATATAAAACCTATTTGATTTTCAGAAAAACACACATTCACTGGATGATGTCATCAGTGATGTCATTTGAGATGTCATCAGTGATGTCACTGACCATGTCATGAGCGATGTAATATGTGACGTCATCAGCAGTGCACTGCGGGCGCGCAAGTTATAGTTAGCTGAACTAACTATAACGGGGGAATTTCAATGGTCTTGTACCAGTGAAATCTCCAGCTAACTAGAACGCCCCTGAAACCTATGTTTTTTTTTAAATGAATATATATATATATATATATATATATATATATATTACCTACTGGCGGTCGCCAGTAGGTAGTTATAGTTAGGACCCCTTTTCCATAGGAAAACCTCGACATTCTATTTTGAATAACTTTGGCGCCGGTCGACGAATCCTCGCGAATTTTTCAAAATAGGTGGGGCGCTACGCTCCGCTCCTACCCTGAAAGTCTCGGGGGGATTCGTGAAGCGGGGGCTGAGATAAAAGGGGGGTCCCAAAACGCGTTTTTCCCATGCATTTTTCCATAGGACCTTTAGAAAGGGCTACAGCCCGAACGGCTGAACAGAATTACTAGAAATTTGGCAGAGAGGTAGTCCTCAGGTCAAGGAAGTGCCTTTTGTAGGTTTGGTGTAAATCTGTTCAGTAGATTCTGAGAAAATAGCCGTTAAATCAATATATATATCTGAGCCAGCTTACGGTGCGCTTACGGTACGCTTACCGTACGCGTACGGTGGCGTGCGCGAGCGCGATTCTGATTGGCTCTTAGATCTTAGTAAACATTCGAATCGGTCGAAACCAGGAAGCGGCGGCCGCCATTTTCTCTCTCGCACTCTGAGGGGGGAGCTGATAAACAAATGCCAAAAACATATAAAGGGGCTGTTTAGACAGCGCCCATGCACATAACCATGTTAGTTGAGTCTTCAAAGATCCCCCAAGGCAAAAAACGGTAAATTTTAATTTTTCAAAAATTTCGCCGATTACGCTTACCGTACGCTTACCGTACGCGTACGGTAAAAAATTATAAAAATAAAAAATCCACACTCTCTCCACCCCGTGTGCAAATGGTGGCCGAAGGCCACCATTTGTGCATTGCTTATAAGAGCACAGCATTTCCCAAAAAAATTTCAACAGATTACCTATCACAAGGAAGCTCATAATATGTCCTCCATGTGCGCACGGTGCGCGAAGCGCATCGTGCGTACATGGCCCATCTAGCGTAACGTGGGCACGGCACTAACTGCGTAAAGTGGGTGCGCGGTGCGCGAAGCGCACCGCGTGCTCACTGTGCGCGCACGGTGCGCGAAGCGCACCGTGCGCGCACGGAACGAACTGCGTTAAGTGGGCGCGCACGCCACGAATGGCGTAAAGTAACTTAGCATTTAAAAAACCGTACAAATTCACTGAAAAAACCATAGGTTTCACACACGTTATAGTTAGGAATTAGCATTTAAAAAACCTTGCAAATTCACAGAAAAAACCATAGGTTTCACACATGTTATAGTTAGCGGAAATTTTACTGATAAAAAACCAATGAAATTCCCCCGTTATAGTTAGTGCAGGCAACTATAACTCACGCGACCGCAATCTTCTGCTGATGACATATGTGTCTTTATGAAAAAAAAATATTTGTAATATATGTATAGCTAAAAATGTATGGAAGAAGACATGGGCAAATAAGTGTCTAAATACAGTATTAGCATCAGCAGAGGATTGCGGTCGCGTGAGTTATAGTTGCCTGCACTAACTATAACGGGGGAATTTCATTGGTTTTTTATCAGTAAAATTTCCGCTAACTATAACATGTGTGAAACCTATGGTTTTTTCTGTGAATATATATATATATATATATATATATATATATATATATATATATATATATATATATATATATATATATATATATATATATATATATACACAAAGTTTGTAGCTGTTCCCAAGCCTCTGATCCGGCGGGCTCACGGCTGGGGTAGCCACCCCCAAAACTCTCACACGTACAATCCGGCGCAATCCTTTCCAGATATAACGAAGGAATCACACAGGAGCCGTGGCCTCTATTTTTAGTGCAGGTTTATTGCAGACACAAACGTCCGACGCGTTTCGGAGTAGGACACTCCTTCGTCACGGGCAAACTTTGTGCATTTCAACTTTGTTAATAAAGATAAATTAACATGTCACGTGATGTAATGAACATAAACAAAATACTTTACATATTACAATTCATATGGGTATTTACATTTTTGAAGTTAACTCAAGGTAAATTCGTGTAAATGGTAAGTATAATGACTAGCATGTCAAGAACAGTATATTCAAGGGTTTTACGGAGATCCGCAGTTTATAAATAGCACGCTTTTTGCGCGTGCTATTTATAAACTGCGGATCTCCGTAAAACCCTTGAATATACTGTTCTTGACATGCTAGTCATTATACTTACCATTTACACGAATTTACCTTGAGTTAACTTCAAAAATGTAAATACCCATATGAATTGTAATATGTAAAGTATTTTGTTTATGTTCATTACATCACGTGACATGTTAATTTATCTTTATTAACAAAGTTGAAATGCACAAAGTTTGCCCGTGACGAAGGAGTGTCCTACTCCGAAACGCGTCGGACGTTTGTGTCTGCAATAAACCTGCACTAAAAATAGAGGCCACGGCTCCTGTGTGATTCCTTCGTTATATCTGGAAAGGATTGCGCCGGATTGTACGTGTGAGAGGATATATATATATATATATATATATATATATATATATATATATATATATATATATATATATATATATATATATTTCGAAACAGTTGATTCCTGGCCAAGAAAAGAATCCACACGAGCCCACTCGATCATCAAAGCAGCTTTATTCCTCACAGGGCAGAAGAGGACGACGCGTTTCGACCACGTCCGTGGTCTTGGTCACATGACCATAGTCTCCATTTGCACCAGTTAAAAATGGTGAGTACACTTTTTTAATGCATAGACATAGAAGAAATAAACAATTGGTAGTTTGTTTGTACATAATACAACAGTTTAGTATAATTGTAATATTCGCAGAATTACAATTCCAGAGAAGTACAGAAAATAAACTGACAATACAATTCTTTTCATTGTTTGTTCGTGACAATAACCAGTGGTGAATATGCAAAGGTGTAGTTTCGCATATGTTTACATGTCATGAAGGACTAGTGCCTATTGGTAAACTATGTGACCAAATTGGTGTGGTTTCAAAATAATGTAAAAGATTTTTTCTCACAAAAATAAGACGAAAAATGTGATGAAGGGTCTAGTGCCCTTTGAACATCTATCCAAATGTTGACTTGGAGTAGGGAGAACTCCGGTGCTCGTAATTCTATCACTGATGTGAGATACAGGTGAATTCATAGTGATGTTCCTGTATAGAATCAAAGAGACAGATTGGATTAATAACATAGTTTAACACAACTATTGTTCAAGGACATAGCTATATTTCACATTCACTGGTTACATGTGATTTCCTAAATCCTGTACATTCAATAAATTATAATCAGAAAAAACGAAAGTGCATTTTTGTTTTTAGGGGGGGGGGTTTAAAAAGGGGGAGAGAGATATGGGCAGGGCATGAGTAGCCCACCAAGGTCTTTATGTTTCAGTATCAATTGGTGTCTCATTAGAGGTGGGAATAAAGTTCCTCGTCCTGATTCAGGCCATCCGGAAATTTGGTGCCTGCTAGGAGGATGAAACGTGATTCAAGTTTGCGTAAAGAGGCAATACGGTTCCCTCCTCTAGTATTGGGTTTGACTGTATCCAATCCAAAATATTTGGCTTTGGTCCAGTCGGCCCCATGTTCCTTCGAGAAGTGTCTTGCCGTGCTGTAAGTTTGGTCGCAATTCGTGATTGCTCGCCAGTGTTCTAGGATACGTTTTTTAATCGGAAAGGTGGTTGATCCGATATACCATAGCTGGCAAGGACATACTATTGCATACACCACGAAGTCAGTATTGCATGTAATGAGTTTCGGAATTTTCCAGAGCGTTTTTGTTCTTTTGAGTGTGACTTCTGATACATTATTGCTGTTTTTACAAGCCTTACAGTTCCCACATTTTCGGAAACCCTTCATTTGCTGAAGCCAGCTTGTTTCTTTCGTTTGTAAATGGCTATGTACCAGCATGTCTTTGAGAGATGGACTTCTCATGTATGTAATTGATGGGGTGGCCCCTATTTCATTTCTCAAGATTGGGTCCTGTTTAAGGATGTCCCATCTGTTTTTCAGGATACTCCGCATCTGATTGGATTGACTGCAATATTTGGTTATGAATCTTACTGTTTTTTTGGGAGTGGTCTGAATAATTACAGTCTGTTTGGTTTTGTTGAGAATTTCATCCCTTGATTGACTATCCACTCTTTTTTCAGCCTGCAGTATCGCTTTTCTGGGGTACCCTCTTTCCTTGAATCTCATTTTCATTTCCTGCTTCGTTTTTTCATACATTGGGTTGGTACTGCAGTTACGCTTAGCTCTTAGAAATTCACTATAGGGGATTCCCCACCTGAAACTCGGTGGGTGTGCACTGGCAGCATGCAGGATTGAATTTCCTGCTGTTTTCTTCCTAAAAAGATTAGTGCTAATTCTGCCGTTATCATTACTGAGTTTAAGATCAAGGAAATCGACACATTCTTGACTGTAGTGTCTAGTGAATTTGAGATTGACATCATTCTGATTAAGACAATTGATAAACAGATTGAGTTCAGCCTCTGTTCCTTCCCATACAAAAAAGATGTCATCAATGTATCTGAGCCATTTTGATACACATAGAGTCCAATGTTCAGTTTGTTCGTTCCAGAGCACCTGCTTCTCCCACCAGCCTACCATAAGATTGGCATAGCTGGGAGCGAAGCAGGTGCCCATGGAAGTGCCTTGTAGTTGTTTATAGAATTCCTTCTCAAACATGAAAACGTTCTCCTTTAGACAGATATTGATCATGTCCAAAAGCATGAGTGTGTGTTCCAGAAGTTCTATTCTACGTTTTTTGAGAAAGAATTTGCAGGCTTTCACACCATCATCATGTCTGATGCTGGTGTATAATGCCTCTACGTCCAGACAAACCATCCAATGATTTGTTCCTAGTTTAACATCCTTGATTTTCAATAGAAAATCTGTGGTATCTCTAAGATAGGATGAGAGATCTTTGACAAAGGGAAAAAGGAAGTGATCCACATATGTGCTAGTATTTTCAAGCAAACTGTTTTTTGATGAGACGATAGGTCTCCCTGGAGGTTCGATCATGTCTTTATGTACCTTCGGAAGAAGGTAAAGTGTCGGGGTTGTTGGAGTATTATTTGTGAGGAATTGTTTCTCGTCCCATGAAAGTAGGCCTTTATCATGCCAAGTTTGAAGTTTGTCATGATAAGTTCTTTTTAGGTCACTAGTGTATTTCCTGTCTACTTTACAATAGCATGTAGGGTTATTCAACTGGCGTAATGCCTCTTTGGTATACATCGATCTTGTCATAATGACAACATTACCTCCCTTGTCGGAGGGTTTGATCACTATTTCCTGATCTTTTTGTAAACTGTTGACCACCCCCCACTGGTTCTTAGTCAGATTGTTACTCTGTGAATTTTCCTTTTTGAGAAGATCAAGGAAATCTTGTGCCACTAGGTCACTAAAGACATCAATGTTATCTTTGGCCAATGTTGGAATATACTTAGATTTGGCTTTAAATGCTGTACTAGTGGTCTCCCTAGTATCTAAATCAAGGGTAGTAATAATCTGGGATATCTGGGAGCATTCAAGGGGGTCAACCATCCTATCAGTACCCACCGAAGATTCTGTTTCCCCCAGGGTTGTTATGGTATGTAATGTGGGTATGTCACCAATCGATAAACCCCCATTGTCAGTAGTTGGTACTCTTAATGTTGTTTCGGTCTTTTTGTTAGCATGCATTTTACATAATTTCAACTTCCTTTCAAATTTATATAAGTCAACACGTGCCTGTGCATAATCAAAACGCATCTCTGGACAAAAGGATAAGCCTAATTCTAATACATTGATTTCATCTTTGTTAAGTACTTTTTTAGTCAAATTAATTACCGTCATTTTTGATGTATTGTCCTCCATTATAGTGTTGATGTCTTCTGGCCTCTTGTTCCCATTCCAGTTGTCCTTGAGTTTCCTGCGTCTGATGTTTCTCTTGTGGTTTTGTCTGTGTTTTCTTGCTTTTTTCTTTTCGGTCTCCCACGGTTTGATTGTTCCTTTGCTTTTTGGAGAAGCCGTAACTCCTTGGAAAAAACCTGTTGGTCGGTACTCATTGAAGCGATACTGTCAGAGGATTCTAGGTCTGAGCTGAGGTCGGTCGTAGATCCTTCCCTGCTTGACTCAAGGAGACTCAGTGTTTGATCTTTTGCAAGGTTTGTTCTTATTTTGTCAAATTTCTTAGCGAAAGTTAATATTCGTCCTGACGCATAGTCTCTTTCATCTCGTGTAAACTTTCGTTGTTTTCTTGCTATGACGTCTTTCTCAAAGTTTTTCATGCGATCATCGACTGTTTTGATCATTTCATCAACTTCCTTTTGATTACTTTCTTTTTTGAAATCCTCCATAAGATCCTGGATTTGTTTGAGTAAGTCTTTATGTTCATCCCAGGCATTCATGATCAGTATCTCTATCATTCTCTTTGAGCAGGCTGTTGTGTTATCGACCCAGTCTTTTAATACCTGTGGTTTGGGTATTGACAGCGTGGGGGTGATAAAGATCCGCAGTCCCCGGGGAATACG
Source organism: Triturus cristatus (assembly GCF_964204655.1). NCBI lineage: Eukaryota > Metazoa > Chordata > Amphibia > Caudata > Salamandridae > Triturus > Triturus cristatus. The sequence goes on along the minus strand of NC_140594.1, from coordinate 284,800,114 downwards.
GTTAACATCCACATAATTCTGCAAGGCAGTTGCTTCCCACCATCTACTAATCTCTTTCCGTCTTAGACGCTCCAAGATATTGATTTTTTGTTTCAGGTTGATTTGTATGGTGTCCGTTTTGGCATTACCTGTTTGTGCATTGGACTGAGTTTTACTGAAAATTGCCTTGGCGGATTCCTCACGCCCCTTCATAAACTCGTCTGCCATGATTTTAGTGATATGAAAGAAAAAGTGCCTTGTTTGCACTCTGCTCTGGTGATGATCGTACGTATTGAGCCCAATGGCTCACGTAAACTCTGGTCTGTGCATATATATTTTCACACAAAACAAGTTTGCCCCAAAGTAGATGCCACTCCCGGAGAGGTATTCACACAAGCACCACCGGCAGCAGCAGTCAAAGCCCTTCCACACGCGTACCAAAATGCCAAACGCGTTTCGAGCATTAACATTGCTCTTGATCACTGGCAAATATGGAGACTGTAGGCTTTTAGTCGGAACACCTGATTTATTAAAGTAACAAGACTCGCCCCAGTGGGTGTTGGCAAAATATGGCTCATGGTTAATGTAGTCCATATTGTATTGTGCCGAAGTACTTGTAGTCCCAATATAAACCCAAGTGGGTGCTGATGTCTCTATAAATTGATACTACCATTAAATGGGTAAATGTTCAAAATCTTTCCCCAGTGGGTGGTCACGTTGTGAAAGGTACTGAGCTGTTACTAATGACCCCCAAGAAAGCCTTGGTCTTTTGTTTTCTACCTGCACTTTGCTGATATTCAAGAATATATTTAAAAAATAATAAATCCGCTTTCCTAAAGCCAAACATGGACCCTGATGCTTCTTTTACTTGAATAGATCTGTCTTCCCGTACCTACCACATACAAAGAACAAAGTTGGTGGAGGAGGTTCAATGCGGGAAACGAGTATGCATACATGTATATTTCGGCTAAGCAGGGGGATGGAGTGTTCCTGACCTATGAATGCTGGAGTGATGTTATTAGTGAGGCAAGTGGTCATAGGGATGGATGAGAAATTACATTTTATGCTGTCTTTGTGCCTTTCCCACATCCTGTCTTTTGCTCTCTTAGAACTGTGTATCATGGTTTGATGTCTTTCATTAAGACATCAGTTATATCTTGGATAATTTGGGGAACCAAAGCATAATTGAGAAAATTATTTGTGGTTAAAAATTATTTTTAAGTGCACCAAATTTTATGCCAGTGCGCTGTATGTTCTAAGTCCTACTGGCTGTTTTATGTAGTGGCCATTAATAAAATAAGTACTGAAATTTTAAATTGTATACTTCTTTCACAATGTTTTACTTCAGACCACCCCACTTGGATTCGAGGTAGGTACAGAAAAAAGGACAGCTTGTGAATCTCAGCTCAGTAATGTTTGCATTAATTATTTTTGTTATTTTGTTTTTGTTGTTTAAGTGCTTCTTCATCTCACTTGTGGGTCAAAATATTCAGTGGAATTTAATGGCAATACCAAGTGTACCACCTGGGGACTCTTGGACAGTATTGCTTTTTAATGCCCCAAATGCTTTTTTGTAGTTCTGACTAAGCTGTACTGTGCGATACCCACGCTGAAGGGTTGTGGGAAGTATAAAACATCGTGTTTTTAGGTTTTTTCTAACTGTGCATAAATGCTGTTTGCAAGTATTTGTACGTACATTAGCTTTTCATGTCCACACTCCTTAAATGGTTCTATATGTAGTAGACTTATTGTGTTTTTTGTAGTGCTCGATATTTACATTGCATGGTTGTTAGCTGATGTCATTTGAATTTGCCATATTTTTTCTTATTTTGCAGGTTAAGCTGGTGCAGCACACATACTCCTGTCTCTTTGGAACATTCCTCTGCAACAATGCAAAGGAACGAGGAGAAAAACACACTCAAGAGCGCACATGCTCTGTATGGTCTTTGCTGCGGACAACAAACAAATCTTTCAAAAATCTACTGTATTCCTCCCAGTCTGAAATTGTAAGTTGAATACATCACTGCCTCTGCAGTTCTACCTCGTCTCTTTCACTTCTAGATTAAAATGTATTGAGCTGTTCCCCTTGTCCATTATTACCCTATATCATTACGTTCTCCCCATCTTGCTATATTGTAGTAATCCCCCCACACATTTTAGCATGGGTTCCCTTTTCCAGACTTCCTGCATTAATTTATCATCTTTCAAGGCTACCTAATTGAGAAATAATTTCCCACATGGTGCACTGAGATAACCCACTGGATTTTCTTATTAACATCTCTATTTTGCTTCTATCTTAATTGTAAAGTATGCTGATACAGAATCCTTGCAGTCATTCTATAAAAGGCTTGTAACAAATTGAAATATCTGATGCAGTGTCTTTCATGCCAGGCATTCTCCCCTGAGATATTGTCTTTGTATTGCCAGCTTTTTTCCTTAAAAGAATGCCTCTTTTCATATTGCCTGACTATTTGGTAGTACTCTTAAATCCCTTTTCATTTTAATTCTCAACTTCTGAGTACCTGCTCCTACTGCAATGGTCAGACTTCTCCTAAATCTGTTAGTTCCAAGCTTTGCCCACCATTATTAAGCATTTAGGCATCCTAGACAGTCACTCCTTTTTCCCTTTGAGTAGGTGTGACCTCGCCAGTTCCCTGTTTGTTTTTGTTCAGAACCTGCTTCTGTTAGGTGTAGCAAAGTCCGACCACAGTTTTGCTTCCACTACTGTTGTATCTTTCAATCTTTTTGATCCTTTCTTTTGCTGTGTTTTTCTCTCTATCACTATCCTCTTCATTCAGCTAAGGTAGCTTACACCCCCTATACCCCTGTACTGTAGGTTTAATCCACTCATGTCTTGTAACCTATCATTAGCATGTATTGACCTCTTTTACTTCTGGGCTAGTCAGCTGGAGCCCACCTACACTCTGCTACCTTTTGTATGGCGTCCCCACCCAGGATCAGCTGGCTTGAGCAGTCTTGTCTCATTCCCAGCCTGATCAGGCAAGTACATTGTCTTGCTTCTCTTATGACCTGCGATTTAGCGTATCATCAAAAGTAGGTAATGAGATCCTCGACCTTGGCAAAAGTTTCCCCTTCTTCAAGCCACATAATGGGTTTAAGCTAAATAATGAACCATTTCATGACCAAAAGGTTGGAACACCCTGGCAATTCCCGAAGCTTATTATGGGAGTCCAAGTGTCCTACGTATGGCATGAAGGGAGAGGGGATCCCAGGCCAAGCTCAAAGACTTTCCTGCAGCTACATCTGTTGTAGCAATGGTACCAACTGTTTGACTGTCAACCCAAACCCACGTCCCTGAAATCCTTTGTGGTTCTGATCTTGCCATGATAGGCACGTTTTCAACCTCTTGTTGGGATGCCCCTTCTGTCTGCCATCCCCTCATGTTGCAGTCTCTACCAACTCCTTTTATAGGACAAGTCAGATACTCCTTTCACATTAACATATTGGACCTAAAGTTAATCCTTCTGGTATTAAAAAGCCTTGCTTCCAGTTTTGAAGTTGAGCAGTGCAGGGGCCGCTCCTCCATTGGAGCAGAGACGTGTTACCTCACTTAAGTCCCCCCAAAAGCCCCAGAAATCAAAAATGAAATTGTAATTCATTACCATTTTGTTTTCATCAGCCCATTCTGAACTGAGCATCAGGATGGGGCAGGGCCTGCTGAGTGACAGCTGGGATGAGTAATGGACAGAGGACTGCCTTTGCACTGTTTAAAGCATGCATGTCTCTTGTGCTGGCCGTCTTGTGGCAGCCAGCCAGACATATGCACTTTATTAGGAACGGTGAGAAGAAACACGCGTTGGATCTCTGTAGGACGAGTGGTCAGAACCTCATCAGGGTTTCTCCACTTAGTGGAGCGTGATTTTCGGAAACTTACGGAAGGAGCCAAATAACACTGGGAATAAAAGCTTGGCAGCACGCTCCACTTTGGTTACGATACTGAAGCCGAAAATTGTTTTGCCACAGGACGTTAGCCCATATACAGAGTCAGCTTGTAGTAGCATTAGACATACGTGCTAGAGAGATAAGGGATTGCTAGGATTTAACAATCTCAAACTGGAATAAGTTGTGGAGGATTCATTTACCATTTCTTTGCGTGTTTGGACAAGCCTCTTTATACTATCAAATATCTTTTGACACCTATGGTCTTAATAGGGCACAGGACGCCGCCGTATGAAACTTTACTCCAGACTACACCGTGAAAACCTTACACTTATCGCCTTGAAAAAGTCTTGTAATAGACGAAACACAGGTTGGCAAATGGCAGATTTCGTGCTGGGAGTACTGTAAAAAGAATAAAATCAACAAACAGAATGTTTGGACTACTTGGGACTTCTTTATACTTTGTGCTGAGCTACTATTGGGTCGTCTCTGCAATACTATTTAAATAATTTAATTGGCAAATAGAATCGTATATTGACTATACATTTTTCCAGTACAGTCTGGATTATTAGAATCATTGAGGGGAGTGCTGAATATAGCTCTGTTCTTTGACACTTGTATACACGTTAGTTTCTAATGTGTTAGTGACACCTTTTGGTAGTAGGTGTATTGAGTTGCAACAGCACCCCAATCTAATCACGAATAGAAAATCTACTAATCCACACATGACTGTTTTTGATGGTAATACTTATCATTTATTGATTGTGCGGTACTTTCCCTTCTAGGGACCACTACTACCTATTGAATTTTGTTAAACTTATGCAAGGGTGACAAGCCATCACGTCGGACAAGTAAGCTTTGCAGATCCCAAAGTGATGTTACGCATTACCATTCCTCAAAACCCAGTCACCCCTTCCACCATCCACAGAACATCTGACGGAGGGCCATCTTTCTCTTTTAACAGCAGAAAGTGCAGGCTCCTTTGGCTTAAGGAGCCGTAGAGAGGGTGGTAATGTCATAAGTAGGTCGTGGTTGTTAATCCTGCTACTTTCTGGTGCTAAAAATGGATGGAGGCCACCGCCCTGTTTAATACATTTGCCCTCTCAATGTCTTCCTGCAGGAGGACAAATTTTAAACTCTCACCTTGGCCCAAGTTTTTTCTGCCCTCGGCCCTGGAGACTGGATGGTAGTGTTGGAACTGCAGGACTGATTTTCTCATCCCTGTCCTGCAGGCCCCAGGTGCAATCTGTGGTTCAAGGTGGGGCAGTAGAATTTCCAGTTACCTGTGCTCCCCTTTGGCCTCACCTTTGCTCCTCAAGGGGTTCATAAAAGTTATGGTGTTGGTTGCAGCACATCTTCGGAGATGAGGGGTCCCAGTTTTCATTTACCTTGACTACTGGCTGCTGGGCAAGGTGTGGTTTTGCGCCTATCTCCTGGAGCGGAGAGTCCATGACATTCAGCTATGATCCAGCTTCAGCTTCAGCCCTGGATTTTAGTGAGGATGACTGTCAATCACACCAGATTGCACATGCAGGGTCTGCAGTGAGATCTGAAGTCCAAGTGGGGATCTCTCCGATCCTGTCTAGATTTTGGAGGTAATTGGAAAAGATCTGCATTAGTGGCTGCTGGACCACAATAGGGTCAGCTCCAGACACATCTCCCTGTCCCTATCAGAGCTGACAGTGGTGACTGGTCATTTGCTTCTGGGGTAGGGTGGGGTGGCCAGGCCACCTAGGAGAGGTGGAGAACAGAGGCCTCTGGTGGAAGCTCAACTCCACATCAAGCTGTCGGCCCCACTAGCTATTCTCTTGGCATTGAAAGCCTTCCTGCCACCCATCAAGGAGAAGCTGGTTCACAGACAACACCACTGCCCTGTGGTACTACAGAAAGCAGGGCTGGGTGGGGCAGTGGGCCTTGTGCCTGGAGGCCCAGCATCTCAGGATGTGGCTGGAGCCAGCGAATTTCCATGGTGGTGCAACACCTGGCAGGATCTTCGAATGTCAGAGCATGTACACTCAGCCATTGAAGCCTTGCATATCATGAATGGCAACTACATCCGGAGGTGGCACAAGGTCTCTTCCATGAATGGGAAGAACCTTGGCTTGAGTTGTCTACCACCGAAATGCACAATGTCAGCAGTTCTGCACGTTGAAGTTACCAAAGTGCCCGTTCAGATTGGACCTCGGAGCTCCTGTATGCCTTCTCACTAATACCTCTCCTGGCCTGAGTTCTGAACAAAATCTGGAATTACTTGGCCCAAGTCACCCTAGTGGCTCAGGATTGGCTCATAGAGTATATTATCCCTAACTCCTAGGGATGAGCATTTGTCATCCATCAAACTGCCCCTTTCGGAGGATATCCTGTCGCAGCAGCAGGACAGGGTTCTGCACCCAGTCCTATGCACAAGTCACCTCTATATTTGGATATTCAGTGGCAGCAGTTGAGTACTTTTGATCTCTCCCCCAAGGTTGTGGATATTATTCTGGCAGCCAAGCGTCTCTCGACCAAGTCTGTATACGCCCACCGTTTGGACAAGTTTGTGGCCTAGTGCACGTTGACACACTTCATACCACGCTGTTTGAGGCTTTGGGGACCGTTAAAGAGCACCTGTTGGCTCTTTCAGCATTTTTACATTTGCCATATTAGCCTGTGTTGTTTAAATCATGAGTTATGATGCATTTTCAGAAGGGATTACAACATGTTTCCCCCTTTTCCGTTCATTTTACCCCTGTGGACTTGACTTTAGTATTAACATTTCTCATGTGTTCTCCTTTCGAACCAATGCACATCTGTCCTCTCAAGGTTGCTTAGCCTCAAGACAGTCTTTCTGGTTGCCATAGCACGGACACGGAGGGTGAGTGAACTACAAGCAGTCTCCCTTAATCCTCTTTATGCCACTTTCTACCCCGAGAAGGTGATTCTTCAGACTACAGCCTTCTGTTTGCAAAGGTGGTGACTTCCTTTAATGTCGGGCTACCCTGTACTCTGCCCACATTCTTTGCTTCATATTACCCCTCTAAGGGAAAAGAGAAACTTAACTGACTAAATCCTAAACAAACTCTCAGCATCTACATCGATCGTATCACAGAATGCCTAGTGAACAATCACTTCTTAATTGGATTCACTGGAGCAAAGAGAGGCAAGGTAGTGGAGAAAAGAGCCATCCCTTGCTGGGTTGTACTCTGCATTAAGATCTGCTATGTAGTGGCTAAAAAGCAGCTCTTGGGACTTGCAGGCTCATTCTTGTAGAGCCAAGGTTGGTACCGCTGCACTGGCATGCATAGTGCCTTTTCTGGACATTCGCCAGTCAGCTAAGTAGGTGTTACGGGGTGCTACTGTTTGGACAGTCCGTTCTGTCAAGACGGCACGTTGCCCTCTACCTCATGCGTGACATCTTTGGTTTGAGACACTTCACAGTAGCACTATCTGGGAGCTACTGATTTGGCATCTATTCAGAGGATGACGAATCTGCGGTTAGAGGCCTCTTCAAGTTATTTACCTTCTAGAATGCTCTTTCTGGTAGCGAGTCTATCTAATCGCAGATTCCTCCCCATTTGTGAACTGAACTCCCTTCATATAGAACGCTCCTAATTTAGTATCTGCACACTGGTCATAACGAATCTGATTTGGGCTCCGCATCTACTGACTTGGAAAAGTGAGAAAGCAACTGATGTCTGCATATGTAGATGGCACCTATATAGGCCTATGCACATCTGTTCCAGCGCAGAACATCGGCGGCACACAGCCATTGCCTCTACCTACCGGCATTTAGGAGTACTGCTGAAGTTCTTCCGTATCCAGTCTGACATCTGAGGAATATTCAAAAGGTGAGGAATTTGCGGTTTGATAGACTCTAATACAAAGAGCTTTACCAAAGGTAAGTAGTATCCTTCTAATCAACACCAAAAGACTTACTGAGCTGCCAATAATGCTTTCTTGAACTGCCTTTGGCAGAACTTTACTACAGGCAATGACACCAAAAACTGGAGGAGAAATGCAAAGGCCTAATTTATCATTTTCATCTGATCAGGTGCTCCTTGGCCTCGTTGCACTTGAACCTGATTATGCTAAAGTCAATGAATAACAGTTTTCGAGCCATTTCCCTTGTTTAATTAAAACATTTCCCTACCAGGTGCCTAAGTAAGCTACAACCTCCAGGTGGCTGTAAACCTTTCATGGTTTGCATTAGGTACAAGCTGTTTTGATGCCACACGCCCACGCTTTTTCCCAAAAAGTACAGAATGCTATCTGAATGTTTTGTGGCATGTTTTGTTTGTTCTTTTGGCTTCTTGGTGGAATAAACATCATGCAAATGTACCTCAGGCGCACCATGCATGTTTCTGTTGGCAGAGCCAGAGTGTTGTGTTCTACTGACCAACCATTTCTGGCTTTCTGAGGTAATGATGCTTCTCCAGTATTCGATCTTTCATAGATTCACATGCTTGAATCATCCCACGTTGTCGAAGTAGAAGTCCCATGGTACATAAAGCAGTACAATAAAGCACCCATAGCCTTTAATGACTAAAAGCCCTTCATTTGCTTACCTTATCCACATTGTTAGAAATGGAATTGGGATTTCGGGTTGGCTAGGGCTTGCGCCTAAGCCAGGCAGAAACCATCACTCTAGTCAGGGCAAGGGAGTTACATGCTGAAGATAATCCCTGCTCACCCCCTTGGTAGCTTGGCACGAGAAGTCCGGATTATCCCAGAGGCAATGTGTTAAGCGTTTGCGCAACACACTCACACAGTAGCCACACACCAGGCACACTACAAAAGGAACTCCACACAAGGTTATATCAAAAATAGCCTTTACATTATCATAAACAGATTATAAACATAATATCACATTTACACTGTGCCAACTGGCACTAGGCAATATTCACATGGGATTATACACAGGACCAGGCCAATCGGGCCATGGTCAGAACCATCAGAATGCTGGTAGTAAATATCGAACACAACCAGTAACTACTGGTACCATAATGACCCCAGCATTAACATATTAGTATTAGACACCATCCTAAAATATCATAGCATGACATTAGGCATCAACACATCCGGCCCAAACCTCACAAGCATAAACACGTTGTGCAATAGGCCTCACCAGCCATAACACAGGCAATAATCATGGTGCATAAATCACATCTGTCATAGGCATCACATAAATCACACTGGGCAATAAATCACCAACATAACCACATTACGCAATAGGCATCGTAAGCCTAAACAGGGCACCACAGTAACACAGCACCTTGGGGCCTTGTGCCCTTTTGGGTACACACAGGTACCAATCCTGACCCCTGGCCAACTGGCCTTTCACTGGGGCTCAACTGCCCTATGTCCAGAAATGTCACGGGCGTTACTCTAGGACCCTCCAACTGGCCCTCTGGCTGCCCATGCAGCTCAACACAAGTGCGCTGGGGTGGGGGTGCAACTCACCCCTTTCTCATCCACAAAGAATCTGGCCCCCCCAAAATACGCTGCTGCCTGCGCTGTCGCAGGGCAGCTAGGAATCCGGAACTGGCACTTACTGTGCATGGGCAACACTAAACATGTTCCCAAACTCAGCCCCCAAATGCTGCAGCTGACAGCGCTCTCTAGGAGCAGCTGGGTAAAAATTAGCCCTGGCACCACTGTGCCTACTGGGTCCCCACTGGTACTCTGAAAGAAAATGGCCCCACCGTTGGAACGGCCCACTCTTATGCAGGACCGCTCAGGCACCGACAATGTGCCTCGGGGAGCTCTTCTCACCGGGGCTCTTCTGGTCCCTCCTCTGGCTGGGGGCAAGGCACCGACAAGCACGTGTGGCAGCCCCACTCACCGGCCTGCTTTGGATGCTCCTCCAGTCTCCGTGGTCTGGGGCTTTCATCAGCACCCAGTAGGACTCTGCCCTGGAGCCCGCAAGACTCTGGTTTCCTCCAACGGCGCCCAGCTTGCCTGGCTTCCGGGTCGGTCACACTGCCTTCTCTCCTGGTCGCGGCGGTGAAATGCGGGATGGGCTCCTGTTTCAATTAAAGATAATTGTGGGGTGGGCTCCCCCATCCCAACTAAGCTCACAAGCGGGGTGGGCACCAGCCACAAAAAGCGTCAATGTGGGGTGGGGACACGCTTTGTAAATAAGCACCACTGCAGCTGCAATTGCGGGTTGGACTCCCGCCGCAAAACTAAAGGAATCTCCAATGCGGGTGGGCTCCTGCTTCTCTGGTATCCAGGTGGGGGAATCCCCACGCCAGGATTCCCCCAGCAGTCTTCACAGCGGCACGCTGCCAGGCACCAGCGCTCCTCTTAGCAATAAAAAGATGGCGCTTTTCAGAATAAAAGTAAAGCGCTCACAAGGTGCTAGAGTCCAAAGTCCAGGGGGCAAAGGCTGGGCCCAGGCAGGCCAGCACACAGGGCCCTCCAGCAGGGAGGTAGTCCCTCGTGGTGGTTCCTGTTCCTCCTGGAGCCCAGCAGCAGCAACAAGCCCCCAGTCACAAGAACAGCACTTTCATGGGGATCACAGCCCCTACATTTCTCCTTTGTCTGCAAAACACAGGGCTTGGGGGGAACCAGTCCCAACTGGTTCTGTTTTTTTTTTTTTTTTTGGAGCTCTCTGTTTACAGGGCTCCTCTTCCCCTTTGTCAGGTGGGAGCTTGGTGATCAGACACACCACAGGGGGCGGAGCCAGCATTGTACCGGCTAGGCACAGACTTATTCAGGGACCAGGGACTTCTCCTCCCACTACTCCAAATGCAGATGTCCCATTCAGCCTAGCGCTGACTCACCCTGCCCCTCCTGGAGCCGCACACACCTCACCTTCCCCTGTCACTCAAAAGCCAGACATGCAATTCACATCAGGCAGGCAGACACATAGCACACAGAAATGCCAACTTCTAAAAGTGGCATTTCTAAAATAGTTATAATAAATCTGCGCACACCATTGCAAAGCATTTATGATTACTATTCCAAACATACCAAACTTGACCACGCTGCTCCTCTCATATCAGGAATTACCACTGAAACACTTATCAGGGAATCCCCAATGCATTCCTATGGGAGGGCAGCCATACAGTAGTGAGAAACTAAAATGGCAGTTTGTCACTACCACGACATGTGACACACTTAAGGTACTTGTCCTACCTTTTACCTACAATGCACCCTGCCCATAGGGCTCGCTGTGGCCTACCTTAGGGGTGACTGACCTGCAGTAAAAGGGGGGTCACAGACATGGCACACACTTTAGGTGCCACGTCACAGCGGCAGTAACACTACGCACACAGGCTCTGCAATGGCAGAGGCCCGGGATAGGTTTGATAGGCTACTTTGTGGGCCGAAAAAGTATCTTTAAAACACCATTGTTGTGGATAATCAAAAATTACAACACACTCGCACTTTTCCTTACCTGGGGCTGGTCTTCACTGCCAACAGTTCTTGGGTCGACCATGTAGCAGGAATGCGTTTTCTAAAGCTATTAATTAAATTCTCGGCCTTCCGCAGCCCAAAAGAACAGGGGTAATTTTAGCGCTTTTGAAAATCTATAAAACACTTGGTATCCCAACAGCAACATATGGAGCGGAGGTCTGGAGCTACACAAAGAGCAACAGTACCCAGATAAAGAAAACCGATTCTTCTGAAAGCTTTTGGGAGCACCGATCTCCACATCACAATGTTTGTCATGCCGAATTAAAATTACATTACTTTGAAGATTACATAAAGGCCCTTTTTTGGCTTGCTATCTGAAAAAACCCAGCAGCGTTCCTCACTAGAGAGATAAGAGACTGCCTCAAGTGCGACAAGGAAAGGTAAATACCATGGTTTGCAGCAGTGAAGGAGAGCTTGAGTAGTATTAATCATGCACTGGTCTTCTCAAATCCTACCGAAATTGATATGAACAAAAAAGTCCTTCAGGGGGCCCTTTACGTCCAATTTAGAACATTAAGACACGAAAGGAAGGCCCAGAAAACATATGTAGCAACTTACGTGTCTATTGAGGATGCATCAAATACACCATCTAGTTATCTTAAAATCAATAGGTCGTAGGTAGAGAGGACTTCTCTTCCGTTTAAGGACAGGCACAGTTAAATTCTTATTATGTTTCCCTCAGGGGTACAGTGCTAATCTAGATCAATTACCATGCCCCTGCGATGGCAGGAGCGGGCAAACACCCCACTTCTTATTTTTTGGGAATACACAAAACAGTTTTTGATACCGTTTAAAAAAAAAAAAAATCTTGCCTATTTGTTTTGATGCAGCCTACATGGAAATTCTTAAGCTGGAAAATGATGAATTAACTGTTCGCGTAGGTACTTTTCTAAAAGTAGCAGTACGCGCACGCAACACAATGTGCGCTTTGATGCCCGTTTTTATTGAAATAATTTTTATACATTGTGATCATTTTTTATGTAAACCCAATGGATATTGTCTGTAGATTCATTTTTTAATCAGCCACCAATATTCTAGAATGATTTAAATTAAGAGTTTTTTATTGGTAACTGTTTTTACCTGTTCATAATATGTTTGCTTATGTATGATTTTACTCTTATGATATTATGATTAATGGACTTGTATGCTTTTTTCTGTTATTATGTGAACTGTGCTTTTATGGATACACCACTATCCAAATAAAGATTTATGAATTGAATTTGCTTAACTTATCCACATCATTTATAAGGAACCAAACTATACACAATCAGGCAACATCACCCTTTACAACAGTCCCCACAGAAGGATCTTCTCTCAGATTTTCTACCACACGCCATGTAAAGGAAGTCTTCCTGAGCTCTGCTCAGCTTTTCACTGGCATTACTCATCTGATACCTTTTAGTCATCTGGAAGAGCAACTTGAACTTACATCTACCAGCACCTGACTAACCAAGATGTCAGTCACTAAAGAAAGGACCTTTCAGACCCAGTGGAACTTGTGGGAAAAGAGACTTAATTGTGAAGGCCAACACAAGGAGTGTATTTACTGCATGCAGCCTGCCCACAAAGTAAAGGATTGTAAAATCTGCCTCACTTCTTACTCTAAGACTCTTAAAGATATAGAGGTGAGGCTTGTTATATAGCTGCTGAAATCTAAAACTAAACAGGATATTGTTTCTGAGGACAAGGATAATTAGGATTCATCTCAAGTAAGGTCACAAAAAAGAGAAAGGTCTTGTGACCATTGATTATTGGAATCGCCTCGAATGGCCTTAAGAGAGGACATCAAAAGAGCATTCTCATAGGGCGAGAAAAGAGAAAACCTCAACTGCGAAATCAGAGCGAACCACTCCTTCCTCCAACTTGGCTTTACAGTTAGAAAAAAATCCTCCTTGGAACCGTCGACAATGACATCTACATTGGCACTTAAAATATTGATGACTACAACATCACCATAGAACATCACCATCGAACAGACCGATGACCTCTACAACAACCATGACAACGATCCTGTCGACAAAGACATAGTCAGTGAGGACACTCAACACACACGCACATCGTCATCGACGACACCGTCAATGACAGTGAAACCACCACCGGCAACAAAATAATCGATGACACACTCCATGGCGGAAAAGAGGTCTCCACCATTGAAAATGATAAAACCAGTACCATCGACAAGGATCATAATATCTTTAGAGTTTTTACGACCCGTACATACATCTTCAAGTAAGGTCTCTTCTCTCCTGCTGAGTCACCTACTTGATGCATATGATTCAGACAATGAGTGTACCAAGAGGAGGATGAGGGAGAGTATTCTGAAGACTATTATTCTTCAAGACCAATACATGGGAAAGCTTGCACACTTCAAACATTATAGTCACCCTCCATTCCAAGAAGGCTTGATTCAAGTTCCTCTAACTTTGGTTCAAGACCTCCAGGGCATGTTGCAGGACTACGATTTCCAGAACCTACCAAGGCAACATCCCCATCGCAGTCCATGCGTCTGCCTCAAACCCATACTCCGAGAACTCCTCGTCCTATAACTACACCTCTAACATAAAGAAGGACTTCAGCTTCCAATATAGCAGTGCCTCCCGAAGACAAAGGAAGGGAAAATCCCAGACTTTCAATCTATTCCCAATGAATAGGATGATTATTTAATTCTGGCACCATCTCCACTTGCAGCACAAACGTTGGACTCTCCACCTGATGACATCCTAGGTCTCCATAATCTCGTGGAAAGAGCTGCAAAAATATTTCAGTTACCTTTAACTATTAAGCAGTCAGACTGTTTCTTATGACATTAAAGAGCCTCCTGAGAAAACGAATAGAGCGATCCCAATAGTAGGCTATATTTGGGAAGAAGGAACAAAAATAATGAAGAGCCCTGCAACAGTCTCCACTGTGCTGCCAAGGATAAACAAAAACTAGTAGGGGCCGGAAAACGCGTCAATGTATCTGGTTAGGCACCTATGACCAGATTCTATGGTAACATAAGTGACTCAGCACCAGTCTAAGAATACTTCGACGCCCATACCCGCACCACCAGGTAGCGAATGCAGGAGCCTAGATAATCTGGGTAAACCATTCTCTACAATTTCAGCACCTACTATTCGAGCTTCTGATTCACTAGCCATCTTAGGCTGGTATGACAGACAAATGTGGTCGGACATCGCCTCCTACATAGATATTTTCCTTAACAATGTTAAAGGGGAAGCAAAGAAAATTCTTAAGGAGGGCGAAAGAACCTCTTCAGAAATAATAGTCTCCGCTAAGAATATAGCATCGACTGGGTTCAGGCAGCTGGCAGGAGCTGCTGTTCTGAGGCGGCAAGGATGGTTAAAGGCCATGTCGCTAAGGCCTGAAGTCCAGAGCAAGCTCCTAGGCATGCTATATGATGGAGAGGCTTTGTTTGTGAAGCATGTTGATGACGCCTTACAGGCGATCACGGCAGATACAGATACCATACGATCCTTGGGTACCCTACAAATAAGGAAAACGTCTTTTCGAAGAGCTCAAGGCAGAGATTTTGTTCTCGTAAAGAGGGGGAATACCAGCCATACAAATAGCAACAATACCAGCCTCTTCAATAGCAATATCGACCTTCCTATCAACAGCCATACAAATCACCACCACCAGCAGCAGCTTACTTAACGCAAGCACCTAAAAGGGAACAAACCTCACAAGCAAGAGGCACCAACAGAAAGCAGTGACATTCTAGAAGTGCTGGTTATACCCTCTCCAGCCTGTTGGGAGCAAATATTTTGAACTTTCTGATTGATACATCTACCAGTGGATTCCTCACCTTGTGAATATCCCCTGCGCCAGCATTCCACAGAATTTTTTTCCCCAGCTCTCCACGCCGACGTCATAATACCTTGGCTCCGCTCGTGACTCCGTATGATGTCACCGGAGCCATAAGAGTGCCACGTCGGCGTGATGACGTCAGTTCCCTTTTTTCCGCGCCATCGACGCGTAATGGTTTTCCAGCACTCTCCTGTTACTTTGTAGTCTCCTTGTGAGTTACTGTTTCTGGATTTATCATGTCTAGGCTAAGGAAGGCAGGATTCAAGCCGTGTAGGGAATGTGGGGGTCACATGTCCATCACTGACCCCCACAAAGACTGCTTATGGTGTCTTTCGTCGGACCATGATGTGGAGGACTGTTCCTGCTGTAGGAAAATGAATCCTAAGGCACTGAAGGAGAGAGAAGCAAAGCTTTTCATGGCTAAGGCGAAAAACTAGAGCAGAGGTAGGAAAAAAGACAAGTCGAAGCCGGAGTCGTCGACTTCGCACTCCTCGAAGTCGAGAAGACACAAAAAGAAGAGGAAACATAACTCTCTGCGCCGATCGTCGAAGAGTAAGGCTTCGAGGTCGCCGTCGCCTCGACGTCGAAGTAAGAAATTCGTCTCTCCTTCGCATTCCCCTTCTCCTCGTGTTTCTCCGGAGAAGTCACCTTCGCCCAAGTTAACTCCGGCGCAGTCTCCGGCGCCAGTGGATTCTCCAGATTCTGACGCCAAGCCGGAGCAGGTTGTTGATTCTTCGCCAGTGCCAGAAGGTGACTCCGGGTGCGGATCCAACGCATTTCCTTAATGCAATGTATGGTGTTTTCCAAAGAGCAGCCTTCCCATGCAGCGTCCCGTGGATCCAATGGTGTTTAATTTGGGCGTGCCGCAACATTATGCTCAGGCACCTTTTATGCCCTTCTTGCCGATGGCTCCATCATGGCAGTTCCCGGCGCCGTCTGGAGAGCCTTCCTCCCGGCCTCGACTGGATCGCTTGCCTTCATCGGAGCCTCCCACGACGCCGACTCCATCTGGACCGCGTCTGGCGCCGCCGACTCAACGTTCGGTGCCTCCAACTCCGCGTACGGCGCCACCGACGCCGTGTCCTCGGATCCGCTCTCGAGGAGAAGCTCAGAGGGTTGTAGAGGAAGAGCAATATCGGGCAGAGGAAGTGGAGGAAGGTGAAGTGGGTGACTCCACTGACGAATTTGAGGGCATTCAGGAGGCAAGTGGGTTGGACACTACTCCTGAATGGGAGCATTCTTCTTCCAGGTCGTCTCCTCCTCAAGAGTTGGCTCCATACCATTTGGTCATCAGGAAGGCTGCGGAGTTGTTGGACTTACAGTTGTCTTCTGCAGAATACAAGCCAAACCTTTTGACTGAAGTCCTTCATTCACCTTCTTCAATCGTTGAGCCTTTGTAGCCCTTTAATGAGGCTATCTTAGAGCCTGTTATGGACGTTTGGCGCAAGCCGCTTTCTTCACCTGCGGTTTCCAGAACAGTGGCAAGGAGGTGTATAGAGTGGCTCCAGGGGATCCGAGCTTCCTTTCCTTGCATCCTTCTCCAGAGAGTCTTGTAGTGGAGGCATCCTGTTCGAAACAATCTTCAGGTACTTTTCCACAGGCTCCAGCTGACAGGGACTCTAAAAAGATCGAACAGTCAGCTAAAAAGGTCTTCTCTTCTAGAAGTATGGCGCTTAAATCAACGAATGCCACTTGCTTATTGGGCCGCTACGTTCATGCTTTGATGGACTCTGTGAAGCAGTTAGCCCCTAAACTGCCTGATGAGTAAAAGGGTTCTTTTATGGAGGTTGTGGCAGACACTCAAGCTGCCGCTAGGCAAGTTATTCAGTCGGGCCTAGATACGGCTGATTCTGTGGCTAGGATTATGGGATCTTCTATAGCCACTAGAAGGCAGGCTTGGCTTCGTTCTTCCGGCTTCTCTGCTGATGTTCAGGCCACCTTGGTCGACATACCCTTTGATGAGGAAAAGCTTTTTGGGGAAAAAGCGGATTCCGCCCTGCAAAGATTTAAGGATAGCAGAGCTACTGCGAAATCTTTAGGTTTGCAGACGCAGTCAAAGGGGTTTGGCTTCAGGAAGTATAGAGGATTTGGGAGGTCATCCTTTCGTTCCTTCTGTTAACCTCCGCAACAGCAGCAGCAAAATCCTCTCTATAGATCATATAGAGGAAGACAAAGGGGTTGGCGTGGTTCTGGTTGCAATCCCTCCTCCTCTTCAGCCTCCTCGGCTCCCAATGAACCTACAGGGAAGCAGCCCTAGATCCCGCATCCTGGATCATGTGAGGCCTGTTGGGGGTCGGGTGTCCCACTTTCTGCGAGATTGGAAATCCGTTACGGCGGAACTTTGGGTTTTAAACCTTGTGGAGAATGGGTACGCCCTTCCCTTTCGGGAATTTCCTCCCCATTACCCTCCTTGCTAAGGTTTTTGCTCAAGGACCATCTGCTTCTTCTGCAGAAGGAGGTTATTGCATTGCTACAAAAAGATACGATAGAGGTGGTTCCAGAGCAGGAAAGGGGTCAGGGATGCTACTCCCGGTATTTCCTGATTCCCAAAAAGGACGGCAGATTGCGTCCAATCCTGGACCTCAGAGTCTTGAATTCTTACCTGAAACAGGAGAAATTCAAGATGCTAACCCTTGCACAGGTTCTTCAAGCGTTGCAGCAAGAAGACTGGATGGTGTCGATCGACTTGCAGGATGCGTATTTCCACATTCCAATCCTGAAGTCGCACAGGAAGTATCTCCGTTTTACGGTTGGGTCGCAACACTACCAGTTTGCGGTTCTCCCGTTTGGTCTTACTACTGCACCTCGACTTCACCAAGGTGATGGCGGTGGTGGCTGCCCATCTCAGGAGGTCGGGGATTCCGGTTTTCCCCTACTTGGACGACTGGCTCCTGAAAGCAGATTCCCCAGAGATGGTGCAACGTCATCTGCAGGTAACATCTCAGCTGTTATTCAACTTGGGTTTTTCGATCAATGTGCCCAAATCTCACCTGGTGCCCTCTCAGCGCAACCTGTTCATAGGGGCGGTACTGGACACTACTGTGTGTCGAGTATTTCCTCCTCCGCAAAGAATTCTCGACATTCAAGTGATGATCCCTTTATTCCATAATGGAGCGGTTGTTCCAGTTCTGAAGGTCCTTTGCCTGCTCGGTCTGTTCACCTCCTGCATTCTGTTGGTCAACCATGCACGCTGGCACATGAGGGCGCTCCAATGGTGCCTCCGCAGGCCGTGGTATCAGCACAGCGTAGATCTCAGGGAGTCGATCAGGATCTCCAGAGAAGCTGCAGCGGATCTGTCTTGGTGGAGTGTGGAGGGCAACCTGTCTCAAGGAAAGCCCTTTCATCTTCCTCCATCAGTGGCCACAGTGATATCGGATGCCTCCACCCTGGGGTGGGGTGCTCATCTGGGGGATCTGGAGATCAAGGGTCTTTGGTCTCCAGAGGGAAGATTGTCTCATATCAATCTTCTAGAATTGCGGGCGATACGTTTGGTGCTCAAGGCCTTCCTCCCTTCCCTTCGCGGTCCGTCGGTACAAGTCCTGACGGACAACACTACCGCGATGTGGTATGTCAACAGGCAGGGAGGAGTGGGGTCGTACCGTCTCTGCAGAGAGGCTTTGCGACTCTGGTCCTGGGCTCAGGACCATCGGATTTGCTTGACGCTCAATCATCTGGCCGGGGTGCTGAACGTACGTGCGGACAGTCTGTCAACAGTTTTCCGCCGACCACGAGTGGAGGCTTCATCCAGAGGTAGTTCAGCACATCTTCCGGACGTGGGGAGCTCCTCGGGTGGACCTGTTTGCCACTCAAGAGAACGCGCATTGCCCGTCATTCTGCAGTCTCCAGTTTCCGATGCAGGGGGCGTTGGGAGACACGTTTCAGTTGAGTTGGGGCTCGCAACTCCTTTATGCGTTTCCTCCCATACCCTTGATTCCTCAGGTTCTGAGGAAGATTCGCCAAGACCGGGCCCAAGTTCTATTGATTGCCCCGGATTGTTCAAGAAGGGTGTGGTACACAGATCTACTTCACCTTTCATCGCACCCTCAGCTCCGTCTCCCTCTCAGGGCAGACCTCCTCTTGCAGTCGGAGGGGCAGGTTCTACACCCCCACCTCCAGAGCCTCCACCGTCATGCCTGGAGATTGAACGGGGCAACCTGAGTTCTTTCTCTCTCCCGCCTGATGTGGTGGATGTTATTTTATTGGCCAGGCGACACTCCACCAAGTCTATTTACTCCTACAGGTGGTATAAGTTTGTAAAATGGTGTGGAGAGAGATCCATTGACCCTTTAAAAGCCCATCTTTCCAATGTGCTTCAGTTTGCTCTTTCCTTGGCTCAGCAAGGTTGTGCTGTGGCCACGGTTAAGGGCTATTTATCAGCTTTTCTGTGTCTTCCAGATCAGCCGTCGTTATTTAAGTCTCCTATTGGTTTAAGATGTATCAAAGGTCTTACTAACAGGTTTCCACCTACTCCCTTTGTAATGCCACAGTGGGACATTAATCTTGTCTTAACTTTTTTGATGGGGTCCTCTTTTGAGCCCCTTCATAGCTGTCCTTTGAGGCTGATATCCTTTAAAACTGTATTTCTTGTGGCCATAACCTCGGCAAGGAGGGTGAGTGAGCTTCAAGCTCTTAGTTCAAAACCCCCATTTTTAGGTCTCGCCTGACCCAGCGCATGCGCTGGTCTGGCGAGACTTTTTGTGAGGGCTTAAAAAAATGCTGCCATGGCCAGCCTAGAGCTACAGTGCATGGGCACGGGCGCGCACTGCGCTTGATCGCGATCACTTTCACTTTCGCGGCAGCTTTGATGTTTGATTGCGATCACTTGGCCTGGACAAGGTACCTGTATAGCTGCGCTTGCGCTGCTGCTAACGCTGTGTGACTTTTAAACTTTCCCGTTTTTGTATTTTCTTTTATTTAATTTACTTGCCCTTGTTATTAACTGGGACCAGGTAGGGTGCTCCCCTCCCTCTTACCGCACTTAATTGTTATAAAAACACCGCCGTTTTGGTGGGTCCGGGTCACGGGGGTAGTCCTAGTTGGGCGCCATCTTTGGTTGGGCACTCTATCTCCCGGCGGGCGCCATTGTGAGCGTTCCTGCGCTCGGACAGCCTCGCGGGACGCCTATTTAAAGTCGCTCCCCCCACGCAGCGGGGTCGCGCAGTGGGACGCCGTCGCTTAGCCGGAGTCGTGCCAGAGTCCTGCCCGTCTGCGCCCGTCCGCGCTTAGGACGCACGGGGCGCAGCGGGTTTCTCTTTGGCACGTTTTGTAATCTGGTGTCGTGATGATCACCTATTCCAATGAGACTTTGCGGTCCATTGGATTGACCACTCCGAAGTGTGATCAGGCACATATCCATCCGTTAAGCGGCCCAGATCGGTGTGTCTGCAAGGGATGGGCACTTGGCTCTCCCGCACACACCCGCCAGTGGCCTTTCACTACCGCCTCGCGAAGTAATGGCTCGGCGCATGTACTTCGAATACTTAGCCTGAATGTCAGGTCCTTGGTGCAACACCATCAAGCCTTCTTGGACCTCATGCAAGATGAGACCCCAGATATATTTGCCATCACGGAAACCTGGTTGCAGGAGGACGACGCAGCCATTATTAACTTGGCTTTCCCCCCTGAGTATTCCATCTTCACTCTAAACCGCTCAACTAGAGGAGGGGTTATCGCCCTTGCTGTTAAATCTAGTTTCTCCTGTAGCTGGAATGCTTTAAATATTGCTGGATGTGAAAGCGCCTCCTTTAAGATCTTGATCAGCCCCCAGTTCTCGATCTCGGGGATGGTGGTATATCGACCCCCAGGCAGTGACGTTGCATTCAGAGAAGCTTTCCCTGATGCCGTTAGCTCTTTGGCAATTGGCTGTGCCAATTTTTCTATCCTGGGAGATCTCAACCTCCATTTTGACAATCAGAGCGCGCCGGCTGTCAATAATATTTTAGCTGACCTCGAGGCCCTTCAACTGTCTCAAAAGGTAGCACAACCCACCCATGTAGGAGGGCATACGCTGGATCCCTTTTTCACTAATCTTACGGAAGCCACAGTCTCTTCCATATCACCCCTTGGGTGGACGGATCATTTTTTAGTGGCTATCCGGGCCCCTTTGCCTGAGATTCCCTCTATTCCCCCAGCTAGATCAGTCCCTAGAAGGCATTGGAACAAACTCAGGTTAGAGGACCTACACCACGTCTTGGCTGTAGATCCGCTGGGACCCTCGGACAACGTTGAAACGGGTTATGACCAGTTCTGTCAGTGGCTTACCAGGGCGCTTGATTCACTGATTCCCATCATGGCAAGCAAACTTAGCTCTAGAGAGTCGAGCCCCTGGTATGACAGCGCCCTTCGTGTTTTGAAGGGCAACTGTAGGCGGGCCGAGAGAGAGCCGAATTCTTTTCACCTGAGGACTCTCGCTGCACTTTGAGCATCGCGCTGACTCGTACCGTATCAGTCTTGATTTAATTCTGCCTAAAGCGGTTATTCCGAAGACTCTGGACAGAAGTTCCCAAGCTATCCATTCTAGCTCTACTAGTAAAGAATCGGCCACTCTATCACTCCGCCCCTGGAGCGCACCCAGTAAGAGATCTGCAACTAACTTTGAGAGCGGGTTTTCCCGCCAGTGGAACTATTTCCAACTATTGGCTGAAGCGACGGCATCTAACCGGCGTTATTAGCTTCTCATGATTCCACAGGTCCCTTTGACACATGGTCTCTGCTTGCCCTGAGGAAGGTGGCACCCACATTTCGGTGCATTCACCGAAACGCGCGTCGGCGCATACATGAGGCCCACCTAAACCTTGCTTTGCTTGTTTTATATTGTGGACAAATGTCAGCCAATTCTATGTTGAACATTTATTGATTCATGTCCTCATTTTTTGGGAAAAAAAAGATTTCTCTCGTTGTTAGATATTTATGTGAAGATATTTATGTGACTTCAACATTTATGTTGTAGAATGAATCTGGTTTGAGTGTGTTTGTTAGTGCGTGTTTGAATGTGTCTGGGACCCTGAAAAGCATGTTCTCTGCCATTTGATATATTTGTTATGTACTTTGAATTTATTTCTTTGCAATTCAATTTATTTGATAATAAAACTATCAAAATCTATTTCTGCTTATTGTTCTGAATCGTACTGCCCTAGTCCTTTGTGGGCACACCAATGAAGACGATACATTGTACGTGCTGAAATTAATAGGTAGAGATATTTGTGTTTGAATTTATTGGGCCGAGAGAGAGTGGCGGAGGTCTTACGACACTGTCAAGAAAGCGTTGTATCTGGCTTCCGTTAAGGTTTATCACCGCGCCATCTGTAGAGCCCGCACCGCGTTCTACTCGGTAGAATTCCGCAACAGTACTAACCCGTCTAAATCTATATTTAAGGCCCTTAAAGATCTTTTGGCAAAAAGAATCTCCTCCCCGGCAATGGCTTCTACCTCTCACTGTGAGGCTCTGGCATCCTTCTTTTTGGAGAAAGTGCAGGGCATCTACCGGGCTTTTTCTTTTACGGGGCCACCATCGGGGACCCTGGATATTATCCCGGGCCTCCCCACTATGGATTCTTTCCCCCTGCTTCTACCTGAGGAATTTGATAGGTTGACCCAGAAAATTAAATCTGGATCGCCTTTGGATCCATTAAGACCTGCCCTCAGTCTTTTGTGGGACGCCCCATGGTGTGCTCCCTCATTAATATCTTGCTGGCTACGGGCACGGTTCCAGCTAAATGGAAGCGGGCAGTGGTCTCTCCTATCCTGAAGAAACCCTTATTGAATCCTTTAAAACCGGAGAGCTACCGGCCCATTTCCTTGCTCCCTTGGCCGGCAAAAGTTGTGGAGACCCACGTCAACCAGGCTGTCTCTGACCATCTTACCCGAGCCAACATTCTGGATGCTACCCAGAATGGGTTCCGTGCTGGGCATAGCACGGAGACAGCCCTTCTCGCCATGGCCGAACACCTGCGTATGGTGCTGGATGTGGGACAGACGGCGGCGCTAGTATTATTAGACCTGAGCGCCGCCTTCGATACTGTTTCACACCGCATCCTTCTGCATCGCCTGGAGGAGATAGGCATTGGTGGGCTCGCCCTACAGTGTTTCCGTTCCTTTCTCGACGACCGCTCCTTCTGCGTTGCCATACCACCGTACCAGTCCAAATTCCATCCTCTGGGCCTGGGGGTGCCGCAGGGATCCTCGCTGAGTCCCACGTTATTCAATCTTTACGTGAGACCGCTGGCTGATGTCGTCAAGCAGTGGGGCATGACTATGGTCTCTTATGCTGACGACACTCAGCTAGCGGTTACTATCAGCGGGGATGTTGATCAGGATGCCTCTAGGTTCCAGAGTGGACTGAGGGCGGTGGCGAGCTGGATGAATGCCAACTGTCTCCAGCTCAACGCTAAGAAGACTGAGGTTATGGTTGTCGGGAAGGGGAAGGAGCTCTGGGGGGACAGATGGTGGCCACCGGAGCTTGGGCCGGCTCCAACTCCGGTAACGGAGTTGAGAAATTTGGGAGTGTGGTTGGAGCCCACTCTTAGCTTCGTGGGGCACTCTAAGAAAACCGCGGCCTGTTGTTTTGGGGTCCTTCGAGGCTTAAGACCTGTCCTGAAGTTTTTTGATCCCCCTACCAGGCAGCTGGTGGTTCAGGCAACAGTAATATCTCGTCTAGATTATGCCAGCTCTCTCCTGGTAGGGGCAAACCAGGCAGAAATCATCCGCCTTCAACGTGTCCAAAACGCCGCAGCTAGAGCCATAGTTGGCTTGCCCAGGTCCTGCTCTGTTTCTAGTACCCTTCGATCCTTGCATTGGCTACCGGTTAAAACAAGAATTCATTTTAAAGTTTTATGTTTGGCTTTTAAGATCTTGAAGGGATCAGCCCCCCGGATCCTCTCGAATCTCCTGTCCTCTTATGTCCCAACCCGCTCTTTGAGATCATTGGGCCAAGCGCTTGCGGTGGTCCCGAGGTTTAAGCTCAGCCGAGTTGGGGGCCGGTCCTTCCGGGTAAAAGCAGCAGTGCTTTGGAACTCTCTTCCGATTGAGATTCGCTTGATGGAAGACCTTCTTTTGTTCCGTAAAGCTATAAAAACCTTCCTATTTTAATTTTCCCCCTTTACTTGCTGCGCTCTTTTTTCTTTCTCTGTCTCTATGCTCAGTGTTGCTATGTTTACCTTGTCATGCGCCAGGACGCCCCTTAGCTGGGGCAGCTGTGCGCACTACAAATATTCATAACATAACATAACATAACTTTCACTTTCACGGCCGCTTTGATGTTCTCTGTGAGCCAATGCTTGTTTACAAATTGAGCACAGGGCAAAATCTCGCTTAGGCTGCTTGCTTCACCAGTGCAGCTGACATATTTGTTTGTGCTATCTGCTCCTAACTATCTAGCAACTCATCCGCCCGCTCTTCTCTGTCTGCCATTAATCTACCAGTCTCAGCCTCAGCTTCTCCATGGGCAGTCAAGCTGCTGTCTTCTAGCATTCCACTTTGCTTTTCATTCTGATTCATTCCAGGCAACTTTTTCTGAATTATCACGAGCCCTGTGCTAGCCATCACCTCTCAGACACAACCCGGAAGAGCACACATGCTATTGCACTGAAGACACTCTCTCATTGTCAGGATGGGGTCTGTCAGATGCCAGGAGCCAGGGTGTCAAACCGTGAGCGGCCTCTGTGTCTTTCCCCGGGTAAAACTCCAAAGGCTTCAAAACCAATAACTCCGACCCGCTCGTGCACGCACCAAGCTTTGCAAGAGAAAGCAAACGTGTTTTGGGGGCCACACTAATAGGAGCGAACACTTTATAGGTGAAACGACAACTTAAGAGCACCCCAACAGCAGAGGTACTTACAATGGGCTCCCAGTGTCTGCAGACGCATTAAATGACTGTAGACTAGTGGAGCCAGGCCATCGAGCCCTCTACCTCTGACGTGCCTGCTCAGTGTGCAGAGCCTAGAGAGATGCTTTGCAACTTCTGGGCATTGTTGCTGTTACACCTCGCATGACCAGGGCAAGAGTGTTGCACCCGTTATACTGTACTTTTTAGGCCATTACAATACACATCATGAAATAAAATGCAGCGTTAATCTCATTACATGGCCATAAATGATTTGCTCCATTCATGATAAAGAGTCACACAAAGTGCCACTCATGAGGAATTAAAAAGTCACACATAAACACATTGCAATCATAGAAATGTTACACATACACAACCTAAAAACGAGGCAGCTGTGAATAGGTGAAAAAAGGTTTGTAAAGCAGTCACTGTCTGTTAGGGTTTCCTCTGTTTCCAACACTATAAGCTCAGTGTGCATACAAACGTTTCATGTTTATGCTGTGGTGACTGGCTTCCTGGTTGATTCCTGTTGTCATGGTGGCATCTTGTATGAAGTGATCTTTATGAACAATACCTGTATGATTTTGCGTCTAGAATTTCTAACCCGATATCTTGGACGTGCAAGGATTCTAGAAGCATTTCCTCTGCTTGTGGCTTTGGGAGCTTAGACTGCCGTCGTGGTACTTGATTATTAGCCCTTAGAACCAGAGTCCCACAAACTCAGTCTGTCCATCCCTTACAGACACGTGCTGATTTGACCATTATTATTTTTTTTATTTTAAGTGACAGTGCCTGAATAGAGCGCTGAACATGCTCCCCCTGGGAGCCCTATTGGCACAGTGGAAAGCTGATACATATGGTTTAATGTCACCAACACCCAAACAAAGACATTTCACATTCTTGGCGATGCTTTTCCTGTCACAATACTGAACAGTAACTACCTTTAATGTTTTTAATTTATTTGCTTTCTTGTTTGTACTTCTGCCTTCCCTTGTTTTTTTGAGTTCTCTAAATGGTTAACATGGTACGTGCTTCAGAGGGGGTATTGACGATTTTAGAGTCAAAGTTATTTCTGCTGTCAAGTTGCGCTCAGTGTTTGTTGTATAAAGTGCCCTAGGCAGCGCTAGGCTGCTTTGAGGCACACAGCCGGAAAGACTATTAAGGAGGCATTGTAGCTGACAATGCGTGTTCCTCAACTCCGCATCCTTCTTAAAACATGTCTTGTGCTGGTTGTCTAACTTCTTGTTGGTATGGTAGCACTGTACATATGTTTAACAGTACTTAGTTTAGCGGTGAGTCAGCTGGTCGGCCACAGTGGTGCCATTTGAATTTCATTTGGTTACAAGTGGCAGAGCGGAGCTTTCTTGTCGGAGGTATTTTCTGATCCAGCTTTTTAGTTTGTCTAGGCCACTTTCCCAGTAAGATGTCGTTTGTTTCAACATTTAATCACATGTCGTGTTTGACTTTGCTTCTGGATTGCCGCTTACAATTGATGCCTGTGGCAGAATTTGAATAACTTCTCCTGTCTTTTTCAATTTTTAGCAAATGTATATAAAATCGGTTAAGTGATTGCTCAGCATTGTGCTTGGTCCTGATACTGAAAAGCCCACTCATAATGTGTGTGACTTATCAGTGCAATGCTTCTTTAGACATTAGAATACAGTAAACATAAATATTATAACATTGTAGGGAATTAAAAAGCATATTTTATGGTTCCATCATGTTTGTTTATTTTCTGATTTGGTGGTATGGGCATGTGCCAAGTTTCTGTTCAAAATGGGTTTTTTTTCTGTGTTGCTGATGCTTGTGTGTATGGTGGCTCCACGACATAGAGTATGCAAGGGTACAGGTGCTTGTCTTTGTGGAGATGCAGACATGTTTTCATCCCATGCAGTCCAGGTCAGCAGCTCTAGAGCAGCAAACGCAAATATGTTTCAATGTCTTTGCTTAGAGACCACCGTTGTAGTGGTCTCCCACACGGGGGCCTATGTTACGCCACTGCTCCCACCTCTGAATGACATGGCAAATCGTGGATCAGTGCTTCCTGAAATGTCTGTTGCATTTTTTAGTTCTTCTATGGAATGTAGGGTGGAATAACAACAAGCATTGGCATAGCCAATAGCTCTCGCCTTTGGGACCTTATAAGTGTTTAGCCATGCAACAGTTAATGTTCTTGCACCAAGGATATTGTGCTGCATAACTAAATACTTATAAGGTTCCAAAAGCGAGACCTATTGGCTATGCCAATGCTTGTTATCCTTACATTCTGAAAGGATGGTCCTCAGGACCAGGGCTGCTTTCCTACCTAAGGTAGTTACTCCATTTCATCTGGGGCAGTCCATTACTCTCTCTGTGTTTTATCCTCCCCATCACCCTTCCAAGGAGGAGGAGAGACTTCACCGATTGGACCCTAAAAGAGCTGTGAGCTTTTATTTGGATAGAACATAGGATTTTCGTTTGAATGATCAGCTCTTCGTGGGCTATATTGGACATTCTAAAGGCAAAGCTGTGCACAAGCGCACTCTGTCGAGACAGATCATCTTAACCATCAAGATCTGCTATGCCCTGGCTGGTAAGGTTCCGCCTGAGGGTATTAGAGCTCTTTCTACTAGAGCTAAGTCTTCCACATCTGCTTTGGCCAGGGGTGTTCCGGTTGCAGACATTTGTAAAGCCGCGACTTGGGCCTCCCTCCATACTTTCGCTCTGTCTTGCAGGACTTTGGTATAGGAAGGTGGACACCCTCCTCCAGGAGTGGAACTGCTGTGGGAATCCATTCACAAGGTGAGGAATCCACTGGCAGATGTATCCATCAGAAGAACAAGTTACTTACCTTCGGTGGCGCTTTTTCTGGTGGATACAATATCTGCCTGTGGATTCCTCACTGACTCACCCACCTCCCCGTTGTCCACCTTTGTATACCTTAAAGGATGTCTTGCTTGACATGTTGTTTTACATTGTATCTCTTTCTATCTTGTACACTTTTAGGAAATGCTTATGTTCTTTAGCTTTCCTTTTGTATATGTACTATGTATATTTGTTCGAATGTTGTATACTGTGTATACTTTGAACCTGTTGTCGGTCCACCCGTTCGCTTCGGAGGCACGGAAAAAATGGGTGGAACTGACGTCATCATCACGCCGACGTGGCTCTCTTGTGGCTCCGGTGACGTCATACGGAGTCGTGAGCGGAGCTGAGGTATTATGACGTCCACGTTGGCGTGGAGAGCTGGGGAAACGATTCTGTGGAATGCTGGCGCAGGGGATATTCACAAGGTGAGGAATCCACAGGCAGATACTGTATCCACCAGAAAAAGCGTTACCGAAGGTAAGTAACTTGGTCTTTTCAACCGATGGCGACACATAACATTGGACAGATGGGTGTTAGATGTGATCAGTTACAGTCATACTTTAGAATTTATCCAAAGACCACCAACACTCCACCAGGGGAGCCCACCCACCTTATCACCATCTGCTCCAGTTTTGACCATGCTACAAAAAAGGAGCAACAGAGAAAGTACATTACTCCCAGAAAGGAATGGGTTTCTAATCTCGTTTCTTCTTAATAAAAAAGAAAACAGGGAAATGGCAACCCATTTTGGATTTGCAGAAACTAAACAAATACATGAGGAAACATTCCTTTTGCAAGGTAACCCTTCAAGACATCCTGCATCTTCTCAATCACGGAGGCTACATGTCAACCTTACATCTACATAATACTTTCATATCCCATTCTTCCAAAACATTGCAAATTCCTGAGAATCAGGGTAGCCGCTACTCACTATCAATACAAAGTCCTTCCTTTTGGGCTCAAATCAGCCCCCACATTTTTACAAAATGTTTAGCCCCATTGTCAGCTCGCCTAAGACAGAAGGGCTTCCAGTTTTTCCCATACCTCGAGGATTGGATGATAAAGGCTCCAACTGTTCATCAAGCGTCAAATGATAGAGCAGGTTTTCTGACATTGTTCAAAGTCTTCGGTCTAAAGGTCAATCATCAAAAATCACCAGTACATCCATCAATGAGGTTAACATTCCTGAAAGTAGTTCTGGATACAATCCAAGACAAAGCATTTTTATCATAGGAAAGGCAAAAAAGACTCGTACTACTAGCGCAGACGCTACTGAAAGGAAAGTCAGTTTCGGTAATGCCTGTTAGTCTCTTCTAGGGATGATGTATTCTGCCATTTCACTGGTAACTTATTCCCATATAAGAATGCAACCTTTACTGGACGAATTGGACAAACAATGGTTTCAAACACAAGTATAATTTGACGACCTAATCCCGATCACTCCAAACATGACAGCAGCTGTACCCTGGTGGACAAAAGCCATCAGTCTGTCATTGGGACTAACATTCTTACACCAGATACCGAATACACATTTACCTCAGATACTTCCTTAGACAGTTGGGGCGCCCACCAGCAACATCTAAAGAGAAGTGGAAAATGGTCTCCACGCCGATGATGCTGTATATAAACTTATTCGAACTGAAAGCAATTTCAATAAGTCTCCAAGCATTCCTGCCAAGGACAACAAGCTTGTTGATGTTGATCTGCTCTGACAATACCACCAGTATGCATTATGTTAACAAACAAGGGGGCAGAAAATCTCTGGCCCGATCCAAAGAAGCACGAAGAATTTCAAAATGGGTATTGAGAAACCAAATAACAATATGAGTAGAACATGTTCCTGGAACAAAAAAACATTCTGACGGACATATTGAGCATTTCTGGCTTTCCAAGGTAATGATGTTTGCTTAGTGACTGCTAAGTTCCCAGTTGCTAGATGGATGTCACTTACCACCCACTTCTGTACTTGAGCTGGAGCTGGACCTTCATGTGGTGTCCCAGTGTCACACTCAACTAGGGCAGTGGCATTCTACAGGTTGTACCTCTCAAAGATGTATGCTGATCTATGTGGACGACTTTACAGGTATTCTATGAGGGACTATGCTTTAGAGGGTTCTTTGCAAACCATGCAAAATATGTTGTGGACGTTCTTTCCAACCTTTTTATTTAAACTGCCTTATGCTGCTTAGACCGCCAGATTTTCATTCTCAATTGCTGTGGAATCTACTAACAAATAAAGAACAAGAAAGAAGCAAGAAGTAAGGACTATTTAATTTGATGGTTACATGTTACTCTTTAGTCTGTATTTTTTTTCCCATTGTTGACACATTCCTGCTGACTCCCTTCGCTGTCAGTGGAAAAAGACACAGGAAGGTATCTAGAGAAGGGATATAGGTGCAGAAAAAGGATTGTGTCGCATGTGGCACATGCATTACTAGTGCTCAAATCTCTGAATCAACAGCTCTAAAAGCAGTTTCTGATCACGCTGTTCAGTGGTAGGGTACCCAGAAACTGATAATGTTAAAGAGCCTATGACGCATAGTAATAGTCACAATAAAGGTAATTAAATTTTTTGCTGGTATGAGCATCTATCTTGTATGCCTTTGTGTATTTATTTAAGTTTTTCTAATTTACGTGTGCTTTACTTCTTTGCAGGTGTTGTATCCTGTGTGCCATGTGCGGAACCTGATGCTATGGAGTGCAGTGTATCTCCCTGGTTCTTCTCCCTGTACCCCAGCTGATGATTCTGGTGCACCATACCCCATCCCTGGCTCCAGCCCTGAAGAGCAACTCCTGGGCAGGTGAGCCTCCATCCCAAATATCATTCATGTGACGTAAGATCAATGCGGATAGTGGTTGGATCTGTGTAAAAAGAACCCTGGGTTCAGTTTAAATAATGTAGCAGAGAAGAACATATTCACCTTTATTCCTGCTTAATGTAAACTGAAGGGAATCCTGGATGGCAGGGAGCATTTATGCAGTGGTGGTTTGTTGCGCACTCCTAGGTTTTGAATCTGGTCAAGTAGTAATCATATGTTTCTAATTACTAGTGCGTATATAGCGTGCTGGTCAGGAAAATCATACTGCTTGAATTTGCAGGTGTAATGATGCACTTGACCCTTTCTGCACTGCTGTAAATGAAGACATTTTTCTAATTTCAAAATTTATACCACTGTTTCATGTAAACGCTTTGCACATACTAATCATGCATCAATACACCATTTATCGTATTTTTATTTTTGTTTCCATTTTGTACAAATTACACTCCGCTAATGCAAAATGTATACTTATCATTACAAAAATCTATTTCAAAGACAATTTGTACAATGTTAATAGTACATGTCTACAATTAACAAACTATACATAGAATTCTCTCTCAGAGAATGTTGCCAATACATTTCGGAATAAATGTATCCCATTTCAGGGGTGATGTAAATATAAACAATAAATAAGCTTA
Organism: Triturus cristatus; assembly: GCF_964204655.1. Classification (NCBI taxonomy): domain Eukaryota; kingdom Metazoa; phylum Chordata; class Amphibia; order Caudata; family Salamandridae; genus Triturus; species Triturus cristatus. Next base: position 284,768,900 of record NC_140594.1, on the reverse strand, counting down.
TTAATCTATACAAGAAGGAGCTGGCATGCTTCATACATCTTACATGCAAGCTTAAAATAATTTACAATATGGTCCATAATCCAGTAGTCCCAAGCACCAATGTTCATGTGGTTATCGTGCGTGTCATGCATCTCAAGCCACAAAACTAATTCAAAGAAGTAACATAATTAAAGATTACCAATATTCTGGTTCCATAATCAATGCCAGTATGAACCACTCTATAGTACACCTCAACAGCGTGGATTGATGGTGATTATTAGAATAGTGCTCTCAATAATCCAAATGTGCTCTCTAAATTACTCACAAGACTGTTGTTCAAACACTTACTGAGAGAAACCGTGAGTCCTCTTGGTAGCTTAATACTAATGCGTGTTTTAACCTGCGAAAACAAAAGACAAATTCTCACCAAACCGTATTATCACACTGTAACCACGAAAATCACCATAGACTCACAATCTAAGTACCTGGAGTCTCCTTGTGTCTACCCGAAATTCCAGTGGTTCACAGGTTACACACACAGTGTGTTTAAGCAATGTCCTTGGATTCTGGAGGAAGTGGTAAAGATATATCCAGTATTAGATCGCCACCGATGCAAAAGTACTCTATTGCAGTACCTGCTAGAAATACAATTCAAACACTAATCCACGAATCGCAGTTCTCACCTAATACGAAGATGATCTTCGGCCTCGTACTCCACATTCTGGTTAATGGATGACGGCGGCCACGGTCCCGAATCGAACAAGATATACTATGCTGTCGTGGACCCAAACGAAGGGCAAAAGTCCCGCGTAGGTGTGTTTTAGAAAAAAGCTGGGGGCCATCTTTAAATGAGTGGAGTTCACCGGAGTTAAATGTTGAATGATAAGCCTTGTGTATAACTTGGAATAATGTCGAGCGTGCACGGAATAGTTTGAACTATGACCTAATATATGCCACTCAAAGTCATATAATAGTTGGAATAAGGCGCAGCGGAAAAAGGCTAATGTTGAAAAAGCTGAGGTCGTGATGAAAGCCATCTAAAATCCTTATGCACATTAAAGAAAGGTATGACCCAATTGTTACTGTGAAACAAAAGAAAACCCATCTACATGAATGGGTGAATACCTGATTAGAATGTACTGCCCGAAGTACATCAAAGTGAAGTTGACGTGAACCACTGGTAAACACAGCAACTTTGATCCTTGATCAAACTGGACACAGTGCAAATTTCCAAGTTAACGAAGAGGTTCTATGTGAATGATAGGAGATTAAAATCTAAAAATCTATGATTTAACACTCAATACCTCTTTGTACTGAGGGGGATACATGTACCCATGATGGCTCGAGCCATGAATCATACCGCGTACTTCTACATTTTGTCCTGTCAGTGAGTATGCAAAAATAAACCTAGTCACATTCTAAAACCCAAAGACCTTAATCCATCAACTCTTCAATAGTTTAGAAATGTGAGTGTGTTAGTAACTCAACTCAAAACTTGCAATAAATCACAACCTTGGACTTGTTGATAAAAGGTTAACATAATATGCAGATAAGCATGTTGGGTGTAGGTATCTCCAGGTCCATGAATGAATATAGAAAATATCCCTCAAATTCAGAACATTTGATATATCCAATAAAGATGTGCCTTATCTTTTTGTGTACGCGTTAGTTCTTTGTTTATTGTTACTCTTTGAGTTGAGCATTTATGCCTATCACAAAATAGTTCACAAAACAATAAAAAGGAAGCCTCAGTGCATGCTTGGGCAAACCAGCCACTGCTCCACCTCCTACAGTGCCTTCTGGCCTTGTGAGACCCAATTCCAAACTCTGCCAAACAGATGTCCTGGTTATTTTTTGACGAAAGAATTATAGTTAAGTGTCAAATCTGGAGAAGTATCTTCTGTATCCCTAGCTAGCCACTTAATATTTCTTCAGACTGATTGTATCATCAGCAAATGGAAAGGAAATCCAATGAGAATCTTAGAATCTGCAATTGGACCACATAAATTAGGAACCATGTCTACGGTCTTCCAGTAAGTAAACCATCAACATGTAGCTCAATGTGCAGGATGGGTGGCTAGGCAACACAGCATTAGAAGTGTGTGGAACCAGAACAGGCCAGCAAATACAAAAGAGTAGGACCGCTCCAAACACAGCAGAGTTCTGTAATTGTTTTGGTGATAGTAAACTGTCTGTCTGTTTCATCTCAAGAGTACAAGAGACAATGGTGATATATGCACAGTAACACTCCAGTGAATGTGTGTGCTCTTTGGTGTAAAGTTGGTATTAGGTAAAGTTGGAACCTTTGTCAATGACATGTCGGTAGCTTACTCAGTAAATAGCAGAATCCAGAAGGCTAAGGGAGGATTAGGTGATTGAGCAGTCAGGAACTCACTTTTTCACATCTGGGCCCTTCTTGAAAGATATTCCTGGCAGCCTCATGTAAGCCAAATATATTTCCCCAGTACCTGGGGAACTTTGAAGGGCAGGAGAAATAAATTGAGAAGTTAAAGGCAGGGATTAGGTTTCCTTGTAAGTGGTGTCAGGCGTACTGCTGGCAATAAATAGAGAGGAGGTAGGCCCATCTCATAAGGAGGCTGGACATCATATTGTTGAAATTGCAGACACTTCCAGGGCTGTTTCTCTGTCTTCTTGGGAGATTTGGCCAGCCAAGTGAGATTTTATGTCGAACACTAATTGACCAATTAAGTCTATGATTTCTGTTAAACTTGCAATTGAAATGGTGAAGCCTGTTTTATTATCAAAGTTACCCTGTACCTCTGTTGCATGAAGAAGTCAGCAGAACCTGATATCTGCAGAATAGAAAGAAGTGCTTACTCAAACTAAGGAACAGCTAAGGAAGAATTGTTGTCCTGCTAGTCCAGTCCAAACAAAGATGTCTGAACGGGGGGGGGGAGGGAGGGGGGGGGGGGGTACGGTAGAGTAGTACTGGAGGGGTACACTTGCTGCATGTTTTTCAGCTACACAACAAGAAAGGACCTTGAAGTATGGACCCTATAAGTTCCAAAATGCTCTTATCTGATACACTAACGATGTGAGAGGCGTCCCAGCACATAAGGAGTCTAAGGTGCTTAAACAGGACATCGCCTGGTGCACTTACATCTCTATATTTAATGTTAATACCTCACCCCATAGAGAGTACAATTTTTGCCTACTTAATAATTTTGCATCCACTCCCTTGACCAGTGTGCACCAAACCTGGCAAAATGTATGATCACAGTTTAACATTTGAGTGTGACAAGTAATAAAACAGGAGAGGTCCCAAAACAAGAGACTTTTCAATTTAAGATGGAAATTGCTTTAGGCGACTTTTTAAATTGAAAAACTGGTAGATGAAAATCAACCACATTTTTAGCCACTGTGGCCTTCCTGACATTCAGTACCGTTTTCTTGGTTTCATGATTTTCTTTGTCTAACTTCTATTAATTTATAAGCAAAAATGTGATTGAGCATGGGCCATTGCTTAACATCCATAATTGTTTCAGAAGAATTTAATATTTCTTTTCAAAACAACATAAGTTCAACACAGTGCAGGAACGCTTCAGTGTTAGTGGACTTTCAAAGAAACCAAAAAATTGCCAACACAGGTTTGCCAGTGCTGCAGGATGTGCATAAATGGTGGGGCTTATGCAGAGCTTTCCTTGGTCTGTCGTGCTAAGCTGAATTATGCAAGAAATAATTGCTGAGCAGTTGAGCAGAACTCTCTCGGCCCGGCCCGATCTTCTTTTAAAATACAGTGCCCCTTTATGCCAAAGTGTATGTCTTCTTTTCTGCTTACCTTACCTAAGCCCCGGTTAGGAATGGTCCCAGACCCAAAGTTGAGGGCAATATGAATTTGACAGTAAAGGCAGTTGACAACTGCCCCAGTGTGATGCTGTGCTGCTGGTGTTGTTTAAGCGACCATAAGAGCTGACACAAGTTAAAAGTTGATCTTGCCAGTGATGTCAATTGATGATGTCATTTGTGGTATCTGCAAGAGGCCTTGAGCAGTGCATTTGGGGCCAAGTAATAGTTGGCCACTGTAGGAAAGTAGGATCTGTTTTTATGGTTACCCCTTCTTTTTTCGCAGGGTCTCAGTGAGAGTGGCTCTGAGGCTTTTTTTGTCTCCTACATCATGCTTGTGGACCAAACTAGGTGGCACATGGCAGGCTCTACTGGATTCTGGAGACTCAGTGGGCTCCGCACCAAGGGAGCCTTTCGGATTCAATCCAGGTGTTGGAGGAGTCTGCAACAGCTCTTCAGTTGTAGCTGCTGGACTGCAGTTGCCCCGGTGGCAGCCCCCTCTTCTTACACCACCCAGAGCTAACAGTTGTGACAGATGCATTGTTGCCTGATTTGGGAGGTCATCTGTGGGAGGTGGAGATTATAGGACTGTGGTCTTCGGTGGAAGCCTGACTCCACATCAACTTTTTGGAGTTGTGGGTGATTCCCTCACCACCCAAAGCATTCCTTGCAAGCATCAAGGGGGATTGGGTGCCCCTTCGCAGAAAACACCACCATGTGGTACTGCACCAAACATCGCGTAGTCAGGTCGTGGGTCCTGTTCCAGGAGGCTTTGCACCTCAGGAAGTGGTGGAATGTCAAGGGATTTTCCTGGTCGTACAGCACATGGCAGGATCTTTAAACACCAGGGTAGAGAAACTCAGCTGATGTTGCCTAGCGGATCACAAATATTGGCTGCTCTCTGAGGTTGCACAGGATGTCTTCTCTATCTTTTCACCACTGCAGAGAACGTGCAGTGTCCAAGCTTTTGTGTGCTGGAGTTCCCAAGAGTTCTCACTCAGACTCCTGTGCCCCTTCCTGCTTCTGCCTCCCCTGCCCAGAGTTCTGGGGGAAGATCAGGAACAACAGTACTCAGTTCATCCTATTGACTCTGGATTGGGAAAGGAAAGTGCAGTACCTGGTGCTCCTGGCCATGAGCATTTGCCCTCTGATCTGGCTGCCCCTTCAGGAGAACCTCCATTTGCAGAAGCTGGGCGGGGTCTTGAACCCTAAGGAAAAAGAGAGACTGCATTAGCTAAATCCAAAGAACGCCCCAAGTGTCTACATCGATGGGAGCAGAGAACACAAGGGTGGGCGATCAGCTTTACTTTGGCTTCTCTGAGGCAACGAAGATAAGAGCTATACAGAAGAAGACCATCTCCAGCTGGATGGTTCTGTGCGTTTCTTCAAAATCTGGTATGGTATGACCAAGAAACAGCCTCCAGAAGACCTCAGCGCTCATTTCACCAGAGCAGTCTGCTACAGCTGCGCGTTTGCGTGATGTTCCAGTCATTTGTCAGACTGCTCTATGGATATTGGTTCACACATTCACAAACACTACTGCTGGATAGCCAGGTCCAGTGGATAGGACAAATTCACCTGATCTGATGGAGACGTCTAGCCGCAGATTCCTTAACTGAGAATATCCCCAGGCATCATACTGGATCCAGAAAACTTTCTGCAGCAGCACCTCTGCGCAATAGGGGGCGGAACCGCACGGCTCCGCCCTAACGTCGTCCACAGACTTGACGTCAGCGGAGCCATATATGCCCCTCCCGGTGCGCTGACGTCAGTTTTCTCCTTTTCCGCGTCCCAACTCGGATCCTGGGAAATCAGCAGTTCATTGGCCTGGTTTTTAGGCCTTTTTGACAACTTCGGTGTTACTGGAACAGTGTGCAATGCCTTCGGGTTTTAAGGCTTGTGAAGCCTGTGCGCGTCAGTTGCCTGGCACTGACCTGCATCTCATCTGTATGTGGTGCCTCGGCGTGCACCACGACTCCAAAGATTGCGACGCCTGTTCGAGAATGAAGCCCAAGTCCCTCAGAGAACGCCGTATGAAACTGCTGGCCGCACGTCTGTCCAGTCCAGCACCTTCGCGTCGGCGCTCTACCCCTCTGGATCGGACTCAGTCCAGAGGTCGTTCCCGCGAACGTCGTTTGATGGCAGGTAAGCGCAAGTACAGGCGGCAAGCACGAAGGTCCTTCTACCATTTGCGTACTGCTGGCGCCTGCTCCTCTTGCTCTATGCCAGGTAAGGGCACCCGGCAGTCGCTTCCTCCATACCCTCCTTTTCCGGGGGTTGGAGTGACGCATGCCCAAATTGAGGCTTACTCTATTGCACTCCTGTCGTACTTTGGGACCCCACCTCTCCCTGGAGTGTCTTCGGGTCCCAAACAGGTGGAGGGCACTCATGTCGGGTCCTCGCCAGCAGATTCTTCCTCGGCGCGGCTGTGTGCGTCGACTGGTTCCGGAGGAGATACGACGCCGACGGGTCACGGCCCAGTGGGTCCTCCCAGTCGCCCGTCTAGCCCACCCCATCAGTCTTCGCATAGCACTGAGCGGCTTCCTGCGCTGACGGAGGCAGTGCTGGCCCGACGCCCGGCTCGACACTGGCTTGACCAAACGTGCACATTTTGCAGTCGGATCGACGTCGGAGGGCGTCCGGGTCAAGTCCCCTCTGGAGGTCATCGACGTCCAGCCGACTCCGACCCGGTCCCACAGTCCGAGCTTCCTCAAGAGGTTGCTGCTCCCCCGACTCCTTGGACATCGCTGCGACCTCCACACGGTGTCGGTCGGCGCCAATGCCGGCAACAACGCATCCTTGTCAAGAGGTTGACGCTTCTCTGGATTACCCGGGTCAGGGGCCCCTGGTGCAAGTGCCTTGTGTTGCCTGGCCTTCGGGTCAGTCTTCGGCTTCTTCACTTTTGTTGTCTAGTGGACGGCTTAGTCTCCAACCGTCTCCTACCGACGGCTTATCATCGCCTAGCTGGATGGCAACTGAAGCTGGTGCTGCTTAAGCATGTGCCATTCACAGGGCGGCTACTATTCTTGATTTTCAGGCTCCTGTGGCCCCCCTGCTGTCTGATCCCTTACTGTATCTGCTCCATATGGAGCCAATTGAGGTGGAACCTTTGCTGCCATTTGGCGGCTCTTTATTTGACATTTTGCGTGGCACATGGGCATGGCCTTCTTCTGGTGACCCTGATGATATGGCTATTGCTTGTAGGCACCGTCCTGCTCCGGGTGATCCACTCTGCTCGTCCACTCACCCTACGGCTCAGGGACTCGTTGTTCAGGCGGCCTTTAACTTGCAGTCTTCATCCGCCTTGCCATTATTACCTCCCACTAGGGAGTCTAGGTGGCTGGATGCGTGTTCGCCACCTTTTTGCCGATAACAGTGCGGGTATCCGCGCATTGAATACTGCGTGTGTGTTCGCGCGTTCATCACCGACCCTTTGGGACTTGGTCGAGATCCTTCTCCCTTCTATTACAGAGGAGCCGCGGTCACAGCTGCTTCGGCTTCTGCTTGATGGCAGGGGAATGTCGCAATTTTTGCACCGTTCTTCCCTTGATGCCACTGACTCTGTGGGACGAGCTCTTGGTCGGTCTTTGGCTTTGCGCCGCCATGCATGGCTGTGCGACAGTCGTTTCCCAGATAATGTTTGGGGTGCCCTCAGAGATCTACCGTTTAATAGTGTGGACCTTTTTGATCCCCACGCGGATTCGACCGTCTCCCAGCTCTTGTTCGGGTTGCCATAACTTTGCACGGTTCTCTGCCTTATTTTCCTACACCTCTATCACAAACGTGTATAGTAGTTTCCCCGATTGCTGTCCATGGCTGTTCAGCTTTTTTTGATTTGTTAGTTTTCAGCCGTATGGCTGGTTTAATCTTCTGTTCAGTCCTCTGACTGCGTGTTTTGCCCAAGAGGAACCCCTTATCAGGGGTTGACACTTACCATATGTGGGGTATGTGCTGGTGCTGGGCGACTGCCTTGCCTTAGTACGCTCCTATGGAGTATTCCTCACGGACATCCTTCGGGAGTCCCTCCCTGTCTATTCTCCTGCGTTCCTATTGTTAACACTGCTCTGTCGCACTTCGGGTGCCTTTGATCCCGCTTGTCTGTAGTGCTTCTATTCTTGCTTTTACGGCTCACACCGTCCCCGCCGCTGTGCGGCAATGCTTAGCACTATTGGTACAAACTTGGGCACACCGCCCTTATTTGGCTAGTCCTACAAGGTGCAAGCTTAGCATTTATATCTCTGCTGTATGTGGCCTCTTTTCTCACCACTTCTCCTGCAGCGGTTTTTTCCACATTCCCTGCTGTCCCGCACTGGTGTTTCCACTCTTCTGCTTATATCATACTGTGATCTTTCATAGGGCGGATTTCTTCGGAATACTTGCTTCTTGTGGTCCGGGGCACTTACATTGGTCCTGACTGTTTCCACTGTCATGCCTCTAGCTTGCAGGGGACTGTGGTTCCTCCTGAGCAAGGGGAGCGTGTTGCTCTTTCCTTCATGCGGTGTCCATGGTCACTGACCCGGTCTCCTTGTGCCGCCAACTCTGTGGTGCTCGGCTGCCTGGCCCCCCTTTTGGGCCGTTGCCCTCTTGATGTCGTGCGCATCTGAACTGCTCACGCTGCCCTGCAGGAGACCTTTCCTTTCTTCGTGTGGTTCCAACGTCCACACGATATGCTTTGGTGCCTTCCGGTATGCTTCGATGTCTGACAGTGTCGCTCCTACTTTGACGCTAGGCGATATGCCATTGGCCCTTCCGCAGGTTATAACAGACCGCCTATGTCTTGGCGTGTCTTTGCGTGTATTTTACTGCCAGCCTTCTGGCCATGAATTGGTCGCCTGCCAATGTTCTCACATGTGTCTAGCTGATGCAGCTTGAACAGTGCTTCTTCCACTATTCTACATACTGGACCGGTATGCGCTTTCTGTCATACCGGTTGCCATCTCTCAGGGTTTTGCTTACAGGCGACATATTCCATTTGGTAGATCTCTCAAACCCTAGGTCCAGTTCTACTTCTGGCGGTGTCATAAGATTCCTTTTAACTCCAGCATATCTAGTATGCATTTTCTTGTTCCATGCCGGCACTTGCTGGGCAGGAGTCAGCCTTTTGCCTCAGTTGCCCCCTGTATCTTGCAGGCGCAGGTTCAACAGTGCTTTCTCCACTGTTTTGCCTGGTTGACCGGTAATCGCTTTTTGCTTTCTGTCGATACCTCGGATCCCTAGGCTTGGTTCATCTTCCCTTTTCGAACTCTGGCTCCAACACATGCATTCTGGCTCTGAGCCTTCCCTCTCTCAACCCGTTATACACAAAAGGTTTTCGTGCTGTTCTTGACGGCTTGTGGTACCTTTGCCTTCCATTGTTCTCCGCTCTCTTCAGAGCTTCATGGTCTAGGAGTTAGCTGTGCTGACATTACTGTCCCCACTGTGCTTCCTCACATGATTGACGGCACTGTTTTAGTCACATTATTGAAGACCGAGTTTTCTCTAGAACTTGGTGGAGTTCAGTCGCAGTCCCGCCTCCTCTATGGGTATGGCTTTGGTATCTATTCTCAGTTAAGGAATCTGCGGCTAGACGTCTCTATCAGATGAACGAGTTACTTACCTTCAGCAAAGATGTCTCTGGTAGAGACATAGTCTAGCCGCAGATTCCTTAACGCCCACCTGTCCTCCCCGTTCTGTGAGGACCTTTTCAGGTTGGGTTTTCTACGCTGCCTCCTTCCGGGTGGCTTGATCCTTCTGCAGGATGACTCTTTCACTTCACTCCCACACAGAATGCTTCATTCTGCTTTCATAGCTCTACTCCGCCCATTTTCGTGATTGGACGGTATGCTCATGTGTCATGTATCCTTTCCAACCCTACGCCCTGGGTTGTACAGTGTGGGTTCTATTCGTGTTTTTTCCCACCCCCGCTCTCCACTTCTTCATCGCCTTGGGGTCTCTTACCACCCCTGTGCTTCATTGGTTTGAGGTCTATTGGCTCTGCCACATTTTTTCAATCTCTTATTGGGGATACAACGTCTTGTGGTCAATTGTCCTAGCTCCTAGGTTCTGGACTTGTTGTCCTTCACGGTTATGCATTAAGGTTGCGGACTTTGTCGTCTGCCATGATGTTGTTTACATCTTCCTTTACCTCCCAGGGTGGTTGGCCTTCACTTTTCGGGGTTGCATCTCAGAGCGGTGCTCTGCTCTTTCCCTTTATTAGTTTCCAATATACAGTGCCTGGCACTTTCCTTTATGGTGCTGTTTTTCATCATTCCATGTCTTCATCATTTTCGCACACGGTTCCCATATTCTAACAGTTTTTTGGTGGTGGCTCCGCATTGCGGCGCGAAAAAGTTTCTCCGCCGAAAACTGACGTTAGCGCGCCGGGAGGGGCATATATGGCTCCGCTGACGTCACTTCCGTGGACGGCGTCCGGGCGGATCCGCCCCCCGGCACGCAGAGGTGCTGCTACAGAAAGTGTTCCTGATCCAGTCTGACTCCTGGGGATATTCTCAGTTAAAGAATCTGCGGCTAGACTATGTCTCTACCAGAAACATCGTTACCGAAGGTAAGTAACTCCTACTTCTCTCCTGCAGTATTTCCTGGTTTTACCTGGTTATTAATTCACACCGTTAGCAATCAGTGGTGAAGTTACTGTCCGAAGAAAAGGTTCACTTTGGCAACACTCTTTCTGGTGGATACTATGACCACCCTCCTGAACGTTCTGTGGACTGGGTCCCTTCTGTCCATAATAATAATAAGATTCCAGCTTAGAGATCTGCTTACTGGCATAATCTGATTACAGTGGCTCTGCTTCTGATGGCACGGACGGCTAGCAGAAAGAAAGTGACGTGAGTGCACAAAGTTGTCTCTTATGTTCGGGCTTTGACATCACATCCAGGAGAGGACGGACTCGAAATGGAGCCACACAACACCACCTGCTAAGCATGAGCGAATTGCTGAGAAAAATCTCTGGCTCTGGTGTGACGACGCTTGTGGGTATTCACAAGGTGAGGATTCTGCTTTTAAAGTATCCACCCAAAAAAGCATTACCAGAGGTAAGTAACTTATTTTTCTTCACCATGGCGGTTCTCTCTGAATTCATACACTTCCCTCCCGTCTTAATTAACTGCCTGACTGATATTCTGTTTAGCAGGATACAGTCTGTAAGGTTGCACTGTACGATAGTGTTACCTGTGTTAGGGATTTATTTCCTGGTTTTCTTTTATATTAAATCACTTTATTTTTTCGAATTCGTTTTTTTCAACCAAAAATACTCTTCTTATTGTAGATTAGCTCATTGGAAAAAAAGACAGTAAAGGCAGCTTTCTTGGGCTTGGTTTCTATTTTTCAGTTGATTGTACAACTTATGAAAGTTTTTTTTAAATACTTGTGTTCAGGGGTCTTTCACATTAAGATTGAATAACCTTAACTTACTTTGTTATTATTGACAAATTGTGTCAATTAAAATTTAAAGACTAATCTGAAGTTGTTCTTTTTTTGTTGTTGTTTTTTTTGCAGGATGCTGACTTTTTTTATCCTAGTGGCTAATAAAAGTAGAGGGGAGGAAACCAGTAGACATTTGTGTTTTATACAGTTGCCAGAATGTTAATCTCCGTAACAGCCAGAACTTGTCAATAACCGGGACGGCCAGATTGTATTTCTGCCATAGTATTAAAATAAATTTTGATAGCCGTAAATATCAAGGCAATTCATGAAGAATCTCTCTCATAGCAGATATAGATAAAGAAGAGTTTACAGGCAGTACAGTGATCTCCACCTACTGACAGTCACGTATTCATTCAACAATTCTAGAATCCCCCACCAATAGAACACACTACATAGTGATGTCCCTGCCCTGACATGACTTCTGGATGGCTTGATTTCTTACTCTGAATAGGTAGCCTAGTAAAGTAGAAGACTACATATTATCCATTTCCCATATACCCAATACACAAGCACCAGCATAACATTACAACAGAACAAAAACCTTGAAGTGAAGAAATTAAGTTAGTCTTTTAATCTCATCGGTGTCCTCCTCTCTCCAATACTACTGTAGCTGTTTTGAGTATGGCTTGTGCATTGATAATCAGTGGCTGCGCCCGATCGTATCAAATGACTCTACCCATTCTACTATCCGTTCTCACTCCAACAATCCTTTTCTCTTCCCTCACCATACACCACTACGCAAGACCTCCCCACTCATTACATTGCACCATACACTTTTTTTTTCATTTCCCATATTCTCCCGTTCTATTCCTGCACTGTTCCAACCCACTTTTTCTTTATCCTCTTATCTATTGCTCAGGGTTACATAGTCGCCCCTCAGCTCACTGATCTCATACACAAAACTTAGACCCACATGCGTCTTTCTTCCAATCTCCTTTTTTTAACCCAGGACTTCAACATTAGTTTCTCAATTCCCTGCACCTCTTCTCATCACCGTTCTTCCTCAACACAGTCAACTAACATCAAACTGTTGGGACAAGAATGGCCCCTACAGGGTGTACAGTTGTGTTACCCTACCTAAGCCTATTCCTTGACATGAGTGAGGTCCTGGGATGGTCTTGTGACCAGACTGGGCTTACCAAGCATGTCGTCATCGAAAGAGTGGACTACTGTCCCTGTCATTTGTTTAGCACATAGTTTCCAAGGCAACGCTTGTTCCGAGATCCTTTTTGTCTCGAGCTCATGCCTCCAATATGCCTTTACACCCATACCACTTCTGCCCAGAATTCTCAAAAAGATCAGAAATGCCTGGGCCCAAGTAATCTTTGTGGCTCAGACTGGACACAGAGAGTTTGGTACACCGAGCTGTTGAGCATGGTCAACAATCCTCTCATCAGACTGCTCCTTCAGGAGGATCTTCTGTCGCAGCAGCAGGAGAGGAATCTCCACTTTAATCTGTCAACTCTTCACCATCTTTTTTTAATTTTTATTTTTTTATGGTATTTATTTGCATTTTTCGTTATGCAAAAAACACTTGTTATACAAATTTGCCATATCCACTTATCTTGCAGTGTTGTCAGAGACTGTCACTAACAGTTGTATGTTACATTCCTTACATATTTTACAACATTTTCTTTTCCCTAGCATTCTATATATGTCCTTACAATTGGGTTCCTACATATACTTTCTTTGTCTTTGCTGCAGACTTTAGTATATCAAACAGACCATTTTTTTCACTATCGTAGCTTATTATATGCGTTTGTGTCTTGATTTCTATCGTTTCGGATATTTAGCTACTTATTGGGTATCTATTACTCCTCTTCAGCACTACTCGTTCGCTGGAGGTAATTTTTAAATGGTTCCCAGATATCTTGGGGCATATATACTGTTTTGCTCCAGGCAGTATGTCATATCTTTAAGCCAGTCTTTGAATTTAGGGGCCCTGCCTCTTCCCCACCTACATGCTACTCTGCGTTTTGCCATTAGCAATCCAAACACAACCAGTCGCTTGATCTGGCCTTCAATTTTGTTCGTGCATCCTAGCAATCTCATCTCTGGGGTTAGGTCAATGTGCACTTCTGCTATTTCATTCAGCGCCCTCCCTACTTCTGCCCAGTATTTGGCTATGACCGTGCATGACCACTCCAGATGCATGAAATCGGCACTCTCTTGCCCACACCTGTGACAAGCGTCATTTTTCCTAAGTTTAAATCCGTACATTTTCTCCGGTGTATAGTACATCCTGTGTAAAAAAAAAAGTTAAATGTATAATTCTTAACTTGCTACTCAGTTTGCTGGCAGCAATAGGACCATGTTTCATCTGGTACAGGATGTCTCAGTTCCTGTTCCCAGCCCACTTTGCCTTCACAGTATTTCCCCCTACCTTCCTGTTAGTTGTTTTATATATACGTGACACTGCGTGGGATGTCGCGCAACTCAATAACAGATGTATCGGTAACAGAGTGGGGGGGGGGAGGTTTCTGGGAATCTAGGTGTGGCTGTTTTAACATTTTGCCTAAGTCAAATATATAGAATGCGATCCATTACTGTAGGTTCGTTCTCCCCAAAAAATATGCTCCCTTGCTTAAATTCTCCTTTTATGTACATGTCTCCCCACATGATTATGCCATATTTTAAAAGCAGAACTCTTCACCTTCTTGTGTGGGGAATGAACGGCAACAGTTGACAGCTTGAGACCTTCCTCTCGAAGTCTGTAACGTTATCTTGGCAGCATCCTCTTGGGGGAATAATTTGGGGGATGGTATACAGAAATGCAGATCAATCCCCCTCCTCACCTCCCTTTCCCCGATTTTCCTTGTCATCCTTTCTGGGCACTCTAAAGGGCTGTCTCTCTGTTATTTATCCTTTTTCGGTTGCCTGAGCAGCCATCCCTATTCAAATCCCCTATGTAAATAGGTTCTTGAAAGGTTGGCAACATTTGTTTCCACCTTCCCCTTTCGTGATCCCTCAGCGGCACCTCAATCTTGTCCTCACTTTTCTTATGTTCACTCCTTTTGAACCTCTGCACAATTATCTCCTTGCTATCCAGATGGCCTTTCTTGTGGCTAAAACATCTGCCCAGAGGGTCAGTTAGCTCAGGCTTTATCATCCAAGCCTCCCTACTTAAATATCTAACCATACAAACTGGTGCTTTGTACGAGAGCTTCCTTTCTACCGAAAGTGGTCAGTCTCTTTCATGTAGGCCAATCCATCACTGTGCCTACTTTTTACGCTCTGCTACATCCCCCAAGGAAGAGGATCAACTTCATCAGCTGGACCCAAAAAGAGCATTGTCGTCCTACCTTGATCGCACACAAGAGTTCCAGGTAGAAGACCAACTCTTTTAGGGGTATGCCAGAGCGTAGAAAGGACGGCCCGTGCAGAAGTGGTACCATCTCCAAAACGACCGCGCTCCGTATCACGATCTGCTATACATTGGCTGAGAAGCAACCCCATGAGTATTTACATGCTCACTCCACCAGAGTCAAAGCTGCGACCACTGCGTTAGCATGTGGCGTTCCGGTGCTGGACACATGCCAGGCAGCACCGTGGGTCTCCTTGCACATGGTCACAATGCACTACTGCCTGGACAGTCCGGTCCGTTGAGAAGGCCATTTTGCCCGTTCGGTCCTACAGGACTTCCTCGTATGAAATTGGCCCTCAGACCCACCTCCGGGGATTGTATTGCTCAGGTATCTATTCTAAGGTGAGGAATCTGCTGATAGAAGTCTCTATCAGATGAACCAGTTATTTACCTTTGGTAACGCCTTATCTGGTAGATGCTCTATCTTGAAGATCCCTTACCGGCCGGCCCACCCACCCTCCCCACTGTGCGAACAGATTTCTAGGGACAGGGCTGTTAATCTCTCAGGGCCATAGTTTTCCACACCAGTTGTCAGTGTTCTTTGTGGCTTCTTATTCCTTTTTACTGAAAAGGACTCAAAAAGTAACTGACATCATCGCGCATCGCTTCTGGCACCGATGACGCCACATGGAGCCAAACAAAACCACCTACCAGCGTGCAGGGATACTGCTCACCGAATCCAGTCTGACAGCTGGTAATAATTCTATGGTGAGGAATCTGCAGCTAGATAGTCTCTACCAGATAAGGCATTACCGACGTAGGTAACTTTTTTATCAATGATAGGCAAAAGGGCAGGCTTGACATATAATCTTACCCATATCATAACAATAATTGCAGTCCTACTCTTCCCATCAACCAAATGGCAGTTTTCTACAACATCTAATGAGCAGCCTCTTGCTATCAAGAGTCCTCATAGAATTTCTAAAGGTAATGTTGTCTCCATCCTCCTCACTTTGATGACTGGATCCCCACTCTTGAACCACAATAATGCAGGCAATATAATTCCACTGTCCAGGGAAGCTGTCCTCATCCACCATCTTCTACTGTGCCAAACCAGTGGTTTCCAAAATGAATGAGAGAGGCTTCAGTACTAAGGTTCACTCAAACTCGCAGTTTTAATACTGCAGAAGTGCTACATTCACACTTTACATGCATTCGAGATACCAGAGTACCAGAGATAAAAAAGGCCTGATCAAACTGAGTTTCAAAAACATGGTATGTAGCCATCACCACCACTTTCTGCTGGACCCAAGACAGGGACAGTAGTCCTGTGTCCACTATCAGGATGTTCTTGGTACACCCCTTCAGGTCATAGGTCTGTTCCAGTACCTCATATAGTCAGGACCTTTCTGCCCTCTCTAGGTTAACCCGATGCTAGGGCCAAAATAAGTCAAGATAACCGGTATACCTGTGTTGAGGGCACTCAGGGCTGGAGAACATGCCTGTATACTAAGCAGGTGACATCACCAATCCAGCACATGGTTCAGTGAGTGCACACCATTTCTGTTACTGCCTTGCCGCCTTGCTGCTTCCAACTGTGTAGACTTCCTAACCAATCTGTCTGCTTACTCCACTGTCCTATTAGATTGTGGGTTGTATTATGAAGCTATGGTATGGTTGACCCCACTAGCTCTAATAGTGTAGCATTTCATCTGACTTCTGCAGTCACTCAGAATTCATGTCCACAAACCCCTCCGCATACCTCTTCACACAAGTCACTCATAGAGTCTATGAAATCCAAACATTCCTTCAAGTAGCAGTGGGGTCCTCCTAAATCTCATTTGTCTTCCCCACATTGTCACCCTTTTTGTTACTTTCCTTGCACTCAGCACAATTCACCACCTTCTGAAAGACCTCTTCATCCATTATTGGTCTGCTTACCTGTTCTCATAGCCAATGCTTAATGTTAATCCACACTGCCCAATAGGAGCCAGTTGGGTTAATCTGCCTCTGACTTTGTGGGGGGGGTGGTGAGGTTACACATTTTTCTTCGCATTACCAATCCATCTACCACCACTGATAATTCAGCAGATACTTAAGGCTGTTTCTGTTTCCTTTCCAGCCAATTGTTGCTCTCCTTAAAGGCTTTCAGTGTATGCTGCTCTTTTCGCCTGCCCTTCTTTGATTACTCCATCATTTAATTCATCACATACCGAATACTTAGCACTACCCACTTAGTTTCATGACATATTGCACCCTCACTGTCCAAGTGCTCTTACCTTAGTATAAACCTAAATAAACAATGAGCAGCTTTATTCCACTATAGTATACTAATAACTTGGAACTTGCTGCCAATCTTGCTAATCTGGCCAAACCATTGACCGGTCCCTCAGGATGGAGGATTTTAAGTAAGTGTTCAAGAACTGCTGCATAAGTGAAAATGAGAAGCAGTAGCTTTAGGTATGAAAATATTCTGCACCACAAGCTTCAGATTAATCTTTGTCATCTTCAAAGGTGTTGTCCTCTCTGCTTGATGGCACTGTAGAGAGATTGTGGAGTACTTTTTCTGAACGACTCTGAAGCCAGTAAGGATAGTTCATACAGTGAGGAATCTGTAGGGAGAGTATTTATACTCCAGAAATAATATTACCAAAGGTAAGTAACTTTCTCTACTGTGCTTTGGAAGACACCATAGAAGGACAGGTAATCTTTTTAGTCTGAATATTTGTGTTTTCTGACTTTGGTTCCTCACGTTTGAGATTAATGCTGTGCTGCTAGCTTCTGTAAGGTGTTACTTTCAAGATTTGGACTGAAGGGGGACATTAAGATTTTACATTTCCCTTTGAACACATTAATAGTGATTCTTTAACATTGAGTTCTATCTATTATTTTTTTCTCTCTCCTATTGCCGTTGGGTAAAGTTATTCATTGGATTGTGACAGTTGCTGGCTTAAGATCGAGGAAGGAAAAGAACTGATGTTGAAGGGTTGCAATGTTCTTTTTATTAGTCTCTTTATATAGTCAGTGGAATTTAGACTACGATACTCTACTCTTAGGATGTAGGAGATTCCCATTGTAAGGTAAAGTATTCTTATGGGAGGCTTAATAATTTGTGGTCTGTGGTGGTGGCCCGCAGTTTTTTCTAATTTGTTTCTCTTGAGGTGTTTTTGTCCTGACTCGTATGTTGGTGTTGAAGAATATACTATCACTGTGCGCTCACACTGAAATAGTTTTACTTTTTTAGAGGGCAGTTATTGGCAGTGGCACTGAAGTGACTACTTAAAAAATATTGTTACCAATAAATTTTAAAACAGATAATAACACAGTACCATTTGTTTAAGTTGTGTTTATAATTGTTCCTTTTTCAATCAACGTTTTTTCAACTTGTTTCTTTCAGAATCCCCAAGACAAGGTCATTTGAAAACCTCAGCACAGTCTGTGACAGTGGCATGCCAGCTGTCAACCGTCGCAGCAGTGACCCCAGCCTGAATGAAAAGTGGCAGGAGCATCGCCGGTCCATGGAACTCAGCAACCTTAGCAACCCTGGAGATGATCCTTATGAGGAGGCTGGCATGGAGTTTGGCACAGGCAATCGGACATCCATAGTTGCGGAGCTCTCTGTTGCAGCTGCAGAGGGACAAATAGTAAACATATTACAGGAGGCTACCAAAGAGGACAGCAATCTTGAGGTAACACGGAAAAGTCCTATTTTAGGGATTAGAGAAGTCGAACAGGAGTTTTCCAGCAAGGAAATTCAGCATGTGGAGCCTAAAATAGAGCCAGAGGCAGAGACTATTGATGAAAAACAGTTTTCTGGTGCTCATAATGATTCACAAGAAGCTAACAGTTTACCACCTGAAGAACAGACATTTGAGGCAGAGACAGACCGAAGGGAGGTCACTCCACAGCCCTTAGGGGAACTTAAAGTAGCTGTAACCAGCTTGGACAGTCCATTATTTTCCAATATTGTATTAAAAATAAGAGAAGGCATTGACAAGATTGGAAGTGAAAGTTTCTTTGGCCCACCTCTACCAGGTCCCTCTGCATTTGCTAATCAGGAGGCAAAAATCTTCACCACGGAAAGCTCAGCAGAGACCGTAACGGGTGATGCTGTCCGGCTGGAGGGCGGCAACAAGGGACCTTGCTTAACACATTCTAGAATTGACCACGTTGGACCTTCTCATGCTGTGGAAGCCAGTAATGAGAAGTATGAGAACTTAAGGCCTCATATTTTGGAAGTAAATGTGAACAGGACTTCCGAGGACAATGCGATGCTGCCCTCAATGCCTTCATCATGTGCCTTGCTTGTGCCTGAATTTAAAGGGCCTCTTTGTAATGGTGAGTTAGTAACGGAGAACAATTTAATTCAGAAGCCAGTAGGGCTTCCAATGCCACTGAAGCCCACTGTTCCTAATGGATACTGTGTTAATGGAGAGGAGGGCCTTGGTAAGGTTTCTCTCAGCAGACAGCTCTCAGCCCTCAGCTGTGGTTCAGCCCAGTGCCATTGGCGAAATCTGCAGCACAAATGTGTGCATCAGGGTCAAATAGTAAGGCGGTCACTTAACGCCAGCCCAGATCAGCCCACAAGGAGTCACTTGGATGATGACGGAATGCCAGTCTACATGGACATTGTCCAGCAGCGCCTTCGACAGATTGAGACTGGGCACCAGCAGGAGGTGGAGACATTAAGGAGACAAGTTCAGGAGCTCCGAAGTCGCTTGGAGAGTCAGTACCTTAACAGTTCCCTTCGCTATAATGGAGATTTTGCAGATGAAGTGGTGAGTCTGATTGTGTACCCAGTATTCCGAAGATATGAAAAAATGCTTCTCACAATTTTTGTAAAATTAAATTTCAAGCAATCGTGTTCATATTCTTAATTGTTAAACCCCTCTAGGAAATTAAATTGTTTTATGAAGGCTGTTTTTGTTTCAACTTCATTATGTCAATCACTTAGGATTATGCTTTTTGTTGCTACCTTAAGTTTTGACAGCACTCATATTGTTTCTCTGTGACCTGCAGTGAAAGTTAGTACCAGTAATTAATTGCAAGAGCATTTTAATACTGTAACCTATTCAGTTTTTAAGTTAGTTGTGTGCTGTATTTTATGTTAATTATTTCTTTAAAGTTCAGTTTCTCCTATTTTTTAAGGTATTTCTTGTCTCTAGCTGGATTTAATTGCACCTTTTGGATGTTTGGTGTGATACTAGATTAACATTCGTCTATGATACCTACCCTCCCATAACATGTAGAACCTTGTGTGCTTTAGCACCTCTCTCTGAGAAAATAGCCTTCCTGTCTCTCTTCGCAGATGAGTGTGCTGTATTTGTGCTTTTGTGAAGGAGGCTTTTTGCAAGATAGCACTTCCTATACCAAAGGTCTTCTTTCCTACCTCTAATCCTAGAGTCGCATCCACTCACTGCACCCACTCAATGCATCACTAGCATTTGTAAGCAATCTTTTCAATACTATAGTATTTACTGCTGAGATTGCCTCCCTTTTGCATCACATGTGCCATTTTTGTAATATAGTAGGTCCTGAGTGGTGAAGCGTCATAGGCCCGCTCTTGCAGAGCTGGCCTTTTTGCCTCACATCATTACCAAGCGCTCGGTAGTTCAAGTTATACCAGCAAATCCCTCTGCTGGCAGATAGAGCATTTAAATGCATTGATGTATTCGGGATGAGGGCCTTTTCTACCTCTAGATTCACCCTGAGGTAGCTGAACAGCCATTGCCTAATGGAAGGTTACCCTTCTGCATTATGAAATATGACCAGACATCCATGACAAATTCAGGAATTCTTTTGTTTGGACAGTCCAAGATGGACAGGATGTAACAAAATATATTTTGAGGGCAGACATGAAAACGAAAGACTGTGTGGTTCGTGTCTTGGCACCAGTGTTTTGGTCAAGCGTGACACAGGATTTTCTGATGAGGTGCAGGTGTCCTTTATGGATGTGCTGTTTTACAGGGCCTGGCTTTTTGGTGGATTCTGGTCTGGAACATTTTAAATACATCTGTGCTATTGGTCCTCTTTTTAATTTTGCTTTCTCCGATTCATCAATTCCATCAGCAAAACTGAAAATTCAGAGGATACTCTTGATATCTACTTGAAGGCAACCCTTACAACAGCAAACACTGCTTCTCACAACTCATGATGATGTGTTTGTGGCAGAGACTGTGGATACCACAAGGATAGTTGTCCTCTTCTTTTTCCTCACTTGCTGTAGCTGGAGGCAAACAGTTTTGATTCACCCTTTTCATCGTCGTACTCTACTGGTACAAGGCACAATTCTTTGTTTTTCCATGCTGGCTCGCGCGCTATTGCGTCAAAGCAGTGAATGCCGCAGATCATTCAATGAGGTTGAGCCCTCCCCTTCTTATGTACTCCCTCTAATATCCCACCTGTTTTTCTTCAGACTAAAGTGGATTGCGTGTCCATCCTTGTTCATTCGCTACTAGCCTGATGCACCATAGAGAGGGTTCCAGAGGCAGAAAAGGACAGGGGGTGCTATTCCTGTTTTTGTTTTTTTTGCCACTCAGAAAAGCTAAACGACTCAGGTCGATTTGAGATCTTATAGACTTCTGAATACTTTCCTGCTGAAAGACCAGTTCAAAATGTTGTACTTTTGTTTTTTTTAAAACAATTTTTATTAACATTAATATTGCACCTTTCATCATACAGAGTTCATTTTCAAGACACATTTTGTAATCATATCTGTTGACGTTAACATTGGTGATAGCACTCTTTAGTGGCCATACGTCGTCTTTGCATACAACACAGGTAGCCTCCTGAAAGCATTCCCATACGTGGACCCTGTCCCCTCTAATAGTGAAGTGTACCCTCTGTGTTATTCGCTGAGGTCGGACTCTGATCCCGACAGCGGGGGTTCGCATATATATGACCCCTGAATGTGTTCCATTTTCCCCATATCCGCTGCCATTGCCGGGGGCAACCCCTATTACCACATACCACCTTCTCCGCTACCATGGCGCCATCTAAGTCACGACACCACCATGCGTGCGAGGGGGTTGAATGCGCCCCCCAGTGTCGTGCAATATTCCTCTTTGCCAATACTAGTCCTATGGTCACCCAGGTTTGTTCGGCGTGGTTGAGGTCTGTATCATCCCATACATTCAATAAACACATCCGAGGCTCCGGGGGAACATCATGACCGGTTACTCGGGAGACCGTTGCCATAACCTCCCTCCAATATCCAGCAATGGCAGGGCAGTCCCAAATAGTATGAAAAAAGGTACCCTGGAGGCCGCATCCCCGCAGGCAAAGCGGATCATCCGCCCTCCCTATTTTATGTAATGTGGATCTAGTGTAGTATATCCTGTGCAGTATTTTAAGCTGCACCAATTTTAGTTTGGATGAAACCGCCACCTCCCGCGGGGACGCCGTCGCCTCCTGCCATTCATGCTCATCCATGTCTCCTATGTCTGCCTCCCACTTCCTTTTGAGAAGTTCTGTAGGGTCTTTTTAATGGTTCACCAACTTACGATACGTCAATGATATAGCTTTCTTGGTCAGATAATCTGTGAGCAAACGATCCTCAAGTGTGGAGGACTCAGGTGGGGTGGTCCCCCTAGGTATTGTGTTCCTTAACGCATGTTGAATTTGCAGAAATTTGAAACTTTCCGCCCGTTTCATCTGATATTCTATCTGCAGTTGCTCAAACGGGACCACCTCACCCCGTTTCCAGAGGTCACCGACCTTGGAGATGCCTATCAGTTCCCACCCCGCAAATTCCTTACTTAAATGCATCATGCCTATCGCGGGGGAGACCCATAACGGCGTTTGTCGAGTGATCACCCCCTCCCAACCAAGCCTGCGCTGCGCCGTGTGCCATATGTGTATGGTGTGTTTTGTGGGGCCCGTTAGTGTATTTTTCAGGGATTTATCGTACAAGGCACGAAGTACTCCTGTCACCCCCATCTTATGCCTATCCATGCGAAGGGCCGGGTCATCTTGCGGCGCATGCAGCCATTGATTGATTACCGTGAGCTGGGAGGCCCAGTAATATAAACGTATGTTGGGTAGAGCGATTCCCCCGTCATACCAACTCCTCATCAGTTTGCAGAGAGCTATGCGGTGGGGCCCGCCTTCCCACAGCAGACTGCCCACCTCCGCCTCCACCAATTTAAAGTAGGAGTCTGGGATCGGCATGGGCGTATTTTGCAGCACATACAGGAAGCGCGGGAGGGCCATCATCTTGAACAGGGCTGCTCTCCCCAGCAATGTCAACGGAAGGGAATGCCAGTGTTTGACATCGCTCCGGAGTCTTCGAAGGGGCGGAAGTAGATTGCGTTAAAAAAATAGGGCTGGGTCAGGCGTGATGTTAATGCCGAGGTATCGGAAAGCATTCTCCGCCACCGATAGTGTTACTCCTCTAGGGAGTTGTGGTATGGGTCCATGTAGGACGTAAAGTATTGATTTCGCCCAGTTGATCAAATAACCGGATAATCTACCATACGATTCACAGATGTCTAGCAGGCTACTGATAGACCATTTTGGGCGCGTCAGATATACCAAGATATCATCTGCATAGAGCGAGACGCGGTCGTCCCAGCTCTCTGTCCTTGGACTTATAGGATGTGTACTTTTATGTGCCCGTCCTGCAGTACCCCAGACATTTCCAACGATTTGTGGTGGGATCAGAGCACTTCCAGTTTGACTTTTTACCTGTGGCAGGATTCAGCCCAAACCTTCAGCGTTGGCTATTGACACCATATTGACTTCTGGCAGATTATTCTCTGTAATCCATTGAGAACTCACAGTAGTGACAGATACATTGTCTCTGGGTTGGTACGACAATTTGGGAGAGGTGGCAATCAGGGACCCTTTGTCCTCAGCAAAGCAGAAGCTTCACACCAACCTTCTAGCTTTCCAGTATTCAGTTGACTCTGAAAAACTTCCTCCCATTCTTCAAGCTGATGCAGTTCTTCACAGATAACCCAAATGTCATATGGTATTAACAAGCAGGGCGGTGTATCATCATGGATTCTGTGTTTTGAGGCACTTTGTCTCTGGAAAAGGCAGGACCTTAAAGAGAGCTCATTAATGGCCAGTTGTTTTGAGGGCTTGCAGAACCCCAGTGCAGAAGAGCTCAACAGGCTGACTACAAATTGCGTCTTCATTTGGAGATGGTCCAAAGAATGTTTACTTGGTGGTTTGTGCCTTGTTTTATGGCTCACTGGAGTTTTGGCCAATAGGTTTCTGGGAGACACATTCTGTGCGATGTAGTTCTCCTGTACCCCTTCACACCTCTGCCTCAAGCTCTGAAGAAGACCAGGAACGACCAGGTGCAGAACATCCTGATAGCTGTGGATGGTCCAGGAGAGAGTGGCACCCCAATCTGATGAGCATAATTGCTAGCCTTCTGCCCCAGGAAACCCTCGCTGATCAGGCTACTTCTTTGGGAACTTCTCCTGTCAAAGCACCAGAACAGGGTCTGCTCCCAAATCTTCACAAACTACACCTTCCTGTATGGAGATTGAGTGGCAGCCTCCTGGATACTCCTCCGGTGTAGGAAGGTAGGATCCTTCTAGCAAGGTTACCCCCACTTTTTGCTTGGTGTCAGCATGTTTTTGACCTAGTCTGACTGGGATCCTTTTAATCAGGACCCCAGTCACTGTGCTTTCTCCCTAAATTGGCCATGGTAAGTACTTTTGTACATCCACAATTGGCTACTGGTGTACCCTTGTTAGTCCTAGTATATGGTACTAAGGTACCCAGGGCATATGTACACTAGGGGGGTCTCCCATTGGCTGCACCATGTGTTGTGCCATTCTTGGGAGTCCACTTAAATTGTGACTACAGACCTGCCATTGCAGCCTGTGTGAGTTGATGCTTGCACCTCTCACAACAGATATGTTTCATTATATCTGAGGTCACTGCACTTAGGCTCTTCAGTCCTGAGGGCAGGGTGCTTGGTATAAGAGTTAGGGTGCCCCTGCATAACCACAGATTCCTCACTCACTTACTGTCTTCCGTATTCTGTGGAGTATATTTGTGGATAGGTCTTTAGGTGGTCCATACATGTGTATTAAGAGCTATATAAATAAAAAATGTGCGAGGAGTTTGCTCTCAGATCATGTCCTTAAGAAAGAGTGTTACCAAAGGCAAATCACTTGTTAGTTTAAAAGTGTCAGGCAAAAATGCTTCTTAGCTGCAGCCTTAGTTAAGATTCCTAATGATTGGAAGCATCCTTTGAAAAAATGTTTAAGGTCTGATAGAAGTATGGGGAGCTTTTGCATTGTCTTTTGTACGCTAATGACACCGTTCTTTTTATCTCAGTCAGCGGAAAAGGATTTGAGGATTATTACGTAAAGAAAAATGTATCTCCACATGAGGGTAAAAGTATAGAGTTAACAGTGTGAAGATCATATTACCCAAAGAGAAGCTTTAGGTTAAATAATAATACATTGTATATCGTTGTCAAGTTTATTTGGGTATGCGTTTTAACAAATATCACGTTATGCATTGCTTCATAAAAGTTCCAGCATAATGACCAGTTATATGTATATTATCTGACTATTCTAATTTCCTGAACATTGGAGTGTTGTCTGCTATCTTGGAGTCTTTTGTGCTAAAAGCAGCAGCTTTAAATGGAGCTGAAATATGGTGGAACAACCCCTTTTTGCTTCCTCTGTTGACAGATGTCCTGTGTCAAGGTCTTGCAGTCTACAGGCAGCCAGAATATGTCTATGTACGATTCCCCACTTGTATCTAAAACTGCATCTGACGTAGCATCCAGAGAGTAGCAGTGAGCACCTCTTCTCAGATTCACTCCCCCCCCCCCCAAACCCACAGTTTAATACAGCTGTGAATACCCTGTTAAGTGAAGGATCAATTTGAAAGTTCCAATCGGTTGCAGTGATAACATTCCAAAACTGTGCTCATTTACATTGATTCCCTCCCATTGGAATACCGAGGCTGATCGCACCCAAACTAGTTTGCTGACCCCTCATATTAGGGTTCCATGAAAGAGCAAGCCAGAACTATGTGGGACAACGTGGGACGAAGACGAAAGCGTTTGTTTCAGCACGTAGCGGAGGCACGCGCTGTGTCTTGATTTAGACTTGTATCCAGTAGAAGTCAGGTACACGGATTGTCGTGACCTTTCCACATCATCCTCCTTAAAGCTATAACACCCCTTCACCATATTGAATAAGGAATACCACTGTG
The DNA here is from genome assembly GCF_964204655.1 of Triturus cristatus. NCBI lineage: Eukaryota > Metazoa > Chordata > Amphibia > Caudata > Salamandridae > Triturus > Triturus cristatus. The sequence goes on along the minus strand of NC_140594.1, from coordinate 284,743,198 downwards.
ATGCCAGGCCTTAAAATGCGCACATCCAGAGTGTATGGACGATTGCTCCAGCGGCTGCACCGAGTTGCAGTTCAGCTCGTCTGTCATCTCTACCCTTCCCCTCACTGGGCGCCCGGCCGGGTCCCATGTGAGTTTTTTTGTTATCACTCGTCACTTCCCGTGGAACGCACATATCACGATGACAGGCCTTCATCCTTTCAGATGTACCTATATCGTTAGGTCCTGAAGAGACCCTTTATCCCCACAAGGGTCGAATCGCCGTCAACGAAAATAAAGCGACCCATTCCTATCGCAGATTTCGTTGGTTGGTCGACTTTAATACTACTTTGGAAATCCTTTATAACTGTTACAATTTTGTCACAAAGTGTTGTAGGTTCCATGTTCACTGGGGACACAATGCACAGTTCATTTTTGTAATTATTTCTACATCTAAACTCGGAGTCGTGTAAGGTTCTTCTCTTTTTGATATCACCATAACCCAATTGTTCATTGCGATTATGCATAATATTTATTATCATTCCCAGTATTATTCCACAGGAACCATTGTTTCTGCTTATAACACATGCACCCTGGTTCCGTTGTGAGTAGGGTTCCCTTGTAACATTTTCCGAGAACTGTGTTTGTAGCATGTGTTGCTGTAGATACCCATACTTTGCATACTTCTGCCATCAAGGATTGGGTCCGGGCGTTTGTTTTGTTGAAGTTCTCAGTCATGAGATGCCTTCCAACTCCTCTCATAACCCACAAGATGGGGGCGGAGCTTGCCGCGAAGGAAGAAGGCCGCGTAGAAGACAAGCTCACTTAAAGACACGATCAAGGAGTGCGCAATTCTCACTCGCACATTCTCTGGCCACTCCCCGATACTTATCGCGATGGCCATTCCTGTCAAACGACCCCCCGTTCCTTTGGCGATTCCCTCCATATGCCTTATTAGATGAGGCATTTAAGACTGAGATGCTGGAGGCAATGGAAACCTTTTTTGTGACCAATTTGGGCTCTGTTCCCAGTTTCACAACGGTCTGGGAGACCTTTAAAGTGTATGTGCAGGGTGTAGTCATATCCAAACACTCGGGTGTGCTGAAGTCAATTAGGGGACAGTTGAGTAGACTGGAGAGGACAATTGCTGACTTGGAAAGGAAAATTAAGGATAACCGAGGCTACACATTACAAGCCACACTTTGGGCCACACTAGAAGAATACCATGCGGAGGCTGACAGGGAGGTTAAGCTACTCTGCAAATACGCGGTGGCACGAGCATATGGAGAGGGAGAGCGTCCTGGGTCGACTCTGGCCAATCTCATGAAGGGACGTCGAGTTGCACATCAAGACATAGTACTGACTGCCGATAACGATCTAACGGTCACTGATACAGAGGAGGTGGCAGAGATCTTTAGAACGTATTATGCGCAACTCTCAGTCCACATCCCACACTACACAATCAGACATACTAGAGTATCTAGAATATATTAAACTGCCCTGGCTGCTTGACAACCATAGGGAGTACCTGATGCGACCGCTGGAGGCGTGGGAGATTCAGGCGGCCCTGTCTGCGATGCGCCCAGGTAGCGCTCCGGGTCACGATGGGCTTATGGTGGGGTTTTATAAGGAGTTCCAGGAGCTACTCATTCCACATATGCTAATGCTTTTTGAGGAGATGGCGGAACAAGGCATAGTGCCCCCAACAATGCGAGAAGCACTCCTGGTCGTTATTCTAAAGCCTGGGAAGCTTTCACATAGCTGTTCCTCATACTGCCTGCTCTCCCTCCTGAATGTGGTCACAAAGATATTTGCTAAAGTATTGGCAAATAGACTTACCCCCTTAATGCCAACCCTAGTGGGATCGGAACAAGCGGGATTTATACCTGAACGCACACTCACAACTTGCGTACAGTCTTTGGAGCTATACAACATACTGCCCCCACTACAAAAGCAGCGGCAATATTTTGGGATGCTGAGAAAGCATTTGTCTCAGTGGAATGGAAATTTATGATGCTGACACTAGAACGCATGAGGCTGGGGAGTGTCTTTCTGAGTTTAATTAGCACAGTACATAGGTGCCCCACTGATCGGGTACGAGTGGGTGACGTGGTTACAGCCCCTCTGACTATATCCAGAGGTACTAGACAGGGCTGCCCCCTATCGCCGCTCCCGTACGCCCTCGTGGCAGAGCCAATAGCCTGTGCCTTACGTGAATACCATAGCAATGAAGGTATTCGAATCCCAGGGTATACTCTAATTGTCTCCTCTTATGCAGATTACACTCTCCTGTATATTCGTGACCCAATTCACAATGTGTCACCTGTCCTGCATGAGATAGTGAGATAGTGAGGGTTGGTGAGCTCTCAGGCCTTAAAATTAACTGGACGAAATTGGTAATATTTCCTCTCACCCCAGTCACATCTCCTGAGGAGTTGGATTTTCCCCTGCAGTGGACTACTGTCCCGGTGCGTTATTTAGGGATTCAAATACACACAAACTCAAACTTGTATTCAGGGAAAACTACGGATGCGCCATCACCAAACTTGAAGACGATGTAGCGAGATGGATTCGCCTCCCCCTTTCCCTATTGGGTAGAATATCATTGATGAAAATGGTAGTTCTGCCCAGGTTTCTCTTTCTATTCCTAGCTAGCCTGGGCTAACGAGCAACCACGAGCGAGCTGGAAGCTCCTGGTCCTGCCATACTCAGTGCGTGGCCTGGGCGCCCCTGACCTCGATTTTATATTACCACGCTGCTCAGGCCTCACACGCATACTTTTGGCTGCACCAACAGACACCCCCACCGCATCTACATATAGAACGAGCCACACAAGCCCCTGCCCACCTGGCGACTGTCTTGATCCGCCCACCAAGTAGACATTCCACTGTCCTCGACTCAATTAATGCCACAACCCATGCGTGGCATAATCTCCTCAAAAGGCAAGCGCTCTCTATTCTTTACTCACCTCTCACCCCCATCGACTGGTGTGAATGGTCCCCGACTCTTACATCACCAGAAATGGTAGCTGCTCTGCGCTCCCTGGGAGTTGCTACAATATGGGATTTTTTGCAGATGGCAGGGACAAGGATTGGAAGGACCTACTTAATATGGATCCTCCTCCATCCACCCTGACTAAGTTTCACCACTTTCGGGCTAAAACCGCGTTACGCACGCTTCTGGGTAATGAGCTACAGGAACCCCCAGAGGTACACTCCTTAACATTGATCCGTGCTGCCTCCCCTAAGCGTCTTGTAGCTCGGATATACTCTCAGACACAGGAACAGAGACTGTTACGTCAAGGCCAGACTGGAATGGCAGACTGACTTGGATGTGGTATTCGATGACAATATGTGGAAATATTGCTGCGAATTGCATTTACTACACACCACTCCGACTCTAGAAGTACGGACTGCGTGATTCGTCTGACTGTGAGCGCTGCAGGGCTTCTGACGCTGATTTTCTTCATTTAGCTTGGCTATGCCCCCCTATTGTGAACTATTGGCTACAGGTCTTTGGGGAATTACAAACAATTACTCAGGTGAACATTAGGCCAGACCCGTTACTAGCTCTCCTTGGATACTCTAAAAAAAAAATAAAAAAAAAAAAAAAAAATACAGAAACCTGTCAGACAATTAGTAGACATGGCATTGCTGGTTGCTAAGCGAGTAATGGCCATACACTGGTCGCGGGGCCCCCCTCCCACATTGATGCAGTGGTCTAGGGACTAGCTGTATTGTAATACGCAAACCGAAACATACAGTGAGCTACTACCCCCTAGGAACCGCCCTAAACATTTCTGGAGTCTGTATGCTACTTACATTGCGACCCGCAATCAGGAGCACCCCACCACATCCCCTCACTCCGCAACCGGTTTCACAGACCACCCGGACACCGGCCATCACATGGTAGAAGATTAGTGCTCCCATAGGACCCTGGTATAACGGGATTGCAGCAAACACTGCTACCCTGTGATGTAACTGTACTGAGAGGCCTAATTTATTTTGCATTATCCGCTCTGATTACAACCAATGGCTTCCCTATTTAGAATGATCATTTTCGTTTTTTGTTTTGTATTTGGAATTGAATAATTGACTTGCTTTGTTATCAGTTGTATTTTGTCATGGTTTGTATGAGATTATTTGTTTTTGTAATATGTCTCTTTCTTTTGTCATATTAAAGTGAATAAAATACAATAATATTTTTTTTTTTTTAAAACACAAGACACTAATACAAAGACTCCATCTCAGCTTGTTTTGTCCACTATGGGGTTTGAAGGTTTCAGTTCCAACTCTTGAACAGTCAACAAATTCTGTTTGTCACAGGCAGTAGTTTGCAGAGCTTTCCCTCCTCACACAGCCCGTCCGGCTGCTTGGTAGATGACTAATATTTAGGTTCTCAATCTCCTTTTCTTATAGTCCATTTCCAGACACGAAATGTGATTTAGAGTCTTTGAAGTTTTACATTTGCGTTCTGCTTCTTCCTCCTGAAAGTCTGTTTGTCATAGCAAGAGAGACTCCAAAGCTGATAGTCCCACAACACAGGCCATGGCAGTTACAAAAGTTCACACCTGGAAGTCAGCCACCGTGATATGTGCAGCAAAAGGTTAATCTCAGGCTCCCAGCTCCACTCTGATTCACTTAGCCCCATCTCCTTCCTGAGTCCATGTCCTTCCCTTGTGATCTCTCACTGAATCAAAGAGCTCCCTTTAATGTGTAAAAGGGGAGTCTCTCTCCCTTTTCAGTTGTGTCCACCAAGTTCACAGGAGCATGTCAAAACACAAATGTCGGGGTAAAGAGGATTCCTTTACCTCCTCATTCCTTCACCCGACAGGCCTGGGTTTCTAAAAAATGGAACCCAGGGTCCTCCATGTAATGTAGTTGAGCACTCAGTGTATGTACACATCACACAAACTGTCCAGTACTGTTGCCTCCATACTTTTTGCCACCCCAGTACACATACATCCAGCGCACACATTCAATCTGCATGCACTGGTTGGTTCTGTAGCCTTAATGCATAGTGCCATGGTGTGATACATTCAAACACACAAACAACTAGTACACACCTTCCCCATGCACACACTACACAATACTTCATCCTTCATGTATTGTACTGTTCGCACGCATACATACACCCAGCACATGCTTTCATTGCACAGGTACTGCTCAGCACTACATCTCTTGTCTAATGTAATTCTCTCTGGTCTACAAACGTGTAAGGAAGTGGGTTTCTGTTGCAGTAGCCCCCTCCCACACTTTTTTGCCTGATAACTGATGCACTTTTCCTTGGTGTACCCTGAGCTCCTGCCAATCAGGTGCCTAGGGCCTGTGTTCCTTCCCTAAAAACTGCCTAAACAGCCAAAACCCAATTGGCATCTCTGGTCACATGTCAGCCCCTGGTAAATGGTACCCTAGGTACCCAGGGCCTTGTGACCAGAGAAGGCCCCTAAGGGCAGCAGCACTTATTGTGCCACCCTTAGAGGCCCTCTACCCTGACAAACACACTGCCTTTGCAGGCTGAGTGTATTGGTGCAGAACAAAACAAAGAGTCGACATGGCACACATCCCTGTGTGCCATGCCCATAACACACACTACCCTGGCATCCCTCAGTCACCCCTCTAGCTGGGTACCCTATGCCAGTGGTGTGGGCACAGGTGCATGAGCCCTGTGCCCCTACAGTACCCAGGTCCATTCCTGGGCCCTGTAAGTGCAGTGCTGCCATTAAGAGTATATGGTGCCGGGAGGCCGTCAACACAAACTCCACAGCACCATGATGGCTACACTGAAGACTGAGAAGTTTGGTGTCAAACTTCTAAGCACAGTAAACCCACACTGATGCCAGTGTGGGATTTACTGTAAGATGCTCGACAGAGGGCAACTTAGAGTTGCCCCCTGACCCTAACCTACAATCCATGTCTTGTCTGCCTAGGCTGCCACACAGCAGACATGTTGCTGGACCCCTGGGTAGAGAGCCATCCGCTCTCCTGGGCCTGCAACAATGCACATCATGGGCGAGGTGCTAGGTCTCCTTCCCCCTGGATGGGCAGGGGAAGCTTCAAAGGCATGCCACCTTTGTGAGCTTCTCCAGGCCACTTGCTATACTCAGCAACTGACCCCCACCGGTTCTGACCCCCTCTCTGGTGGGAAGATCGACGGGAAAAGCTAAGTGAGGAAAGGGGGTGTGCCAGCCTCTGCCAACCCCACCCCTCAGGTGGGGGAGGCGAGGTGAAGCACATCCCGGGCTCTCGCCATCTAGAAGATGGGGAGCCCTGCCCAATCAGGATTAGGCTACTGCCCCCCTCCCACAGGAGAGTGGCAGGATAGGGGGTGTACCCACCCCAGGGAAGGGACCCATTGGTCCCTGCCCCTTACCTACCTGTAACACCCCTAAATTTAGTATTTAGGGGCACCCTGAACCTTCCTTCCTCAGATCCAGATTCCGAAACAAGAAAGAACAAGGAACAAGAAGTCCTGCCGTGCAGCTGCTAACAAGAGGAAGACACCAACTGCTTTGGCCCCAGCCCTACCGGCCTGTCGACCCTCGAACCTGCTCCTGCTAAAACCCTGCATCTCCAGTGGTCAGCAAACTCAAAAACCCCGGAGGACCTGACTGCCCTGTGACTCTGACTACCTGGGACTCCCATGAGCAGTGGTACTGCTCAAAGCAAGTAACTGACCCCTGCCATCAGCCAGGAACCGCGAACCCTGCACACTCTGCACCCGCCAAGCCTGGCCTGTGCCGGAGTGGACAAAGACCACGAGGTCGTCCCCCCAGCGACTGTGACCCCGAATCCAGCACCCAAGGACCCACCTCAACGCTCCTGACGATGCCTGCAGCCTCAGAACTAGGGACCCCTCCAACCGCGACCAGCAGAGGGTAAGATTTTCTGACACCAAAAGGCACCCCAGCGCCCTGCAGCTCCCTGTGCCCAACTCCTGGGTGCCTACCTATCCTCCAACTACCCAACTTACCTCTTGAAGTGGTGGTTGCACCTGAAAAATCTTCGTCCCCGAGCTTGCAGCCTTTGTTCGTTCTTGAACTTCTCCATTGCAATCCATAGAGCGCCCGATGGCTCAAAAGCACCCTGCACCCAGCTGCCTGAGTGCCCCTGGTAGTGCAACCTCTACTCTAATCTACTTCCCCATTTGCCCTGAGCAAGTGACCAGGAGCCCAGCTCCCACAGCCACGTGTCCTGCTAGCCAGCAGCCACCAACCAAAGGCCCCCTGCCTCCCATAGGATAACATTGGGCCTAACTCACTCTGCACCCGGCTGCCCCTGTGCCGCTGAGGGTGTAACAACTGTACTTACCTGACCCTGGGAGACCCCTGAGTCTATGCCCAGACCTTAACTCTGCCAGTCGGGTACTTACCAAAAAGCCGATAACTCTTTTCTTCCATAGGGTAACATTGACTGGTTTCACTTGAAAATTCTTCAAAGTGTCGAGTTTTGAAACTTTAAAATATTCATCTAAAATCAGCCGAATTACGAAAACGAATATACTCACCTGTTATCAGGAGAGATCCCAGTGCTGGATCTTGGTGCCCAGCACTGGATCTTGGTGCCCAGCACTGACCCTGAAAAGTAATTACAACCGTACTTACCTAAACTTGATTTAACTTCCATAGGATAACATTGCCTGGTTTTCACCAGAATTTATTCTAAGTGTCAATTTTGCAAACTTACAAATATTCGTTAAAAATCACCTGTATAACAAAATTACATTCTTTCAACTGTTTACAGGAGATGCCCCAGTGCTGGATCCAGGATCCAACACTGAGTTAGAAAAAGTAACCATAACCCCACTTACCTGCTAAGTGAATTTCCTCCCATGGGATAACATTGGTGATTCAATGTGAAAAAGTGTCAACTTTTAAAATACAATAATATTCCTTAAAAATCATAACTGTAACCAAAACGTTTTTACTCAACTGTTTACAGGAGATGTCCCAGAACTGAATCTAGGATCCAGTCCTGTGGTAAGAAAAGTAATCCAAAAAGTAATCTATTGCATTTAACTAGAAATTCCCATTGAGCTAAATGTATAATTGTGTTAGAAATTGTGTTGCCTATTGCAACAACTGTAACATTGCATGCAAAAGTCTATTGCCTATTGAAAAGTATTTATATAAAAGCATCTCATCCTGAGAAAGTATATTTTGATACCTATTGTTGGTTCTAAAATAAAACAAGCATATATTTTTATATACAAACCATTGGCCTAGAGTTCAGTTATTGAGTGTGTGAGACCATTTGCTGACTGTGTGTACAACAAATGCTTTACACTGTCCTCGGATACTACCTTACTGCTCGACCAAGCTACCACTTTAGAGAGTAAGGTTATATCTAACTTTAGCCTCTGCCAAACCTCTGGGGACTGTGGACTCTGTGCACACTGTACCTATTTGGGAACAGTATATACAGAGCCACTTTCTTACATGCGCCCAGGCAAGGCACTCACCACGCATGCAAAACACTGCACAGCCCTATCCTGTACTTTGCACTGGATGTATGTGTGCCGGGGAAGGTTAGAGTAACCTCTCTTGCGCTGCACTGCACTGCACATCTAACTAATGTAGGCCAAGGATGTGTTAAGTACATAGCAGCGGAGCTTTAAAAAAGTGAGTGAGACTGTTGGCCTCACTCTAGTGACACAGGTTAAAGAGGACCTGTCCACTCAACTGATCATTAAACGGTATGCTCTCACCACTGCGTTCATGCAATTTTACTCTTGGTGAAGGCAGTAGCCTTCCACCACTATAAGGGTAGTAGTGCTTTGGGTGCCCCTCCCAGTCCAACAAGACCGCAATCTCTAAGACAGGCTGATGTCATGGCGCACATGCATGATCCGTGTTTGCCTATGACAACAAAAATCAGCATTAGATATCCAGACAACAGTACAGCTGGGCACTCGGGCTGTGGTATACGTCTGTATCAATAGACTTTTCCGTCCCAACACTGAAAAAACTAAAATGATTTCCCTTAAAGAAACCACCTCAAAACCTTGCACATGGCAGTTTACTTTAGAATCATTTTTTTAACCTAATTATCTCTAAACATTCTGAGTAAATGTCATATCCATTGACTGGTGGGAGAGTTCTCTTGCAGAGGAACCAGGAGAAGAGAGGGCTTTTGGCTTATGGGTAATTAGGGCAGCATATCCTGAATATCATGGTCAGAACTTGATTAACCACCAGTTGTACAAATGGAGACAGCATTGGTAACCGTGAGAATGATGAACAAACCCTGAGCATTTCCATGAAGGTATTTGGGCAGCAAATCTGCAATGCAATGGTCAGACTGCACAAATTCCTATGCAATGAGGATCAGCATCTAACATCTTAAGGTTGAGGATCAAAGTTAAACATTCCCTAGCTCGGAGATGGTTTGAGCTAATCTGAGACGGTGGTAAATACCACTAGAACACATGACTGTGACGATAGCACAGCAAACCCTGAGTCTACACTCATGGCAAGTTATAGTACCTAATGTGCAGCTACTTGACTAATTTTCAGTTTTAATTTTTATAATTCTGATTTAAATGAAGAATCCACTTCGCAAGTTTGACTGGTAAGTTTATTCACACTATCACCAACAGTCAACAGCAGACTGCTCTCCTTTTGAATATTCCCCAGGCATCAGATTAGAAAAGGAAACTTTTCAGCAGTATCTCTGCACGCTGGTAGGTGGCGTCATGGAGCTCTACACTGAAGCCGTTCTGCTCTGGAAATACTGTGCGGAGCCTCCCATGTGTTGATGTCAGTTCCTTTCTTTCCTTGTCATCAGACACAGATCTGCAGCTCTCCATCTGGTCTCTCAGAGACATTTACCACAGTTCGAGGCATGTGGGCTGCTGAATTCATATCTGTGCATAGATCGCCGCCTAGTGTTGGGTCCGGATGATTGCACATTGTTGTCCTGGAAGAGTCTTCGAAGTATCACGAGGTGGCTCCTCCCCTGGACTACAGTGCGCATGGGCACCCTCTCCATCCTCAGATTGTTTTTTTCCGCCATTGGGTTCGGATGTGCTTATCTTAGCTCAAGTTAGGAAAACTTTATTTAAGGCCAAAAGCCTTTAGGTATCGTCGGTATTGTTTGCGTTCGGTATTGTTTGCGTTTGGTATTGACAGACTATTATACTTGTTCTCGGACTTATTCACACTTCTCGGACCTAGTCTCGGTCCAAACATCGATCGACGTTCGAGGATGGAATCGAGGACTCCCTTCAAGAGATGTCCTTTATGTCTTGCGAAATATCCACACATCGATGTCCATCCGGTGTGTAACAAATGCTTATCACCGGATGATGATGAGTCAAGGTGTATGGCCTGCGCCCGGTTCCGGTCAAAGAAGACACTTCGGAATCGCCGGGCGGCTAGATTGGAGGCCAAGCAATCGGCGCCTACCCCGGTTAACATATTCAGCACCGAGGATGAGGAAGTCGAGAGCGTCGAAAAGATAGACTCGAGCCATGCTTCGGAGCATGAATTTTATTTATTTTTTATTTATTTTATTTTAGGAAATTTGTTGAGCGCACAAATACCCGAGGGTGTCTCGGCGCTGAGTGTCCACTATACTAATCCATGAGTAGTTATTGTTTAAACAGCCAGGTCTTTATCTGTTTACGGAAAGAAAGAAGGGAGATACAGGTTTTGATGTGGCTTGGAAGACTGTTCCATAGTTTGATAGTGGTCACTATAAAGGACCTGTCTCCCTAGGAGACCTTCTTAGTCCTGGGAACCTGCATAAGACCGGCAGTAGAAGATCGGAGGGATCTGACAGGGTTATAGGGGCAGAGTGCGTCCTTTAAAAAGGCAGGGCCTTGAGAGTGAATTGCCTTATACGCAATGCTTGAAATTTAGTTCTTTTCTTCACTGGCAACCAATGAAGCTGTTCAATAGTGCCAGAGCTGGAAGTATACTTGGGGGTAGCCGTGATCAATCTGGCCGCAGCATTCTGCACCAACTGTAGCTTTTTTTAAACTTCTTCCTGAGCATTGACCAGAAGCGCATTACAATAGTCTATGCAAGATATAACTAATGCACTGACCAAGGTTCTGGCCATGCTCATAGGAAGATAGGGTAGGAGTTTTTTGATCATTCTCATGGTGTAAAATGAGGATGATACTACTGCATTAACATGGTGCATAAGAGTGAGTTTAGTATCCAGTAAAACTCCCAAATTTCTTGCCTTAGTCACTGGGGAAGGGGGTGGTCCCAGAGCGGCCGGACACAAAGTAGGTGACCAAGCTGGGGAGAGATTGCCAAACACCATCACCTCCGTTTTGTCGGAGTTAAGCTTCAAGCAATTTGTGGACATCCAATCACTTATTGCTAACATTCCCTGATTAAAATTGGACGCCACTTCATCTCCATTTTTTATTAATGGCTAAGACAATCTGGGTGTCATCAGCGTAGGATGTCACCGCCAGGTGATGGATTTTTATGATCCTCGCCAAGTCCGACACATAGATGTTAAATAGTGTCGGACTTAGCGAGGATCCCTGGGGGACACCACAGGGGAGAGTAAAAGGAGGTGACTTAAAATTGCCGAAGGTGACTGATTGTACTCGATCAGTGAGAAAAGAGGAAATAAGATCTTTAGCACCACTTATAATCCCTGCCGCTGTGACACGGTCGATCAAAAGAGAGTGATCGACCGTGTCAAAAGCTGCCGACAGGTCCAACAGAATTAGCACTGCTGATCCTCCACCATCAAGTGTCATCCTGATTTCATCAGTAGCCTTAATAAGCGCGGTTTCAGTTCCGTGTACCTTTCAGAAACCAAATTGTGAATTATCTAGACAGTTGTTCTGGTCTATGAAATCTGAGATTTGGATGTTCTTAATCTTTTCCACAATTTTGGCGGGAAGAGGAAGGCAGGCTATAGGGCGATAATTAGCGACTATAGAAGGGTCTAAGGAACTCTTCTTGATAAGAGGTTTGATAGTCGCTTTCTTCCAGATGGAAGGAAAGATGTTGGACGAAAACATGGCATTAAAAATTTCCGTGAGTTTTGGGCCTATGATATCTGGAAAATTTTTGAGAATGGAAGGGGGACATGGATCTTCCGGTGAACCAGAGTTCGTGGTAGAAATAAGATGAAATACCAGTTCCAACGGAACCTGAGTAAATTCCTGAAAGGAACGAAGGGGGACTGGGTGAGGCGGGTTGGAGCGTGCCCGGGAAATGGGCTTATGATCATTAGGAGTGGAAGACGGGTGTCCAGTACTGGTTGTGTGAGCCTTGAATTGGGTAACGATATCAGTCACTTTCATTTGTAAGTGATTCACCAAGGAGTCACAGAGCTCCTGCGTAGCTGTGATGGGAGTGGTTACTGCTTGCCCAGAGAGACGTGTTACTACCTGAAACAGTTGTTTAGTAGAGTCATGTGCAAGATTGATTTGGGTGCTATAGAATTTACTTTTTTCCGAGATGATAAGTTGCTTGTAGTTAAACATCATGGCTTTGTAACAGGATTTTTGATCTGGGTCGTAATCTCGTCTCCATCTACGTTCCTGTCGTCTACATTTTTGCTTTTCCTGTCTAAGAGCGTCACTGTACCAGGGTGAAGATTTAGAAGCTCTGTTAGTAGATTGTTTCTTTAAGGGAACTGTCATATTGACAGTGTTTTGTATCCAGTTGGTATAAGTGTTGGCTCCTAATTCAGGATCAATCACAGTAGGTGGCAGAGAAGTTAATAATGATGACTGAGAAGCGGGGATGTCAATGCTTTTCCATGCTCTAAATTGATTAGTGGGTGAGGGAATCTGACGACGATGATGAGGTGATCTTCGAGGACGAAGACGTCGTCGACGAGGTAGGAGACGACGATGAGGACCTTGGGGCCGAGGAAGATAGCTCGGGCGAGGAGCTAGGCCAATCCGTCGATGCGGAGGCCGAAGGACACAGTCTTGACAAGGCTCAGGTCGAGGGATCGCCTGCGGGCCTTACCCAAGATCAGTCGGATCGTTCTACAGCCCCGCCTGAAGGCCCGGCTTCGAACATTTCAAAAGAGCCAACACTATCACAAAACACTGGATTCGATTCAGTAAAACCGAAACCAAAACCAGCACCGGTCAAATCGAAACCGAAAGTGCAACTGGTTCAAGTCGGATCGAAGGCATCGAAGCCCTCCAATCCGTCGACACAGAAAAGGGACATCGGAGCCGACCAAAGAAAGAAGGACTTCGGTACCGAGAAGACAAAAAAGGGCTTCGGCACCGAGACACAGAAGAAGGCCCTCGGTCCCGAGAAGACGCAACGGCCTATGGCACCGAAGGTTGGAGCACCGACCACCAAGGTCACGGTGGTAGATCTGACTACGTCAACACCAAAGAGTGCGGCGACTGCTCAACCAGGCGTCGATCCCAAACTTCGGATCGAACACCCGAAGGCTGGGAAGAAACCGGAGACCGCGTCGAGGCCTGTCTCCAAAGAGCCTATCGGTTCCAAAGCACCGTCTGCATTCACGTTGTCCCTACAACGCATCCGGGAACGGGCAACCCTCGAACCAAAAACGGGTCCCGAACCACACAAAGTCGCCAAAGCTCACTCGGCGCCGGCACCGATCAAGTTTGGATTGCCGCCACCGGGGGCACCGAAGATGTTCAAACTTAGGAGGAGTCTCGAACAAACACGAACAGTGTCCACGGAAAGAACCAATGTCGAGGACTCGCAGGACCAGTTTATCGACATCGACACTGGTAGGCTGTTGTTCCGCAAGCGGAGAATCGTTCCAGAGAAGGCTTTGGACTCCTACAAGATTCCACTAAAAAGGAAACTGGCATCAGGTTCGACGCCAGTGCTTGTAGAAACATTCCACACCTATCATCAGGAACCACCATCCTTTTCTCCTACACACTCGGAACAGGATGCAGGAGAGGGCCATATTGGGGATGATACCACTTATCCTGTGGATAATGACCCTGATGACCAACAGCAAGACCAAGATCAAGCATGGGGAGACCCTACTGACCAAGGTGACCCACAAGATGCTCCTGACACTCATCTTTACAATATCAAACCATCTCCCACTGAAGATACTGCTGCTATTAACGCCCTCATTGAAAGGGCAGCTGCCAATCACAGAGTGGAACTCCATTCGGACTCTGTGGAGGAGGATTTTTTGGTGGACACGTTCTCCACATCAGAAAGAACTGTCAAGACTCTACCAATGCTGAAAGGGGTTCTTAAACATGCTAAGGACATCTTTAAGGAAACCACCAGGGCACGGGTATTGAACCCCAGAATAGAAAAATACAAACCTGCACCCGGAGACCCCATGTACATTAAGGGTCAATTGCCTTTGGACTCCATGGTAGTCTCTAATGCTCGCAAGAGAGCTAACTCGCAGACTACAGGTGATGCTCCTCGTCCAGACAAGGACTCCAAAGTGCTAGAAACATCAGGCAAAAGGGTAGCAGCACAAGCAGCAAACATCTGGCGCATTGCCAACACTCAGGCACTCCTGGCCCGATACGACAGGTCACACTACGATACACTAGAAACACTGCTAGAACACCTACCAGATGAATACAAAGATGGAGCGGAGCTTCTCATCATAGAGGGACAACTCATTACGAATGCGTCCATCAAATGCGCACTGGATGCAGCTGACACTGCAGCAAGGGCAATCAACACTAGTGTGATGTTGAGGAGGCATGCATGGCTGAGAATATCAGGCTTCAAACCTGAGATTCAAAATAATATCTTGAATCAACCAGTCAACCCAGACTTTTTATTTGGCCCCGAGGTTGACACTACACTGGAAAAGATTAAAAAGGACACAAACTGCGAAATCTATGGGGGCTCTACAGTCGCAGCAGTTTCGGAGTGGCTCCTTTCGTCGCCCCGGGAATAGAGGAGCAGCTAGAGGTCAGGGGTCCCAGCAGCAGTACAGTAAAGGAGGTACCCAGAGTACCTATAATAAAAACAATAGGGGTGGATATCGTGGATCCAGCACCAAAGGCAGAGGACGAGGACACAACAACACCAGGTCCTCCGCCAATAACAAACAGTGACGTCTTGTCGCTGCCCCCCGCCCAAATAACACCGGTCGGGGGGAGACTCCAACAGTTCCTGCCAGTCTGGAGATCCATCACCACAGACAGGTGGGTCAGAGAAATTGTCCAGTACGGTTATTGTCTGGAGTTAACATCCAATCCACCCAACATACCACCAAGGCACCGTCCTATGTCCGCAGAGCACTTGACATTATTGCAGCAAGAAGTACTAAGTATGCTGCAAAAAGGAGCCATAGAGCTCGTGCCTATGGAACAGCGGGGGTCAGGGGTGTACTCTCTGTACTTCTTAATCCCAAAAAAGGACGGGTCTTTACGACCTATACTAGACCTCCGCCCCCTCAACTTATACATTCTGTCAGAGCATTTTCATATGCTCACCCTCCAGCAGGTTCTGCCGTTACTCAGTCAGGGAGACTTCCTAGCAACACTAGATTTAAAGGATGCGTATTTCCACATACCCATACACCCATCACACAAAAAATATCTCAGGTTCACTCTTCAGGATCAGCATTATCAGTTCAAAGTACTCCCTTTCGGAGTAACAACAGCGCCCAGAGTCTTTACTAAGTGCCTAGCGACAGTGGCCGCACACTTAAGGAGACAGCACATTCACGTCTTCCCTTACCTGGACGACTGGCTTGTTCAGGCAAAGTCAGCCCAGCAGTGTGCCAGCCACATATCCCACACCATTCACCTTCTTCACAGTCTGGGATTCTCACTGAATTATCCAAAGTCACATCTCCAACCCGCCCACGTACGGCAGTACCTGGGCGCGACTATAGACACTCTGGCTGCCAAAGCTCAGCCAAATTTAGCGAGTATCAACCGCATTCAACTGCTGATAAACAAGTTCAGACCACAACACTCCCTTCCAGCGCGAGTGTTCATGCAGTTGATAGGCATGATGGCCTCCTGCATCTTCATAGTCCCGCACGCAAGACTACATATGCGCCCGCTTCAGGAGTGCTTGGCACGTCAATGGAATCAGACTCAAGGACAGTTGAAAGACCTAGTGTTGGTGAGCGGTCGGGCATACAACTCTCTGCATTGGTGGAATCCACAAAACCTTTGCAAGGGCCGACCGTTCCAAGAGCCTGTTCCACAAATAATACTGACGACGGACTCGTCTCTCCAGGGATGGGGAGCTCATGTACTCAATTACACAGTGCAGGGACTATGGACGACACAGCAACAGAAGATGCACATCAACCTTCTTGAACTGATGGCTATCTTCCTAGCGATGAAGGCATTCAAAGTACACTTGTGCAACAAAGTTGTGTTGATCCGGACGGACAACATGACTGCCATGTACTACATACAGAAGCAGGGAGGAACACACTCTCCACAGTTGTCTCATCTGGCCCAGAGCATGTGGAAGTGGGCCATTCAGAGGAACATGTTCCTCATGGCGGAACACCTCCCGGGCAAGGACAACCAGATGGCGGATCTGCTCAGCAGACACAGCCACCAAATGCACGAATGGGAGCTACATCCATCAGTACTTCAACCGTACTTCCAGCAGTGGGGTCATCCAGAGATAGACCTATTCGCCACAAGGGAAAACGCAAAATGCCAAAGCTTTGCCGCCAGGTTTCCGCATCCACAGTCGCAGGGCAATGCGATATGGATGAACTGGTCAGGCAGATTTGCGTACGCTTTATACCGCTAGTGGCACGCAAACTACGGCAAAACTCGATGACACTCATCCTGGTTGCTCCAATGTGGGCACGCCAGCCATGGTACACCACGTTACTAGAACTGTCCGTGGTGCCGCCTCAAAGACTGCGGCTAACACCCAAACTTTTAACACAGAACCATGGCGAAATTCAGCACCCAGATCCGCAACAGCTGAACCTGGCGATCTGGCTCCTGAAGTCTTAGAGTTTGGCTACCTGAACCTGCCTCCAGAATGTATGAATATCATCAAGGAGGCCAGGAGGCCCACGACCAGAGCTTGCTATGCGGCTAAATGGAAAAGGTTTGTAATTTACTGTAAAAACAATGACATTAATCTGCTGGATGCATCCATTCAGAACATCATCTGTTACCTGTTACACTTATACCGATGCAATCTGGCATACAACTCCATCCGTATACATCTAACCGCAATAGCGTCCTATCTTCAGAACAGGCAGCACCTCTCTTTATTCAAGGTGCCTGCCATCAAAGCCTTCTTAGAGGGACTCAAAAGAGTGATTCCTCCAACTCACCCACCGGCACCGGTGTGGAACCTAAATGTGGTCCTCACCAGATTGATGGGTCCACCTTTTGAACCTCTACGTTCATGTGAGATTCAATTCCTCACCTGGAAAGTAGCCTTCTTAGTGCCCATCACTTCGTTAAGAAGAGTTAGTGAACTCCAGGCACTAACCATTCAAGAGCCATTCATACAGGTTCACGCAAATAGAGTTGTACTACGTACTAACCCCACTTTCATGCCGAAAGTGATATCGCAGTTCCACATGAATCAAACTATTGAACTGCCTGTTTTCTTTCCAAATCCAGAAAATGTCGCGGAGAGAATGCTCCATACACTAGATGTAAAGAGGGCCCTCATGTACTATATAGACAGAACACAAGATTTTAGGAAAACAAAACAACTGTTCGTTGCCTTTTCTCCACAACACAAGGGCAACGCCATTTCCAAAGCAGGGATAGCCAGATGGATCGTTAAATGTATTCAAATTTGCTATGAAAAAGCTAAACGCACATTAACGATTCTTCCCAGAGCCCACTCAACACGAAAGTTAGGGGCGTCCATGGCTTTCCTTTAGAGGAGATATGTAGAGCAGCCACATGGTCCACTATACATACATTTACAAAACACTACTTTGTAGATGTACATTCAAAACAGCAGGCAGCTGTAGGACAGGCTGTTCTCAAGACCCTTTTTCAGACTGCTGCAGCTGGCACGGGTAGCCGCCGCTAATAGTGGGACTGCTATATAATCTATGCACAGATATGAATTCAGCAGCCCACATGCCTCGAACTGAATATGCTACTTACCAGTATGCATCTGTTCTTGGCATGTAGGGCTGCTGACATTCATATCGCCCACCCTCCTCCCCGGTGCCTGTAGCGGCTGCAGCACTCAGAATTACTGTATAGCATGGTCATCACTTACGGTATCTACTCCATCACTGCCACAATGGCGAAAAACAATCTGAGGATGGAGAGGATGCCCATGCGCACTGTAGTCCAGGGGAGGAGCCACCTATCTTGTGATACTTCGAAGACTCTTCCAGGACAACAATGTGCAATCATCCGGACCCAACACTAGGCGGCTATCTATGCACAGATATAAATGTCAGCAGCCCTACATGCCAAGAACAGATGCATACTGGCAAGTAGCATATTCAATTCTTTTTCATATCTCTTATTCAGTGTGCAAGGAATGTTAGCCCCTTAAAACAACAGGTTTTAAGCCCTGTAGAGATCGACTCAAATGTCTGTGACAGATCCCTATGAGATGTGTCTGTGGTGTCTTGCCAAGTCACAACTCCAAGGCCTCCTGTGACTGCACGTCGATGAACCCGAAGGCCATCCGAGACTGCGAGGCAAAACTTTACATCGCTTAGCAAAAGAAAACTCCCCACCGATACGCCTCTAAGTTGCAGTCCACGTCCAAGGTTCGGTCCCATTGCTGCTCCAGAAGTCGCTGAAGTCGCTTCAGAGGCTGGTCTTCATCGCATTGATGCAGCACGGTTGCATCTGCCTGAGCGGGGGCAGCACCATCGCTCACTATCTCATGCCTTACTTTGGAACCGATCCTGCAACTGGCCACGGCACAACCCACATTTCCAGGGCTCGCTGCCAAACCACAACAGATTGAATAATCCCACATAGCCATGTTCCAGCTCTTTGGACTCTTATCTAACTTCCTCTGGTGCGCCTTCTGGCCCAAAAGAGCCAAGAGCCTTTTCATTTCGAGTACTGCCGGTGGATTTACCCTCAGCATCATTGAGACTGTCAAGACGCCTCTGGCTCTGATAAACACGCCGCCGCTGGCACTGCGGTCCACACAAGTCCCTGGAACTTCGATGCCGGCACCAATTCCATCCATGCCGAATGAGGCGTTACCTATGGTCCCGTCCAACTCTGAGTTGGTGCTTGTCTGACCTTGCTGATCTGCTGCTTCCAAAAAAGGCACTCTACTTCGGCATGGACTCAAACAAGGATTATGATGAAGGTGATAAGTTAGCTCAGCCCTACTAAGACAACAATTGGTATGGTGACTTGGAGGAGGCTAGTGGTCTCCATACCTCTCCTGAAACTGTTTGACAGGACGTCATAATACTACAGCTCTGCATGGCATCATCAGAGCCGTAAGAAGATCTCTTGGGCGTGCTGACATCAGTTCCCTTTTTTCCGCGCCATCAACACAAAACTGTTTTTCCAGGCTCTCCATTTTGTTGGAAATTTCTTCTATTCTGTTTGTGCAACTTTGTTGCTGGTGAAAATGTTGATCACTGACCCGCATGAAGACTGTCTCTGGTGTTTGTCGTCGGACCAAAGGTGATGGCAGTGGTGGCAACACATCTCGGAAGGTTCCGGGATACCAGTATTCCCGTTTCTGGACAATTGGCTGCTCAAAGAAAAGTCACCGGAGATGGTGCACCATTTGCATTTGACAACGCAACTGTTGTTCAGCTTGGGATTTTTGATTAATGTACCCAAATCTCACCTCTGAGCGAAACCTGTTCATAGGCGTAGTACTGGACACTACAGGTGTCGTGCCTTTCCACCTCCTCAGAGGATTCAGGATATTCAGGCTATGATTCCGCTGTTTCAGAATGGACCTTTTGTTCCAGTCCTGAAGGTCTTGCGCCTACTTAGTCTGTTAGCTTCCTGCATTCTGTTGATCAATTATGCACACTGGCATAAGAGGGCTCTTCATGGTGCCTCCGCAGGCAGTGGTTTTAACATAACTGAGATCTCAAGGAGTTGGTCAAGATCTCTGGCGTGATGGGGTGTGTCTAGCAAACTGTCTCAAGGGAAACCGTTTCACTCTCCTCTGGTGGCCACAGTGATAATGGATGCCTCCACTCTAGGGTGGGGAGCTCATTTGGGGGATCTGGTGGTCAAAGGTCTTCTGTCTCCAGAGCAAAGATTGTTGCACTCTTTTTGAATTGCGGGTGATACGTCTGACTCTCAAAGCCTTCCCTTCGTGGTCAATCAGTTCAAGTATTAACAGACAAAACTGCCACGATGTGGTATATCAACAAACATGGAGGAGTAGGGTTGTATCTTCTCTGCGGAAAAGCTCTGCAGCTTTGGTCCTTGGCTCAGGACCTTCAGATTTGTGTCACTGCAAATTACTTGGCTGGAGTTATGAATGTACATGCGGTCAGTCTGTCGCCAGTATTCAGCCGATCACAAGTGACATTTCCATCCAGAAATGGTTCATCACATATCGGGATGTCGAGGGTTCCTCAGTTAGGCCTGTTTGCCGCTCACGAGAACACACACTGCCCGTCATTCTGCAGCCTCTAGTATCCAATGCAGGGAGCATTGTGGCATGCGTTTCAGTTAGATTGGGCATCCAGCTTCTTTACACGTCCCCCCCCCACACCCATTTTATTTATTTGATTTATACAGTTTTGTATAGCGCGAACAAGACCCAGATAGTATTGGAGCGCTTCACAATTTGGAGGGTAGGAAATAAGAAAGGGAAAAACCAGCGTCATTTAAGAATGCAGGCAAGAACATTGACAGAAGGGGTATCAAAGAAAATCACATTTAACTAATACAGAAGCGTGCTGGGAGAAGAACAAAGAGTATAGCTGACGGCTCTGGGCTTCACAGGTAGTAGTCCAATACGGTAAGTAATCCAGGGGCGGTGAGTGAGACAGATAAGTCTTGGCCATTTAAGGCAAGAACTTGATCATAGGCATTATTTTTACTTCCTTTTTGAAAGAAGCCATGGAGAAGATTCTGCGGACTTCTGGTGGGAGAGAGTTCCAGATCTCCGGGCTGAGCCTGAGAACGTTTTGTGCCTCGTTCACTTTTTGCGGCTAATCTGTGATTTCAAGAGGCAAGAGTTTGCACTTCTTGAGACCGGCAGGGGTGAGTAGCGCGCTTATAATCTCCCTGATTGATTGATTGGTGGTCTACCCCCTCCAGATAATTCTAGCGTTTGCACCAGGTAACGGGGTTTCAAATGGAGGGCTTTGTGAGTCATGCAGGCAATCTTTAGCTGTATTCTTGCTTCGTATGGCAACCAATTTAGGGATTTTAGGGATGGAGAAATGTGAGCGTTTCTATTTGTACCTGTAATCAATCTGGCAGTGGCATTCAAGGAAGCCCTTAGTGGGGCCAAGGTAAATGTGGGGAGGCCACAGAGTGTTGCACTTCCATAGTATAGCCTTGGCAAAACAAGAGCTTGAACCACCTGCTTGAAGTCATCTTGTGGAAGGAATGGTTTGAGATTCCTCTTCTGGTGGTAAGCAGCCTTGCACACCTTACTAATATGATTCTTCATGTTCAAGTCCAGGGGTATTCCGAGAGATTTTGCTGAATCAATAATGTGAGGAGAGCAGTTGAAGGCTGTGAGGTGTTTCATCCAGAGGTCTATCTTGGGGGTGTGAATAGGCAGAGATATGAGAAGGAATTCCATTTTGGAGGTGTTGAGCAGGAGAGTATTCGTCCGGGTAGAGTTGAGTGAAGTCTTCAAAGAAGGTGATTTTCAGGTAAAGTTGCATGTAATCCTCATACATATGAAAAAGAATGTTCGTGGAGTTTAGTACATTTGCTAACGGTTCCAAGAATATGTTGAAGAGTATGGGCAATATGGCAGACCCTTTTGGAACCCCCATGGAGACTGTAGAGGGCTGGGATAGAAGTTGATTCACCTTGACTCTTTGGGATCGGTTGTGGAGGAAGGACGAAAGCCATTGCAATACCCGTCCTGTGCTCAAGAACGGATAAGAGGATGTCGTGATTAACTGTTAAACGCAGAAGAAAGGTCAAGGAGAATTAGGAGGCAAGATTCGCTTTGGTCTTGCATTTTTAAAATGTCATTCATAATGTGAGTGAGCGTCGATTCCATGCTGTGACCATTCCGAAAACCAGATTGATGTTGATCCAGGAGTTGGAAAATTCTCTAAGTGAGCGCAGAGTTGCGATTGCATGCATTTTTTTAGGAGCCTAGCCAGAGTGGGGATGTTGGAGATAGGCTGGAAGTTGTTGATCAGTTCTGTCTGCATTAGTTTTTTTTAGAATGGGTGAAACCTGAGCTGCTTTAGGCATTCAGGGATCGTGCCTTGTGACAATGAAGGGTTGACAATCACAGGGGGATGAAGACATCCTTGATTTCTTTGAATACAGGCGGGGACAGCGGGTCGCTGAAGTGATTAAAAGGATTGATACTAAGAAGGGTTTTGTAAATGTCTTTCGCTGAGGGGAGTAAAAGTACCCCATGAGGCACTGTTCTTGGTGCTAAGACGAAGTGGCTTGAGCCTCTTCGAGTGAGCCAGAGGAGACGCAATCTTGTAGAATGGAAGAAGAGCCTTCTTAGATTCAAGGTCAGTACTGATGAGTTTTGTTTTCGCGATAAAGAAAGCAGCCAGTTTGTCGCATGAAATAGGGCCATCTCATGGGACAAGGTGGTTGGGTACTATCATCAATTGTTCTTTAACAATTTCAAAACGTTTCTTGGGGCGATTTGAGGCTTGGTTAAGTTGAGATCTGAAGTAATCAGCCTTAGCACTCTTGATTTTTTTATTATAGGATCTCCTTACCGATCTAAGGACTTTTAAATGATCAGAGGAGGGTTTGGATCTCCAGGAACGTTCCGCTGCCCTTAAGCTGCTGCTTTCCGAGTTTAGATTGTCGTTGAACCAAGGTTTGGAGATTTTGGAAGAGGCATTTTCTTTGTTGTAGTAGCTCTATGGAATCCATGATACTAGAGATAGTAGAGTTATAGAAGTCAATAAGTTCATGAACATCTGTCATGTCAACTTGTGAAGACAAGGAATATTTATAGTGGGTTGCTAGATCTTCCGTGTGGATATTCCTGAGGTCCCTTTTTGATTACTTCATTTTCTTCGGTTGATCCCTCCTCAGGGCCAACTCCCTGTTAATAAAGAAGATGATGCTGTAATGGTAGTACCAGTCACATTGGGTAATGTTGAGGCAGTGGTAGAATGTATGAAGTTGCCAAACGGGAGGTGGATACTTGAAATGTTGAGGCAAAGGTATTCACTGGAGGATTGTGTGGTGGTCTCTGTGTGGGAAACCGAGAGTGTATTCCGGTGTATACAAGCTAGTCCACCACCCTGCTTCTTAGATCTGTTTAGATGGATTATATCATGTCTAGAAGGAGCTAGGAGGTCTAGGATAGGGGTGCAAGAGGGATTTAGCCAGGTTTCTGTGAGGATGATGATATATAGCTTATTGTTTTGGATGAGGTTCAAAGATATCCGAGGCATGTTTACTGGCTGATCTGCAATTGAGTAGTACACATTTCAGCTGTACTGGCGTGTGGGAGGTACAAGTTTGAATGATGTTCACTCTCTTGAGGTTGTCACTATTTGAAACTATGAGGTTGTGTGAGGGTTCCCAGTGCGAGTCGACGTAAATGGCTTGAATTTGACCCAGAGGAGTCTTCTCGGTGTCTAGAGTGATAGAGTAAGAAAGAAGTAAATCATCGATATCGCTGGTCACAAAGATCGGCCTTCGTTCTTCTAGGGCGGGATGGGGCGTTAGGAGTGCTGGTCAAGACCAGGGAATGCGCTAGCATGTACTATGGGCAGCTTTCCTAAGGAAATGAGAGAACTGTGAAGGGGTAGATGCAAAATTGAGAGGACTTTCAGTTCATGGAGTTCATACGAGAGAAGGTCCTACTAGAAAGTCCAGGAACGGATAAAAGGATGTGGTGATTAACAGTGTTAAACGCAGAAGAAAAGTCAAGGAGGATTAGGAGGCAAGATTTGCTTTAGTCTTGCATTTTTAAAATGTTATTCATAATGTGAGTGAGCGCTGATTCCGTGCTGTGACCACTCCGTAAACCAGATTGATGTTGATCCAGGATTTGTAAATTCTCTAAGTGAGCGCGAAGTTGCGATTGCATGCATTTTTCTAGGAGCTTAGCCAGAGTGGGGATGTTGGAGATAGGCTGGAAGTTTTTGAGATCAGTCAAGACCAGGGAATGCGCTAGCGTGTACTATGGGCAGCCTTCCTAAGGAAATGAGAGAACTGAGAAGCGGTAGATGCTCAATTGAGAGGGCGTTCAGTTCATGGAGCTCATACGAGAGAAGGTGCTATTAGAGAGATATCTCATCCATACGCGCAGCCAGGTCTGTGTGTTGGTTAAAGGATAGAGGTTGAGTGGAGAGATCCCACAAAGGAGAGGGGCCTCAAGAGATGAGTATTTACCATATGTTGTCCATTAAGTATGCTTTGTACATTATTGTATTATTGTATTATGTCATACTTGTTGTATCTCAATTTAAAATCCAATAAAAGTTTTTAAAATTAAAAAGATGCAGAGCTGATGCGATGGTTTTTATCTCGAGCCTTAGAGCTGTCCCCAACCGTCCAACCAAACACAAGGGCACCACCTTCTTTTGTTCCTTGTCTTGTACAGTGTGTAGGAACAACATGATACTTACTAAGAAATGAGCTGCATGTATATTAGTTTCTCAGTTCATTATCATGTAAGTGTAAAACATATAAAAATTCACCTTTAGAAAAAGATGTCAAGCTAAAAACTGAAACTAAAATGGACACTCAGGTTGAGCTCTGTTGTGCTTTACAACAATATTCTGTACTGGCCAAAATCAAACCTATGGTACTTTACTATAAAAGTACATCTGGCTGCCATTATGGCATACCGGAAAAATCCAAATCAAAAGTCCTTTTTTACAGTTCCAGTCATAAAGAATTTTCTGGAAGGGTTAACGAAAACTTTTCCTCCAAGACCACAGACTTCTTTCTCATTGGAACTTAATCTAGTTCTCTCTAAATTAATGGCTTCCCCATATGCGTAAGTCCTTATTGCTTCTTCTCAATTGGAAATTGGCTTTTCTCATAGTGAGCACATCTGCTAGGAGAGTCGGTGAACTCCAAGCGCTAGTTGCAGTAGAGCCTTATAATTTTTTCCATCACCACAGAACACATAATACATTCAACTTTTTTGTGTTTTCAAATTCTTATTAACCAGACTGTCTTTCCTAATCCTTCCACTCCCACATAGAGATCACTCCATTCTTTCAGTATTAGAAAGTGTTTTAAAGGATATCAAATCATCTTTTTGTCATTCATGGACCCCTCTATACTGGGATGGTTTCAACAAACCATAGCTGGATGATAAGTTCCTGCATTGTTTGCTGCTATCACCAAACTAACAAAACACTGCTGGGCAGACCAAAAACTCATTCCACATGTGGAAAGGCAGCTACTGTTGTTTGGTTGAGAAATATTGCTCAAATAGACGTTTGTGGAGTAGCCACATGAAAATTAGTATATATGTTTGTTAAACATAACTGTTTGGATGAATACGCTAGAACTGACTCATTAGTTGTTCAAGCAGTGTTACAAAATCTGTTTGCTTGAAGCTGTTGGATTCTGGAATTAATTTATTTATTTTCTTGTATTTAAGATTTGCCGGGTGGTCATAGCAGCCGGGAATCATGAAGGTTAGGCTTGATTGGCCGAGGGAACTGGGTATAACTATTAGAGACAAGCAATGGACCTATTGTTGCTCAGTCATGAAGTCCGTTTCTCTGAGTAGCCGGCACAGGTTACTGCATTTTAAATAACTTAACAGGGTGTATTTGTTCCCTGGCTCATCCTTAATGTATCGTTTTCGCAACAATTTTTGTTGTCTCGGATGTGACGAAGGGGAGGCAGAGTTCCCCCCAAGTAGCTTGGCCTTGCCCAGGAGTGTTAAAGTTTTAGCAGACTGTGCTGGCAGATCTTGGGGAGATTAGCAGTGAGCACATTGAGTAGACACCTTATCTAGCTTTGCTGGGTTACAACAGAGATGTCCTAAACTCTTCCGGGTGGCTGGTGGCCATTGGATTGTTGCTTGTGAGGCACAGAATAGTGCTGCGCTAGGCTCCGGCCACTTCCGACACTGAAGGAATGGCATGTGGACATGGCATATTGCAAAACAAAACCGGAAAATTACTGCAAATTGCTACTTCTCTGCAGCCATCCGAAAGATATATGGGGCCATTATCAGGCTTTTCTTGGTTTGGTCTAGTGAGGAGGCGATGACTGGAGAGCTGAAAGACTGGTCGTCAGCCTTGTAAGCGCCCAGCAGAGGGTGAACAATATTAGGACTGCTAAATGCACGCCTTGTACAATGAGTTGTGTAGCATAGAGAGGTGCTAGATATGAATAGCTATGTCTGTTGCTTGTCCCGGCTGGGGCAGGTGCCATTGTATGTACTTTCCCTGGGTGTGGGGGAGGGGGGCTGTGTTTATTTTGTGCCATGCCAACTATTCACATGTCATTCTTTGTATGGTTGGTTGAAAATCGAAATTAAGTTCTTGACATCTGCTTTTGAGGGATAAGCTTGCTATTCTGTTCTACTTTTGACTGTCAGTAAGGGTCCTACGGATGCAGACGGAAATGTTACTTATTATCCTGGTTCTGCATCATACCAGTCCTCACTGAAGTGATAAACAACCATACCGCCTCCCTGGATGTCAATAATTATAAAAGCAATAGTCTTTTAATCAGACATTAAATTCCTTCAAAAAGAACTGAGGCTGTGAGGCAAAACTGCCAGTACAGCGCATGCTGTGACATGGAAGCTGCTGACTCCTTTTAGGAGCAATGTCCTGTTTCTTTTTTTAAACTAACACACTCTCGGCCTAGCAGGGCACCCTTTCCTTCATTTGCCTCTTCTGTAGCGTAAAGGTTTAAAGCTCATCATGTTGAAGAGCTACATGGTCATCTGGTTACTACAATATAGATTAAAGTTGTCTTTCTTTGAGAGAGAAGAATTCAGTAAAAGCTGACCCGCTTCAGTCTATGGAATGGATACATACAATTGAAAGTGTGTACTTCAATTAAAGATCTACCTCTGGATTTAATTGAGTACTTTTCTGGGACCCTGAACACTAGCGGAAATGATTATTCCACATTTATGACTAAAGTGAGAATTCCTAAGATGCAGAACCAGGATTACAGGTAAGTAATGTTTCGTTCTGTCACCTCCGTCAGTGGTGACTACCTCTAAATACTTTTGCAACATTGTCAAAATTTTCTTCAACAAACTCCATCTGAACCGCTAACATTTGTGTAGAGTATGTATGCTAGGGCAGTCTGTTCTGTTAAGGACTACATTATTTAATGTTTCTTCTAGATGCAGAGTTTCTAGTTTTTGGTATTGTCGAGGGGTGGAGTTGATAAGGTCATTGCTTTTACACTCTGTATTTTCATTTGTCATTGAAAAAAAGGGTTGTTCAGGCTCCCTTCAGTTTTCTTTGTTTACCTACAGACCTCAATGCCTGACTTGGAAATCAATTTGGATCCGAACTGCTTGTCTCGCTGCAGCACAGAGATTTTCTCTGAAGCCAGCTGGGAGCAGGTGGATAAACAGGATACAGAGGTACAGACTCCCTCCATCTTCTGTTTAACTGTCTACGTTCAGCTGTGAATGATGTGCCTTTCTCTAACTCTACAATCCAAAGCTTTTCTACTATACTATGGGTACCCTGCACCTGACATTTATCTAACAGCAGTACCATCAGAATGTATGTTTGAGTATGGGTGTCATTGAACTTTAAGATGTTATCCATTGAGGTAGAGGAACATCTTTGTGGTAAATGACAGACCATTACCTGGAACCTGTTCCTTGTTTGCAGTGTCCCCCTGCCATCTATGCACTTCTGTGCGAAGAAATTTGGAAAATGCTGACTGCCTTTCCAAAGATGAGGAGCATTAATATTTTCATAAAATTCTATTCTTGAATGCAGTCCTCCTTCTATTTACTTACAGTATAAATGAACATCTTCTTTAAAAGAAACAATGTTCACTTAGGCAATTGCAGGTTATTCACTATAGAAACGACTTTTCTCCCATATCTGCTCCTATATAAAGTATAGCTTAACTGAAAAACATTCTAGATAACAAGGAAAATACAAATGGCAGTTTTGATAAGCCTGAAACGTCAGTGTGTCAAGAACAGCTCTGATGAAAGGGAGCAACTTGCGCCATTCAGAATGTAATGCCACTACCACCTTTTTTAGAGAAGTCTGGTGATCCACCAATAGAGTGGGCATTGCCAATAAAGTCTTTCCAGGCCTATTTAAATGCAATAGACGCTCCAGTAGAGAAAAAGAAACTTTTATTATTATCGAGGGGTAGAATATCAGAATGTCTTTCACCATGCCCATGAGTTCAGCGCTCCAAAAGTTGAAGGTCCTGATTTCACGACTTGAAAAATACTTTGCCAGTTCAAAAAAAATGTTTGTGCATAGGTGCAAGTTTTTGACAAGAGCACTAATGCCCAATGAATCTATTGGCACCTATATCTATGCCTTTTAGGTCCTAGCTGCAAGCAGTGAATTTGAGGCATTAACATCCCAAGTCATTTGAGACCAGTTAATTGGCAGGTGGTTTTCAAACAATAATGCTGGAGCGTCTGTTGGCATGAAAATCCAGCTCTAGACAATGTCCTAGACATAGTAAAGGGGCATTGAAATTCACTAGAAAATGGAAAGCAGTTGGAGGTTTTGTTTTCCAACATTAGTGTGTCTGGCACAATCACAACTGTTGCAAGGCAAGCATCACAGCAATCGTTCAAAGCAAACCTAATTAGTGCAACAAACATCCAAAATAATCTTCTGGTCACTGTCTCATCAGCTAGAAAATTGTCTGTGATAGGCTAACAGTGTAAGAACTGCTTTAAAAGGCAGCAGAAGAAACAGATGTGTCCTAACTGAAGAAATAGATACTCAAGCGGAATCTAGTACCAATGCAAAGAAACTGGTACTTTTTGTAAAGAGTGATGGCAAACAATTGGAGTGTAAGATAGTGGATTAAGAAATTGATGTGCGGATTGATGGACAGTACATCAAACTGTAATTAGACTTTGGAGCTTGCATCACCATTGTGGTGATGGACATGTAATTTTGGTCATCAAAGTTGCGTTTGCCTCCGGATGGGGGAACATTAGGATTTTAAGGTAGCAAAATAGATCTACTGGTCTATTTTTCGGCGAAGATTAACAGAAACATGCAAGGTGTACATTGCCTCAAATGGAATCAGTGTTCTTGGTTGGTAGCACCAGGCTTAGTTTAATGTAACCATTAAACCAAGGCTTGTAAATCCTGTCTTCATTGAATAAAACAGCTTTGATGTTGCCATTATAAACGTGACAAGTGTAGATAGGTGGGCAAAGAAGTTGAGTAACATGTTCTACGAAAAATCATAAGGTTTGTGCAAACCATCAATGTTAAAAAAGGGGTTACTACAGTTTACCACAAAGTCTCAAAAGTGTAAACAATATTATTTGGCAACAATATTGAAGGTTACGTGTTTGAGGTGGTATTGAGCTAGTGGATGCAACACTTTCTCTGTCGCCAGTTGTACTAGCACACAAGATAACAGGTGAATTGTTGAGCAGAAAGCTTTCCATTTCTTTGGTCTTTTCTATATATCACTAAACGGGAATGGAGGGATACAAGAAAGGCTTCTATTAATCACATAAATGAGTGTCTATGGGAAACAGGGCACAATTAGTATTGACCTGTGCCCCTCTGACATGCATGAGACGAAGCAGTGCTACAATCACTCCGGGGTCTGCTTCCCGCTTCAGACGGAAACAATGTTCCTCTGATAGGCGTACAAGCTTTGTATCTGTGCTTTAACACATTGATCTTTTATCATAATCCAAGAACTAATGGAAAGGGTAGAAATAGCCTTTTTTTAGTTGCTTTTAATCCTACACATTAAAGTCACAAATAAGAAATTGTTAGTCCACCAGTAGGAAGTTTTATTTTACTCCCTTCCTCTTGGCACTAATCACACTCCACACCAGTAATTCTAGGTCCCAACAAGCACACTGAGGTTGTTTCCATCTAAAGACCTCTCTGTTTCCCCAAGTTGTAACCTTTGAGGTAAGACTTAATTTCCAATTTCAGGTTGGAACCTATGATGCATCATGCCACCCCTTGATGGATGAGGGCTTTTGTCCTTTATGAAATAGGACCATAGAACACTGGCCACTAAGGCTTGAGCCTTCCATATTTAATTTCCTTTAGATTTCTACCCAGGGTACTCTGCTGTTTCTGGTTGTAAGATCGTTTCAACATGTTGGATTAGGTCAGTTGGTTACAAAGTTAGATCTCAGAGCTCCTACCACCTAGTTGGACTCATTTCCCGGACCCGGCATTTGACTAGATTCCTCTCCCCTGAAAGAGTATTTTCAGTTTTGTAGAATTCTTTTGAGGTGAGCTTCAGCTGCTGCAGATTTTCTGAAATTAATTAGAAAATTGTTCCTGGACAGTTCATCAATAGTTGCCATCCAGAATGACATCCTATTTTATTCTGAAACTGTGAGAGAACATGAAAAGCAAACAATGATGTGTTGACCATACTGGAGAGCAAGAAGACCAGCCTGAGAAAGGACTAATGTGTGTTTAATGCAAAGATCATCACTTATTTAGGACAGTTGTTGTCTCTGGTTGGGCTCAAACCCAAGTTTAGTTCAGAGCATTGTGAAATCCCGTGCTCTGGGCAAAAGGGAGTAATTATTATTGTTCAAAGGACTTTGGAAATTCTATGCAAAGCTTGTCAGAAAGTTTGCGTAATTAATAGAACATGTCAGGGCTTTATTGAAGAAGGAATCAGAGTTTGTCTGGTCCTCTAAGTGTCAGGAGACTTTCAAGGACATCAAGAAAGAGTGTGTGCGCCACTGTTGTAATTTTATCTTTAAGGACATCAGACTTGAGTGACAGTGGATGCAAGTGTGTAGTCTTGGGCGCCATTGACACAGAGTGATGGGAAACCTGATTTGTTTTGTATCTAGAAGGTTACATTCAGTAGAACACAAGTATATTCTCAAAGGAAAAGAGTTACTAGTAAGCGTGTGGGTCTTGGGACAATTGAGAAAGTTACTCATCTTAGGTAATGCTCTTTCTGGTGGACACTCGAACTGTAAATTTCTCACCTTGTGAATACCCTCAGGTGCCAGACATGATCCAGAGAATTTTCTCAGCTGTTCCTTCGTACGTTGGTAGGTGGTGCCGTACGGTTCCACGTTGGGTCGGTCCCGCCCTGAATGTGATGTCAGGGTCCCTATAAACAGCCACATCTACGCACTGATTTCATTTTCTTTCTTTTTGTGCCTTCCAATGCAGATTAGGAGCTCACTCCTTCCGTAAAGTCCTTTTTTAAATTCATGCAGCTCCTAATATTGCATAGGGCATACTTAACGCCACATAGGATACAGGCTGTCCTCTCTGCCATATGCCTGATGCTGGATTCACTCATATGCTGTGGGCTTGTCCCTCCTTGCAAGGGTGTTGGAGTGAAGTTTCTCTGGTCCTATCCCAATTATCCGAACGCTCTTCTTGGTCCACTATCAAAGCATGCCTCATGGGCCTATCCCCACTCCCAAAAAAAGCAGTGGTATCGCGCAGCTTTACAGATATTTCCCTAATATTGGCCAAAAGATTGCTTACAAAGTGCTGAAATCCCACTCAGTGCCGAGTACAAGAGCATGGGGGGAGGAAGTCATCTGTTGGGCCACAGCAGAAAGAGAGGCACTGCAGAACGAGGAATACAGGGGACTTAGGGAAAAAACACTCTCAATGGAATGGCCCCACCTATTGGAACAATTTAAAGTATATACAACACCCGATTAGAAGGAATGAACACTGTAGTCCACCCTAACACATCTGACCTCAATAATTGGACTGGCTTGCAGTGGAATTGTTACCTCTGACCTACTGCCCAGTTATCCTTCCCTTTCCGCCCCGCCCGCCCTTCCTCTTCCCTTCTCTATCACCATACATATATATGATGCACACATCTGGCGGCCTGGAGCACGTAAGCATGTTTTTTATTTGTTGGGCAGGGGGGGCTGGAGTTGAGCACATTGCTTGTAAAAAGCATCATCTGTGGTGTATATACAATGATACGGTTCACAGCAATACCTGTAGGTGCGTAGAAAGCATGTCCCTTTTTGGGATAGGACTGTACTGACTGCAAAAATGTGAATGTTTTACTTATGTGAAAGTTTACTACTATACCCAGAGATACAGATGACCTGCTATATGTATACACATCATTAAAACAAATAAAATATGTCTGAGAAAAAAAAGTAGCTCACTCCTTCGAGTTCTGTCAGACTTGACAGAACATCTCTTTCAAAGGTTTTTCTGGTGTACTTAGGACATGTTCCCATACCCCCCCCCCCCCCCCTACTGCAAAACGAAGCAACAGGGTACAAACCATGCAAGGAATGCCACAAACAGATGTTTGTGACAAACCCTCATGAACCCCCACAAGGTCATTATCTGGTGACTTGGCTCCGAACTAGGCGTTGTTGGACAAATGTGTCAAAATGAACCCGAAGGTCATCCAAGACTTTCAGGCCAAGTTGTATGTTATGGAACATTGCCGGAAGGCAAAAAAGGTCCGATTGATGGCATGGATGCACTCTTACTGCCAAGGCCCATCTTGTGATCGCTCATCATCCAAATGTATATCTTCAGGTAAGTCCAAATATTCACATTATTCTGGGAGGTATTTTGAAGAGAAAGCATCCTAGAAGGAAATTGACAGATAATAGGATGCACTTGGTGTCTTTTAAAAGTAGAGATTTCCGAGTTAATTGTGGAGTCAAATATGCCAAAATTGTACTCTATCATTCTAAGAGCAGTCAAATAAGGTGTTGGTGGAGTGTATTCAAAGAGTAATTGGGAGCATCATGGACTTCTGATGGATAATTCTAACCCAAGATTCCTCACCTTAGAATATCCCACAGGTGCCAGACTGGATCTGGAGCTCTTTGTGTAGAGCTTCTCTGTACCTACTCCATACTGCCCAGGAAGTGACAGAGCGGGGCTTCATATAAGCACCACAACTGCACGCTGACATCAGTTCCTTTCTTTCCACAAATTCCGGAGCAGATATAAGGCTTTTCTCCTACCATATCAGTTTTTCTACAGCTCCTAAAACAGCTCTGTATGGTGCTCTAGGGAAATATGCCACCAGCTGCAATGACAGGATTCAATCTGTGGCGAAACTGCAGGAAGCAGATGTCGGTCATGTATCTGCATGAGGTGTGTGCCATTGGTGCCTGGGCTCCAGACACAACTTTAATGTGTGTGGTAGATGCACCCTAATGCAGCTGAAGGCGGTTCCAGACTGGGAGGCAGAGTTATAAGTCATCATACACAAGAAGTTGTTGTGGTCTTCACGCTAGTCCCATTCCCAATAATGGGCCCGGTCCCAGTCATGCAGCTCTTGCTGTGACCACTCCACTTACGCTCTGAATCTTTGTGTAAATCAAAGTCCGAATGCAAGCATGACTTGACTCAACACCGCAACTCTTGACTCCAAAGAGAAAGCGCTTGTGCGTCAGGATGTTATTCACACTCCCTCATGGTCCCTGGCCACTGAACAGATTCCTCAGTTGATCCTGGGGTGTTGTCAGCCCGCATTAGATTGGGAGGCCATGCTGCAATTCTTCTGTGTGCATTCAACTCTTTCTGGATGCTTTTGAAATCCAAGGGCTCCAGTGTGGTTACCTCTGGCTATACCTTCACAGGAACAGACTGTCTGCGTAGGCCACATTATTTGGCCTGAATTGACCCTGGTACAGAATATCACTCCAGCTCCAAAATCCGCACCAGTCCCATTGGCTGGCTCATTGTCACTTACATTACTTTGCCTTTATTGGTTAGCTTTTGTAGGCGTCCTTCCTCTTTGTGTGTTTATCCCTCCCCATTTGTGTGTTTATCCCTCCCTGGGAGTATGGATGCATTACTTGTTTTCTCACCTGAATATTTTTTCCAGCACTATTTATTTCTTAGCGGTTAAGCACTCTACCACAGTGCTTCATTTTCAGCAGGCTCCCTCATGTACTTTCCACCTCCCTGTTCTTCCCACCCACCCTGCTTCTGTTGTCTCTGGTGTTGCCACCTCCCAAGGATCCGCCCTCTTTCCCTTTGGTTGTCCGTGGTGTTGCCCTTGATCACCCACCCTTCCTCCTTCCCCACCATTATCAGTGGTTTTGCTCCCTTTTACTCACCCACCCTTATTCCTTTTCTTTGTTTGAGGTGTTGGACTCTCAAAGCCTCCTTCCCTTCCGTTGTCCGTAGTGCTACCCGCACATCTCTCCCAAAACAGTGCGCACACCCCCACTTGTGTTTTTTGTGCCACTAAGGAAAGAAAACAATACAATTATTTTCTTAAAACATGAAACGCAAGCGCAATATTGTTCTTTTATGTCGCCAGCTTTATGCTCTGTGTTCAAATCGTAAGGGCTCATTGTTTGTCGTATCTGTAGCCATGTCCATTGCTCCACTTCTGGTCTATCCTGGATGTGGCAGTGCTGATGTCATTTGGGTTGTGATGGAATTGGTGGTGTTGCAGCAAAGGGCAGGCAAACTGAAACGCTGCAAAGTTAGTGCTTCAGGAGCAGATAATGGAAGCACATAGACCACTAGCAGACAGAACGGCTAGGAGAGTCTAAAGTACTCACACAGTGCAGTCTTGGCCCACACCATCTCCTCCAACTTCTCTCTGCTCTTAGGCAAACTATCACTAGACTACCCCAAACCTTCTGTGCCCTCGGGGGTGTGTCCAGGCTGCCGACCAAGATGGCCGCACAGTGCTGAAGTTCTGCCGGCGAACCCTACATCCTAGCCCCATCCTGTCTACATCCTGAGCCATCCGGCTCGTGTTCGGCTGGCTCGGACGCGGGGATATACACCGCCACGGTGTGAACCCTGGGGTGGCCGTGAACAAGTGTAGCACTGGAACTGCGAGCATCGGCGCGCAAGACTGCTGTGACGGGGGCCTGGGTGAGGCTTGATTTGTGGCGAGGCTACCCAGTGTGATTCCTCAAGACACCTATCGTGCTCACCTCGCTCTTGGGAGAGACATCGGAGGCCTGACTGCTGACTGGTGTGCAAAAGCAGCACTGGACATCTCTCAGCCGGGCCCAGGACCTCGCGTCCCACAAGTAAGCCGGACCGCTCTGCTCTCGGAGGCCCTGCGGTGCGAGGGACCATGGGTGAGCCTGGGGGCCAACCACCCAGCTGGTCGGGGGGGCACTTTAAGTCTGTTGCTCAGCCGCCGCTGATAAGAGTACTGCCGGACCCTGAGAGACGTTGGCGGTAGCAGAGTGTGTTGCGCGTGGGACCGTTCTGCACTGGAAGGTGCCGGATTGAGTGTGCTGGTTTGCACTCGATGCACATTCTTCCGGCCCTACCCAGGGGATCATTTGTGCCTGATCCGTACCTTGACGGAAATATAAACTGGAGCCTTGTTGTGATGGGGAAGTCCCCGGGGGGGGGGGGGGGATCACTGAGATCTGGATTTGACTGGTTCTGCCTGCTGGTGTGGTCTTGCAGTGAAATGCGCCACCATATTTTGAGCAGACCCCGAAGTATCATCCCTGATCCAGCTGCATTTGGAGGACGAAGCGCCCAATCCCCTCTCTTTGTTGGCGACATAACTTGTTGCCCCACTGGGCAGTTGCCCGCTGGCCCTTGGTCCATGGGCGGTATCATGGGACGCAGGGACCATAAACAATGCCTACTTCAATTCAGTCGTCCGAATACTAAGTCTGTGGAGTCTGTCGCCGATATGGCTGAAGGAGTTGCAAATGGGGACAGTTCAGTCAACCCCTCGCCCTCCCCCAACCCCCCCCCCCACACCCTCCTATTCCCAGGTCTGTCGCGCTGATGCAGGAGCTTAGAGCGGTGTTAAAAGCCTTGGATGGGCATTTTAATGTCTTGGAGAGACGCCTGGACACCATGGGGGCCAGACTCGACGCACATGAGAGGGTCTGGACAATGCAGAAGGCATGGTGTCTGACCTGGAAGATGGAGCTGCACAGTCCACCAAACGTCTGGATCGAAAAGGAGAAGTTCGTCAAAAACGTAGCTATGAAAGATGAGGACTTTGAAATACATAGTAGGTGCAATAATGTATGCATTCTTGGGGTGCTGGAGTGCACAAAAACTGGGCGCATTGACATATTTGTTGAGACTTTGCTCACGGATCTCTTTGGCAAGGAGGCCTTCACCTCCACCTTCCTGGTGGAACGTGCACACTAATCCCTTAGCCCTCGTCCCAATCCTGGCTGCCCTCCCAGGCCCATTATAGCCCTTCTCCAAAATTTCCCGGACAGGGACATGGTGCTGCGACTGGCGAGGGAAAATGGCACCACATCCTGGCAAGGCTCGACTATAGCACTATTTCCTGACTTCACTGCCATGGTCCAGGAGGTGAGAAGGAAGTACATGAGTGTTAAGGCCACGCTGCGCAATCTGG
Source organism: Triturus cristatus (assembly GCF_964204655.1). Lineage (NCBI taxonomy): Eukaryota > Metazoa > Chordata > Amphibia > Caudata > Salamandridae > Triturus > Triturus cristatus. The sequence continues at coordinate 284,706,730 of NC_140594.1, read as the reverse complement.
GACTTGGATATGGCGTGATTTACCCGACCCGCCTGCGGGTTGACATTGAGAGGAGATCCAGTGTGTTTGATACCCCCACTGCAGTCCAGGAATTTTGCAAAGACTACAAGGCGAGCTGGGGCGCAAAGAATAAATACCTCTCTAGGGTTTCTCCTCCATATAGTGGCTCGGTGGCTAGCGTGCAACTCTTTTTATCCAAAAGATCTATGCTGCTGTAACCAGTATGCAAAGGCTATTTTCTCAGTTACCTATTGTACTAGGGCAAGATAAGTGCTTTCAATTCTTATGCAAAGTTGGGTAGACGGCATGGCGTTGCCTCGTCCCAAGTGTATACCTCTTTAAATCTGCTATCATAGTTGGAATGTATGTGAACTTGCTTTTTTCTTACCATTCATTGTGTTTCCATGATACATTCTATAGGTTTGTTATCGGGGACTTTCCCTGCGTAGGGGTGTGCAGGGATGGGTGGGAGGTGGAGGGTGGGGTTGTTTATTTCAGGATACCATTGTTTCTAGATCTGAATGCACACTGTGACAGGTTATGTATCAAATGCAACTTGCACACACAGTCATGTTTAGATTACCTTTATATCTTGGGGGGGTAAACTGTCCAGCTTTTAGGACCTGACACTGATCACTTGGAATGTGCTGGCCTACATAACGTCAGGAAGGGGAAACGGGTGTCGCACTATTTACAGAGACATCAAGTTGATGATGCCTTTCTACAAGAGATGCACTTGCCAAAGTCACCTTCCAGCAGTTTTGCTCCCTCTTGGGTCCCCCACCGATATTTTGCGAACTATAGCATGTCATGTATGCCAGGGAACCTGCGGTGATGATCCACAGACGCTTGCCCTTTCATGTAGAACGGGTCTGCACTGACAGTGAGGGTCGCTTTACAACGGTAGCAGGGCACTTGATGGGATATCGAATAGCGTTTGCTTGTATTTATGCTCCTAATATTGACAACTCTGAATTCTTCCATAACCGCCATACGGAACTCTTGCAGTTTGATCCAGACTATATTTGCATGGGTGGTGATTTTAACCGTCTATTGGACCCAGCGCTAAACAGTACGTCTGGCTCCTCTGACTCCAAGCTGCGGTTGCGACATGCGTTATTGGAGCTATGGGACTCGCTTGGTCTGGTGGATGTGTGGCGACTTAGCTATAAAAGATGAGGACTTTGAAATACATAGTAGGTGCAATAATGTATGCATTCTTGGGGTGCCGGAGTGCACAAAAACTGGGCGCATTGACATATTTGTTGAGACCTTGCTCACGGATCTCTTTGGCAAGGAGGCCTTCACCTCCACCTTCCTGGTGGAACGTGCACACTAATCCCTTAGCCCTCGTCCCAATCCTGGCTGCCCTCCCAGGCCCATTATAGCCCTTCTCCAAAATTTCCCGGACAGGGACATGGTGCTGCGACTGGCGAGGGAAAATGGCACCACATCCTGGCAAGGCTCGACTATAGCACTATTTCCTGACTTCACTGCCATGGTCCAGGAGGTGAGAAGGAAGTACATGAGTGTTAAGGCCACGCTGCGCAATCTGGGACTTGGATATGGCGTGATTTACCCGACCCGCCTGCGGGTTGACATTGAGAGGAGATCCAGTGTGTTTGATACCCCCACTGCAGTCCAGGAATTTTGCAAAGACTACAAGGCGAGCTGGGGCGCAAAGAATAAATACCTCTCTAGGGTTTCTCCTCCATATAGTGGCTCGGTGGCTAGCGTGCAACTCTTTTTATCCAAAAGATCTATGCTGCTGTAACCAGTATGCAAAGGCTATTTCCTCAGTTACCTATTGTACTAGGGCAAGATAAGTGCTTTCAATTCTTATGCAAAGTTGGGTAGACGGCATGGCGTTGCCTCGTCCCAAGTGTATACCTCTTTAAATCTGCTATCATAGTTGGAATGTGTGTGAACTTGTTTTTTTCTTACCATTCATTGTGTTTCCATGATACATTCTATAGGTTTGTTATCGGGGACTTTCCCTGCGTAGGGGTGTGTAGGGATGGGTGGGAGGTGGAGGGTGGGGTTGTTTATTTCAGGATACCATTGTTTCTAGATCTGAATGCACACTGTGACAGGTTATGTATCAAATGCAACTTGCACACACAGTCATGTTTAGATTACCTTTATATCTTTGGGGGGGGGGGGGGTAAACTGTCCAGCTTTTAGGACCTGACACTGATCACTTGGAATGTGCTGGCCTACATAACGTCAGGAAGGGGAAACGGGTGTTGCACTATTTACAGAGACATCAAGTTGATGATGCCTTTCTACAAGAGATGCACTTGCCAAAGTCACCTTCCAGCAGTTTTGCTCCCTCTTGGGTCCCCCACCGATATTTTGCGAACTATAGCATGTCATGTATGCCAGGGAACCTGCGGTGATGATCCACAGACGCTTGCCCTTTCATGTAGACCGGGTCTGCACTGACAGTGAGGGTCGCTTTACAACGGTAGCAGGGCACTTGATGAGATATCGAATAGCGTTTGCTTGTATTTATGCTCCTAATATATATATTTTTTTTTTCTTTTTGTTGAAACCGTTTATTGCAATCTCAAGTATATACAAATATGGGCCTACAACCTTCCGGCCGGCCGCTAGAGTGACAGGAGCACCTGACAAACTTACAAAAGGGCACTTGGCGTTACAGAGAAGCAAATCAGGAGACATCAACGACGTAAGCCACATGACTCTAAGCCCACAATACGGTTTCATTTTATACACACGCAACAACATAGAAAAACACACCCGCAAGGCAACCCGCAATCGAAGGTAACCACACGTGCTCCTCGAATAAGGGACCCCGACCATCCACAGGAATCTGAAGAGGGGGAAGGGAAACAAGTCCAGGACTGGGGGAACTCTGTGCCCGGGGCTGGGGGAGGGGGTCAACTAGGGGGACGGAGCCGGTGAGGCAGCAGGCAGCAGTGGTGGCTCGCAAATACCCCCGCGGTAGGCGTTCCAGGGGCCCCATATTTTCACCCACGCCCCAGGCTTGCCCCTCGCCACATACACCACCTTTTCTCGGAACATGCACCAATCCATATGTTCTTTCCAGGCCGACACCGCCGGGGGCCGCTGGGATCCCCACAGTTGAGCGATGTCACGCTTAGTTATCATATATCCCAGAGTCACCCATCGCGTCTGCGGAACCGAGTAATCAGTTGGTTCCCACACATTCAGCAAGCATCTCCGCGCTTCAGGCAACAGTGCGACATGCGTAACCAGACGCAGGACCTCATGCACACCACGCCAGAATCGCTCCACCTTCGGGCATTCCCACAAAATATGCAAAAAAGTCGCCAAAGCACCACACCCACGCTTACACAACCCATCCTCAGCATAACCCATACGCAGAAGCCTTGGCCCCGTCATGTAAACCCGGTGGAGTATCTTAAGCTGGACGAAGCGAAGGCGAGCCGGTATGGCCACCTCCTTCGGAGAGGCCACCGCAGAAATCCAGTCTTCGTCGTCCAACTCCAGCCCGTCGGCAACCCAAGCCTCACGGAGGCCGGTCAGCAGGCCCGAGCGGTCATTAATCAATTTTTTGTAAATGAGGGAGATCGTGCTATCCGGAACGTGGCCATCCAGCACTCTATCCTCCAGGGGGGAAGACTCCGGGATGGAGGCGGCATCTGGGAAGACGGAGCCCAGCGCATGACGGACCTGCAAGTACCGAAAGTATTCACTGCCCTGCAGCTGAAACTCCGTCTGCAGCGTCTCGAATGTTTTAAATCCCCCTCTCGTCCAGAGGTCCCCCACTTTACTGATGCCAATCGTGTCCCACTTCTCGAAGCCCTTCGAGGTCCACAGGGAGCCCAACCGCTGAGGCGCATACAACGGCGACGCCCGGGTCAAACGGTCCTTCCACCCCATAGCTGCATTGGCCGCGTGCCACACCCGCACCATGACACGCGTGGGCCCCGTCAAGCGGGGATCCGGCGCGCCAGAGTAGAGTGCTCGATTGTAGTCGCCACCGGGCAGGAGCATCTTGTCCATTTCAAATGCCGGGTTCAAGGCGGGCCCATAGAGGCCGTGATTAATTGCAGCTAGCTGGGAGGCCCAGTAATACCGCTTAATGTCCGGGAGGGCAATCCCCCCGTCATACCACGGGAGCGTCAACTTCGCCAGGGCTATACGCGGCCTCCCGTCCCAGAACAGGCGGCGCTGTAGACTCTCCACCTCACGGAAGTAGCGCGCCGGGACTAGGTCCATAGTGTTCTGGAGAGCGTACAGGAAGCGCGGCAACGACATCATCTTAAACAATGCCGCCCGGCCGAGCGGCGAAAGCGGCAGGTGCCGCCAGCGCGCGACGTCCTCCTTCAAACGCTGGAGGGGGGGAAGCAAGTTTCGCTCGTAGCGGGCCGCCGGGTCCAGCGTGATATAGACACCCAGGTACCGAAACCCCTGCGAGGCAATCTGGATCGGACATCCCCGCGGGAGGACGGGAGCCTCCCCGGAAAGCACATAGACACATGATTTAGCCCAGTTGATGACAAGGCCTGAGTTACGGCCAAAGGAGCGCAGGACATCAACCAGGACAATCAGTGATTTGCGCGGGGAGGCTAGGTACAAAAGGATATCGTCAGCGTAGAGGGACACGCGGTCCTCATACTCGGGGGTCCAACGGAGACCACGGATGGAAGGGTGCCACCGCAGCCACTCCGCCAGGGGTTCCAAGGCCAATGTATGCTCCTAATATTGACAACTCTGAATTCTTACATGACCGCCATACGGAACTCTTGCAGTTTGATGCAGACTATATTTGCATGGGTGGTGATTTTAACCATCTATTGGACCCAGCGCTAAACAGTACGTCTGGCTCCTCTGACTCCAAGCTGCGGTTGCGACATGCGTTATTGGAGCTATGTGACTCGCTTGGTCTGGTGGATGTGTGGCGACTTTGCCGCAGGGGGGTCTCTGCTTCTACTCACTACACTGCGCAGTACGATACCTGGACTCGACTGGATTTTTGGCTGGTATCTCCTAATCTATCAGCTTGGTATAGGGCATCTCAGCATCTTCCCAGCTTGTTCTCTGTGTAGGAGAGTAGGATCTGCTTCACATGTTTACCCCCACTTTTTGCTGGTGTTTCACTGTTTTTCGACTTTAGTCTGGCTGGGACCCTGCTATTCAGGGCCCCAGCCAAACTGCTTCCTCTCTAAATTGATTGCATGTACATTAGGTACACCACAGATTGGATCCTGAGGTACCCTTGTGAGTCCCTAGTATATGGTACACTAAGTACCCAGGGCATAGGTACCCCAGAGGCCTACCAGGGGCTAAAGCATGTATTCTGCCACCCAAAATGACACCACAGGACTGCTACTGCAGCCTGGGTAAGGTGGTGCATGCACCCCTTAATGTGAAATAGGTTACCTGTATCACTACATATATACACACATATAAACCTATGTCACTCCTATGGCAGGCCTTATCAATCCTGAAGGCAGAGTGCTTGGTTCTTACGTGAGAGGGTGCCCCTGCATGAGCAGAGCCCCTCTACAACGTTCGAAGTCTATTCTCTGATGCTGTTTGTAGTGCAGCCTGACCATATACCCTTAAGTGCATTATAACCTCGTGGTAAATGCTAACTTGGGGACGGCTGCACAGAAACATATCGTGTTTGGTGTCAAGCACTTTGGAATCCGACCCCCCCCCCTGCCTTTTCTGGCAGCGGGGGTAGAATTCCACCCTTCTAGAGGGAGAGACATGTACCCACTGGTATACCCGGTGGAGACTTAATAGAGCCCTGGCATCACAAAATGGATGCTGCAGCCACCGACACGGGTCTGGCCTCCTGCTGCTGACCGACACTCCGGTAGGGGAGACCTGGACAGTAGGTTTCCTGTCACAGGGAGGTGTAACCACACAGGCTTATGTGTATTGGGGTTGGGTGGGAGCACTCTGAGTGCTTTGAAGTCCTGCACTGGGGGAACATTTGATGTCCCTGTGCATAGTCCAGCTCAAACGGGTCCAGGGGCTTCCAGCCCCTGCTCTGGCACGAAACTGGACAAAGGAAATGGGTGTAGCCACCCCTCTTTCCAAACCCTCCCATAGGTGGGTCCCCAGAGCTAGTCCAACCCCTTCCTTAGGTTTAAGTAAGGAACCTCTGTAACCAGAATTTTAGATATCCCTGGACGAAACTCTGAAGCTGAATCCTGGATCCTCGACGCTCTACTCAAGACTAGAGGACTCCAGAAATCTCCCTTGGGGTCAAGGAGTGAGTCCCCTGCTTGGGTGGCACCAACGACGCAATTTGCAGGTCTGCATCTCCAAAGCTCCCGCCGGACTCCGAAGTATTTGCAGCCCTGGAAGAGGATTTCCAGACATCTCAGAGGCCGACCCGAGTCCCCAGCAAAGCTGAGACCTATAGCCCTCGTGAGTAGCGTGGAACCGGAACTCCTGGTCACCGTGCAATTTTGCATGTGCATTGACTTCTCGACGTCTCCTGAAGTAGTGCTTGGGCTGACTTGTAGCCCCCACTTCGAGCACAGAATCCACCGAAGATTGTCGGCCTAGTCACCCCGAGTGCCCCGTGGGCCGCCATTTTGTGGTTCGTCTCGAGGTCCCTTCGCGATCCCTGGTCCGTCGACTGGTGGGTCCCTGAGCGGGTAACTTTGAATTTCCTTGGGCTTCCCTGGTTGCTTCAGACGTGCCCTGACTCCCTACCAAGTGGTGAGTCCCACAGACCTTGCTGGTCTGCACCGAAGCATCTTTCTCGTTTCTACGTGGGTTGCTGTTGCCAAGGCTTGTTGTGTCCAATCCGGGCACCAATGCTGCAGCACTCGACATCCTTCGTGGGACAGCTCGAATCCAGCTCCTGGTCGTCCTCGATGGCTCCTGGTCCTCGTGGCTGATGTCAAGCTTCACCTCCTTCACCTGAAATCACCCGACATCAGTGGGCATCTGCCTATCGCATTCCTGGTCACTGGCTAGTGACCCAGACTCTGTCCCCTCGGCTTTCAGGTTCTTCTCATCTTCGATCCAGGCTTGGATCTCTTCGGACACTTCGCATCTTCCCGGCAGCAACACTTCTTCGCCAGCTCCCATTGAAATCAACGACGCGACCCTACACCATTTGACACCTGTGCACCCGGCTTCCCTGGGTAAGGTAACACGAGTACTCCGGTGCTCCCGTGGGTGTTGACCCTAGAACTTCCTAAGTCCCAAAGGGTTTGGTCCTGACTCACTTCTAAGTGTCCCTAATCTTTAAAAATCTAACCGCGACTTTCCCCATAGAAGCTAACGGGAGCTCGCACCTTGGAGATATGGTATGAATTTCTAGACTACTATTTCAGTCTATACTCAACGAGCGTAACTCATGGTGACGAGGTTGTCCATGAATATTTAACCGAAATTGCGTTGGTTTGGCTTGATAAAGTAATGCAAAAGTTCCTGGCTGAACCATTCTCTGCTTAGGAAATCATAAGTGCCATCGATAAGCTGAATTGTTCGACTGCCTCGGGATTGGACAGGTTCACAGGCAATTTCTATAAAGCCTACAAGAACCTCTTGGCACCTTATCTACTTGAGGTCTATAATGAAGCGCTTGAACACAAGGTACTGCCTCCCACATTGCGTGAGGCGGTAATAATCCTTCCCCCAAAGCTGGGATGGGCCCACTCTTGTGTGGTTCCTATACATTGTTGTCGCTATTAAATCTTGATTATAAAATCCTCGCTAAAATGATCGCGTTGAGGCTTGCCCTGTTGTTAGACCGCATCATCTCCCCGACTCAGTCTGGATTTGTCCCTCATAGATCGACAGCGCTAAACCTACGTACGCTGTTTGTGGTCCTACACAGATTCTCACCGGAGGTCCCGGAACTGCCGTTTTACTGGATACCGAAAAGGCTTCCGATTCTTTGGAGTGACCTTTCTTCTTGACAGTCATGAGGAGGATGGGAATGCCTAAGGGGTTCATTGACCTCACTGAACTGCTTTATAGTTCGCCTATAGCCAGGCTTCGTTTAAACAGCACCCTGTCCTCTCAGTTTGCCCTTACTCGCGGTACCAGGCCAGCCTGTCCACTTTCTCCATTGCTTTTCATTATTGCGCTGGACCCGCTGGTCTGGCACTTTCAGGAGCGAAATCTACAAACGGGTCTCCAGTTCAAAACAGTTCACCTTTTAATCTCGCTTTATGCTAATGACATTATTCTTTATATACGCCACCCTAGGGAGAATTTGGAGCCACGAATCGGGTAGATCATCCGATTTGGTGGATTCTCTAGTTTGGGTATAAACTGGGGTAAATTGGAAATTTTCCTCCAACCCCAAGCACCGTCTAGTTGGACTGTGGGTACCCCCTGAAGTGGTTCGACGAGTTGGCTAGACATTTGGGAATCCAGATACATAGAGAAACTGAGCAGATCATTTTACTTAACTTTGGCCCTGCGCTGCTTAAGCTGGAGCAACAGGTGGAACGCTGGTTGAAGCTCCCTCTCTCCTTGGCTGGTCGAGTCGCCATTATAAAAATGATGGTCCTTCCCAAATTCCTATCTGTTTCATAATATCCCTATCCCGCTCCCCAATTGTGTTTTTTAGAACTATTCGTTCCCATCTTATCAGGCTTGTTTGGGGAGGGGGCAGTGCGAGAGTTAGCTGGTACACACTGACCTTACCGTATGAAAGAGGAGGGTTTGGGGGGGGTCCCAATTTTCATATATATTATCTAGTTGCACAGTGCAGCTTTGCGTACTCCTGGTAACACCCAGATGCAAGGATCCTGTATGCCAGGCCTAAGGCTAATCTAAAACTCCCAGCCCCGCTAAGAACTGTACTACCACGAGGATTTCCTTGTGACCCCCGAGATATCCAAAAAGTTTCAACCACTAGTTGGGCCTGGCAGAAACTATCACGCGTACCAGGTGGGCGCTAATTTTACTCTTCTGAGATTCCAATTCACAATAACCCATAGTTTCCCATCACTGAGGAGAGATTGGTCCCAACGCAAGCTCGGTTCCTATTCCTTAGATAAGTTCAAAGATTTGTTCCCGGAGGGCCATGTCATTTCGAGCACAGAGGGCGGGAGGTTCACTGAAGCTACTTTTATGGAACACTATGTTTTATGTAGGGTCCAGAGGGCACTTAGAGAGCGGTTTATTGAATTCCCGCTGGAGCCTGAGTCCTTCCCACCGCTAACACTAGTGATTACAAGCAATGGGGGGGGATCATCAATCAATGGCTCTAGTCCCTAGCAAGGATGCTAAAACCTGGGAGGCCTGGGAGTGAGATCTGGGGCACCCAATACAGGACACACATTGGTCATATTGTTGTACCCAGACCAAAGAGGTCTCCCCTACCAGTAGACACAAATTGATCAACTTAAAGTTCCTATGGAGGACATACATGTTTCCTGCGAAAATCAATTATTTTGACTTCGCCCCGCCTCATAACTGCCCTGTGTGGTGGGCCTCTTTACACATATGACCTGCAATTGTGCTAAAATAGAGGATTACTGGAAATCCATTCACACAATTCTATCACAAATGACATAGCAGGACATTGCCCCCATGCCTGAGGTAGCCTTGTTGGGTTATGTACATGGGTTCCCTAAGCAGCTGCACATATTCCTTGCCATTGCCCTTCTACTTGCGAAGAGGGAACTAGCGCTTCGGTGGGGCAACAAGGTTCCCCTTACGATGAAAGCCTGGCTTACCAGCCTCACATACTGCAATACAAATTGCGCACTGTATGTGATGACACAACCCCCAGCATTTAGACCCAAAGTTAGTTGGAATCCCCTTAAGACTTATCTACTTGAAATTAGCTCTACCCCTGCATCACAGCAGCCAGCTGGATAAGTCCCCACCGGGGTGGGGTGAACCTGCATTACTATTTTTTTTATATCCATGTAATTACCATGCTGGGAATGTGGAGTGATGTACTTGCAGGAAGGAGAATGTTGCTAGATTGCTTTAAATGTTGCTGGGGATGGAGAAATATATAGGATAACAAGATGTCTTAATGTACTTGTGTGCGTTGTTTGATAGCAGATCATCTCAGGGAAAATGGCTGTTGTTCTTTTTTCCTTGTCACAGCGTGTGGCATTGATATGCCTGTATTGCGTTTACTTAAAAATGGTAAATAAAGTACTTATAGATGGGGCATGTCTTGAGGCTGGTGCCAGTTGTTACTGGCTACTTGCGCTTCTCTAATGGAGTTGGGGGGTTCTTGGATTCACTGTTAGCCGGTGAGTATCTCCTCAGTGGTGCAGGGCTGTGTTTAGCCGGCCTCTCCTTTATTTTCAGATGAATCAGTGTTAACTGGGTGGCGTTTTTGATGCCCCACAAACCCGTCTATTGATTATACATGTACTACTTAGGGAAGCCTTTTTTTTCTACCTGTGATCTGTCTAACCGCTCCCCCCCCCCCCCCCCCCCCATATGCTCAATAATTCAGAATTGTTCCGTTGCCTCTCTGCTGCTAGCTTGCGCTAACCCACTTGGCACCACGCAAGTCGGTATAGACACTGTCCCACATTGTTTTCCCTTTCGCTGCTTGCTCTTATCTTCCCTGACTTTCAGCCATGTCGAATGGCAGCCAGCTTGCTACCTACCACGGCTAAAAGACATTGGCAAAGACAATAGCTCTTGTATTGCCGAGACCTGTTGGCTTTGCCATTGCTTGTTCTTTTTGGTTCTGAGTCTTAGACAAAGCTTAACTTGACGGAAAGTGTCTTATTTGCAGTGGCAGTTTGAAGCTTTGTGGAAGTACTAAAATTACAGTTTCCCTCCATTGAGACTGAAGCAACTGTTCTGACAGAAATCCTGCTGCCTCTGCCAGCAGCATTTAAACCGTTTCTCCCATTTAATGATGCCATCTCAGATACTCTAATGGCTACCTGTTAAAACTTTGTTATTGCTTGCCTGTTGGCCGACAGCGAGGCAGCCGACACTCGGTGACCCAGATTTTCCCATTACGCAGTCTACTCCCTAAAGTCTCATTGTATAGGCCTTTACCAGTAAGGCAAATCTTAAATCATTTCCAGTCAATCCCCTAATGGAGAATCCAAAACGATTGATGCCTTTTGCAATTATTTGTTTTCTTCGGCCAGCCTGGCATTGAGGTCCATAAACAGTCTGTCATCTGGATCACTATACATATGCTCTCTGGAACATGGCCAGCGGCATGCTGGGGTCCCGGAGGATTTTATGGCCTCTTTGGCTCTGACTGGCAAGGTGCTGTCAAGTATGTCATCTACACTGGTTTGGATACCATGAACTGCATGGGCAGGGTAGTCAGCAACAATGTTGCTCTTAATTGGCATGCCTATATAAGATCAGTTAGATTTTCTGGTGATGTTCAGGCATCACTAATGGATATGCTCTTTGATGGGTCTCGCCCCTTTGGAGAGAAGGCAGACTTTGCTTTAGAGTACTTTAGGGATAGCAAAGCTTCAGTGCTTCCTTGGAATTGTTCACCCTTGCAAAGCAATTTTGTCACATTTCAGATGATTCAGGGGCTATTCCAGGGGACTGGCATATAGGCAGAGACGGCCTTCTCAGCCAATGATGCAGCACACAGCAAAGTGCTTTTGAGTCCACAAAACCGGAAATCACGCAGGCCAGCAGTTACACCATTCTTCCAACCATTCTTCTGCTGCTGCAAAGGGAACAGACCACTTTATTTTATCCTCAATGACTTATGCCAAACTATTGGAGGATAGTATTTAACACTTCCTGTCTGGTTGACAATCTAACAAGTTTGACAGATGGATCTTGCAAATTGTTTTAAAAGTTAACACCCTACCTGTTTCTATCTTTCCCCACCCAGTATACATTCTACACCAGAACCAATTTTCGGAGGAGCATTTATCCATCCTGCTACAGAAGGTACACCTATTGCTTTCCAAGGATGCCATAGAGAGGATACCAGACTCTGAGACAGGCTGGGGTTGTTACTCACACTATTTGTGTGTTCAGAAAACAAGAGTGGCCTTAGACCTATCTTCGACCTCTGACCCCTACACCCTACTGTGATTGGACATATTCAAAATTCTCAGATTGGTTCAGATTTAATGTGCGCTGGACCCAGGAGACAGTTTGGTGTCCTTATATTTTCATTAACCCATCCTACAGACCCATAAGAATTACCTGAAGTTGAAGGTGGGCCAAGAGCATTTTCAGTCTACACTGATCCCCTTTGGCCTCACCAGCCTCCCTCCGGTGTTCAAATAATGACAGTGGCTGCTGCCCATCTTCAGAGGTCAGGTGTTCCTGTATTCTGTACCTCAACTACTGTCTGTTGAAGACAGGTCACCACAGTCAGTCATGGACCACCTCTGGACAATGGCAGAACTCCTAACATCATAGGGGATTATCATAAATGACTCTTAAGTACCATCTGATTTCATCACAGAAGCTTGCATTCATTAGGGGTGGTTTTCCTCATTGGCAGTGAATCCAGGACATTTGGACTCTGCTCCTAATGTTTCATTCTCTATTAAAGTTAGGGTGGTGCTGAGGTTTCCTGACCTCCTAGCACATGCGACCCTTGAAGTTCCAGTGAGTCCAGCATCAAGCATTCCTTTTCAACACTAATTGGTTCTTGGAGGAGACCACCCTAGATCTGCAGAGGTGGTTGACCAATCATAATCTAGTCTGCGGAAGGCCATTTCCTCTCCCCCACCCAGAGCGGACAGTACTGACGGACGCATAGGTTGTTGATTCAGTAGGGTCTCCTGGGGGAGTTGGAGAGCAGAGGCATCTGGCCCCCATTAGAGGGCCAGCTCCAAATCAGCCTTTTGCATCTACGGCCATTTGTCTGGCTGTGAAAGCTTTCCTGACATCCAACAGGAGTAGGCTGGTGCAGGTTCTCACGATCTGAAAGAGACTATTAGTTATAGATTCCTCACTTTACAATTAGCCCCGGGCGTCGTGGTCGCCGGGATGATGTCGCGGTGCCTACTTAGATGCTGCCCCTGCTCGCTGACGCCAGTTCTTTCTTTTTTCGTGCCAGCCTAGCGCAGATCTGGAGAGAGCTTGCCCCTTAGTCACTTTTTGACTAAACCCTTTTCGACTTTAGTTCAAATCATTTTCGAGTCTTCGACTCCTGATGTGCGAGAGATGTTCTATCGTCGGACAGGCTTCAAGCCTTGTGACTCCTGTCACAAACTGATGTCCATGACGGATCCGCACCTCGTGTGCCTCTGGTGCCTGGAGCGCGACCATGACCCAAAGTCGTGCTCTGACTTTTGACCATGAATCCATAGTCTTTGCACTTGGCACTCTTCGGGTTAGTCAAAGCACAAGAAGAAGGCAAAGAAGCACCATTGCTTTTCGCATTCCCCCTGTCGGTCAGCTGACGCGACGCAGGACCCGTAGCATCATCGCTCCTAGGCTCTGTCTCCAGCACCTGACTCATGGACAACTCCGCGCCTCCCCCAGTTTCCGGGAGCCGCGGTGTCCCCTGCCAGCTTCGTACGTTCAACGATGCCCTTCACCGTGTGTTTGGGTAGCGCTACTCCGCTGGTGTGCCTTTGGGCCCCGCAAAGCCGGTTGGGGGCCTGGGCCTTCGATGCCGGGGGCTCTGGCGCCGCAGGGGCCTCCGTAGATCCAGGCCTGGATCCGGATCGACGCTGGTTGACCTTACTCGACCTCCCCCGGCGACGATGCCCCTGGTGCCGGTCGTGCCCCCGACTGACGCCATCCGCATCCTCCTCTCCCAAGATGGACCCGGACCGACAGCCAAGTCGAATCCTACGCCAGAGGGTACTTTTCTTCCCTTGTTCATCCCAGGTGTTCCATATTGCCCTGAGGGTGATGATGAGGACTGGGGTTGGGTCGCTGGCAGACCAGCTGGAAGAATTGGACTGGAGAGAGGAATTAAGTGACGCCAGTGGTCTGGATACCTCCCCAGACTTTGACATGCTTTCTCCCCCTACTGTGGCTATGGAGGAGGGAGCCTCCTATGCAGTGGTCGTGCGTAGGGCAGCTGAGGCCTTGGGCCTGGAGCTCCCTACAGTGGCAGTCAGGACTATTCTCCTGACAGAATTGCTTCAACCAGCGGCAACTTTCTCTGAACCCCTCTTTCTCTTTAATGAAGCCCTCATGGACGTCCTTCTGGGCACTTGGTCCAAGCCCAGCACTGAGGCTCCTGTGGAACGGACGATTGCCTGCTGCCACTGCCCGGCCCCGGGCGATCCCATTTTCCTCACCCAACACCCTTCCCCCGAGAGCTTGGTGGTCCAAGCCTAACCAAACCAAGGACGCATTCCCTTCTGCAACCCCAGACAGGGATTCTAAGAAGCTGGATCATCTTGGGACATGCATGTTCTCTTCCTCCAGCTTGGCACTGCGCTCTGTGAATACTGCATGCCTCTTTTGCGATACTCCCATACCATCTGGGACTCGGTTGCTCTGTTGTTGCCTCAGTGCCCGGAGGAGGGCCAGGCTGTGCTCTCTCAAGCAGTGGCAGATGGGAGAGACAGCAAAATTCACAATCCACTGTGGACTGCATACCACGGACTCACTGGGCAGAACGTTTGCCATGTCGGTAGCCCGTTGGTGCTACGCCTGGTTGAGGATGTCTGGTTTTTCAGGGGTTGTTCAGTCAACTCTGCTGCACATGCCTTTCGATGGCCGTCTCCTTTTTGGTGACAAGGCAGACTAGGCACTAGAGCGCTTTAAAGATTCTCGGGCTACTGCTAGATCCTTGGGCCTTGCTGCATCCTCCCGTCCCCCATAGTCTGCTTTTCGCCCCTTTCTGGGCTACGAAAGGGGCACCCCACTACATCTAGCCCAGTAAAGCCACTGGCCTACGCAAGCTACCCAGCCCCTGCGTGGCCACGGATGTGAGACCTAGCGACACTGGTCCGAGAACCAGCAGGCGGGCCAATCCACCCTTTCCCCTCTGTAGCAGTCTCCAAACCATCCTAGTCTGACCTTTCAGGCCCATCAACGGCCAGCAGGTGGCCAGATTCGCCATCACCTCCCCCACTGGCACTCCATCACGTCAGACAGGTAGGTTTTGCAGATACTCACTCCCCTTCGCGACTACCCCTCCCTCATGCCACCGTCTTTAGATCACATGTCGGAGGATCGTTTGGCACTTCTCCGCCAGGTAGTCTTAGCTGTCTTGGCCAAGGGAGCTATTGAGAGGGTTCCTGCGCCAGAAGTAGCTTGTGGTTGCTATTCCCACTAATTTCTGGTGCCCAAGAAGGACAAAGTCCTGAGTCCTATCCTGGACCTCAGGGCCCTCAACCGCTTCCTCTGTGAGGAGAAGTTCAAAATGCTAACCTTGCCTCAGGTCCTAGCTGTTCTAGACCCTGGAGACTGGATGGTGGGTTTGGACTTACAGGATGCTTATATCCACATCCCTGTCCTGTCAGCCCACAGAAGTTACCTACAGTTCACGGTAGGCCACAAGCATTTTCAGTTCACCGTGCTCCCTTTTGGCCTTACCTGTGTTCACGAAGGTGATGGCGGTGGTCGCAGCTCATCTGCGCATATCAGGGGTCCCAGTCTTCCCCCATCTCAACCACTGGCTGTTGAAGGCAGGCTCTCCCCAAGCCTTCGTCTCCCACCTCCAGACTAAGGCGAATCTCCTGCAGTCGCTGGGGTTCACTATCAATGTGCCAAAGTCACACGGCACTCCCTCTTAGTCGCTCCCTTTCATCGGAGCTGTTCTGGACACCGTGCAGTTTTGGGCTTATCCTCCCGAGCAGTATGTCGGGATATTCGGGCTATGATACTGATGTTTCAGCTCCTGTCCTGGATTTCGGTGAGAATGACCCGGAGGCTGCTGGGCCTCATGGCCTCCTTTATCCTGCTGGTGGATCATGCCAGATTGCATATGCGGGCTCTGCAGTGGGACCTGAAGTTCCAGTGGGCGCAGAATCAGGAAAATCTTTCCGACTACGTCCAGAACTCGGAGGGAACTGCGCAACAACTGCAGTGGTGGTTAAGAAACCAGGATTGGATCAGCGGCAGATCCCTCTCTCTTCCCCAACCAGAACTCACGGTGGTGACCGAAGCATCACTACTGGGATGGGGCAGCCACTTGAGAGAGTCTTGTCTTCGGCTGAGCTCCATATCCACCTGTTGGATTTCCGGGTGATTTGCCTGGCACTGAAGTCATTCCTTCCCTCCCTCAAGGGGAAGGCAGGGCAGGTGTTCGCAGACACCACCACCATGTGGTACTGCAACAAACAGGCCAGGTTGGGGTTTTGGACCCTTTGTCAAGAGGCTCATTGCCGTTGGACATGGTTGGAACATCAGGGCATGATCCTGGTGGTTTAAGACCCGGCAGGTTCTCTGAATGCCAGAGCGGACGAACTCCATTGCCGGTGCTTGGTGGATCACGAATTGCATCTTCAAGGTGGTGCAAGGTCTCTTTCAGCAGTGGGGAGAGCCTTGGTTAGATCTGTTTACCACAGAAGAGAACGCGCAATGTCCGTAGTTCTGCACGTTTGAGTTTCCAAGACGGCACTTGCTCGGCGACACTTCATCACGAGTGGAGTTGCGGCTTCCTGTTCGCCTTTCCACCTGTCTCACTTCTGCCCCAAGTGCTGAAGAAGATCCAGCGCGACCGGGTCCAAGTCATTCTTGCGGCACTGGACTGGGCACGAAGAGTCTGGTATCCTGAGCATGGCTGTCGATCCTCCGATCAGATTTCCCCTTTGGGAGGGTTTTCTGTCGTTAGCTAGGGAAGGTCCTTCACTCAAACCTGTCCAGCCTCCACCTCCTTGCGTGGAGATCGAGCAGCAACAGTTGACAGCTTTTAACCTTCCTCCTGAAGTCTGTAATGTCGTCTTGGAAGCCAGGCACCTCTCCACTAAGACCGTATACGCCTGTCGATCAAACAAGTTTGTAGCATGATGCACAGCAAAGGCTGTGGATCTCCTCTTCTACCCCCCCACCCCTCCCCACCCCCCCCCCTTTCTGAGGTTGCTTTGTTCCTTCTCTCTTTGGCCCAGCAGGGCTTTACTCTGGGCACTCTTGAGGGCTACCTTCAAACCATTTCTTCTTTTCTTCGGCTTGCAGATCAGCCTTCTTTGTTCAAGTCCCCTATTGTAAGTAGGTTCTTTAAAGGCACTATTAATCTCTTTCCTCCATCTCCTTTCATAATTCCTCAATGGGACTTGTACGTTGTCTTGACTTACCTTATGTGTGCTCCCTTCGAGCCTCTTCGCAACTGTTGTCTCAGGCGCCTTACTCTGAAGACTGCCTTTCTTGTTGCCATTAACTCCGCTCGCAGAGTCAGTGAGCTTCAGGCTCTTTCTTCTAAGCCCCCTTTCTTCTCAGTCCATCCAAACAAAGTGGTGCTTTGAACGAGGCTCTCGTTCCTACCTAAAGTTGTCACTCCTTTTCACATTGGACAGACTATTGCTCTGTCCACCTTTTTCCTGCCTCCGCACCTTTACAAGGAGAAGGAGAGACTCCACCGTCTGGACCCAAAATGTGCACTGTTTTTCTATCTTGACCACACAAAGGAATTCCGGGCAGACAATCAACTCTTCGTTGGCTATGTGGGTGCCAAGAAAGGTCAGGCTGTGCAAAAGCATACCATCTCTCAGTGGGTCGTCCTTTGTATCAAGATTTGTTACGCTTTAGTTAAATAAGAACCTCCAGTGGGGCTGCAAGCTCATTCCACTAGAGATACGGCAGTAACCACTGCTTTGTCACTTGGAGTCCCAATCATTGACATCTACCAGGCGGCCACATGGGTTTCTATGCACAGGTTCACCAGACATTACTGCCCGGATATTCAAGTCCGGAGGGACGGCTACTTTGCCTGTTCTGCCTTCCAAGACTTTCTGGTGTGAACTTGGTTTGCAGCCCCTGCTGGGGTATCTATTCTAAGGTAAAACATCTATAACTAATAGTCTCTTTCAGATGAAAAAGTTACTTACCTTCGGTAACTATATATCTGTAAGAGACGTATGTTAGTTATAGATTCTTTACCGCCCCACCCATCATCCCCGCTCTGCGAATTGACGTCTACTGATAGGGACTCCCTTACAGGGCCCTAGTGTGGTGCACCAGTGGTCAATGTATTTCATGGCTCTGCGCTTCTGGCGTGGAAAATCGTGTCAGAACCGAGGTCAGCACGCAGGGGCGGAGTCCGTAGGCACCGCAACGTAATCCCGACGCCCACGACGCTGACCACAGACGCGGAATCAACCGACGACTCCTACCGTTGCGCAGGGGTACTGCTGAAGAAAAACTCTGGATCCAATCTGATGCCTGGGGGGTAATTCTAAGGTAAGGAATCTATAACTAACATATGTCTCTTAAAGATACTTACCTTCGGTAACGATGCAACTTGTTCGACACCACCACTGCTGTGTGGAATCATGGGTCCTGTGCGAAGAGGCTCTGCCTATCTAAATGTTGGTGGTTAGCCAGGACATTTTAATAGTCGCCGACCTTCTGGTTGGGTGTCCAAAGGCCAGAGTGGACCAGCTGAGCAGATGTCATCTGGACGATCTTGATTGGAACCCACATTCTGAATCTATAACGAATAGTCTCTTTCAAATGAACAAGTTACTTATCTTCGGTAACTATGTATCTGAGACATATGTTAGTCATTGATTCCTTACCGCCCCACCCATCCTCCCCAATCTGCGAAATGACTTCTATGGATAGGGACTCCCTTACAGGACCCTAGTGTGGTGCACCAGTGATCAATGTATTTCATGGCTCTGCGCTTCTGGCAGGGGAAATAGTGTCAGAGCTGATGTCAGCATGCAGGGGCAGAGCCCAAGTAGGCACTGCGACGTAATTCCGATGCCCACGTCGCTGACAACGGACGTGGAATCGACCGACGCGCAGGGGTACTACTGAAGAAAAAATCTCCGGATGCCTGGGGGTAATTGTAAGGTAAGGAATCTATAACTAACATATGTCTCTTAAAGATATTTACCTTCGGTAACGATGTAACTTGTTCGACACCACCACTGCCTTGTGGAATCATGGGTCCTGTGCGGAGAGGCTCTTTCTATCTGAATGTTGGTGGTTACCCAGGACATTTTAATAGTCAGCAACCTTCTGGTTGGGTGTTTAAAGGCCAGAGTGGACCAACTGAGCAGATGTCATCTGGACGATCTTGAGTGGAACCCACATTCTGAGGTGACACAAGTCATATTTAACCAGTGGTGAGAGCCCTGGCTAGATCATTTCGCCACCTTCGAGAATGCTCAGTGTCAACAATTTTGTGCTTTGTAGTGCCCACAAGAACACTCGTTAGGAGACGTTATGCAGTTGGAATTGAACAAGGGACTTTTGTATGCCTTCTCGCTAGTATCTCTCTTGCTCAGAGTTTTAAAGAAGTTCAAGAACAACTGGTCCTTAGACACCCTACTGCTCCCATGTTGTGTGGTACCTAAATCTCCAGAGAATGAGCTTCTGTCCAACAATCATCGAGTGGACCTCCTGTCTCCGCAACAAGGCAAGTTTCTCCACCCGTTGAGGTTTCATTTTTCAGTCCTGAAGAATTGCCCAGATCAATAGACACTTGAGGCAAGAAATATGTTGACCTACACGCACACTATCTTATGAGCTGGATAGAAACATTACTTCCTCATTCAGCAACCCATTACTTTTTAATTATAACAAGAGAACCCACCTATTAAATTTAATTGGGTATCTCTTAGCTGGTTTTAAAACCACTAATTCAAATTACGCCAATCTACACCTATAGCACCTCCACCCTGTACCTCACATCAGCATCTCTTGATCAAAAGATCTCCAGCGAAGGCTCTCCTGCAAGGGCCTTTAAGGCATTGCAGCGCCAGCCAACGAGAAGCTGCTCGATGATGAAACAGGACACCCACACGGGTGTATGAGGGCTCTTGCTTCTGAGCAGTCAGAGCCCCTGATCTGTTATGTTAGATTATATTTGTAAAGCGCCAAATCACCAACGGTGTCTTAGCGCTACTACCATGAACCTGGGATGTCATATCACTTGCAGATAGTGCAGAATTGGGGTGAACTTATCCAAACGCCAACGGTGAACAGGATGGTCTTGAGTTTCTTCCTAAATGGAATTAGTGTTGTCTCCCCGCGCAGACTTTCTGGTAGTTTATTCCAGATCTGGGGAACTACAGCCGAGAAGGCACAACCCCCCCCCCCCCCAGGTGGTTCTGTAAAAGCGCGGACAGGCCAGCAGGTGTGTTCCTGATGAACAATGACAACGGCCAGGCACATAAGGCTTCAGACGGTTTTTGATGTAGCTAGGCGCCGCTTCATACTTAGCCTTATGTGCAATGCACAGACCCTTAAACCCGACCCTCTGCTTAATAGGGAGCCAGTGTAACTGCCGTAGCAATGGTGTGGCATGTGTGCTTCTCGTCAGTTTAAGGATCAGTCTCGCTGCATCATTTGAAACCACCTGTAGTTTCCCCAGAAGTTTATCGGGGAGTCCTAGGGATACTGCGTTGCCGTAATCCAGGCGTGACGAGATTAAAGCCGACACCACAGTGCGCATGGTAGCAAACAGCAAGGGTACAAGTTTCCTTAATTGCCTCATCAATCCCACACAGCTCCCCACTACAGCAGCTACCTGGTTATCTATTGTTAACTTGGAGTCTAACCTGATACCCAGGCTCTTCACTGCTGGCACCTGTATCGGAGTAGTGCCAAGCTCTTGTGGACCAGGTGCTAGCGCCTGTAGCAATAGCACGGACCTCCGTCTTATCCGGATTTACCTTGAGTGAATTCAGTCATCCAATTCATAGGAAACCGAAGGATGTTCTGTACCTTGAGCTATGCCTGAGAAGAATTATCAATGCGGACAATTAGTTGAGTGTCGTCGGCATAGTTATATATCTGACAATCCAGTTTAGCCAATGCTGTTATCAAAGGCTGGAAATAAATATTGAAAAGCAGAGGTGACAACGCAGAGCCCTGCAGAACTCCCCATGGCAAGGCACCAAAACTAGATTTACGTTCCCCTATTTGGAGCTTTTGGGACTGACCCTCCAAAAAGGAAGCAATCCATTGGAGGACTGTCCCAGTAACTCCCAGCCGACTGACACGATCCTCCATTTGTACGTGGTTCACCGTGTCAAACGTAGCTGAGCGGTCCAATAGGATCAGCACCGCTGGGGACTACCTATCAGCTGTTATCCGTAGCTCATCTAGCACTGAGAGCATCACCAACTCAGTGCTATTGTGGGCTCTAAATCCCGCTTGCCTGGCATGTAGCAGCTGATGCTCCTCCAAAAAGGATGAGAGCACTCTAAGCACATGTTGCTCAAGCACTTTGGCCAGGTATGGCAGTCTGGAGATAAGTCGAAAGTTCTTCAGATTCTTCGGGTCTGCCCCTACTTTCTTTAGCAGAGGGGTTACCATGGCTTCCTTGAATTTGTGTGGGACCTTCCCTGTTGCTAAGGACAAGTTCAGTAGGGCAGTATCTCTTGCCCTACCACTGGGAGGACCATTTTGAGCACCCTAGGAGGGCAAGGGTCTTCCGGTGACCCAGACTTTACTTTAGTCATAATATGGACTAGACTGTTTAAATCAAGAGCAGGGAAGACAAAGTGTACCTGCCTCAGTCTGGTGGGTCAAGCACCGGGAAAGGACACTGACTAATACGAGTAGGACCTATTTCCCTAATGATCTCCATAGCCTTGGTAAAAAAGAAGTCCTGTATCTTGTCGCAGTCCTCCTGGTTAGCGACTGACCTCAATTCCTTTTTACTCAACTCCCTGAGTACATTTAACATCTCCTTTTGGGCATCAGTGGCTTCTCTAATCTTCAAATCATAATATGCAGAGTTTGCGGCAATCAGAGATGCTTTGTAAAGGGCTAGTTGTATTTTGTAGTTTTCCTGAGCCAATGGCGTATACGATTTCCGCCAATACCTTTTGCAATGACGAAGGGCCTGTTTTCCACTTCTCAATTCTTCGGTATACCAAGGGGCACCCTTTGTTCTATCCTCTATCCTTTCCCTTTGTGCGGGGGTCAACACATCAATGGCTGTCCTCAGCCGATGAGTACATTTCTCATACCCCACATCCGGATCGTCAGACTGTGCCTCTTGGTAACCTGTCTTGGTTCGTGTTACCCTCAGACTCCCCTCCTCTATCTTATGCCAATTCTGTAACAACCTCCACACTGGGGGAGGGTGATCTAGTCGGCTGCACAACGAAAATTCAAAGTTGATCAGATAATGGCTTGACCAGCTACAGGGTCTACACTCTAGCGTAAGTGACTGCTGACATTGTGCAGCGCGGTGGACAGTACGTTTGCCTACCATCGCCCTCTAGAAGGAAATCCATTTACCCGGTCACGAAGGATATCGCATCAGAAATTTCCAATGCTTCATTGTTAACAAACGCAGTGGACAGTACGTTTGCCTGTCATCACCCTCCAGCATTATTTTGTTCGGATTAGCATTGTCCTGATCATTCATCACAACGCTTTTGAATAATACTAAAAGCTCCTTGTTAGACTTCTTCAGTTTTATACGCTTTCATCATTTGAGCAAATATGATGAGGCGGTGATTACGCTGACCCGACATCAACTTCCCAATAAGGAAAACCGAGTAGGATACACTCTGCTTAACCTTAGGCTGTTTCCCCCTCCCCCCAGTTGATGACACTTACTGGTTCAGATCAAGGCTTTGTCTGCAAACGAACAAATTTGTATAAAGCAGCTTAGCCATTGTATATTCTGTCCAAACTTTTTCCCTTGTACATATATTTGTAATCACCTTGTACATAATCCACTTCTATCACGGAGCACAAAATGTCACCTAATCACTTATCACCTTGTGTTGACAGCCTTTTTATTGATATGTGGGTATATATATAAATGATGCAATTTATATAAAATAACGCAATACCCCATAACCATTTGTCATATTCGTTTGTGTGTGTCCTGTGTGTTTTCCTGAAGTCACTAGTTAACACTTAGACATCCTGGGGAATCCAGGATGGGGTGACTTGTGTGGCTCTAACTAGGTTCTGTTAGCCAGAATCTCTTGCAAACCTCAAACTTTGTTAAAAAAAAAAACACATTCCCTCTCATTTCTGTGATGGAAAGTTCTGGAATCTGCAGGGGGACACAGCACTTTCCTAAGTATCCTGATAAAAATGCAGGTGACCCTCCCCCCCCCCCCTTTCCCCCCCCCCCCTTGCAAATCCAGGGTGTTTTGTGATAGATAATTTTGATGTCTCCACAATATGTTTTGGGCCCTTACTTGCCGCGGGTTCTTGGCCCAGCAACACAAGTGCGGTACCACTTTTATAAGGAGACTTGGTGAAATGCTGGATAGTAGGAAATTTGTGGTTTCTTTCTGAATGTGGAAAATTATGGCACCGAAATCCAAGTAAAATGTGACTTTAGTCACATTTTGAAGTTTGCAGGACATTGTGGGTAAGATAACTTGTTGGGATCCACGAGAGAGACACCGCCGTGTACTTCCCTGGGTGTTTAGCTCACCAAAATATCTAGAGTTAGTACATTGTTTCTAGGGAGAATGTACACTTTGGCAGAAAAAGATAGATCGAAAAGACAATTATTACTGCACGACCATCTGTTACTCAAGCGCACACACACATACTGGTTGGATTTGGCAGAAAGGTGATTGATAGTTCAGTATATAAAATTTTATTAACAAGAAATTTCACAAGCAAGATGGCGCCTGACTGACGACAGCAGCCGATCGCTGCCTTTGTTGCTGGTGACTAATGGCTAATTTTGGATGCTGGCTACGGAATTTAGCTACGGAATTGAGTCTCCCCTCTAATGACATGCCCAATCTATAAATTTGATCCCCTTGTCGTGGCCGGGGAACTGCTCACGGTAGCGTTGATCGCAGTGCAGGCGGTGCTGGTGGAGCTGCGGGGAACGGCGCTTCGCGACCGGCGTGGAGGCGGAGCCGAGAGCGGGAGCAAGACGCCCGAGAGGCCTGAGTGGCTTTCGGTGGTGCGGTGTACCAAAACGACTAGAGACAACGGGGCTCCCAGGATGCCTCCAAAAACGACCCGCGGTGGGCGAGGAAAAGCTCCCGATCCCTCTGAGCCAGGAGGTAGCTCTGGGGGAACACTGTCAAAAAGTGGCAGGGTGACGACTACCGGCGCGCAGATGAAAGACATCGGGAGCTATGTGGATATGAATGTAGGTGAGAACTTTGAAGTGTTTAAAAAAAGTGAAAACGTTAGTGGTACCTGCAATATGCGGGGTAAAGGTTCAAAGCCCGGGGGCATAGACACGGGGGGCCACCAGAGTATAACTGGATTTTTTTCCCCAACAACTTCACCTATCGCCGATTCAAGTAAAAAGACTTTGGTCACCAAGGGGAAAAGTGGGCAAAAAGAAATGCAGAAGCTTGTACATGGACACACGCAGTCCCCCCAGATAGCCTCTACTGGGAGTATACAGTCTGTTGATATTATTGAGACTGAGCTCATAGGGGCTAACGAGGACAATAGAAATAAAATTGGCCAAGATAAAGGGGAAGGCAATGTAAATGAAAATCCGACTCAACCTCAAGCACTTCTAATTGGTGAAAAACAGGACACGGTCTTTGAAACAGCCATGTCATTAATAGACCCAGGAACTACAGAACAACTGAATATAAGTAAGTTAGTACAGGGGATTATAGTCGGCAGTAACCCAGAGGATACACATGACTTGGGAGATAAGTTCTTCTCAGTAACAGATGGATCAGAACTAAGTCCTTTGGAGGTGGAAGGCAGTAGCAATGCTCAGCTCTCTAGTCTTATTTCTAGCTCTGACACCGACACTGGCACCCCACAAAAGGACACAGTTGTTAGGAAAAAGAAACTTTCGAGGAAACAAAGGGATATTCATTCCTTGGAGAAAATGGGTGATGAGCATGGCAGGGGGAGCAGTTCTAACACTGATGATGCCTTAAAATGGGACTATTCGGCCACTAGGAGTGTTTATCCAGACCATACAGGACAGGGGGCAATGGAGGCGGATGATGCTGCGCCCTCCTTGAAGATGATATTTGACTCAATAAAACAGCTTCAGGAGAAGACACAAATTGATGGAAAAAAGAATAGGCTGTCAACTAAGAAATTACAGGGGGCAGTTAGAAAAATGGCCAAGGCATGTACAGATACAAATACCATACTGACTCAGTTGGAAGACCGCACAAGTCTCTTAGAGGATAATCAGGCGAAAGATTTAGGCCAGACGGAGATTTATGATAAATTTATGGATTTACAATGGAAGATGGAGGACTTTGAGAACCGACAAAGGCGAAATAACCCCCGGATCCTTGGGATCGAAGAAGGGGTTGAAGGGGAAGACATCAGGGCTTACATTTTGAGATTGATGAAGGGGGCCTTTCCGGAGCTCCTACATTGGAACTGGGAGGCAGAGATGCAACGGGTCCACCGTTTTCAAATGATGCGTAAGAAAAACTCACAAAGAGGCAAGGATGGGGCTGCGATGCCAAGAGCAATTTTAGTTTATTTTGGGAATTTCTTACTTCGAAAGGAGGTATTTTCTAAAGCTCGCCCGAATGCTAAACGGACCTTTGAGAATCAATCATTCTTTACTACACCGGACTATTGCCACGTCACTGTGGAAAGACGTTGGCGATTGAGAGAACTGATCGAGCCTTGCCGAGCTATGGGCCTGCAAGCATGAAGATCATACATAAGGATAATCCAAGGGTCTTTGTTTCTGAAATCCAAGCCAAGGCCTATAGCGACACTCTAAAATTACAAAAGCTGTAACACCCTGATGGGCATAGATACGGGCTGTATCTGTTTGACAAATTATCCCTTTTATTTTTGAGAAGGATAAAGTAAAGGGGGGGCCTTGGGTATAAATGGGGAGGAAGGGTTAAGACACTGTCAGCATAAATGTAGATAGGAAAGCGGCAAAGGGGGGTCGACCTTCAGGCTCAATCACAGAGACCTTAAGTCTGTTTGCTTCTATTTTTTGGGTGGGGGGTTGGGGGTGGTTTGGGGGTAGGGAGGGTTGTGGGGGGGAAAGGGGAGAAACAATCATCATCTTGTAGGAAAAATTATAAAAAGATGCACATAATTGTAATAAGGGAAATTAGAGATATAGCATGCGGATAGTAACTATTAATGTATGCGGGCTTAACAGCGTTGTAAAATGCAGGACGGTGAAACAATATCTTAAATCCCTGCGGGCCGATGTCATATGTTTACAGGAGACCCATGTTGAGGGGTCTCGTAAGTTTCTTTTGGAACAGCTGGGTTTTCAATTAATAGTAAGCACCACACAAGGAACCAGGACACGGGGAGTGGCGATACTTACCCGAAGAAAGGTAGTATCAGTCAGAAAACGCCTCTCAGATACTTTTGGCCGATGGGCCATAGCAGAGTGTCAAATACCAGGGCTTAATTTTACCCTTTGTACTGTATATGGCCCAACGGTAGATGACCCAGCGATGCTTAACCAAGTTAATACACAATTAGCTAACTGGTCTCTTCCAATTATCATGTGTGGGGATTTTAATATTAATGGTCTAAATGGGCTTTGGAAAGGGGATCCAACTAAGTTTATGGGACGAAAGAAGAAAAGTCATAGAGCTCTAGTCCAAACGATGAATGATAATGGACTTATAGATGTGTGGGAACAACAAAACTCCCTGGGGGTAGGTAGCACATATTTTTCTGCACCGCACAGGGCTATAGCACGGTTAGATTATTTTTTGATTTCTTCTACTCTTATTTCTATTTGCAAAATTAGCAGGCTGCC
The DNA here is from genome assembly GCF_964204655.1 of Triturus cristatus. NCBI lineage: Eukaryota > Metazoa > Chordata > Amphibia > Caudata > Salamandridae > Triturus > Triturus cristatus. The sequence goes on along the minus strand of NC_140594.1, from coordinate 284,680,053 downwards.
ACGGGTTGTTCCGGACCATAATCCCCTAGTGTTAGAGGTTATAAATCCAAATAAGCCCTCACAACCAACAAATTGGTCGTTTGAGCGGGCTTTGTTGCAAGATGCAAATTATGTGACACATATTGAGAAATGGTTTAAGGATTTCCTTGAAATTAATAGAGGGAGCACCCCATCTAGGATAATGTGGGATGCCTTGAAGGCAGGTATTAGAGGAGAAACTATGAGCTATTCATTGAGACGAAATAAGCTAGAAAAAGTTGAGATGGAGATAAAAATTAAAGCTAATTATTGGTCTTGAAGAAGAACTAGTTCGGGCCATCGGTTCTAATCTTAATATAGATGAGATAGCTCAAAAGCTTGCTTTTGCAAAAGCTGCGGCTGGGGATATTATTGCCGCCAAAGCAGCAGGAACATTTCTGGCCTGGAAACAGGTTCACCATGAATTTAGCGAGCAAGTGGGACGCATTTTAGCTGTAAGAACTAGACCGGCAGCAACTAGAGGGGATATCTCCGAGGTTATCTCGGAAGCTGTGGTGGCTGCTATAACTCCAAAGGATATCTGTAGGGTATTCCAAGATTTCTATCAAAAGTTATATAGCTGGGAAATGGTTGCGGATAGTAAGTAAATAGATGATTATCTAGAATTGGCCTTAATGGAGAGATTCTCTGGGGAGGATGCAGCAGATATGGAGGCTAGTTTTTCTATTGAAAAGATTGAGGGGGCAATTAACGATTTACCTGCTGGTAAGGCTGTTGTGCCAGATCTTATTCCCTTAGAATTTTATAAAAAATTCTTCCCATATTTGAGGGAAGATTTGTGTAATATAATGATTCAAACCCAAAGAGGACAAACACCCCCACAGTCTTGGGAGGAAGCCACTATGGTGGTTTTCTTGAAGAAAGGTAAGCCACCAACTGATCCAGGTTCGTATAGACCAATCAGTCTCATGAATAGCGACACGAAGATATATTCCAAGATTTTAGCCAATCGCCTCAGCTCTATAATAGGGAAAGTGATCTCGCCTAGACAACATGGATTCATCCCAGGGAGGGGTACGGCAGACCATATTAGGAGAGTATGTACCTTATTTGATGGCACTGCAGCCTCACGAGACCCTATGGCTCTTCTATTGCTTGATGCGGTAAAGGCGTTTGATAGGGTCTCGTGGGTATTTCTCTGGTCAGTATTGGAGAAATTAAATATTGGCATAGGGTGTATAAGGGCTTTACAGGCGTTGTATAGGTATCCTAAGATCAGACTTCGAGTCATGGGAGAACAGAGTGACTTAATAAACATCAGGCAAGGAACCTGACAAGGGTGTCCCTGTTCTCCGCTTCTTTTTGCATTTTATATTGATCCCTTTATTAGAAGAATAGAGCTAAACAGAAGTATCTTACAGATAAAATTGAATGGGTTTGAAACAAAGATTCTAGGTTATGCAGACGACCTGGCAATCACCTCAGCAGACCCCTCTTCAGCTCTGGATGAAATAGAACATGAAGCGGATCGCTGTGGGGCAATTTCTGGCTATAAATTAAATCGGGGCAAGACGCAAATTGTGATTAATAATAAGGTGGACCTGATAGATCCAAGAGTGACAGATTCGGCCACATATTTAGGTGTAATTAAAACATCAGATTTAACTAGAATGGTGGGAAAAAAATTAGGCCCGGTAATCCAGAAATCAAAAAAAGATCTTGACAGAATGAATAATTTACTTCTGACAATAGTAGGGCGCTGCAACATTATTAAAATGTTGTTTCTCCCAAAAGTTTTATATTTGTTCAGGACTATCCCCCTGAAGTTTGGTAACAACTGGTTTAAAGAAATGGAGGGAGTTGTCAACCGCTTCATTTGGGCCCATGGAAAAACAAGAAGGGCAATCAAATATATGTCCCTTCCTAGGGATAGAGGGGGCTGGGCAGTACCCGATTTAAAGGCATATTATTGGGCCTCGGTTTTCCAGTATATGTGTGGGTTGTTGGGTGGCACGATCATAGATCGATGGAGGAGTGGAGAGGCTATACCAGATGTTTACGAGCTACTATTAAGCGGCGAAGCACGCAATTGGCTTTTAAGATTCAGTGAGGCAAGCTATTATAAAAAAGTCAAGTTTAAGACGTTAGGGGCAGCTATAATGGTCTGGACTTCAATTCGGAAGAAGCTGGGACTTGGGAGAATGAATTATTATACCTCCTTATTTAAGAATCCTGTTTTACCGGAGGTTTTCCATGATGGGGTAATGAGACATTGGGATGCACTTGGAGTCAAAATAATTGGAGATATCACTGATTCTGAAGGCATAATTTCCTTTGAAAGAGCACAAAATCTCTATAACTTGGAGCGCAGAGAATTTTTTAAGTTCTTGCAGATTAGGTCGGCCTTGGTAAAGAAACAAGAAGGGAATAAGGCATTTGAAAGAGATGCGGTTATGGAACGATTGCAAGATTTAGAGGGGTGCTCAATTACACAGATCTATGGGGAACTGAACCAGTGTAAGAACGATGATCTGGAAAACGTTTCTGAAAAATGGCGGGTAAAATTGAATACGGAAAGGAACGAATTTGAAATTTCGCTTACATTGGGGTGTACGGTTCTAAAGGTGGCGAACCTCCATGCCCAACATTTTAAAACTATTTTTGAATTATATTTTACACCAGCAAGAATAGCCCGTTGGGGGGGAGGGGGGGGGGGGGAGACAAGTGGTATCTGCTGCCCGCGCTGTCAAAGTATAGAAGCTGACACGATCCACATGTTTGCCTCATGTCCAATGCTGACCCCTTTGAAAACGGCAATAGAGCTTTTTATGGGACAGACTTTGGGCATTCAAACAAGCCTTACTAATGAACTAGTGCTCCTGGGGGTGGTTAGGGATGGTGCCCTTGTAGCTCATTATGAATTTCTTTTTATGGTAACGGCTATTATTAGGATTTGCATAGCATCAGCATGGAAGGATCCTGACCCCCCCACGTTTCAACAATGGTTGTCGCGGCTGTTGGCTATATATAGTTTAGAAAAAGGATTATATATAAAAAAAAAGGATGGAAAGCAAGGCAGCTAGGGAAGCGCATATGAGCTCCAGTAATAGATTGGAAGTGTAGGTTGGAGAGATTCTAGTGATGGATAGCTATAACTAGTATAATAGCATGTTTTTGATGTATGATGTTTGTGAAGGGTGGGATGGATGGGAACAAGGTATTAAATATAGTGAACTTGGGGGACTGCTGATTATCATTAATTTTTATCTTGTTCCTCCCACGAGTGGGTGAATTGTATTTAGGATTGATCATCAACTATACATGATCATGGAATTATGGTGGGATGATGTTTTATATGCTATGATATCTCATGGTGGGTTTATTCATTTAACTTTTATAACTATGTGTAATATTGAATTGATTAAAGGATGACGATTAAAAAAAAAAAAAGGAAAAAGGAAAGGCATTGGAATCCTTAGATATAACGTTATACTGCTACCAAGAATAAACCCGCTTTCCTGGAAAAAAAAAAAAAAAGAAATTTCACAAAAATTAAATGCACTTAAAAATTGAATGGACAAAGAACTGAACCAGTGACTCATAGCTTGTGAGCTGTACAGCCACATCTGAAAGAAACACGTTAGTTATAGATTCCTTACCTTAGAATTACCCCCAGACGTCAGACTGGATCCAGAAAGTTTTTTCGTCAGTATCTCTGCGTGTCGGAAGGTGGTGTCGGTCGGCTCCGCGTCCGTCGTCGGCATATGGACGCCGGGATTACGTCGCAGCAGCTACTTAGACGCCGCCCTCGCGCGCTGATGTCAGTTCTTTCTTTTTCCATGCCAGCCAGCGCAGATCCGGGAAGAGCGGTACCTCAGTCAATTTTTGACTAACTTTTTCTTGACTTTTAGAGACTTCTTGTTTTGAGTCTCTGACTCCAAACAGGTGAACGAGGGATACCCGGGTTCAAGGCCTGTGGTTCTTGTAACCGACTGATGTCGGTGACAGATCTGCACCGCGTGTGCCACTCTTGCCTGGAGCGCGACCACGTCCCCAAGATGTGCTCAGACTGCTGGTCGATGGTGCTGAATGCTTTCCGGGAGCGGTCCTGAAAGCTGCTTGAACGCCGGCAGTCCGCTCCACGCCGTTCAAGGTCCTAGTCGAGAGGGAGGTCGAGGAGACACCATACCGGTTCGAAACCATCTAAGTCTTCGGGGTTGGGTAAGTCAAAGCATAAGAAGTCGTCGAAGAATCATCGTCGCTCTTTGACTTCTCCTCGTCGGTCGGCCGATCTGACGAGGCATGCGGGTGATGCACGTCTCCGCGTGCGGAGCCCAAGGGTCGACTCAGAGTTTCCCTCCCTTTCCAGGACCCGGAGCACCCCCGCCCAGCTTTGTACGTTCGAGGCGATGCATGCCATCTTAGGGCGGACCGACTCCGACCCAGTCTTTGCTGCCAGTGGCTCTGGCGCCGGAGGCCCCCTTTGGATCCAGGCCTCGATCCAGATCGGCGCCGGTTGACCTCGTTACGCCTCGACTGGCACCGCTCCTCACGGCGCCACTACCGCGTTCGGCGCCGTCCGGCATCGACCCCGGCCTCCATCCCGACGTGGACACGGAGCCGGACCAGAGTCGTCCCGACGCCGGATCTGGCGCCGGGTGGAGTTTTTGTTCCCCTGTTCACTCCTGGGGTCCCATTTCAACAACAATGGCACCCAGAGGATGATGAGGAGGACGGGGAGGGGTCAAGTGACACTTTGACTGACCATTTAGACACTGGGCAGGACTGGAGAAAGGAACTGGGGGATGCCAGTGGTTTGGACACCTCCCCTGACCTTGGCATGTTGTCTCCTCCTACCGTGTACACGGAGGAGGGAGCGTCATACGCAGTGGTGTTGCGTAGGGTGGGTGCAGCTCTCAACCTCGAGCTTCCTACGGTGGCAGTCAGTACTAACCTGCTGACAGAGGTGCTTCAACCGGCAGCAAGCTCTTCAGAGCCCTTGCTACCGTTTGAGGCCCTCACAGATGTCCTTTTGGGAATGTGGTCCAACACGTGGCTCCCGCGGACAGGATGATTGCCCGACGCCACCGCCCGGCTCCGGGCGACCCCACCTTTCTCTCCCAGCATCCCACCCCGGAAAGCTTGGTAGTTCAAGCTTCTACATCCAAGAGCGCCTTCCCTACCGCTCGACCAGAAAGGGAATCCAAGAAGCTGGACCACCTTGACAAGAAGATTTTCTCTTCCACCGGCTTAGGACTGCGGTCCGTAAACACCGCATTTCTTTTGTGCCGTTATTCCCACTCAGTGTGGGATACGGTGGTGCAAGTGCTGCCTCAGTGTCTGGAGGAGGCTCGGACAGTGCTCACCCAGGCTGTTGCCGCCGGGAGGGATGCAGCAAAGTTTATAATACGTTGTGGGCTGGACACCGCCGACTCTCTGGGCAGGACCATTTCAACATCGGTAGCGCTTCGCTGCTATGCCTGGATGAGGTCCCCTAGCTTTTCAGGGGATGTCCAGAACACCTTGATGGACATGCCCTTTGATGGCCGTCGCCTTTTTGGCGACAAAGCGGACAACGCCCCAGAGCGCTTCAAGGACTCACGGGCTACGGCCAAGTCCTTGGGCCTCTCCACCCATCCGGCGCAGTCTGCTTTTCGCCCCTTTCATGGCTATGGAAGGGGTGCCCCGCTTCGTCCCACCCAGAGTCACAGGCCACAGCAAGTTATCCAACCTTCGCGGGGACGTGGAAACAACCGGCGTGGTTCCAGGGGCCAGCGGGTGGGCCAGTCCACCAACCCCCCCTCTGCAGCAGCCTCCAAACCCTCCTAGTCCAACCTTTTAGGCCCATCAAACACCAGTGGGCGGCAGGATTTGCCATCACCTCCCCCACTGGCGCACCATCACGTCGGACACGTGGGTTTTGCAAATAGTCCGAAGGGCATACTCCCTCTCCTTCGAGACTACCCCTCCAGCCATGCCACCGCGATACCACCGCATGTCGGAGGATCATCTGGCCCTTCTCCAGCAGGAAGTTACTCCTCTCTTGGCCAAGGGAGCCATCAAACGCGTTCCTGTCCCAGAAGTAGATCGTGGTTGTTACTCCCACTACTTTCTGGTATCAAGGAAGGACAAGGGCCTGTGTCCTATCTTGGACTTCAGGGACGTCAATCGCTTCCTCCGCAAAGGAGAAGTTCAAGATGTTGACAGGAGAAGTTCAAGATGTTGACGCTTGCTCAGGCCTTGTCCGCCCCCGGCACGCAAGACTGGATGGTAGTGTTGGGCTTGCAGGACGCTTATTTTCACATCCCCGTCCTGCAGGCCCACCGGCGTTACCTACGGTTCACAGTAGGCCATGATCACTTTCAGTTTACCATGCTCCCCTTTGGCCTTACCAGCGCCCCTTGGGTGTTCATGATAGTGATGCCGGTGGTTGCAGCTCATCTGCGCAGATCAAGGGTTTCAGTCTTCCCCCTATCTCGACAACTGGCTGTTAAAGGTGGGCTTGCCCCAGGCAGTCGTCTCCCACCTCCAGACTACGGCCGACATCCTACATTTCCTGGGGTTCTCCATCAATGTGCCAAAGTCGCACCTGATTCCCTCTCAAAAGCTCCTCTTCACCAGAGCGTTTCTGGATATGATCCGGTTTCGGGTCTATCCTACTGAACAGCGAGTCTGAGATATTCGGGCTATGATTCCGATCTTCCAGCCTCTATCCCGGGTTTCGGTCAGAGAGACCCTGAGGCTGCTATGCCTCATGGCCTCCTGCATCCTGCTGGTCGATCATGCCAGGTGGCATACGCAGGCTCTGCAGTGGGACCTGAAGTTCCAGTGGGCGCTGCATCAGGGGAATCTGTCCGGTTGTGTCCAGATCTCTCGAAGGGCACTGCTTTACAACTGCAGTGGTGGCTCAGGAACCAGGACTGGTTCAATGGCAGATCCATCTCCCTTCCCCAGCCAGACTGTGGTGACGGATGCATCCCTTCTGGGATGGGGCGGCCACATGGGAGAGGCGAAGATCAGAGGCCTTTGGTCTCCGGCCGAGTCCGGGCTTCACATTAACCTTCTGGAGCTCCGGGCGATTCGTCTTGCACTGAAGGCATTCCTTTCCTCTGTCTGGGGAAGAGTAGTGCATGTGTTCACGGACAACACCACCGCGGAACTACAACAAACAAAGCGGAGTGGGGTCGTGGACCCTATGTCAGAAGGCCCTCCGCCTCTGGACATGGCTGGAACATCAGGGCATTTCCTTGGTGGTTCAACACCTGGCAGGTTCTCTCAACGCCAGGGCAGACAAACTCAGCCGCAGGTGCATGATGGATCACGAATGGCGTCTTCACTCAGAGGTGGTGCAAGGTCTCTTTCAACAGTTAGGAGAGCCTTCGTTATATCTATTTGCCACCGAAGAGAACGCGCAATGTCCGCAATTCTGCGCGTTGGAATTTTCAAGGTGGCACTCGCTCAGCGACGCTTTTCGTCGCAAGCGGAGTTGCGGTCTGTTGTACACCTTTCCGCCTATACCACTTCTGCCCAAAGTGCTGAAGAAGATCCGGCGCGACCGGGCCCAAGTCATTCTTGTGGCTCCGGATTGGCTACGAAGAGTATGGTATCCCGAGCTCCTCAGTCAAAAAAAGGAGAGGGGGACCAGGAGCTGGTTATGGTCCAATGTCCGTGCTCCACTCAAGACAGTTAAATCAATGAGGACATTGTTCCCTGTTGGCGGTGAAACAAAAATGCCGATCACCTGCTCAACATAGGTAGAGATAGAGGGAAGAGTGTAAAAAGAGGGGGGGAGGAGAGGGGGGTAGAGGGGGGATGAAAAGAGGCAGAGAGAAATTTCCCCAGTCTCAAGGATCCAATCCTGAAGGGGAGGACTCTATGTAGCCTCTCGTAAGCCCTCACACACCCCGAGGGATGTCTTGCTTCATCATTGGGCTTGTTGTTGCTCCTCGTCGGGCCGGCGCTGCAATGCCCGACGGTCCCCCGAAGGGTCTCTCTATCGGAGGTCTTTTAAAGAGAAAAGCCGTCAGGTGAATGCGGGTATGTGGGCAAAAAAGCAGTGAGGTGGATCCGAGAGGTAAGTGGTTGCGTGCGTGCAAGGTGTGTGGAATAAAAATGCCTAGGGGTGTCCAAAAAAGTGAATTTTAATATTATGGAGCCTCTGGCAAACTAAAAAGACCAGAAGGTCACGGGGTCACTTAATCAGCGCAAGGTGCTAGTGTGACTTTAATAAAAGGTCGAAATGTTTCACGCCTAGAATGCCCGGACGGGTCAGTGGCGTTTCATCAGGACCGAGGAGGAGTGAAAGGTAGTGCACGGTGAAGACGGGAGTGCCAGAGATTAGAAGGGTAACTCACGTCTTAGAAAAAGGTTAAAAGAGGTACGGGGCTGCGGGGTATAGTGACCTGGTCAGCAAGGACAAGAAGAACGTACCAAACTAGTGTAACCTGTAGGGGAAATAAACGGGAAGGGAGAAGAGGGAAGGGTAGGGATGGGGAAGAGGGGGGGTAAAGGAAGGAGGGAGGGGTGACAAACACACATGAATGGTTAAGACAGAACTAGTACATATAATCAGTCACAGTTTTCACGAGAGAGCACAGCAAGGACCTGTCTGTGACCCCGAGTACCATTCGCATAGTGATAGTGCGGTCACCCCGGTGACCATGTCAACAAGAACGTACAAAAGTGACGTGTCAGGCGTCCAGCATCAGTGTCAGGCACACTCAGCTAATTCAATGGTAGAGTATCTCCCATGGGTTGAGGAGCGGTGCAAGGCGGGGACCAACAGTAATAGAGAGAATTTCTGTATAAGTCTCAACATAATTGCTGAAGTCGAAGGGAACATAAGTGAGGGTCATAAGTGAGGGTGGCAGTAGTGGCGCCAGAATAAGCGGCACGTTTGTTCGTGGACAGAGCCCAGGCACTGATAATCTATATGCAGCGGGCAAAAAGTACAAACACACCACATAGCCAGGTAACGGACCCACTAGACTCATGGGGGATGGGTCGTGACAGAACCTGACAGCTCAGACAGCGAGCGAACACTCTGTTTAAGTATCACTTGAAAAATATAAAATGTATATGCCAAGAAACATGAAGATATACAAACACATAAAACTGGTATAACGAAGAGCAAGGTGCCCCCATCCTTACCCTCGTATTTCTGAACGGGGCTGCATAGGATCCGCCGAGGCTGCCAGCGCCCTATTTGCTGAAGGGACCAAACAGAGCGTGAATAGGTTAAGGGAGGGGACCCTGCGTGAGGGTGGGCTGCGCATACATGATAGTCCCTAACGGATCCTGCCTGCGAGTACTTACGGTTGCGTCGGGGGCCGGCTCAGTCAGCACCTACCCTCTGCCAGCGGCTGCCTGGAGATAGTGTCGGTTGCCAGTAGGTATCAATTTAAGGCGTCGGAAAAGGGGAGTGAACCACTTCCTGTTCGAGGGCCGGGGGCTGTGCGCGTGCCGTGTCTTGCGCATGCGTGGGCGAGTGTGTCCTGGGGTGTGCGCATGCGTAGAGTGAAAAAGTGGGAGCAAGCGGAGTGCGCATGCGATATTGATTCCACATAGTGCCCTGCTCGTGGGTGGTTTGCACATGTGTGATTCTAAAGGGCTCGTGAGCCCCAGAGGTGCCCCGGGTAGGGCCATAGCTGAATAGGGTGGCATGTACAGATAACCCGGACAGGATGTGTCCTGCAACAAACAATGAGGGGACCACGGGCTCCATCTCCTGGAAAGCTCCTTGATAGAGAGCCGGAGGGATCATAAAGGTACACAGGTGTAGGGAAAAGTGTCCATCCGGCCACAAGGATGTATCCATGCTTAGTTACAGTTCTCCCCTATGTTTCCCATCACTCGCTCAGGTGTATAGAGGTGTGTCCACCGGAGCGAGAGTGTGTGTAAGTTGTAAATTACAGTTCTACCCAGGGTATCTCGTCATTGAGTCCCTGCGTGTTGGTACGGAGCCGGAACACCCAACGTTGTTCCTGGCGTAATAAGGCTTGAGCATTCCAGAAGGGTCTGGACTCTAATATGGTCCATGTAAGTTGTTCGCTGGTATGCCCATGGTCAAGGAAGTGGTTGGTGAGTTTCGTGGCTGTCCGTCCTCGACGGATGGTACTCTTGTGTTCGCTGATGCGGACTTTAATGGGATGTGAGGTCATGCCGACATACCTTAAGCCACATGGGCATGTAATGAGGTAGACGCAGTTCTTGGTGTTGCAATTAGAGTGTCCTCGTTGTTCCCATGTAAAGTTCTCCAGAGTGAGTTGCTTACTGTGCGTGGTCGTAGAACAGGCGTGGCAGTTCCCACATGGATAGTGGCCTGACACAGGGGTCAAGTTCCACAGTGTGCTGTTGGGTTGTTCCTGTCTACGTTGTAGTGGTCGTGTGTTGACCAGTCTGTCACGTAGGTTAGCTGTTCTTTTAAATGCGAAACGTGGTAATTCTAGGTCCAGTGTGTCGGTGTTCAAAATCTTCCAGTTCCGTTTTATGATTTGTTTGATTTTGTTGGACTGGGGTGTAAAAGTGGTCACGCATGTGATGGACTCACTGGGTGTCTTGGTTCTGGTTTCCAACAGTGTGTCCCTGTGGTTATTTCGGGCTCTTTTTCTTGCATGTCTGACTACCCTCTTGGGGTAGTGTCTGTCCAGGAGGTTTGCCTCAAGGTGGTTAGCTTCGTTCTCATAATCCTGACTGGTTGAGCAATTCCGTCGTATGCGCAGGAATTGTCCGTACGGGAGGTTCTCCCGGAGGGCTTTGGGGTGGTGACTGTTAAAATCAAGGAGACTATTACAGTCCGTCGTTTTTTTGTGTAATGTGGTCCTCAGGGTGCCGTCCTCGAGGAAGATCAAGAGGTCCAGAAAGGGGATAGAGGTGTCACTCATAGTCCCCGTGAATCGAAGGTGTGGGTTCAGTCCATTAACCCATTCCAGGAAGGTCTCGCAGGATGTTCTGGTACCCTTCCAGAAGATCAAAATGTCATCTATGTACCGCTTCCATGTGATGATGTGCTTGTATGGGTTTGTGTCTGGAAAGATGTGGCTATTCTCGAACGAGGCCATGTACAGCCCCGCCAGACTCGGCGCGAAGGTACTACCCATGCTGGTACCTTGTACCTGATGGAAGATTGAGGTTTTGTACATAAAGAAATTCTCTTTCAGGGGTAGTGTGATTAGATCCATGATGAAGGCCACTGGTGTATTGGTAAGAGGTTCCATCCTCTGGAGTAGGTCGTTGACAACCTCAATGGTGGCGTCTTGAGGGATGTTGGTATACAACGCCTCTACGTCCATGGTGAGGAGGAGGTCAATAGATTCCATATTTTCTTGGTTGATTTTTTCTATGAGATTGAGAACGTCTCGTGTGTCCTTGAGGTACGCGGTGGTGTTCTGCACCAGAGGACGAAGAAAATAATCGCTGAATTGGCTCAGTGGTTCCAGGAGGGAGTTGATGCCCGAAACAATGGGTCTACCTGGAGGTGGGGTGACCCCCTTGTGTATTTTGGGGAGGATGTAAAAGTATGGTGTTCTGGGGTCATCGTTGATCAAAAATGCCGCTTCCTGGGGGGGAGATCCACCCCTCCGTGCTAGCCTCGTTGACCAATCTCTTGATTTTTTTAGACAGATCTTCTGTGGGGTCTTTGTTCAGTCTGCGATAGTATTTGGTGTTCCTGAGTTGTTTCTCACATTCAGCTTCGTAGTCAGTGATGTCCAAGAGGACAGTTGCACCCCCTTTGTCTGCCGGCTTTATGATGATCGTCTCATCTCTTCTGAGTGACTCCAAAGCCTGGCGATTCTTGCTAGGGAGGTTGTTATACGTAGGCCCTTTGATAAGTTGAGTCGTCTTTCAGTACGGCCTTCTCAAAGGTAAGGACCTCTGGTGGTACCATGGAGGAGGTAGGTGTAAACTTAGATGGGGGTCTAAGACCGGTGTCATCTTTGTCCTGAGGTGGTTTACCCAAAAAGAATGCCTGCAGTCGAATTTTTCTGAATAATTGGTGTAGTTCCTGGTTCATCCTGAAGTCGTCTTCCTTTGGGGTAGGAACGAAACCGAGGCCCAATTCGAGAGTCGAGGTTTCCTCTGCATTCAGCAGTCTCTTGGAAAGGTTGACAATCAAGGTCTTTGATTTGTCATGCTCCTGGTTTGTCGCTGGGGTTGCTGGTGTTGTGGTTGTCCGGCGTCTTGCCATTGGACCTGCTTCTGACCTCTTCTTCTCCCTCTGCCTCGCCCCCTGCCTCTGTACTGAAAAGGAGGAGGTGGGTTCGGGAAGAATGGTTGGGGGTAGCCAGGCTGTGCATAGCCTGGTTGTGGTCCGTTGAAGGCAGGATACCACATTGGGCCTTGGGGCGGATAGGGGGGATGGTGGAAGCCATACGGGTTGGGTGGCACATGTTGGGGCGGTGGGAGAAGTCCCTGTTGTTTCATGGCTCTTCCCCAGCTTCTATCGCTTGAGTTACTGTAGGACGACTGTCCCGAGTGGTTAGATGAAGTCGAGCCATTTTCCGAGAGGGCATCGTTGTCTGTGATTTGATAGTCCTCTGTGATGTACGGGTACACTTTTTCCCTGTCAAATTTTTTGACATCTTTCTGGAGTTTTGTAATCTTTTGTTGTAGCAGGTAGTCACGGTGTTCATTCATCTCGCTGTTGATCTCTGCGAGACGTGTTTTGTACGATGATATGTTGATCCCGGTTTGTTAACCCATCTTCAGAGATCTTGATCTTGATGATCAGGGCTTCTGACAAGCGTTTTGCTGTGCTAATAATCAGAATGAGCCAATCACGAGTGCACTTCCAAGCAATCTGACTCCATTCCCTCTTGAATACCGGATCGTCTAGGAAGATGCGAGGAGCTGTTCGTACAATGAGGCCATTGGGGGCCGCATTAGCCCTGAGGTATTCGGTCATAATTTGGCCGTGGAGAGTAACCTTGACCAGTGTTTTCTTAAGAGTTGTGAGTGAATTCCAGTCTCCTTGGGAGCTGGAACAGGCCATATTCCCGTCTGTGTCGAGTATAGACGGTGTTCTCAGGATCTCAGAGACGATGTCTTCGCCAAACGCGAGACCTAGGGTGTCCCCTATGTTAGGTGTTGACATGTTCACAATGTATTGGTGTGGGGCCTAAAGAAGGGGGAGAGGGGTGAAGAAAGAGAGAAAGGAGATAGTAGATAGAGAGGTCCCTCGGCTGGGCCGCCGTGCAAATACTCAGTCAAAAAAAGGAGAGGGGGACCAGGAGCTGGTTATGGTCCAATGTCCGTGCTCCACTCAAGACAGTTAAATCAATGAGGACATTGTTCCCTGTTGGCGGTGAAACAAAAATGCCGATCACCTGCTCAACATAGGTAGAGATAGAGGGAAGAGTGTAAAAAGAGGGGGGGAGGAGAGGGGGGTAGAGGGGGGATGAAAAGAGGCAGAGAGAAATTTCCCCAGTCTCAAGGATCCAATCCTGAAGGGGAGGACTCTATGTAGCCTCTCGTAAGCCCTCACACACCCCGAGGGATGTCTTGCTTCATCATTGGGCTTGTTGTTGCTCCTCGTCGGGCCGGCGCTGCAATGCCCGACGGTCCCCCGAAGGGTCTCTCTATCGGAGGTCTTTTAAAGAGAAAAGCCGTCAGGTGAATGCGGGTATGTGGGCAAAAAAGCAGTGAGGTGGATCCGAGAAGTAAGTGGTTGCGTGCGTGCAAGGTGTGTGGAATAAAAATGCCTAGGGGTGTCCAAAAAAGTGAATTTTAATATTATGGAGCCTCTGGCAAACTAAAAAGACCAGAAGGTCACGGGGTCACTTAATCAGCGCAAGGTGCTAGTGTGACTTTAATAAAAGGTCGACCTGTTTCACGCCTAGAATGCCCGGACGGGTCAGTGGCGTTTCATCAGGACCGAGGAGGAGTGAAAGGTAGTGCACGGTGAAGACGGGAGTGCCAGAGATTAGAAGGGTAACTCACGTCTTAGAAAAAGGTTAAAAGAGGTACGGGGCTGCGGGGTATAGTGACCTGGTCAGCAAGGACAAGAAGAACGTACCAAACTAGTGTAACCTGTAGGGGAAATAAACGGGAGGGGAGAAGAGGGAAGGGTAGGGATGGGGAAGAGGGGGGGTAAAGGAAGGAGGGAGGGGTGACAAACACACATGAATGGTTAAGACAGAACTGGTACATATAATCAGTCACAGTTTTCACGAGAGAGCACAGCAAGGACCTATCTGTGACCCCGAGTACCATTCGCATAGTGATAGTGCGGTCACCCCGGTGACCATGTCAACAAGAACGTACAAAAGTGACGTGTCAGGCGTCCAGCATCAGTGTCAGGCACACTCAGCTAATTCAATGGTAGAGTATCTCCCATGGGTTGAGGAGCGGTGCAAGGCGGGGACCAACAGTAATAGAGAGAATTTCTGTATAAGTCTCAACATAATTGCTGAAGTCGAAGGGAACATAAGTGAGGGTGGCAGTAGTGGCGCCAGAATAAGCGGCACGTTTGTTCGTGGACAGAGCCCAGGCACTGATAATCTATATGCAGCGGGCAAAAAGTACAAACACACCACATAGCCAGGTAACGGACCCACTAGACTCATGGGGGATGGGTCGTGACAGAACCTGACAGCTCAGACAGCGAGCGAACACTCTGTTTAAGTATCACTTGAAAAATATAAAATGTATATGCCAAGAAACATGAAGATATACAAACACATAAAACTGGTATAACGAAGAGCAAGGTGCCCCCATCCTTACCCTCGTATTTCTGAACGGGGCTGCATAGGATCCGCCGAGGCTGCCAGTGCCCTATTTGCTGAAGGGACCAAACAGAGCGTGAATAGGTTAAGGGAGGGGACCCTGCGTGAGGGTGGGCTGCGCATACATGATAGTCCCTAACGGATCCTGCCTGCGAGTACTTACGGTTGCGTCGGGGGCCGGCTCAGTCAGCACCTACCCTCTGCCAGCGGCTGCCTGGAGATAGTGTCGGTTGCCAGTAGGTATCAATTTAAGGCGTCGGAAAAGGGGAGTGAACCACTTCCTGTTCGAGGGCCGGGGGCTGTGCGCGTGCTGTGTCTTGCGCATGCGTGGGCGAGTGTGTCCTGGGGTGTGCGCATGCGTAGAGTGAAAAAGTGGGAGCAAGCGGAGTGCGCATGCGGGCATTCTAGGCGTGAAACATGTCGACCTTTTATTAAAGTCACACTAGCACCTTGCGCTGATTAAGTGACCCCGTGACCTTCTGGTCTTTTTAGTTTGCCAGAGGCTCCATAATATTAAAATTCACTTTTTTGGACACCCCTAGGCATTTTTATTCCACACACCTTGCACGCACGCAACCACTTACCTCTCGGATCCACCTCACTGCTTTTTTGCCCACATACCCGCATTCACCTGACGGCTTTTCTCTTTAAAAGACCTCCGATAGAGAGACCCTTCGGGGGACCGTCGGGCATTGCAGCGCCGGCCCGACGAGGAGCAACAACAAGCCCAATGATGAAGCAAGACATCCCTCGGGGTGTGTGAGGGCTTACGAGAGGCTACATAGAGTCCTCCCCTTCAGGATTGGATCCTTGAGACTGGGGAAATTTCTCTCTGCCTCTTTTCATCCCCCCTCTACCCCCCTCTCCTCCCCCCCTCTTTTTACACTCTTCCCTCTATCTCTACCTATGTTGAGCAGGTGATCGGCATTTTTGTTTCACCGCCAACAGGGAACAATGTCCTCATTGATTTAACTATCCCGAGCTCCTCAACATGTCCATCGATCCTCCGATCAGACTGCCTCTTTGGAGGATCTTCTGTCGCAGCAGCAGGGGCCTCCACCTCCTTGCGTGGATATTGTGCGGCGGCAGTTGATGTCTTTCGACTTACCTCCGAAGTGTGTGATGTAATCTTGGCAGCCAGGTGTCCCTCCACAAAGACGGTATAGGCCTGCAGGTGGTACAAATTTGTGGCATGGTGCACAGCGAAGGCTGTGGGTCCCCTTTCTGCCCCTCTTTCTGAAATACTTGTTTCTTCTCTCTTTAGCCCAGCAGGGTTCTGCTCTGGGCACTATCAAGGGCTATCTTTCAGCCATCGCTGCCTTCCTTCGGTTGCCAGATCAGCCTTCTCTTTTCAAGTCCCCGGTAGTTAACCGTTTCCTAAAAGGCTTAATGCATCTTTTTCCTCCAATCCCCTTCATTCTTTCTCAGTGGGACTTGAATCTTGTGCTAACCTATTTAATGTGTGTTCCCTTTGAGCCGCTGCATAACTGTCCTTTACGTCTTTTGACTCTTAAAACTGCTTTCCTGGTAGCCATCACTGCTGCTAGAAGGGTGAGCTCCAGGCTCTGTCTTCTAAACCTCCTGTCCTGTCTGATCATTCGGACAAGGTGGTTGTCTTGTCCCGTCCATCCTTCCTTCCTAATGTGGTCACTGCCTTCCACATCGGGCAGACCATTAATTTCACCACCTTCTTTCCGCCTCCGCATCCTTCAAAGGAGGAAGAGCAGCTCCACTGTCTGGACCAAAAAAGTGCGCTCTCCCGCTATCTGGATCGCACAAAACAGTTCTGGGTGGATGATTTTGTTGGTTACGTGGGTGCAAAGAAGGATCAGGCTATACACAAAAGCACCATTTTTTCGATGGGTCGTGTTGTGTGTTAAGGCTTGTTACTCTCTGGCTAAAAAGGAGCCTCCAGTCGGGCTACGCGCTCACTCCACCAGGGTGACTGCAGCCACTACTGCCTTGGGAAGGGGAGTGCCTCTGAATGACATCTGTCAGGCAGCCACGTGGGCATCGCTGCACACGTTCACCAAACACTACTGCCTGGACAGCCAAGTCCAGATAGACGGCTTCTTTGTCTGTTCTGTTCTCCAGGATTTTCAGGCGTGATCTTGATTCGCAGACCCACCGCCGGGGTTGGTATTGCTGGGGTATCTATTCTAAGGTAAGGAATCTATAACTAACGTGTTTCTTTCAGATGCACAAGTTACTTACCTTTGGTAATTATATTTCTGTAAGAAACATTAGTTAAAGATTCCTTACCACCCCACCCATCCTCCCCGTTCTGCAAAATGATTTCTAGGGTTAAGGACGTCCTTTCAGAGCCCTAGTTTTGTGCACAAATGGTCAGTGTCTTGCATGGCTCTGCGTTTCTGGCACGGAAAGTCGTGTACAGAACTGATGTCTGTGCGCGAGGATGGAGTCTTAAGTAGCTGTCACAACGTCATCCCGGCGACCGCGGAGCCGACCGACGCCACCTTCCAACGCACAGAGGTATTGCAGACAAAAAAACTTTCCGGATCCAGTCTGATGCTTGGGGGTAATTCTAAGGTAAGGAATCTATAACTAACTAATGTTTCTTACAGATATATCATTACCGAAGGTAAGTAACTTGTGCGTCAAGGCCCCAACTGCTTTACAGGCCATTCACACACCTTTCGTACGTCATAAACACAAGACCATTCACACTGCCAGTTGCGCAACCAACACATTACAACATTCACAAAAAGGGACAATGTGCACCCTGACAGAGATAGACCGAAAAGACAAATATTACTGCACAACCATCTATTCCTCAAGTGCACACACATACTAGTTCGATTTTGCACGGGGTGAGTGATGGTTCAATATATAAAATTTTATTAACAAGAGATTTCACAAAAATTAAATACACTGTAAATAATTGGAAGGACAAAAAGCTGAACTAGTGACTTACAGCTCATGAGCTGTAAGGCAACAACAAGGCCCCAACCTCTAGATAGGCCATTCATTCACCATTAATACGTGTGACACACACAAAACCATTCACCCCGCCAGTCGCGGACCTAGCACATAACACTCCCATCAAAAGACAGCGCCGTTCGAGAGCCCATCACTTTAGTAAGCAAGTAAGTAGTGCTTTGTAAAGCGCGCGAATGCCTAGGTGTCTTGGCACTGAGGGAGTGTAAGGTGTGTTGTTCAGGCTGGTCGTAAAACTTATTTGGGGGGAAAACAGCCAGGCCTTAATCATTTTCCTGAACTGGAGCCTATTTTGCTGCAACCTAATAGTGTCTGGCAGCTTGTTCCAAAGTCTAGCAGCAAGGTGGGATAGGCTCCTGCCTCCCCATCGTGCGCTGCAAATGCTAGTAATCTGAACCAGCACAGTATTGGTTGATCTAAGATTCCGTGTCGGGGAGTACCATAGAAACTGTTTCTGCATGTCCAAGGCTCCCCTGCCATACAGTGCCTTGTGTACCAGACAAAGTGCCTTAAATTCCACCCATTCTTGTGTTGGAAACCAATGAAGTAGCCTGACGCTTGCGGAGATAGAATGGTATTTAGGAATGTTGAGTAGTAGTTGCACTGCGGCATTTTGTAGTGATTGTAGTTTGGCCATCTGAGCTTTGTCAATGTCCAGGAATAGTGCATTGCCGTAGTCTATCTTTGAGAGGATCGATGCGCCTATCACCGTTTTCCTAAGATCCTGTGGGATAAAAGGCATAGCCTACGTAGAATCTTTGATAAAAATAAACAGTAGGACGTCAAGCGATTAATCTGACCTGCAAAGTTGAGCTGATTGTCAAAAATCACTCCCAAGTTTCATGCCTTGGTAGCCAAAGGAGGGTAGTTGCCTGCCTCGATTGGCCACCACGCTTGGTTCTACAGGGCTGTGGGCCCTTTCCAAACTCCATAACCTCTGTTTTATCAGTATTGAGTTTAAGGAAGTTTTGGTTCATCCAGCTCATAATACTCTTCAGGCAGTTATGAAAGCTGACAGCTCTGACTTCAGTGCTGTTTGATACAGATATGACTAACTGTGTGTCGTCAGCATATGAAACCAGTGTGAAACCATGCTATCTGATTAACCTGGCCAGAGGAGTGACATAAATGTTGAATAGGGTCGATGATAGAGCCGAACCTTGTGGCACCCCGCATTGGAGATGAAATTTCTCCGATTTGAGGTTGTCCCAATTTACCCTCTGCTCTCTGGATGCTAGAAAGGAGGAGAGTAGGGTTAGAGCCGTCTCTTTAATTCCTATTGCCTCCAGCCACCGCACTAACACCGCATGATTCATGGTGTCAAATGCTGCTGATAGGTCAAGTAGGATAAGGACGACTCTAACCCCCCACCCCCTCCCCCAAGTCCAGTTGCCTGTGAATCTCCTCTGTGGCCATAATCAGGGCAGACTCTGTGGAGTGGCGTGGTCTAAAGCCATGTTGGGTAGGATCTAAGAGATTATTGTAGTCAAGATATTGGATTAGCTCACTGTTTACCGATTTTGCTTGGATTCTGCCCGTTATTGGCAAGCAAGATATTGATCGGTAATATTTTACCTCAGTGGGGTCCAGAGTAGGCTTTTTCAGAATGGGCCTGATGCATGCCTTCTTCCAAGGCAATGGAAAGATCCCTGACTTGATTACTTCGTTTAGAAGTGGGGCGAGATGGACACTGGTCTTTTCTGAGACCAGATGTAGAGTGGCAGGGGGACACGGGTCATTAGGAGATCCAGACTTGGACAGTAGAAGCATATTATTCACTTTCTCTGTGGTTAGGGTCGAGAACTAGTTAGTTTGTTATGAGTTAGATTCTCGTTGGTGGTAAGAGTATTATTTTTAGTTGCGTTGGGTGCTGTTTTGATGATATCCTCATAGATTGATTGCACTTTGGTTTGGAAGAAGTTGGCAATCATATTACAGAGGGTTTGATCAGGTGTAAACTGATTGACCTGCTAGCGTGGACTGTCTTAAAAAGCTCCTTAAAGGAGTTCTTAGCAGCACCTATTCTAGTTTTGAAATAGTCCGTCTTAGCTGTTTTTGATTGCCTCCTTATATTCCTCTAAGATTAGATTTTAGGCGATGTTGTGTTCCCTGCTGTAGTCGGCCCTCCATAATTGGTCGACTCTTCTACTTTTAAACTTCATGTTTTTAAGGTCTGGGCTGTACCATGTGGCTGATGCCTGACTTCTTATTTTCATAGTTTTCTCCGGGGCCAACTGATTTACTGCTGATCTAATCCATTCGTCAAATTTATATGCTGCCAAGTTATCAGAAGCCTGCTTAGGAGGGTGTTTGTCAATGGTCTCTTCTAACTCTTTCTTCTGTATTCTTTCACACGTCCACATGCCGGACACAGCAACCACACCAGTTCACAGATTGTGTGTACTTGTGTTTGGCTGCCAGCAGGAGGTCACTACTGACACACCGCCAGCCAAGCAGCAGTCCACGCACATCGCCAGCCAAGCGCCAGTGCACGCACATGGCCAGCCAAGCGCCAGTCCCCACACACAGCCAGCCAAGCGCCAGTCCCTACACACGGCCAGCCAAGCGCCAGTCCCTACACGCGGCCAGCCAAGCGCCAGTCCCTACACGCGGCCAGCCAAGCGCCAGTCCCTACACGCGGCCAGCCAAGCGCCAGTCCCCGCACACGGCCAGCCAAGCGCCAGTCCCCGCACACGGCCAGCCAAGCGCCAGTCCCCGCACACGGCCAGCCAAGCGCCAGTCCCCGCACACGGCCAGCCAAGCGCCAGTCCCCGCACACGGCCAGCCAAGCGCCAGTCCCCGCACACGGCCAGCCAAGCGCCAGTCCGCGCACACGGCCAGCCAAGCGCCAGTCCGCGCACACGGCCAGCCAAGCGCCAGTCCGCGCACACGGCCAGCCAAGCGCCAGTCCGCGCACACGGCCAGCCAAGCGCCAGTCCGCGCACACGGCCAGCCAAGCGCCAGTCCGCGCACACGGCCAGCCAAGCGCCAGTCCGCGCACACGGCCAGCCAAGCGCCAGTACGCGCACACGGCCAGCCAAGCGCCAGTACGCGCACACGGCCAGCCAAACGCCAGTACGCGTACACCACCAGCCAAGCGCCAGTCTGCGCTCAACGCCAGCCAAGCGCCAGTCTGCGCACACTGCCAGCCAAGCGCCAGCCCACGCACACCGCCAGCCCACGCACACCGCCAGCCCACGCACACCGCCAGCCAAGCGCCAGTCCACGCACACCGCCAGACAAGCGTCGGTCCATGCACACACCTCCAGCCAAGCGCCAGTCCACACACACCGCCCTCCCATTTGTGTGTTTTTTTACACATAAAAGAAAACACAAGTTGATACAAAACAGCTAACACAAAAGCTGAAACTAAATACATTGCACTTATGCCAACCTTGAAATAAAACAATACAGACCAGGCAATTCATTTCAATGGATGCTCCCAAAATTCTTTTGCATGTGGTACGTTCTATTACACTCGGGCACAAGCAGGGTTAGAAGGACACTCTGGGCAGCACATACGAGTCTCCTTCCACATACCTCTTCACCAACAGACTACATCTCCTACTGGGAAAGTCTTTTGTGGGTGTGGGAGGAATGTGGTCAGCAAAGTGGGGATCTTTCAATCTAGCCACATCCTCCACCACTCCAACTCTAGAAACACTTGCCTGTTCCACTATATCAAGGCTGCCTTCCACAGGCTCCTGAAACTTACCAAATGTCATCCTTGACTCAGGAGAACAATCCTTAAATACAACAAAAGGATTAAATGTTGCTATGTTGAAAAGCTGGATAGCCAACTTGTTACACCCAATGTAAGTCTTACGAAGAGCAGTGTAAGGTTCCATCCTCTGATCTACTCTTATCAACACCACCCATGTGCCTAATATAGACTTAAATGCACACAGGTTTGCACAGTCTAGCTACCAGACCCCAAACAGTTACAGGTGAAGTACTTTTATCATAGCTGGTAGTCCGCATGTAGACATCTCTCCTGTCTGCAAACTTCACAGCTAGACGATCCTCACTACACAACTCAGTGCACTGTCCCCGCTCAAGCTTTTGACAAACAAGTTCTTTTGGGAAACCTATACAGTTAGAGTGGATTGTACCGCCAACAACAGTGTCCACTTTGGCCAATTCCCTAAACAACTGCACACCAGTGCAGAAGTTATCTATCTATAAATGGTGACCTTTGTTAAAAAAAAAAAATAAAAAAAAGTCCTTTACCAAGTTCCCACACAATTTTTTCACTCGCCCCGAAAGTGGACGGACAATCACGGGGTCAGTTTTGGAATCCCTACCGGTGTGCACCCTGAAATTAGCATAGATCTCAGAAAATCGATCTAGAAAGTGATCAATGACAGGCCAAACCTTAAAAATACGTTCACAATCAGGGTGATATCATGACAACGCTAAACCATTATCGACAAAATGCAGCATCCGAAGCAGAAGCAGATACCAATCACAACTCTTGATAGCCGGAAATATAGCCGTTGCCATCAAGGGACTAGTAGACCAATATGAAGACATTGATGGCTTCCTTAACAAGCCCATCAAAAAAGTTTAATCCAAGAACTTTTTTATCTCATCAACTCCACACCCTGGGAAACCAGGAGGCAACGCCGGCTGCAACATGTCTGGGGCAGCCCAGAGGTCAGCTCTTTCGATAGGATGCCTTGCATCCCCAGGCAGTAGTCCAGATGCCTCTTGCTGCACTATCGGCACATCAATGTCTTCCTCTAAAACAGGCACTTCATCTGCACTAAAAGTTGCTTCATCATCCGATGATTCCTCTCAGATAGAAAATTCACTGCCAGAATCTTGCTCTCCCTCCTTGCCTCCGATGCAGTCAGTCACATAATCATGGTCCGAGGAAGACTCGAAAAGCATAAGCAATGTTTGTGCCATTCTTGTTTGGGGGGGAAGAGGTAGATGGGCTGCCCATGAGGGGAGCGCCAGCGCTTCTCCCATTGGTGGGTGCCATGACGGAACCGTTCCGTCATTAGCACCGAAAGAGTTAAAGGCTGTCTTTCTCAATGAGTTTACTTCAGCTAGTTGCTCTAGTGAACTGCTAGCACATTCCCTGCTACCACCTAGACCACCTTTATTACAGGCAAATTGATGCTGATGACTTGGGTGCTCTTCCGAAGGCTGTGACTCCCTTTCACATTGGGCAGTTGATCACTGTACCGGTGTTCTTTGCTCAACCTCATATCCAGAACGAGGAGGAGAGCCTCCCTTGGTTAGACCCCTAAAGATCTTATAATGTGCTTTGTTTTTACATTGATCGTACAAAGCCCATTGAGAGAATGAGAAACGTTTTGTGGGATTTTCTGCAGTGAGGAAAGGAAAGGCTGTGTAGAAAAGGATCCAGTTGAAGTCAATAGTCCCTGTCCACTGCATTAAGATGTGCTGGCCACTGGCAAAGAAGCAGCCCCAAAAGCTATAAGAGCTCCTTTATCTGAGCTGACACCATTAAGCCACCCTTCTGAGTCTGACCCTGTGCCTCTACCTTCTGGAAGGAATCATGTCCTTCATGAATATTTTCGCACAGATTCTGATAATGTGGGTTATGATGCTGGGAATAGATTCATCTGCCCCATAATAAGAGCACAACTGGTATGAAGACCTCCATGGTGCCTGTGGTCTGTATACCTCCCAGACACTGGCCAAGTTTCCTTCCTGGACCCTGCCACCGAAAACAGCACCTCCTTTGCAGTGGTTGTGTGAAGGGCAGCAGAGGTATTTACTTTCAGCTTCCTACACAAAAAGTTAAGACCAGCATGTTCTGAGCCTCTTCCATCCGTTGAGGGTCTAACTAGCACACTGTTGGGGGTCTGGGCCAAACTCTGCTACGGCCCACCGGTTAATCACCAAGCACCACCAACCTGCTCCTGTCAACCCAGATTATCTTACTCCGCACCCTACGCCAGAGAACCTTATTATGTAGGCTTTGGCTAATAAGGTAAATCCAATCCCACTTCTCCTCCGGAGAGGGAATCGAAAAGGATAGAAAACTTCAGTAAACAAATTTTGCCCTCGACATGCGTGGTCCTTCGCGCAGTAAAATCGTTGTCTCCTAGGCGACTACTCTCATGCCCTATGGAACTCAGTAGGCCAGGTATTGCCTATGGTTCAGCTAGAAGACTGTTCCAGCCTTTCTCAGGCAATACAGGATGGTTGTGCTGCTGCCAAATTAGCTATTCTTTATGGGCTCGATAGCACTGATTGTCTGGGAAGAGCTATCAGCACAAGTATGCTCTTTTAAGGGCACCATGCATGCAGTTCATCAGGTTTTTGAGATATGTCCTGGCTAGCCTCATCAATATACCATTTGATGGCTCCTGACTTTTTGGGGGCAAAGTAAACTTAACCTTAAAGCGCTTGAAAGATAAAAGGGCCACAGTGCACTAGACCCTCTCTGCTTCCACCCACCAGCTGCATCAACAATTTTTCTCTCTCCGTGGCTACGGTAGGGGCTTACAGTATCGCTAACAGCCTCCCATCAGTGTAACAATTGCCCCAGCCCTTTCATGTCCATGGTGGAGAGAGCAGCATGGACAATGTGCAGCCAAGTCTTCTTGCCCTCCAGCTGCATCACCTCCCAAGCCTCATTAGCTTGCCCTTGGTTGAACATAGCCACTCTTTCGGAGGTAGGATTCAACATTTTCTGTCACAGTGGCAGGCAATACCTTCAGACTGGTGGGTGCTGCAAATTGATCAGTAGGATTATATCTTTCCATTTCTCGAAACCCTGCTGCACCTTTCCCCATCTTCAGAATAGTTGACGGAGGCCCTCCTGTCTTTCTTACAGCAGGAAGTACAGGCTGTTTTGGCCAAATGAGCCATAGGTCTCAGCATCAGAAGTCGGTTGTTGTTGTTCTTGCTGCTTCATGATACTAAAAAAGGGACGGAGGGCTCCATCCCATTTGGCCCTCTCAATGCCTTCCTGTGAAAAGACCAGATCACTTTGGCCTAGGTCTTGTCTTCCCTCGCGACTGAATGGTGGCTCTGGACCAGCATGATGCTTATTTCCGCATTCCAGCCCTGCAGGCCCACAGGCATTACCTGTGGTACTAGGTAGACCGCAAGCATTTTCTGGTTGTTGTGCTCCCTTTTGGCCTTACAAGCACTCCTTGAGGGCTCACAAACGTCATGGCAGTGGTTGCAGCACTTAAGAGGTTAGGGGTCTGAGTCTTCCCCTACCTCGACAACTGACTGTTGAAGGCATGCTCCCCCAAGCAGTCGTTACCCACCTTCAGACTATGGCAAACCTCTTGATCCACCTCCAGACTACGGCAAACCTCTTGACATCTTTAGGGTTTACTAGCAACATACTGAAGTTACACCTGACTCCTTCGCCAATGTTTCCCTTCATCAACCCCATTCTGAACATGGTGCAGTTTTGAGTTAACCACACCAGCTCCTATTCCCCAGCAAACCCCTCCTCCCCCCAGCCTCCCCCATGGCAAACAGTCCAGGACATTCCGGCTATGATCCTTATTTTTTAACCTTATGCCTCGATCTCTGTTCTGTATGACTGAGGATGCTGGGACTGATGGCCTCCTGCATCCATTTGGTCAGATTGGATATGCAGGCTGTAGCAGTGGCATCTGAAGTCTCAGTGGGCACAGCACTAGGGGGATCTTTTGGATCTCGTCCATATTTCAGAGGAGACTGCAACATATCTGCAGTGGTGGTTGCAGGCCCGCAATTGGGTCAGCACCAGGTCTCTCTTCTTCCCTCACCCAGAGCACACAATGGTGACCGATGCCTTGCTTTGGGGTTGGGGAGGACATCTTGGAGAGGTAGAGGCCAGAGGCTCCTGGTTTTCAGCAGAGGCCCAGCTCCCTATCAACCTTCTTAAGCTGAGAGCCACCCATTTGGCGTTGAAAGCTTTCCTGCCCTCGTTCAAAGGGAATCTGATTCTGATACCCACGGACACCACCACCTCCATGTGGTACTGCAACAGGCAGGACAGGGTGGGATTGTGGACCCTGTGCCAGGAGGCTGTACGTCTCTAGATGTGGCTAGACCAACAAGGCATTTTTCTGGTGACACATAATCTAGTGGTTGTTTGCCGCCAGATCGGACGAACTAAGCCATCGATGCCTTGTGAATCAATGGCAGTTGCATGCAGAGGTGATGCAGGATCTTTTCTGCAAATAATGAGAACCATAGCTCGATCTTTTTACCACCACCAAGAAAGCGCATTGTAGGTGTTTGGTGTTGGAGTTTCCAAGGCATCTCTCTCTCGAAATACATTCGTCTAGTGGAATGCCTGTATGCCTTTCTGCCAATTCCGCTCCTGCACCGAGTTGTGAAGAAGATAAAGGACCGTCCGGGCTCAAGTCAACTTGATGGCCCCGGACTGGGCAGGGAGAGTATGGTATCCCTAACTCCTGGGCATGAACATCTGTCCTCCCATCAAGCTTCCAATTCGGAAGTCTCTCCTGTTGCAGCAGCATGTCCGGGTTCTGCACCTGATCCGGCACAATTTACGCCTTCATGCTTGGAGATTGAGTGTCAACTGTTGACTGCTTTCGATCTTTCTTCCAAAGTTGTTGATGTCTTCTTGGGAGCCATGTATCCCTCAACCATGTATATGCCTACCATTCAGATAAGTTTGTGGCCTGGTGCACTTCTCAGCAGATCGATTCACTATGGGCAAAACTGCATGAAGTTTAGTTTTTGTGTTGTACCTAGCCCAGCAAGATCTTGCTTAGGCACTATTAATGTGTAATATTTTTGGCCTTTTTACAGTTGCTGGACCATTCCTCGTTATTCAAATCACTAATTGTTATGTCTTTACTCACAGGATTACAGCATATGATTCCCCCTTCTCCGTTTGTTGTGCAAAAATGGGACTTAAATGTAGCCCTTGCATTCCTGGTGCGCTCCTTTTTAGCCTCTCTACAGTTTGTTTGTTTTTTATAGTGCCTTACTCTCAAGAAATTATCTTGTTGCCATAACATCAGTGTGACGGGTGAGCGTTTTACAGCCCATACCTAGTAACCCATCCTACTCCACGTTCTACCCAAACAAGCTGTCACTGCGGACTCAAGCCTCCTTTCTTCCAAAGGTAGTGACTCCTTTTCATGTTGGGTAGAGCATCAGCCTTCCGGAGTTCTTTACTCCGCCTCACCTCAAAGGAGGAGGAGAAACTCATTGGCTGGATCCAAAAAGGGCTTTGAGTTTCCATATTGATTACACCAGAGAGCACTGGGTGGACGATCAGCTCTATCAGATTATCTAGAGCAAATAAAAGGGCAAAGCGGTGCAGATATGGGCCCTATCGCATTGTACTCTGCATTAAAATCTGGTGCGGACTCTCCCAAGAGCAGCCACCTGAATGTTTAGGAGCTCATTCTACCAGAGCCAAGGCTGCTTTGCCACAAGGGATGCCTGTTCTGGACGTTTGTCAGGCTGCTATGCAGACGTCCCTTCATATGCTTAATAGCCACTAGTAGCTAGACAACTAGGGCCGCCAGGTAGGTAATTTTGCCCGTTCTGTCCTTTAGGGTTTTTTGGTTTGAGCCAATTCACAAACGTACTTCCTAGAAGGAAGGTACCTCTGATATCTAAAAGGTGAGGAATCTGCAGGCATGGATGCTTTAGTAAGGGCACAGAAGTGACAATGGTTCTGGATGTGCAGTTAATGATTTCAAAGAAATATGTCCTCTGAAGCAAATTTTCCAAAGTAAATTTGCAAGCATGATCTTGGCACCAGAGTGGTACGTGCACCACATAGTTTGCCGACTGATCTGGTTGTTGACTCAATTAATGGGTATTAATTCTCATGCTAGTATTATTGTGAGGGTCGCGAAGTAGTGATCAATTATGCCGAGCTGCAATTGGGTAAGTATATGGTTATTGGAGATATATTATGAATCCATACACAAGCGAGGTCCTGGGTCATCCGACTTACAGTGACTACAGAGCATAAGTGTCGCACGAGGTACCATAACATTCTGCTCAACCTCCTATAACTTTTGACACCCACACATCTCCACTTTAACAGAAAATATGCATCAACAATACAAATGTCACACAACTGGTACAAATCAAAAGTAAGAAAGTGAAACCATAACTATTGTGAATTCAGTAGAGTTGACAATGAAGATATATGAATTGGATACATTAACGGACATCAATGTGTGTCAAATTGAGATGAGAACAGACCTTAAGAAACCATATAGTCCTCCAATCTGAGGCTTATTTTTGTTGGGTGAACTCCTCCTGACCTGTTTCTGCACAACATGTGGTACGGGTCCAGTATCTGGTCTCAACATCTTCCTGCAACTGTTGCAGGGATTCTGCTTATACACAGAACTATGCGTAGAACCCCAGGACCTCAGTGAGTTGTGGTGTACCAGAAACTCACCTCAGAACCCAGTATCCGGCTAGCATAAGTGTCCCATTCGTTATCCGAGATTTAGCTCGGCGGTCCCAATGAAAAGACAACCCAGAACCAGCGACTCAGTACATACTCAGGAATGGTGGGAATCGGAAATACCTGTTCGTATATTATTCTCACATCAGTCCACAACAAGAATCAACACGGTGAAAATAAAAAGAGTTTATTTTTATAGACCACGTGTCCTAATATGCAGTACTTTGGCTAATACAAGCAGACAAATGATTAAAATCAAAACCATCAACATAGTTACAATTCCATAGAATATAAAAGGGGTGATCATGTTATAATGACAGTGGATACTACCACCTTCCCTTTACTAAGAAGCTAATATTATTATTAGACTAACAGAAGGTCTCTTAGGCTTGAATAGGGGACCCCATACCTCAAAGATCAGCTTAGTGAAATCACATCACAGGAGCATCAGGAGTCTTCTCGCAGGAAGGCTCGTCTTCGGTCTGAATAATAAACATGATGTCCGTGATATTAAAAGCACCAACTTTCAGGTATGTGCAGCTGCTCGTGTGTTATGACTAAATAGTGGGTCGATCAACCTAGAGTGGAAAACATGCATTGTCTAACAACTCAGACTGTTTGTCACATCGTGTGCAGACCAAGGTCGCTTCGCAGAGCTCGGGATGGTAACAACAGATTGCTCTCGTGTGAGGCAAAACTCGAGTCAGCAGTTCGTTTAAGCAATAACATGTGAACGCAGTGTCGTGTGCAAAAGCAGCAAGATGGCTTTCTAACTTCTGACATGGTTATGCTAACTTAACAATGTATGTACGTATTAAGGGAGTCCTTACTACATGCCCCCTTGATCGAAGCACTACTCAGTATGCAAGAAAAGAGAGAACGCAGAGTTCAAGCGCGACAGAGCAGAACAAGGCGTATCCAATTTAAAAAAAAAAAAAACTGGTCAGTTCAGGCAAAGTTCGAATAGGAAAAAACCAAAAGTGGAAAGAAAAAACAAAAAACCTCAAACGTGCCGTGGGGGGTGAAAAAATGAAAAAACGCCTCACTGGGCAGAAGAGCAGACGTACAGGGACAGTTCAAGACACGTGAGGAAAACACAGTGGACGATAGTTCACTCAATCCATGAAAGTATATGCAGCATATGTGGCCACTGCTTCCAGCAGAAAATCATTGGCACGGCCACTGAAGGTTTCAGCCATCCAGTTAAGTAAAGAAAAGGAACATACGTGTTCTTCTATTAGCGGAGCCTCTAGCACCATCAGAGGGCAACCAGCGTGTACTTCCAAGTAACTCATATCCAAGAAGTCAGAAGCCGCTTTCACGACGTCCCAATTACCCAGGATACCATGCGCCGCACCGCAGGCCATAATCCGAACACCAGAACAGGCAGACTCGTGAGACACTAAGGGCCTCATCAGTCGATCAAAATCCGGGTCCGGAGACACCATGTTGGTTAAGCACAAATCCATAGGCCATTCAAAGGGACAATCTAGGCAGTGGAAGACAGGTTGCACGCAGGTGAAGTAGGAATACCGGAAGGATAATCCATATGCCAGGCTCAAAGTCGCCAACGGCAGGACACCATAGTAATCAAGCATCCTGTCACGAAGAAGCTGCAGACGGGACAGGCTGTCATGTGGCACAGAAAGAGCAGCCATTCCGCAAGATGAAAAGTAAAAGTAGCACACCTGCCACTAGAGCCAGAATTAACGGGACACCTCCAAAGACGCTGGAGAAAATAGAATGAAAAAATGCCGGAATCACACCAAAAATAGTTTGGAAAGAGGTCACGAGGCCCGAGCCCACAAGTTTAAAAAAATGAGCCAGGCCAGTCGTGGACGAGGCATTGAAAATTGTTTGGATCAAAGCTCCAAAATGCAGGGGGAGGTCAGTATTCAAAAGCGCCTGTACCTCGGTGCGCGTATTTGCTACGTGAAGGACAAATGTTTCCCGGGAGGAAGTCAATGGCACCTCCTTTTGGGACAATAGCGCTCTTATTCTGCTCATCTTGTTGAACTCTGCTTTCAAGGTTGGAATCGAAGGCCAGATGGAAGCATCCAGCCTCCCATGCGGGGGTGGAAACAGGACGTTATTGCAGCAGACAACCCTCTGTGTTACAGTTACTATATACGGGATCCCTACTAACATCCCGCAGCAAGCTTCATTGTTTAAAATTAAATAACTACCGTTTGCAAGCAGCGTGAAAGATGGCGTAATCACTGGTACCGGGATACCTTTGAGGACGCAGGCCAAATTCGGAGCGTGTACATTACAAGCACCGTGCAATTGAATGTGCCTACATACAACAGAATGATCGGGTGACGTTGTACATTCTTCACCCTTCAGATAAACCTCAGTACCGTCCCTTGTACATCTATACGTAAAGGGGAGGGTCAGACTTCATGTATGAAAGCGGTACCCAGCTGTTCATATCTACCCAGAGCATAGTGTTTCATACAAGAGGTAAACTTAAAAAGTGCAAACGGTAGAGTTATCAATCCGTGTAAGAGCCACACAGCGGAGTCGACTTCCGCTACAAAGAAAGGTAACGGCTCCAATTTCTCAATATGGAGCAAGGAATATGTAGCATCCTTCATGGACATGAACTGCTGTTTGTCAGTAAGGTTAAAGGGAAGAAATAACGATGTTGTATTCAGATAGTCCCAAGGGACCTTCCCTGCCTTCAATGTTTGTAATGTCCATGCAAACTGCATAACAGAACGCAACTGGTTTTGACCATGATACAACACAGACAGATCATCCTGCACAATATCCACAATTGAAGAAACAATATTATCTAATGTATAAATGCGAGAAGAAAGAGTGTTAATGCTGTTATCAATAACTGCTAATACTTTTTCCATATTAGCCTGATCAATAGCTCTCAATCTTGAAGCTGCCTCAATTTGCGACAGTTTCCATACTTCGTTGTAAATAGCATACGCCCATCTCTTGGATCTGCCACCCACAGGACCTTTAACAAAATCATTCAAATCTATTTTGTCATGTAACTTTGATAAATGAACTTTGACAGATGCCAAGGTGGAATGTCGCAGCCAGGACTGACATAATTTCCCTACAGAGTATGTAGTTACTGTATGTGACGACTCAAACCGAGGGTCCACGCGATCTTGAGTATACCCCGGTTTCAGTCCTAGAAAACGACGTTGACAAGTATCAGAACTGCTTTGCCAAATTAACCATCCCTCACTATTAAATTTCGAAATATGGAAAGACGAATTAGAAACTAATAACTGCACAGCAGGAAGGGACAGATCTGTGTGATTATTCCAATTTGGGTAAGCACCCAGATCCGGCACAGAAGGCGAATTTAGTTATTTAGAAGTGGCCAATCCGAAACAGGTGGTTTGGAAGATGGTTGCATTTAAAAACAACATATGATTTGGTACGAGACAGGCACGGTGTAAAGCTTCAGTTCCCTGAACCTGCCACGGTTTGGAACCCCAAACCGACTTAAGATCAATAGTAGCCTTCCATAGATCATAACCTTTGATTGACAACTCATCCATAAAGGACTTAGAATATAGCAACTTGGTGTGTGTCAGTCTAACCTTTGAGGCAGACTCAGGCTTAACTTTAAAATAAAAGGATGCTGGGGCTGAAACACCGAAATCAGTAAAATAAGTAAACTTATCAACTAATGTATGTGAACTGCCAAACGAGGGGGTGGGACAATGTTCCCACTGGGTAAAATTTACAAAATTTCTAAACGAAGTCGATTTATGCAGGAAGTGATTGCCATAATGTTGAAAACAATACTGTTCCGCATAATTAGCCGCATTGTCATACAAATCCTCAGCATCAAAGGCGGCATAATATTTCAAATCTGAAAACAGTGCTTCAATGGCGTGTACATCCCAATCATCAGAACGTATGTTCTGTTTAACTACATCACCCAAAGAAACACGAAACACAGTAGGCACATTAATGACCTCTGTAGGCCCATGAATTTGAAATTTAACTGCATCCCATGCGATGCCATCCATGACGGGCCAGGCAGTAATATTCACAAAAGTCTGGTCCCTTTTCATGATGTGCGATGAAGAGTGGGGGGCCAAAGTTCCATTGATAAGTCCAATTGCCGATCTCTCTTTGAGATAATGGCCATCCACCAAACGGAAGAAAACTACAACAAATCCAATGGACATAAACAAAAAAATACCAAAAAGCATCAACCAGATGTATGTCCAAGGGGCTATCAAAAAATGTTTTTTAAACCAGCTCACAAAAACAGCAATGTTTGATGGGGGAGATGAGGGCAAAGAGTTAGTGTTGCATTGTCTGGCATGAAACTGCCGGAGTCATACTAAGAAGTATCGGCCACTCGCTGAAGTTTGACATTGTCAATAGAGATGTACCTGTTTTCTTTGCGACCAGGAAGTGGAGGTAAAATGACTGTTCTTGTACCCTGCACTCCAAGCACTGGAACTGGTGCACGATAAGAGGGGCCGAACTCCTTCTTGTTCTCCACCTTCTCACGGACCAGATCTCCAACTCGGGGTAGCCAGCCGACTACCGGAATCTGAACCTCAGCTTCAGATGTGGAGGGCAAATGTTCTTTCGAGAGAGAGTCTCTGGCTTCTTGTAGAGTCTGCAAAACAGCACAGTGATCATCTACGTCAAAGGGTGCGGTCGACGCCGCAATGTCTAGACCATCAAGGTCTGGAAGAAACATTCTGATTCCGAAGAGCATCATGTACGGGGTCCGCCCACCCAGAGACCTTCTAGGGAGATTATTTAGTGCACGTTGGACGTTATACAAATGGGCTAGCCAGTTCCGGCCCGTGCCTAAAACACGTGCTGTCAATGATTGCTTTAAGTCACGGTTCATTCGCTCCACCACACTATTACCCTCAGGTCGGTAGGGAGACGAAAATTTGACAAGGACCCCCAAATTTTTCATAGCCTCCTTGTAAGCCTTAGAGGCGAACGCAGGGCCCTGATCAGAATGGAAGGTATCACACGCAAAAGTTCCCACAAAGACACGCAAATCCCTGATGACAGTCCGCGAGTCAGCACTCCTTTGTGGCCATACCCATAGAAAACGTGTGCACGAATCCACTGCAACCAAGATGTACTTGTACGCAGTATCAGAAGAAAAAGGACCGCAGTGATCTAAATAAACACAACCAAATGGCTTAATAGAGATGTACAGCTGTGTCTGTGGTGGGCGCGCAACAGTAGAAGGTTTAATCTGTTGGCAAATGTCACAATCAAGAACATAAGCGCGCGCTTGTTTATATAAACCAAACCACCAGTAACGTTGTTGTAGCAGAGATATTGTAGCTGACACACCGGCGTGGGCTGACGCCAACCCCTCGTGCGCAGCCAAGATCAGTGCTGGTCTGCAGTCCGCGTTGGGAATAATTCTATCCCCAACGTCGTTAATCCTCACTAATGGGACGTTATCAGGACTTAAATGATAAATATACCGAGAGGGAAAACCCTTCGGGTAATCTCCTCCCTTCTCTGTAGCAGCAATAGCTGCCAAGATGTCATCATCAATCTTACTTTTGGATCTTGTAACTGCTGCCACTAAGTATGTAGCCACTGCTGTTTACGCTGCCTCGTCAGCTAAGCTGTTGCCGACAGCATGGACACCAAGCCGCTGGTGACCAAGAGTGTGAATAACACTCACGAGAGGGAGACGGTCTTCAAAGTCTGCCACCCAAACCCAAAGCGTTTTATGCTTAATTGTGCTACCTTTAGTGTCGCGGTAATCATTCTGAGACCAGAAGTGTAAATTGTCATTGTAGGACTGGACACAGTAGAAGGAGTCACTCACTATAAGAGTAGTGACTCGGGGATCAGCAAACTCCAGTGCAAGCACCAGAGCCCGAAGCTCCGCCAATTGCGCGGTACAATCACCCAATGACTGCGTATGCACTGCATCAGATTGGAATTCACCATTTATGAATGTACCTACGACAATTGCGCAAGCCGCTGAATAAGCGTGCTTCGATCCAATAGCGGGTTGCGCAGACCCGTCAGTGTATATGACACAATGGTATTCTTCGAGCGGGCGCAAAGACAGAGGTGCCGGATGAACGAATTCATACTGCAAGTACTCTTGAGTCTGTAATGAGGCATCAAAGATGTAAGTGACATCTGGCGACGTCAGTGTTGTGGCCCATTGTATCCACCGTGGATGCAAAGCTTTAGAATTCGGTACACTTGCTTTAGTCACTGCCTCTAAAGCAGGATATGGTGTTACAACCAGAATCTGTTTCCCATGCGACAGTGCACGTTCCTTGAGGATCGCCATCTGCACAGCAGTCAGAACTTTTTCGACCGTGGAAAAACGTAATTCAGCAGAGGTGTACAAGTGGGATTTGTACGCAATGGGGACTGTGTCGCCCTCATTAAACGTCAAATACGTGAACCCCACGGCGCCTGGTACTATTCTTATTACCAGGTTAGTGCGGTTATCACGTGTCAGCAAGTATTGTGAAGCAAGACAGTCAGCCTGTAAAGACTGTAAAATTGCAGAGTGTTCTAGCTGCCAGCTAGATTTCGAAAACGAAGGCTGTACCAAGGCGTAAAGCGGCTTGATACGCTGGGCATAATCAGGAATGTACGTACGGCCGAAATTCAGAAAACCCAGCAGAGTTGAGCAGAGATTGTAATTTCTTCAGTGTCGTAGAGCACTTAAGCGTGCACACTTTTCCAGAAAGTGGGGGGCTAGCCCCTTACCTTCATTGTTGAGCTCGTAGCCCAAAAACAACACCGTATATTCTGCGATGTGTGACTTCGCAAAATTGAATTTGTAGCCATAGTCAGCAAAACTCACGATAATATTGTCGACTCGAGACAGATGCGGCATCAGCTCGTCATCCGTAAGATAGATATCGTCAACATAGGAGTATGCGTCGGGGTCTATCCTTTCTAAGAGAGAAACCATGCGAGCAGAGAAGACGCCAGGGCTATTTTTGTAACCCATGGCTAATCTGGTAAACTGTTTTTGTTTGCCGCCCGAAGTAAACGCTGTCCACTGGCTACTCAGTGTGGACAGGTTATGGCTAAAAAAGCCATTGGAAATGTCAAGTGTCGTTTTAAATCTTTTACGCACGAGACTGTCGACCAAAGCCGAGCTATGTGTATTTTGTACCGCGCAGGTCCGGCAATGGGAGTTTAGGTGCCGGTAATCCAAAACTAAACGGTACGAGCCGTCAGGCTTCGTTACAGTGAATAAAGGGTTATTCATAGGGGACACACATGTTTCAATAACACCCTGATATTCCAATTGTTCAAGGTTTGCCGCGACGTGGGGTCTCGCTTCACGACGCATAGGATATTGAGGTTGAGGTTGAGGCTGGGGCATAGACCGCAATGGAATCTCATGGCAGGGGGACAATCTGTCCCAACCCACCTGAGTACGATACACCGCCGGCGCAAGCGCAAGCGCCCACTCCCCAGCATACACTTCAGCTTGGTCCTTAGGCACTGTGTGCGCAAAGGACGGGAGGATTACTTCCTCCCCTCTAGGAGCCTCTAAAATGAAAGCTGGGGGCCAATCTGCCTCCGCTAGGAGGATATCATAGGTGGTGGTCAGATTATCCCAAAAAATCCCTTTTATTGTACGTTGTATGTCACCCTCAATTAATAAGACTATTTCATAAAGTCTGTCAGGGGGAGCCACTCTGGTGTTAGCTGTTTCAACAGTAACCGAGATATCAGTTGCTGTCACCGCCAGAAATGGACGCAGAGCTTGACGGACTATGGTAATTTCCGCTGCGCTGTCCAGGAGCGTCAGCGCCCATGTCCGGTTCCGAAGCTGTGTCCGCACTATCTGAGGCATACCTTGCCGTCAGAGCCGCCACTTTCTTCTTCTGAAACGGGGGTCTTTGTCGTGCAAATTCGTCCTGCTTGCCTTTACCCTCAGTCTGTCGGGGCTGGTCACGCTGTTGTGGAGCACCCCGACCTTTGCCACCGCCTCCGCCACCGGACTGTGTAGCCGATGTTTCCTGTGAAGAACGAGGAGAGCGCTGTTCAGAAACCTGAAACCTATCAGGAGACTTTATAGCAGCACGATCGCGCAGATCATAAGTGCGTTCACTACTAGACTGTACGGGAGATGCAGGCCGAGAGCCCTGTTTCTGTTGCTGCTGCTTTCCCTGTTGTTTAACCTGCCATTTTTGTTTAGGAAAAAAGGGCCGTTCGTCCTTACCAGACGTTTCTGCCTTACCCTGCTGTTTTAGATCGGGATTCTTTATTACAGGCTTAACTCCTAAAGAGCTACGACCCAAATCCCGATATGCCTCTGCGATTATTTTCGCAAATTCCTGCGGTTTGTCCTCCTCAGCAACTCGTTTTAGTTCATTACGAACCTGGAAATGCAAAGCATCACCCTTTAGGTTACCAATTATCATGGTAGCCACCAGGTCGAATTGACCGAGGAGCCGCATCCTTAACTCTATCGCAGACTCCGCACCATGGTTCTCTTGAACTCTTTTGATAACGGAGGGCAGCTGCAACATAGACGGAGTGCCAAAGCACTGCGCGTACGTCGCTGCAAAGACCTTGCCCCAATTTACACAATCATCTATGTGGGGGACCAAGTCTTTAGGCAAACTAATGGTGAGGATCCTGTGTTTCTCCACAGGAGTAGTATTCGGGTAAACCGCTTCTTATTTGGTCAAATTTTTCAGCAAGCCAAAAGGGGAAATCATCCCTATTTTGGGGGCGCTTGCCCATAACAGAATTAACTATAACAGGACTAATGACCACCGCGTGATGATCAGTAGGCTGTCCCGCAACAGCAGGTGCCCCCGCCTGCATATTGCGCGACACATACTGCACTAACGCCCTATATACCGTAATGAGGGCAGTGTGTAGTACACGCAACTCAGCCACCGTCACCGTGAGGTAACGGGGATGAGGCGTAAATCCGGCTAGTACCGGCCAAGTGGCCCCTGCAATTGATAAAGGGCCCATTCTCGGCGGTATAACCACATGGGGAAGGGCGCCATTAAACCAAATATGATGCTGCCAAGCAGATATTGGTATTTCCTGTGTCCTATACGGCGTATAGTTCGCCGGCACTGCAGCGGCAGTGTAAGAATGAAAGGTGTCATCATCCCCCACCGCTGGAATCGTCACCCAAGAGTAGAACAACTCATAGGGATGAGCCGCATCGGCTCCCACTACAAAGATGACGTTCATACCAGTGTCCGGTACCCCATACTGCGTCAAATGACGTTTCACAGCTACACGGCTGTGCGCCGCAATTTCCACCGACATTAGGACAACACACACTTGAAACTATCAGTAGCACAAGGGTTCAATAACCTTTTTAATTATCAAGCTTGAAAGAACCTATATCAATAGACCTAGGTAGGTTTAAATCCGTCAGACTTGTTATCCGGAAACAAGAATGAGGGTGCTGTGGACAAACGCGAGCACTACTAAGGCGTTTCAACTCATAGACCAAACGTTAGGTGCGCCATGTTGCAGGGATTCTGCTTATACACAGAACTATGCGTAGAACCCCAGGACCTCAGTGAGTTGTGGTGTACCAGAAACTCACCTCAGAACCCAGAACCCAGTATCCGGCTAGCATAAGTGTCCCATTCGTTATCCGAGATTTAGCTCGGCGGTCCCAATGAAAAGACAACCCAGAACCAGCGACTCAGTACATACTCAGGAATGGTGGGAATCGGAAATACCTGTTCGTATATTATTCTCACATCAGTCCACAACAAGAATCAACAGAGACACGGTGAAAATAAAAAGTTTATTTTTATAGACCACGTGTCCTAATATGCAGTACTTTGGCTAATACAAGCAGACAAATGATTAAAATCAAAACCATCAACATAGTTACAATTCCATAGAATATAAAAGGGGTGATCATGTTATAATGACAGTGGATACTACCACCTTCCCTTTACTAAGAAGCTAATATTATTATTAGACTAACAGAAGGTCTCTTAGGCTTGAATAGGGGACCCCATACCTCAAAGATCAGCTTAGTGAAATCACATCACAGGAGCATCAGGAGTCTTCTCGCAGGAAGGCTCGTCTTCGGTCTGAATAATAAACATGATGTCCGTGATATTAAAAGCACCAACTTTCAGGTATGTGCAGCTGCTCGTGTGTTATGACTAAATAGTGGGTCGATCAACCTAGAGTGGAAAACATGCATTGTCTAACAACTCAGACTGTTTGTCACATCGTGTGCAGACCAAGGTCGCTTCGCAGAGCTCGGGATGGTAACAACAGATTGCTCTCGTGTGAGGCAAAACTCGAGTCAGCAGTTAGTTTAAGCAATAACATGTGAACGCAGTGTCGTGTGCAAAAGCAGCAAGATGGCTTTCTAACTTCTGACGTGGTTATGCTAACTTAACAATGTATGTACGTATTAAGGGAGTCCTTACTACACAACCTTCACATGGTCAAAGCTGACTGACACATTATACCCACCTTGAACTGGCACTCATCCTGGTGAATAGTACCACCTCTGAGACTTTCCACCAGCAAGTGCCTGACAACTTCACCGAGTTTCTTCAGACCTCACATACCTGCACAGCTTCAAAGAACTATGACAAACCATTTTGACCAACATAGGATTCTTTATCCTTACCCAATCATCAACTTCCAATTCACAAGTCTTGTCGTAGTCCACATTCTATCCTAGCCTCCTCCTATTCACCATATTGGAGTGTGACTTAGCAATCCTCCAGAAGCTGGTAGCATTCTCCTTGCTTGCAAACATCTACACTACCTGAAGCGGACCCAACTCAGACGAACAAGGTACTTATCTATAGTAAAACTCTTTCTGGTAGAGTAGAGAGACTCTAACCACAGATTCTTCTCCTTTTGAATATTTCCCAGGCATCAGACTGGATCTGGAAAGTTCTCAGTAGTATCTCCCTAGGTGGAGCCAGCGACCACAGATTGACGTTGTTCCATGCCAGACGGGATGGGCCTATATAGGTGCAACTCATGCATGCTGATCTCAGTTGCTTTCCGACTTACCCTCAAGCACAGAAAGAAAATCAAATCGATTGTAATTAGTGTGCTAATCTCAAAGATGGAACTTTATTATTTGAAAGAGCCCAGTGAACAGAACGAGAAGGTGGAAGGGTCAGTGAGGAATCTGCAGTTGGATAGGGTCTCTACCAGAAAGAGGGTTACCAAAGGTAAGTAACTTGTTCTTCTGATAGAGACTTCTAACTGCAGAGAACGCCAAATGAAGCTTTTGGCCACATGGATGTCAAAGGCGCCACGTCCTTACCTGTCTCATTCTTGGTCCAGTAACCGGTCGAGAGTCCTTCCAGGAGTCCTCCTTTTGGACGTACCTTAACATCCAAAGGTGTGTTGAGATGCAAGCATTCAAGGTCGTGGCATTTCCAGTCTTCCCTATGTGCTTCCTGCGTCTCCAAGGCCACTTCCTGATCTTCGGTTGAGAAGTCAGTGATGGGGTCTAGCCCATGCCTCCCTACCTTCCCTGAAGCTGGGACAGCTCTGAACCAGACAAGGGAGTACTATTCCTCCCTACATGCCTTCTTTGGGTCCTCACCTCTCTCTGGTACGCTTTCCAGCTCCAAAGAGGTCTGAGGTGCTTTACCTGAATCCACACCGGCAGGGTGCCCCTCTGCTTCAGTTAAGCCCTCAAGATCAGTAGTCTGATTCGCTTCGGCTCTGTTGTACAGCCCTTAGGAGTTACCACCTGCAACGCCCTTATTTGATCAGCTTTCTCTGATGATTCTGTGGGTGGTGCCGATCAATGCCACACTTCTTCCCTCCTTCGACGCCGGGATGCTGCATCGGCACCTAATGGCATAGGGTGCTATGCCGGTGGTACAGGTTGCTTCGAACACCTTTTTCTTTCTCTTCTGAGGAGCCTTTTCTGTTTTTCCTCCAGAAGACCAGGTTTTTGAAGGTGAAAGGGAGAAACTGTAACTTTTGTGTCCTATGGGTGACACTGTGGAGCCTTATCTGAAAGAAACACGTTAGTTATAGATTCCTTACCTTAGAATTACCCCCAGGTGTCAGACTGGACCCGGAAAGTTTTTTCGTCAGCAGTACCTCTGCGCGTCGGAAGGTGGCGTCGGTCAGCTCCACGTCCGTCGTTTGCCTCGTGGTTGCCGGGATGACGTTGCGGTAGCTACTTAGACGCTGCCCTCGCGCGCTGATGTATGTTCTTTCTTTTTCGGCGCCAGCCAGCGCAGATTCATAGAGGGCAGTACCTCCAGTAATTTTTTAGCTGAACTTTTTGAGCGACTTTTTTCGACGTCTTTTTTGAGTCTAAAAATCCTGGTGCACATAGGGATGCCCGGCTTCAAGGCCTGCAGCTCCTGAACCCGACTGATGTCGGTCACGGCTCCTCATCGTGTGTGCCTCATTTGCCTGGAGCACTAGCACGACCCCCAAGTCGTGCTTCGACTGCTAGTCCATGGCTCCGAAGGCTTCTTGAGCGCCGGCAGTCGGCTCCGTGCCGTTCGAGGTCCCGGTCGCTAGGGAGGTCGAGGGACCGGTCACTGAGCCATCACCATTTGTCCAAGTGTGGTAAATATTTCATTACCGGTACTATTTTTTATGCGGTAAAGTCTAGTAAGAATAACTCAGTAAATATAAGAGGCAGAATCCGTGGTATTAGAGGTTCTAAAAGGCTTTATTCCTTGACAAAGGAAATACAATTCGAATTGCAGGCTTCTATTCCATCACCACGAAAGTTCAGGAAGGAAGGGCATACATTATTGACAGATAATCAGTTTTATAGAAAATACACTACAGTGAAACAGATGCAAGAGGCGTAACAGCTGATAATACAGATAAAATGTGCATACGTAACTAAAGAGGCGGACATATGGGTGTAATTTAATAAACGTCATCATACATGATGTCACAAGTGGGTGGATCCATAAGAGAATCCTGTAATGTCAGCAGAAATATTTGGCAGAGATGCGCGCGCAGCCGCATGACGTGTGATTGACGTGCAACTAGAGGGTGAAGGGGACTTGACATTTAGCTCTACATGTGGAGACAGAAGTCTGGGGGTCATGTCAACCTAATCCCAAATCATATCTAATATCCTATGTTTAAAGAACTGTGTTATCCAAGAGGAAAGGTCTCTAGGATAGAATCTATTCTATACTGACTGTTAATGCGTGTACAAGCGTCTAAGTGTCTACATGAGATGCGAGGGGGTAGGAATATTCCATGGTAACAGGGGCTATGAATTACTTGCATGAGGACAGCGAGGCCTGGCCCTTTGCACAGTAGCTGGAGGAATGTTTACCTAAACTACTAGACAGGAATGCATCGGATGAGGAGCGAAGCAGATAATCTTGAAGGTGAAATACAGTTTTTGGCAGGCAACAGGCTGGATCAGGCACCGTTGGCCGCGCAGGAAATAGGACAAAGTTCATGGATACAGATGCAGGCTCAGACTGGAGCTTTCAGAGGCAGAAGGCAGGAAAAGGCTTGATGACAGAATTCTGGGCCTACTCGCCTGAATCTGTAAAATGTGGAAAGTGAACCACATAAAGTCGGTGGCCTTTCATACTTAGGAATGGAATATCTGACCCATTCATGGCGGATCTGAAAGAGGACATGTTGACGGTGGACGCACATATATTTGCGTCTTCAAAACTGGAACT
Organism: Triturus cristatus; assembly: GCF_964204655.1. Taxonomy (NCBI): domain Eukaryota; kingdom Metazoa; phylum Chordata; class Amphibia; order Caudata; family Salamandridae; genus Triturus; species Triturus cristatus. Next base: position 284,638,372 of record NC_140594.1, on the reverse strand, counting down.
GGAGGGAACATACATGTACTTATAGCATGCACATGGAGCCGTTGGGGTCTACGATAGGGGACATAACTGATCACAAAATTCATATTTCCTCACAAGTCTTCAAAGTCTTCGCACTCTGGGTCGGGTAAATCGAAGCACAAGAAGTTGAAGAAGCCGTGTCGCTCTTTGACTTCTCCTCGTCGGTCGGCTGACGTGACGAGGGATGCGGGGCGGTGCCCCTCCTGCGGATCCGCGCGCAGAGCCCAAAGAGTGGACTCTGCGGTTTCCTCCCTTCCCGGGACCCGGAGCAACTCCTGCCCAGCTTCGTACATTTTACGAGGCGAAGCACGCCATCTTTGGGCAGCTCAACTCCGCCGGCGCGCCTTCAGGCCCCGTGGACGTGGTTGGGGGGCCTAGGCCTTCTCCGTCGGCGGCTCTTGCGCCGCGGGCCCCCCTTGGACCTCATTACACCTCCACCGGCGCTGCTTCCTCAGGCATCGATTCTGCTACCGATGCCGGTCGTGTCCCCGGCCGGCGTCGACCCCGGCCTCCATCCTGATGTGGACCCGGAGCCGGACCGACATCGCCAGACGCTAGATCCGGCGCCAAGAGGGGTTTTTGTGCCCCTGATCACTCCTGGGGTTCCTTTTCGACCTGATTGGCACCCACAGAGGAGGAGGAGGAGGAGGACTGGGAGGGGTCAGGTGACCCTTTGACAGATCAGCTCGATTCTGAGCAGGACTGGAGCGAGGAACTGGGGGATGCCAGTGGTCTAGACACCTCCCCTGACCTTGGCATATTGTCTCCTCCTATCGCGGCTATGGTGGAGGGAGCGTCATACGCAGTGGTGTTGCGTAGGGCGGCTGAGGCCCTCAACCTCGAGCTCCCTACAGTGGCAGTCAGGACTAACCTCCTGACAGAGGTGCTTCAGCCGGCAGCGAGCTCTTCGGAGCCCCTGCTGATGTTTAATGAGGCCCTTACGGATGTCCTTTTGGACACCTGATCCAAGCCCAACACAGGGGCTCCCGTGGATAGGATGATTGCCCGATGCCACCACCCGGCTCCGGTAGACCCCACTTTCCTCTCCCAACATCCCACCCCTGAGAGCTTGGTGGTCTAAGCCTCTGCTTCCAAAAGTGCATTCCCTTCCGCCCCACCGGAAAGTGAATCCAAGAAACTGGACCATCTTGGGAAGAAGATTTTTTCTTCTGCCAGTTTGAGACTGTGGTCGGTAAACACCACATGTATTTTGGGCCTTTATTCCCACTCTGTGTGGGACACGGTTGCGCAGGTGCTGCCTCAGTGTCTGGAGGAGGCCCGGACAGTGCTCTCCCAGGCTGTTGCCGCCGGGAAGGATGCGGTGAAGTTTACCATCTTTTGTGGGCTCAATACCGTCGACTTTCTAGGCAGGACGATTTCCACATCGATAGCCCTTCGATGCTACGCCCCGCTGAGGTCGACAGGCTTTTCTGGGGATGTCCAGAACACTCTCAAGGATATGCCCTTTGATGGCCGTCGCCTTTTTGGCGACAAAGCTCTAGAGCGCTTCAAGGACTCACGGGCTACAGCCAAGTCCTTGGGGCTTTCCTCTCGCCCAGCGCAGTCTGCTTTTCGCCCCTTTCGTGGCCCGCCCAGAGCCACAGCCCGCAGCAAGCTTCCCAATCTTCCCGCGCCAGGGGACGTGGGAACCACCGCCGTGGTTCAGGGCCCAGCAGACAGGCCAGTCCACCAACTCTCCCTCTGCAGCAGCCGCCAATCCTTCCTAGTCCGACATTTCAGGCCCATCAAACACCAGTGGGTGGCAGGATCTGCCATCACCTTCCCAACTGGCGCACCATCACGCTTCTCCCTGCCCTTCGAGGCTACCCCTCCAGTCATGCCACCTCAGTACCACCGCATGTCAGAGGATCATCTGGGCCTTCTCCAACAGGAAGTCACCGCTCTCCTGGCTAATGGAGCCATCGAGCGCGTTCCTGCCACAGAAGTAGGTCGTGGTAGCTATTCACTCTACTTTATGGTGCCCAAGAAGGACAAGTGCCTGCGTTCTATCTTGGATCTCAGGAATGTCAACCGTTTCCTCCGGAAGGAGAAGTTCAAAATGTTGACGCTGGCTCAGGTCTTGTCTGCCCTTGACCCTGGAGACTAGATTGTAGCGTTGGATTTGCAGGCGGAAAAGTTTCATATCCCCGTCCTGCCGGCCCACCGGCGTTACCTGCGGATCACGGTAGGCCATGAGCACTTTCAGTTTACCATGCTCCCCTTTGGTCTTACCAGCACCCCTCGGGTGTTCAGTCGTCTCCCACCTAAAGACTACAGCCGACCTCCTGCCTTCGCTGGGGTTCTCCATCAATGTGCCGAAGTCACACCTGATCCCCTCTCATAAGCTCCACTTCATCGGAGCAGTTCTGGACAAGACGCGGTTTCGGGTTTATCCTCCCGAACAGGGAGTCCGGTACATTCTGGCTATGATTCCGATCTTTCAGCCTCTATCCCGGGTTTCGGTCCGGATGACCCTGAGGCTGCTGGGCCTCATGGCCTCCTGCATACTGCTGGTCGATCATTCCAGGTGGCATATGCGGGATCTGCAGTAGGACCTGAAGTTCCAGTGGACACAGCAGCAGGGGAATCTGTCAGATTGCGGAGATCCCAGAGGCCACTGCACAACAATTGCAGTGGTGGCTCACGAACCAAGATTGGATCAACGGCAGATCCCTCACCCTTTCCCAACCAGAACACACAGTGGTGACAGATGCATCCCTTCTGGGATGGAGCAGCCACATAGGAGAGGCGGATATCAGAGGCCTCTTGTCTCCGGCAGAGCCCAGGCTCCACATCAACCTTCTGGAGCTTCAGGCGATCCTTTTTGCACTAAAAGCATTCCTTCCCTCTGTCCGGGGAAGAGTAGTGCAGGTGTTCACGGACAACACCACCACCATGTGCTACTGCAACAAGCAGGGTGGGGTGGGGTCGTGGACCCTATGTCAGGAGGCCCTCCGCCTGTGAACATGGCTGGAACATCAGTGCATATCCCTGGTGGTTCAACACCTGGCAGGTTCCCTCAATGCCAGGGCGGTCGAACTCAGCCGCAGGTGCATGATAGATATCGAATGGCGTCTTCACTCAGAGGTGGTGTAAGGTCTCTTTCAACAGTGGGGAGAGCCTTGGTTAGATTTATTCGCCACCGAAGAGAACGCGCAATGTCAGCAATTCTGCGTGTTGGAATTTCCAAGGCGGTACTTGCTAGGTTTTCGTCACTAGTGGAGTTGTGGTGTGTTGTACAACTTTCTGCCTTTACCACTTCTGCCCAGAGTGCTGAAGATCAGGCGCGACTGGGCCCAAGTCATCCTTGTGGCTCCGGATTGGGCACGAAGAGTCTGGTATCCTGAACTGCTCAACATGGCCATCAATCCTCTGACCCTTCTGCCTCTTCGGGAGGATTTTCTGGCACAGTAACAGGGGACGGTCCTCCACCCGAACCTCTCCAGCCTCCACTTCCTTGCATGGAGTTTGAGCGGCGTCCGTTGACATCTTTTGACCTGCCTCCTGAAGTTTGCGATGTAATCTTGGCAGCCAGGCGTCCCTCCACTAAGACGGAATACTCCGCCGGTGGAACAAGTTTGTGGCATGGTGCACAGCATAGGTTGTGGATCCCCTTTCTGCCCCTCTTTCTGAGGTACTTTTGTTTCTTCTTTCTTTGGCCCAGCAGGGCTCTGCTCTGGGCACTTTCAAGGAATAGCTGTTGGCCATCTCTGCCTTCCTTCGGCTTCCAGATCAGCCTTCTCTTTTCAAGTCCCCAGTGGTTAATTGTTTCTTGAAAAGCATGACTCCTCTTTTTCCTCCTATTCCCTTCGGTAAGCCTCAGTGGGACTTGAATCTAGTCTTAACCTATTTAATGTGTGCTCCCTTTGATCCACTTCACAACTGTCCTTTGATGCTTCTGACGCTTAAAACTGCAATCCTGGTAGCCATCACATCTGCCATTAGAGTGAGTGTTCTCCAGGCTCTTTCCTCCAAGCCTCCTTTCCTGTCTGTTCATCCGGAGAAGGTGGTTCTCAGGACTCGTCCATCCTTCCTTCCTAAGGTTGTCACTGCCTTTCACATCGGGCAGACATTACTTTGCCCACCTTCTTTCCGCTTCCTCATCCTTCGAAAGAGGAAGAGAGGCTCCACCGTTTGGACCCAAAACGTGCGCTTTCTTTCTATCGGAATCGCACAAAACAGTTCCGGGTCGTTGACCAACTCTTTGTTGGCTATGTGGGAGCCGAGAAAGGTCGGGCCGCACACCAGCGAGCCATTTCTCGATGGGTCGTTTTGTGTATTAAAGCATGCAATCCTCTGGCTAAAAAGGATCCTCCAGTGGGGCTACGCGCCCATTCCACCAGGGCAACGGCAGCCATTACGACCTTGGGAAGAGGAGTTCCTCTACATGACATTGGTCAGGCAGCTACATGGGCATCACTGCACACGTTTACGAAACACTACTGCCTGGACAGCCAAGTCCGTAGAGACGGCTTCTTTGGCCGTTCTGTTCTCCGGGACTTTCTGGTGTGATATTGGTTTGCAGACCCAGCACCGGGGTTGGTATTGCTGAGGTATCTATTGTATGGTAAGTAATCTATAAATAACGTGTTTATTTCAGATACAGAAGTTACTTACCTTTGCTAACAATATATCTGTAAGTTAGTTAGTTATAGATTCCAGATTCCTTACCACCCCATCCATCCTCCCCATTCTGCGAACTGATTTCTAGAGTTATGGACGTCCTTTCAGAGCCCTAGTTTTGTGGACAAATGGTCAGTGTCTTGCATGGCTCTGCATTTCTGGCGCGGAAAGTCGTGTACAGAACTGACCTCAGTGTGCAAGGGCGGCGTCCAAGTAGCTACCACGATGTTGTATCCCGGTGATCACGATGCCGACGACGGACGCTGAGCCGAACGACGCCACCGTGCAACATGCAGAGGTACTGCTGACAAAAAAACTTTCCGGATCCAGTCTGACGCCTGGGGGTAATTCTATGGTTAGGAATTTATAACTAACTAATGTTTCTTACAGATATATCGTTACCAAAGGTAAGTAACTTGTTCCTCAGTAGCATAGTTGGCTGATGAGCTGGGTGAGGCTAGTGGACTTGACGCCTCAATAGCCTCAAGCCTCTTGTCTACCCCATGCATCGCTCCAGTGCTGAGCTCCTCCTTTGTGGAGGTGCTGAGAAAGGCATCTGCTCTTCTTGAGTTGCAACTCCCTTGAGTTGCAACTCCCTTCTATAGAAATGACTACTGACCCATTAATTGGCGTACTTTATCCGGGTCAAACAGGAGTTGAGCCTGTGCTCCTTTATAGTGAAACATTTTATAATCTTTTATTGGGGGCTTGGACTAAAGCCACTGCGGAGACCCATGTGGACCGGTCTATAGCACCCAGGCTCTGTCCCGCCCCCAGAGATCCAGGAGTTTTGTTGTGCAGGCCGCTGCTGGCTCCCCTGACCTCAACTGTCTTCCTCCTGTTCCTCTGGACAGGGAAACCAACTGTCTGGAAGTGTGGTAGGAGCATTTACTCCTCCCTCAAGTTTGGATTTACGGTCAATTAACACAAATTACATTCTGGGACGATTTTCCCATTCACTGTGGAATTCAGTGGGACGCCTGCTGTCGGGTGAGACCCGGAACCATCTTACCCAGACACTCCAGGATGGACAACAGGCAGCTAAATTACTAATACGATGTGGTATGGATACCACAGATTCATTGTGTCACGCCATGCTTTTATAGTGTCAAGCGGCCGCTGTTGTGCCTGGGTCCGCACTTCAGGCTTTTCGGAGGCTGTTCAGACCACCTTGGTAACCATGCCTTATGATGGTGTCCTTTTCCCCAGCACATCTGCATTGGAATGTTTTTGAGACAGCCAGAAGGCACCGGAATCTTAGATCTCGCTACCCCACTTATTGGATAGTGCGAGGGATGTTTGTTTTTAATTTCTTTTGTGTATGAGCCATTCCTATGCGGAGTTCTATGGTTTATCTTCCCATTTACCTGTTCCACTTTTGGGTGGCACACAATGAGGTGTCCCTGCCTTCTACAGTTGATAACTATTGTTTATTCCTGGTATATTAGCAATATTTGCCTTTATGGCCCTATGTGGGTTTCTCCTCCTGATGGCACAGGATTTTTTCTTCTTGATCTGAAGATAGTGAAGTTATGTCCGTTGTATTGTGTGGGTGCACAATTACCTGTGTTCCCTGTTCTATGTGGATATTGTGTATGCCTTATAGGCATTCATAAGGTGCTCACTTAGGTGGTGCATTTTCCAGGCTAAGCTGCAGGTAAGATTAACCTGTTCAAGGACTCGCGCACCTTCGTGTAGCGTTTCATGAATTTAACTTATGTTACTTCGTATCCCTTATAGGGATTTCCCTGACAAACACTGCTCTTTGCCTTGCATCCATTTTGATCCTGAAGAGATCATACATGTAGCTCTCCACCTTGTATCAGCCCCCTTTTTTCTGGTGCGTCTCATCAAGTCGTGCCTCATTATATGGAGAGATACATGTACTATATTCTACCATTTCTTCTTTTTCATGGCAAAGCGGTGGGATGTGTGATATGGTCTATCACCTGCAATATATTGTCCATCCCTGGCCTAGGCAAGGTTTCCATATAGTTTTTAGGTCTCGCCTGACCCAGCGCATGCGCTGGGCTGGCGAGACTTTTTGAGAGGGCTCCAAAAAGTGCTACCAGGCCAGCCTAGACCTACAGTGCATGTGCGCGGCCGCGCGCGCCGCGCTTGATGTGAGTACTTTTACTTTCGCGGTCCCTCGGCCGCTTTGATGTTTGATTGCGATCACTTTCACGGCCGCTTGGCATAGCCAATAGATCTCGCTTTTGGGACCTTATAAGTATTTAGGTATGCAACTGTTGCATGGCCAAACACTTATAAGGTCCCAAAGGCGAGACCTATTGGCTATGCCAATGCTTGTTTTTTCTATCAGTGCGTTGGGCACTTCTTATCGTGCTGCTCTGGCTATGCCTTGGCATGATAGACGTCTGCCGTACATCTTTACACTTCCTGGTTGTGACATCTTATCCTGTCGCTGCTGTGGAGAGGGGTCTTGCTCAAGGTCCTATTCTCTTGTACCGTGTCCCTCATTGTCGTGGGCTGACATTGTTGTTATAGCTTCAACTGCCCTGTATCTCTTTGTGGTCACGGGCAGCACTTTTACGAGATTTCAGATACCACCCAGGGCATTTAGTTGTATGGCGGGTTGGTCTTAATACATCACTACCCCCCCACCCCCACTGGCCATCCCTCCTCTCTTCCTCCCCCACCCCCCCCTTCTTTGGATTATCTACTGCATGATCCTTGCACTTTTTGGTCCTGTCCTTCTTGAAACTGGTTTGCAAGGGAACTTGTTTGCTCTGTTTAGTGAAATCTCTTCATCCTTCTTTTAGTCCATCTGTGCTTCTCTTATGGCCGTCGCCTTTTTGGCGACAAAGCTCTAGAGCGCTTCAAGGACTCACGGGCTACAGCCAAGTCCTTGGGGCTTTCCTCTCGCCCAGCGCAGTCTGCTTTTCGCCCCTTTCGTGGCCCGCCCAGAGCCACAGCCCGCAGCAAGCTTCCCAATCTTCCCGCGCCAGGGGACGTGGGAACCACCGCCGTGGTTCAGGGCCCAGCAGACAGGCCAGTCCACCAACTCTCCCTCTGCAGCAGCCGCCAATCCTTCCTAGTCCGACATTTCAGGCCCATCAAACACCAGTGGGTGGCAGGATCTGCCATCACCTTCCCAACTGGCGCACCATCACGCTTCTCCCTGCCCTTCGAGGCTACCCCTCCAGTCATGCCACCTCAGTACCACCGCATGTCAGAGGATCATCTGGGCCTTCTCCAACAGGAAGTCACCGCTCTCCTGGCTAATGGAGCCATCGAGCGCGTTCCTGCCACAGAAGTAGGTCGTGGTAGCTATTCACTCTACTTTATGGTGCCCAAGAAGGACAAGTGCCTGCGTTCTATCTTGGATCTCAGGAATGTCAACCGTTTCCTCCGGAAGGAGAAGTTCAAAATGTTGACGCTGGCTCAGGTCTTGTCTGCCCTTGACCCTGGAGACTAGATTGTAGCGTTGGATTTGCAGGCGGAAAAGTTTCATATCCCCGTCCTGCCGGCCCACCGGCGTTACCTGCGGATCGCGGTAGGCCATGAGCACTTTCAGTTTACCATGCTCCCCTTTGGTCTTACCAGCACCCCTCGGGTGTTCAGTCGTCTCCCACCTAAAGACTACAGCCGACATCCTGCCTTCGCTGGGGTTCTCCATCAATGTGCCGAAGTCACACCTGATCCCCTCTCATAAGCTCCACTTCATCGGAGCAGTTCTGGACAAGACGCGGTTTCGGGTTTATCCTCCCGAACAGGGAGTCCGGTACATTCTGGCTATGATTCCGATCTTTCAGCCTCTATCCCGGGTTTCGGTCCGGATGACCCTGAGGCTGCTGGGCCTCATGGCCTCCTGCATACTGCTGGTCGATCATTCCAGGTGGCATATGCGGGATCTGCAGTAGGACCTGAAGTTCCAGTGGACACAGCAGCAGGGGAATCTGTCAGATTGCGGAGATCCCAGAGGCCACTGCACAACAATTGCAGTGGTGGCTCACGAACCAAGATTGGATCAACGGCAGATCCCTCACCCTTTCCCAACCAGAACACACAGTGGTGACAGATGCATCCCTTCTGGGATGGAGCAGCCACATAGGAGAGGCGGATATCAGAGGCCTCTTGTCTCCGGCAGAGCCCAGGCTCCACATCAACCTTCTGGAGCTTCAGGCGATCCTTTTTGCACTAAAAGCATTCCTTCCCTCTGTCCGGGGAAGAGTAGTGCAGGTGTTCACGGACAACACCACCACCATGTGCTACTGCAACAAGCAGGGTGGGGTGGGGTCGTGGACCCTATGTCAGGAGGCCCTCCGCCTGTGAACATGGCTGGAACATCAGTGCATATCCCTGGTGGTTCAACACCTGGCAGGTTCCCTCAATGCCAGGGCAGTCGAACTCAGCTGCAGGTGCATGATAGATATCGAATGGCGTCTTCACTCAGAGGTGGTGTAAGGTCTCTTTCAACAGTGGGGAGAGCCTTGGTTAGATTTATTCGTCACCGAAGAGAACGCGCAATGTCAGCAATTCTGCGTGTTGGAATTTCCAAGGCGGTACTTGCTAGGTTTTCGTCACTAGTGGAGTTGTGGTGTGTTGTACGACTTTCTGCCTTTACCACTTCTGCCCAGAGTGCTGAAGATCAGGCGCGACTGGGCCCAAGTCATCCTTGTGGCTCCGGATTGGGCACGAAGAGTCTGGTATCCTGAACTGCTCAACATGGCCATCAATCCTCTGACCCTTCTGCCTCTTCGGGAGGATTTTCTGGCACAGTAACAGGGGACGGTCCTCCACCCGAACCTCTCCAGCCTCCACTTCCTTGCATGGAGTTTGAGCGGCGTCCGTTGACATCTTTTGACCTGCCTCCTGAAGTTTGCGATGTAATCTTGGCAGCCAGGCGTCCCTCCACTAAGACGGAATACTCCGCCGGTGGAACAAGTTTGTGGCATGGTGCACAGCATAGGTTGTGGATCCCCTTTCTGCCCCTCTTTCTGAGGTACTTTTGTTTCTTCTTTCTTTGGCCCAGCAGGGCTCTGCTCTGGGCACTTTCAAGGAATAGCTGTTGGCCATCTCTGCCTTCCTTCGGCTTCCAGATCAGCCTTCTCTTTTCAAGTCCCCAGTGGTTAATTGTTTCTTGAAAAGCATGACTCCTCTTTTTCCTCCTATTCCCTTCGGTAAGCCTCAGTGGGACTTGAATCTAGTCTTAACCTATTTAATGTGTGCTCCCTTTGATCCACTTCACAACTGTCCTTTGATGCTTCTGACGCTTAAAACTGCAATCCTGGTAGCCATCACATCTGCCATTAGAGTGAGTGTTCTCCAGGCTCTTTCCTCCAAGCCTCCTTTCCTGTCTGGTCATCCGGAGAAGGTGGTTCTCAGGACTCGTCCATCCTTCCTTCCTAAGGTTGTCACTGCCTTTCACATCGGGCAGACATTACTTTGCCCACCTTCTTTCCGCTTCCTCATCCTTCGAAAGAGGAAGAGAGGCTCCACCGTTTGGACCCAAAACGTGCGCTTTCTTTCTATCGGAATCGCACAAAACAGTTCCGGGTCGTTGACCAACTCTTTGTTGGCTATGTGGGAGCCGAGAAAGGTCGGGCCGCACACCAGCGAGCCATTTCTCGATGGGTCGTTTTGTGTATTAAAGCATGCAATCCTCTGGCTAAAAAGGATCCTCCAGTGGGGCTACGCGCCCATTCCACCAGGGCAACGGCAGCCATTACGACCTTGGGAAGAGGAGTTCCTCTACATGACATTGGTCAGGCAGCTACATGGGCATCACTGCACACGTTTACGAAACACTACTGCCTGGACAGCCAAGTCCGTAGAGACGGCTTCTTTGGCCGTTCTGTTCTCCGGGACTTTCTGGTGTGATATTGGTTTGCAGACCCAGCACCGGGGTTGGTATTGCTGAGGTATCTATTGTATGGTAAGTAATCTATAACTAACGTGTTTATTTCAGATACAGAAGTTACTTACCTTTGCTAACAATATATCTGTAAGTTAGTTAGTTATAGATTCCAGATTCCTTACCACCCCATCCATCCTCCCCATTCTGCGAACTGATTTCTAGAGTTATGGACGTCCTTTCAGAGCCCTAGTTTTGTGGACAAATGGTCAGTGTCTTGCATGGCTCTGCATTTCTGGCGCGGAAAGTGGTGTACAGAACTGACCTCAGTGTGCAAGGGCGGCGTCCAAGTAGCTACCACGATGTTGTATCCCGGTGATCACGATGCCGACGACGGACGCTGAGCCGAACGACGCCACCGTGCAACATGCAGAGGTACTGCTGACAAAAAAACTTTCCGGATCCAGTCTGACGCCTGGGGGTAATTCTATGGTTAGGAATTTATAACTAACTAATGTTTCTTACAGATATATCGTTACCAAAGGTAAGTAACTTGTTCCTCAGTAGCATAGTTGGCTGATGAGCTGGGTGAGGCTAGTGGACTTGACGCCTCAATAGCCTCAAGCCTCTTGTCTACCCCATGCATCGCTCCAGTGCTGAGCTCCTCCTTTGTGGAGGTGCTGAGAAAGGCATCTGCTCTTCTTGAGTTGCAACTCCCTTGAGTTGCAACTCCCTTCTATAGAAATGACTACTGACCCATTAATTGGCGTACTTTATCCGGGTCAAACAGGAGTTGAGCCTGTGCTCCTTTATAGTGAAACATTTTATAATCTTTTATTGGGGGCTTGGACTAAAGCCACTGCGGAGACCCATGTGGACCGGTCTATAGCACCCAGGCTCTGTCCCGCCCCCAGAGATCCAGGAGTTTTGTTGTGCAGGCCGCTGCTGGCTCCCCTGACCTCAACTGTCTTCCTCCTGTTCCTCTGGACAGGGAAACCAACTGTCTGGAAGTGTGGTAGGAGCATTTACTCCTCCCTCAAGTTTGGATTTACGGTCAATTAACACAAATTACATTCTGGGACGATTTTCCCATTCACTGTGGAATTCAGTGGGACGCCTGCTGTCGGGTGAGACCCGGAACCATCTTACCCAGACACTCCAGGATGGACAACAGGCAGCTAAATTACTAATACGATGTGGTATGGATACCACAGATTCATTGTGTCACGCCATGCTTTTATAGTGTCAAGCGGCCGCTGTTGTGCCTGGGTCCGCACTTCAGGCTTTTCGGAGGCTGTTCAGACCACCTTGGTAACCATGCCTTATGATGGTGTCCTTTTCCCCAGCACATCTGCATTGGAATGTTTTTGAGACAGCCAGAAGGCACCGGAATCTTAGATCTCGCTACCCCACTTATTGGATAGTGCGAGGGATGTTTGTTTTTAATTTCTTTTGTGTATGAGCCATTCCTATGCGGAGTTCTATGGTTTATCTTCCCATTTACCTGTTCCACTTTTGGGTGGCACACAATGAGGTGTCCCTGCCTTCTACAGTTGATAACTATTGTTTATTCCTGGTATATTAGCAATATTTGCCTTTATGGCCCTATGTGGGTTTCTCCTCCTGATGGCACAGGATTTTTTCTTCTTGATCTGAAGATAGTGAAGTTATGTCCGTTGTATTGTGTGGGTGCACAATTACCTGTGTTCCCTGTTCTATGTGGATATTGTGTATGCCTTATAGGCATTCATAAGGTGCTCACTTAGGTGGTGCATTTTCCAGGCTAAGCTGCAGGTAAGATTAACCTGTTCAAGGACTCGCGCACCTTCGTGTAGCGTTTCATGAATTTAACTTATGTTACTTCGTATCCCTTATAGGGATTTCCCTGACAAACACTGCTCTTTGCCTTGCATCCATTTTGATCCTGAAGAGATCATACATGTAGCTCTCCACCTTGTATCAGCCCCCTTTTTTCTGGTGCGTCTCATCAAGTCGTGCCTCATTATATGGAGAGATACATGTACTATATTCTACCATTTCTTCTTTTTCATGGCAAAGCGGTGGGATGTGTGATATGGTCTATCACCTGCAATATATTGTCCATCCCTGGCCTAGGCAAGGTTTCCATATAGTTTTTAGGTCTCGTCTGACCCAGCGCATGCGCTGGGCTGGCGAGACTTTTTGAGAGGGCTCCAAAAAGTGCTACCAGGCCAGCCTAGACCTACAGTGCATGTGCGCGGCCGCGCGCGCCGCGCTTGATGTGAGTACTTTTACTTTCGCGGTCCCTCGGCCGCTTTGATGTTTGATTGCGATCACTTTCACGGCCGCTTGGCATAGCCAATAGATCTCGCTTTTGGGACCTTATAAGTATTTAGGTATGCAACTGTTGCATGGCCAAACACTTATAAGGTCCCAAAGGCGAGACCTATTGGCTATGCCAATGCTTGTTTTTTCTATCAGTGCGTTGGGCACTTCTTATCGTGCTGCTCTGGCTATGCCTTGGCATGATAGACGTCTGCCGTACATCTTTACACTTCCTGGTTGTGACATCTTATCCTGTCGCTGCTGTGGAGAGGGGTCTTGCTCAAGGTCCTATTCTCTTGTACCGTGTCCCTCATTGTCGTGGGCTGACATTGTTGTTATAGCTTCAACTGCCCTGTATCTCTTTGTGGTCACGGGCAGCACTTTTACGAGATTTCAGATACCACCCAGGGCATTTAGTTGTATGGCGGGTTGGTCTTAATACATCACTACCCCCCCACCCCCACTGGCCATCCCTCCTCTCTTCCTCCCCCACCCCCCCCTTCTTTGGATTATCTACTGCATGATCCTTGCACTTTTTGGTCCTGTCCTTCTTGAAACTGGTTTGCAAGGGAACTTGTTTGCTCTGTTTAGTGAAATCTCTTCATCCTTCTTTTAGTCCATCTGTGCTTCTCTTATGGCCGTCGCCTTTTTGGCGACAAAGCTCTAGAGCGCTTCAAGGACTCACGGGCTACAGCCAAGTCCTTGGGGCTTTCCTCTCGCCCAGCGCAGTCTGCTTTTCGCCCCTTTCGTGGCCCGCCCAGAGCCACAGCCCGCAGCAAGCTTCCCAATCTTCCCGCGCCAGGGGACGTGGGAACCACCGCCGTGGTTCAGGGCCCAGCAGACAGGCCAGTCCACCAACTCTCCCTCTGCAGCAGCCGCCAATCCTTCCTAGTCCGACATTTCAGGCCCATCAAACACCAGTGGGTGGCAGGATCTGCCATCACCTTCCCAACTGGCGCACCATCACGCTTCTCCCTGCCCTTCGAGGCTACCCCTCCAGTCATGCCACCTCAGTACCACCGCATGTCAGAGGATCATCTGGGCCTTCTCCAACAGGAAGTCACCGCTCTCCTGGCTAATGGAGCCATCGAGCGCGTTCCTGCCACAGAAGTAGGTCGTGGTAGCTATTCACTCTACTTTATGGTGCCCAAGAAGGACAAGTGCCTGCGTTCTATCTTGGATCTCAGGAATGTCAACCGTTTCCTCCGGAAGGAGAAGTTCAAAATGTTGACGCTGGCTCAGGTCTTGTCTGCCCTTGACCCTGGAGACTAGATTGTAGCGTTGGATTTGCAGGCGGAAAAGTTTCATATCCCCGTCCTGCCGGCCCACCGGCGTTACCTGCGGATCGCGGTAGGCCATGAGCACTTTCAGTTTACCATGCTCCCCTTTGGTCTTACCAGCACCCCTCGGGTGTTCAGTCGTCTCCCACCTAAAGACTACAGCCGACATCCTGCCTTCGCTGGGGTTCTCCATCAATGTGCCGAAGTCACACCTGATCCCCTCTCATAAGCTCCACTTCATCGGAGCAGTTCTGGACAAGACGCGGTTTCGGGTTTATCCTCCCGAACAGGGAGTCCGGTACATTCTGGCTATGATTCCGATCTTTCAGCCTCTATCCCGGGTTTCGGTCCGGATGACCCTGAGGCTGCTGGGCCTCATGGCCTCCTGCATACTGCTGGTCGATCATTCCAGGTGGCATATGCGGGATCTGCAGTAGGACCTGAAGTTCCAGTGGACACAGCAGCAGGGGAATCTGTCAGATTGCGGAGATCCCAGAGGCCACTGCACAACAATTGCAGTGGTGGCTCACGAACCAAGATTGGATCAACGGCAGATCCCTCACCCTTTCCCAACCAGAACACACAGTGGTGACAGATGCATCCCTTCTGGGATGGAGCAGCCACATAGGAGAGGCGGATATCAGAGGCCTCTTGTCTCCGGCAGAGCCCAGGCTCCACATCAACCTTCTGGAGCTTCAGGCGATCCTTTTTGCACTAAAAGCATTCCTTCCCTCTGTCCGGGGAAGAGTAGTGCAGGTGTTCACGGACAACACCACCACCATGTGCTACTGCAACAAGCAGGGTGGGGTGGGGTCGTGGACCCTATGTCAGGAGGCCCTCCGCCTGTGAACATGGCTGGAACATCAGTGCATATCCCTGGTGGTTCAACACCTGGCAGGTTCCCTCAATGCCAGGGCAGTCGAACTCAGCTGCAGGTGCATGATAGATATCGAATGGCGTCTTCACTCAGAGGTGGTGTAAGGTCTCTTTCAACAGTGGGGAGAGCCTTGGTTAGATTTATTCGTCACCGAAGAGAACGCGCAATGTCAGCAATTCTGCGTGTTGGAATTTCCAAGGCGGTACTTGCTAGGTTTTCGTCACTAGTGGAGTTGTGGTGTGTTGTACGACTTTCTGCCTTTACCACTTCTGCCCAGAGTGCTGAAGATCAGGCGCGACTGGGCCCAAGTCATCCTTGTGGCTCCGGATTGGGCACGAAGAGTCTGGTATCCTGAACTGCTCAACATGGCCATCAATCCTCTGACCCTTCTGCCTCTTCGGGAGGATTTTCTGGCACAGTAACAGGGGACGGTCCTCCACCCGAACCTCTCCAGCCTCCACTTCCTTGCATGGAGTTTGAGCGGCGTCCGTTGACATCTTTTGACCTGCCTCCTGAAGTTTGCGATGTAATCTTGGCAGCCAGGCGTCCCTCCACTAAGACGGAATACTCCGCCGGTGGAACAAGTTTGTGGCATGGTGCACAGCATAGGTTGTGGATCCCCTTTCTGCCCCTCTTTCTGAGGTACTTTTGTTTCTTCTTTCTTTGGCCCAGCAGGGCTCTGCTCTGGGCACTTTCAAGGAATAGCTGTTGGCCATCTCTGCCTTCCTTCGGCTTCCAGATCAGCCTTCTCTTTTCAAGTCCCCAGTGGTTAATTGTTTCTTGAAAAGCATGACTCCTCTTTTTCCTCCTATTCCCTTCGGTAAGCCTCAGTGGGACTTGAATCTAGTCTTAACCTATTTAATGTGTGCTCCCTTTGATCCACTTCACAACTGTCCTTTGATGCTTCTGACGCTTAAAACTGCAATCCTGGTAGCCATCACATCTGCCATTAGAGTGAGTGTTCTCCAGGCTCTTTCCTCCAAGCCTCCTTTCCTGTCTGGTCATCCGGAGAAGGTGGTTCTCAGGACTCGTCCATCCTTCCTTCCTAAGGTTGTCACTGCCTTTCACATCGGGCAGACATTACTTTGCCCACCTTCTTTCCGCTTCCTCATCCTTCGAAAGAGGAAGAGAGGCTCCACCGTTTGGACCCAAAACGTGCGCTTTCTTTCTATCGGAATCGCACAAAACAGTTCCGGGTCGTTGACCAACTCTTTGTTGGCTATGTGGGAGCCGAGAAAGGTCGGGCCGCACACCAGCGAGCCATTTCTCGATGGGTCGTTTTGTGTATTAAAGCATGCAATCCTCTGGCTAAAAAGGATCCTCCAGTGGGGCTACGCGCCCATTCCACCAGGGCAACGGCAGCCATTACGACCTTGGGAAGAGGAGTTCCTCTACATGACATTGGTCAGGCAGCTACATGGGCATCACTGCACACGTTTACGAAACACTACTGCCTGGACAGCCAAGTCCGTAGAGACGGCTTCTTTGGCCGTTCTGTTCTCCGGGACTTTCTGGTGTGATATTGGTTTGCAGACCCAGCACCGGGGTTGGTATTGCTGAGGTATCTATTGTATGGTAAGTAATCTATAACTAACGTGTTTATTTCAGATACAGAAGTTACTTACCTTTGCTAACAATATATCTGTAAGTTAGTTAGTTATAGATTCCAGATTCCTTACCACCCCATCCATCCTCCCCATTCTGCGAACTGATTTCTAGAGTTATGGACGTCCTTTCAGAGCCCTAGTTTTGTGGACAAATGGTCAGTGTCTTGCATGGCTCTGCATTTCTGGCGCGGAAAGTGGTGTACAGAACTGACCTCAGTGTGCAAGGGCGGCGTCCAAGTAGCTACCACGATGTTGTATCCCGGTGATCACGATGCCGACGACGGACGCTGAGCCGAACGACGCCACCGTGCAACATGCAGAGGTACTGCTGACAAAAAAACTTTCCGGATCCAGTCTGACGCCTGGGGGTAATTCTATGGTTAGGAATTTATAACTAACTAATGTTTCTTACAGATATATCGTTACCAAAGGTAAGTAACTTGTTCCTCAGTAGCATAGTTGGCTGATGAGCTGGGTGAGGCTAGTGGACTTGACGCCTCAATAGCCTCAAGCCTCTTGTCTACCCCATGCATCGCTCCAGTGCTGAGCTCCTCCTTTGTGGAGGTGCTGAGAAAGGCATCTGCTCTTCTTGAGTTGCAACTCCCTTGAGTTGCAACTCCCTTCTATAGAAATGACTACTGACCCATTAATTGGCGTACTTTATCCGGGTCAAACAGGAGTTGAGCCTGTGCTCCTTTATAGTGAAACATTTTATAATCTTTTATTGGGGGCTTGGACTAAAGCCACTGCGGAGACCCATGTGGACCGGTCTATAGCACCCAGGCTCTGTCCCGCCCCCAGAGATCCAGGAGTTTTGTTGTGCAGGCCGCTGCTGGCTCCCCTGACCTCAACTGTCTTCCTCCTGTTCCTCTGGACAGGGAAACCAACTGTCTGGAAGTGTGGTAGGAGCATTTACTCCTCCCTCAAGTTTGGATTTACGGTCAATTAACACAAATTACATTCTGGGACGATTTTCCCATTCACTGTGGAATTCAGTGGGACGCCTGCTGTCGGGTGAGACCCGGAACCATCTTACCCAGACACTCCAGGATGGACAACAGGCAGCTAAATTACTAATACGATGTGGTATGGATACCACAGATTCATTGTGTCACGCCATGCTTTTATAGTGTCAAGCGGCCGCTGTTGTGCCTGGGTCCGCACTTCAGGCTTTTCGGAGGCTGTTCAGACCACCTTGGTAACCATGCCTTATGATGGTGTCCTTTTCCCCAGCACATCTGCATTGGAATGTTTTTGAGACAGCCAGAAGGCACCGGAATCTTAGATCTCGCTACCCCACTTATTGGATAGTGCGAGGGATGTTTGTTTTTAATTTCTTTTGTGTATGAGCCATTCCTATGCGGAGTTCTATGGTTTATCTTCCCATTTACCTGTTCCACTTTTGGGTGGCACACAATGAGGTGTCCCTGCCTTCTACAGTTGATAACTATTGTTTATTCCTGGTATATTAGCAATATTTGCCTTTATGGCCCTATGTGGGTTTCTCCTCCTGATGGCACAGGATTTTTTCTTCTTGATCTGAAGATAGTGAAGTTATGTCCGTTGTATTGTGTGGGTGCACAATTACCTGTGTTCCCTGTTCTATGTGGATATTGTGTATGCCTTATAGGCATTCATAAGGTGCTCACTTAGGTGGTGCATTTTCCAGGCTAAGCTGCAGGTAAGATTAACCTGTTCAAGGACTCGCGCACCTTCGTGTAGCGTTTCATGAATTTAACTTATGTTACTTCGTATCCCTTATAGGGATTTCCCTGACAAACACTGCTCTTTGCCTTGCATCCATTTTGATCCTGAAGAGATCATACATGTAGCTCTCCACCTTGTATCAGCCCCCTTTTTTCTGGTGCGTCTCATCAAGTCGTGCCTCATTATATGGAGAGATACATGTACTATATTCTACCATTTCTTCTTTTTCATGGCAAAGCGGTGGGATGTGTGATATGGTCTATCACCTGCAATATATTGTCCATCCCTGGCCTAGGCAAGGTTTCCATATAGTTTTTAGGTCTCGTCTGACCCAGCGCATGCGCTGGGCTGGCGAGACTTTTTGAGAGGGCTCCAAAAAGTGCTACCAGGCCAGCCTAGACCTACAGTGCATGTGCGCGGCCGCGCGCGCCGCGCTTGATGTGAGTACTTTTACTTTCGCGGTCCCTCGGCCGCTTTGATGTTTGATTGCGATCACTTTCACGGCCGCTTGGCATAGCCAATAGATCTCGCTTTTGGGACCTTATAAGTATTTAGGTATGCAACTGTTGCATGGCCAAACACTTATAAGGTCCCAAAGGCGAGACCTATTGGCTATGCCAATGCTTGTTTTTTCTATCAGTGCGTTGGGCACTTCTTATCGTGCTGCTCTGGCTATGCCTTGGCATGATAGACGTCTGCCGTACATCTTTACACTTCCTGGTTGTGACATCTTATCCTGTCGCTGCTGTGGAGAGGGGTCTTGCTCAAGGTCCTATTCTCTTGTACCGTGTCCCTCATTGTCGTGGGCTGACATTGTTGTTATAGCTTCAACTGCCCTGTATCTCTTTGTGGTCACGGGCAGCACTTTTACGAGATTTCAGATACCACCCAGGGCATTTAGTTGTATGGCGGGTTGGTCTTAATACATCACTACCCCCCCACCCCCACTGGCCATCCCTCCTCTCTTCCTCCCCCACCCCCCCCTTCTTTGGATTATCTACTGCATGATCCTTGCACTTTTTGGTCCTGTCCTTCTTGAAACTGGTTTGCAAGGGAACTTGTTTGCTCTGTTTAGTGAAATCTCTTCATCCTTCTTTTAGTCCATCTGTGCTTCTCTTATGGCCGTCGCCTTTTTGGCGACAAAGCTCTAGAGCGCTTCAAGGACTCACGGGCTACAGCCAAGTCCTTGGGGCTTTCCTCTCGCCCAGCGCAGTCTGCTTTTCGCCCCTTTCGTGGCCCGCCCAGAGCCACAGCCCGCAGCAAGCTTCCCAATCTTCCCGCGCCAGGGGACGTGGGAACCACCGCCGTGGTTCAGGGCCCAGCAGACAGGCCAGTCCACCAACTCTCCCTCTGCAGCAGCCGCCAATCCTTCCTAGTCCGACATTTCAGGCCCATCAAACACCAGTGGGTGGCAGGATCTGCCATCACCTTCCCAACTGGCGCACCATCACGCTTCTCCCTGCCCTTCGAGGCTACCCCTCCAGTCATGCCACCTCAGTACCACCGCATGTCAGAGGATCATCTGGGCCTTCTCCAACAGGAAGTCACCGCTCTCCTGGCTAATGGAGCCATCGAGCGCGTTCCTGCCACAGAAGTAGGTCGTGGTAGCTATTCACTCTACTTTATGGTGCCCAAGAAGGACAAGTGCCTGCGTTCTATCTTGGATCTCAGGAATGTCAACCGTTTCCTCCGGAAGGAGAAGTTCAAAATGTTGACGCTGGCTCAGGTCTTGTCTGCCCTTGACCCTGGAGACTAGATTGTAGCGTTGGATTTGCAGGCGGAAAAGTTTCATATCCCCGTCCTGCCGGCCCACCGGCGTTACCTGCGGATCGCGGTAGGCCATGAGCACTTTCAGTTTACCATGCTCCCCTTTGGTCTTACCAGCACCCCTCGGGTGTTCAGTCGTCTCCCACCTAAAGACTACAGCCGACATCCTGCCTTCGCTGGGGTTCTCCATCAATGTGCCGAAGTCACACCTGATCCCCTCTCATAAGCTCCACTTCATCGGAGCAGTTCTGGACAAGACGCGGTTTCGGGTTTATCCTCCCGAACAGGGAGTCCGGTACATTCTGGCTATGATTCCGATCTTTCAGCCTCTATCCCGGGTTTCGGTCCGGATGACCCTGAGGCTGCTGGGCCTCATGGCCTCCTGCATACTGCTGGTCGATCATTCCAGGTGGCATATGCGGGATCTGCAGTAGGACCTGAAGTTCCAGTGGACACAGCAGCAGGGGAATCTGTCAGATTGCGGAGATCCCAGAGGCCACTGCACAACAATTGCAGTGGTGGCTCACGAACCAAGATTGGATCAACGGCAGATCCCTCACCCTTTCCCAACCAGAACACACAGTGGTGACAGATGCATCCCTTCTGGGATGGAGCAGCCACATAGGAGAGGCGGATATCAGAGGCCTCTTGTCTCCGGCAGAGCCCAGGCTCCACATCAACCTTCTGGAGCTTCAGGCGATCCTTTTTGCACTAAAAGCATTCCTTCCCTCTGTCCGGGGAAGAGTAGTGCAGGTGTTCACGGACAACACCACCACCATGTGCTACTGCAACAAGCAGGGTGGGGTGGGGTCGTGGACCCTATGTCAGGAGGCCCTCCGCCTGTGAACATGGCTGGAACATCAGTGCATATCCCTGGTGGTTCAACACCTGGCAGGTTCCCTCAATGCCAGGGCAGTCGAACTCAGCTGCAGGTGCATGATAGATATCGAATGGCGTCTTCACTCAGAGGTGGTGTAAGGTCTCTTTCAACAGTGGGGAGAGCCTTGGTTAGATTTATTCGTCACCGAAGAGAACGCGCAATGTCAGCAATTCTGCGTGTTGGAATTTCCAAGGCGGTACTTGCTAGGTTTTCGTCACTAGTGGAGTTGTGGTGTGTTGTACGACTTTCTGCCTTTACCACTTCTGCCCAGAGTGCTGAAGATCAGGCGCGACTGGGCCCAAGTCATCCTTGTGGCTCCGGATTGGGCACGAAGAGTCTGGTATCCTGAACTGCTCAACATGGCCATCAATCCTCTGACCCTTCTGCCTCTTCGGGAGGATTTTCTGGCACAGTAACAGGGGACGGTCCTCCACCCGAACCTCTCCAGCCTCCACTTCCTTGCATGGAGTTTGAGCGGCGTCCGTTGACATCTTTTGACCTGCCTCCTGAAGTTTGCGATGTAATCTTGGCAGCCAGGCGTCCCTCCACTAAGACGGAATACTCCGCCGGTGGAACAAGTTTGTGGCATGGTGCACAGCATAGGTTGTGGATCCCCTTTCTGCCCCTCTTTCTGAGGTACTTTTGTTTCTTCTTTCTTTGGCCCAGCAGGGCTCTGCTCTGGGCACTTTCAAGGAATAGCTGTTGGCCATCTCTGCCTTCCTTCGGCTTCCAGATCAGCCTTCTCTTTTCAAGTCCCCAGTGGTTAATTGTTTCTTGAAAAGCATGACTCCTCTTTTTCCTCCTATTCCCTTCGGTAAGCCTCAGTGGGACTTGAATCTAGTCTTAACCTATTTAATGTGTGCTCCCTTTGATCCACTTCACAACTGTCCTTTGATGCTTCTGACGCTTAAAACTGCAATCCTGGTAGCCATCACATCTGCCATTAGAGTGAGTGTTCTCCAGGCTCTTTCCTCCAAGCCTCCTTTCCTGTCTGGTCATCCGGAGAAGGTGGTTCTCAGGACTCGTCCATCCTTCCTTCCTAAGGTTGTCACTGCCTTTCACATCGGGCAGACATTACTTTGCCCACCTTCTTTCCGCTTCCTCATCCTTCGAAAGAGGAAGAGAGGCTCCACCGTTTGGACCCAAAACGTGCGCTTTCTTTCTATCGGAATCGCACAAAACAGTTCCGGGTCGTTGACCAACTCTTTGTTGGCTATGTGGGAGCCGAGAAAGGTCGGGCCGCACACCAGCGAGCCATTTCTCGATGGGTCGTTTTGTGTATTAAAGCATGCAATCCTCTGGCTAAAAAGGATCCTCCAGTGGGGCTACGCGCCCATTCCACCAGGGCAACGGCAGCCATTACGACCTTGGGAAGAGGAGTTCCTCTACATGACATTGGTCAGGCAGCTACATGGGCATCACTGCACACGTTTACGAAACACTACTGCCTGGACAGCCAAGTCCGTAGAGACGGCTTCTTTGGCCGTTCTGTTCTCCGGGACTTTCTGGTGTGATATTGGTTTGCAGACCCAGCACCGGGGTTGGTATTGCTGAGGTATCTATTGTATGGTAAGTAATCTATAACTAACGTGTTTATTTCAGATACAGAAGTTACTTACCTTTGCTAACAATATATCTGTAAGTTAGTTAGTTATAGATTCCAGATTCCTTACCACCCCATCCATCCTCCCCATTCTGCGAACTGATTTCTAGAGTTATGGACGTCCTTTCAGAGCCCTAGTTTTGTGGACAAATGGTCAGTGTCTTGCATGGCTCTGCATTTCTGGCGCGGAAAGTGGTGTACAGAACTGACCTCAGTGTGCAAGGGCGGCGTCCAAGTAGCTACCACGATGTTGTATCCCGGTGATCACGATGCCGACGACGGACGCTGAGCCGAACGACGCCACCGTGCAACATGCAGAGGTACTGCTGACAAAAAAACTTTCCGGATCCAGTCTGACGCCTGGGGGTAATTCTATGGTTAGGAATTTATAACTAACTAATGTTTCTTACAGATATATCGTTACCAAAGGTAAGTAACTTGTTCCTCAGTAGCATAGTTGGCTGATGAGCTGGGTGAGGCTAGTGGACTTGACGCCTCAATAGCCTCAAGCCTCTTGTCTACCCCATGCATCGCTCCAGTGCTGAGCTCCTCCTTTGTGGAGGTGCTGAGAAAGGCATCTGCTCTTCTTGAGTTGCAACTCCCTTGAGTTGCAACTCCCTTCTATAGAAATGACTACTGACCCATTAATTGGCGTACTTTATCCGGGTCAAACAGGAGTTGAGCCTGTGCTCCTTTATAGTGAAACATTTTATAATCTTTTATTGGGGGCTTGGACTAAAGCCACTGCGGAGACCCATGTGGACCGGTCTATAGCACCCAGGCTCTGTCCCGCCCCCAGAGATCCAGGAGTTTTGTTGTGCAGGCCGCTGCTGGCTCCCCTGACCTCAACTGTCTTCCTCCTGTTCCTCTGGACAGGGAAACCAACTGTCTGGAAGTGTGGTAGGAGCATTTACTCCTCCCTCAAGTTTGGATTTACGGTCAATTAACACAAATTACATTCTGGGACGATTTTCCCATTCACTGTGGAATTCAGTGGGACGCCTGCTGTCGGGTGAGACCCGGAACCATCTTACCCAGACACTCCAGGATGGACAACAGGCAGCTAAATTACTAATACGATGTGGTATGGATACCACAGATTCATTTTGTCACGCCATGCTTTTATAGTGTCAAGCGGCCGCTGTTGTGCCTGGGTCCGCACTTCAGGCTTTTCGGAGGCTGTTCAGACCACCTTGGTAACCATGCCTTATGATGGTGTCCTTTTCCCCAGCACATCTGCATTGGAATGTTTTTGAGACAGCCAGAAGGCACCGGAATCTTAGATCTCGCTACCCCACTTATTGGATAGTGCGAGGGATGTTTGTTTTTAATTTCTTTTGTGTATGAGCCATTCCTATGCGGAGTTCTATGGTTTATCTTCCCATTTACCTGTTCCACTTTTGGGTGGCACACAATGAGGTGTCCCTGCCTTCTACAGTTGATAACTATTGTTTATTCCTGGTATATTAGCAATATTTGCCTTTATGGCCCTATGTGGGTTTCTCCTCCTGATGGCACAGGATTTTTTCTTCTTGATCTGAAGATAGTGAAGTTATGTCCGTTGTATTGTGTGGGTGCACAATTACCTGTGTTCCCTGTTCTATGTGGATATTGTGTATGCCTTATAGGCATTCATAAGGTGCTCACTTAGGTGGTGCATTTTCCAGGCTAAGCTGCAGGTAAGATTAACCTGTTCAAGGACTCGCGCACCTTCGTGTAGCGTTTCATGAATTTAACTTATGTTACTTCGTATCCCTTATAGGGATTTCCCTGACAAACACTGCTCTTTGCCTTGCATCCATTTTGATCCTGAAGAGATCATACATGTAGCTCTCCACCTTGTATCAGCCCCCTTTTTTCTGGTGCGTCTCATCAAGTCGTGCCTCATTATATGGAGAGATACATGTACTATATTCTACCATTTCTTCTTTTTCATGGCAAAGCGGTGGGATGTGTGATATGGTCTATCACCTGCAATATATTGTCCATCCCTGGCCTAGGCAAGGTTTCCATATAGTTTTTAGGTCTCGTCTGACCCAGCGCATGCGCTGGGCTGGCGAGACTTTTTGAGAGGGCTCCAAAAAGTGCTACCAGGCCAGCCTAGACCTACAGTGCATGTGCGCGGCCGCGCGCGCCGCGCTTGATGTGAGTACTTTTACTTTCGCGGTCCCTCGGCCGCTTTGATGTTTGATTGCGATCACTTTCACGGCCGCTTGGCATAGCCAATAGATCTCGCTTTTGGGACCTTATAAGTATTTAGGTATGCAACTGTTGCATGGCCAAACACTTATAAGGTCCCAAAGGCGAGACCTATTGGCTATGCCAATGCTTGTTTTTTCTATCAGTGCGTTGGGCACTTCTTATCGTGCTGCTCTGGCTATGCCTTGGCATGATAGACGTCTGCCGTACATCTTTACACTTCCTGGTTGTGACATCTTATCCTGTCGCTGCTGTGGAGAGGGGTCTTGCTCAAGGTCCTATTCTCTTGTACCGTGTCCCTCATTGTCGTGGGCTGACATTGTTGTTATAGCTTCAACTGCCCTGTATCTCTTTGTGGTCACGGGCAGCACTTTTACGAGATTTCAGATACCACCCAGGGCATTTAGTTGTATGGCGGGTTGGTCTTAATACATCACTACCCCCCCCCCCCCACCCCCACTGGCCATCCCTCCTCTCTTCCTCCCCCACCCCCCCCTTCTTTGGATTATCTACTGCATGATCCTTGCACTTTTTGGTCCTGTCCTTCTTGAAACTGGTTTGCAAGGGAACTTGTTTGCTCTGTTTAGTGAAATCTCTTCATCCTTCTTTTAGTCCATCTGTGCTTCTCTTATGTAGAGACATTCTCTCTGCCGTGCTGTCCTCTGCCTGCGGTCCCACCCAGGCAGGGTTCGAGACCGCACCTTGCTGGTGCCTGTTGCTGGTACAGTTTTTTCTTTCTCCCCTGCATTGTGCCCATTGTAATTCTTTTTCCATTGTAATTCTTTTTCCTCTGTAGTGGTTATTTTGTTATTTTGTTTTTTATCTCTGTTGCTGTGCCCTTATTGTGTGTGACTTATCGCTGTCTGCCCCATTCACTTATTCCTTGTTGTGTACTTGTTGCTCTCCGTGTACCGCCCACGCTGTTCCCGCCGTAACCCACTCCCGCCTCCCAGCTGCGCGTCTCTCTCCCCTCTACTCTACTTAATGGCGACCGCTGCAGTCGCGCCGCTGGTGCACCTAAGGCAAGCCCGTCTGCGCCCAGTGCCAGGAACCCTAGCTCTCCGAGGCCCCACCGATATGACTCCGCCGCCCTCTACGGACTCAACCCCGGAAGACTCCTCGATTGCCAAAGAGCCGTGCCCAAATCCACCCACGGGCAGTTATCCTGCAGACACTGCCTACGATCCTTCACCATCAACAGCACCCCCAAGGCCGCCGAAGGTCCACGGGACACCCGCGCCTCTGAAACCCTAACCTGCATCCTCCTCAACGTGCGTTCCCTACACACACGCCGTAGAGATCTGGGACCTGATCGACACCCTCTCACCCAACATCGTCTTCTTCACGGAAACCTGGACAAATGCCACCTCCGGCCCGATATAGCTACCGCCATCCCTGACAGATACAAGATCCAGAGAAAGGACCGCCCCAACCGACCAGAAGGAGGACTCTCCATCGCTCATAAAACCTCCCTCCACCGCTAGCACGAGCTACCCCCACTCCAACACAGAACTCCTCCACTTCCAGATGCAGACCAGCCCCAGGACCACGCTACGTGGCACCCTCGCTAACAGACCCCCGGGACCTCGCACCCAGTCCGCAACTACCATCCCACTCCACGGACTACATCCTACTCTGAGACCTGAACTTCCACCTCGACAACCGCAGCGACCACGACTCCACCTCACTCATCGACAACCTCTCCAACCTTGGACTGAAGCAGCTCGTCACCACCTTCACGCACAGAGAAGGACACACCCTCGACCCCATCTTCACAGGAGGGACTAGCGTCCGCTTCAGCCACACCATGCAGCCCCTCTGGACGGACCAACTCTGCGTACTCTTCACCTTCAATACCGCCACTGCACTCAAATCCGCCCTGCGTCCGCCACAAAGGAACTGGACCAAGATTACAGAGGAACACCTCAACACCACCCTACTCTTAGACCACCCCAGCACCATGACCGACGCCAACTCCACAGCAAAAGAACTTCACCGCCGGATCTCCAGCTGCGCGGATAAGCTCGCACCCCTCCACCATCCCGCCAAACAACACCTCCCGAAGGCCACCTGGTACACCACCGAACTCAAAGAATCCAGGCGCTCCTGCAGATGCCTCGAAGACCTGGCGATGCCAGAAAACCTGAACAACCACAGGAACGCCCTGAAGGAATACCACCAGCGGATAAGAGACACCAAGCGGACTTTCATCAAGAACAAAATCCACGCCAAATAACTTTTCAACGTCCTACAGCGAATCACCAAACCCCCCAGCGAAGCCACGGACGTCACACAATCCCAGGATCTATGCAATAAGCTCAGCTCCTACTACCACCTGAAAATCAAGGCCCTCTACGACAATTTCAGCGAACAGACGACGGACACCACCCCTCTCCCCACCGCCGACTACGAACCAACCTTCACCACCTGGAACCCCGCCACCGTCGAACACATCACGAGACTATGAAAAATACCCACTCAGGAGCCCCCACTGACCCCTGTTCCCCTCACATCTACCACAGGGCCACCGCCGCCGCCATCGCACCCAAACTAGGACGGACCATCGATGCCTCCTTCAAAGCCGGCATCTTCCCAGACGACTGGAAGCGGGCGGAAGTCAAGCACCTCCTCAAGAAGCCCACAGCCGACCCGACTGACATGAAAAAATTCCGGCCCATCTCTCTCCTTCCCTCCAAAGTCACCGAGAGACTCGTGAACACTTAGCTGACCTCCTTCATCAAAGATAACTCCATCCTAGACTCCTTCCAGTCCAGATTCCGCAGCAACCACAGCACCGAGACGGACCTCCTCACTGCCACTGATGACATCCGCATGCTACTAGACCAGGGACACACTGCGGCCCTCATCGTACTAGACCTCTCCGCAGCCTTCGACACCGTCTCACATCGCACACTCTCAGCCCGACTCCACGACGCAGGGATACGAGGAACTGCCCTCAACTGGATCAGATCTTTTCTCTCCGGTAGAACCCAGAGGGTCAGTCTCCCTCCCTTCATCTCCAAAACCACAGAGATCAACTGCGGAGTACCGCAAGGGTCATCACTCAGCCCCATGCTCTTCCAACATCTACATGCCCCCCTTGCCGCCATAGTCACAACATAGACTCAGCATAGAATCTTACGCCGACGACACCCAGCTCATTCTCTCCCTCTTGAAGAACCCCCGGAGAAGACTGAGGTCCTCATCCTAGGACCCTCCAACTCCGCCTGGGACAACACCTGGTGACCCTCCGCCCTTTGGAATCCACCCACCACCACAGACCACGCATGAAACCTCTGCATCATCCGTGACTCACCATGACCCGCCAAATCAACTCCGTCGCCTCCACCAGTTTCAAGTGCCTGCGCATCCTCCGAAAGACCTTCAAATGGATACCCCAGAATGCAGACAAACAGTCACCCACGCTCTCATAACCAGCAGACTGGATTACGGCAACGCCCTCTACGCTTGAATCAACAGAACTCTCCTACACAAGCTCCAAACCACCCAGAAAGCCGCAGCCAGACTCGTCCTCAGGACTCCACGGCACGAACACATGACCCAACATCTACGAGACCTCCACTGGTTCCCCATCGAGAGGAGAATAACCTGCAAACTCCTCACCCACGCCTACAAATCCCTCCACATCGGACCCAAATGCTTAAACGAGAGAGTCTCCTTCCACGTACCCAAAAGGAACCTCCGCTCCACCCACCTCGCCCTGGCAGAGACATCCCGCATCCGCAGAAACAGAGCAGGCGGAAGAGCCTTCTCCTACATAGCAGCCAAGACCCGGAACGAGCTCCCAGTTAACATCAGACGCTCCCCGACCCTGCACACCTTCAGGAAGAAACTCAAGACCAGGCTCGTCGACTGAACCGAAGCTGGACCTCCCCCATACCCCCAGCACCTTGAGACCCTCGCAGGTAAGTAGTGCGCTTTACCAACCCTTGATTGATTGATTGATTGATTGATTGGCTCTTGTTGCTCTTGTCTGCAACAACTCTGTCAGTTAGTACTATGTTTTGCAGGCACAGAAATGTGATTTCATGATCTGAGTGATAGCATTTACTCACAAACTTTAACTTTTGTTATTTTGTTTTCACTGTCCCACTTTCATGGGCGAACTTGTGCTGGATAACTGTGTTCTCTTTTTGCCTGCTAATTCCTTAGCCAGACTCTTATCTTACTGTTTTCTTTTCCTATTGGATGTTAGGGATTACTTATTCTACGCCCTCGGTGTATTGGCCTTTGCCCTCTCTTGGTCTTCTTGTAGACCAGGTTGTGATCTTTCTTCTTCTATTTTAGACAGGTTCTTCACACCTTATTTTTCTTTCTCAAAACTACCAGCCTTTTTAGCGTACTAAGCAACACTTCAGTCTCATAATCTGAAGGTTGTGAGTTCATCTCGCACAGACGGCGCATGTTTTCCTGATTGTCGCCTTCTCTCTCTGTTACATTGTCTTCATGTCTAGGCCAACTTTATTTTCCTGGAGTGTGTGAGGTCTCCACATTCTCCATTCACTTATTTGCTGCTGTCGGCTGGTACCTCATATATGTTTCCCATATCTTCATAGTGATGGCTTCGGTCTACAGCCACTATCTCATTGCATCTATTTCTATATGTACACGTGTGCATCGCCATGTGTATGTATGAATATATATATATATATATATATATATATATCTAAATAGAGATGTATATTTATTATAGATATGTGTATATATTTATATATTACCTTCTGGCGGTCGCCAGTTGGTAGTTATAGTTACGACCTAGTTACCATAGGAAAATGGCAACATTCTATTACCAATATCTTTGGCGCCGATTGACGAATCTTCACGAAACGAATTCTTTGTTGAGATCAGCTCCTATGTTGAAAGTTTGGGGGTGATTCGTGAAGGGGGGGCCGAGAAAAAAGGGGGGTCCCAAAACGTGTTTTCTCCATGTTCATTTCCATAGGAAACGTTAGACAAGGCTACAGGTCGAACGGGTGAGCAGAATTACCCCATATTTGGCAGGGAGAAGGGTCTTGGTCTAGAAAGCACACTTTTGTTTATTTGGTATAAATTCGTTCTGTAGTTTTTGAGAAATATCGAAATTTACAGATATCGATATTTGTGAATTCTGCCATCTGATTGGCTGAGGCGTTACGAGCACAAGTTTGTTGCTGATTGGCTGCGAGCGGTTGCAACTAGGAAGTGTTGGCCGCCATTTTGTGATTCCGTTGAAGCGAGTAAGGTGAAAAAAGGGGGGAAAAAGTGGGAAATAGGTGGGTAGGAGCACTGTAACCTCTGTGGGGTGTTTAGGGTGTGCTATAGAGGGGGTGCGAAGCGAAGTATTTAGTGTGTAAGTGGTGGGCTACGGAAATTAAGTGAGGTATTGGGTAGAGTCTGCTGGGGTAAGGTGAGCTGGTGCGGGACTCGGGGATTAAAGAGTGAGCCCAAATTGTGTGTCTTATGCTGTGAAGTCATGTGCCGTGGCCGCTGCACTACAGTTGTGGAAGTAGTGTCCGGATGTGTTTATAACTACTAGGACGGACTACTGGCCCGTACTAGTATGGAAGTCCTGGGGTATGGAATATATGTGAGGTATTGTCTAGAGTCTCATGTTGCTAAGCTGAGCTGCTGCCAGAGTTGGGGATTAAAGCGTGAGCCCAAACTGTGTGTCACATGCTGTGAAGTCATTTGCTCTGGCCGCTGTGCCACATCTGTGCAAGTAGTGTCAGCATGTAGTTATAGGTACTTGGATGAACTTTTGTTTAGAACATTGTAACTTGTGTATGGTGCTTAGGTGATGTGGTATAGAGTGTGCAAAGGTAAATCAATATGGTATTTGTAGAGCGCAAACTACTCACCCCTATGGGTGAATAGAGCTGGGGATCAAAGTGAGAGGTCTGTGCTGCAAAGTGAGATGGTCTGGCCGCTGCGCCACAGCTGTGTGGAGAATACATGTTGGTGAGGGTGTGGGAGTTGGCGTTATATGGCCCTTAAATAGGGGGTCTAAGTTGTACGTTATAGGGTGGCTCTAAAAAGAGGCCTTGTGTTCATTAGTTGGAGCTGTATATAAGTGCGGATGCACAGCTTCAAGTTATTCAGGAAAACTCTATTTCCCTGTGAAGTGTACTCCATCACTTCTGTATATATCCGCCATATCAAAACGTATGTTGTTGGTGTATATGGACCCCATTTTGTGGTCTCTGAGGTATGCAGAGACAGCTTTGTTGACTTTTTTCCGAGATTTTTCAATCTGAGGACAAAATTGATTGGACCATTTCCACTTCTGTCTTAGGTATATATTGGAATATACAAAGACAGTTTGAGGCAAAAGTAACATCTATTGTCCAAAGGTGTCCTTCATAAGCATTTCCAAATCTACCCCAGTCAATGTGCCTTGGTCGTTTCCACCACAGTGCACAATCATGAGGTCAGGGTGTTGGGGATGCAAACAGGTTTTAACCAAATGCAACAATTGGTGCCACTTCAATCCTCTGTCCAAACCATTTAATGTCCACATTTTGTAAACCTAGGTTTAAATCAATACGTCTCTGTTCTGCATACCTCTTGCACCAACTATGTCCTACGATCCACACTGGTATTTTGAAGGTATGGCTGGAAGGTATGGAAAGATGTCTGTAGCTCATGCAGTTCCTTCGTAGAATAAGAGATATGTTTAAAGAAGGGGAACTAGTTTATTTTCGCATACGAAATGGTACCTGATTGGGAGATGAAAAGCATTGTTTTATTAAAAGTAGGGTGCACATTCGTTTTGTGGAAAAGTATGTTTGTGATTGGTTAAGAAAAAGCAGTTTGCACGTACATATTATAGTACATATTATAGGATAAAATTTGCTCAACTCCACCACACCTGCTACTTGCATTTGGAAGGCACTGTTCGAACTTAAAACAATCGTGAAGTTTTAACCTGCACGTGCCGTTAAATGTTCGAGAAAATGTTGCAAAAAGATATCGTTCGGTTAAAAAAAAATTGATGAACTTTTAACCTCCACGTGTTGTAGAATGTTCTAGAAAGTATATTGATAGAATACGTTGCATTTCTGACTTCGATGTGTACTTGAATATTAAAAAAAACTATTTATATGGAAAAGTAGAAAGACAGTTATAGAGAGAATTTTTGAAAGCTAAAAGAATCTAGGAACTATTGTAATTTGTTCTTGATTACCTACTGGCGGTCGCCAGTAGGTAGTTATCACTGTTAACAGTCTGAAAGTGCGGTGTGGCTCAGAGTGGCATGGTGGTGATATGATATGGTGCTACACTCTGGTATGAAACCGAAAGTCTAAACTGTGAGGTCATTGTTGTAAAGTGATGTGGTCTGGTGTTTGTAGCATACGTGTGCAAGTAGTGTTAGTAGGCGTTTATACCATACAGGGAGTGGGAAGCGAACTACTGACTGCTACTGTGTGTTGATAGTATACCGGAAGCGGGAAGCGAAGTTGTTACACCTACCGGTGTGAAGACTTGGGGATGAAACTGAGCTGATTGCTGTAAAGTGATGGGCTCTGGGCGGTGTAGGATACCAGCCGCTGTAGTATAAGTGTGTAAGTAGTGTTAGTATGCATTTATAGTATATAGGGAGTGGGAAGCGAACTACTTATCCCTACTGGTGTGAAGACTTGGGGATTAAACCGTGAGCCTAAATTGTAAGCTCATTGCTGTAAAGTGATGTGCTCTGGGCGCTGGACCATACTTGTGGAAGAAGTTAGTTTACGTTTATACAGTATAGGGAGTGGGAAGTGAAAGTCTTGCCCCTACCGGTGTCAAGACTCGTGGATGAAACTATGAGCTCATTGCTGTAAAGTCATGTACTCTGTGTAGTATTCCATTGTAAGTCATAGTAGAATGTTAGTTTGTATTTCTACTAGAATCTAAGGGGCATATTATCCAGGAGTGGCGTTAAAATTATCGCCGCTTTAGCGGCTGGAAACTGCCGCTAAAACGGCGATAATGAGCTTGATAATATGCCGTAGAGAATTCCAATAGAAGCCCATGTTAACACGAGAACATGGGCTTCTATTGGAATTCTATATGGCATATTATCAAGCCCATTATCGCCGTTTTAGCTGCAGTATCCTGCCGCTAAAGCGGTGATAATTTTAACGCCGTTCCTTGATAATATGGCCCTCAGTATGTAATGTTAGAATGTAGGGCTGTCATGAGGGGAACCTTGTGGAGTTTGTACACAGTGCTGGATTAGACGGTTGCTTTGCTGTCTGCTCCGGTTGGTGGTTGTTTCAGGTGTCTTGTTTTCTTGTAATAAATCTACTTATTGGATTCACTGCTGTCTGCCTCTTCACTACATAAATTTGGCGACGAGTGGGAGAAGGCAAACAGAAGGCACCACTCAGCAATATTTCAAAATTGCTTGCGTTGTGCTGAAGACCCGTTTTGTTTGTGTAGCTGTTTCTACTCATGCCAGGGTCGTCGGCTCATTGAACTATGTCATCCGACTTCTGGTAGGATTTATATTTTTTGATTTTGCGCTTCCTCTGCTTCCTCACTACATTCTGGTCGCTGTACTACACGCGTGGAAGTAGTGTTAGTATGCGTTTATCCTAACAAATGCATAATGGTCGTAGGGAGGGCGACCTCTCAGGTGCAACTCATACAATATCCCGGGGTGTGCATTCGCTGGACATTTGTGTTTGCTATTAGAGTGTGGTGCATGGCTTCCACCCTGTGATAGCAAATACTTGTTCGACTACTTGAAGCGAGAGGAGGAAAACCTTGTATCGCTGTAATAGAGAGGATGCGGATGGTAAAAATGGAGAGAAAAGAACAAAAAGAAAAAAAAGCGGGGTCTCACCCGTTCTTTTAAATGAGGCCCCTGGTGGATGGCCAATCCAATTATTATATTGCGGGGTCTCTGTAGGACTGGGGATCTTAATGTCACATGTAAATTAGGCGCGGAAGGGCACAGAGACGTTTTGCAGCCTAGGGGAGCGCCACCTTCCCGGGTATTGTTTACTAATTGTTCGGGGGGTTCGAGGCCAACTGAAGTCCAGGGATCGCCACACTCCGGGTCTTTATTTAAATATGCAGGGTGGGCCTCGGCAGTCCCTGAAGCCTCGGTGGTCCTAGGCAGTGCCTTATTTGTCCTGTAATCACACAGGCAGTACTTATGGTGTTATAAAGTGATACACTCATAGAACTCTTGCAGTTGTACATTACCCAGGCTTCATTTGTCTAATAGTCAGTTAGATTATGTTTGGTAGGTGCACTCTAATATTAAATGATGATGTCCTTAAAATCGTCTATATACAGATGATTTTCACAATAAACAATAGACAAGTGTCTTCAGAAAAAGAAGACGTATACACTCAGTTATTTATTTGAAAAAATAAGTAACCTTTATTAAAACAGAAATAAATAGAAATGTAACTTTAATAAAACAGTATAATTAAAAAAACGTGGTTGGACTCCAGTGGAAGCAGCGTAGGAAACCTGCAAGACAAAAATGAAACATAAGTATGTGTGCTATGTGGAAGAAGTAAAGAAAGGTACTCCGAATGAAAGGACCATAGTGAGAATGGAAGGGAGGGGGAGTGGGTGGAAGGGAGAAGGGGAGGGTGAGTCAAAAGAAGAGAGGGAGGAGGAGACAGAGCGTCAACCTATTGCACCCAGCCCTTAGTGTTTACCCTCCGTTACCCATTTGTCTAGGACGCTGGGGTCTGCGAGAAAGTGTGGTTCAGCAAGTCCTTAAAATTAAATACATGAGGTCAGAGATTATGGGCCATATTATGAAGGAAGGGCGGTAACATTAGCGCCACTTTTGCGTCAGGAAACTGCCGCTAAAGCGGCGATAAGGGGGTGATAATATGCCCTTGTGAATTCCCTTAGAAGCCCAGGTTCTGGTGTGAACCTGGGCTTCCATGGGAATTTACAAGGGCATATTATCAACCTCTTATCGTCGCTTTAGCGGCTGTTTCCTGTCGCTAAAGTGGTGATAATGTTATCGCCGTTGTTTGATAATATAGTCCTACATTATTAGCTACGGGAAAATCGCTTACATGCACCTGTGCACCCAGGGTGCTGCACCACAACCCCTTCCCCCGCACTGTGCTCAATTGTAGGTCTTGCAAACCGAGGCTTCACTGCTCACTGGCCACCACTGGTGTGTCCCACGGCGTGTCGGTGCAAGCTCCTAGTCCGGGGTATGTTTGTACGATAGACCAGGTCTCCGGTCGGGGATGGTGTCTTGATACCACGATGGAAGGTGTCAGAATGCCAGGGCATCAGCACCGGTTGAGCACCTGCTGCGTGCTTTTTCGTGCAACTAACTCAGTGTCGGAAGAAATAATATAATGGAAACGTCTGGAGGTAAATGAAGGTTTATTTCAAGCTTGATAGAAAATAGGAGTTGAGTGCATCCTTTGTTTTTGAAGTACGATCTACCAACTGTTAGTGGTAATCGTGGTTCAAAGAGGAGTTGGAGTGCACGAGAATACACAAGGTTAAATAATTATATGTTATGCCAACGTTCACATACAAAGGAACAGAGCACATGCTAGAAGCATAATGTGCGTGTGTAATGCAGTGGCGGGAGCCTGTGTACATGTACACTTAGTAAGGAGCTCGCTACAGTGTCCTAAAAGCCAACGCCACGTGTCTGTAGGGCAACGCTGCCTGCTGGCTCAGGCCTGCAGTACGGTCCAGCAGGTCCTTAAAATTAGACCGATGTGACTGAATGAGGTCAGAGGTCACATCATTACGCACAGCGACATCGCTTTTTCGCACGTGCGCACTCAGGTGATGCACCTCATCTCTCCTGCAGAACCGCCCTCAATAGGTGTCTGTAGGACAGCGCTGCCCGTAGGTTCAGGCCTACCTTATGGTATAGCAGGTCTTTAAAATGAGACAGAGATGTGACTGACTGAGGTCAAAGATCACATCATAACACATGGCAATATCGCTTATTCGCACGTGCGCAGTCTGGCTGATGCATCCCATCCCTCCCGCAGCACCGCGCTGAAGAGGTGTCTGTAGGGCAGCGCTGCCCGCTAGCTCAGGCCTACAGTACAGTCCAGCAGGTCTTTAAAATGGGACAGAGATGTGACTGAATGAGGTCAAAGATCACATCATAACACATGGCAATATCGTTTGTTCGGACCTGCGCAGCTAGGCTGAAGCACCCCACCCCTCTCGCCACAGCGCGCTCAATTGGAGGCCATGTGCAAACCAGACCGCTCTGTGTACCTGCTGTCATTGTTGTGTGAGCAAACACTACGGGCAGCAGTGCTCACAATTCAGATGGAGTGTTGATTGCAGGAGAGTGTACACCTCATGGATCCCTTTCGTAGACGACGGGCAGTAGGGCTCACAATTTAGAGCCCGTGTTGATTGCCAGGATGGAGCACACCTCATGGATCCATTTCTTTTTTTTATTGCGCATTGTGATATGCGAGGTGGATGCGGCAAATCATTTGAGGTAGTGTGGAAGAAGTGACGTGTGGCGTCGTGGTTATCCTATTTATACGTACTCAAAGTGGGCTGGGCTTGCGTACACCAGGCCAGCGTAGGGGGTGTGAATAATTATTCCGGGGACTTGGGCGTTGTTCAGTTCCTGCCTGGCCAGGAAGTGTACTTGTGTGTTTCTGTTGTAGTTTTGACATCGCAGAGTGTGCAATTGAGATTAGTGTCAAAAAAGAAACAAGGAAACCCTGAGGTCAGAAGGGACATGGGGTAGACAGGTATTTGCAAGGAACAGTGGTCCCATTCAAGAGGAGTCAAATTAAATATCACAATTACTACAATAAGGAATTGGAATTCAAGAGAATGAACAATGCCTGTGTCTCTAAACTCAAAACCCTACTTTACATTTGTTTTCTGAGTATGAGATGTTGATTTGACTTTACGTATTTGCATTGTTTATTCTAAAGTCACTTTTTAAGTCACCAGCCTGGGTTAAGGAAATAGGCTGATTTTGTTATTTATCACGTTTTTTTTTATAAAATCTACATAAAAACCTTCTTTCATCACATGCATTGTTCATTTTCTTGAATACCAAATCCTTATTGTAGTAATTGTGATTTTTATTTGACTCCTCTTGAATGGGACCACTGTTCCTTGCAAATAATTGAGATTAGTGTAGCATGTGTCGGGAGGGCGGAAACTATCGTTAATGAGAGGTCATGTGATCTAGGATGTGCAGTCTGCCCGTGGCTGATGATGCTCCTTACAGCCAGCAATACCCAGGCCAAAAGGCAGCACAATAATGTGCAGACACACACACACCAGGGACATCATGTAACACATTTGTTTTTTGATGGAACGATTGAGATGCATGGCAATCACACGTGGAAGGCTAATGTACAGAGCATGAATATTGATCAAAATGATAGTTATATGTTGTGTGTAGTATAAAATATGTGTATACAGGAAAACACTTTTCAAAAAAGCTTTCTAAGCATGCTTTTTTTTTAAGGTCGCATGGCAATTGCACACCGAGTGCGCAAGGAGGCCGCACCTGACACGATTTTGACAAAATATATTTATCATAATATAAGTTTATTACAATTAGAAATATATAAATGTTTAAAATAATTTAGATTTTCGCGTGCTCTCATATACTGTTTAAAGTTATTTAGATATACTTTTGAGACCAAAAAAAAAAAGGGAATGGCGTACACTGCGCAATACTATACGTCTGTGACGTAACACAGGGCCTGGCAGCATGTACTTGTTGAATACACCGCGCAGCAGGCACAACCCCATACGTACATGACATAGCGCGTGGCTTTGTACTGCGTACCCGTCGGATACCAAAGTAGTACCTGGGGTGACTTCATGCGTATATGATGTTACGCGGGACGCGGTGCCACGAACTCGTCGGATACGAAATGCGCATCCTTTACGAGTTTAGCAATATGGCGGATAGGATTCGTGAGGTGATGGAGCTTGGTACGCTACTGGTATGGGAGTGCAGTTTTCTCCCCAAAAAAACCAAATATACATCTTTTTACATGATTTTTAAAGTTAAAAACAAGAAGTATAATAGAGTTCCAAAATATTTAAAAATGTAATAGAAAAAATATAGGTTTTATAAATATTAAAATATGAAATTAACATTTAAAAAACCTTCGAAATTCACTGAAAAAACCATAGGTTTTACAGGTGTTATACTTAGGAATTAGCATTTAAAAACCTTGGAAATTCCCCCCAAAAAACATAGGTTTCAGGGACGTTATAGTTATTTGAACATTTGACTCCTATAAAACCAGAGAAATTTGCCTGTTCTAGTTAGTTGAGATAACTATAACTCGCGTGCCCGCAATGCTGATGATGTCACATATTACATCACTCATGGCATGGTCAGTGACATCACTCATGACATCACTCATGACATCATCCATGTGACAATCTGATGCACATACTGATGCTCTAATATAAACTTTGATACACCCATTCTAAAATGCTGACTACTATTTTTGAAACCATACACAGAAGAATGCCATATACTACATAGCACTCACTATTTCCTAGGTCTACTCACACATCCAGTCACTTATACATGTAGTTACTCATCAATAGAGGACTATAATATGTACTCGTACATCTATACATGCAGTCACACGCTGCCACTCATCCATAGTTACTCACACGCCTATTCAGTAATGCAAAGAATGAATCACATACCCATTTAATCATGTATACAGTTATACACACCAACTTCGTTATTTTTAGACATACCACATCTTATTTATACAGATACTAACACATATTTACGGTCTTATACAATCACTGATAGAAGCAGACACTTATTTATACACCCACTCTTGAAATAACTTAGTCTCACGTATACTCATTTATATACTCCAGCAATCACATATAGTGGCTTAAAACATATGTAGTTAGTCACAGATATACCACTTAGACATTTATTCACTCACCAACACACCCATTGACACACTAACTCACCCATACAGCCCTTTCCATATGCACTTTTTAATCCATACAACCACTGAATCACCCACTCAGACATCTGTGCACAGACTCATACACCCACCCTCCCACACAGACACTCAGGGACCCATACAGATACTCAGACAACAAATCAATAACCTATATAGACACTCATGTAGGTATTCAGCAACCCATGCAGTTGCTTACACACCAGTGGAGAGACTAATACAGACTTTTACACAGTTTAGTCACTAACCCATGCATTCAGTAAGACACTTTCAATCACTCACTTATACAGTCAGTCACACACATACGAAATAATTCCTTTAGGCACTTGTAAATGCATTCATTCTTCAATACACCTTGGCATATATATATATAAAACATATTTACATTATATAGAAACACACATTCACTGGATGATGTCATGAGTGATGTCACTGACCAAGTCATGTGTGATGTAATATGTGACATCATCAGCAGTGCACTGCGGGCGCGCGTGTTATAGTTAGCTCAACTAACTATAACAGGCAAATTTCTCTTGTTTTATGAGTCAAATGTTCAACTAACTATAACCTCCCCGAAACCTATGTTTTTTGTGTGAAAAAAAAGATATATATATATGTGTGTATGTGTATATGTATATGTGTATATGTATATGTGTGTATATATATATATATATGTATGTGTGTATAATACACACACAAATTTGGTAACCCACTAGAAAATCACTCGAGCCGAAATGAAGGTTACCAGCCTTTAATTACAGGTACGGAAAGTGCAGCATGCCGGCAACAATGAAAACAGCCTTGCGTCGAGCCTGACGCGTTTCGAGCATTCTCTTCCTCAAAGGCTTTGGACGAAGGTACGTGCTGTGGCGGTCATTCACACCTGGTATTTATTGCCAATTAATGACACGCCCCCAATGGGGCTGCTCCAGTGAGACAATGTTAGGCATTATGGGAGTTGTAGTGACCGTCATTCCATCCATAATTTGGCGCGCTATTACTGTTTTTGAAAATTTCAAGCTCAGTTTGAGCCCTAGCAGATGCACAAGTCTTGACACCTGCATTTCGGCTCCACATTGATGTCGGTGAATCCGGTTCTCGTGGCCCCCTTGACGTCCTGGGGTGGTGCGTTCTCGGCAGACGGGCTGCTGCCTATTGATGCACAAATTTGGTACCCCACTAGAAAAGCACTCGAGCCGAAATTAAGGTTACCAGCCTTTAATTACAGGTACGGAAAGTGCAGCATGCCGGCAACAATGAAAACAGCCTTGCATCGAGCCTGACTCGTTTCGAGCATTCTCTTCCTCAAAGGTTTTGGACGAAGGCACCTTCATTTCGGCTCAAGTGCTTTTCTAGTGGGTTACCAAATTTGTGCAGAAAAAAAAAATTAGGATCTAGTCTGGCACCTGGGGAGAATTCAAAGGTAATGAATCCACGGCTAGATCCTGTCTCTACCATATAAGGCTTAACTGAAAGTAAATAAATAAATTATTCACCAGAATCAGAAGGGCGGTCTCTGTGTTGTGCTTAGGCCTGAAGCCCATTTGCATGTGGTACAGGATGGAATTAGCTTCCAGGAAGTCTGACAGACATCTTTTCTTATATTTTTCTGCCACTTTATTTAAACCCAGGAGCACTTATAGAAAAACTAGTAAAACAAATTGCAGGTGTAGGTGCCCCTTCTGCCTAGGTCCTCTAAGGCCTCCAAAAGGTGCCTTTGCAAGTGTTTCTAGTAATCTTCACTGAATTCGTCCTGTTACTCTTTCTTTAGTTGAACATAGCATGGTAGCACGCAGTGCCTACGTGTCTCTTTAAAGTGTGAATTCACACTCCATAGCACTCACCAGCACTAACATCAAAGACCTTGCCTTCCATCGCGGCAAGACAAGTGGCAGTCCCCCAAGGGCGGAGTATTTGTTACCAACCGTCAGAGCGGGTCGGCAGCTGCTCCCTCTGGTCTCTTCAGAAGGAGACAAAATGGCTTCCAGGCCCAGAGTCTGTCCCATGGAGAATACTTGACTTGGGACCTCAATCTTCGTACATCCCACAGCACGACATCCATAGCTCCCAACATGGACTCCGCAGCCAGCCTACTATGGTGAGAAGCAAGCTCCAACAACACAGCACACAGAGTGCGGGCATTGTCTCAAGTTCACTGGCAGCGCGTGTCACAGCTGAGCCTCCAAGACGGTGCTGTATATAACTCCCAGAGGTTACCAACAACTGCTTGCCATGTTAATATCAGTAAGTGGTGCTGCTCTTCGTCCTCTTCACCTTGGGAACCAGCCACCCATTAACACCAGTGGAGACTCCTGACCGGCAATTAGGACATTTGATGGGTATACGCTGAAAGGAACGTGGAGCTCCACTTTAGGCAGCCTTTTTCCATGGGCTTTGACCGCCCCCTGGTGCTGGATGTCAACTTAGCAGCCAAAAGATCATCCGTCGTTGTTTAGGCTGCTTTTAGTGGCACAATTTCTGAAAGGTTGCTTTACCTCTTTCCTCTCGCTCCGTTAATTGTGATCTAAATCTTTTGTTGACTTTCTTAATGGCATCTGCTTTCTCGCCAATGGACCGTTTACTTTTTACCTATTTTGTAGATTGGTTTGTGGGTAGCAATAACTTGAGCATGTTTGGAGAATTTGGGGACTTCGCACTTTTCTACCTAGAGAGGTTTGCCCTCTGTACCTGTCCACCTTTCTTGCTTAGAGTGATTTCAGCCTATACTATTGCTCAGTTTATCTCCCTACCATCCTTTCTCCCTCCCTTTTGGATAAATAGGAGTTCCGCATGTGGCCTCCTGCTACATTGAACAGACTCAACAGGTCAGATTAGATGACAACCTGTTTGTGGTCCTTGCTTGAGCCCAAAAAAGCAGTGCAGTCCTCAAACGCACCATTTAATGTGGGATCTTGCTACACCTTTGCCAACAGATTGATTGATTTGAACATTTGTACAGCGCTCGAATGCCCGAGGGCGCTTAGGCGCTGATGCCAGAGTCAGAAGGTTGCCGAAGAGAATTCTAATGAAAATTTAATTGGCGAAGAGCCAGGTTTTTTTGAGAATTTCTGAAGGATAATAGCGTTGGACTGTTCTTTACGTCTACCGGAAGCGAGTTCCATGTTTTAACAGTCCCCAAGATTAAACTTCTTCCACCCCAATGAGCTTTTTTAAATCTGGGGGTCTGTAGAAGTTTGCTGTGTTAAGACCTTAGGTTTCTGGAGGGCGTGTACCACATCAGATGATTTTCCAAATATTGAGGACCGGCACCATATAGTGCCTTGTATGCTAAGCACTGGGATTTTAATGTAATCCTTTTTCCGACTGGGAGCCAGTGCAGTGTTCTCAAACCATCGGAGACTGGCTGATATCTTGGGATATCCAGCAAAAATCTGGCTGCCTCGTTTTGAAGTCACTGTAACTTTTGTAAATACTGTGTTTGGATATTCATGTAAAGAGCATTTCCATAATCCCGTCTGGACAAGGCTAATGCTGTCACAAGTGTTTTAGGGTGTCTGGAGGTGTGAAAGGACAAATTGTTATTCTCTTTAAAATGAAAAAAATTATAGAGGTGAGAGTACTGATCTGCTTTTTAAAAGTAAGATTGTCGTCAAAAATGTACCCTCAGTTTTTCACCTTGTTCGCAGGGGCTTGAACGTCTCCCAGAATAGATGGCCACCATCTAGGTGTACCTAGCAGGAGAGACTCGGTTTTTCCACTGTTGAGTTTTAAACAGTTGAAACTCATCCACTAATTTACCTGGGTCATACAACTATTAAATCGATCTGCAGTTTCTTCCATGTTACTAGAGACTGATACTATCTGAATGTCATCGGCATAAGAGATAACTGAGAAGCTGAACTCCCTAACTAATAATTTTAGCCAGGGTGGTAACCTAGAGATTGAACAATTTAGGGCCTAAAGACTAGCCCTGTGGTACCTCTCACGGAAGTCTGAATTGATCAGATGAAAAAGCTCCCATCTCGACTGATTGAACCCTATAAGATAGAAATGATGTAACCAGTTTAAGGGTAGTGCCTCGTATCCCTAACTCTGATAACCTGTTGGCCAGTATTTCATGATTCACTGTGTTGAAGGCTGCCGATAGATCCCAACAGAATCAGGGCAGCCTTACTTCCAGCGTCCAAA
Organism: Triturus cristatus; assembly: GCF_964204655.1. NCBI lineage: Eukaryota > Metazoa > Chordata > Amphibia > Caudata > Salamandridae > Triturus > Triturus cristatus. The sequence goes on along the minus strand of NC_140594.1, from coordinate 284,595,609 downwards.
ATTGATCTTCGCTTTTCGGCAGCCATGACCAAGGCCGCCTCGGTGCTATGTCCCTCCCTGAATTAATTGAGACTGATCTAAAAGTTCCTTGGAAAAGATGGACGTGAGTTGTATATTTAGCACATTTTCCAACGCCTTTGCCGGGAAGGGTAGTCTAGAGATTGGTCTATAGCTACTGGGATCAGCAGGATCTACACTGAGTTTTTTCTAGAGTGGGAGAATCGAGGCTATTTTCCAAACATCAGGGAAAATACCTGAACTGATGATCTCCTTGAATACAGCTCCCAGTTGTTCACTGATAATTTCAGAGGCAAGGTGCAGTATTTTTGGGGGGCATGGATCCGAAGGAGCCCCAGATTTGAACGTCCTTACCATCTGAGTAATCTGTTCTGCGATAGGTGGAGAGAAGGAAACAAACAAATTAGATGGGGAAGGTGTTGTGACTACTGGATGATTTCCCTTTGCAGTTAACTTACTGTCCCTAAAGGACTTGTACACTGCCTCTACTTTGTCCTTGAAAAACTGTGCTAGGGAATTACAAAATTCAACACTGCTTTGAATTCTGGAGGTTTCTGATAGTTTGCCTAGGCTTTTTACTGTCATGAAGAGCTCATTGCTAGAATTCTTCACCTGCAGAATTTTTGCCAAGAAATACTTGCTTCTCTCTTCCATTATTTATTTTTTATAGTCAAAGTGATTGTGCATATCCACTGCCTCTCCTTCTTTGTTTCTGAGCTCTCAATTTATCGGTGAACCAAGGTTCTGAGAGATTTTTCCGCTTAGTGGAAAATGTCCATTCAGGAGCTAGGGGATCAACCGCAGCTTTAATCCAGGAGGAAAACCCGTGAGCTGCAGTGTTTGCATCTGTGATCAGGTCGGGCTTTGAACTGGTTAAAGACAATTGTACTGCAAGGGGGTCAATATTCCTCCAGTCACAACTCGTAATTACTGTACAGGGGCTTTGAGGTCTTGGGGAATGCTGGGAAGTACTCACTGTGAACATTGCTTTATGGTCTGACCAGAGAATAGGCACTTGTTCAGAAACCTTCAATGACAGATTTGATATAAATATGCCATGTAAGGAATGTCCTGCAGTGTGGGTAGGATGCTCAACTACCTGTCTCAAGGAAAAACTAGCCATAGCATTGACTAACAAGGCTAGATCACGGTCCTCCAGTTTTTCCAAATGTAAATTGAAATCCCCCAACACTGAGAAATCAGCTGCGTAGATACTGGATTCAATAAAAGGACTAATGGAATTCACAAAGGTATTTCTTGGTCCTGGGAACTATATAACAAAAGGCCTTCGAAAGAATCGTTTTTGCTTAATATAATCTGGAACGATAGAACTTTGCATTCAGGACTACTTCCTGCTAAGAAACCAGAAACTGACAGGTTGTCTCTGAAGAGGATTGCTAGACCCCCACCCAGCTTATCTGCTCGATCAGCACTTAGAATCGAATAGCCTGCTTGGATAGCTAGAACCAAATCTGGATCAGACGTTTTGTCTGCTCAGGTTTCGGTGACAAATGCCATGTCAAGCTCAAAAGTACACACCATCTCTGCAAATTCAGATTTTTGTTTTATTAGGGACCGTGCTTTGATAAGCATACCATGGAATCAATCAATCAGGATTTTGTAAAGCGCGCTACTCACCCATGAGGGTCTCATGGCACTGGGGGGAGGGTGGGGTGCAGCTTCAGTTCATTTGAAGAGCCATGTCTTGAGTTTCTTCCTGAAGGTGTGCTGGGTCGGGGAGCATCTGATGTTAACCGGGAGCTCATTCTAGGCTTTGGCTGCAACGTAGGAGAAGGCTCTTCAGCCAGCCCTGTTTCTGCGGAACACCTTGGTTGCTTCTAGTTGTGAATGCCTATACAGGTTTACAGAGGAGCTAGCTCTAATCTTAGCAAAGCTGCAGTGCAGATTGCAATAATCACATTGCTTCGGCTCACTCTCTTGGTCGAATAGGAAACAGTTGGGATTTTTGTCTGCAGTATTTAATGTCAGTAATTCTTTCCTGGAATATTTATCTGTGGACCCCCCTCCTGGAGTGAAACGAACAGGGATTGTAGCGCTGGGCGCAAACTGACTTGCCTTTGGCGTGCCAGTGGTGTGCCCGCTGCACGCATCCGCTCCGGCATCCTAATAAGATGGTGGTTGCTGCGGGAGAGTAGACCGCACACCGCTCTGCAATGCCTCCGCAGGCTGGAAGTGGCCTAACCGAGAGTATCAGGTCTCTTACGCCCTCCGCGTAAACGGCACACTAGCTGCGACGGAAGAGGGCAGAGACCTCACTGATATTGGAAGTAAGTTCTAAGCAGTTCTGTTATTGCAAATGAAGTTGAAAGTGGAAATTAATCCAGCAAAGAGATTAGGGTTTAAAATTCATGTTAAAAGAACTGTAGCAGTGTTAAAAGAAATAAGCCACTCTAAGTGAGGAATGAATAAAGCAGCCATGGCAACCTTACCGCCCTTTAGAGGGCATTCAAGCCTACTCCAAATTTACAATGACTACTTCCAGTGCTTTCACCAGAGTCAGTCCAGTGGCTGACTCTGGCGGCCAAGTGGTTATCCCTGCAAAAGTTTGCTGAACAGTACTACCTCGCAGCCTACATATGCAGGGAAGGATATTTGTTAGCGGGTTCTACATAATTTCCTTGGTTTATCTACACTGCTCATTCCCACCTCCCAGAGAATATTTCATTGAGACCCATTCTTGCAGGTGGGAAATCTGCAGAAATGTGTACATCCAAAGAAAACGTCACTTAACTTTGGTAAACAATATGTTCGAGGCATGTGTGCTTGCATGTTTGCCTCTTCAAGGAGTGTTTGGTTTACAAAGTAGCAACTGTATATTGCCAAGTACCAGTTTCTTTGCTGACTTTAGTCTTAGGGGAGACGAACAGGGTCGGGTTTCACCAGGTAGGCTAGTTGGAAACTCGGAATGCACAGCACTATTGACCTACCATAATCTGACTCTACACGCTAGATGATGGCGGATAAAGCAGATTTGTCACTCTGTCCTTATCTGGAATGTGAGCGGGATGAGGGATAAAATAAAGCGTGGAATTGTTCAGCAATATTTAAAAAGACAGGCTCCTGTCGTTGTACTACTACAAGAGACACACTTGGTACGGTACAAAAGTAAAGCTCTCACACGATGGGGATACAAACTCCTAGTGCATGCTGACTACACCACGGGATCCCGGGGAACAGGTATCCTGGTCAGAAAGAACCTGGCTCTTATCGTGCACCGTGCATGGGCAGACCCTGTGGGAAGATTTGCCGTTTTGGAGGCCCAATGGGAGGGAAGAGTGCTTAATGTGATCTCAGTATATCTGCCTCCAGCATTGGGCAAGGAAGCACTGACAGACCTAGGCAAAATATTGACTGACCTTCCTGTGGGCACCCTAATTCTTGGAGGGGATTACAACTTGACCATGAATGACACTTTCGATAGACACCCACGACGACCGGGGCGAGACCAAATGTGCTAATGGAAGAATTCACCACAGCTATGGGTCTAACAGATATATGGCGTACGCTACAACCGACTGACACCCAATACACCTATTTCTCCAATACACACAAAAGCTCATCCCGTATTGATTAGTTCCTGACACACACTGCCTCCATAGGCAACTTCTGACACCCCCAGGCTTTGCCGAGAAGTATCTCTGCCCACTCCCCGGTTAGTGTCGAATTTACACACTGGGAACAGCAACCACGAACCAATATCGTTCTCAACCCATGGTTGCTGAAAATTCCGAACATCAAAGTGGAGTTATGCACGCAAACCAGCAACTACTTCAAGGAAAATTTGGGTTTGGTTAGCTTGGCACAAACTATATGGGAGGCCTTAAGGGACAGGCCCTGTCTCTAGAGCTGGGCTACATCCAGAACAAACGTCGCCTATTAGTTCAATTGGAGGATGAGCTCCAGCAACTGGAACTAGCCCACACAAATATACCATCAGACGACACGCTACACCGTCTCGCACTTACACAAGAAGAATACAAAATCAAAGATAGGGAACAAATGATGGGCAAACACCTTAATACCCAACACAGAATGTATGAACTGGATAATAGCGCCACTAAAACTTTGGCATGGCTAGAGAGAAGAGAACAAGGGGATAGATGGGTGCCGAGGCTGACCCTGCTGGATGGCGAGACGGTTACTCACCCCAGGGATATTGCGAAGGCATTCGCAGATCACCTAGAGAAGATATACTCCCCCTCTACTACTAACACAGCGGATGATTCCCACAAACTCCTCTCTGATAGCGACCTGCCAACACTCCCTGAGTCAGATAGGGACATCCTAGATGGTGACTTAACGGAAGGAGAGATCCAGAAGGCCATCAGTCAAATCCACTCTGGGAAAGTAATGGGGCCCAATGGGACTTCTATTGACTTTTTAAAAGTAACGACCTCTCAAGTAGTCCCACACCTATGTATAATGAAAGCTATGAGACAGGAAAACTGCCCAAAGGCCAACGTCTTGCCGCTATAGTTGTCATACGCAAACTAGGCAAGCCCGTGGACAGTTGCGGCTCGTATAGACCGATTTCGTTAATCAACGTGGAAGCTAAGACCCTAGCGAAATTTCTTGCCAGTAGACTAGTCACAGTTATATCCTCCTTAGTCCACCCTGATCAATCAGGCTTTATGCCAGGGAGGAATACAGCACTCAATATCCGTCAACTTCACAACGTACTCGCACACAGGGAATTCCTGGAGGATGACGCAGTGGTTCTGTCGCTGAATGCCTCTATAGCGTTCGACTCTATAAAGTGGCTGTATTTATTCGAAGTGCTGGCGAGGTTTGGATTTGGTCTGAAATTTTTGGGATTGGTGAAACTACTTGATACAGACATACAGGGACAAATAGGAGTCAACTACACGTCCCGTGCATTCACACTGCGGAGAGGTACCCGGCAGGGCTGTCCCTTATCTCCGCTGATATTTTTCCTTATGCTAGAACCACTTGCCGCTTGGATACTCGAGATGCAATGGTAAGGGAATTGAAATGGGCGGAAGATCGACTATCCTTATACACTGATGATATACTGTTGTACCTCACCTCCCCATATAGATCCATTCACGGTGTTTTAAACATCTTCACGAATTTTGGAAAGTATTCAGGTTATGGGATCAATTGGAGCAAGTCGGTATTGTTCGTGCTCCGGGGTCAGGTCCCTCGTCTCCTGGTAAATTGTAGGATTGAAGTGGCTAGGAATGGTTCCGTTATTTGGGAATCTTTGTAACGTCTAATCCGACCCTTTTCCACAGCCACAACTTAGCCCCCACGCTTGCTCGGCTGCGAGCGGACGTGAAGCACTGGAGGTCCCTACCTCTGTCCCTGGTGGGCCGTGCTGCTCTCTTTAAGATGCTGCCTCTCCCGCGATTTTTATACATCCTTCAGAACTGCCCACACCGTGTCCCAGATACATATTTCACAGCAGTGGAAAGCGAAGTCCGTACGTTGTTGTGGGATGTCAAGGATTCTCGTGTTGCAATGAAGAAGTTAACGAAAGGGTGGTATGATGGGGGCATAGCCCTGCCAGACCTTAAGCTCTACTATTGGGCCTCGCAACTGGTAGTGGTGAACCACTGGATATTCCGTCCCTCCTAATGATTCCGCATTGCTATTGGACAGATACCAGACTGGGCGTAGTGGTTATGTAGTAGCACTGTATTCCAAAGTCAGGAGAAATAGATATTTTGGACCAACCTTTCATACTATATAGATCTGGCACCAGGCGAATTCACGCCTGGGCTGGGCTAATATCCTCACAAAAGCGACGCCGCTGTGGCATGCCCAGGGACTGGGTTCTCTGTCATCAACCAGGTTTTGACAAGTGGGATACAATCGGGATTTCAATGGTTGGAGACTTGATCAAAAAGGGTTCTATTCTTAGCTTTGATGAGCTCCGGGGCCAATAGCAAATGGCCCAGGGAGAAACGTTTCGATACTTACAAATTAGACATGCCCTTATCACAGCTTTTCCAGAACTCAAAGATATACCAGACTCATCACCGTTAGAAGACAGACTGCTAGATGGGCCACTACACTCGAAAGCCATATCATTAACCTATAAAAAACTATAACAACCTACCTGATACATTCCACAAACTCAGAGAGCAAGGGCAGGGTGACTTGGGACCTATGGACGATGAAGACTGGCAAACGGCTTTAATGTCCCCAAGAGAAGCTGCAATCACCCTCCGCTTCCGACTGATGCAACTTACGATCCTACATTGGTCATATTTAACAGGGGTCATTCTGGCAAAAATAGGCGCAAGGACAATGTGCTTTGCCTTAGAGGGTGCAGAAAAGCTGCTACCTTATACCATACGATCTGGGAATGCCCTGAGATACAGCGTATATGTGGGATGGAGCCACGACTCACATTCAGACAGCACTAGGGAAGGAAATAGCTCTCATACCGCAACTAGGCCTACTCAATATATGGATGGCCACAGACCTTACAGAAATTGAAAAGCAGCTGGCCACACTAGGATTTACGCTAGTAAAGCGAGAAATAGCACGAAAAGAGGGGGCGGCGGACTCATCATCCATCCATGTATGGGCGAAAGAACTAGACATGTGTATGATTGCGGAGAAGGAAGTATTTACGACACGTGGGCGCCCTAAAAAGTGGGACAAGAAATGGAGCAAATGGAATGCGTACCGCGGAAATGTATGTATATCCCCATTGGTGGAACTGGAACTGCGTAGAGGTGGTGACAGAGATGGGAACATTGTGTAAAGATGGTTTCTACCTCTAGATATTCTATGAAGTATCAGATAATCGCCGTAAGCAAGGAATGGTACTGTATGTATAATTGTTATTGAACTCAATAAACAGATATTAAAAAAAAAAAAAAGTTTATTCACTCAAATCAAGCTTCTAGCAACAAATAACTTCACCTGGAGTTATTACGACGATGTGACAGATGAACATCCCAAAGAACGGTGCAGACCGCGAGGTGCGCAGCGTCGGGCCCGGAGTCAAGCAAACCCACAAAGAACAATAACTTGGATTTGGTGGAAACAAAGACAGTGCACGGCGTCTGGGAGGTGATACTTCGTTGGCGGCTGCGGCGTCGGTTCCTTACAACCCATGGGGAGGTGATGCCTCTGTTCCTTACTGCAGTGCAGGGGAGATGAGATGTCGATTCCTTACTGTGTCGGGTAGGTGACGTCACAGATGGCGGCGAGGCGGCAGTTTCTAACCGATGCGATGTTGATAGATTCAGGAGTCACCCACGTTGGGGATCGGCTCAGCGTTGATGAAGCACCGGCGTTGTTGAAGCCGGGGCTCCGGTGCAGGAAGCGGCCTCAATGACTGCTTTGGAGTCGATGCGGCACGGCGTTGGCAGGCGTTGGGCCTACAGTGCAAGTTGGGGCAGTGCGTTGTGCTCTTCACAAGCGGTGCCCAAGGCTTCGGTGCAAGTATGGCGTCGCTCGCCGTCGTCAGTGTTGCAGTTTCGTTCTGTGGCAGCTGAAACAGCAGTTCCAAATGCAGAGAGACCGGAGGGGTGAAGTCTTTGTGTCTCTGAGACTTCAGAACAGGAGGCAAGGTCAGTTTCAAGCCCTTTGAGATCCTTACTTCAAGCAGGTGACAAAGCAAACAGCAAAGTCCTTTTAGGTCTCGCCTGTGCCAGGGCATGCGCTGGTCTGGCGAGACATTTAGGAGTGGAGTTTTAAAAGTGCTGCCAATGGCTTTTGCTGGCCTCAAGCGTGCGGATGTGCGAGAACGTGCACAGCTGCCATCTGGCTTTCTGTAATGGCTCATTAAGCCTTACAGCGCGTGAATCATGCTCCTCCACCCCTTGCTCTCTGCTCTCACTACCACCTCCCTTCTCTCCCTCCCTCCAGCTTCATGGCAGCGTGTGAATCATGCTCCTCCACCCCCTTGCTGTCTGCTCTCACTACCCCCTCCCTTCTCCCCCTCCCTCCTCATCAGCTTGTTTTTGTTTGCAAACTTGTAGAAGTGATATCGGCTGCTGAGTCCTACAAAGTTGTATAAATGACGCGGCAATCAGGACAAACTAGGCCATAATAAATGAAGAGAGATAGTAATAATGTGTAACTGAAAGCGCTTTATAAAAAAGAAGCTTATCTTTTGTTCTGACCTACAAAGAGCCCTTTAAAAGGTCTCTTTGAGCTTGCAAGAAAGGCATTTCCGCAATGCAAGTCTAAACGTGTTGTTCCGATCAATTGCAATGTTTTGTTCACACAAAATAAAATGAGCTTTAAACCCAATTTTTCGGCATGACACCCCTTATATATTTAAGCATATATTCGTTTCTGAGTCCTTCATCTATGATTTCTTTTTTCATACCAGCCTCAACCGGCCGGCATGGTGATTTGTGATCAATCTCCGTGTCCCTTTTCAAAATACACCAGAAAGATTGCTTCGGTCTCTTAAAATGTTCAAGCTGTGTGGGAAGGCATGCGCGTGACTCTTTGTGCCAGCACCAGTTTCCTCACCTCTTGTGCCTTGTGGCCAACAAACACGCGGTTTGTAATTCTGCTGTTTTTTTTTTTTCATGTTGTATGTATTTGATAGTTGGGCAATATGTTATGGGTAGTTTTACCACAGATCATGGAGTATTATACAACAAATACATTATTCTAAAGGTTTTTGTAACATTTACTGTAAGAACTCGAGGTTTAATGCAGGTAGAATGATTTATTTAAGCTCCACAGGGCATGGCATCACAAACCGAGCGAAAACCTCCATCTCCCAGCCTCACCGCCTGCGAGCATTCCAGCTGGTAAAACTAAGAGATAGTAGAAAGTCCGGAACAGGGTACATTCGAAAAATAATACCATTACAAAACCAGCATTGGCATAGCCAATAGGTCTCACCTTTGGGACCTTATAAGTGTTTAGCCATGCAACAGTTGATGTTGTTGCACCAAGGATATTGTGCTGCATAACTAAATACTCATAAGGTCCCAAAAGCGAGACCTATTGGCTATGCCAATGCTTGTTCTCCTTTCCTTGGCAGCAAGCAGCCACTGCAGGCCAACCCCAGACAGCAAACAGCACAGGGACAGTATTCCTCCTCAGCTTATCCAGTTCTTCTTCTTGGCAAAAGTTCCTCTTGATTTCCCAGAAGTGATCTAAAAGTCTGGGATGTGGGCCCCTCTTTTTATCCACAAAAATCCTTTGTTCTCTGAAGGCAGAGTGTGTCTGTATCCAGCCAAAACCAGTTCTGTCTTCACTGGTTCAGCTTCCTGGCAGGAGAAGGAGACAGCATTGTTGAAGGCAGACCAGGCCCATGCAGATGAAAGGAAATCTCCTCCCATACTTTAAATGCAGCCCAGGTCTATTCAACCCAGCCCTGAATCATCAGACGTCTGAAGCCACTGCCCCTCTCCAGCCCCTGTCATCCAAAAGCCAGACATGCAATACACAACTAGCAGAGGCAGACTGGATGGGTAGGCAAAAATTACCTACTTTCTTAAAGTGGTATTTTTAAACACAGAATGTAAAAATACCCCTCACTAAAAGATGCACTTCAACATTCTGAGTTCACTAAAAGGAAGTTATGGCTCTCTTGGCCAAGGGAGCCATCGAGCGAGTTCCTGCCCCAGAAATAGGTTGTGGTTGTTTTTCCCACTAATTTCTGATGCCCAATAAGGACAAGGGCCTGCGTCCTATCTTGGATCTCAGGAACGTCAACTGCTTCCTCCAGAAGGAGAAGTTCAAAATGTTGTCACTGGCTCAGATCCTATCTGGCCTCGACCCTGGAGACTGGATGGTAGCGTTGGACTTGCAGAGGACGCTTATTTTCACATCCCCGTCCTGCCGGCCCATCGTCGTTACCTGCGGTTCACAGTAGGCCACAAGCACTTTCAGTTCACCGTGCTCCCATTTGGCCTTACCAGCGCCCCACTGGTGTTCACGAAAGTGATGGCGGTGGCCGCAGCTCATCTGCGCAGATCAGGGGTTCCAGTCTTCCCCTATCTCGAGGACTGCCTGTTGAAGGCGGGTTCGCCCCAGGATGTTGTCTCCCACCTCCAGACTACGGCCGACCTCCTGCATTCGCTGGGGTTCACCATCAACGTGCCGAAGCAGCGCCTGATTCCCTCTCAGAATCGCCTTTTCATTTGAGCGGTTCTGGATACAACGTAGTTTCGGGTTTATCCACCCGAGGAGTGAGTTTGGGGTATTCGGGCTATGATTCCGATCTTTCAGCCTCTATCCGGGTTTCGGTCAGAATGACCCTGAGCCTACTGGTGGTGGACTATGCCTGGTGGCATATGTGGCCTCTGCAGTAGGACCTGAAGTTCAACTGGGCACAGCATCAAGGGAATCTTTCAGATTGCGTCCAGATCTCAGAGGGCACTGCACACCAATTGCAGTGGTGGCTATATAGCCAGAATTGGGTCAACGCCAGGTCCCTCTTCCTTCCCCAGCCAGAGTTCACAGTGGTGACAGATGCATCCCTTCTAGGGTGGGGCAGCCACATGGGAGAGGCTGAGATCAGAGGCCTCTAGTCTCTGGCGGAGTCCGGGCTCCACATCAACCTTCTGGAGCTGCGGGCAAGCCGTCTTGCACTGAAGGCATTCCTTCCTTCTGTCAAAGGGAGAGTAGTGCAGGTGTTCACGGTCATCACCACCCACATGTGGTACTGCAACAAACAGGGCGGGCTAGGGTCGTGGACCCTATGTCAGGAGGCACTTCGTCTCTGGAAGTGGCTGGAACACCTGGCAGACACTGAATGCCAGGGCGGACTAACTCAACCACCGGTGCATGATGGATCACGAATGGCGCCTTCACTCTGAGGTGGTGCAAGGTCTCTTTCAGCAGTGAAGAGAGCCTTGGTTAGATCTATTTACCACCGAACAGTACACGCAATGTCAGCAGTTCGGCGCTCCGCGGCGCTTTTCGTCGCGAGTGGAGTTGCTGTCTTCTATACGCGTTTCTGCCTATACCACTTCTACCCAGAGTGCTGAAGAAGATCAAGCGCGACCGGGCGCAAGTCATTCTTGTGGCCCCGGACTAGGCATGAAGAGTCTGGTATCCCAAGCTCTTGCACATGGTCATCGATCCTCCGATCAGACTGCCCCTTCTGTCGCAGCAGCAGGGAACGGTCCTCCACCCGCACCTGTCCAGCCTCGCACTCCTTGCGTGGAGATTGAGCGGCGACAGTTGACAGCGACAGTTGACAGCTTTTGACCTTCCTCTCAAAGTCTGTAACGTTATCTTGGCAGCCAGGCGTCCGTCCTCCAAAACGGTATATGTATGGAAGAATAGGGGTACCCCTGACAAAATTTCCTAAATCAGGGGATGAATATCAGCTGTAAACAAGACATTTAGGAAATTGATTACAAACGTGGACCTAGGGTTTACATAAACAGTATATAACCACCCAAGTGTTTAGGTAACAAAAGTATTTTTTATTATTTATTGTAATATAAATAGTAAAAAGGAGAAAGAAAAATAAACATTTTCCCCTGAGCACAATATCTCAATGTGCACAATAGTGATGTATTCAGTACATTTCGCTACATTGGATATACGTTTCCTAAAGTGAATATTCAGTCATGCTAATACATTCACAATGTGCCTAATAGTACACATGAATGTAAAAATGTAATACAAACTTTAAACATTCTTTATGTAAAACCAGAAACATGAAAAATACAAAACAAATCACTTTGTGAAAAATGGGATTTTTTCAGCTAAAATGGAGGTTTGCAGGGGATTCTGGGCAAGGAAACGTTGGGGGATCCACGCAAGCCATACCTCCCTGGAAGCCCCCGGGTGTCTAGTTTTCAGAAATGTATGGGTTTGGTAGGTTTCCCTAGATGGCCGCCGAGCACCGGCCAAAAACCCAGGTGACCTCCCTTGCAAAACCAGGTCGTTTTGATGTAGACAATTTTCATGTCGCCTCAATACGTTTTGGGCCCTTGCCTGTTGCGGGTACTTGGGCCTCCCACACGAGTGAGGCACCGTTTTTATCCGGAGACCCGGGGGAACGCTGGGTGGTAGGAAATTTGTGTCAGCCCGGTGATGCCACAACTTTCCCCCACAAAAATGTGTGAAAAAGGTGATTTTTTTCAGCTAAATTTGAGGTTTGCAGGGCATTCTGGGTAAGGAAACGTTGGGGGATCCACGCAAGCCATACCTCCCTGGAATCCCCCAGGTGTCTAGTTTTCAGAAATGTGTGGGATTGGTAGGTTTCCCTAGATGGCCGCCAAGCCCGGGGCCAAAAACTCATGGGACCCCCTTTGCAAAACCAGGTTGTTTTGTGATAGGTAATTTTGATGTCTCCTCAATAGGTTTTGGGCCCTTGCCTGATGCGGGCACTAGGCCTACCCACGCAAGTGAGGTACCATTTTTCTCTGAAGACTTTGGGGAACGCAGGGTGGGTGGAATTTTGTGGACCCACGCAGATTCCAGAACTTTCCACCACAGAAATGTGAGGAAAATGTGTTATTTTGGACACATTTTTAGGTTTGCAATGGATTCTGGGTAACAGAACCTGGTGAGAGCCAGTGAAGTCACCCCACCCTGGATTCCCCTCGGTGTCTAGTTTTCAAAAATGTACAGGTTTGCTAGGTTTGCCTACGTGCCAACTGCGCTAGGGCCCAAAATCCACAGGTATGCACATTGCTAAAAAAGATTCGGAGCCCAGTGGGCTTTCTGCCGCCCTGGGGGGGAATCGGTGATGGGGGTTTCATCCAGATATGCCCCTAAAGGGGCAGAAAGACTGTGGCTATTTTTTGTGGGGGTGGGGGCATTGGTATGACCATTTTAGGCAGCCCCCACCCCCACGCATTAAAAAAGCCGGCGTACTCACTGGCGCCTAGTTGGCTTTCTGCCCCCCCAGGGGGCAGATCAGGGGCCACTGCCACCATCTGCCCTCCCGGGGGGGGCAGAAAGATTAGAATTTCTCTGGGGGTGGGGTGGGGTATGGTCATGCCCATTTTGGGGAGCCCCTACCCCTACACGAATAAAACAAAAAAATCCATGGTTTCTAGTGGGTATTCTGCGCCCCCCAGGGGGGCCAGATTGGGGGCTACAGCTCCCATCTGCCTCCTGGGGGGCAGAAAGACTGTCATTTTTGTGGGGGGGAGGGTGGGGGCATTGGCGTGCCCGTTGCGGGCAGCCCCCACCCTAAAAAAAACCTAAAAACGAATCCCTGGTTTTTAGTGGACTTACTGCCCCCCCCCCCCCCGAAGGGGCAGATTAGGGGCCAATGCCCCATCTGCCCCCCCGGGTGGCGCAGAAAGACTGTAGTAATTGGGGGGGTGGGGTGGGGGCATGGGCCTGCCTGTTTTGGGCAGCCCCCCCCCCCATTTTTTTTTTTTATATTTCCCTGTTGTCTAGAGGGCTGTTTTCCCCCACGGTGGCGCAGATTGGGGGCCAACGCCCCATCTGCCCCCCAGGGGGGGCAGAAAGGCTGTAGTAACTGGGGGTGGGGTGGGGGCATGGGCCTGCCCGTTTTGGGCAGCTCCCACCCCTATTTTGTATTTTTTTTTTTAAATCCCTGGTGTCTAGTGGGCTTTTTGCCCCCCCCCCCCCCGGGGGGGGGGCAGATTGGGGCTACTGCCCCCATCAGCCCCCCGGGGGGGGGCAAAAAGACTAAATTTGGCCAAAATTCTTTGGGGGGAGCAAAGGCCCTTGCCCAAGGGGCCGCTCCCCCCTCCCTGGTGTCTAGTGGGTGGATCCCTGCTTGGGGATCGCCCTCCTGTGGCGATCCCCAAGCAGGGATCCACTGGGGAGATTCTCCCCTTTCCAACGATACCTCTCCCATCTTTCTACGTGCTCAGGGGGCTGAGATAGCCCCCTGAGCACGTAGAAAGTGAAACTGAAATGAGCCTCTTGGCTCATTTCAGTTTCACTGTAATGACATCGGCGCGACGTGCGCGCCGATCGTCATTACAGTGAAAGGGGGGGGAGGCCTCGGGAGCTGGGGAAGCTCTTCCCCAGCTCCCGAGGCTGTTTTGGCAGAAAGGGAATCCCTCTGGTGCCCGCACCAGAGGGATTCCCTAGGGTATGCCTCATGACGAGCTGGACTCATCAAGGGCACAGCGCGACTGTGCTCCATGACGAGTCCAGCTCGTCATGGGCATACAAGGGGTTAATGGATACGAAGGATAGTCTGACCAGTAGCAGTAAATGATAAAAGCGTAGTAATGGCATTTTTACATACTTGTGTACTATTAGGCACATTGTGAATGTATTAGCATGACTGAATATTCACTTTAAGAAACATATACATCCAATGTAGCGAAATGTACTGAATACATCACTATTGTGCACATTGAGATATTGTGCTCTGCGGAAAATGTATATTTTTCTTTCCCTTTTTTACTATTTATAATAAAAATAAAAAATAATTTTGTTACCTAAACACTTAAGTGGTTACATTCTACTTATGTAAACCCTAGGTCCACATTTGTAATCAATTTCCTAAATGTCTTGTTTACTACCAAAACGGTATATGCCTGTAGATGGAACTAGTTTGTAGCATGGTGCGCAGCAAAGGCTGTGGATCCCCTTTCTGCCCCCCTTTCAGAGGTTCTCCTCTTCTTTCTCTCTTTGGCCCAGCTGGGCTCTGCTCTGGGCATTCTAAAAGGCTATCTTTCGGCAATTTCGGCCTTCCTTTGGCTTCCTAACCAGCCTTCTCTTTTCTAGTCCCCTATTGTAAATCGCTTCCTTAAGGGCATTACTCACTTGTTTCCTCCAGTTCCTTTCCTAACGCCCCAGTGGGACTTGAACCTATCTTATGTGCGCTCCTTTCGAGTCGTTCCATAACTGTCCTCTCAGACTTCTGACACTTGAAACTGCCTTTCTGGTTGCCATCACCTCTGCTCGCAGGGTGAGTGAGCTTCAGACTTTCCTTGCTGTTCATCCGGGCATGGTTGTCCTCCGCACTAAAGTGGTTATCTCTTTCCACATCGGACAGACCATCACTTTGCCCACCTTCTTTCCACCCCCGCATCCTTCCAAGGAGGACGAGAGGCTCCACCGTCTGGATCCAGAACATGCGCTTTCATTCTATCTGGATCGCACACAACAATTTGATGTGGATGACCGGCTCTTTGTTGGCTATATGGGAACCAAGAAAAGTTGGGCCATGCAAAAACGAACCATCTCCCGATGATCTGATATTTCTTAGCGAAAAATTAACCTCCAGTGGTGTTGCATGCCCATTCCACCAGGGCGACGACAGCCACTACTGACTGCTTTGGGAAGTGGGGTCCCACTTCATGACATCTGCCAGGTAGCTACGTGGGCTTCCTTGCACACGTTTACTAAACACTACTGCCTGGACAGCGAAGTCCGGAGAGACGGCTTCTTTGGCTGTTTAATTCTGCATGACTTTCTGGTGTGAACTTGGTTCACAGACCCACCTCCGGGGTTGGTATTGCTGGGGTATCTAGTCTAAGGTGAGGAATCCATAACAAATTTTCTCTTCAGATGAAAAAGTTACTTACCTTTGGTAACAATATATCTGTAAGAGACATAGATTAGTTATGGGTTCCTCACCGCCCCACCCATCCTCACCCGTTCTGCCAACTGACTTCTAGGGTAAGGGACTTCCTTTCAGGGCCCTTGTTTTGTGCACCAGTGGCCAGTGTCTTGCATGGCTCTGCGCTTCTGGTGTGGAATGTTGTGTAAAGAACTGACATCCGCTCGCAGGGGCGGTGTCTAAGTAAATACCGCAACGTCGTTCTGGCGACCGCAACGCCAACAACGAAGGCGGAGTCGAACAACTCTACCTACCGATGCGCAGGGGTACTGCTCAAGGAAGATTCTTCTGATCCAGTCTGACCCTTGGGGGTAATTCTACGGTGAGGAATCCATAACTAATCTATGTCTCTTACAGATATATCATTACCGAAGGTAAGTAACTTGTCTGCTCTTGGCATGTAGAGCTGTAGATTCACAAGCGCCCTCCCACCTCCCCGGTCACGTGTAGTTGTTGCAGTTCTCCTTATTTACATTATATACGCATGAACATCTCTTTACTAAATTCACTTACTCCGTTCTCATCCTCTTACGGGAAAACAGCTAACAATGGAGTCAATGCCCATGTGCACTATCATCAAAAGGAGGAGTCACCTTACCTAGTGACTAGAAGACTTCTTCGAAGAAAAACAACTTGCAAACATCGGGACCCAACACTAGATGGCAGGAGCATGTGAATCTACAGCTCGACATACTAAGCACAGATGCTTACTGGGTAAGTAACATAATCTTTCTGTTGGCAACTGTATCTCTCTCTCCAGACTGCTCACTACCATCCTTCATTCCCTGATGAGCCAGTGCCTTATATAATAAGATTCCAAGGTATGCAAATGTGTTGCATTGCTTTGTCTATGTTGTTGATGCTCTTGTGGTTCCCCCCTGCATGCCTCTCAGGGACTGTAAAAAGTATCAGGAACTGACAGCTATGTGCATGTTGCCAAATATTATACACCGGTGTTGTGATATCCAGCGGGCAGAGTTGCAGCTGTAGCCACATCGCACCATCTGGCAGTGCTAGAGAGCTACTGC
Organism: Triturus cristatus; assembly: GCF_964204655.1. NCBI lineage: Eukaryota > Metazoa > Chordata > Amphibia > Caudata > Salamandridae > Triturus > Triturus cristatus. The sequence goes on along the minus strand of NC_140594.1, from coordinate 284,579,073 downwards.
TGGTGAAAAAGATTTTTGTACCAGTCTAACATCTGGGTGGATATTCTTAAAGTGAGGAATCTGCAGGAAGACCAAGGGCCAGATGTACAACCCTTACAATTTGCGAGTCGCAAATTGCGTTTTTTGCGACTCGCATAATGTAATTTACAACAGTGTCTCAGACACTGTTTGAGATTCCTAAATGGGGTCGCAAATTGCCTGCCTCATTAATATTCATGAGGCAGGTGCAATTTGCGACCCCATTGGGAATGGCTAGCACTCTGAGATGGTGGCCTGCTGGGGTTAGCAGACCACCATGTCTGTGACTGCTTTTTAAATAAAACAGTTTTTTGTTTTAAATTCAGCTGGTTTACTTAAAGGAAAACGTGATGCGTTTAAAAAAGAAAAATGAAACGTTGCTGTTTAATTTTTTAAGAGTAAGCAGTGGTCCCACGCCACTACCTGCTCCAAAAAATATTTTTCGCTGTCGGTCACAAAGGGGGAGGCGTCCCCTGGGGACCCCATTTCTGTTTGCGAGTGACTTACCTCCTACTTGAAGTAGGTGGTAAACTGTGAGTGTTTTCTGACCGCAGTTGCAAAACAATCGTACATTGAAGTGCGACTTGCTATTAGGAACAGACGTCCTTGGCACTCCCCTTCTTAATAGCGAGTCACAAACCCTATTTTGCGAATCGGTAATAGGTTACCGACTTGCAAAATAGGGTTTGTACATGGGGCAGACTAATTTTGTGAACGCAAACGGTCCGAATTCCCGTTTGCGACTGCAAAAAACGTCCCCAAGTATCCAGCAGAAATATTGTTACCGAAGTTAAGTAACTATTTCTATGCATGCTATTTTAGAGGAAGGTCTAAATTTAGAAACGGGGGTGATCTAGGCCACGTTTCTGCTTTCCTTGACTTTTCTCTGCAAGACTCATTATTCAGGTTACCTTAAAAATAAGGTTCCTAACTGATTTTTAAAATAGGTTTGAGCCAACTCATTTTCTTTTCCTCTATTGGAATCATAATCTGAGGGTTCTATAGATCCACCTTGTGACCCACTACACGTGTGACCTAGTTCATATTATGAAAATGAAAATAATTTTTGTTGTTGGCCCATTACCTTGAGTCGAAGAAACTAGGTGCTGGTTCTTTCTGTCTGCTTTATTATAATTTTTCTTCTAAAATTAAAAATAAAGGTTTGATGACTACGCCCTTCTTTTTATCTGACTAACCAGATCTTGTTTCATGTTATTTCTCTGTCAGCTTGTTATCCCCCTCTACCTATTACCAAGACTCAAGTGTGCCTGCACAGACATTAGAACACGATCAGGGCCCTTAGTGATTATAGCCAAAGAACAAAAGATAGGAAGACGGAGGGTATCTTCTGCTCTTCACCAGCACAGCACCATCTGGAACTGTTGAAGAGCAGTTGCAAAAATAATGTCCTGGTTCAAGCTGACTGCTTCTGAAAGGTTCCTAAGGAATCTGCAAGAAGTTGCGTGTCTTTGATATAGAAAGGTACCGAATGTAAGTAATTTCTTTATCCTGACCCAGCATTTGCCTGCGGTTAAAAAAAAAAAAAGCCATGCCAAACTTTTTCCCTTAAAGCCCAGGAATGTATTCTTGTTCCTGACTCCGTTTGCAAGCCTTCTTGTTACACTTGGGGTTTGTGTCCTCATGGGGTAGTAGTAGCCTGTCTCCTTTTTTCTATGCTCCATAAATTAAAGCCTTTAAAAACAAAGGATAGGCTTCATATCTCTACTCATTCTGATCAGTAGGCCAGGACAGCTGTCGACCTTTCTGAATGTGGTGCCACCACGTACCTAATCCCTGCCCACCATGGAGCACTCTGCCCCTGTAAACAGAAGATTTCTATTTTTTATCAGCGTTGGCTGCTTTTCAAACAGGTCATCAATGTAGTTGATAATAGCAAAAAAAAATTGTCATGATTTATTTTCTTTGTCTCCTTATCATGCAATCCTCTGGTTTAGAGCTCATTCTGGAAGTTCATAGGTTCTTGCAACTGAATAATATTAAGGCAGAACCAGAGATTGGGGTGGAGCAGGAACAAAAGTATGAAGACCAATCCCAGATCTTCTGTTATTATGGACACAGTGCTCCAGTCTTGTATTTTCAGTTGACACACAAATGCATTCTGGGGCCTGTAGACTTTGTTCACAACAGTTGAACAAATGTTTTCTAAAAAGAAAATGTAGGGTCGACCTATTTATAGAAAATCGTCAGGTAGCCAGCCTTAAGATGTTTCTTTACTCTTTGCTTCCACCCCACCCTTAAAATTTGGTTTCTCTTTAAATCATCTAGCACCATCCATGCGATACACTCAAAATTCTGTCTACTGCAGTACCTGGAAAAAATTCTGGGAGCAGAGTAGATCTCATATTTCACACTCTCCAAGTTAGGAAAAAGATTACTTAATTTGTGTTTTCCTGCACTGCTCAAGATCCTGGTATTCCTTGCAGAAAACCTTCATTTTCTCCTAATGTTGCATTCAGGGAATGCATGATAATGTTTTTCCTGCTCAGCTTTCACCTGCAAGACTACTCTTTTTTTTTTTGTCCTCCTTCACCTCAGAAAATAGTAATGTCCATTTTTTCAGCCCTTTACTCGAAAGAGATACTGACCACTGGTGGGCTTACTACAATGGGAGTAGTCCTTCCTGCGGCTATCTCTCTCCCGCGGTGTAAACATACACCGGCACTGCTTATAATTTGGAGTGTGGGGAGGAAACCCTTTAGCAGTCCAGAGTATATTGCTGGTGTTATCATTGGACATAGTTACGATCTTATAACTCCAATATCCTTCAAATCTTACACCAACCCTTCTGGGCTCTCCATCCGTACTAACAACAAATTCCAGAAGTGTTTCTTCTTAGACATTTTTCCTAATAAATCCATCTTAGACATATAAACAAGGGATTCCAACCATTCAGAATGCTGTGGTGGAGTAATGCTCACCCATTTCCGACAAATCTTTTTTCTGGCGAGTAGTATTGCATAGAACAGCAGATTTCTGATGGCACCCATAAAATCCTCCACTACTCCGAAGATAACCAATGAAAGGCTTACCTTTATTTGCTGACCCAAGGTACCTGACATTGAAGTTTCCACTTTGTACCAGAGTCCTCTGATTGCGGCGCATTGATAAAACATTTGCACATCCGTTGCTTTTTCCAATCCACATTTACCACAGCTGGTTAGACTTTCATTCCCCATCTTTGATAGCTTTTCGGGTGCTATATATGCCCTGTGGAGCGAAAAAAGGTGGTTCCTTCTTAAAAAAGCAGGTTTGACTGTGAGGTAAAGTGTGCACTTAGATACTTGCCAAATATTCAGCAGCTGCTCCCTCGGCAAGTCATTTCCCCAGAGTTCCTCAGCCAGCATAAACTCTCCGTCCATAGTATCCAGAAGGTGCCAGTACCAGAATGCAACTTCCTTGTTTCCAATAGGTTTTGTTACCAGTTGCTCTTCTAAAATATTGCCTACACCCAGTGTGAATTTCCTACTTTGCTCCCAGCTTTTTCATTGTAGAAATGTAAACTTTGAGAGGGTGCCCTTCATCAGCCCATTAAGATCTTGCCAGGGTAGCAAATTTCCGTCCCTGGTCAGATCCCCCCAGATTTGTAAGTTAGCCTTTTTAATGGGCACCGCCAGTTTGTCGTCAAGGCACTTTGGAGTCCCTGGTGAGTCCCAAATTGGAGCAAAGTGAGAGTAATAGTCCAATTTCGAAAGGCGTCTAATGTGATGCCACATTTTTACCATCGACTGTAGCACCTTCAGTTTAATTGTCTTAAAACATTTAGGATCTCCAAATTTAAAAAGGAAGCCATCTATATCTACTCTGCTTACTTTAAACATTGCTGAAAACATTGAACCTATTATTGAACCATCTGGTATCTTTGCGAGCATTCTAGAATTTTTTAATTGGATGGCCCAAGCCTAATATTGTATGTCTGGCAGTGATAAACCTCCCTTCTCCCTCCTCCTCAGTAGCTTTTTCCCGGAGATCCTGATCCCTTTGTTAGCCCAAATAAATGAATTTATAGCCTGCTGAATTTTGTGTATGGTGATTTTATCAAAGTGCAGAGGTATGGAATTGAATATAAACGTAATCTTTGGTAATATAGTCATCTTGACCAAACTAACTCTTCCTAAGATCGTTAATGGGAGGTTTACCCAGCTCTTCATTAATTGAACAATCTCTTTAAACACCCTCCTCAGATTAATTTCCACAATTTCATTTATATCTTGAACTATCCTTAACCCAAGTTATCGCATTTCCCTTTTAATCAGAGGATTACTGCTTACTTGATTCCATATCATGATTTCTGTTTTGTGCTCATTCACCGAGTACCCCGACACCTCTCCGAATTCTGATGCAATACATAAGATAGTAGGTAAGGCAGTGCCGAGGTCAGATGAATAAACAATTAGGTCGTCGGCATCTAGCACAATCTTTCTAACCCAATCTCCCTGTTGAAAAGGGGAAATGTCACTTGCATTTCTAAGTCTGGAAGCCAAAGGCTCCATATAAAAGTTAAACAGGAGAGGAGAGAGGGGGCAACCCTGTCTTGTGCCCCTAAGTATTTTAAAAGGAGAGGATAACTTCCCGTTCACCAAGACCCTTGCTACGGGTTCCTGATATATTAGCTGTATAGCTCTACAGAAATTGTCTCCCACGTTGTATCTTTTCAATACCGCAAATAAGTAAGACCATCTCACCTTATCAAATGCTTTTGAGGCATCGAATGTTGTTATTGCTAAAGGAATATCGAAGGTTGTCGCAAAATTAATAGCCCCAATAAGCTCATAAGTGAGCTCGTGCAAATATATCCCCTTCACAAACCCTCTCTGCTCTTCATGGATTGAATGGCCCACAATTTTGGCTAGTCTACATGGCCCAAATTTTTGTGAAGATTTTGTAGTCTAAATTTAAGAGTGATATTGGTCTGTACGACTCACAAACTGCCGGATCTTTACCCGGTTTCAAAATAATGATGACTGTGGCCTCATTCTAAGATTTCGGTAACTGCATTCCGTGCTCTAATGCTTCAACCATCACTGATGTCAAAAGAGGGGATAGCACTTCTGCCAACATTTTATAAAGCTCCATGGGAATGCCATCAGGCCCGGACGCTTTACCCCCTTTACTAGATTGAATGACCCTGACTTCCTCCTCCTGCGTAATCCCTTAATTTAGAATTTTTTTGTGGTTAAGATCTATGGGTTGAATCAAATCAGCTAGCCAACCCTCAATGTCGGTATCTAACATTCCTTCCTTCTCTTCCGTATATTAAATATTTAAAAACTCCTTAAAGTCTTCTTTAATCTCGGTCTCGCTATTCAAAATAATTCCGGACTGATAGTCCTTGATCTCCTTGATCCTGTTTTTATTCGGGATCTGTCTTAACCTTCCAAGCTAGGAGTTTACTTGCTCCCTCTCCATATTCAAAATGTGCTAGTTTACTAGCATCCCATCTTTTTCTAACCCTTATTTGGAGAATCTCTGATAGTTGGTTTTTCAATAACAGCTGCTTCTTTTCTAATTCTACTTTTTTCTCCTCTGAAACTGATCTTTTTAACTCCATAATTAGTTGCTCCATTTTATTCTCTAACCCTGAAATTTCACTTTTATACAACTTATTCATAGGACAGGTTACACTAGTGATCTTTCCTCTAATGAAAGCTTTTAGGGTATCCCAAACTATTGCATTTGTAGCTGAGCCACTATTGATTAAAATAAATTCTCGAACCTCTTCCTTCAGGTTATCCATTACTTCACTCTCAGCCAGTATTGTGCGGTCTAAAGTCCACCTTCTTTCCTCACTCCTGATGCTATTTTTGAATGTTAATAAAACTGCTAAGTGGTCTGAAAGGTGGGCTGCCATATAATCGATATTCGAGATATCTTCTCTGAGGCTCCAGTCTACTAGGAAGTAATTTATTCTAGACATACTTCCATATTTTTTATTATGAAAGGATGTGCCTTGTTGATTACCTGCTCTTTCTCTCCAAAGATCACACAGTGTTCTTTGGAGAGAACACTGTGTCGGTGTCGGTGTTGCTCTGGTTCTGCTTGACTTATCTAATTTTAAATCTAATACAAAATTAAAATCTCCACCTATTATAATTGGGCCAGGGAATTCTAAAAGGTTAGTAAACAAATGTTTTAAAGGCTCACAATCGTCATGATTCATGTCATAATAGCCTACTAACGTTAATGGTTTATAGTCTACTTTTACATCAGCTATAATCCACCTGCCCCCTTTATCTGCCTTCGACTTATTGACCTATATTTTTGCTTGCTTTTTCACAATTATAGCAACTCCTCTAACATTCCCACTCTGGTCAGTGCATAGAACTTGTTGTACCCATCTTTGTTTTTCAAAAAGGTCAACACATTCCTTTTTTAGGTCTCGGCTGTCGAAAGCAGCGCATGCGCTGCTCTCGGCATTCGAGAGCTTTTTGGAATCAATACAGGTTCCGAACCTCTCGGAGATGGAGTTCAAGCCTACTGGTGGTGGACTATGCCTGGTGGCATATGTGGCCTCTGCAGTAGGACCTGAAGTTCAACTGGGCACAGCATCAAGGGAATCTTTCAGATTGCGTCCAGATCTCAGAGGGCACTGCACACCAATTGCAGTGGTGGCTATATAGCCAGAATTGGGTCAACGCCAGGTCCCTCTTCCTTCCCCAGCCAGAGTTCACAGTGGTGACAGATGCATCCCTTCTAGGGTGGGGCAGCCACATGGGAGAGGCTGAGATCAGAGGCCTCTAGTCTCTGGCGGAGTCCGGGCTCCACATCAACCTTCTGGAGCTGCGGGCAAGCCGTCTTGCACTGAAGGCATTCCTTCCTTCTGTCAAAGGGAGAGTAGTGCAGGTGTTCACGGTCATCACCACCCACATGTGGTACTGCAACAAACAGGGCGGGCTAGGGTCGTGGACCCTATGTCAGGAGGCACTTCGTCTCTGGAAGTGGCTGGAACACCTGGCAGACACTGAATGCCAGGGCGGACTAACTCAACCACCGGTGCATGATGGATCACGAATGGCGCCTTCACTCTGAGGTGGTGCAAGGTCTCTTTCAGCAGTGAAGAGAGCCTTGGTTAGATCTATTTACCACCGAACAGTACACGCAATGTCAGCAGTTCGGCGCTCCGCGGCGCTTTTCGTCGCGAGTGGAGTTGCTGTCTTCTATACGCGTTTCTGCCTATACCACTTCTACCCAGAGTGCTGAAGAAGATCAAGCGCGACCGGGCACAAGTCATTCTTGTGGCCCCGGACTAGGCATGAAGAGTCTGGTATCCCAAGCTCTTGCACATGGTCATCGATCCTCCGATCAGACTGCCCCTTCTGTCGCAGCAGCAGGGAACGGTCCTCCACCCGCACCTGTCCAGCCTCGCACTCCTTGCGTGGAGATTGAGCGGCGACAGTTGACAGCGACAGTTGACAGCTTTTGACCTTCCTCTCAAAGTCTGTAACGTTATCTTGGCAGCCAGGCGTCCTTCCTCCAAAACGGTATATGTATGGAAGAATAGGGGTACCCCTGACAAAATTTCCTAAATCAGGGGATGAATATCAGCTGTAAACAAGACATTTAGGAAATTGATTACAAACGTGGACCTAGGGTTTACATAAACAGTATATAACCACCCAAGTGTTTAGGTAACAAAAGTATTTTTTATTATTTATTGTAATATAAATAGTAAAAAGGAGAAAGAAAAATAAACATTTTCCCCTGAGCACAATATCTCAATGTGCACAATAGTGATGTATTCAGTACATTTCGCTACATTGGATATACGTTTCTTAAAGTGAATATTCAGTCATGCTAATACATTCACAATGTGCCTAATAGTACACATGAATGTAAAAATGTAATACAAACTTTAAACATTCTTTATGTAAAACCAGAAACATGAAAAATACAAAACAAATCACTTTGTGAAAAATGGGATTTTTTCAGCTAAAATGGAGGTTTGCAGGGGATTCTGGGCAAGGAAACGTTGGGGGATCCACACAAGCCATACCTCCCTGGAAGCCCCCGGGTGTCTAGTTTTCAGAAATGTATGGGTTTGGTAGGTTTCCCTAGATGGCCGCCGAGCACCGGCCAAAAACCCAGGTGACCTCCCTTGCAAAACCAGGTCGTTTTGATGTAGACAATTTTCATGTCGCCTCAATACGTTTTGGGCCCTTGCCTGTTGCGGGTACTTGGGCCTCCCACACGAGTGAGGCACCGTTTTTATCCGGAGACCCGGGGGAACGCTGGGTGGTAGGAAATTTGTGTCAGCCCGGTGATGCCACAACTTTCCCCCACAAAAATGTGTGAAAAAGGTGATTTTTTTCAGCTAAATTTGAGGTTTGCAGGGCATTCTGGGTAAGGAAACGTTGGGGGATCCACGCAAGCCATACCTCCCTGGAATCCCCCAGGTGTCTAGTTTTCAGAAATGTGTGGGATTGGTAGGTTTCCCTAGATGGCCGCCAAGCCCGGGGCCAAAAACTCATGGGACCCCCTTTGCAAAACCAGGTTGTTTTGTGATAGGTAATTTTGATGTCTCCTCAATAGGTTTTGGGCCCTTGCCTGACGCGGGCACTAGGCCTACCCACGCAAGTGAGGTACCATTTTTCTCTGAAGACTTTGGGGAACGCAGGGTGGGTGGAATTTTGTGGACCCACGCAGATTCCAGAACTTTCCACCACAGAAATGTGAGGAAAATGTGTTATTTTGGACACATTTTTAGGTTTGCAATGGATTCTGGGTAACAGAACCTGGTGAGAGCCAGTGAAGTCACCCCATCCTGGATTCCCCTCGGTGTCTAGTTTTCAAAAATGTACAGGTTTGCTAGGTTTGCCTACGTGCCAACTGCGCTAGGGCCCAAAATCCACAGGTATGCACATTGCTAAAAAAGATTCGGAGCCCAGTGGGCTTTCTGCCGCCCTGGGGGGGAATCGGTGATGGGGGTTTCATCCAGATATGCCCCTAAAGGGGCAGAAAGACTGTGGCTATTTTTTGTGGGGGTGGGGGCATTGGTATGACCATTTTAGGCAGCCCCCACCCCCACGCATTAAAAAAGCTGGCGTACTCACTGGCGCCTAGTTGGCAGAAAGGCTGTAGTAACTGGGGGTGGGGTGGGGGCATGGGCCTGCCCGTTTTTGGCAGCCCCCACCCCTATTTTGTATTTTTTTTTTTTAAATCCCTGGTGTCTAGTGGGCTTTTTGCCCCCCCCCCCCCGGGGGGGCAGATTGGGGGCTACTGCCCCCATCAGCCCCCCCGGGGGGGGGCAAAAAGACTAAATTTGGCCAAAATTCTTTGGGGGGAGCAAAGGCCCTTGCCCAAGGGGCCGCTCCCCCCTCCCTGGTGTCTAGTGGGTGGATCCTTGCTTGGGGATCGCCCTCCTGTGGCGATCCCCAAGCAGGGATCCACTGGGGAGATTCTCCCCTTTACAACGATACCTCTCCCATCTTTCTACGTGCTCAGGGGGCTGAGATAGCCCCCTGAGCACGTAGAAAGTGAAACTGAAATGAGCCTCTTGGCTCATTTCAGTTTCACTGTAATGACGTCGGCGCGACGTGCGCGCCGATCGTCATTACAGTGAAAGGGGGGGGGGCCTCGGGAGCTGGGGAAGCTCTTCCCCAGCTCCCGAGGCTGTTTTGGCAGAAAGGGAATCCCTCTGGTGCCCGCACCAGAGGGATTCCTTAGGGTATGCCTCATGACGAGCTGGACTCATCAAGGGCACAGCGCGACTGTACTCCATGACGAGTCCAGCTCGTCATGGGCATACAAGGGGTTAATGGATACGAAGGATAGTCTGACCAGTAGCAGTAAATGATAAAAGCGTAGTAATGGCATTTTTACATACTTGTGTACTATTAGGCACATTGTGAACGTATTAGCATGACTGAATATTCACTTTAAGAAACATATACATCCAATGTAGCGAAATGTACTGAATACATCACTATTGTGCACATTGAGATATTGTGCTCTGCGGAAAATGTATATTTTTCTTTCTCCTTTTTACTATTTATAATAAAAATAAAAAATAATTTTGTTACCTAAACACTTAAGTGGTTACATTCTACTTATGTAAACCCTAGGTCCACATTTGTAATCAATTTCCTAAATGTCTTGTTTACTACCAAAACGGTATATGCCTGTAGATGGAACTAGTTTGTAGCATGGTGCGCAGCAAAGGCTGTGGATCCCCTTTCTGCCCCCCTTTCAGAGGTTCTCCTCTTCTTTCTCTCTTTGGCCCAGCTGGGCTCTGCTCTGGGCATTCTAAAAGGCTATCTTTCGGCAATTTCGGCCTTCCTTTGGCTTCCTAACCAGCCTTCTCTTTTCTAGTCCCCTATTGTAAATCGCTTCCTTAAGGGCATTACTCACTTGTTTCCTCCAGTTCCTTTCCTAACGCCCCAGTGGGACTTGAACCTATCTTATGTGCGCTCCTTTCGAGTCGTTCCATAACTGTCCTCTCAGACTTCTGACACTTGAAACTGCCTTTCTGGTTGCCATCACCTCTGCTCGCAGGGTGAGTGAGCTTCAGACTTTCCTTGCTGTTCATCCGGGCATGGTTGTCCTCCACACTAAAGTGGTTATCTCTTTCCACATAGGACAGACCATCACTTTGCCCACCTTCTTTCCACCCCCGCATCCTTCCAAGGAGGACGAGAGGCTCCACCGTCTGGATCCAGAACATGCGCTTTCATTCTATCTGGATCGCACACAACAATTTGATGTGGATGACCGGCTCTTTGTTGGCTATATGGGAACCAAGAAAAGTTGGGCCATGCAAAAACGAACCATCTCCCGATGATCTGATATTTCTTAGCGAAAAATTAACCTCCAGTGGTGTTGCATGCCCATTCCACCAGGGCGACGACAGCCACTACTGACTGCTTTGGGAAGTGGGGTCCCACTTCATGACATCTGCCAGGTAGCTACGTGGGCTTCCTTGCACACGTTTACTAAACACTACTGCCTGGACAGCGAAGTCCGGAGAGACGGCTTCTTTGGCTGTTTAATTCTGCATGACTTTCTGGTGTGAACTTGGTTCACAGACCCACCTCCGGGGTTGGTATTGCTGGGGTATCTAGTCTAAGGTGAGGAATCCATAACAAATTTTCTCTTCAGATGAAAAAGTTACTTACCTTTGGTAACAATATATCTGTAAGAGACATAGATTAGTTATGGGTTCCTCACCGCCCCACCCATCCTCACCCGTTCTGCCAACTGACTTCTAGGGTAAGGGACTTCCTTTCAGGGCCCTTGTTTTGTGCACCAGTGGCCAGTGTCTTGCATGGCTCTGCGCTTCTGGTGTGGAATGTTGTGTAAAGAACTGACATCCGCTCGCAGGGGCGGTGTCTAAGTAAATACCGCAACGTCGTTCTGGCGACCGCAACGCCAACAACGAAGGCGGAGTCGAACAACTCTACCTACCGATGCGCAGGGGTACTGCTCAAGGAAGATTCTTCTGATCCAGTCTGACCCTTGGGGGTAATTCTACGGTGAGGAATCCATAACTAATCTATGTCTCTTACAGATATATCATTACCGAAGGTAAGTAACTTGTCTGCTCTTGGCATGTAGAGCTGTAGATTCACAAGCGCCCTCCCACCTCCCCGGTCACGTGTAGTTGTTGCAGTTCTCCTTATTTACATTATATACGCATGAACATCTCTTTACTAAATTCACTTACTCCGTTCTCATCCTCTTACGGGAAAACAGCTAACAATGGAGTCAATGCCCATGTGCACTATCATCAAAAGGAGGAGTCACCTTACCTAGTGACTAGAAGACTTCTTCGAAGAAAAACAACTTGCAAACATCGGGACCCAACACTAGATGGCAGGAGCATGTGAATCTACAGCTCGACATACTAAGCACAGATGCTTACTGGGTAAGTAACATAATCTTTCTGTTGGCAACTGTATCTCTCTCTCCAGACTGCTCACTACCATCCTTCATTCCCTGATGAGCCAGTGCCTTATATAATAAGATTCCAAGGTATGCAAATGTGTTGCATTGCTTTGTCTATGTTGTTGATGCTCTTGTGGTTCCCCCCTGCATGCCTCTCAGGGACTGTAAAAAGTATCAGGAACTGACAGCTATGTGCATGTTGCCAAATATTATACACCGGTGTTGTGATATCCAGCGGGCAGAGTTGCAGCTGTAGCCACATCGCACCATCTGGCAGTGCTAGAGAGCTACTGCTGGTGAAAAAGATTTTTGTACCAGTCTAACATCTGGGTGGATATTCTTAAAGTGAGGAATCTGCAGGAAGACCAAGGGCCAGATGTACAACCCTTACAATTTGCGAGTCGCAAATTGCGTTTTTTGCGACTCGCATAATGTAATTTACAACAGTGTCTCAGACACTGTTTGAGATTCCTAAATGGGGTCGCAAATTGCCTGCCTCATTAATATTCATGAGGCAGGTGCAATTTGCGACCCCATTGGGAATGGCTAGCACTCTGAGATGGTGGCCTGCTGGGGTTAGCAGACCACCATGTCTGTGACTGCTTTTTAAATAAAACAGTTTTTTGTTTTAAATTCAGCTGGTTTACTTAAAGGAAAACGTGATGCGTTTAAAAAAGAAAAATGAAACGTTGCTGTTTAATTTTTTAAGAGTAAGCAGTGGTCCCACGCCACTACCTGCTCCAAAAAATATTTTTCGCTGTCGGTCACAAAGGGGGAGGCGTCCCCTGGGGACCCCATTTCTGTTTGCGAGTGACTTACCTCCTACTTGAAGTAGGTGGTAAACTGTGAGTGTTTTCTGACCGCAGTTGCAAAACAATCGTACATTGAAGTGCGACTTGCTATTAGGAACAGACGTCCTTGGCACTCCCCTTCTTAATAGCGAGTCACAAACCCTATTTTGCGAATCGGTAATAGGTTACCGACTTGCAAAATAGGGTTTGTACATGGGGCAGACTAATTTTGTGAACGCAAACGGTCCGAATTCCCGTTTGCGACTGCAAAAAACGTCCCCAAGTATCCAGCAGAAATATTGTTACCGAAGTTAAGTAACTATTTCTATGCATGCTATTTTAGAGGAAGGTCTAAATTTAGAAACGGGGGTGATCTAGGCCACGTTTCTGCTTTCCTTGACTTTTCTCTGCAAGACTCATTATTCAGGTTACCTTAAAAATAAGGTTCCTAACTGATTTTTAAAATAGGTTTGAGCCAACTCATTTTCTTTTCCTCTATTGGAATCATAATCTGAGGGTTCTATAGATCCACCTTGTGACCCACTACACGTGTGACCTAGTTCATATTATGAAAATGAAAATAATTTTTGTTGTTGGCCCATTACCTTGAGTCGAAGAAACTAGGTGCTGGTTCTTTCTGTCTGCTTTATTATAATTTTTCTTCTAAAATTAAAAATAAAGGTTTGATGACTACGCCCTTCTTTTTATCTGACTAACCAGATCTTGTTTCATGTTATTTCTCTGTCAGCTTGTTATCCCCCTCTACCTATTACCAAGACTCAAGTGTGCCTGCACAGACATTAGAACACGATCAGGGCCCTTAGTGATTATAGCCAAAGAACAAAAGATAGGAAGACGGAGGGTATCTTCTGCTCTTCACCAGCACAGCACCATCTGGAACTGTTGAAGAGCAGTTGCAAAAATAATGTCCTGGTTCAAGCTGACTGCTTCTGAAAGGTTCCTAAGGAATCTGCAAGAAGTTGCGTGTCTTTGATATAGAAAGGTACCGAATGTAAGTAATTTCTTTATCCTGACCCAGCATTTGCCTGCGGTTAAAAAAAAAAAAAGCCATGCCAAACTTTTTCCCTTAAAGCCCAGGAATGTATTCTTGTTCCTGACTCCGTTTGCAAGCCTTCTTGTTACACTTGGGGTTTGTGTCCTCATGGGGTAGTAGTAGCCTGTCTCCTTTTTTCTATGCTCCATAAATTAAAGCCTTTAAAAACAAAGGATAGGCTTCATATCTCTACTCATTCTGATCAGTAGGCCAGGACAGCTGTCGACCTTTCTGAATGTGGTGCCACCACGTACCTAATCCCTGCCCACCATGGAGCACTCTGCCCCTGTAAACAGAAGATTTCTATTTTTTATCAGCGTTGGCTGCTTTTCAAACAGGTCATCAATGTAGTTGATAATAGCAAAAAAAAATTGTCATGATTTATTTTCTTTGTCTCCTTATCATGCAATCCTCTGGTTTAGAGCTCATTCTGGAAGTTCATAGGTTCTTGCAACTGAATAATATTAAGGCAGAACCAGAGATTGGGGTGGAGCAGGAACAAAAGTATGAAGACCAATCCCAGATCTTCTGTTATTATGGACACAGTGCTCCAGTCTTTTATTTTCAGTTGACACACAAATGCATTCTGGGGCCTGTAGACTTTGTTCACAACAGTTGAACAAATGTTTTCTAAAAAGAAAATGTAGGGTCGACCTATTTATAGAAAATCGTCAGGTAGCCAGCCTTAAGATGTTTCTTTACTCTTTGCTTCCACCCCACCCTTAAAATTTGGTTTCTCTTTAAATCATCTAGCACCATCCATGCGATACACTCAAAATTCTGTCTACTGCAGTACCTGGAAAAAATTCTGGGAGCAGAGTAGATCTCATATTTCACACTCTCCAAGTTAGGAAAAAGATTACTTAATTTGTGTTTTCCTGCACTGCTCAAGATCCTGGTATTCCTTGCAGAAAACCTTCATTTTCTCCTAATGTTGCATTCAGGGAATGCATGATAATGTTTTTCCTGCTCAGCTTTCACCTGCAAGACTACTCTTTTTTTTTTTTGTCCTCCTTCACCTCAGAAAATAGTAATGTCCATTTTTTCAGCCCTTTACTCGAAAGAGATACTGACCACTGGTGGGCTTACTACAATGGGAGTAGTCCTTCCTGCGGCTATCTCTCTCCCGCGGTGTAAACATACACCGGCACTGCTTATAATTTGGAGTGTGGGGAGGAAACCCTTTAGCAGTCCAGAGTATATTGCTGGTGTTATCATTGGACATAGTTACGATCTTATAACTCCAATATCCTTCAAATCTTACACCAACCCTTCCGGGCTCTCCATCCGTACTAACAACAAATTCCAGAAGTGTTTCTTCTTAGACATTTTTCCTAATAAATCCATCTTAGACATATAAACAAGGGATTCCAACCATTCAGAATGCTGTGGTGGAGTAATGCTCACCCATTTCCGACAAATCTTTTTTCTGGCGAGTAGTATTGCATAGAACAGCAGATTTCTGATGGCACCCATAAAATCCTCCACTACTCCGAAGATAACCAATGAAAGGCTTACCTTTATTTGCTGACCCAAGGTACCTGACATTGAAGTTTCCACTTTGTACCAGAGTCCTCTGATTGCGGCGCATTGATAAAACATTTGCACATCCGTTGCTTTTTCCAATCCACATTTACCACAGCTGGTTCGACTTTCATTCCCCATCTTTGATAGCTTTTCGGGTGCTATATATGCCCTGTGGAGCGAAAAAAGGTGGTTCCTTCTTAAAAAAGCAGGTTTGACTGTGAGGTAAAGTGTGCACATAGATACTTGCCAAATATTCAGCAGCTGCTCCCTCGGCAAGTCATTTCCCCAGAGTTCCTCAGCCAGCATAAACTCTCCGTCCATAGTATCCAGAAGGTGCCAGTACCAGAATGCAACTTCCTTGTTTCCAATAGGTTTTGTTACCAGTTGCTCTTCAAAAATATTGCCTACACCCAGTGTGAATTTTCTACTTTGCTCCCAGCTTTTTCATTGTAGAAATTTAAACTTTGAGAGGGTGCCCTTCATCAGCCCATTAAGATCTTGCCAGGGTAGCAAATTTCCGTCCCTGGTCAGATCCCCCCAGATTTGTAAGTTAGCCTTTTTAATGGGCACCGCCAGTTTGTCGTCAAGGCACTTTGGAGTCCCTGGTGAGTCCCAAATTGGAGCAAAGTGAGAGTAATAGTCCAATTTCGAAAGGCGTCTAATGTGATGCCACATTTTTACCATCGACTGTAGCACCTTCAGTTTAATTGTCTTAAAACATTTAGGATCTCCAAATTTAAAAAGGAAGCCATCTATATCTACTCTGCTTACTTTAAACATTGCTGAAAACATTGAACCTATTATTGAACCATCTGGTATCTTTGCGAGCATTCTAGAATTTTTTAATTGGATGGCCCAAGCCTAATATTGTATGTCTGGCAGTGATAAACCTCCCTTCTCCCTCCTCCTCAGTAGCTTTTTCCCGGAGATCCTGATCCCTTTGTTAGCCCAAATAAATGAATTTATAGCCTGCTGAATTTTGTGTATGGTGATTTTATCAAAGTGCAGAGGTATGGAATTGAATATAAACGTAATCTTTGGTAATATAGTCATCTTGACCAAACTAACTCTTCCTAAGATCGTTAATGGGAGGTTTACCCAGCTCTTCATTAATTGAACAATCTCTTTAAACACCCTCCTCAGATTAATTTCCACGATTTCATTTATATCTTGAACTATCCTTAACCCAAGTTATCGCATTTCCCTTTTAATCAGAGGATTACTGCTTACTTGATTCCATATCATGATTTCTGTTTTGTGCTCATTCACCGAGTACCCCGACACCTCTCCGAATTCTGATGCAATACATAAGATAGTAGGTAAGGCAGTGCCGAGGTCAGATGAATAAACAATTAGGTCGTCGGCATCAGGCACAATCTTTCTAACCCAATCTCCCTGTTGAAAAGGGGAAATGTCACTTGCATTTCTAAGTCTGGAAGCCAAAGGCTCCATATAAAAGTTAAACAGGAGAGGAGAGAGGGGGCAACCCTGTCTTGTGCCCCTAAGTATTTTAAAAGGAGAGGATAACTTCCCGTTCACCAAGACCCTTGCTACGGGTTCCTGATATATTAGCTGTATAGCTCTACAGAAATTGTCTCCCACGTTGTATCTTTTCAATATCGCAAAATCAATAGCCCCAATAAGCTCATAAGTGAGCTCGTGCAAATATATCCCCTTCACAAACCCTCTCTGCTCTTAATGGATTGAATGGCCCACAATTTTGGCTAGTCTACATGGCCCAAATTTTTGTGAAGATTTTGTAGTCTAAATTTAAGAGTGATATTGGTCTGTACGACTCACAAACTGCCGGATCTTTACCCGGTTTCAAAATAATGATGACTGTGGCCTCATTCTAAGATTTCGGTAACTGCATTCCGTGCTCTAATGCTTCAACCATCACTGATGTCAAAAGAGGGGATAGCACTTCTGCCAACATTTTATAAAGCTCCATGGGAATGCCATCAGGCCCGGACGCTTTACCCCCTTTACTAGATTGAATGACCCTGACTTCCTCCTCCTGCGTAATCCCTTGATTTAGAATTCCTTAGCGTAGAATTATCCCCAGGTGTGAGACTGGACCCGGAAAACTTTCTTGCCCAGCATCTCTGCGCGCCGGGGGGCTGTACCACGTGACTCCGCCCCAACGTCCTCCCCAGGCGTGACGTCGGTGAGGTCACATAAACCCCACCCCAGCGCGATGACGTCAGTTTTCTTCTTTTCCGCGTGCAACGCGGATCCGGATCATGTTCCTGGCCTGATTTCAGGTCTTCTTTTTACGCTTTGCGTTTTCTTGAGAACAGTGTGCGAATGCCTTTGGGCTTAAAGACGTGCTCGTCTTGTGCGCGCCTAATGTCTGTGACGTACCCTCACCCCATCTGTATGTGGTGTTTGGGGGAGCACCACGACTCCACGGATCGGGAGTGCCGGATGAAACGCCTCTCGACCCGCATGTCCAGGTCGGCGTCCCCGCGTCCGTCCCCCGCAGAAGGGTTCAAGAACCGCCGCTTCCGTCTCCGACATCGTCCCTCTCCCAAGGCCGCAAGGGCATTGCTCACCTGTTGGTAAGTGTCAGTTTGTCCCCGAGGCCCGGTTCCTGGCCTGTGGGGGGGCGTGGGTTCTCCGTGGGTTGTGCAGCTCCGGGCGTCGCCACCCTGCCCGCCGTTCCCCGGCGCAGGGGCGACCAGAGCCCAAATGGAGGCCTATGCAGCGGCCTTGCAGGCCTCTTTGACTTTCCTTCTTCTCCTCATCTTCCTGGGACGTCTGCGGATCCCTTGCCATGTGCGGGGCTTTCTGCGGCGTCGCCGGCGGCTCCGGCGCCGACAGGTTCAGCTCCAGGTTCTGGAGATGTGGTGTCATCGGGGTGTGGCCCTCCGGGGTTCCCTCCTTCGGACCACGGCGCCTCTGCCTCGCAGCAAACCCCCACGGACGTCCCTGTGGTGTCGCGGGAGGTTGCTGGGGCTTGAGGCTCGTCCTTGAGTCCCCCTTGATCCTCTGGGCCTTGTTCGAGGCCGGGCTGATGCCGCTCAGGCGCCGGCGGCTGCTGGCCGTGGCACCGCCGCAGGGGCCGGCTAGGGGCCACCACGTATCCCTGGGCCCCCCTCGTCTCTCCACACAGGCGGCTGCCTCATCGGAGATCGAGTCGATGCCTTTTCAGTGCCGTTCCTTGGCCGCCCCGGCTCTGATCCCGCCCCGTTCTCGCGCGGCGTGAGTCGTGGCAGAAGTCGTTTCGGGCGTCCACTTTGGCGCTTGTTGACGTTGAGCTGACGCCTGTGGCGGACTCTACGGCGCCGTGCCGGTGGCGGGTCGTTAATTCGTCTTCGGATGCCCCCTCAACTGTTTGTTTCATCTTCTCCGGAGACGGGACGCCGCGTCCTGGCCTTTTACCTGACGTCTTCCAAGGGCGGCTCTTCGCCATCCCCGCACCCGCAGTCTTCCCCGGAAGTGCCTCAGGTTCCCCACTCATCGGTCCACCTTACCCCGTTCCCAGCTTTGCCCTTCCTTCCTCCGGTTGGGCTGGGGGACGGCCGGCTTAGCTTACAGCAGTCGCCCACGGAGGAATTGCTTTCCCCACCGCGTTGCCCTACGGAGGCGAGTGCTGCCTTCGCCCGGGCTGTCTCCACGGCTGCAGGGATCTTGCCCATGGGCGATCCGGCTGCCCCTTTCCCCACGGATCATTTGCTGGAGGTTCTCCATCAGGGCTCTGGTGGACGGGAGCCGCTTCTTCTTCCCTTCGAGGCTTCGCTCCATAATTCTCTCTTGGGGGGGGGGGGGGTGGCTGGGGGCATCCTGCCACGGGGACCCGGTGCCCCAGCCGCTTCTGCTCCGCATGATCCTGTCTGCCTTTCCTTTCACTCTTCTACCAGGGACCCTCTTTTGCAGACCGCCTTTACCTCCTTGCTCTCTGTGTTGTCTCCCCCGTCACGGGAGGCCCAGTGGTTAGATTCCTGGGGGCACAACAGCTTCGTCTCCTCCTGTGCTGCCTTGCGGGCACTTAACACGCTTTGTGTATTGGCCAGAGCCACTTCTTGCTTATGGGATTCGGCGGAGTCCCTTCTGTCTTCCGCTTCTCAGGAGGGTGCCTGTGCTGATCTGCGGCACCATGTGTTGGATGGCCAGGAGCTGGCGGCGTTTATTCTTCGCTCGGCTCTGGACGTTTCGGTGGTGCTTGGTTGCACCATGACTTCTTCAGTGGCCCTCCGTCGCCATGCTTGGCTGAGGGATATTGTTTTCCCTGAGAACGTTAGGGAGTGGCTAGTTGACACTCCCTTCGATGGCGCTCTTTTGTTTCATGCCCCTGCGGATTCTGCCATTCAGAGGTTCCTTGAGGGCTTCGTCCTCCTCCTCCTCCTCCTCAGTGACCCTGGATGTCAGTCTGTATTCTGGGAGGTGTTCTCCTGTTATTTTCTGGGGCCTAGTAACCAGTAGTCCTGGTTGTGTGTTCTGTGTGGTTGGTGTGCCTTCAGGGTCCTTCCTTGGTCCCTTTACTGCTGGGGAAATTTTTTCCTAAGAGTTGTTCCCATGTTTCTTGGCACGTAACATACCCTATGTGGGGTAATGGTAGCTATTACATAACTCTGTCATGTGCTGGGGAGGTGTGGTCACCCTTCGGGCTCCTTGCTCTCTGTGGCTGTACGGTATGTCGCAGGTGAGATCTTCTTGCCAATTGTTTTGAAGCAGCTTGCGTTGTGCCCTGGTCCGTCCTTCTCCTGGTTCGCTACGTCGCTAGCCCAGTCTGGCCTGCTGTCTGCACCATCGTGTTTTAGCGGTTCTGCACTTCTGTCCGGTGTTTCGGCTTGGCCCTTTGTCTGGTGTCCTGGGGGGGACTGGCTTTCCTTGGCTTCTGTGTTCTGGTGGACGGCTCTCTCTCTTTGTTGTCTGCCTGGTTCCACTTCTTTCGTGGGTCTGTGTGTGTGTTTCTCGACTGGCACCTCCCTTGGGGTGTATCCTAGCTCTTCCTGGCCTCTGCCTTCGGCTGGCTTGTCCTGGGTGCGCCGTTCCGTGGTGTTGCCTGCTGCTGGCTGCGCAGGCCGTGCAGGCCTGTTTATTCTACTCCACCGTTGTGGCCTTTGATGTATTCCCTTGTGCTCCTGCCTCTGGTTCCGCTGGGGCTTTGCGCAACTGTGCCTTTCTTTTCCGTCTGTGATTTGGCGGTGGAGCTGTTCCTGCCTTGTCCACTGCTTGCGTCTAAGGGTGTTCAGCTTTTTCTGTCATTGTGTCTGTATTTCTTATGGTGGGCCTGTCTCCGGTTCTTCCTCTTCTCCCTAGGGTTTGAGGTGGTCCTTGTGTTCCTTGGGGCTTCCGGGCGCTGTCTGCCCCTGCGGGGTGTTGGGCAGTTCTCCCTTGGTTGTGCTTAGGATATCCTGGCATTTCCCTTCTTGTCCCTGTGACATGTCCCCTGCTGGAGCCCTGTGTCTCTCCTGGTTGGGAGGCACTCTCTCAGGCCGTCCTCCCTTCTGGGTATGGCTAGGGTACCTAGTCTACGTTAAGTAATCTGCGGCTAGTAGTCTCTATCAGATATACAAGTTACTTACCTTTGGTAACGATGTATCTAGTAGAGACGATTCTAGCCTCAGATTCCTTCACGACCTGCCCTTCCTCCCCGTTCTGCGAGGACCCTCTGCTTGGGTTTTTGCAGTCGCCTCCATCTGGGTGGCTTGTCTTCTGTGGGTGTCCTCTTCGTTTTCTTCCGGTCAGGCATTCCTCCAGCTAGTTTCTCTCCAGCGTGAGGGCCTACTTTTGCTATTACCCTCTGTTGTTAGAGTTTCTGCTCCCCACCCGGTCTTCTTCGTTGGGGGTTCTTTTACCTGTCCTTTGACCTCCTACTCCTTTCCGGGGATATGGCCCTCCTTGGCACTGTAGTCTGCGGATGGATTACCTGTCCGTTGGCCTCCTACTCCTTTCAGGAGGTATGGCCAGTGTAGTCTGGGGATGGATTGCTGTTATTCCTCTGTTCCGGGCTTGTGGCCCTTCCCTTTGTAGTTGTGGTTGCAGACCATCTTTCTTTCTGTCACGCCGTTTTCACATGCTTGTGCCTCCAGGATAGCTCTCGCCTTGGCTTTCAAGGTGGTTTCACGGAGTGGTGCTTTGCGCTTTTCTTGCTCTGGCTTCGCTACTCTGGCCTTCTGGTGCTTTAGTGCCACCTGGTGCTTTCGCCTTGGCTTGCACTGTTGTTCCTCAGAGTGGTGCTCTGCTCTTTTCCTGCTCTGGCCTGCTGTTGTCGCCTTCTGGTGCCTTGGTGCCACCTGGTGATGTTTCTCACCTTTTGTTTCTCTCTATTTTGTTTCTCTGGTTTTCTCACACACTGTTCCCATGCTCTCCTCAGTTTTGTTGTGATGGCTCCGCGTTGTGGCGCGAAAAAAGTTCTCTGAAGCAAACTGAAGTCAGCGCGCCGGGGTGGGGCTTATGTGACCTCTCTGATGTCCCGCCCGCGGAGGACGTCGGGGCGGAGCCCACATAGCCGACAAAGAGCTGGTCATCCACCCGGAATTGTTTTGTACGATCCAGATAGAAGGAAAGCGCACGTTTTGGATCCAGACGGAGGACGTTTGGTGAAGTCGCGTGGTACCGCTCCCCGGCGTGCAGAGATGCTGGGCAAGAAAATTTTCCGGGTCCAGTCTCACGCCTGGGGATAATTCTACGTTAAGGAATCTGCGGCTAGAATCGTCTCTACCAGATACATTGTTACCGAAGGTAAGTAACTTGTACTACGCGTAGCCCGTTGACATTCCAAGTTAGTACCAAATGATCTTACTGAGGTATCTGAGGATTTTTTTTTTTTTCCCATATGCTCCCCACCCCGTGACACCCTACTACCAACCCCTCCCACCCCTTACCTTGGAGAACTCACCCCCGCTTCTTCTTCTTGGACCTGATCTTAGTCCAAATTCTTCTTTTGCTCCGTTAACCCCCAGTCACACAAAAAAATTATTACGGGTCTATACATGAGTGTATTCATATGTAATTCATTAAGTTGCAGTATCTACCTCCTCAGCTGCCCACTCCATCCCCCTTAATGTTTTCTAATAACTCATCTGCTTCCCTTATGTCGCTTATCATGTGCATTTTATTATTGTGCATTATTCGCAGTGAAGCCGGGGAATTTAAGTTGTACAGTTGCCCCTGCTTTCCTGAAGTCCTCCACGCGTTTACCCAACTCCCACTGTCTATCTAGGGTGGCTCGTGATAGATCTGATCTTATTTCGAAGGAGAAGTCAGGACCTTTCAAGGATTTTAACTTTAATGCCGATGCAAGAATTTTCTCTTTCAGCGCATATGTCTGAAAATTGATAAGGATCTTTTTTGGTTTTACTCTACCCGGGTTTTTCCTGAAGAGGTCTCTATGTATTCTTTGTATGTCTTTTACAATGCCCTCCTCACTCTCATCTACCTGGACTGCAGCTTTTTTGAGGGCCACCACATATGATTTTAAATTGTCCCTCTAATTTCCTTCCGGTACATTTAGTACCCTCGAATTGTTCCTTCTGGAATTATTCTCTAACTGCTCCAGCTTTTCCTGAAGACCCTGCTCATCTCTACGCAGTGCTTGGAGCTTTTTTTGTTATTTGCGACATCCTTTTTTAACTCCTCCACTGTGTTTTCAAGTATTTCTGTTCTCTCAGATAAAGTGTCCAACTTTTTATCTAATGTCTCGCAAACCCCCCAATTTCACGCTGGTTAGCTTTTAATACTGAAAACCCATTCCTAATATCCAAAGTTAGCGCTCTTAACATTGCTTGTAATGAGCTGGACGATAATTCACTTGAATTCCTATTGTCAGGAGTTATGTTCTGAGCTGATGTATGCCCCCCACAATCTTCGTGTCCATAAATCTGAGTGTTATCGCCATTCCTATTTATTACTCCGTCGTAAGTCGTAGCCATAGTACTTTCTTGGGTGTTGCCCTGGCTGAATTGCTCACCCTTTTCCATTGCTGTAGCAAAGGTATCTATAGTGGCTATAGCAGCTGTGGTCTCTTGACAGGCTTTAGAGCTCACTACCTCTATGCGTGGCGGTCTTTTTAGTGTAAGCACTGACGGTTGAACTTTAAAAAAGGTGCGCAAAGAAGGTGTAACCTTTAGTTTAGGCTCTGGGAGCACTTCCTTTTGTTTGTTTTTTTCCCCTCCTTTTTACTTCCCGTTTTAGATTCTCTCTAGGGAGACTTTTATGAGAGTTTGTGAGGGGAGTAAGCCCAACCAAAGTCCCTAAGTCCAAAGACTGACTCTGTTTTAGGCTCTTTTTATCTGCGGTCGTACTGGCTTCCTCAGTGGGGGCTCCCACTTATACCTGCCCTTCTAATCCGTAGGATATGACCGCCGCAATGGGCCCCCTACATCTCAAATTCTGGGTTCCACATTCGCAAATGGCGGTCGGCTGCTCCTCCTCAGACGAGTTTGCAGCCCCCAATCCTCCAGAGCATGCGGCTGCAGCGTATGTGCTGAGGCTGCCTCCACTCGCCCAGAGGTATCCTTGCACTGCTGCCCTGCAGCTCTTCCTGAGCTCCGGGACGGCCGTGAAGCAATGCGGACCGGCGTCCGATAAAGGAAGGGGAAACACCGGAAAACTTCCAAAAGTGAGGCACATCAGGTATTCAGTGGGTTTCCAGGGGTCTTAATAAATGTAATTTATCAGCAAATTATCGGCATTTGAAAGGCGATAAGACACTAAAACACGCATTTCCATATGCAGCGACTGGGAGTCTTCAGAGCTTGCGACCTGCGGTCGCCATGTTCTTGTGCAGGACTACTCTTGCACTGCTGACTTTTTCCCATGTAATAGTTCATTATCAATATAAATTCACCCAGATTAGTTTTGTTGTTACCCACACATTAGTTTCTATAAAGTTTTTTGCTTGACTTAGGGTCATTTTTCTCTAAATAAATGTTTTACATTAAATGAACTGTACACCAACCATTGCACAGCTCTTCAGTAGAAAATCTCAACTTTCCAAGAAACCAAGGGCCTGAATGAGATACAAGTATTTTCTTACCAAGTAAACTTGTGTACAGCATACCAGTGCACTCCGTGCCTAGTCAAAAAGGTGTACAAACTGTAAAGTGAGATGGCTGACCTCCCCTCACAGGAGAGTGGTTCTTACAGGCCCACTCAAGTAAAGTTCAGCTGTTGTGTACTTAGCTCACTCTTTCCCTACATGATCATTGTATGTAGCGCTGTACACTGTGTGATACTTGCGTGTGCCGACTAGCATGCATGTGTGCCTGTGAATGGTACATAACATGAAGACCTGTGGGTTCCATTTTAGAACCTTTTGACCTGGAAAGGCTAGTGGAGGTGAGGATGGCAACTTCCAAACAGGATATGTGCTTTGCTGACATTCATCAGTGCTGGGCTGGAAAAACCCAGACTGGAGGAAGGGGAGCAGAGCATCATCAGTGTACATCAAAGATTGCTTCCATTCCAGGAATAGTTCCTGATCAGTGGGGCCTGGGCTCGTTGTCATCAAAATGGTTGGTCTAATAAGGTTGTGACTGTAGGACCAGGGAATCATGAAAGAGGGGATGGCTTGGGCCTTTGAACCTTTACGAGACATATTTCAGTGGATGTTGACAGCTAGGTGTGTTCTCTTGTCACCCTCTTGGCTGGTGTTGTAGGGCAATCGGAATTTGAGCCACTGCTGCTGTGACAGACTGTGCCTTTGACAAAGGACAGCGGAGAGGGCACTTAAAAACTGTACACCTACCACAGGAATATCAAAAGACTAGACACTAAACCGCATCCGTTTCTTTATTTGGACTATAAAGGTGGGAGCATGAGTGCCATAAGTTGTCCGCAGCATTGTTTTACAGCCAGGTCTAACTGGAGAGAAGTTCACCAAAACATCTAGGTGCTGGAACCAGGTCTAGGGACCAAGGCCTTCTTGTCTCCCTGCTAGGTGAAGGGCATCACCTAGGACGTCCGCTCTTCTTGCCATGATCCTTGGGCACTAGCCTTCTATTTGCCTAGACATGCGGATCCGGTGAGGGGGAGGAAAGCATCTGGAGGGAGTGAAGCCCAGCAGGGATCCTGCAGAGTGGATCCTGGTGAGTGAAGTTTGAGAAGCCTGGTCCAGTTGCAAGAGTGCAGGTTGTCCAACCTCTTTTTCAGAAGTTAGGGCCATTGCTCTTTTGAGCGCTGAAATTTCCAATAAACCTGAATGCCAGGAGGGGGCACTAGGAAGCTATAGCCATTATCCTTGTGTGATATGAGGTCTTGGATCCCTGTGTGCTTAGAGGGGGCGACCTTGAAGCTAGGGTTAGCATGTGTATGTGATGAAGTTGCCAACTGTGTGTTAGGAAGGGGGCCACTGTGAAGCTAGTATTCTCTCCCAATTGCAGGCTGAGGTTAGCAACACGTGTGTACCAGGAAATGGGCCACCATGAAACTAGGGACTCTGCCCCAGTGTGCACTAAGTTTTGCGATCCTTCTCACGCAAACCCCCCCCCCTCCCCTCCCCCACCCCCCATTTCCCACAAGGCCATAACCCAAGTGTGAGGTGAAGTCAGCGACCCCGTGTGGTCAGTTTGGGTGCCACAGTGAAGATAATGCCGTTGACAGCATACAAACCAAAGTCGGTGATGACTCCACTGACTCAACCCCCCCCCACCACCACCCCTGTAGTGCTTTGAGGGGGGCAATCGTGAATTAATGGCTCTTTCACCCTGGATTGTTATGCCAAGGATGCTGTGAAGAACAGTTAAGTATTGCCTCAGGAGCTGAGAGAAGATGTGCGGAACCGACGTGACCCATCCTAAAACTGAGGATGCCTGATGTGCCATCAAGAAAATGCCACAAAAGATCATAGGCCCATAGCATCAGCAGACCAGAGCCCTCAAAGAAGCATCCCGGTCCACATGTACTTGCTGGCTACATTTGGGTGGGGTAAGACTGATGTAGGCTCTTGGGCCTTCTGGGGACTTACACAAATTTAGTACATAGTGCTGCTAACATTGACTCTTGAGGCCAAACTTAGACTTTTTGGTGTGGGTTACATCTGAAAGTTGCCTCCATTACCGAATGTGGAATAACAAACCTCACTAGAATGGAAAGAGGGTTTTGGGGATCCAGCCTGTGACGATGCCAGCATGTCGAACTTAAGACACTGTGGTGATTATTTAGTGTGTTGTATCCGTGCTTTGTGTGTTTTCACGAAAATACTTTTCTCATAACGACTAGTATTTGACTGGGCAAACAGCTTATTGCTGTTACCGTTTGTACTTTGAGTATTATGCTTGTGTATGTCATACACTTACCTCCCCCTCAAAGAGCTTTGGACTTATTGACCCACCCTACCACTGAGAGTCAAGTGCTGGAAGGTGTAGTTATTAGCCAGTTACCCAGGACCCATAGTAGGCTGGGCCCCAGGGAAGCAGGAGTAAAAGGCCACAATCCTCACGGTTGGGCCTAGTAATCCCTGCTTGCCCCATGGTCCCTTGAAAGGGGTTCTGACAGTTTGCCTTTTACAAAGTTAGCAGATCGCCATCATAACTGCTTTGAATTTGCTTAAAGAGGAACAGAGACCACAATCAGGTCTCTTGCTAGGAGAGGGTAAAGGTTGCATTTTAATATGTAAATTGCATATATGGAGTACAGAATATTTTGTTATTGTGCAGAGGAAATGTGATTCTGGTGTAGTGCCAGTCCTCTTGTGTCACTAGCAGCAGCTGACCTTTACTTCCAATAACCCTCTGGCTAGCCATGCAAGTTTAGAAATGGACCCTACATTTTTAGCTTTTTGTAGTCCATCTCTTGAGTATATATAAGTTGCAGACCAATACTCATCATATGCCATCCCACTTCATACAGTTACATTTGAAACTCACAGCCTAATGGTGTATCTTCAGCACTAGTGGTGTCCCTCAAGTCAACTTGTTTGCCAGCAGGCTCACCTGCAAACGCCATCAGTGTACATCCTGGATTGAGAGAGGGCAGTGCTCTTTGCAGTGTGCCTTGTTCTTTAGCAGTTGAGAGAGAGTCTTATGTGTCTCACTCGTCCTCCTAGAAATCCTCCAGGAATTGAATCATTACCAGTACTGCATTCTCGTTTGGAAAGCTGGTGGACTGGGCTTGGTGGAATTGCTTCCTGACCAGTGATTTGCTCTTCAACTTAGTTCCCTATCACATTTCTCAGCAGCATAACTAAGATCTCCCACTTTTTTCTTTAATTATTATTTATGCATTTCTCACTTTTAATAGTTGAGAATACTAATAAAAAGAAGTAAATCCAGAAGTATAACGAAAGCAAGCAGTCTTCTCATTTTAATCGAATTAATACTAAACATTATACAGCATGCCTACATTTTAATAGGCCTTATAAAGATATAATACATGTTGCTGGTTTTAAAAGGAGACTACTCTGGTCACTGAAACTAAAGCTGGATGTACACCTTGATTCTGGGTAACCAATTATAATTCATTTGCACTCAGTACTACATCGTGGATAAATGTTCTAAACTATTTTTTTTACTTACTGCAATTTTAAAGTTGTTTGATGTAGTTCTGATTGACCAGTGTTTTGCCTATTCAATTTTATAGGTGACCCGATGGCTTCCAGACCACCTAGCTGCAAATTGTTATGGTTGTGACAGCAAGTTTTGGCTAGCAAGCAGAAAACATCATTGCAGGTAATTTGGAAAGGGAGAGCGAAATAGGAATGAATGGGTGGGAAACAAAATGATGCACAGAGCAGTAGTGAGAGTTGGGAAAACAAGAGAGTTGACCCTGAAGCATCATATTTGTAAGTGACTTTAGTTTGCTCCTTTTGACATAGTGATCTTATCTCATGACAATGACTACCCCTTCCAAATTGTTAAGTGTTATATATAGCCTTTTGCAGACTCTGTGTTGTCATGCAAAACTTTGTTTCAGTTATGCTGTGTAATTTTTAAGTTTGGCATTAGCCAAGGCCTTTTAATTTCACTAAAATTAAAAATGTCCAATTATTTACCCATGAGTTCAATTAGCTCTGTTCATTCATTGGTCTGTTATTGTGTCTTCCACCCTCTGCAGCATACAGCATAGGGCAGAGGGTTAGCACACTACAATCATTGGCTAACTTCACTTGAAGTGTCGGCATTCTGCCCTGTCACAAGAGCACATCTGCACACAAGTGTTATCCTTTTTACCAGGGATTAATAGGACAGCCTGTACTGTTTGAGACAAAAATATTTGGCTCTTGACCTTTTTCTTATTATTTTTTTTTAACATTGGTGTCAGCCCTGCAGCTCCTCGTGCAAGAAAATGTAGCAAAAAACTGAACAAACCAAAACCTGCCTTGACAAAGCTAAAAGACTGAAACCAACTCCAGATTGGCTTTGCCAGTGCTTGTTATGTATTGCCACATATCTGCTTTGGAGTTTGCTTACTTAATGTCCTAACTCTATGTGAAGTGTAGAAGGTAGGATGAGAAAAGTGCGTTCAGTGACTTGTTCCTTACACCTTTAAGTGAGCAGTGGAAGAGGTAGACGTTTCTGCAGGTAGTGAAATTGCAGAAGCACAGAATCAAAACTTTCATATTCACCAGAAATTCAAAGGTATCTTGCCTTTGATGGTATAGAAATCATAACAAATTACCCTTATGGTTGATCAGAAATTACAAAGAAATTGTTGGAAATATAAAAACTAGGACTAACTCTTAAAATACGAAGTCCCCTTCATGGGTGTACAGTTGTTTTTGCATTGAAACCTCTGTCTCCTTGGTGTTGTAAAGGTTTATATTCCTATTTATCTATTCTCATATTCTACAATGTGACTGATAGTGCAGAATTTAAGATAACCAGTTTAGCTAATTCCATGCATTATCGAGTCCATCAAATGGTGAGGGAGCTTCTATGGTTTCCTTGCATCGTTGTCGACGGGTTACAATGTGCCTCTATATAACTTGTGTTTTTTAGAGCCCTTCCTTCTTGTGATGAGCAAGATGAGATGTGGATGAATAGAGTTTGTTCAGAAATATGGGCTTTTGTAGGCTAAGAGGCACATTGCTATCCAATGAAAAGTGGCATATTCAAAGTGCATTAAAACATGTTTTGGCCACAGGAAACTTGCAGTGTCTGCAAATAGAAGAATGGGGAATCCGCCCCATTAGTTCCTTAGCAGCCACATATTGAATTAGTTGTAGTATAGCCGTTCTAGACTAAACCACCAACAAACACCGGGAATTTCCATTGTAGATAAGTGAGCAAGAATATTAGCTTTCACCAGCGTCTTTTGACACTCCAGAGGCAAGAGAAAGACGACTTTTTGAGGCACACAACTATAGTAGAAACATAAAGAATAAACAATTTAGTAAATTAACACATTCCAAATGTCTAAGAAATCTGAAACTCACATTCTTTGCAGATTGGACAGCGATGGGAAGTGCTCCAAGTTCATATGGCCGCGAGGTTGATGATCATAACGAGAAAGGACCTCGAAAAATTTGTGCCTCTTTTTTGTTACCATATAACATTAGAGTTAGCCTTAATCCATGAAGTGACAGCTGACATACAAGAGTGGAATGTATTCATAAGGACACCTAAATCATCATTGAAGAAATTATATGGTTGTCTTCTGTGAGCAGATCATGAAGAACCCAGAAATATAAAGAATGCCTGCAAGAGGTGTGAGGTATGTGTTAAAAAGAGTAGGGCTCAGAGAAAAACCTAGAGTTACTCCTCAAACCCTTGACTCTGAAATGGAGTATAATGAGAAGACTGCTTGTTGGCTGTCTAAGAAAAGAGGTTAGCCAAGTCAGAACTCTGTCTCAAATCCTCAGGCAGAAAATGTGCTTAATGAAGGTGGAATATGAAACCATACTGGCACATCACTGAGGTCTAAATGAATCAGCGATGCACTTCTACCCTGGTTCAAAATAAGTAGATCCTCTTCAAACAGTGAGGAGAACTACCTCTGTTCTCTGACTCGCTTATATACAGTCCTGTGAACTGTTTGTATGACTATTTAATTCAATAAATACGGAGTTTACCTCCTTCTCATGAATCATAGTCACAAAAGGCAGGATAGCGAGATCTACAATTGCTATTGATCTGATGTAGTGTTCTTCAACTTAGGCACCACTAATGTGTCTGTCACACTCAGGGAATGATGGTTGTTGAAAGAGAGATTTAAGAACCAGACCATTACCTTCAATACCTTTAGAAACTGTCTGTGCCAGAGCTGGATTTGTGGTGCAATGTCAGATGTTTTCATAAACAAATACAGAATGAACTGCACAAATCGTCTGAAGTTTTTGTGAGAAACAGGTGATGGAGAGTAAAAAAACAAAAAAAAACAGCCTTCAGACAATTTGAAAGGTTTCACATTAGTACTTGCAAGCAGCTTTGTCTAGAA
Organism: Triturus cristatus; assembly: GCF_964204655.1. NCBI lineage: Eukaryota > Metazoa > Chordata > Amphibia > Caudata > Salamandridae > Triturus > Triturus cristatus. Next base: position 284,548,461 of record NC_140594.1, on the reverse strand, counting down.
GAATATGAGAAACCAGCTTTTTTTTTGTTTGTAATGGCAACAACACATGATGTCTTAGAAGTGGAAATAAAATCTTTGTGCCACACTCTTTTAAAAGTTTTACAGGTATGGTTTTCCACAGTAGTTGAGCTTGTGACTCGGGTAGGGTGTGGCTAACATGGGGCAGAGGAGTTGACAATATGGATAGCCAAAAGCATGAGTTATAGCACAGATTTGAAGTACGGTGTTTACATATGGAGAGTAGGTGACCAGGTTAACAACTAGGAAAATATGAGGGTTCAAATGAAAATGATAGAGAACATGTACATTGCAAGGTACTGTGAGCAGAGTGAAAGACTGGACACCTGAGGAAGAGACAGGAGGGACCCTCCCTGCAAAATACATATAGCTGACCGAGGAGCAATGGTAACAGCTCAGTGGATAACAAAATTAAGGCAAGATGCAGGACACTAGTAGGCAAAATCCCAAAAGGCAGCAGGCTGGGTGGTAAAGAATGTGCAGGAAGAAACAGGAACAGGACATGGGGATTCACTTCTTAAAACAGTCTTTTAAATTTATCGTAAAGCTGTTATAGATTAATTGAAATACTTCATATTTAATTATTTTACTTGAGATCATCACACGTTACAGGTAGTAAATCTAATTAAAATTGTCACAACATCTTGTGTTCATTATCTCAAATCCTACCATCCCTGCTGAAATCAAATTTAACGTTTATTGCAGTGTCATTTTCAGCAGACAGTAAAGCTGGGTCTAAAAGTTGCCCAGGCCTCGCCTATTTATCAGAAGCTGCCACTATGTGATTGCGGTTCAGCGCTATTTGTTGCGCTGATGCTAAGCATGCGGAGTGTCGATCCTCAGTTTTTCTGTGGGTACTCTGTACTGAACGCAGATAGCTCCAAAGAACAGAGCCCTCTCAGCTTTCTCCAGAGGTTTCCTGGATTAAAAGACATTAGAGCACAGACCGTTCCCTCATTGAAGGAGAGCCTCTGTTTTCTCTATACTTCCTCATGTTACCCAGTTCTTTGTCCCTTTGGAGGTTAAAATTAGCATGCGGACAGAACATGGGTGATAGTCAGAACAAATCATGCACAAGCAGCCTTACTTACCCGCTGCAGTGACTTCAGTCCGAAAAGTAGCTAAACCTGTTTCGAACTACTCCCCCCAACAGGGGATCAAAACTGGTAGAGGCGTTTGGAAAGAAAGCCTTCTCATCCACCAACATGGCTCCAAAATCAGTGAATGCCAGCTGCCTTCTGGGGCGCTATTCTCACGCCCTTTGAAATTCGGTGGCTCCTGTTCTCCCAGGTGTTCTTGAAGATCTCTGATCTGTCCTCGCCGTGCTGTACAGGACAGTCATGATGTGGTGAAGTTTACAATTCATAGTGACTTGGACACCACCAATTCCAACGGGTGGGCCATTGGCTCTAGTGTTGCAATTAGCCGCCACGTTTGGCTACAGTCAGCTAGTTTTTCTGGCAGTGTCCAGTCAGCCCTCATGGACATGCCCTTTGACAGAATTTGCCTGTTAGAGGACCATGCAGATTCTGCTTTTGAGCAGCTGAAAGAGAGCAGGGCCACATCATGCTTCCTGGGCTTCTATGCCCCACCTTGGCAGCCGCATCAAACCTGTTGCTCCCTTTGCAGCCCCATCAAAGGAATCCCATACCTTCAGCCAATCCAACCTCAAATCGGTGCCCAGCAGGTTTGCAGTGTTGACTGTGCTGCCCACCATCCCCAGGTTCAAGGACAATGGGAAGCTCAGGCCACTGCCGTCCCATGCTGCCACACGTACCAAGCCACTTTATCATGCACTCAGTAGAGGACAGCCACCCAGTGGGAGGTAAGATCCAACAATTCTTTTTTTTTTTTTTTTTTGCAAATCTGTTTTTATTGTTTAGTTGTTTTGGTAAAAGAATACATGTTACGGCAGCATACTTTACACACAGAGATTCATAAGCATATGCAGATTGGTAAGCCGCGCCTGCAGTCAAGATAATATAACCTGCTTTCGGGCTATGCGCCAACCACCACCCGCTTAGGAGCCGGTTACATTGTCCTTATCAGTTCTGGTGTCGTCACTTGAGAAGGGGCCATCGCCACCGCATACCAGCCACTGAGCCGTACATGGAAACTTATATCGCCCACACAACTTAGGCGTCAAAAACAGAGGAGTTACGTACAATGCAAAAGAAGAACCCATAACAGAGGCAGCGTGAACAGTGATACACATAGTTTGCTCCTTCCCCCTTCCTACCCCGACTCCCCTCCCCCCCCCCCCCCACCCCCTGGACCGCCCCCCCCAACCCCCACGGATGCAACTATCCCCATGTGTTCGCAGACGCCCCGTCCTTAGGCCAGAGATAATGGGGGCTATGCTATCCCGTCAGCAAGGCTGCCTGCACTGCGCCGTCGCTTGCGCTGTCGTGTCTGACCACCCCTATGCAGCCTGTGTGACCCTCCCCGTCCAAGAGCCGGAGCTCAGCAAGTAACTGCTCCCAGCAGTCCGCCATGGGCTCCCTCCGCAGCCCCAGAGTGTCCTCCCTACGGATGGCAGTCCCCTCCGCCCTGGCCCATGCCTGGAATGAGGAGCTCCAGGCCCGTGTGTGTGGTGGGTCATGCGCCTTCCATCTCCTGGTGATGAGGCGTTTTGCTACTACGAGCCCCAGGTCCAGGAATCGGGACGCTACCTTGTCTTTGGGCGATCTTGTAAATTGGTGTAAGATGTGTTCAGGCCAGTCTAAGGGGATGCTACGACCCACACTCCCCTGTAACAGCCCACTGACCGCCCTCCAATAGGTGCGCAACTCAGGGCAGCTCCACAGCATGTACAAAAACCCGGCACCGAGGGCAGAGCGCGTCGTTGCGGTGAAAGTACCTATTAATCAACTCAGGTGTAAGGTAGGCCCTGTGAACTATGAACAGCTGGATTTGGCGGAACCGCATATTTCGGGGGATACACACTGGGCTTTTAAGGACTCTCTCCCACTCCTTGTCTGTCAGTTGCCTCCCCAGGTCTAGCTCCCATTTGCCGCGGAGCGGGCCCAGACCAACCGCCGTGTGCTCCCGTAACGAGGCGGCGAACCAGATGTCCGCCCCTCCCCATGACGTGCAGGTATTGCATAGTTAGGTGCTGGCCAGGCTCCGTAGCCATGCTTCCCCATTTGGCGGTCAAGCTCGCCAGTAGTGAGCGGTGCGTAAGGAACCCACCGGGTGGGAGCCCGTCCTCCGACACTAAGGTCTCATACGGTATCAGCTCACTGTCCCTGTATAGGTCTCCGTGTGTGCACATCTGCCTCCCACCAGCCCGGCAGTGCGGGGGCCGCAAGCACCCCCCCCACCTCCGGGGGAACCCTCCAGAGGTATTGCCGGCGCGTATGGAACAACAGCGCGTGTGAGGTACAAGGCCCTCCGAAAGCACCTATGCGCCACAGCCAGGAGGAGCGGCAGCGGTCCCGCAACTGCAGCCAAGGGGTGAAAAAGACCGGTCACACGTTCCAGCGAGTAAGGGGCTGCCACCGTGGCTGTATCATCCCTGCCTCTATCAGCCAACCAGCGGGCAACCCATTGTAGCTGGGCGGCCAGGTAGTAGTGCTCAAAACATGGAGCCGCCAGACCACCCCTGTCCGTCGGGAGGAAGAGCTTTGCGAGCGCCAACCTGTGCCTGGCAGTGCCCCAAACAAAATCCTGCAGCATCCTATTGAGCTTACCAAAAAAGGCGGGGGGGGACATATAGCGGCAAATTGACAAAGTAGTACAGGAGGCGAGGAAGCATGACCATTTAGGCTAGTGCCACCCTGCCCGAGGTCGTCAGCGGGAGCGTGCTCCAAAAGGCCACCTGCGACCTGAGCGCCGTGACCGCCCTCCCTAGGTTGCCATCGAATAAGTCGGTCGGGCAGCGGTAGATTTGTATCCCCAGATATCGAAAGGTGCCGTCCCTCCATTGAACCGGCGTGCCATTCAGGTGATAACCCGGGTCCGCAGTCCCTGCGCTAAAAGCGTACAGACAAGATTTACCCGCGTTCACGCGGAGTTCCGAAACAGTGGCAAAGGACCGCAACAACGGGGCCAGCTGCTCCGGCATACATCCCACATCCTTAACGTACACTAACAGGTCGTCCGCATAGAGCGACACCTGGTGAACAGCGTCTCCCAGCTGTATACCATCTCCCAGGGTTGTCCGCACAGCCGCCGCCAGGGGCTCCATCGCCAGGGCGAACAGCAACGGGGACAAGGGGCATCCCTGCCGGGTGCCCCGGCCCACCGGTACCGCCTCCGAGACATGGGGGCCCAGCCGAACACGGACCGTGGGGTTCCTGTAGAGCAGGTCGACCATCCGGAGGAAATCCCCATCCAACCCGTATTGTAACAACACCGTGGACAGGTAGCCCCATTCCAAGCAATCAAACGCTTTCTCCAAATCTAGGAGGAGGCACCCCGCTCTGGGCCATCTGTGCATGGCCTCACCGGCCACCCTGAAGTATCTCCTAAGGTTTAACGACGTGGTCCTCGCAGGGACAAACCCGTTTTGGTCGGAATGCACCAGATGCGGGACCACTGGCGCCAATTGGTCCGCTAGGGTCTTCGCTAGGATTTTGTAATCGACGTTGAGCATCGCCAGGGGACGGTAGGAGCCCAAGGCCGTGCGGTCGCGATCCGGTTTAGGCAGGGAAACCAGGAACGCCTGCCGCATGGAGGGAGGGAGCGACCCCTCCTCCAGCGCTTTGTTATATAGCGCACGCAGCAGCAGCACCAGGGACTTGCGGTACGCCTTATAGTACTCCGCAGGCAATCAGTCCGGCCCCGGAGTTTTGCCCGTCGCCATTGATTGGATCGCCTCCCCAATTTCCTCTAGGGAAAGGGCGCCACTGAGCGCTGCGTTTTGCTCCCTGGTGGCCACAGGCAGGTGAATGGAAGCTAGGAACTCCCCAAGAAGGTGCCGGGAACCCGTCCCCTGAGCCGCGTACAAGTGCTTGTAGTGGTCCACGAGGGCCCGATGTATTTCGCGCTGCGTGTGTACCACCACTCCGTCCTCCCTGGGGATTGCTCCGATCGGGTCCCGGCGATCCTTCTGTCGGATTAACCAGGCCAGCAGCCGGCCCGCCCTATCTGCTCTGGCATGTGTTCTGGCTGTGTGCGCCGCATAGTTGTGACAGCGGAGCCGCTCCAGGAGCTCCGCGTGCTGCCCACGGAGATCCTCTAGAATACGTGAGTGTCTGTCCCCTCCTTCTCCTTCCCTCTCGTACTGCAGGAGGTCGTCCTCGAGGCGTGCCAGGGAGTCCGAAAGGGCCTGACGTATGTTCCACTGGGCCCCCAGGCAGTGCCCCCGAATGGCCACCTTATGGGCGTCCCATTCTACCAAGGCACTGCTCGCCGTCCCCTCGTTGGCGTCAAAGTACGCTAGTATGGCTGTACCAAGGGAGGAGCGGAACTCCGGTCCTCCAGCGCGCTCGGCTGAAGTCGCCAGGTGGGCACCGGCGGGCGGTCCACCACCCAGCCAATCCGAAGCCATAAGGGGTTATGGTCGGAGTGCGTCCGCCCCAGGTATTCCGACTGCTCGATAAGCGGGAGCAATGACCAGGAGCCCACTATCCTGTCCAACCGTACGTGCAGGTCGTGTACCGCTGAATAATAAGAGTATATCCTATCCGTCGGGTGGAGTATGCGCCACAAGTCCTGCAGCGACCAGTGCGTGAGCCAGTCTCCCAGCGCCCGGGTGTTGGACTCCACCACCGTGCACGGAGGGGAGGGAAGGATCTGTCCAACTGGACATCCAACACCATATTAAAGTCCCCTCCCAGCATCCAGGGGAGCCCAGCATAAGGGTGTAGAAGCTGCGTCAATCGTGCTAAAAAGGAGGCCTGATCCACATTAGGCGCATATAACGAGCCCAGCAACATCTCTTGGCCGTTCAGCTTCCCCCGCACTAATGTATACCAGCCCTCCCGATCCACCACCACCTCTTTGCAATCGAAAGGGACGCCTGCTCGCACCCAGATCAGCGTGCCCCGCGCATGCGCCGAGTAAACGGTGCCGTACGTTTGCCCTCTCCAGTGCCTAGAGAGCCTGCCCAGTTCCGTCTGGGACATATGCGTCTCCTGTAGGAGGGCAATCCCAACGGAGTGTCGCTGCAGATAGGAGAAGATGGCGTAGCGCTTGGACGGCGTGTGCATGCCCATATGTTCCAGGTCACAATGTTAGTGTGCGTCATCGCAAAGCTAGGTGAGCAAGCCGGGCTGGGGGCAGAGCGTCAGCGCCAGGGAAGGGGGGTGGGCCGCAGTCCGGGGGGAGCATGTTAATGCGCTGCCATGTAAACAGTGTAACCATTATGAACAGTTTAACAAGTAGGGCGTATTCCCAATGGGGCATCCGTCCAAACCTCAGGAATGCTAAGTAGTATTAGGCTATTGCAGTGTGGTGACTGATGGGGTTCGTGTAATCGTAGCGACCTGCTGGCACTAGTTCCCCTCCCCTATCTCCACTGGAAGAGGAAGGAGCAGCATCGTGTCCAGAGCTGAACTGCCGCGCAGGCCCAATGCAAGCCCCGGCGGGAGGCGCCCGCTGGTGTAACGTTTGGTGGCACGCGCCTTGCGCAACCCGCCCCCACGAGGCCAGGCGCTCCTACATCCCCCCAGGAGGTCCCAGGGCCCCAGAGCCACCCAACACATTGCCACGGCATACACGCGGCCCCAGTTTAACATACGTGGACCCTGCCCAAACTTCGACATCTTGACATCTCATCACACAATCAGGTCAGCAGTCTGCGGGGTCACCACTGGCAGAAGCAAGTCTTCCGAGACCACCGTGGACGGGGACGACGCCCCACTCGCTCCCGGAGCATTGTGCGTGCATGCCTCCATTCGGTCTCTGGCGGGTGATGTCCCAAGCGTCACCACCGCCTCCAACACCTCCTGCCGCTCCATCCGGATTCTCTCCGGGCTAGGTGCCACCGGTCCCGGCAGCGCCAGCTGTCGTGCCCCCTGGCGCCCACGTCTTCTGGATCGCCTCCCCGGGCGGCCGTCGACGTCAGAGCCAGCAGGCCTCGCCCCCGTCCACTGCCCCGACTCCTCCAGCCAGTCCCACACGTCTGCCGGGGAGTCGAAGAAGCGGGCACCCTCTTTTGCTACCACTCGCAGGCGGGCCGGGAACAGCAGGGAGTAAGGTAGAGCCAACTCCCGAAGCTGGCGCTTCACCGCCATGTAGTTACTTCTGCGCCGCTGCACGGCTGCGGTGTAGTCCGGAAATAGCATGACTCGGCTACTACCCACGGTCAGGTCACCAGACTTTCTAGTTTCACTTAGAACTGCATCCCTGTCCCGGTAGTTGAGGAACTTGAACAGGAACGGTCGGGGCCGGGCCCCCGGCTTGGGCCTCTGCGCCGGCACCCTGTGCGCCCTTTCCACAACAAAGTGCTGAGATAACACCCCCTGAGGCAGGAGGTCCCGCAACCAGTTCTCCACGTATTGCTCCGGGTGCCTACCCTCCACTCCTTCCGGGAGACCCACTGCGCGGATATTATTGCGCCGTGAGCGTCCTTCCGCATCATCAACCCTATCCTTGAGCGCATGGACCCGGTCCAGCACATCCTGCAGCGCTGCGCTATGACACCGGACAACAGGTTGTAGCTCCTGAAGCGTCTGACCATGTGACTCTACCCTCTCAGCCAGTTTGCGATGGTCAGCGTGAAGGAGGGTGAAGTCGGATGTGACCTTGTCAATCCTCGTTTCAAGGGACTCCCTTGTTTGATCCAGGGTAGTGCCAAGTCTCTCCACCGCCGCAAGCATGGTGTCCATTTTAGTTGAGAGGGCCGCCGCTTGCGACTCCGTTTCTCCCCCCGACCGGCCCTGCGCGGGGTCCAGGCTCCCAGCACGCAGCTGACCCTGCTGCGATTTGTCGCGAAGTCGGCCCATCGCGTACTGTTGAGCAGTCTACATTCACAGCTCGTCCCCGGGCGTCGTGTACACAACCGGGCGCGGGCCCTCCAATCCCCGCCAGCACTCAGCTCCGCGCGGCCGCCGGAGCTATACTCGTTCCCCAGGGCCCGGCCACAGACAGCAGGAAGAGGACCGGGGATACCCCACAGCAGCAACAGGCTCCAGAAGGGAAGCACACCGGCAGTGTTCCCCCAGGCCATAAGGGGCTCCCAGAATCGTGCGCCTCGTTCCCCTTAGGGCATCGCACCACCGTGTTTGCTCACTGATGCGTCGATCAGCCGATGTCCGGCCCAGTCCCGTTCTGGCCCTGCCAGGTACACCCGACCGGTGCCCGCCAGCAGACCGCTGTGCACCAAGGCTCGCTCGCTCTGCGTCGTTGCAGCTGTACAGCCACGAGAGCGCTAGGCAATCCAGGCGCGGCAGCCCCGTCGGCCAGCTTCACAACAGGGGCCCCGCTCCCAGGGTCTCTACGCCCAGCACCCCGGGTCACAGTCACTTGCGGAGGCCCCCCACCTCTCCAGTGCGTGGCTCCTGGCGGTCCCTACAATGTCTGGTACACCATCCTCCGCCACGGCCTCGCACAAAATGGCTCTTCCCATGAAATGGCGCCCGCCTCGGCCAGTACTGGGCCTCAGAGTCCACAACGGGCAATCCACGCCTCGGCCTCCGGGCTCTCCGGGCACTCCAGGCGCGCCTCTGCACCCCTCCTATGCAACAGTTGGCCTCTCCTGGTCGCCCCAGTCCAGGTTCCACTACTTGTGCCGCTCACGCTCAGGGCCCTCCTCTCCACACGGCTCGCACCCAGTCACTCAGGGCTCACCGCAGCAGGTCCCAGGTCTCAGCTCACCGTGCTGTCTTGGCCTCGACGGCGGCCCATACCACTCTGGGCCGCAGACTCCCCCTGCACTCCGGGCACGCCGTCCCCCGGGGCCGCAGCTCCTCAGCGCTCCGCCGCCGTGCACACCACAGTGCGCAGCAGGCTCCCAGCATGCAGACCAGGGTGTCGCACTCCGCTGCACGCCACTTCGTTGGACCCCCCACAGCACCGCAGCACCCGGCAGGGCTCCTACCAGTCCGAGTCCGCCAGCAACGTCAGCTCGCAGCCTTCAGGACACCTCGGCCGCGAGGGGAAGGGACCTCTCGTGCAGCGCCGTCCCCCGCTCCGTCTCCCGGCACTATCGCAGGGTCCCGCGGCCGGCCCCGCCTCACAGGCTGCCGCGCGCTGCCTCTCCTCTCAAGCCTCGCCGGGTCGCGGCGCCTCACAATCGCCGCCCGCTGGGCTGCGCCGACTCCTCGTCACTGCCCCACACCGGGCCCGCGTCTAGCTGCCACGATCTGCCCCCTCATAGGATAAATGGCAGGATATCCAGGAGGTAACGGTCGGAGCCTCAGTCGCTCGCGTTCGCCATGCTGCCCGGCTGGCCACGCCCCCCCAAGATCCAACAATTCTTGCCGGTTTGGCAGGCTATAATATTGGACAGACCCTTGCCCTATGATTCCATGCCACTACACCTTCTCCGTCCCCCCCCCCCCCCCCCCCAACGACTGATGGAGGACCTTCTGTTCATATTTTGGCAGGTAGTGCAAGCCCTTTTGGTCAAAGGGGCTATTGAATGGTTGCCAACTTCAGAAGTAGGAAGTAGCTGTTATTCCTGCTACTTCCTGGTGCCCAGGAAGGATAGAGGTCTCCATCCTATTTTAGACACGTGTCCTCTCATTGTCTATCTCGGGAAGGACAAATTCAAAAAGCTCAATCTGGCCCTGGTCTTGTCTGAGCCCAACCCTGGAGATTGTTTGGCGGCGTTGGACTTGCAGCATGCCTATTTTAGTATTCCCATCCTGCAGGCCCATTGACGATGTCTGAAGCTTGTGGTGGACTAGGAGCATTTCCAGTTCATGTTGCTCCCCGTTGGTCTCACAAAAGCTCCTCAGGTGTTCACGAGTAAGTGACAACAGTGGTGGATTTCATTAAGAGCGACTCGAGGCTGCTGGGACTGATGGCCACCTGCATTTTGCTAGTCAAGCTTGCTAAGGTGGCATATTCAGGCTCTGGAGTGGGATCTGAACTCTGCGGGTCAACATCTGAAAGAAACAGTTAGTTATAGATTCCTTACCTTAGAATTACCCCCAGGCGTCAGACTGCTTCTGGAAAGTTTTGCACCAGCAGTACCCCTGCGCATCGGAAGGTGGCATCGGTCGACTCCGTTGTCGTTTTTCCGTGCCAGCAAGCGCAGATCTGGATTGAGCGGTACCCACAGTCACTTTTTGACTGAGTTTTTTGTGACTTTTGTCGACTTCGTTTTTGAGTCTTAAACCAACTCCTGGTGCCCGGTTTCAAGGCATGTGGTTCCTGTACCCGACTGATGTCGGTGACGGATTCGCACCGCGTGTGCCTCTTCTGTATGGAGCACAACCATGACTACAAGTCATGCTCTGATCATGGCCCCAAAGTCTTTGGCCTGGCAGACGGCTCCGCGTCGTGCAAGGTCCCGGTCGCATGGGAGGTCGAGGGACCGATTGGGGAGTCATCACTCCTCTTCTAAGCCTTCGCACTCGGGGTCAGGTAAGTCAAAGCACAAGGAGAAGTCGAAGAAGCATGGTCGCTCTTCGACTTCCCCCTCATCCGTCAATCAATCCATCAATCAGCGGCATTTGTATAGCGCACTACTCACCCGGAGGGTCTCAAGGCGCTGGGGGGGGGGAGGGGGGGGGGGGAACGTTACTGCTCGAACAGCCAGGTCTTGAGTTGCTTCCTGAAGGCGAAATGGTCCTGGGTTGTCCGGAGGTGGATGGGGAGGGAGTTCTATGTCTTGGCCGCTAGGTAGGAGAAGGATCTTCCTCCGGCGGTGGCTCTGTGGATGTGTGGGACAGCGGCAAGAGCGAGGCTGGCGGAGCGGAGCTGGCGGGTGGGCTGGTGGAAGGTCAGGCGGTTGTTGAGGAGCTTGGGGCCCAGGTCGTGGAGGGCCTTGTGTGCGTGGGTGAGGAGTCTGAACGTGATCCTTTTGCTGACAGGGAGCCAGTGAAGGTCTCTCAGATGTCCGGAGATGTGGCTGTGACGGGGGATGTCCAGGATGAGTGGAGCTGAGGCGTTCTGGATCCGTTGGAGTTTCTTCTGGAGTTTGGTGGTGGTGCCGGCGTAGTGGGCGTTCCCGTAGTCCAGCCAGCTGGTGACGAGGGCCTGGGTGACCGTCTTCCTGGTCTCGGTGGGGATCCAACGGAAGATCTTTCGCAGCATGCGCAGGGTGTTGAAGCACGAGGACGAGACGGCGTTGACTTGTCTGGACATTGAGAGGGAGGAGTCCAGGATGAAGCCCAGGTTGCGTGCGTGGTCCGTTGGCTTGGGAGTGGCGCCCAGGGCAGGGGGCCACCAGGAGTCGTCCCAGGCGGAGGGTGATGACCCCAGGATGAGAACCTCCGTCTTGTCTGAGTTCAGTTTCAGGCGGCTGTTCTTCATCCATTCGGCGACGTCTTTCATCCCTTCGTGTAGGCTGGCTCTGACGGTGTCCGGGTCGTTGGTGAGGGAGAGGATCAGCTGGGTGTCGTCGGCGTAGGTGATGACCTTGAGGTTGTGTTGGCGTGCGATGGCTGCGAGGGGGCTCATGTAGACGTTGAAGAGGGTGGGGCTGAGCGATGACCCCTGAGGAACGCCGCAGATGACTTCAGTGGCCGCGGACCGGAACGGGGGGAGGCGGACTCTCTGGCTTCTTCCGGCGAGGAATGAGGTGATCCACTCTAGGGCCTTCTCCTGGATTCCGGTGTTGTTCAGGCGTTGTACCAGGGTGCGGTGGCAGACAGTGTCGAATGCTGCGGAGAGGTCCAGGAGGATGAGGGCCGCTGTTTCCCCGTTGTCCAGTAGGGATCTGATGTTGTCTGTGGCTGCGATGAGGGCGGTCTCCGTGCTGTGGTTGGCTCGGAAACCGGACTGCGAGTGTTCGAGGGAGCAGTTGGTCTCAAGGAAGGCGGCTAGCTGTCTGTTGACGGTCTTCTCGATGACTTTGGCGGGAAACGGGACGAGCGAGATGGGGCGGAAGTTCTTGAGGTCGGTGGGGTCTGCTGTAGGTTTCTTCAGCAGGGCGCTGATCTCGGCGTGTTTCCAGCAATCCGGGAAGGTGGCGGTTTTGAAGGAGGTGTTGATGATGTCGCGGAGTTGGGGTGCGATGATGTCGTCGGCCGAGTTGAAGATGTGGTGTGGACAGGGGTCCGTGGGGGATCCGGAGTGGATGGTGTTCATCGTGCGTGTTGTGTCTTCGGTGCTTACCGGGGTCCAGGTGCGGAGGGTGGCGGTGGGGGGCATCGGTTCGGTGGTGGGGGGCATCGGTTCGGTGGTGGGGTTTGTGGTTGGAGGGCCGAAGCTGTTGTGTATGTCGGCGATCTTGTCGTGGAAGAAGGCGGCGAGAGAGTCGCAGAGGTCCTGCGAGGGAGTGATGTCGTTGTTTCTGGCGTCGGGGTTGGAGAGCTCTTTGACGATGGTGAAGAGTTCTTTGCTGTTGCGGGTGTTGTTGTCCAATCGTTCCTTGAAGGCTGTCTTCTTCGTGGCGCGGATCAGTTGGTGGTGTTTGCGGGTGGCGTGTTTGAGGGCCGTCATGTTGTCTGTGGTCTGGTTGGTGCGCCAGGTATTCTCCAGGGAGCGGCAGTTCTTCTTGGAGGTGATGAGTTCGTCGGTGAACCAGGAGGTTTTCTTGCTGCCGTGTCTGCTGGGGGGGTTCTTCATAGGTGCAAGGGCGTCTGCGCAGTTGGTGATCCACTGCGTGAAGTTGTTGGCGGCTTCGTTGGGGTCCAGTGAGCTGGTGGGGGGGGTTCTGGCTGAGGAAGGTGGTGAGCTGGTCGTTAGTGATCTTGTTCCAGTTCCTTCGAGGGACTTGTTGCGGGTGGTGGTGGGTCGTCGTTTTTCTGAAGTTGAAGTGGACGCAGCTGTGGTCGGTCCACTGGAGTTTGGTGGAGTGGCTGAAGGCGACGTGCTTGCTGGATGAGAAGACTGGGTCAAGCGTGTGGCCGGCGTAGTGGATGGGGTTGGTTACCAGTTGCTTGAGTCCGAGGTTGGCAAGGTTGTCCAGCAGGGCGACGGTGTTGCGGTCCTTGTTGTTCTCCAGGTGGAAGTTGAGATCCCCTAGGAGGATGTAGTCGGTGGAGTTGATGGCGTGTGACGAAATCAGTGATGACTTCGCTGAATTGTGTGCGTGGTCCCGGTGGTCTGTAGACGAAGGTTCCCCTGAGCGTGGTCTTGGGGTCGGTGTGTATCTGGAAGTGGAGGTGTTCGGCGGAGGTGGGGGTGTCATCCGAGTTGATCGTGATGCGGATGGTGTTCTTGTGGGCGATGGCGATGTCACCTCCTGTCTGGTTGACACGGTCCCTCCTGGTGATCTTGTAGCCGTCCGGGATGGCTATGTCGGGTGCTGAGGAGGCGTTCGTCCAGGTTTCCGTCAGGAAGGCGATGTCTGGTGATGTCGAGTCGAGGAGGTTCCAGAGTTCGACGGCGTGACGGTGGATGGAGCGGGTGTTGAGCAGGATGCACTTCAGATGGTTGTTGCTGGGGCTCGGTTTGGCTGGTGGGGTGCGGGGTCGGAGGCAGGAGAAACGGCAGGCATGGCAGGAGAAGGGTCCGTGGGTGCGTCTCGGGGTGGCGTGGTGGCAGGCGTTGTTTTGTCCGGCGTTGAGTGCGAGGAGGGTTGTAGCGTCGTAGGTGAGTCGGGTGCGCTGGTGGCAACGAGGGCCAGGGGGTCTGGCGCTGGGCGTGGTCCAGGCGCGGACGGGCGCAGACGGGCTTACCTTTGGCGCACCTTCAGCGCACATTCGGCGCTCCCGCTGCGCGCGTCCACTGCGCGGTTGCTTAGGGGGCGTCATAAGTAAGGAGCCGGGAGGGAGGGTCAGCTGGGTGGCGGGAGCGGGGCGGCGAATGGGCAGGAGGGGGGCGGGGCCGCAGGGAGGCAGCGGCGGGAAAAGGAAAATCCAGCGGCAGGAATCGGCGGGAAAAGAGGAGGTGGGTGGCTCAGCGAAGGCTGGGTCGCCCTCGAGGAGCAGCGGCAATCAGGTGCAATCTGGGAAGCGAGGCAGTGGAGCGTGGGGCGACCTCTCCTTTGTGGAGGCTCAGCGGTCGCTACCTGTCTCTGGTGTGGACCCCTTAAGTAAGGAGCCGGGAGGGAGGGTCAGCTGGGTGGCGGGAGCGGGGCGGCGAATGGGCAGGAGGGGGGGGGGCCGCAGGGAGGCAGCGGCGGGAAAAGGAAAATCCAGCGGCAGGAATCCGTGGGAAAAGAGGAGGTGGGTGGCTCAGCGAAGGCTGGGTCGCCCTCGAGGAGCAGCGGCAATCGGGCGCAATCCGGGAAGCAGGGCAGGAGGCAGTGGAGCGTGGGGCGACCTCGCCTTTGGGGAGTCTCAGCGGTCGCTCCGCATCCGTCGGCTGACGTGACGAACGGTGCTGGTGGTGCCCCCCGCGGCTCCGCGTGCAGAGCCTTCAGGGTTCACTCCAGCCTTCAGTCTCTTCCCGGGACTGACCCCTGCTCAGCTTCGTCAATTTTACTAAGCGATGCTCGCCATCTTTGGGCAGCCCGACTCCACTGGCGTGCCTTCGGGCCCGGCCGTCTTGGCTGGGGGCCCTAGGCTTTTGACGCCAGGGTCTTCGGCCTCAACACTGCAGGGCCCCCTTGGATCCAGGCCTGGATCCGGATCGGCGCCGGACTACCTCGTTACACCTCCACTGTGTCCGACTCCTCTGGCACCAGGTCCGCAGTCGACCACGGCTTCCACCCTGACGTAGACACGGTGCCGAACCGTCGTCGGCCGACGCCAGATCCGGCGCCGATGGGTACTTTTGTCCCTGTGTTCCACCCTGGCCATTTTCAGCCAGATTGGCAGCCAGAGGAGGGTGAGGAAGACTGGGAGGGGTCTGGTGACCCTTTGACAGACCAGTTGGAGTACAATCCGGGCTGGAGAGAGGACCAGGGTGATGCCAGGGGTCTGGATACCTCCCCAGACCTAGGCATGTTGTCCCCTCCTATCGTGGCTACGGAGGAGGGAGCGTCATATGCAGTGGTATTGCGTAGGGCAGCCAAGGCTCTCGAGCTACCTACGGTGGCAGTCAGGACTAACCTCCTGACAGAAGTGCTTCTGCCGGCAGCGAGCTCTTCGGAGCCTCTGCTACCGCTTAATGAAGCCCTCACGGACATCCTTTTGGGCACCTTGTCCAGGCCCAACACAGTGGCTCCTGTGGACAGGATGATTGCCCGACGCCACTGCCGGGCCCTGTGCGACTCCACTTTCCTCTCCCAACACCCTACCCCTGAGTGATTGGTGGTTCAAGCCTCCACTTCTAAAGGCGCCTTCCCTACCGCACCACCGGAAAGGAAATTAAAAAAGCTGGAAATGTTTTCTTCTGCCAGCTTGGGACTGCGGTCGGTTAACACCAGATGTCTGTTGGGTCGTTACTCCCACTCTGTGTGGGATACGGTGGCGCAAGTGCTGCGTCAGTGCCCAACCATACTCTCCCGTGCAGTTGCCGAGGGAAGAGACGCAGCGAATTTTACCATCCTCTGTGGACTGGATACCGCCGACACACATGGCAGGACGATTTCAACGTCAGTTGCCCTTCTACGCTACACCTGGTTGCGTTCAACTGGTTTTTCATGGGATGTCGAATCCACACTTATGGACATGTCCTTTGATGGCCGTCGCCTTTTCGGCGACAACGCTCTAGAGCGCTTTAAGGACTCTCGGGCTCCAGCCAGGTCCTTGGGCCTCTCCACCACCCGCCCTGCGCAGTCTGCCTTTCTCCCCTTTCGTGGCTGCAGAAGGGGTGCCCCCCTACATCCTGCCCAGAGCTACAGGCCGGCGCAAGCTGTTCAGCCCCAGCGTGTCCGGAGACGTGGGAACCACCGGTGTGGTTCTGGGAGCCAGCGGGCGGGCCAGTCCACCACAGCCCCTCCTGCAGCAGCCTTCAAACCTTCCTAGTCCGACCTTTCAGGGCCACCAAACGCCAGTGGGCAGCAGGATCCGCCATCACCTCCCCCGCTGGTGCACCATCACGTTGACAGGTGGGTTTTGCAAATATTTCGAAGGGGCTACTCCCTCCCCTTCGAGACTACCACTCCCTCCATGCCACCTCAGTACCATTGCATGTTGGAGGATCACCTGGCCCTTCTCCAACAGGTAGTTTCGGCACTCTTGGCCAAGGGTGTCATCGAACGCATTCCTGCCCCAGAAGAAGGTCGTGGTTGCTATTCCCACTACTTTCACTAGGGTCTACTGAGATCTTGCCACCGCTGCCGCTGAGCTAATCGTTTCTTGCCTGCATACCTGCACTTAAACTTTTAACCACAGGAACCTTTGTTCCTCACTTTTTATTGTTGGCCAGAGTGTTTCCTGTGTGTGTTGGTGGGGACTAACGTTTGGGGCGTTTTCGCTGTCACCTGCGTTGGGTTGCCATGACGCCCTCTAAGACTCGCTCCTAATTTGCGAGTGAAGTAGGAGGGTCTCTTCCGCCTTTGGCCACGCCCCCTTAACACGACCGGCCGCTACTTGAACAATCGGATGCAAGTGCGCAGCGCGCGCGCGCAGCGGGCACGCCGATGGCGTGCCGGAGGCTCGCCAGAGGCAAGCCCGTCTGCGCCCGTCCGCGCCCAGCGGCCAGTAATAATGTTCTTGATGAGCGGGATAGCAGTTCACGTTGCAAATACTCTGCTACTGAACTGTACCAGCTACGGGGTAAGGAATGCGCTTGTACACCCCTTGACTTGTCAATTAGATCTCTGGCTAAATGCACAGGCTGTGTGTGACTTCACATTTAGTTGCATCAGAGGCAAGACTCAATCTGAATATTTCACAATAAAAGCCTCATCTGTGTCAGTAAGCTCCATTTTTTAATTTTGGAGTATTAATTGCAGGTCCCTCCCTAAGAATAAGGAATATATATTTGATCTTTTAAGCACTGCTCACCCGGATGCACTGTTTCTTACAGAAACTTGGCTCCACTCTAGTTCCTGCGCGGATGTGGCCAGTGCCCTTCCGCCTGGATATGTAATATTGAGAAGAGACCGAAGCTCTGGGAAAGGTGGTGGGATTGCAATCATATTTAAAGACATCTGTACATGCTGGCTAGAAGCTCTGCCATTCCTTGACTGTGAAGCCGGGCTGTTTAAATTAGCACTCTCACCTCACCTGACTCTTATCGGGTATTCTTCTTTATCGTCCCCCAGATAAACCCACCCATTGGCTCTCTTCATTCTCAGAGCAGATAGCTCCTTATGTTGTGAAGGCTGCAAATTTCATCATCATAGGAGATCTCAATCTTCATCTAGAAGACGCTCATAACAACCTGAGCAAAACGTTCCTTGCTGACTGTGAGGCAATCAATCTAGTTTTATGTAATCGAGGACCTACCCATCAGGCTGGACACTTACTTGACCCTGTTCTATCTAATACTTTGCTTGATTGTAGTATCCCGCCCCTCCCCCTTATTTGGTCGGACCACTTTGCCGTTCAATTCAGCCTAACTTCAGACAGTGTGGTCACACCAGCCTTGCCCCTCAATGCTGTTAGGTACAGAGCATGGTCAATGCCGAGTTGATATCTACATGCCCTGATACCTCTCTTCCTGTGTCCTCTCTGAACTTGGAGGTGTCACAGTGGCTGTCATCTACGATCGATCACCATCTTCCTTTATGCACTAGACGTCCCCTTGTGCACTTGCCCCGGCCCCTTGGTTCACGCAGGACCTGAAAATAATGAAGTCCAAGTGTAAACACCTTGAAAGGTGTTGGAGGAAAACCTACTCATCAGATAGTAAATCAACTTATAGGTTAGCTTTAAAACACTATCACCTAGCCTGCAGGAAAACGAAAGGGATTTTTATTTCTGACTCTACTTCTAAGGCCAGTAATCGCCCTAAGGCTCTTTTCTCTATGATAAAGAAGCTGGCAGGGGCTGACACCTCCCCTGCCCCCCCGATACTTGAGGAATCCCAATGCAATGAGATCGCTGACTTTTTTACCACCAAAGTTGAAACTATCCATCATTCCCTGGCAGCTAGCTTGCCGCTACCCAGGAGTGAGCCTTCTCCCATTATTCATGGTGAGACTCTTTCTCCCAAGGAAGTGATCTCTGACTGGCCTCTATTGGATCGAGAGTCTTTCCGCCTTTGCCTTTCTAAGGTAAAATCTGGTTCCCCTCTATGCCTACTGCCATTCTTGGCCAGCTCGCACCTGCTCCCCTCCTGGTGGTCCAAGAATTGCTTAACGCCTCTCTTCGGGAATCTACTGTTCCCGTAGAATGGAAGAGGGCTATGGTGATCCCTCTTCTGAAAAAACCTGGGGCGGATCCTAAACTTTTTGCTAATTTTCGGCCTATTTCCCTGCTACCCATGTTCTCAAAAATCCTGGAGAAACATGTTAACACTCATCTGACTGCCCATGTGGAGGCAACAGGCTATCTCCATTCTTCTCAGTCAGGCTTCGCACTCATTTCTCTATGGAAACTGCCCTACTGGGGGTTACAGAGACTCTACGTGCTCGTTTGGATCAAGGCGAAACCATGGTGCTGATCCTGCTTGATTTGAGCGCCGCCTTTGATACGGTGTCCCATTCTATTCTTCTCACCGCACTAAAAAATGCTGGGGTGGCGGGGTCCGCTCTGACCTGGCTAGCCTCGTTTTTGTGTCAGCGCTCATTTCAGGTCTGCTCATCTAGTTGCTCCTCCTCTATTTGCGCATCTGCTTATGGGGTTCCCCAGGGGTCCACGTTAAGCCCTATGCTTTTTAACATCTACGTGCGACCCCTGGCCTCGATTGTGGAGGATGCGGGGCTATCCCTCTATTCTTATGCGGACGACACGCAGATTATTTTTTCTTTATCCTCAAACAAAGAGTGTTCCTTTTCTACTTTACAGGAGGGACTTGGTCACGTGGCAGAATGGAGGCAGGCGAATCTACTAAAACTTAACGGCGATAAAACCGAGGTAGTTATATTGGGCAAGGATAAACATCTCTGGGGCCCGAATCACTGGCCCTTGGCAATGGGCCCGCTACCCCAACCGGTTACGCATGTACGCAATATGGGCTTCCTGCTGGACGATTCTCTATCCATGCGTCAACAAGTGGTCAGCATTGCAACCACCTGTTTTACCATCTTAAGGTGGCTTCGAAAAATCCTCTGGCTGCTTCCCGTTTCAACTAGACGTACTGTGGTCCAGGCACTTGTCACCTCTCGCCTTGACTATGGTAATGTACTTTATCTGGGTAGTAGCCAGGAGGTACGAAAGAAGCTCCAGTTGGTGCAAAATTCTGCCGCCCGGCTCCTTTGGAACGTCCCTAAGAGATCTTCCATCTCTCCCTGTCTGCGGGACTTACATTGGTTGCGTATAGAGAGCCGTATTAAATTCAAGGCTCTCTGCTTTATGTTTAAAATCAAACAAGGCCTGGCACCTCTGTATCTGCGATCATTTGTTTATCCCTATGCCCCTTCCCAGTCCCTTAGATCAGCTTCTCAGGGTAACTATGTGATCCCCAGATTTAGACTGGTTAGAATGGGCGGGCGCTCCTTCTCTCACCTTGCCCCTAAGCTTTGGAACTCTCTTCCTACCTCTTTAAAATTGGAACCCACTTTTACACAGTTCCGTAGGGGTCTGAAAACTTGGCTCTTCCCTCAATAAACAGCTATCTCAGTTCTGGCCTTTTCCATCCTTGGCGCCGGGAGACCCCATGGCGGGTAGCTGTGCGCCGTTATAAATTTAATTACAATACAACAATACAATACCTTCTGGTACCCGAGAAGGGCAAAGGCCTGCGTCATATCTTGGATCACAGGGACTTCAACAGCTTCCTCCGGAAGGAGAAGTTCAAGATGTTGATGCTAGCTCAGGTCTTGTCTTCCCTGGAGACTGGATGGTAGCGTTGGACTTGCAGGACACTTATTTTCACATCCTCGTCCTGCCGGCCTACTGGCGTTACCTGCGGTTCACGGTAGGCCACAAGCACTTTCAGTTTACCGTGCTCCCCTTTGGCCTTACCAGGGCCCCTCGGGTGTTCACGAAAGTGATGGCGGTGGTTGCAGCTCATCTGCGCAGATCAGGGGTTCCAGTCTTCCCCTATCTGGCTGTTGAAGTCGGGCTTACTCCAGGCTGTCGTTTCCCACCTCCAGGCTTCGGCTGACCTCCTGCATTCGCTGGGGTTCTCCGTCAACGTGCCAAAATCACACCTGACCCCCCTCTCAGAAGCTCCTCTTCATCGGCGTGGTTCTGGACACGACGCAGTTTCGGGTTTATCCTCCCAAACAGCGCGTCCGGGATATTCGGGCTTTGATTCCAATCTTTCAGCCCCTATTCCGGGTTTCAGTCAGGATGACCCTGAGGCTGCTGGGCCTCATGGCATCCTGCATCCTGCTGGTCGATCATGCCAGGTGGCATACGGGCTCTGCAGTGGGACCTGAAGTTCCAGTGGGCGCAGCATCAGGGTAATCTGTCCGATTGCGTCCAGATCTCAGAGGGCACTGCACGACAATTGCAGTGGTGGCTCATGAACCAGGATTGGGTCAACGGCAGATCCCTCTCCCTTTCCCAACCAGAACACACAGTGGTGACAGACTCATCCCTTCTGGAATGGGGCGGCCACATGGGAGAGGCGGAGATCAGAGGCCTTTCAACATCAACCTTCTGGAGCTTTGGGCGATCCGTCTTGCACTCTATCTGGGAAAGAGAAGTGCAGGTGTTCACGGACAACACCACCGTCATGTGGTACTGCAACAAACAAGGCAGGGTGGGGTCGTGGACCCTATGTCAAGAGGCCCTCCGCTTCTGGACATGACTGGAACATCAGGGCATATCCCTGGTGGTTCAACACCTGGCAGGTTCCCTGAACGCCAGGGCGGACAAACTCATCCGCAGGTGCATTATGGATCACGGATGTCGTCTTCACTCTGAGGTGGTGCAAGGTCTCTTTCAGCAGTGGAGAGAGCCTTAGTTAGATCTATTTGCCACCGAAGAGAACGTGCAATTCTGCACGTTGGAATTTCCATGGCAGCACTCACTAGGCGACGCCTTTCGTTGCAAGTGGAGTTGAGGTCTTCTATACGCCTTTCCGCCTATACCACTTCTGCCTGAGTGCTGAAGAAGATCAAGTGCGACCGGGCCCAAGTCATTCTTGTGGCTCCGGATTGGGCATGAAGAGTCTAGTATCCCGAGCTGCTCAACATGGCCTTCGATCCTCCGATAAGACTCCCTCTTCGGGAGCATCTTCTGTCGCAGCAGTAGGGGACGGTCCTCCACCCGAACCTGTCCAGTCTCCACCTCCTTGCTTGGAGATTGAGCGGCGGCAGTTGATGTCGTTTGACCTGCCTCCCGAAGTCTGTGATACAATCTTGGCAGCCAGGCGTCCCTCCACTAAGACGGTATACGCCTGCAGATGGAATACATTTGTGGCATGGTGCACAGCAAAGGCTGTGGATCCCCTTTCTGCCCCTCTTTCTGAGTTTCTCTTGTCCCTCTTATGTTTGGCCCAGCTCTGCTCTGGGCACTCCTAAAGGCTACTTCAGCCTTCCTCCGGCTCCCTGATAAGCCTTCTATTTTTTATGTCCCCTGTTGTAAATAGATTTCTTAAGGGCATTACTCATCTTTTTCGTATTGTTCCCTTCGTAATGCCCCAGTGGGAATTGAACTTAGTTCTGACATATCTTATGTGCGCTCCCTTTGAGCCACTACATAACTGTTCTCAAAAACTTCTCACTTTGAAAACTGCTTTTCTGGTGGCCATCACCTCTGCTCGCAGGGTGAGTGAGCTGCAAGCTCTGTTTTCCAAGCCTCCCTTTCTGGCTGTCCATCCGGACAATGTTGTCCTTACAACTAGACCTTCCGTTCTTCCCAAGGTGGTTACTTCTTTCAACCTTGACCAGACCATCACTTTGCCCACCTTCTTTCCGCCTCCGCTACCTTTGAAAGAGGAAGAGAGGCTCCACCGTCTGGATCCAAAACGTGTGCTTTCTTTCTACTTGGATCGTACAAAACAATTATGGGTGGAAGACCAACTCTTTGTGGGTTACGTGGGTGCTAAGAAAGGTCTGGCCGTGCACAAACGGACCATCTCCAGGTGGGTCATTTTGTGCCTCAAAGCCTGCTTTTCATTGGCTAAGAAGGAGCCTCCAGTGGGGCTGCGCGCCCATTCCACCAGGGCGACAGCAGCTATTACTGCTTTGGGACGAGGAGTCCCCCTAGATGACATCTGTCAGGCAGCTACGTGGGCATCGCTGCACACGTTTACGAAACACAACTGCCTGGATAGCCAAGTCCGGAGAGATGGCTTCTTTGGCCGTTCTGTTCTCCAGGACTTTCTGGTGTGTACTTGGTTCGCAGACTCACCTCCGGGGTTGGTATTGCTGGGGTATCTAATCTAAGGTAAGGTACCTATAACTAACTGGTTCTATCTGAAAGAGACACGTTAGTGATAGATTCCTTACCTTAGAATATCCCCAGCCGTCAGACTGGATCCAGAAAGATTTTCGGCAGCAGTACCCCTGAGTTTCGAAAGGAGGCGTCGTGCGGCTCCCCGTCCGTCGCCGGCATCGTATGCGCCAAGAAGACGTCACAGAGACTACTTGGGCGCCACCCATGCGCGCTGACGTCAGTTCTTTCTTTTTCTGCGCCAGCAAGCGCAGATCCGGTTAGAGCTCGTACCCTAGTCACTTTTTGACAAACTATTTTGAGACTTTTGTCTCCACTATTTTGTGTCTTTGACTCCTGGTGCCATGTAGGGATGCCTGGGTTTAAATCCTGTGGGGCCTGTCGCCGTACGATGTCGGTGGCTGACCCCCATGGCGTTTGTCTCTACTGTTTGGAGCACAACCATGACTCCCGGTCATGATCCGACTGTCTGGCCATGGTTCCAAAGGCCCTACGGGAACGGTCTTGTAAACTGCTGGAGGCCCGGCAGTCGTCTCCGTGCCGTTCAAGTTCCAGGGGTCGATCAAGGGACCGACCGCGGAGCTGTCATCATCGCTCCTCGGGGTCGAAGTCTTCACACTCGGAATCGGGTAAGAGACATCATAAGAAGAAGTCGAAGAAGTGCTTGCGCTCTCCGATGTCCCCCTGTGCGCCTCTGGACGTGGGGGCCGGGGGTACCTCCCCCGCGGGTCCGTTGGAGCCTGTGAGTCCTGGGGCCTACCCACCTTATCCGGGTCTGTCGGCGACTCTGGCCCAGGTGCAAGATTTTCTTGCTGCCATGGACCGCCTTTTCAGGCCTAGGGCTCCCACCTGCGTGCCTCCGGGCCCCGCGGTCCCACCTGAGGGGCCTCCCTTGCCGTCGGCTCCGCTACCGGCGGCGCCGGCCCCGGCGCCGCAAGGTCCTACGCCGGCGGCTCTGGCCCCGGCACCGCAGGGTCCGTCGCCGGCGGCCCTGGCGCCCCCCGTGTCTCTGTTTCCAGTGCGCCGCAATGGGTTACGTTTGTACCACCTCCGCCCTTGCCTGGGTTTCTGGACAATTTTGCTCCAGGTTGGAACCCTAACTGGGATATGGAGCCGGATCGGCGCCGACCGGCACTGTTCACGGAGCCGTTGGCCCTTTTATATTCCCCTGTCCCTCCCCCGCCGCTGCCCCCTGTGCCTCGGGTAGTGGAGGAAGGGGACGACTGGGAGGGGTCTGATGACCCTCTTGCACGACAGTGCGAGTCGGAGCAGGAGTGGGCAGAAGAGTCAGAGGATGCAGGTGGCCTTGAGCTCTCCTCTGAGCCTGGTTTCCTTTCTCCTCCTGCTGTGGCCATGGAGGAGGGCGCCACATACACTGAGGTGCTCCGTAGAACAGCTGAGGCCCTTGACCTGCCTACGGTAACTCTAACAACTAACCTCCTCACTGAAGTCCTTCAGCTGGCGGCAAGCTCTATGGAGCCTCTGCTACCGTTCAATGAGGCGTTAACGAATGTGTTAATAGGCACCTGGTCTAGGCCAGCCACGGGGGTCCCTGTGGATAAGAATGTGGCTAGGTGTCATCGCCCGTCCCTGGGTGACCCTTCCATTTTAATGACCCACCCAACTCCGGAGAGCCTGGTCATCCAAGCCTCCACCTGCCAAAACGCATTTTCTACCGCCCCACCAGATAAGGAATCTAAGAAGCTGGAACAGTATGACAAGAAACTGTTTTCCTGTGCCAGCTTAGGGCTGCAGTCAGTGAACACCGCATGCCTCTTGGGCCGCTACTCTCATGCTGTGTGGGACACAGTTGCGCAGACACTGCATCAGTGTCTGAAGTAAGTTCGGGCAGTGCTTTCCCAAGCTGTGGCTGAGGTGAAAAATGCAGCAAAGTTCACCATCCGGTGTGGACTAGACACCGTGGACTCTTTGGGTAGGGCGATTTCCACCACTGTGGCCCTCTGTCGTCACGCCTGGTTGCGGTCCACTGGGTTTTCAGGGGATGTTCAGAGTTCCCTTATGGACATGTCCTTTGATGGGACCCGCCTATTTGGCGATAAGGCAGATAGTGCGCTGGACAGTTTAAAGGACTCCCGGGCTACGGCCAAGTCCTTGGGTCTCTCCACCACTTGCCCGGCCACGTCTGCTTTTCGTTCCTTTCGTGGCCACGGAAGGGGCGCCCGACACATTCGTTCAGCCAGAAGCCTGTGCAGAACCAACCTCAGCGCGGTCGCGGACGTGGTTCCCGCTGTGGCGGTACAGGGGGCCAGCATGCGGGGCAGTTTACTTCCGCTCCCGCAGCATCCGCCTCAAAACCTTCCTAGTCCGAGCTTTGGGGTGCACCCCACGCCCGTGGGCAGCAGGAATCGCCATCACCACCGCCACTGGCATTCTGTCACTTCGGACAGGTGGGTGCTGCAAATCGTCCGAAGGGGCTACTCCCTCCCCTTCGAGTCTGTCCCCCCAGCCATGCCACCTCAGTTCCACCGCATGTCGGGGGATCACTTTGCGCTTCTCCAACAGGAAGTCACAGCCCTCTTGGCCAAGGGGCCCATTGAGCGCGTTCCTGGGCCAGAAGTAGGACGTGGTTGTTATTCCCACTACTTTCTGGTCCCCAAGAAGGAGAAAGAGGGCCTGCGCCCCATCTTGGACCTCAGGAACGTCAACCGCTTCCTCCGGAAGGAGAAGTTCAAGATGTTGACTTTGGCTTAGGTCTTAGCTGCCCTCGACCCTGGAGACTGGATGGTAGTGTTGGACTTGCAGGAGGCATATTTTCATATCCCCGTCCTTCCGGCCCACCGGCGTTACCTGCGGTTCACGGTAGACCTAGAGCACTTTCAGTTTGCCGTGCTCCCCTTCGGCCTTACCAGTGCCCCTCGGGTGTTCACGAAAGTGTTGGCGGTGGTCGCAGCTCATCTGCGCAGATCAGGGGTTCCAGGCAGTCGTCTCCCACCTTCAGACTACGGCCGACCTCCTGCATTTGCTGGGGTTCTCCATCAACGTGCCGAAGTCGCACCTGAATCCCTCTCAGGAGGTCCCCTTCATCGGAGCGGTTCTGGATTCGGCGCAGTTTCGGGTTTATCCTGCCGAGCAGTGTGTCCGGGATATTCAGGCTATGATTCTGATCTTTCACCCTCTTTCCCGGGTTTCAGTCAGGATGACACACCGACTCCTGGGCCTCATGGCCTCCTGCATCCTGTTAGTGCAACATGCCAGATCGCATATGCGGGCTCTGCAGTGGGATCTGAAGTTCCAGTGGGCACAGCATCAGGGCAACCTGTCCGATCATGTCCAGATCTCGGAGGGCACTGCACGACAATTGCAGTGGTGGCTCACAAATCGTGATTGGGTCAATGGCAGATCCCTCTCCCTTCCACAACCGGAGCACACAGTGGTGACGGATGCGTCCCTCCTGGGATGGGGCGGCCACTTGGGAGAGGCGGAGATCAGAGGCCTCTGTTCTCCGGCAGAGTCCCGACTCCCTATCAATCTTTTGGAGCTTCGGGCGATTCGACTTGCAGTGAAGGCATTCCTTCCCTCTGTCCAGGGAAGTGTGGTGCAGGTGTTCAAGGACAACACCACGGCCATGTGGTATTGCAACAAACAGGGAGGGGTAGGGTCGTGGACCCTATGTCAGGAGGCTCTGCGCCTCTGGACATGGCTGGAACATCAAGGCATTACCTTGGTGGTTCAACACCTGGCAGGTTCTCTGAACGCCAGGGCGGACGAACTCAGCCACCGGTGCATGATGGATCACGAATGGCATCTGAACTCGGACGTGACGCAAGGTCTCTTTCTGCAGTGGGGAGAGCCTTGGTTAGATCAATCTGCCACAGAAGAGAACGCGCAATGTGATTAGTTCTGCGCGTTGGAATTTCCAAGGCTGCACTCGCTCTGCAACGCTTTTCGTCGTGAGTGGAGCTGAGGTCCGTTGTACGCCTTTCCGCCTATACCACTTCTGCCCAGAGTGTTGAAGAAGATTCGGCGCGCCCGGGCCCAAGTCATTTTTGTGGCTCCTGATTGGGCACGAAGATACTGGTATCCCGAGCTACTCAGCATGGCGATCGATCCCCCGATCCGACTGCCTCTTTAGGAGGATCTTCTGTCGCAGCAGCAGGGGCTGGTCCTCCACCCGAACCTGTCCAGCCTCCACCTCCATGCGTGGAGATTGAACGACGACAGTTGACAGCTTTCGACCTTCCTCCCGAAGTCTGTGATATCATTCTGGCAGCCAGGCGTCCGTCCCACTAAAACGGTATACGCCTGCAGGTGGAACAAATTTGTGGCATGGTGCACAGCAAAGGCTGTGGACCCCCTTTCTGCCCCTCTTTCCGAGGTCCTTCTGTTGCTTCTCTCTTTTGCCCAGCAGGGCTCTGCTCTGGGCCCTATCCAAGGTTATCTTTTGGTCATCTCCGCCTTTCTACGGCTTTCAGATCAGCCTTCTCTTTTTAAGTCCCCAGTTGTTTTTTTTTATCTTCCTCAAAGGCATTACACACAAGTTTCCTCCCGTGCCTTTCATCTTGCCTCAATGGCACTTAAACCTTATCTTGACATATCTGATGTGCGCTCCCTTTGAGCCCCTTCATCATTGTCCCTTGTGTCTTCTCACTCTCAAGATGACTTTCTTGGTATCTATCCCCTCTGCCAGAAGAGTGAGTGAGCTCCAGGCTCTTTCTTCTAAACCTCCTTTTCTTTCTGTTCATCCGGACAAGGTGATTTTAAGGACTCGTCCTTCTTTCTTGCCAAAGGTTGTCACGCCCTTCCACATCGGGCAGACCATCACTTTGCCCACCTTCTTTCAGCCTCTGCATCCTCCAAAAGAGGAAGAGAGGCTCCACCGTCAGGACCCAAAATGTGCGCTCTCGTTCTATCTAAAGCGCACCCAACAGTTCCCAGTGGATGACTAGCTTTTTGTTGGCTACGTGGGCGTCCAAAAAGGTCGGGCCATGCACAAACGAACCATCTCTCAGTGGGTCGTTCTGTGCATCAAAGCATGTTACTCATTGGCTAAGAAGGAGCCTCCTGTGGGGCTGCGTGCCCATTCTACCAGGGCAACGGCAGCCACTTCTGCCTTGGGATGCGGCGTTCCCTTGCAGGACAGTTGTCAGGCAGCTACGTGGGCCTCGCTGCACACGTTTACCAAGCATTATTGCCTTGACAGTCAAGTCCGGAGAGACGACTTGTTTGGCCGTTCTGTCCTCCGTGACTTTCTGGTGTAATCTTGTTCACAGACCCACCGCCGGGGTTGGTATTGCTGGGGTATCTATTCTAAGGTAAGGAATCTATCACTAACGTGTCTCTTTCAGATGTACAAGTTACTACTTGTGTAACGATATATCTGTAAGAGACATTAGTTAGTGATAGATTCCTTACCACCCCACCCATCCTCCCCGTTCTGCGTACTGATTTCTAGGGTAAAGGTCATCCCTTTCAGGGCCCTAGTTTCATGGCACCAGTGGTCAGTTTCTTGCATGGCTCTGCGTTCCTGGCGCAGAAAGTCATGTACAGAACTGACATCAGCGCGCATGGGTGGCGCCTAAGTAGTCTCCGTGACGTCATCTCGGCGCATACGACGCCAGCGACGGACGCAGAGCCGCACGACGCCACCTTCTGACGAGCAGGGGTACTGCTGACGAAAAACTTTCCAGATCCAATCTGATGCCTGGGGATATTCTAAGGTAAGGAATCTATCACTAACTAATGTTTCTTACAGATATATCGTTACACAAGTAGTAACTTGTGCTTCAGACGAACAAGTTACTTACCTTCGGTAATGATATATCTATAAGAAACATAGGTTAGTTATAGATTCCTTACTGCCCCACCCAGCCTCCCCGTTATGCAAACTGACTTCTAGGGTTAAGGACATCCTTTCAGGGCCCTAGTTTTGTGCACCAGTGGTCAATGTCTTGCATGGCTCAGTGCCTCTGGCGTGGAAAGTCGTGTACAGAACTGACGTCAGCGCCTGAGGGTGGCGTCTATGTAGCTACTGCAACGTCATTCCTTTGACCAGGACGCTGAAGACGGACGTGGAATGGACCGACACCACCTTCCCACGCGCAGGGGTACTGCTGACAAAAAACTTTCCGGATCCAGTCTGACGCCTGGGGGTAATTCTTAGGTAAGGAATCTATAACTAACCTATGTTTCTTACAGATATATCATTACCGAAGGTGAGTAACTTGTTCAGCAAGAGGACCCCTCCAATCACGTCCAGATTTTAGAGGAGGCTCCAAAAAATCTGCTGTAGTGGTTGCTGGGCCACAATTTGGTTGATGGGAAACCCCTCTCCCTTTCCCCCCTGAGCTGACAGTGATGAACGATGAATCACTTGTGGTTGTAGTAGCTATCTGGGATATTTAGAGATCAGAGACCTCTGGTAACCAGCATAGTCCAATATCCTTAGCATCCTTCTGGAGCCGAGGAACATCTCCTTGTTGCTAAAAGCCTTCCTTCCATCCATCAAAGCGAGGTTGGTACAGGTTCTCATGATAAAATCAACGTCATGAGACACTGCTGCAAGTAGTGCGGGTGGGTAGGGGGGAGGGTCAGAAGCTTGTACCAGGAGGCTCTGCATTTTTAGGTCTCGCCTGAGCCAACGCTTTAGCGCTGCTCTGGCGAGAGTTTTAGTACGCGGGTTTTGGAAGTGCTAACTAGTGGCTTTTTTCAGGCCTCCAGCTTGCGTTCGCGATGTCGTGCACGCGCACAGCTGGCAGGCTTTCCTCCCCCTCTCTCACCCGCTCCTTCGCATGGCAGGCTTTCCTCCCCCTCTCTCACCCGCTCCTCCCCATTACTAGCTAATCAAACCGCAACAGCGAGACATGCCACTGCGCAAGCGAGGCGCTTCCAAGCCATATGTTTACTTTACTAGTTTCTGTTTCTTTTTGCAGACCCTCTCTCCTTCTACGTATCAGGTCTCTGTGTCCTTTCAAACAACTCCCATTATCTCTCGGCCCCTCGCTACCACCGATCCCGTCCAAACTGTTGTCTTCTGTTACTAAATGCAACGTTGTCCCCTCCCCTGAGTGCAGGCAAAAACACTTAAAGGGGAAGGCCGACTCCAGACCTGGTATCAGAATGCTCGTCACTCCTCCTTTCCCATATTCACACACCCGTTCGTAGCAACATCCCAGCAGTAGTCAGGTTTTTCAAAAGTTTTGTTCTCTCTCTCCCAAAAACAAACGCGAGAGTACCTCCAGGAAACAGTGGATAGATATTTTAACTTTGCAGCCAAAATAAAATTGACCTTAGTTTGCCCCCTCACAGCCTATGTGCTTGTGAACTGATTTTGTCTGTCACGTAGTATCATGCATAGCGTAGCAACCTGTCTGTTTCTTTGCTATGTAACCAGCGGTCGAAGTGCGTTAGTACGGGGACTGCTTTTATTGAACTTCTCAGCTTCTCCTTCTCTACCCATGTGCTCCCCCCAACCCATGTGATCTGTTTCTCATGTACTTTTCTCCTGTTCCCTCGCTGTTTGTTGCCCCCCTCGTGTGCTTTTCCCCCCCGTTCCTTATGTGACTGTGCTGTTTCTCGCACTCATGTGTTCTTACCCACCACCAACCCCTTTGTAAAACCTCTGAAACAGGCATGAGGAAGCAAAATGAAGTGTTCGATTTCACACACTGCATCAAATCACAAATCTAGGTTGCAATTTCGAAATTAAAACGTGAGAACAATGAATTGAAACAATATTAAAAATTTAGGTTGTTACTTTTTATTTCTAAATTATGACCTGAAGCCCAAATGAACAAGCATTAGCAATACAATACGTCACGCATTTAGGCGAGTTTGAGCTATTAACAATGCAAATAACAATGCCTTTTTTTTTGTTTTGTTTTTAGAACATAAATAAAAGGCATTGTCATTTACAATGCCAATAGCTTAAACTCGCATAAATGCGGGACCTAGTGCATTGCAAATGCTTGGTTTGTTTTGAAAGCCATAAGGGCTGGGCAGGGCCACACGCATTGCCGAGCTGCTTTCTACCCTTCAGGGTCGTGTGTCTCTGCAGGGCCCCGAATTACTGTGACATTATCTACACTCGCTCAATCACTCTTGTGGCAGTGCGCTCACTTACTGATAAGATGCCCATGCTACAGCATTTAGAGAAACAGCCTTCTCCAAACAAAACCTGCAAGTCCCGTTTCTCTCACAGATAATATTGACTGATCTCGTTATTGATTGAATGCTTTAAGAGGTTTTGTTTCCTGAAGGGCTTGATAAAGGGGCAAGAAAGGTGACAAAAGATTGGCACTGGGTCCGGGAGATCTAATGGCCGCCTCGTGCATCAGCGCAATCTAAGATGAGGCCGAAGTGTTTGGCAAAAACATTAGATTCACCGACGACTTAATTCCTCCCCTATCTCGAATCTGTCTTTAAATTTACCGGGCAATTTAGTCTTCGTGTCACTGATGTTTATCACCCAAATGTGCCCCTATGAGGAACTGCACTCGGAGACATTAATCTGCTTCTGCTTTTGAACAATAAACAGCCTGTTCTCCCCTAAATGCGAAAGCAGCCACACTAGGAACATGCGTACAGCAAGTGACCATTCCACTGATCACTGGATGCTGACGACGTGTCATTTTGAATCTATGCCCTACATTTTTATATCTAGTTCAAACAAAACAAAATCAGTTATCTGCTTGCTCCTTTCCTGTAGACCCGCATTCTAATCACAAGCAGGTTTTATTTATTTTAATTGTAGACAATTTAAGGTCGATCTGTGTCCTATTACCCCATGAAGAATACAACAAGCATTGGCATAGCCAATAGGTCTCGCCTTTGGGACCTTATAAGTGTTTAACCATGCAACAGTTAATGTTGTTTCACCAAGGATATTGTGCTGCATAACTAAATACTTATAAGGTCCCAAACGCGAGACCTATTGGCTATGCCAATGTTTGTTTAAAATAGCTGGACCACCAAAGAATTTTCCCAGTGGTGAGCCACCTGACAGGCTCTTTAAATGCCAGGGCAGACGAGCCCAACTCATTCTGTTCCCCACCACTGAGAACGCACAATATCAGTACCTCGCCCGTTGGAGTTTCTCACGTATTTACATGTTCTGTCTAGAGTGGAACTTGGTACTCCAGTGTGCTTTGCATCCATTTCCACTCCTGCCCCGAGTTCTCAAGAAGATCAGAACCGACCGGGCCCAAGTTAGCTTAGTTGCCCTGGATTGATCACGGAGAGTATAGTATCCAAAATTTCTGTGCCGGAGCATCTGTACTCTCATCAGGCTACCCCTTTGGAAAGGACATTCGGTTGAGGCAACTGTTAAAGGTTCTGCACCCAGGCCATCGCAATCTCCATCTTCATGCATAGAGATTCAGCAGCGACAGCTGAACAGCTTTGACCTTCCTCAGGTGGTAGTTGAGGTCATCTTGAAAGCCAGGCGTCCCTTGATAAAGACTATATATTCTTGTCATTGGGACAGATTTGTGACTTGATGCGGTACATGGTAAGTAGGCACCGTCCAAGCAGAGTTATCTGATGTTTCCTTGTTTTGGTCCCTAGTCTGGCGAGTTTTACTCTGGACACAGTTAAAGGGTAACTTTCGGCTTCTTTCGCCTTTTTACGGTTGCACAATCAACCCTCATTGTTTCAGTCTCCAGTTGATTGTGTTTTGAAAGTTTTACAACATTTGTTTCTTCCTCCTCCTTTTGTCATACCACATTGGGACCTTAACTTGGTCCTCACATGTCTAATGTGCACTCTCTTTGAGCCACTTCACAGCTGTACCTTGTAGTTTCTTACTCCTAAGACAGTGTTCCTCATAGTCATAACATCAGGCCAGCTTTTGAGTGAGCTTCAGGCTATCGGTGTCAACCCGCTGTACACCACCTTCTTCCCAGGCAAGTAGATCCTATGGACACAGGCATCTTTTGTGCTTAAAGTTGTGACGCCATTCCACGTTGGTCAACACATCACCTTGCCGTGTTCTATGCTCTACCTTACCTCTCCAAAGAGGAAGAGATACTTCATCTTTTGAATCCCAAGAGACAGTGGGGTTTGTTTTAGTGGAAAAAACGGTAAGGTAGTGCAGAAGAGAACTATCTCATGTTGGATTGTGCTCTGCAGTAGGATCTGCCATGCACTGACTATAAATCAGCCTTTGGAAGGACTGTTTGTTAATTCTGCCAGGGCCAAAGCTGCTACCATTGCGTTGGCCTGGGTAGTCCCCGTCCTGGACATTTGCAAGGTGGCTACGTGGAAGGCCCTCCATAGGTTCACAAAGCGCTATTTTTTTGTACAGTCAGGTTCACTAAGAGGGATATTTTGTCCGCTTGGTCCTGCCGGACTTTCTGGTTTGAATCCATTCACAGGTCCACCTCCAAATAGGTACTGCTTTGATATTTATTCAAAAGGTGAGGAATCTGCAGCTAGAAGTTTCTATCAGAAGAACAAGTTACTTACATTCGATAACGCTTTTTCTGGTTGAGACTCTATCTAACCACAGATTCATCACCGACCTTATCGTCTCCATTCTGTGATTGGACTCTATTCATTAATAAGATCACAAGTCTAGAAATCTTCACACTAGTCACAACTAATTTACCATTGGGGCTGTGGGTCTGGGGAGCAGACTGCCTCGAAAGCAGACCGCCTTGAAAGCAACTGACGTCGGCTCGCAGGAGTGGCACTTATATAGCCTCTGCATATCATTTCCAGAGCGAAATGGCATCAGTGCAGAACAAAACGCTGCCACCTACTGGCACACAGAGGTAATGCTGAAAAGTTTCCGGATCCTCTCTGACGTCTGTGGAATATTCAAAATATGAGGAATCTGAGGCTAGATAGTCTCTATCAGAAAGAGCCTTACTGAAGGTAAGTAACTTGTCTTACAGCATAATTTTGAAGTTGCAGGGCATTCTGGATAAGAAAACTTATCAGGATCTACACACCCTGGGTTTTCCTGGGTCTCTAGTTTTCAGAAAAGCTGAGTGTGGTTGAGTTCCCAGGGTGCCGATGGACCCCTGGGACATATACAGTAGTCATCCCCATGGAAACTGAGCGGATATTGGTGTTTTTAAGTTATAGTTTTAATGTTTGCCAGAAATTTTAGATAAGAAAATATGTTGGGGTCCACTTAAGCCATTCCACCCTGGTTATAGGTTTCTAGTTTTCAGAGATGCAGAGATGCCCATTGTTGGTAGAGTTCCGTGGGTGCTGGCCAACCCTTTGCTCAAATACTGCATTCGGATACTGAGAGGAAATGTTTTCAGGCATAGATTTGATGTTTGAAAGGCATTCTGGGAGAAAAACGTGCCCAGACCCATTTCAACCAAAACCACTATAGTTCCCGAGGGTTCTCGATTTCAGAAATGTACTAAGTTGAACAGTAGCCATGGACAACAGCCAACTGCTGAATGCCCTACAAACATGAAACATTAGTGAAAATAATAGAATTGGTCCTCATCTTTGTGACAAACTTCTGGAATTTGCAGGGGATGGTAAAGGCCTACCATGCTGAATTCCAACACTTCTACTGATAAAAAAGTACCCCACATATGTAGGTAAACAAACTGCCCGGAAAAGAATGTCCAAAAATGTGATGTTGAAATTACTTAGTGTAGCTTTGGAAAAGGTGTTTCTTAGAGATGTGGCTAATGTCATATTTGGGCAAACCCTGCCTATCATTAAAGAACATTTACCAACCCCAGACACTTACCAACCCCAGACACTTACCAACCCCAGACACTTACCAACCCCAGACACTTACCAACCCCAGACATTTACCAACCCCAGACATTTACCAACCCCAGACATTTACCAACCCCAGACATTTACCAACCCCAGACATTTACCAACCCCAGACATTTCTGAAAGTAGACACGTGGAAGAGTCTAGAGTGCTGTGGCTTGCTTGGATCCCACCACTTATTTAAACCCAGAATGTCCTGCAGACTTAAAATATGCGTGAAACAATGAATTTTCTCACATATATGTGACAGAAAACTCCAGAACTTTCAGCCAACAGGAAAAGTCCTACCATCAAGGGTTTTACTCTTTTAATAAAAAAACTTTCCTTTGGGTGTGGATGAGCCTATTGTGTTGGACAGGAATGGGACAAAAGTGTGACCTCTGAAATCGATGTTGTCAATATGGTTACAGATTTGGTCCATTTCGATCACTTGTGATGAGCTTACACACACTTGTTGGGTAGTTGTTTTAAATGGGTAATTTTGTTGGCGGTGGATGGACTTTTTCCAATTGGCTGGAATTTCTTGTATTTTCTGTTATGTAAATTTGAGGAAATTCAATTACTTTCAAACATACTTTAAAGTTTGCAAGACATTCTGCCTAGGAAAATGTGCCGGGGTCAACACATGCCACACAACCTTGGGTTCGCTTGTGGCTCTACATTTCAGGAGTGCTCGGGGGTTCAGGAATCCCTAGGTGCCAGCTGAACACAGGCTGAAATGCTGTTCCCATTCCCATGTAAACTGAGAAGAGCTCTAACACCTCCCCCCCTCCACTCACCGACCAGAAACCCCCCAGCCACCGGGGGGTGGGGGTGGGGTGTAAGATTGTCTGGGCCCCAGGGTGAGTGGATAAAGCCAGATGCCTGGATGAGCCAGCTACTGCCTCATTTTATATAGAAAACTATTTTAACAAGTGGGCAGACCACCAATCTGCCTCTGCGAGGTCCGGAAGACTTCCCGACCCTAAGAGGGAGAGGATTCAGTCTAATACTATGACAGGCCAGGCTCCTGTTGGAATTCTTTCTTATAAATGTACTCCCTGGCACCTACTGGGGTTTGTGCCTCCCTGGAACTGGCAATTTCTGGAGCAAACCCCTAAATCTGCCTACCCTAGAAGAGCAGAAAGACACTCTTGGCCCAGGGGGATGGGAGATTGCATCCCAATGCCAGAATGGGCTGGCTCCTCCACCAAATTGGGCTTTTTCTCACTTAAATAATTTCTAGTGTCTAGTGGTATTTCTGCCCCTCAAGAGGAGAGAGGGTTTTTGCCCTAGTGGTGAAGCCGTGCAGCTCCATTAAAAGATGGGTCTGGCTCCTAATCCCAATGATTATTATGTGATGTATGGTGGGCTTTCTGCCCTTCTAGGGTAGGCAGATTGGAACATATCTGCCTAATGATTTGTATAGCTTCCTGCTATATCTGGTCTGTCCTTGCCCATAGGCAGCACACATTATATGGCATCTCTACAGTAGTGAGTGACTGATGGCCAGTGCCGGTGGTGCTCGGGGTACTAGGATGTGAAATTAACACTTTTGGTGGTAGCTTTACGCCTAATCTTGTGGTTGACAAGGAAAGAAAATGTTTCAGCAGCAACTCCCAGCTCACTCCATAGATATACATTCTTTGCTGTTGGGATGTGGGCTCATTTTTACCAACTTTACTTACAGGAAGCATGGTCACTAAAGTTATGATTTTATCATACAAACGTGCTGGTGTCAAAAACAGTTAGTTTCACTGCCTCTCTCTGTCTCCTTTTTGCAAAACCACTTTTGAGGAGATAGGTAGGGCCTGTAATTTGTACTATTTGCATATTGGTGATAAACAATTTCAGTGCACGATTTGCTATTAATTTACATAGGAACCTTATTCCATCAATTTCTTCAGCATTGACTCTCACAGATTCATATGCTTGAATCATTCCCCATAGTCAAGCTGTAAGTCCCTCTTTAATAACGAAATATTAGTATAAAACTTTTTCTGGTGGATTATTTTACCAATTGAATAATACCAGGTGCCAGACTTTTTCTGGTGGATTATTCTACCAATTGAATAATACCAGGTGCCAGACTGATCTATAATCTTGTCCTAGCTCTCCCACGTAGGTATGGGAGAGCTAGCTCCAACTATGTGCCGCCTGAAGCAGCATCCGTATGATGTCACTGGAGCCATAAAACACTCCAGCGCATTCTCTGTGCCTTTTTTATGCACTCTGATACTGATCCAGAGTTGCTCTCCATGATTATTTCATGTTTCGAGCATGCTACTTCAGCTTTTTTCTAAAAATATCATCAGTGCGGTGTGTATGGATGTCACTGCTAAAGAAGTCAGGTTTTCAATCCTGTCACACTTGCAATGTACAAATGTCCATTTTAACCTTCAGTGGTGCTTGGTATCGAAGGATGACTTAAGGTTCTACAACAAATGTGGTTTTAATGCACCTCAAAGCCATCAAAGAATGCAAAGCTAAACTATCATTCATAAGTCCACTTTTTCTGTCCAAGGAAAAGTTCAAGATGATGCCCCGGGATCATCTACTTCTGGTGCTATAAGCGGCTGACTAGATGGTGTTCCTTGACTTGCAGGACATATACTTCCAAATACCGATTCTTCTGCTACACAGGAGGTACCAGCGTTTAGGTTATACGACCCACACTTTACCAGTTTGTAGTTCCTTGTGTCTTCATCAAGGTGATGTTGGTACTTTCTGGACATTTGAGAAGGTCAGTGATCTCGGATTTTTGGTACCTAGAGGACTGGCTGCTCAAGGCCAGCTTGCTGAAGATGATGTAGGTCCACCTGTAGGCAACTGCATTTCTACTGCTCAACACAGGCTTTTCTCCTCTCTCTCCTCTCAGCTTCTCCTTTTCATTGGGGCAGTGGTGAGCACAACATCTTCGAGAGTCTTCCCTCCTCCTCCTTCAGAGTATCTATGACATTTGGGCTATAATTCCAATGTTTCGGGAGGGGGGCTTAAGTTCCAGTACTAAAGGTTCTTTGTCTATTAGATCTGCTAGCTTCCTGCATACTGTTGGTCACTCATGTAACCTGGCATATGAGGGCTTTCCAGCGGTGCCTTTGACTGTGGTTCCAGCATGAGGAGATCTGAAGGGCACCATCACAATCAGTTTTTTTAACCTCTAGTAATGGCGATGGTGGTGACACACATCCAACCTATGGAATGGAAGAACTGGTTATCAGGGGCCTTTGGTGTCCACAGAAGCAGGTTCATCACATCAGTCTGCTCGAACTGTGGACTATTCACATACCCTTGAAAATCCTCCTCCAATTCCTTCATGATCAATCTGTCCAGATCCTGACAGACTATGACTGTTAGATGGTGTGTCAGCAAGCAGGGTGCTGTGGCGTCTTGCACTGTGGCTCTGGTCTTAGGCGTGTGAGCAAGGACTCTTGTTGCTCACCAACCATCTGACAGGCTTTCTGAACACCAGGGCGGACAGTTTGGCTCAGCGCTATCTTGCCGACCACAAGTGGAATGTCCACCTAAAGGAAGGCCAGACTATCTTTGCCCTTTGGGGCAAGTCGCAGGTGGATCTTATTACTACTCACAAGAACACACACTGCCCACAGTTATTTGCCCTCCAGTATCCACTGCAGGGAGCGTTTCTGACGTATTGCACTTTTCCTTCTCACTAGCCAAGCAGGGTAGTGCGGTAGGCAAGGCCAAGGGTGGCATTGCTGCACTTTCGGCATTAATTTCCCTCCCAACCAGTCGTCTTTATTCTGGAGGGACTGGCATATAATGTTTCCTCTTATGTCATTTATTGTGCCCCAATAGTGTTTGAATTTGGTTCTAACTTACACAGTTGTTAGTTAAGTTTTACTTTTTGAACAGGTTTTCTTGTGGCCATGACCTTGGTAAGGGCAGTCCGTGACCTGCAGACTCTAAATCCGCCAGCATTTCACTTGATTCTCCCTGGACAAACTAGTCCTGAAGATTAAAGCGGCTTTTCGGCCAAAAGTGTTAAACCCTTTTTATCTAGATCAGTCCATCACCCTTCCTTCTACCCTCCACCACATCTCACCAGCCATGAGGCGAGACTACAGCAGCTGGACCTGCAGTGGCAGTCAATTACTTTATCCAGATAAGAGATAAGTTCTGATTACTACATCATCATGAAATGTGTGCAACAAGAAGGGCTAGGCAGGATAATATCCAGTGGAGGACGTTATCCTGTTGTTCATCAAAATGTTGTTCCATAGCTAGAAAATAAACATCAAATGGAATCCATGCACATTCTACCAGAGTGCAGGCTTCAAAATCTGCGTTTGCAAGAGGTCTCCATGTGGCTCCAATTTTACAGATGACGCTTGGGCATCTGTTCATATTTAGTTAAGCACTAGTCTTTTTACTCTGAAGTGGGATGGACATTTGCACAATCGGTGCCAGGATTTCCTTGTCTGACTGTCTTTTCAAGCCCACCCCCTGGAAGAAGGCCCTGCTTTGGGATCTATTTAACAGTTGAGGAATCTACAGGTGGAAGCTACTTATCTTTGGTAACAGTTTTTTTTATTTTTGTCTACTCGCAGATTTCTCACCAATCCTGCCATCTCCCTGTTCTGAAGGATCGTCATAGCCTACCATTTTATTATGGCTCTGTAGAAAGCTGCAGATACCAGTAAAGGCCAAGTAGGTCTTTATTCAAGAGCATCCCATCCACAGGTCAGGTAACATCCAAGTCCAGCATCACCTGACAGCAATGGAATTATAGGCAGATGGCATCACTAACCAGGAATGTCCCAATACTCTATTTCCCTAACATTACAGTCACCACATTCTTAGCATACCATACCTCCTCCTTTACAAAAAAAGAAAGAAGATAAACAGAAAAAGCCTGCAGAAGAAAATTATGCATAACATGAATACTTAATATACAAACTTAAAAAAATGTATAAGTGCAAAAGGGGAAATCTACCACTTAACGGAGACATTTCCCATGTATGACACCACTCTGCTGATATTCCAGACTCTCCCGTCTTCTACCTTAACAGCATTCCAGACAGATTTGACAAGTCTTTGAGGACCTGAAAACTTGGAAATATCTTTTTATCGCACAGGTTTTTATCTTAACTAAATCTCCTACTGAGAACTCAAACTGCATCACACCCTTCTTGACCTCATAGTTCAACTCAAGATTTTCCACACATCTCAACCCTTTTGCAACACCTGCCTCCAACGATTCCCATTGCAGAATGTTGATTTTACCCCAATGCTACCATCTGGAGGAGAACTCTGTTATCTTTCCTTTTCCTGAACAATTCAAAAGATACTTTTCCTTTCGTTGAATGCGGTCAAAATCTGTATGACTACAAACAATTCTTCAAGCCCTCTTTCCAATTCTTTCCCGCACTCGACTCCAACTGGATACATTCTTTTACTGCTCTGTTATACCTTTCTACTGTGCCATTTCCTAGGGGGTGATAGAGCATTTTCTATCTTTAACACACTGCTGAAGTATAAACTCTACCATCTCAGCTGAGACAAATTGTGGGCCATTATCAGTTAGAATGATATTAGGCAAAACTTCACGATTGAAAAAATCATTCAAGAAATCTTTAATTCTTCCTATTTCAGCCCAACTAGAGAACTGGTTTACCAAAACTAGAAGATAATTAGCGACTCATCTGCAGTGTTATAGTCTTAACAATATCAACAGCCACTACCTCCCATGGCTTAGTGAGTAAGTCCCTATAAACCATTGTGGGGTTCCTAACTTTGTACATTATGTCACTTTTCATACAGTCCAAACATACGCTGACTATTCTTTCAATCATGATATCCATTACGGGCCACCAGTAGCTCAACCATACTCTTGCTTTTGTGTTGCTCATGCCCTGATGCCCCTCATGTCTCAGTTTTACAATCTTCTCTCTCAATGCTGCAGGAATTGCTAAACTCAAACCACGCAAAATGATACCATCTTCACAGGAACATGTATCCCTCACCTTGCAATACCCTTCCAGTATAGATTTTATTTCTTTATTCTGAACCCCAAGTATTCTGCGTGGCATTCAAACTTTCTGTGAAAGGAAATCCCTACCAATGGCATTCAACCAATCTTCCTGTGACACACTCGCTTCCCTAACACTGCACACTTAAATGCTTTTATCTTCACCAGAATCATAATCTTCTACTACAGAACGAAGTCTCGAAAGATGGTCTGCAGCTTTTTTTCTTGATCCTGGAACATAGCAAAGTTGAAAACTGAACTCTTGTAATACAACAATTCATTTGCAATTCTGCATTGAGATTATATCCAATCCCTTTTTAGTCAAAACCTCTACTAAGGGCTTGTGGTCTATCAAAATGGTGAATTGTTTCCCCACACAACATTTCAAAACATTCTCATTGCCCAAAAAACACTCATAGCCTCCCTTTCAATTGTGGAGTAGTTTGTGTAGTTGATTTCTGCTTCTCACAAAGACCTAGAGATATGAGCATTGGGTTTTATAACATCCTCTACTCCCTCCTTCTGCATTAGCACAGCTGCTAGATCCTTAGTACTGACATCTGTCATAATGCAACATTGTTTGGAGGGACATCTCAAAGTATTGACATTCTCAAGTTCTTTTTCACATTTACAAATTGTTTCTCGCATTCTTCATTCCACATAAATTCTGTTCCTTTCTTGAGTAATCGCCTAATGTTAAAAGTCTTAGCCGGTAAGTCCGGTATGAACTTGGCATGGAATTCCAATATGCCTTGGAAGGACATTAATTCATCTTTTTTTCCTGGGCTACGCAAATCCAAAATGTTAGCCACTTATTCTTTCTTTGGAAACACCCCTTTACAGTCAACACAACGTCCCAGGTATTCAATCTCCTGCTTACCAAAAGCACACTTGCTTAATTTCAGTGTTAGTTCCTTTTCTTGCAGTATGGTCACCCTGAAATCATGAAGTTGTAAAGACTCACCATAGATCAAGATGTCATCTTGAAAGCACTTCATCCCACTGAGGCCCCCAAACAAATTGTATATCACACGCTGAAAGACAGCTGCCTCTGA
This sequence comes from Triturus cristatus, assembly GCF_964204655.1. Classification (NCBI taxonomy): domain Eukaryota; kingdom Metazoa; phylum Chordata; class Amphibia; order Caudata; family Salamandridae; genus Triturus; species Triturus cristatus. Next base: position 284,507,419 of record NC_140594.1, on the reverse strand, counting down.
CATTACCCCAAAAGACATACACACAGAACGGTATGTCCCAGAAGGGGTTATAAACATGGTAAGATCCTTTGAGTCTGGATGTAATCTTATTTGGCAGTACGCTGCAGTTAGGTCTAGAGTAGTAAAATGTTTTGCTCCATGCAGCAATGAGTCCATCACTGCAGTGTTTGGCAGAAGAAAATGGTGAACAGCCATACACTTATTTAAGGCCCTTGATTCTACACGCAGCCTGATGTCACCTGATTTTTTTTTTTTGAGCCACAACAATGGGCACAACTCATTCTGAACATTCCACCGGCTTATTGATACCTTCCTCACACAGTCTCTTAAATTCAATCTCAACATATTCCCTCATGGAAATGGGTATGGGCCCCACATTGCTGTCACAGATGTAGGGTCATGTTTTAATTTTGTCTAGTAAACGTAACCATTAAATAACCCCATCTCGCCCTTGAACATTCCAGGAAATTCATCAACAAATTTGCCACACAACAATGCTCTCTACATTAAGTTTCTGTACCGTACTCATTTGCAACTCTTTTATATTATCTTACCTCAGTCTAAGTGGAGATGGAGAATTTAGATCCAGTATAACCCCAAAGTCTCTCTGGTGTGCCCAGCTCAATACACTGTCTCTTTTACTGGATCATAAACCTTCCTCTGAATTTTACTGGTTTTGAACCCTTTATATGATAGAGACTTCTAGCCGTAGGTTCCTTACCTTAGAAATTTGCCCAGGCGTCAGTCTGGATCCAGACATTTTTCGTGAGCAGTAGCCCTGGGCACCGGTAGGTGGTCTCGTTCAACTCTGCTTGGGTTTGTCCACGCCGGAAGTGGTGTTGAGCGGTGCCTATATAGGCGCTATCCAGCCGTGCTGTCAGTTCTTTTCTTTCTGCACCAGCCAGCGCAGGTCCAGCAAGAACTACTCCTTAGTAACTTTTTGACTGGATTTTGTTGACATCTTGTTGAAGTCTTTTTTGAGGTTTATCTCCTGGTTAAGTAGGGATCTCATCGAAGAAGGCCAGCTTCAAGACCTGCGGTGCATGTCACTGACAGATTTTGGTGAATGACCCGCACCTTGTATGCCTCTGGTGCCTTTAGCGGGACCACAATCCAAAGGCCAGCCACGACTGCCATGCCATGCACCCCAACGTCTGGAGGGAGTGATCCCTCAAGCTTATGGCTGCTCAACGTCCGACGCCACGACCTTCATGGGCCCAGTCGAGAAGAAGGTCCTAGGAGTGGTCGCGGAGCCCAAGGTGGTTGTCGCATTCAAAGTCGTCAAGCCATTCAGGTAAGTCCAAATTCCACAAGAAGAAGTTGTTGAAGCATGCCTTGACTTCACCTTGGTCGTCGTCGACAGTGAACGAGATGAGTGAGGAGGCCTGGCTCTGCGATTGAGCCAGCATCTGGGTGCGCTCCTCTCCTCCCTGAGTGTCAGGAGCTGGAGCGGCCCCTGCCCAATTGAGAGAATTTTATGAGGCCATGCACCTCATATTTGGGTGGCCCTCTGATTCCAGCACACCTTCTGGCCCAGAGGGTTCGGGAGGAGCCCCTACTTGATCCACACCAGTGGCTCTTGTGCCATTCGAACCCCAAGCATCCACAGACAGATTGGATCAGCAACGGTCATGCCACCTCAGCCTTTCCCGATGCCGATCCTGATGCCGACGCTCCTGGCGCCGCTATCCCCATTCTCATCCCAGACACTGAGCCGAAGGGGTGTCATATAACGCTGCCTGATCCATGCCTTCCAGGCCAGAGCCTGAGTACTATATTCTTATTGGCTAGGACTCTGGAAAGATTGGGAGCGGTTGCTGGACCCTGAAGAATACCAGCCTTATGAAGAACAACATGACTGGGCTGTGGATCTTGGTGAAGCCAGTGGACTGGATAATTCTCCAGATACTGGCATGCTTTCCCCCTCTAACATGCCTATGGAGGAGGGAGCTTCCTTCGCAATGGTGGTGCGGAGGGCAGCTGAGGTCCTGGACCTTAGCTTTCCCTCGGTGGCACGGAAGTGCTTCAACCGGGAGTGTTCATCAAAACCGCTTCTCGCTTTCAGTGAGGCACTTACTGACTTCCTGCTTGGGACTTGGTCCAAGCTAGCACAGGGGCTCCTGTGAACAAGATGATTGCCTGCCACCATCGCTCGCTCTGGGGAATCCAAATTTCCTCACTCAACACAGTACCCCAGAGAGCTTGGTGGTCCAAGCCTCCATGTCCCGCTTAAATCCTCACCCATTCCCTACTGCACCCCCGGACAGAGAATATAAGAGGAAATCCAAGGAAGATGTTTTCTTTAATCAGCCTTGCACTGCGGTCTGTGAACACCACATGCCTTTTGGCCTGCTATTCCCACACGCTGTGCAATACGGTTGGGCAGTTGCTGCCAATGGTCCCGGATGAGGCCTGGGCTGTGCTCTCCCAGGCTATTGCCGATGGGAGGGATGCAGTAAAGTTCACCGTCCGTTGTGGATTTGACAAAAATGACCCACAGAACGGTTATGTCCACACTGGCTCTGAAACACCACACCTGGGTGAGGACGACTAGCTTTTCTGGGGAAGTTCAGTCCTCACTCATGAACATGCCCTTTGATGGCTCCCGTCTCTTTGGAGACCAGGCAGATTCGACACTAGAGCGCTTTAAGGACGGCAGGGCTACAGGCCTTTCTATAGCCTCTAGTCACTCTCACTCAGCCTTTTGCTCCTTCCATGGCAAAGGAAGGAGCATGCAACCGCCTCTTTACCCACCCAGCCACTGCGTTGTGCAAGCTCTCCAGCCTCTGCGTTGCTGGGGATGTGGTTCCTATCGGTCCTGTGGGTCGGGTAGCTAGCAGTTCGGTCAGTCCTCTAACCTCCCTGCAGCCGCAGCCTCCAAACCCTCCTAGTCTGCCCACGTATCATCATGGGCACCCAGTCGGTAGCAGGATTCACCATTACCTGTCCCGCTAGCAGTCCATAACATCGTACACATGGTTTTTGCAAATTGTCCAAAGGGGCTACTCCCTCCCATTCAACACTACCTTTCCCTCCATGCCACCCACTTACAACATTCTGATGCAGGACCTCCTATCTCTTCTCTGCCGGAAAGTAACAGCTCTTTTGGCCAAAGAAGGCATAGAGCGAGTGCCGGCTCCAAAGGTAAGTTGTGGTGGCTATTTCCGCTACTTTCTGGTGCCCAAGAAGGACTGAGGCCTTCATCCTAACCTTGACCTACGCTTACTCAGTTTCTTCCTCAAGAAGGAGAAATTCAGGATGCTCACTGGCTCAGATCCTGTCTGCCCTGGAGACTGGGTGGTAGCGTTGGACTTGTAGGACGCTTACTTTCACATTTACGTCCTACCTGCTTGCCCATATGCGTTACCTGCTGTGCTCTCTTTTGGCCTCACCAGCACCCCCAAGGTGATGACGGTGGTTGCAGTTCACCTACGCACATCAGGGGTGCCAGTCTTCCCTATCTCAACAACTGACTGTTGAAGACGGGCTCGCCCCAGGCTGTCGTCTTCCAACTCCAGACTACGGCGGACCGCCTGCATTCGCTGGGGTTCACTATCAATGTGCTGAAACCACCCCTGACTCCTTCTCTGATGCTCCCTTTCAACAAAGCTTTTCTGGACACAGTGCAATTTCAGGCCTATCCTTCTGAACATAGAGTCCAGGATATTCAGGCTATGATACCGATGTTTCAGCCCCCTATCCTGTATTTCAGTGAGAGTGAATCTGAGGCTGCTGGACATCATGGCTTCCTGCATCTTGCTTGTGACACATGCCCATTGCCATATGCAAATGCAAAAACAACAATTGATGGACAGAATGCAGAACAATGTCATACATTCACCCCAGTACAGAGATCTGGGCCTAAATCCATCGTTTTTTTGCTCACCATCCCATTCCAGTTTGAACCCAGCCATATGCAAATCAGTCTTGACCCCGTGCTTCATGGGAACAATCCAGCCCGAACTGCCAAGCCAGGTCCTCCCTGGACTGGAAACAAGCATCCTAGGACCGGTTTCGGGGTTTCACCCCTCTTCATCCAGGATAGCTTGATTCCAGTGGCATGGAGAGCACGGGACTCACGTCTGAGCATACCCGTCCCACTCGGGGTGACAAATGCAAAAACAACAATTGATGGACAGAATGCAGAACAATGTCATACATTCACCCCAGTACAGAGATCTGGGCCTAACGGTGATGGATCAAACCCAGATCTGTTGACTGGGTGTGAGTATTTGATTGGTTCTGATGCTCCGTCCATCACTACCCCCTTCTGTACCGCTTTGTTCGCCATAAGTTGGCCGGGTATGCTCAAACGTGAGTCCCTTGCTCACTTTGCCACTGGATTCAAGCAAGCCTGGCTGAAGACGGCTGAAATGCCAGAAACCGGTCCTAGGAAGCTTGTTTCCAGTCCAGGGAAGGCATGGCTTGGCAGTTCGGGCTGGACTGTTCCCATGAGGCACAGGGTCAGACTGATTTGCATATGGCCATGTCTGAACTGGGGTGGCAGAGTGGGCTAAAGAACGGTGATGGATCAAACCCAGATCTGTTGACTGGGTGTGAGTATTTGATTGGTTCTGATGCTCCGTCCATCACCACTCCCTTCTGTACCGCATTGCCATATGCAGGCTGTGCAGTGGAACCTGAAGTTCCAGTGGGTACAGGATCAAGGCAATCACTCTGACATGGTCCCGATCTCATAGGGAACTGTGAGAGACCTGCAGTGGTGGCTTACAAACTGCAGTTGGGTCAGCAGGAGACCCCTCTCCTTTCCCAAACCAGATCAGACAGTAGTGACCGATGCGTCACTCCTGGGATGGGGCGGTCATCTGGGAGAGGTGGAGATCAGAGGACTCTGGTCTCCAGCGGATTCCGGACTCTACATCAACTTGTTGGAGCTCTAAGCAATTAGATTGGCATTGAAAGCCCTTCTACCCTCCATCCAGTGCAAGTGTTCACGGACAACACCACCGCCATGTGGTACTGCAACAAGTGTGGCGGGGTGGTGTCTTGGACCCTTTGTCAAGAGGCCCTCTGTCTCTAAACATAATTGGAACAGCAGGGCATATCCCTTAAGGTTCAACATCTAGCAGGTTCTCTGATCGCCAGAACGAACAAACTCTGCCGAAGGTCCTAAATGATCACGACTGGAGTCTCCATCTGGAGGTGGCTCAAGGTCTCTTTCAGCAGTGAGGAGAGCCTTGGTTAGATCTGTTCGCCACCACTGAGAACGTGCAATGTAAGCGGTCCTACTCGCTGGAGTTTCCAGGGCGGCTCCTTCTCAGACACTGTTCGTCACGAGAGGAGCTCGGGCATCTTGTACGCCTTTCCGCATATACCACTCCTGTCTGCAGTTCTCAGGAAGATCCGGAAAGACTGCGCCTATGTCATCCTTATGGCTCTTGACTGTGAATTAAAAGTCTGGTTTGATCTGTTTTTTAAGAGTTTTTCATAATTCAGTTGCAGTATGATAGCCACAAGATTAGGGGTGTTAATAAATGACTATGCATTAGATACAATGGAGTGAGCACAACACTGCTATCCCAGGTTACATCACTGTAATGCAGGAAATAATTAACTTGTGTAGCTCGGAGTAAGAGAGGTTCCTCCCAAGGTGACCAGTCAGGATATAGCCATAGTTTCTGCAACATTCCATGATAATGACATCAAAAATAGATGAACTGTATAACTGTGAGCAACAATTTAGCTCAGGGGTAACACAAAAAGAAACAATACGAGGTTGAGGTAAAACAAGCAGGGATGGGGACAAGGGAGTAAATAAAGAGGTTCGCTATCGCCCAGTGCAATATCTGTTCATCTTGAGTGAAGTACAATCAATACAATGTAACTCTGTTTCACTTCATACGTATCTTAGTTTGCAAACAAAGGAGCATTACAGACAGTATAGTCGTGGCCTATGAGGACGTTCTTGCTCGGGTGTTAATTATAGATCGGTAGTATCACCTGTTTACCCTCCGGGGCACAGTGCATTTTGAAGGGCCTTCAAGATCAAATGTCAGGTAGACGAAATGGGGTATTTACGTAGACCCAGGTTGTCTTTTCTGCGGAGAGAGACTCCTTCTGCTCTAGCCCAGTTAAGGATGGATTGTGACCAGGCCTAAAATGACGGTGGTTCACTGGATTTCCAACGCCTTGCAATGAAAGGCTTGGCTACTATGATGACAAGGTCCAGGAAAGGACTAGTGGCCCTGTGTTTCTTATCCCTTGGAAATATGCCCAATATGCAGACCTTCTGTGTGTTTGTAAGGAGACGGTCTGTGCATTCAAATAAATGATACATTACTCCCAATAATGCCGTCATTTGGGGCATGACCACAACATATGTAAGATATCAGCAACAAGATGGCTACATTGGGGGCAGCTCGCATCCAGCCTGTGGAAGTAACAGTTCATTTTTTCCGGGGTAAGATATGTCCTCTGTACCATGTCGTACTGTATTAACCGAAACCTAGCGTTGCGAGGCACATGTGTAGGCCTCTCCAGAATCATATGCCATTTTCCGGGTGTGCATGGACGAGCCAAATCTGTCTCCCAGCGGTGATGCAGGGAAGTCAAGTCCATGGCAGTCTGAAGATGAAGTGCATCCGCAAGCCATCTGGTGAGAACACTCATGACGTGTAGGTATTGAAGTGTGAGATGCGTTTGTGGTTCTTGTATAATGTCTCACTCAGTGGCGCTGCAATGTGCCAGTCCAAAAGACGTGACTAATGAAGTGTCCCAGAGGCATTCCTTCTTCTTGTATTAGGATGTCATAAGTCATGAGCGTGCTGTCCCAATAGTGGTCGCCTAATGTGTGTGGGCCTGCTGTGTGCCATGCTGAAAGCTCAACTAGTAGTGTCTTCCTGTTGCCTTTGAGCATACCCAGGATTGCTGGGGCCTAGGGTGTTATATGTTTGGTGAGAAATAAGCAGCGATGAAAACTATGATAGGCCACCTTTAACAGTAGAGGGAGATTGTCCAGTTTATAAGGAGGAATGTCCACTACTGTGTCAGATAGGTGCAACCCTGCCATCAGCGTGCCACCCATTGTATCTGGGATGCTCAATAGTAATGTTCCAGGTTGGATACCGCTAGCCCTTCTTGGGTTGATGGTAGATACAGCTTCGAGAGAGCCACCCTACATTGAGATTGTTCCATTTTAGATCGGCAAGTATTCGCTCAATGGAGCGGAAAAAGGGCGGAGGGAGGTAAAGCAGCAGGTTAGTGAAATAATATAGAAGCCATGGGAGCACCACCATCTTGGTAAGAGCAACTCTCCCTGCAACTGAGAGAGCAAGTGTCTTCCAAAATGACATCTGCAACGTAAGGGAGGTCAGTGCCCTAGTGAGGTTGCATCTAGTAAGTCTCAGTCAGTATGATACATTCGAATACCCTGGTACTGAAAGATAGTCGGCTGCCAAGTAACTGGAGCACTATTAATTATGAGTGCCGGGTCCGGTAGACTGGGAACAAAGGGAAACAAGCAAGACTTTCCCCAGTTGACATGTAGTCCTGATAGACGTGCAAAACGATTGAGGAGGTCTGGTATGGCATCCAAGACATACATCATTATATCTTCTGCATATAATGGTATTGCATGCAGGTATTGCATGCACATCCCCGTCCATTGGTATATCCCATTGTTCTGCGGCAACACGTATGGCTAGAGCCAAGGGCTTCATGGCGCAGGAGAAAAGGAGGGGAGAAAGGGGGCAGCCTTGCCTGGTGCCTCTGCATACTTTTATTGGTTCTGAGACGAGACTACCAGATTGGACCCATAAGGTCGGTTTGTCATAAAGGAGCTTCACAAAGTGAATAAAACTAGGTCCAATGTCATATCTTGCTAGGACATCAAATGGGTAGGGCCATTCAATAGTGTCAAATGCCTTTTCTAGATCGAGTACTAAACTCCCCAATTGTGACCAAGCATGAGGAGCGTATCACATTTTTCGAAATTGACAGCGTAAATTATAAGAGGTGGTATGCACCAGAAAGAACCCGCTATGGTCGCCATGTATCAAAGAAGGTACTAGTGGGGCCAGTCTCTTCTCCAACACCTCGGCCAAAATTGTGTAATCGTGTTTAGTAATGCCAACAGACCGTTGGAACCCAGCTGGGTAGGATCTGTTGGGCTTCAGTAAGGAGACAAGTATGGCCTCGCAGAGAGAATCTGGGAGGTGCGAAGAAAGAAGCGCCTCGCCATATAGCCGTTGAAGATTCGGGACAGGAAGGTCTGCATATGCTTTATACAGTTCAGATGAAAGCCTATCTGGACCAGGCTCCTTCCCAGTGGCAAGGGTGCGCATCATGTCCCGGATCTCAACAGAGGTAATGGGAGCATTGAGGTCTAAGCGTTGATCTGGGGCCAGCTTAGGAAAAGAAAGCTCTTCTAAGAAAGAGCTGATATCTGATACGAGCGCCTCCAGCTCTGATTTGTAAAGTTGCGCATAATGGAGGACCATCTCCTCGTGTTTTACATGTTGGGTATAGCGCATTTCGCCTCTAGGAGACCTCAGCACAGTGATGGGTCACACCGGTTGCTCCTGGTGAATCAGCCAGGCAAGAAGGGATCCTGAACAGTCTGCTGTCGCATGCACCCTGGATGTGTGTCATATAATTCAGGCATCGCAGGTGTTCGAGTAGAGTCATATGTATTTGCTTTGCATCAGCAATAGAGTTCACTCCACCTTCCACAGTTCATCTTCCACTTGTTTCCGCATACCACAGACCAGACCCAGGCAGCAGACCCTCGGTGTCACTGAGTGCATCTCATTTTACCAGAGTAATGTTCGAAAAACTCAGTAAATGCATACGTTAGGGAGACATGGAATTGGGGTCTTCCAGCATGGCAGGCTGTAACGCCAGGGGGGGGGGGACCGGAGAGGGTCGGATGTCCCAGGCAACAGTTATGTTTTGCGGGTTGTGGTCTGAATGGATGCGGCCCAGATTATCAACATGTGTGATGGAGGGTAGTAGTTTGGGTGAACTCAGAAAACCTGTCAAGAGGAACATGTAATGCATGTGGGTGGGAGTAAAAATAATATACTTGTGCCGTGGGGTTGCGGTGCCTCCATATGTCCACTAGTTCCCACAGTTGAGCCCAGTCTCTTAGCGTCGAGGCATTAGTAGAGGCCACCGTGCACTGTAAAGGGGGTGAAATGAGCAGTCTAGACCTCTCCTCCCATCAGCCATCGTAGATCACACCACTTGGAGAGTATCTGTGACAGTGATCGCAGGAAAGAGCCCTGAACAATGTTAGAATCATAGATGTTGTCCAACAGGAGGTGACGACCATCGAGTCTTCCTCTGATTAAAATATACCTGCACTCTGTGTCTGTCTGCTACAACCACCTCCTCTGGCAAGAAAGGAGTGCCTGGGTGAATCCAAATTAGTACACCACAGGTGTATGAGGAAACATTTGTAGCAAAGACTTGCCCCCTCAATCTGTGTTGCAATTTGTTGCTTCTAAATGCGTTAAGTGTGATTCTTGCAGTAAGGTGATTTGGGCATGATGTATTTTGAGATACGAGTATACATCCACAGGGTGGGCTACACAGACCATGAACATTCCAGATGATAATACATTGAGGCGTCATGTTATGCCTGTGTGATATATTGTGTAACACTTAAATCTGAGAGTGTACATTTGTCTACATTGGAAAGCTAGGACAAAGATCCACAAGGAGCGTGTGTAGCAGAACCCAAACAACATAATATTTAAATACGGCGCCAACTTGGCATATTGTCAATACCAAAAGAGTGAGCCTTAAGAATAGGCTTCCCTAGACTCCGTCAAACAGAATGTACCCTGAAAAATGTGGGTGAGAGGGTGGATGGCTGCACAGAATAATTAAAACAGCATCCCCCAACATTGTTGAGATAAAGTGAAATCCCAGGTAGCATTCTAGACACGAATCATTTGACAAGCTCCCTTCCAGCCCCTGAGTAGAGAGCCTCCCATCCGCCGCCCCAGGACCAACCCTCTCCGATCATAGAGACAACATGCTTCTACAAAGGTACATGTAAGGAGTAAATTAGGAAAACAGCAGGGGACGTGTAGTAGCTGGTAACAGGTTACATCTCAAATAATGTAATCTGACATCTGTGGTGTGATGTCTGGCAGAATTGTCGAGTTGGTATCCGATGGGCAGGCTACAGAAGACTACTGGTCTCCGGACGATCGAGCGGATGCTGCATCCCGATCGGAGCCATGAATGGGATCAGAGATCCGTCCTCTGTCCCAAACAGCTTGCTTGCGCTCCCTGATGATTTGCTCCAAGTTCAGTACTGCTGTCAGATTGAGTGAACGTCTTTCATGGCCCAGGTGCGTCCCTCCCCCCCACGTGCTTCGTTCTCCTCCCTTGCCACTCCGCCGGGAACCAGGAAACCACCCAGATGCCTCTAGCAGGTCCCAGGTGGCCTGCGGTGTGTTGAAGAACCTTTTTATTTCCTTCTTCTACTACACAAATTCTTGCAGGGTAGAGTAAGGAGTACTGGATATCTAGCAGTCAGAGTTGCTGTTTTACTGCTAGAAAAGAACTGCGTTGGCATAGTACACCTAGGGTATAGTCCGGAAAAAACATCACCCACGTGTTTTCAATTCTTACCTCCTGAAGCTTCCAAGTTTCACACAATATTGAGTCTCTGTCGCAGTAATCGCAGTAATGCAAGACTTTCAAAATAAACAGCCGTGGGCCGGTTCCCAGCGCAGGTCGCCTCGAGGGAATGTGGTGTGCCCTCTTAAAACGGAAGTAGGACGATAGGGAGGATTCCGGCAATAGTTCCTTGAGCCACCACTCAATGAGTGTAACTGCATCCTGGTCTTCCGCCCCCTCCAGGAGAGCAATAAGTCAAACATTGTTGCGCCTTAAGCGCCCCTCCGCATCCTCCACGTACTGGATCCTGGCATCGCTATCTCTTAGGTGTTTCTAGAGCGACTCAGTGGCTGACTGCACCACCGAGAGGGTCTGCTCCGTGGCCACTACTCAGTCAGTTTTCTGTGGTCAGCATGAAGCAGCGTGAGATCCGCCACTACATTATCAATTTTAGATTCAAAGGAGACACGAGCGTTCAACAGCCTCCAACTCTGCATCAATTCTATCCCCAGGGGGAGAGGGCTGACTCCGGAATTCGAGCTGGTCTGTCTCCTTTATCGACGAAGAGTGTGAGGAGGCCCTAGGGCTAGTGCCACGTGTGCGGCGCATTTTGGTGACACCTCCATTGTCCCAGAAGCTATATTTGCACTCACCTTCTTCGCACTGACAGCGTGCACAATAGGTTAGTATTCAATAGGGTACAGATGCAATTGCCGCTACACGTCAGCTAGCTGTGTTGTTGTATAGCACACGTTGCTCTGTGCTGCAAAGACCCCAAAACTGGAGAGAGTCACAATGGCCAGGGAGACCAGACCCTTTTGTTCGGGTGAAAATGTGTCGCTGCAGACACAATATCAATCAATAGCAGTCAGCATCAGTCATTGCATCACAGGGCAGCATAAAGAGCAAAGCTTAGCATGGTCTATTGGAGAGAATACTTGTAGTGCAGCAGAAACAGTGGAGAAATAAACGATGCTCCTCGAAGGGAGATCTTCCCAGCGTCAAGTTTCCAACTGCCCCGAACCCGAGGTGTGAAGACCAGGCTCCCAGCAGCAGGGGCACACACAAGAGATCCCTCCACCGGTCACAGAAAAACTTGCAACTACTCACAGGGCACCAGTGGCTCGGTGGGTAGCCCGACAGGCCAGGAAGCCATTAGAGAAGAACACTCCAGGCAGGGCGCTAGGGCCCGGTCGTTCCCCAGCAGCATGCGCAGAGCATGAAGTGGGCAGGAGAGGGGCCTTCATCGTGGCACAGACCTGCTTCAGAGTGTGTCCAGGCCCCAGCTGCAGCCCGCCCAGTGAGCCTCAGGATCCCCAGTGCAGGACAGCAGTAAAGGCCGATGGAGCATCGGTGACATGCTCAGTAGCCCCACGATTCAGGGAGCCAGCTGGTGAGGGCATTCCAGGTATGGTGGCGGAATCTAATAGATCCCCAGCTGTATACTCCAAGCATGGAGTAGGCATAGGAGGAGCTGGCACCTAGGCTCTGGCCGCCTTAACTCTCATCAAGGCCCCAGTTGCGGCCCTCTCCAGTGTACCTCGGTCTCCCCGTCACCGGAGCAGCTGGTGCATGCCCCACGGTCGGTGTCTGGGCAGCCCTGCGACGGTTTCGTCCACTGCCTCTCGTCCGTCCTCAACACCACCTGGTGTCAATGCAGTCTTTGATCTGATGCCCACCACCGCCACTCTCGGTTTCTCGCCTCTCCCGGTTTCTCGCCTCTCCTTGCCGCCTGCCACAGGCCGCCAGGTTACGGCGATGGCGGCCTGGCCATTGCAGGCGATTCCTCTACGTGTTGGCAAGCGGACAGGGCATTGAGTCTGCACGGATGCCGTTCCCGGGTGCAGAAATGTGTCGGATAATGGGGGTGGGTGGCGGAGTAGTGTTAAGACGCATTCGCAATCTTGCCCCTCCTGGGAATGAAGAGTCTGGTATCATGAGCTGTTGAGCCAGGCCGATCAGGCTGCCCCTTCAGGTTGATCTTCTGTTGCAGCAGCAGGGTAAGCTTCTCAACCTGAACCTGTCAACGCTCTGCCTTCTTGCGTGGAGATTTAGCGATGACAGTTGACAGCTTTCGACCTTCTGCCCGAACCCGGCAATGTTATCTTGGCAGCCAGGCTTCCCTCGACCAAGACTGTATATGCCTGCCCTCATGTACTTCCATTTATTCTTTCTCTTGCCCAGCAGGGCTCTTCTTTATAAACCTCAAAGGCCTTTCTTTCTGCCTTCTCAACCTTTCTGCTGTTGCCAGATCAGCCATCCCTGTTCAAATCCGCTTTTGTAAATAGGTTTTTGATAGGTCTTCAACATATGTTTTTGCCTTCATCCTTTTTCATGCCTCAGTGGGACCCCAATCTAGTACTCACATTTCTGATGTGCGCTCCTTTCGAGCCACTACACAGCTGTTCTATCAGGCTCTTTACCATCAAGATGATTTTCCAAGTGGTGATAAATCTAAGCCCGAAGGGTCCATGAGCTTGCCCAAATCGTCCTTGTGGCTCTGGACTGGACACGGAAAGTCTGGTATCCTGAGCTGTTGATCATGGCCATTGGTACTCTGATCAGGCTGCTCTTTCAGAAAGTTCTTTTGTCCCAGCAGCAGGGGAGGGTTCTCCATCCGCACCTCTCTGTGCTCCACCCTCTTACATGACGATTGATCAGTGAGTTCATAGCCTTCAACCTTCCACCCGAAGTCTGTAATGTTATCTTGGCAACCAGGCCTCCCTCTACAGGGACAGTTTACGTGCCTGCCATTGGGCTAAATTTGTACCATGGTGTTCAGAAAGACATGTTAATCCCCTTCTGCCGCCCTTCCTGAGGTGTTGCTGTTTCTTCTTTCCCTTGACCAGCAGGGCTCAGCTGTGGGCACTGTTAAGGGATATCTATCTGCATTTTCTGCGATCTCATGACCAACCTTCCCTTTTTCAATTCCCTATTGTACATAGGTTTTATAAGCTTTGCAACGTATATTCCGTTACACTCCCTTCATTATGCCCCCAGTGGGAGCTCATTCTCATCCTTCTTATGTGCGCTCCCTTTGAGTCTCTGCAGAGTTGTCCACTCCGGCTCCTTACCATCAAGATGACCTTTCTTGTGGCAATAACATCTGCTTAATGGGTCATTGAGCTTCAGGCCTTGTCATCCAAGCCTCCTTATCTTAACACAGACAAACTGGTGGTGCTTCGTACAAGAGCTTTCTTTCTTCCGAAAGTGGTCACTGCATTTCACGTTGGCCAACCATCACTCTTACTAGTTTTTACTCTCCACCTCACCCCTCTAAGGAAGAGGAATGACTTCACCATCTGGTCCCCAAAAGAATGTGATCGTTCTACCTTGAACGTACGATAGAGTTCCAGGTGGAAGACTAGCCCTTCATGTGGTATGTCGGAGCGAAGAAAGGACGGGCTGTGCAGAAGCGGACCATCCCCTGATGGATTGTGATCTGTTTGTTTCTGATGCGTTCCTCCAACGTAGCACCACACTTACAATAGAAGATATACATTCCTCCACACTCACCTCAACTTTGTTCCCTTATACCAACATGATATCTCTCCAATATAGTACTAATTTTTTGCAAGTAATATAAATCCAACTTCTTAATGCATGTATCAAATTTGTTAAGTTCCTCGTCTTCCTAATCTTCTAACTCTGGTAAATTCTCAAACACTTCTTGTCCCTTACAACCCAAAGAATGCAATAGGTAACTTTTTCTTTCAGACATGAGATTTGAACCACACACCTTTGAATAGTGCATAAATGTTTTTTTCCTTTTGGACCTCCAAATCAGTGGTTCACCGGGTGAAGTGAGGAAAAAAAGTGGAGGGACACTTCTGCATAATAATTCCTGCAAAGGAAAAGGATTAGTACAAGTAAGCCCAACAAAATAGAACAAGCATTTGCAATGTAATAGGTCTCGCATTATTAAAGTTTGCGCTATAGGCATTGTTAAATAATGCAACACCAATAGCTCAAACTTTAATAATGCGAGACCTATTGCATTGCAAATGCTTGTTTTCTTAGGTTTGCGCTGGCTGGAAGCACTTAACATCCCACGCAATCGTATTCAACACACAGATCAGTAGCAAGTACATTGACCTCTGGAGCTACAGGCTTTCCTTCCCCAAGTGGCGATTCGGCGAAAAACAAGGAGCATGTGGCGAGAGAGGAAGGTGCCGGCTAGCAGGGGACGCCGTCTCCTCATGATGGAGGGTGCAGGCTCCATTGTGTACGTGCAGAAGAGCCCTCCAGCCCCTGAGTCTCCCCCCCTCTCTGCCCCCCCCCCACCCCGGGCACTAGCAGAAACTTGAGACTGCGGCGGAGCTCGGCCAAGTTCATCTCCCCGCGCCCGCTTCCTGCCCCCGCGACCCCCGGCCCCTTTACTCGTAATGCGATTTATTATACATTCAAGCTTAAAAAATGTCAGACCCGGCCACCGCGACCTGCCGTATAATTAAGAATTGTCTGCGCGCATTCATCTGGGGACGGATGCCCGGGGTTGCGAACTCCCCACCAACCACAACACACACTCTGACGCGCATACATACACACGACCACAAAATGCACAACTCACAAGACAGCGCACCACACACACATGCATGAAACACCACACTACAGGCATAGAGTTACAAAGCACGGTCATCTCTCACACACACACGAAATGCTACTCACAAACCTTAAACTTACATGAAACACAACAACACAGGCATCGGGCTACAGAGGACTGTCATCTCACGCACACAAAATGCTACTCACAAACCATCTCACACACGCACATGCAAACAACACCACTTCGTAGGCACATGCCACAAACACTGACAACACAAGCCAACGTCACCTTACACTTACATGAAACGCCACAACACAAACACGTCTACAAAACACAAGTCACAAGACATCGCACCACACGTACATGAAACACCACACTACAGGCATACAAAGAAAATGGCCATCTCACGCAACTCACACCAAATACTACTCACAAACCATCTCCACCGCTCACTACACACGTACATGCATGATGCAACACCATTTTGTAGGGACAGGTCACACACATACCGAGACAACTCAGGCCATCGTCACCTCACACAGCTAAATCGCAACTCACAACAGAGACTCAAATAGACTAGGCATTGCCACAGCAACACACACACAAGTTCCCCACAACACTTGCACACACCTCACAGCAGGCCAACGTATCACAAGTGCACTCGGAGGCATTGCCCACACACGATGGACACACATTCCAAGCACGCCCATCAGAAACACTCCACTGCTGCCAAACACACCCCTACAACACAGGCACATTCACAACCATGCACGACCTCAAAGCGCACGTACCCACAACCTGTGCACAGCGTAAGTGTTAGCCCGAAGCCACGTACCACCACGGCCCCCCCACGGACCGCAGCACCCACCGCGGGCACCCACGAAGTACCCCTTCAGCAGGTCCTAGCAGCCCCTCACCTGTAGTTGGAGTGTCCCGGGGTGGAGGGCTGGAAGCGCCCAGAGCCAGGCGGTGCGAGGGCAGGAGGCGCTGGAGGCAGCCGAGGCTGAGAGAAGAGAAAATTTTGTGGAAGAGGGAGATCGGGTTTCAGGCACGTCACAGGCACAGGCGGCCACATCACCCTTCTGCCGCAGGAGGGGTGGGAGGGTGAGCTGTGTGCAGGAGTGGCAGAGGGGGTCCACAGAGCAGGCCACGGGGTGCCACCTACCGCACGGGGCCCAGGCACCTCACGCACAGGGGGCCCAAGCCTGCATGAGGCTCCCTGCTGGGCGTGGGTGCCACCAACCACACGGGGCACAATCATCTCATGCACACGGGGGTCCAGGGCTGCACGAGGCTCTCTACTGGCGCGGGGGGCACTGGGTGCCACACACCACATGGGGCCCAGTCATCTCATGCACACGGGCACCCTGGGCTGCACGAGGCTCCCTGCTGGCTCGGGGGGCACTGGGTGCCACCCATCGCACAGAGCCCATTCATCTCATGCACACGGGGCCCAGGGCTTCACGAGGCTCCCTCCTGGGTGAGGACTTGGCCCAAAGGCCTTTTGTTACAGGAAAGACTACTCAAGCCAACATGGGAACCGGGCACTAGAGGCAGAAGATGCCTCATAACCACCCAAATATTCCAACACTAGGACAATTAAACCTTCCCCGACCCCTTAAAAAATAAACAAGTAGAAGAAAATAAAGCGTCCGCTCTTTATTTTCCTGGGAACTGGATCAGAAGAGTCGGAGAGCTAGACGGCGCTTGAAAGGTGCTGAGAGCTGCGATCAGATGTGTGCGCGCGCGCAAGGCATGTGCTTTCAATTATCGCGCCCATGTCTGGGCACGATAATTGCTCCTCCCACGGCCTATTGGTGTCTATTACGCGCTTGGTGCACGTAATAGACACCAATAGGCCATGGGAAGAGCTATGCGCGCGCCTTGGGCCAATTGCATGCAGTCTTTTACAATAAGACCCACGCAACGGCCAATGGGGGAGCTCAAAAGGAAACGCACACGCACGAGCGTGTGCAATTCCTAGATCACCTCACATTCCCCGTTTTTCACATACAAAATGTCTCGCGCTGTGCAGTGCACCGCTAGGTGCGAGACCTAAAAACTGTATTTCCAAACCACCTAGAGAAAACAATAATTGTCAAAAGTATGAGCACAGTTCCAGCACAAATGAACAGTTGCAATCTAGACTTTTTATAATGGGTGGGGTCGGAGGATAGTATTTTGTAATGTGGGCAGGACCGGAGTAGGAGAATATTACAGCAGAGAGTAGAGAAGAGAAATTAAAAAGTAGTGACCACAACAGTAGAAATGAAGCACAGTAGGCTACCCCTTTACAGTAAAGTTTTCTGTCCCCTCTCCGGAATACTGATCTCCAAGCTGAGATACGCAAGCAATATGTTCCACTTGTTACAGCAGCTTCTGTAACCGCTAACGTTATGTGCAGATCCTTACGCACCACGACGTAGTCAGGTGCATGAGTGGATACACGTTCACAATGCTGTGATTAGGCCTGGGCAAAAATTTCGTTCCGTTCGCGGAAATTGCGATAATTTGACATTTTTGCGTTCCGCGGAGAGCGCGAAAATGTCAAAAATTCCGGTTTCCGCAGCTTGGCGATAATTTGTTTCTTGCTCGCGCTGTAAAATGATACATTCTCGCGCGCGCGCGATCGCCTTACCTGAATCCCTGCGTTCGCCGACAAGTTTTCTTGATCCGGTCGCGTTCTCCATGAGATGTTGTATTGTTTTTAGCCATTTGCGCTGTCTCGCGACAGTTCGCGCCCGCAGTGACGTCATGCGTCGCGCGATCACGTCTTTCTTCTCGCGATCATGCACCGCGAGAACAACTCAAAACAAGATGGCCGCGCCCGCAAGCAACCACATGGGTAAGTTGGCGACCCGCAACCATGCAGAAAATCTCGCGAACATGCCGGAAAAAAACTTCCGCATCTTCGCGATATTTCTGCTTGTTTGCGATAATTTTAAACATTCTCGCGATAATTTGCGAAGGTTAATTCCGCAAATTCCGCCCACCCCTAGCTGTGATGCCCTTGTTTTGACGCCTGTGGACGCGGACAGATATCTTCACACGCTGTAGCTGCAAACTGGTTCATTTTCACATGCTGTAGCTGCAAGCTCCAATATCTTGGGGAATCCAGCAAACTGGCTCCACCAACCACAAGACTGGAATCGAATAATGCCAAAATGTCACTAATGGCACATTCAGGTACACATGCGGGATCATGTGCTTTGGAGCCACTATTGGGATGATGCCAGAGCCAACTAGAATGCATGCAGCTCCACAGAAGCGCTCGAGTACCAATGCTGTGCTTGAGTGTTAAACGATACGTATAGCGCTTACCAACACAACGCTTTTTGCAACACACTTGGCCACCTCCAAAACTCCAATGGAATATAGCACTTTACAACGAAAGACTCTCCCTTTCAAACCAAACAGTCCTCCAGTTTAAAGCTTTACAGGGCGCAGATAGGTCCAATTCAACTTGAAATTTCTCAAAGTAGAGTAAACTCCTTATAAGAGAAAAAAATCGGGGGGTTGACATGCTCTTGCCTAATCGTCGCCAATGTAGAAGAGACGCAGACTCCAGTAAATGCCAAGTAGGTTCTTTATATCTACTGGGTGCACTGCACTGTCACCATTGATTAGTCAGTCCTCAAATTTGACTCTGAGGCATACAAATAATGGATGGAGATCTGACACTGGTGCGCTGGATGGGCTCTGTATGTCTTCAGTAATGTCATGCTTGTGCTGAGATGGAGCCGTCTCCAATTAGTGGGGTATAAAAGCTATGAAAAGTTTCCAAATCAAGTCTGGGACCTGGTATTCAACAGGTGTGAATTCTACAGTATCCATGAGGAAGATTGTTTCTATGGTAAGTAACTTTTTCACCATGCCTGAAAGACTGCACACAGTGCCACATTAGAAAGACACCCATCTTATATGAAAAGGCCCAAACCTTTGCCAATGTGTGTTGAGAATAGACTAAATCTCACAAATGCCACCATACCTCTAATTTCTGCTGCAGTTCCTGTACATTACTGGGATCTTCAGTGTTTCTGATAAGCTTGTACATAGATTTTAGTCAGAAAAATCTTTCATAATGTCTTTTTCAAGCCCAGCTGTACCATGCTGTCCTCTGGAAAGTTGTTTTTCTGGGATTTTGTTTGACAGGGGACATAAAGCTTTAACAGTAGCTGGCAGTGTTGAGGGCACCTGGCTCCATATCTTAGCCCTCTAGAGGAGAAATATCTTGCTTCATAAAATGTCATTCCTTGGCTGAGAAATCTGCCTCAATTACAATCTGAATTCCTCTTGGGGAAGGTGACCCTAAGAATGCCCTTCCTAAGGGGGTGACTCAGCGAGGACCTAGAGAGTCATCCAAAGTATTACCTTGAGGAACATCAGAATGCCCCAAAATGTCACATCTTTATGAAAAGTACTCTCTCCAGTACATTTCTGTGAAAGACACACCCTGTATAGAGACCCTGTAGGCAGCTGCTTGTAGACAAGGCCCTGTATGCGGCTGCTTGTAAACGAGACCCTGTGGTGGGTGCTTGTTGATTAGACACTATACATGGTCACTCTTAGACAATGTCCCGTAGATGGCTGCTTGTTTACAAGGTCCTGTATCTGGCACTTGTAGGCGGCCACATGTAGACAAGGCAATGTAGATGGTTGCTCGTAGACAAGGTGCTGTAGGTGGTCACTCGTAGACAAGGCACTGTTGGCTGTCACTTGTAGGCTAGGCACTGTAGGTGGTTGCTTGTATTCCATACACCCTAGGTGGTCACTCGTAAATGAGGCACTTTAAGTTGTCGCTTGTATATGAAGTCCTGCAGACGAGGGCACCATATGACGATGCACTGTAACCTTTGTGGGCTATGCATGCATGGAAAGTGACACCCTAGTCAACGATGGCCACATTATTGTCACGCTTTGACACTTCATTGGCAGTGCACTTCAGACATTTCTCTATATGCTGGAAGAAAGTGTTCTGTCTAATCCCAGAATGTCAATGCTTTTTTAACCAAAGTGCCTTATCTGTCAAAGGATGCGATGGATGATGCACCAGGTGTTAACCTACCATGTTATAAGGATCCATAAATAATTTAAAACAGGATGTACAACCTTTATGATACTTTTCTTAAAAAACTATGGTCCAGCAGCCAACTTCGGCAGCTGTACATTTAAAGGAAGATTTCTCCCCTAGTGATCTTTCTCTAGAGTCTGAAAATAGAGAGCTATAATAGAGGAAAAGTCCCATAAGGCACAGTGAGGTTAATGGCCCACTCCATGGTCCCTGCTTTCTACTGCAGACTGACAGGACAATATTGCCTATTTTCGCAGTATAATGAAAGTTGTAGTGAGCTATCTGAATTATCTAAGGGGATCTTCCAAAGTAGTGACTTATGTATGGTCTTGCTGAAGAACGTCAATGTCCTGGTAAAGATGTTCAGATCCTGTTAGAAGATACAGGGTCTGTTTGCAGTCAACCTTAAGAAAAAATTATAATGGTGCAACATAACTAGAAGAACACTGTTGACCTGCGACTCTTTCCCCAGACTTGAAAGTAAAGCTCATTTGTACCATTGGCATGTGATCTCTATGGTCTTAAGATATAGCTGTCCTGGGTCACTATGACCAACCGAGGTGGCTTCAGATTTTGCCATGCCTTGATATTATTCCTTGAAGGAAAGGGACCACAGCAAAGCAGTGCTCATCATCTGAGATGATGGACACATCCTCTGACATGTCCAGTACAGATTTTCTTCAACTAGCTGGGACAGCTATCTCTCTACCTCTAAAGACAGCTTTATTGTACCATCCTTCAAGTAGGCAGTTGACCACTCACCTTTAGACATGCTGGTTAAAGAAAAAACTGTGTTGGACAAGCAAGTAGGTGGTACGGGTCCAGGTCTCAGAGCATCACGATGGGTATTGTTAGACTTGGGGGTCTCTGGTTGGCGCAAGGTTGTCCTTGTGTCAAGCAGGAACCCTCTCCTCTACGTCAGGGCGCAGGATAACCCCTTGTGAATGACCCTTGCTCACCCTCTAGGTGCGTGGCGTGAGCAGCCAAGGCGATTCCTCAGGCGTTGTTGGTTAAGCACTTACAATCACACACACAGTAAATACATCAGTCCCCCCAGAAACGGACACCAGACTTGGATATGTAGAAAAATACGCTTCTTTATGTAAAAATAGGTATATATATCTCAGCAGACTTATCACAAGACCAATAACGTTTTCGCTATGCCACCAGGTTGTAAAGCAGGCAAATGTTCTTTGTTAGCAGGTTCAAATTAGATACTTTGTAGTCTCTCGCAAATGTTACTTGTGGTTCCAGTACTTACAGGGAATCGGCTCCTGCGAACGGGGAAATAAGGCGTTGCGGGCCCCGAGCCCGATACTGGAATTCTTAAGAACGGGTAGTTGCTTTTGGGAGTCGGCACGGGAGGGTGCGACTCAGCAGTGATGGGGGCACCTTTGGATCCTCTTGAGCAGGTGCGTGTAGTCAGGCAGGCGCGGCCCACGACCCTCAGCACGGCAGTGCGGGGGTCTCCTCAGCGGGGGCGGCGCGGCCTGATCTCAGGTCGAGATCGCGAAGCGGGGTCACAGGGCACGGTCCGTGCAGCTGGGGACCCGGCGGGGGATCACGATCGTCGGACCAGTATTCCGGCGGGAGGGGCGATAGCGCTTCAGCGCGCTCCAATAGCAGGCGGTGGCAGAGGTGCCGGCGGCCTAGCCCGGGGTAGAGAGCGACTCCGGTCGGAGCGAGGCTCTCAAGGGGGGCAAAGGCAGGCAGGCTCCCGAGTGTCACGGACCTAGGAGGGGCGATGAGGGGCGCAGTCTTCCTCAAGCGGGATACTCACACGGCTCGAGTTGCAGGACGAGCAAAGGCACAAAGAACCCACTGGTCCTGGGGTTCTGTTCAGGGGGCAAGCTCAGATCAAGCCCTTGGAGAATGTTTAGAGCACAAAGCAGCAAAGTCTTTTCAGCAAGTCTCTTCCTCTCCTTTCTCAGCAAGGCAAGCAGCAGGCCAGCTCCTCCAGCGTCTTCTTCTCCTTCTAGTCGGGCAGAGGTTCTTTGTGGTAAAACAGGATTCTGATTTCTTAGGAGCCAGGCTCCTACTTTTATACAGTGATTCTTTTGTTCTTTAGCGCCAGGGGGCCTGGGCCTGGCCCAGTCCAGTTCTGGAGCACTTTGTTGTGGTGACTCGGCTCTTTCCTTTCAGCAGCAGGGCAGAGACATCAGCCGCTCCACAGGGGGCGGAGCCGGATTTGTGGTGGCAGAGCACAGGTCTATTCAAGAGTCAAGGTTTACTCCTCCCACCCATCCTGATGTAATCTCTCTACCCACCACCTGGCAGCCAACCTGTGTCTGGGGATTCCCCAACCCTGCTCCTTACTGTTGCTAGGCAGAACACACACACACAGCAGAGGCGGACTGAAATGGCCAGGTCAGTAAATACTAACTTTCTAAAAGTAGTATTTACAAACCCAGGATATTAAAATAAACTTGACTACAAGAAGTATTTTATTATTCTGAGTTCAGGCATACTAAACTTGACATTCTACCATGCTCTCTGAGTTCACTGGGGTCACAGCGTGTAGTGACTCCAGCAGCCCATTCTGGCCTATGGAGAGCAGGTAGCCTTCAATAGTGAAAAACGAAAATGGCTGTAATTCACTACTAGGACATGCCACACACATCGGGGCATGTCCTACCTTATGCCTACAATGCACCCTGCCCTTGGGCCTACCAGAGGGGTGGCTAATATGTAGGTAAGGGAAGGTTTAGGGACTGGCAAGTGGGGGCACTTGCGCAGTCAGCGCGACAGTCCCAGACTGCACGCAGGGTCTGCGGTGGCAGACCCTAGACACATTTTACAAGGCTGTTTTCTGTGGGTGGCGCAACCAGCGCTGCAAGCCCACCAGCAGCATTGGCATTCACAAGCCCTGGCACCCCTGGTGCACTTTACTGGGGACTGACAGTAAATCCAATAAACCAATCATGAATATCAATTACAGGTACACTTTACCTAGGGAGCACTTGCACTGCGGCACAGATTAGCCGTGGCGCAGTGCCCTGAGCGGACAACACCAGCAAAACAGTTGAGGCACACCATCAAAAAAGTGGAAGGGAAACTCACGCCAAGGTGCCAGGTCTAACAGGTATAGATGTGGCTTATTCCTAAGGAGCTCTGAAGATATGCCCTCCAGTCATCACTTGGGAAGCTTAAGGGAAAGATCAACACCCATTTCAAGGAAGCTATCAGTAATAGAGTTTTTACCTCAATTGCATAGCCTAATAAAGCACTGTGCCTTCATAAACAGTGGCCATTCACCACCTTCCACACTTTGCATGCTTTTTCAATGGAAACGACCCATCAGAATCAGTGCCCCAAGAGGGGCTCTTCAATATGTTGCTGAAGGAAGGAGTAGAATCAGTTTCCATCTTCCTAATGAATAAAAGGATTAAGGTGTCCTCTCTGGGTTCATCCTAAAGCAGAAAGACAGGATTAGGTCCTGTCATTTGGCCATATGTGTAGACTTTTCTTAATAAAGAAACCTCAGTTCTCAATCTTTGTTCTAACTCTTACAAGAATAAGATTTTTGACGCCCTTAACATTTTCAGTGCAGTGTATCACTTACCTATTTAGCTCGGAGGACATCTCAAATACCCTTGTCTCCCTACATTGTGCCTCTTCCCTATGGTAGAAAACTTAACTAACTGGACTTAAGTGGAAAATACAAGATCTGCAGGGTGCTAACACTGTTTGCTTATGGCCATTCCACAACTGCAATTAACGTCCAGGCATCACATGTTTAAATAGACACTCCGTACTTGTTTATAGTATCTGGGAGCTACCAAAGCAAGCCACCATGCAACCTTTTTCAGAATAAATCCTACTGGTTGTTACTATGAATTTCAGCTTTCACCATACTAGCGCAGTATACCTTTATGAAGCACCTTCTTGCTTTGAGGTCATTACTGGGTTTTTAGTAGTTAAGAGTCACTTGATCAGTAAACCACTATGGAGAGAGGGACCTTTAATAACCCTATTTCGCACTTCATCAGTATGACCAGGACTTCCATGTACGGATGTGTAGCACCCTCACGGGGGCTGTAGACAAACTGAAGTACTTATTCCACATCAATGTACTAAACTCAGATCCACCTGTCTGTGGCATCAGACAGTACTTTCCTGAATTCAAGGGCATTCCTTTGCCTGTTGTACTAGTGGTACTTGACCAAATCATGTCCATTGAAAGAGCAGCGGGGAAGATCTGCTATCTTAATAGCGCAGAAGCTGTGCAATTGAGCAATCCCATATAACATCAAACTATTGACTAAGCACTTGCCAGTGATAGGCAGTGATTGAGAATACCCCAAACAGGTCAAGTGAGAGTGCTGCAAGTGAAAGCTAGACTATGGACCGCACTGGAGAATTCTCTAGTTCTTCGAACATCCAGAAGTAGAATATGTACCACAAGAGACAGTGGAAAATGCTGGTCCCCCGCATGTAGACACTGACAACAAGAGTCGACAAGGAAGTATTTTCCAGGGTGTATCGCAGGATGTTGCTTTCTCTTCTGCATCCTTTTCTCTGATCCTCAAAGTGATCAGTAGTATAGAGAAGCAGCTATGCACATTAATCATGGTAGTCCCAGTGTGGTTGTGGCAATAATAAAGTCTTGCTTCTGCCGTCTCTAAATTTTCTTTAACAATCATTCGCCAATGAGCTGCACTCGAGACAAATCATTTCCTTTTACTGTTTCTGTAACCTAATTACAACACCTATTAGTTTGACTGACTGCCAGACACCAAATTTTGCCCCTCTACACATACCTACTGTATACAGTGAGATGATAATGCACACTTACCAGAATCATACAGACCTGAACTGAAGTGCTTCTGCAGCTGGTGTACACAGCAAAGTGCCCAGCCTCCCAAACTGGTGCCAAGCTATGTGCATCTTTCAAATTCCAGTTTCTCACTTTAACGATGATCTCTCGGCCCAGCTTAAGATTCAGTTGCATACTTGTTCCAATACTGTCACAGAGCATAGTGAGTGGATTTGGGAGAGAGCTAGGGGAGATAGTTTCCAGTTAAACTGAACTATGTTTCAGGCTCAGATAAGTAAAACCACTGAACTTTTCCAGTTACACAACCCTCGACATAGAACCCAGCCTTCTGTAGTAGGGGATCTCTGTGTATAGTCATAATCTAGTGAATAGTCCCGCCCATGTGCGGGGACCCCGGAGCAATAAAAAATAATCTCAAGGTGTCAAATCATGCAGACCTGCATCCACCTTTAAGAGAGAATTTAATTTAAAGACAGATAATGCAGCCTATATCCACAGGCTACACTGTCCAGTACTTCAACTAGAAAATTCCACCAACATCCACAAACAGCACTGCCTGTCCAGCTTTTCTCCACAAGGGAAAAAACCCTGCCTCTACCAGCAAAAGCCTCTGGAATGATAGAGAGGAAGGAATGGACAGACAAGCCCCATAGGCTGCCATTATGTGGCTCAGAACAGGATACTGTGCCTTTAAGAAAACTTTCCAGAACTTTCCCAGTATCCCAGAATGCACAGCAGGTCCCTTTTACTTTCAGTTCTTTTTTCCGGCTCCTGCTAGCAGGACCCTGGAGCATTGAGCTCTCCCTTTTCAAGGGTTTATTTGTCACTTTCAAGTGATTTAGGCACGAGGTGGGTCTGGAGGGGCTGATTCTGCCCATGCTGAGGCCTCTGGGGGGCTCCCCAGGGGCAGGAAGACCAGCAAGCGTCCCCACTCCCCGTCGAGGGCGGCGGCGTCGAGGGGGATGACTACGGTCTGTTTGCCGTCCCCCCAGGGCTCTGGGGAGAAGCGGCGTCGACGTTTGACGTCGAAGGAGCTGAACAGGCTGCCGTCAACGACATCGGCATCTTCTGCGACGACGCCGTCTACGTCGCGCCATCGGCGTCAAGATCCGGCCCGGCGTCGGCGCTCGCCGTCGAGGGGAGAGCGCCGCTCGCCGTCGGCGAAGAGAAGAAGGTCGCCGTCGAGGCGATCGACGTCACGAAGATCGACGTCACGAAGATCGACGTCACGAAGATCGACGTCGCGAAGATCGACGTCGCGAAGATCGACGTCGAGAAGATCGACGTCGAGAAGATCGATGTCACGAAGATCGCCGTCGAGGCGTCGCCGTCGAGGCGGTCGCCGTCGAGGAGGCAAATGACGTCGCGGAGGCGCTCGACGTCGAGGAGGAGACCGATGTCGCAGAGGGGTTCTTCTTCGAGACGGCGCAGGGGGAGCCCTGACGCCAGGAGTAAGAGGGGAACGGAGTCGCCGGGATCGGTGTACTCTGTGGTGTATACACCTCCTCGGATCCCTACGCCATCGCCGCCTCCGCCACCACCGACTCCTCCTCCTCCACCGCCATCACCGCCACCACCACCGCCTGCGTCACCGCCTCCACCTCCCCCTCCTCGGCCTATACCGCCTCGCACTCCGTTGGGGCCACCTGCAGTTCCGCCGCGGTCGGTCTCCCTGCCCAGGTATCCGACTCCACCGCATGGGACGCCGAGGCCGCGACATCCACGGTCGCCGGGCCCGGCTAGACCGGCGGACAGGCTGAAGCCGAGGAGGTCGCGCTCCCGCTCCGTCAGGAGGAGAAGGTCGCGGAGCCATAGGCGGTCGTCGTCATCAACATCAGGACGGCGCCATAGGAGGCACAGGTCCAGGTCGCGCACAAGGTCCTCGGCCAGGGATTTCTCACCGACTCTGTCGGACTCACCGGGAACTAGGGTGTCTCCTGTGGACGATCTAGTCTCCTTCCAGGAGGTGCTGCTGAGGGG
This sequence comes from Triturus cristatus, assembly GCF_964204655.1. NCBI lineage: Eukaryota > Metazoa > Chordata > Amphibia > Caudata > Salamandridae > Triturus > Triturus cristatus. The sequence continues at coordinate 284,480,452 of NC_140594.1, read as the reverse complement.
TGCAGCCAAGTTGGGGATCACGGTGACGGTACCGACACCCACGACGTCTGTGATATTCGAGACTCTACACAAAAAACACCTGTCTCGCCCCCTGCTGCCTCTCGTGCCGGGGCTGGTGGAACCCGCGTTGGAGTTGTTCCTCACTCCCGCGGTGACGAAATCCGCCCCCTCACGGCTCCTGAAAAAGTATCGGGCCCCGGACTCGGACCCTGCTTTTTTAAGGATGGACCCGAAGCCGGACTCTGTCATCGTGACGGCGGCGAGGAAACAGCATGCGACGGCTCCTTCATCGACGGTCCCGCCGGACAAGGAAAGCCGCTGGCTGGACTCTGCGGGCAGGCAGGTGTGTGGGACCGCGTCTACCACCATGAAGGCGGCGAGTGCGGGGGCGCTGTTGGGGCGTTACGACCGGGCCCTGTGGGAGTCCCTCCAACAGTATGCGGACCTGCTGCCTCGGGACAGGAAGGAGGATTTCCTGGAAATGGTGCGAGAGGGTATGCTGGTTTCGAACCAGGTCATCAGTGCGGCAGCGGATGTCTCCTTGTTGGCGGCGCACACCTACTGTCATGGCGTTCACCAGAGGCGTCCCTCTTGGCTGCGCCTGACGTCGCTCAAGCCAGAGGCTCAGCACAGAGTAGCCAATCTGCCCTTCTCGGGGGAAACCCTGTTTGGTAAACATGCGGATGATGAGATGGCCCGCATGAAGACGGAGGCGGAGACTCTGACGGCTGTCGGGTTGGAGAAGGCCGAGAAGAAGAAGCGCCCGTTCCAGAGACGGTTCGGGTCTACGGGCAGAGGGCGTGGACAGGGTTTGGGACAACAGCAGCACCAACAGTTCCGGAAATCCTTCCAAAAATCGCCAGAAGGGTAGAGGAGGCCAGCAGGCCGCTACTACTACCAAGGGCCCGGCCGGGTCTCGACCCTGAGCGACTACTTCCCCTGAAACCGTTACCCACTCCAGTGGGGGGAAGCATTCAATTTTTTCCGGCAGAGTGGAGAAAAATTACTCAAGACAAGTGGGTGCTGAATATTGTTTGCAATGGATACAGTCTTCGGTTTGTCAGCCCGCCTCCAGCGATTCCGCCGGTAAGCTCTCAGTTTCAGCTGCGAGAGCTCCAGGCGGAGGCAGACATCTTGTTGAGAAAAAAGGCGGTAGAAGAGGTACCTCTGTCTCAAAGGGGAAGAGGTCTGTACTCTCGGTTCTTCCTCGTTCGCAAGAAGGACAAGAACGAGTTCAGGCCCATTCTGGATTTGCGACAGGCAAACAAATGGATTCGCAGAGAGAAGTTTCGCATGCTATCGTTGCATCAGATGTACCCTCAGCTGCAACGGGGAGACTGGCTCTGTGCCATAGATCTACAGGATGCGTACTTCCATGTGCCCATTGCACGGAAGCACAGGAAGTTCCTGCGATTCCAAGTCGGCGCCAATCACTATCAATACACAGTACTGCCATTTGGGCTAAAGTCTGCGCCCAGGACCTTCTCGAAGTGCATGGCGGTGGTGGCGGCACACCTGCGGAGGAACAAGGTGTTTGTCTACCCGTACCTGGACGATTGGTTGATCAAGGCCTCATCCTTCTCGGAAGCGCAACAACACTTCCGGTGGACGTGTGCTCTCTTGCACAAGCTGGGGTTACACGTCAACATGTTTAAATCGGTCCCGACTCCGGTCCAGTGCATACAGTACTTGGGAGCCTCCATCGATACGTGGTCAGCAAGCGTGTCTCCTTCGGAGGAGAGACGGTTATCACTCCTTCGGAAGGCTCAGGACCTCAGGACTGCTCCATCGACGACAGTGAGGAAGGTGTCTTCACTGCTGGGATCGATGGCCTCCTGTATCTTCCTCACGCACGGCTGCACATGAGACCACTGCAGGAGTGCTTGGAGGATCAGTGGGATCAGAAGACAGGTTCTTGGGACGACAAGATACGGCTGTCTCTACATGCTCTTCAGTCTCTGAAGTGGTGGTGTTCGGTGGAGAACCTCCTCAGGGGGGTTCCCTTCCACAAGGACATTCCCACGAAGAGTGTCGTGACGGATGCGTCTCTCCAAGGCTGGGGAGCGCATTCCGGGGAATTGCAGATTCAAGGAAAGTGGTCCCCGTTGGAGTCGACGTACCACATCAATTTCCTGGAACTCAGAGCTGTCTTCCTGGCGTTGAAGGCCTTCCTTCTGTCCTTCCAGACCAACTCGCTGCTGATACAGACGGACAATACAACCACTATGTATTACCTCAACAAGCAGGGGGGGGGTCGAGATCGCGCACTCTGTCGCAGGAGGCGCTGGCGATCTGGCACTGGCTTCTGGCCCGAGGACTGACTATTTCGGCCACGCATCTGCCAGGGGTGCAGAATGTTCAGGCGGACGCACTGAGCAGACTGATTCAGGAAAACCACGAATGGGTCATAAACGACGAAGTACTAGGAGAAGTCTTCACAAGGTGGGGGACTCCAGACGTAGATCTGTTCGCCACGGCCGAAAACAGCAAATGCCGAGACTTCGCATCCAGGTACTACCAGCGGGGGACGCTGGGGAATGCGCTATGGATCGACTGGTCGAACAGCTTTCTGTACACTTTTCCACCCATTCCCCTGATTCCGGCGGTGCTCATCAAACTGTCCCAGTCAGGGGCTCGGATGATCCTGATTGCTCCGGACTGGCCCAGACAGTGGTGGTTCACGGACCTACTTCACCGGTCGCTCCTTCCTCACATAGGGCTGCCGTGCAGGCCGGACCTTCTCACGAAGTTCGGGGGGCAGATGGTGCACCCCAACCTCTCGTCTTTGAGTTTGGCGGCATGGCTCCTGAGATAGTGCAAAATGGCCATTTTAATCTACCAGAAGATTGTATGGACATACTGAAGGAGTCTAAACGGCCTTCCACTAGGACGTCCTATGCCTACAAGTGGAAGAGGTTCTGTATCTGGTGTAAGTCCAAGAGCTTTGACCCTATGTAAGGAAGATGTCATCCTTCCATATCTTTTACATTTGGCGCAGTCCAGCCTTAATTTCCATTCCATTAAGGTTCATCTGGCTGCTTTGACTGCTTACAGGAAATGCCCTTCACAGACTTCCTTCTTTCAGATCCCTGTGGTCAAGGATTTTTTGGAAGGCTTGAAGAAAGTGTTTCCTCCTGTCAGACTTCCCTCGCCTTCCTGGGACTTGAATGTGGTGCTGTCCAGACTGATGAAGGAGACTTTTGAACCCATTCACAAGGCTTCGTTGCAGCACCTATCCTGGAAGGCGGCGTTCCTAGTGGCCATTACATCGGCCCGCAGGGTGAGTGAACTTCAGGCATTATGTTGTCAAGAACCTTATACTGTATTTCACGCTGCTAAGGTTGTTATGCATACTCACTCTAAATTTCTTCCTAAGGTTATCTCTGATTTTCATGTCAACCAGACCATAACTTTACCTACGTTCTTTCAGAATCCCTCTTCGCCAGCGGAAACGTCTCTCCATTCCCTGGATGTTCGGAGGGTGTTGAAATTTTATCTTGATAAGACCAAGGATATTCGTAGGTCAGACCAATTGTTTATTAATTAGGGATCAGTCAGGACCGGTCTCGCGACCTCTAAGCAGTCCATCTCTCGGTGGATTGTGTCCTGCATACAATTGTGTTATCAAAAGGCTAATAAGACCTTAGGGGGTAAACCTAAGGCTCATTCCACCAGGGGCAAAGCTGCCACGACTGCTTTGCTGCGTAATGTTCCGATTGCAGAAATATGCAAGGCGGCCACTTGGAAGTCGGTCCATACCTTTGCTGCGCATTACTGTCTGGACGCGGATGCCAGGACAGATGCTCAGGTTGGGCAGGCTTCGCTGCGAAATCTGTTCGCACAGTAGTGGTATTGTTTTGTATCTTCTCCACCGCAGTTTTTGTGTGGGGATGGGCTTGCCATTCTATTCACTAGATTATGACTATACACAGAGATCCCCTACTACAGAAGGAGTAGTTTCTTTTCTGTAACTCCAGTTCTGTAGTAGGGGTATCTCTGTGATAGTCATAAGCGCCCGCCCTCCTCCCCGGTGGAGAGATGATTATTCATATAAGGAATGCTACAGGTCTGGCGTGCTACGCCTTCAAAAAGAACTGAAAGTAAAAGGGACCTGCTGTGCATTCTGGGATACTGGGAAAGTTCTGGAAAGTTTTCTTAAAGGCACAGTATCCTGTTCTGAGCCACATAATAGCAGCCTATGGGGCTTGTCTGTCCATTCCTTCCTCTCTATCATTCCAGAGGCTTTTCTGGTAGAGGCAGGGTTTTTTCCCTTGTGGAGAAAAGCTGGACAGGCAGTGCTGTTTGTGGATGTTGGTGGAATTTTCTAGTTGAAGTACTGGACAGTGTAGCCTGTGGATATAGGCTGCATTATCTGTCTTTAAATTAAATTCTCTCTTGAAGGTGGATGCAGGTCTGCATGATTTGACACCTTAAGAGATTATTTTTTATTGCTCCGGGGTCACCGCACATGGGCGGGACTATTCACTAGATTATGACTATCACAGAGATACCCCTACTACAGAACTGGAGTTACAGAAAAGAAACTACTCCTTCGGTCATGTTGTTCTCCAATTAACTGTAGTTTTGTTTTGTCTGTGCCCTTGACAAATAGGTATTATGTGCATGGCGGATGGCTGTGATTTATGTTGTATGTGTACATAAACATAACTGGAGAATTTCAGTGGTTTTACCTGTGTGAGCACAAACATAACTCAGTTTGTAACATTTTGTTGTTGTGTTTTTTTTAATTTTGTACTTAATTTTCAGGCTGTGTATAGTGAGGGTTGAGTGCTCAGCCAGCCATTGGCAACTAAACTCAGCTGCGCATGGCCTTCAATAATGTGCAGCAGGTGTTGGGCGCAGAGTCTGGCCTGTGCCGTGCCCTATTCCCAACCTTCTGCGAAGGCCCAGCACCCTTGAACGTGGCCTTTGGGCACTCCTAACTTCAAAGCAAAGCCAGAAACAACTTTTAGTGGCTGGATTTCATTGTGATTTAGTTTTTCTGTTTTTTAAACAATGCCTGAAACTTCCTAGTAGGTACCGAATGTTCTGGCTCCAACTCACGTGTTTTTTCCAGACGTTTGTTTTTCACTCGCGCGTTTGGGTACCCCTGACCACTGTCAACTTTGTGGTTGACCACCCAAACTGCAGATTTTTTTTTAATAGTGGAAAATACGCAAGTCGGAACCAACCTACGAGTTTCAAGGGAGAAAAATCAAGCCTATTCCAGCTAAACATACGTTGTAAAAGAATTTAAATGTGATGGACATCTCACGGGTTAAAACCGCAGAGGTCTAAAAACGTGTAAAACATTTAAAGTCCACTCTAACTTTTTTAAATGCGTATATCTTAAAAACTACTGAACGCTGTCACATCAGACCAAAACAAATAGAGTACAGTGTAATTTACTGCCAATTTCGGTGTAAATCCATTCGGCCCTTTGGGCTATAAATATGAAAAACATTTCATATTGGAGCTAAAATGATAAATCACTAATCTTTTTACCCCATCCCTTAACTTTATCTTTGTGGAGGGATCTTGATGAAACTTGGCAAGCCAATAACTTAGCTAACTGAGTAAGTAGGTTGCCGTGTTTCATGAAAATGTTTACTGGATCAAAAGTTACAGGCAAATCAAAAAACATCTTTTCTGCAGAAACACCATCTCAAACTTAACCCTTGTAATGTATACATGTGTGTTTAACAACTATTACTGCATGAACAGAAATTAGGCAACTGATGCAGGAATGGTACAAGCTGTTCTTTGCAATCTGTTTCAGCAGAACAGTCCTGCTTGCCTACCTGCCACTTAAGATACGGGATTTATTTAGATACTACTTATTATTCTGATACTACAATGCGAATCCACAAAAGATCTGATACTGCAGACTTGTAAAAACTGTTGTTTTATGTTGTTCTCGTTCATAGATTCACATGCAGGTCCTCCCTTGCCCCCGTACAGAGCATTTCGAAATATGTATGGCCTTTCACATCTGTGTTTAAAAAAATGTGGTATGGTGGCCTCTGGGGAAAAATGGAGTTTCATGTACTTTTGCCTCTGGCTGGTTTGGGTCTTTTCAGATGGCATATTTGTGCTACTGAAAAGGCACTGCATACAGCTTTTGAGGCATGTTAAAGTCTAATACTTCTTTTTAAAGTTACTGAGAGACTGCCAGCCCGACAACTGTCAATGATAAAAGCAGTGCCATGTTAAAGTACTTATTGCTTTCCCTTCAGACAAATGCGCTTATCAGATTTGCAGCACTTTCCCTGGAAGGTAGCTTCAGCACATAAGGTTTGTGAGATACAAGCCCTGTTATGCAATGAGCCTTACTTTGTATTCATACAAATGAGTTGGTCTGAAAGGTTCATTTGTTGTTCTTCATTGAGGATTAACAAACTTCTGTAGTGATCAAATTATGTTACTTTCTGCTCTTTCTCCTCTGAGGCAGAAAAATCCCCCATACCCATGATTTGAAAAGTGCTCTCTGATAGATTTTTAAAGTCCATAGTGTTTGCTAATTATGTCCTATTTGTGAGCTCCAAAAAGAAAACCTCTTTATCTTGCAGACCATCTTGTAAAAAATATCTATAAATTGATTGCAATAAACTAGCAAAATATCCTATCTGAAAGAAACACGTTAGTTAGATTCCTCACCTTAGAATATCCCCAGGCGTCAGGCTGGATCCGGAAAGATTTTTCGTCAGCAATACCCCTTGCGCGTCGCTAGGCGTCGTCTGCGGCTCCACGTCCGTCGTCGGCTTCGTGCGCCGGAATGACGTCGTGGGAGTACTTAGACGCCACCCTTGCGCGCTGACGTCTGTTCTTCTTTTTTCCGCGCCAGACAGCGCCGATCCGGGAAGTGCTTACCCCTTAGTCAATTTATGACTAAAACTTTTTTTGACTCTTTTTGGTCTTTGTCGACTCGACTCTTGGTGCCGGTAGGATGCCTAGATTTAAGGCCTGTGACGCCGGTCATCGCCTGATGTCGGTGACGGATCACCATCGCCGGTGCCTTTACTGCCTGGGGGCCGACCACGACGCGGAGTCGTGCCCCGACTGTCAGGCCTTGACCTCGAAGGCTAGGCGGGAGCGGTCCCGTAAGCTTCTCGAGCTTCGGCACTCAGCTCACGGTCCCGGTCCAGGAGGAGGTCCAAGGACCGGTCGTGGAGCCGCAGTCATCATCATCGCTCGTCGGGCTCGAAGTCTTCGGGTAAGTCGAAGCGATCCAAGAAGTCCAAGAGGCGACACTGCTCTTCGGACTCCACTCGCCCGTCGCGTGACTCGGCCGAGGGTCAGGGTGGTCCCACCCCCGCGGCTCCGACGGAGCCGCGTCCGTCTCCATACCCGCTGGTCCCTGGGACTGACGCGACTCCGGCGGAGGTCAGTGCCTTCCTCTCGGCCATGAGGGGCCTGGCTCAGCCGTCGACGCCTGCCGGCGTGCCTTTGGGCCCCGCGGGCTCGACTGGGCGACCTCGCGTGCCGGCGGCTCCGGCCCCGGCGCCGTTGACGAATTCGGTCCCGACGCCGCAGGTCCCCGAGGAGATCCAGCCCTGGATCTGTCTGCGCCGGTCGACCTCACGACGCCTCCTCCGCCGGCGCCGACACCGGTTCCACCTCCGGCGCCATCTCCGGACTACGCCGGTCCCCGTTTAGTCCCTGTCCGGACCCGGCGCCGCCCGGCGCCGCAACCGACGCGGATGGATGAACGCTTCATCTACCGTCTGGCTCCGATCGTTCCTCCTGTTTACCAGGAATCGGATGACTGGGGCGACTGGGAGGGGTCTGAGGACCCTATGGCCCTCCAGGGTCAACTTGCACAGGACTGGGCAGACGAACTGGGGGATGCCAGTGGTCTGGACACTTCGCCGGACGCTGGTTTCATCTCTCCTCCGACTGTGGCTTCGGAGAAAGGTGCAGCTTTTTCCGTGGTGCTGCGCAAGGTGGCCGAAGCCCTGGGGCTCGAGTTGCCTGCTGTGGCCCTGAGGACTAATATCCTCACAGAGGTGCTTCAACCGTCAGCAAGCTCCACAGAGCCTCTGCTGCAGTTCAATGAGGCCCTCGTCGACGTTCTGCAGGGCACTTGGTCCAAGCCCTCCACAGTTCCTCCTGTGGATCGGAACGTGGCCCGGCGCCACCGCCCTGCTCCGGGCGACCCCAGTTTCCTGTCCCAACACCCCACCCCCGAGAGCCTGGTTATCCAGGCCTCCACTTCCCAATCCTCCTTCCCGTCCGCTCCTCCGGATCGGGAATCCAAGAGGCTGGAACAGTTCGGCAAGAAACTGTTCTCTTCCCTAAGTTTGGGCCTGCGGTCTTTGAACACCGCTTGCCTCTTGGACCGTTTCTCCCACTCTCTGTGGGATACGGTGGAGGACGTGCTGCCACTGTCCGGTGGATGCCCGGACACGTCTCTCCCAGGCACTTGCTGACGGGCGAGATGCAGCGCGACATGCCATACGGTGTGGACTTGACACCACGGACTCGCTGGGTAGGGCGATTTCCACCACGGTGGCGCTCCGGCGCCACGCCTGGCTGAGGTCCACGTCTTTTTCGGGGGATGTCCAAAGTACCCTCATGGATATGCCCTTTGATGGCGCTCGCCTTTTTGGTGAGAAGGCGGATAGTGCGCTTGCTCGTTTTAAGGACTCCCGGGCTACGGCCACGTCCTTGGGTCTCTCGGCCCCACGGCTGCACACTTCCGCCTTTTGCCCCTTTCGTGGCCAAGGAAGGGGCGCCTCCTCACGTCCGCCTAGCCACCGGCCGCAGAACCAACCTGCACGCGGTCGTGGACGTGGGTGCTGCCGTGGCGGTTCTAGAGGACAACGTGCCGGTCAGTCCACATCCACCCCGGCAGCATCCGCCTCAAAGCCTTCCTAGTCCGAGCTTTCAGGCCCATTCCACGCCAGTGGACGGCAGAGTTCGCCATCACCTGCTCCACTGGCGCTCCATCACTTCGGACAGGTGGGTGCTGCAAATCGTCCGAAGGGGCTACTCCCTCCCCTTCGAGACGACCCCTCCAGCCATGCCACCGCAGTACCACCATATATCGGAGGATCACTTGAATCTTCTGCAGGAGGAAGTTACGGCCCTCTTGGCCAAAGAGGCCGTTGAGCGCGTTCCTGGTCCAGAAGTAGGCCGTGGTTGCTATTCCCACTATTTTCTGGTTCCCAAGAAGGGCAAAGGGGGCCTACGTCCTTTCTTGGACCTCAGGAGCGTCAACACCTTCCTCCGGAAGGAACGGTTCAAGATGCTAACTTTAGCTCAGGTTCTGGCTGCCCTTGACCCTGGAGACTGGATGGTAGCGTTGGACTTGCAGGACGCCTATTTTCACATCCCCGTCCTGCCGGCCCATCGGCGTTACCTGCGGTTCACGGTGGGTCAGGAGCACTTTCAGTTCACCGTGCTCCCCTTCGGCCTCACCAGTGCCCCTCGGGTGTTCACGAAAGTGATGGCGGTGGTCGCAGCTCATCTGCGCAGATCGGGGGTTCCAGTCTTCCCCTATCTCAACGACTGGCTGTTAAAGGCGGGCTCGCCCCAGCAAGTCGTCTCCCACCTCCAGACTACGGCGACCTCCTGCATTTGGTGGGGTTCTCCATCAACGTGCCGAAGTCACACCTGAGTCCCTCCCAGAAGCTCCTCTTCATCGGAGCGGTTCTCGATTCGGCGCAGTTCCGGGCTTATCCTCCGGAACAGTTGGTCCGGGATATTCAGGCTCTGATTCCCATCTTTCGGCCTCTATCCTGGGTTTCGGTTAGGTTGGTGCTGCGGCTTCTGCGGCTGATGGCCTCCTGCATCCTGTTGGTGCATTACGCCAGGTGGCAAATGCGGGCTCTGCAGTGGGACCTGAAGTTTCAGTGGGCCCAGCATCGAGGCAACCTGTCCGACCATGTCTTGATCTCGGAGGGCACTGTGAAACAGTTGAAGTGGTGGGTCACGGACCGCGATTAGGTCAGCGGCAGATGCCTCTCCCTACCCCAACCGGAGCACGTAGTAGTGACGGACTCGTCCCTCCTGGGATGGGTGGGCCACATGGGAGAGGCGGAGATCAGAGGACTCTGGTCTCCGGCGGAGTCTCAACTCCATATCAACCTTTTGGAGCTGAGTGCGATCCGGCTTGCACTGAAAGCCTTTCTTCCCTCTGTCCGGAGAAGTGTCGTGCAGGTGTTCACGGACAACACCACCGCCATGTGGTATTGCAACAAACAGAGCGGGGTGGGGTCGTGGACCCTTTGTCAGGAGGCTCTGCGCCTCTGGACCTGGCTGGAACACCAGGGCATCACCCTGGTGGTTCAACATCTGGCGGGCTGTCTGAACGCCAGAGCAGACGGACTCAGCCGCCGGTGCATGATGGATCACGAATGGCGTCTGAACTCGGACGTGGCGCAAGGTCTCTTTCTGCAGTGGGGAGAGCCTTGGTTAGATCTATTCGCCACCGAAGAGAAAGCGCAATGTCAGCAGTTCTGCGCGTTGGAATTTCCAAGGCAGCACTCGCTCGGAGACGCTTTTCGTCGCGAGTGGAGTTGCGGTCTGTTGTACGCCTTTCCGCCTATACCACTTCTGCCCAGAGTTCTGAAGAAGATCAGGCGCGACCGGGCCCAAGTTATCTTAGTGGCTCCGGATTGGGCACGAAGGTTCTGGTATCCCGAGCTACTCAGTATGTCAATCGATCCTCCGATACGACTGCCTCTTCAGGAGGACCTTCTGTCGCAGCAGCAGGGGACGGTCCTCCACCCGAACCTGTCCAGCCTCCACCTCCATGCGTGGAGATTGAGCGGCGGCAGTTGATGCCATTTGACTTGCCTCCTGAAGTCTGTGATGTCATTCTGGCAGCCAGGCGTCCCTCTACAAAGACGGTATACACCTGCCGGTGGAACAAATTTGTGGCATGGTGCACAGCAAAGGCTGTGGATCCCTTTCCGCCCCTCTTTCTGAGGTTCTACTCTTTCTTCTTTCTTTGGCCCAGCAGGGCTCTGCTCTGGGCACCTTGAAAGGTTATCTTGCTGCAATCTCTGCCTTCTTACGGCTTCCTGATCAGCCTTCTCTTTTCAAGTCCCCTGTTGTTTCACGTTTTCTCAAAGGCATTACTCACATGTTCCTTTCGTAATGCCTCAGTGGGACTTGAACCTTGTTCTGACCTTTCTGGTGTGCGCTCCTTTTGAGCCTCTTCACAATTGTCCCATTCGTCTTCTGACCCTGAAAACTGCTTTCCTGGTAGCTATCACCTCGGCTAGACGGGTGAGTGAGCTTCAGGCTTTGTCATCTAAGCCTCCCTTTATTTCTGTTCATCCGGACAAGGTTGTCCTCCGGCCTCGTCCTTCTTTTCTACCGAAAGTGGTGACCCCATTTCATCTCGGGCAATCTGTCACGTTGCCCTCCTTCTTTCCACCTCCGCATCCTTCAAAAGAGGAAGAGAGGCTCCACCGTCTGGTCCCAAAACGGGCGCTGTCCTTTTATTTGGACCGCACCAAACAGTTCAGGGTGGACGACCAACTTTTTGTTGGATACGTAGGAGCTAAGAAGGGGAAAGCGGTACACAAACGGACCATCTCGCGGTGGGTCGTGTTGTGTATTAAAATTTGTTACTCCTTGGCAAAAAAGGACCCTCCTGTTGGGTTGAGGGCCCATTCCACCCGGGCCACAGCGGCTACTACTGCCCTGGGCCGGGGAGTTCCCTTGCGGGACATCTGTCAGGCGGCGACGTGGGCCTCACTGTACACGTTTGCCAAGCACTATTGCCTGGACAGCCAAGTCCGGAGAGACGGCTTCTTTGGCCGTTCTGTTCTCCAGGACTTTTTGGTGTGATCTTGGTTCGCAGACCCACCACCGGGGTTGGTATTGCTGGGGTATCTATTCTAAGGTGAGGAATCTAACTAACGTGTTTCTTTCAGATGAACAAGTTACTTACCTTCGGTAACGATGTATCTGTAAGAAACATTAGTTAGTTAGATTCCTCACCGACCCACCCATCCTCCCCGTTCTGCGAATTGACATCTAGGGTTAAGGCTATCCTTTTCAGGGCCCTAGATTTTTTGGCACCAGTGTCGGTCTCTTGCATGGCTCTGCGTTCCTGACGTGGAAAGCTATGTACAAGAACTGATGTCAGCGCGCGAGGGCGGCGTCTACGTACTCCGATGTCATTCCGGCGCACTACGCCGACGACTGACGCGGAGCCGCAGACGACGCCTAGCGACGCGCAAGGGGTATTGCTGAGAAAATCTTTCGGGATCCAGCCTGACGCCTGGGGATATTCTAAGGTGAGGAGCTGGCATGTACCCAGTTGGTCACACTGTCTCTAAAGGTATCTAAAAAAAGATGTGCAAGTATTTGAGTAAGATATGCAAGTATGTGACTAAGTAGCGAAATGCAAATATTTCTTTCTTCACCCATTGTGTTCTATTTTGTGATGCTGCAGACATCACCTCTATACCCTTTAATATTACCTTGCACCCTCGTATAAGCCTCATGTGGTCTGCAAAGCTCCATTTCCCCTTCTACATGAGTGGCATCATACAAATTATTTTGAAACGCTCAGGATATAAGGAGCAATATTATAATATGCTGCAGTTGCTCATTGCATGGCTTGACAAAGAAAAGCTGGCTGCTGACTTCACTAAAGACTAAACTCATTTTATTTGGAACCAGCGACAATTTGGCAGTCTGGTCCATACCCTTTGATAGAAACCGTATTTAGATTATTTAAAATCTGTTTTATTTTTGATGAGGCATTCACCTCAAGGGGATTTCCTGCTTCATGCCGCATTGACGGCAGCCATTAGGAGACACTGGAGAGAGGGGATGGTAGAACCTCCGACCTCACTGGTATGCCAATATGTTGTGATGGCGGCGGGAACGTTTAAGGCTGTCGCGTGTCTCTACAGGCGGATTACCGGCAGCCTAAGAAAACCACTGGAGGCCCTACGCCTCAAGTGCGAGGAGGGCTTTTGGGAGCCCATTGGGGAAAAGCCATGGGGGGGAACTGGTGGAGCGGCCCTGGAAGTGCTCCGGGAACGCCCGTTTCCAGTTAATCCACTTCTATGTGCTACATAGGGCTTACCTTACCCCGGGTAAGGTGAGTGACTACTTCGGGGTTTCGGCGGCGTGCCCACGGTGCGGCCTGGAGGCCGCGGGATTCCTACACATGCTCTGGGACTGCCCGCTCCTGAGAGAGTACTGGCGGGGAGTGACATCTGGGCTGGAGGCCGCAACTGAAAGAAGTGTAGCGCTCACACCGAGCTGTTGTTTGCTGCATTGATTTCCACACACTGCCAAGACCAAAATCACAAGCAAGTTTATTGACCTGGGGCTGGTCCTGGCCCAGAGGGAGATTACCAGCCACTGGAAATCAAGGACGGGGCCCAATTTAGCGCGCTGGACTAGGGAATTAGTGAAGTGGGCGGTGGCGGAGGGGAGCTGCAGGTTACGTATGGCTGCCCGCAATGGGAGTGACAAATCATTGGAGATGGCGAGAGCGTGGGTTGCATTGGTGGAGCTGGTAAAACATCCGCCTGGAGACACCGAGGGCTCTCCTGCCCGGGGGGTGTCAGCAGCGGACACTTAAAGCTGGGTGGTACTGTTGGCGCACGGAGCGGGGCGTAGACACGAGGAGATGTGCTTGGGTGAATACTTGCCCCTCACACACACTGACATCAGAGGTTCGGAACACGTGAACTGTGGACTATCGCTGTCCTGTCCGCGGTTTCGGCTTTGACCCTGTTCTGGGCTCAGCGGCATGGGGAGCGGGGAGGGGGAGGAGAGGTTAGTTTGGCTGGGGTGGGGGGGGGGGGAGGTGGGTGAGGTCCGAGATACATACAGGCAGGGGGTGCCGGTTTCGACTGCAGGACGGTGGAGGAAGGGCCCGGGTTATCCCCCAACTGGATTGCAATTCCCCATGTGGGGCGGGGGTCCTTTTCTTCTTTGTTTGCAGCCGGATGTCGATGCACTGTAATAGCCTGCTCGATCCTGAGATTGTATTCCATCTGTCCACTCGCAGACTGCTCTTTCTTTCTGAGTACGTGTATGTGCCTATGTCTTTGGATAACTCAATAAAGTCTGTTTAAAAAAATAAATAAATAATGAGGCATTCACCTCAACCCCTCCAGTAACCCAGGTTGGTATAAACACCTTTTCGTTAATTCTATCTCAAACCAGTCACCAAAATGATGTACCCACGTACATCCTAATCAACTGTTGGCTAGAATATGCCAGTATTTATACTATAATTCTTGCAAGAAAAATCGAAATAAACAGCAGTGTGTACAGTGAGCAGAAGTTAGATTGTTATTATGCAAAATAGACTGCATCTGACACTCTCTCCACCCTCCATTGACTGTTATTTTAAGGGTCCATTTGTGGAATTCTTTGTTTGGTCTACAAAAGACAGTTGCTTTTGGTATTGGAAGCACAGCTCAAATAGCATCTTTTCTGTTAATATGTCATACTTCTACCAACTTGATGTACTGCATCTATAGGCGCATTGCCACAAGTGCTTTACACAAATGTACTTACTGGTTGATGACTGTGTGACCAGTTTGAATCAAGCTGTTTTGTATGTACAGAGGTTCTGGAACTCTAATGAAGTGGAGGATCTTAAAACTAAGCAGGACCTCCGTGTGACGGAATAAGTTCACAGTTATGTAAAATGTATTTAGGGTAGACAGTTGAGTCAGAGTTTGATGGAAGTGAGTCTGCGGTTGGTGACATTTTCATCCAGTTAAGTTATTGAACATAATTCAAACATTCCTATAGCAGGATCTACATACTTCTCCTGTTAATCAAAGCAGGATGTGCAATGTTGGCAAGACAACATAGGAACCAGGACGAACTGCATATACCCAGGAGAGTCTCTATTCTTTTCTCATAGTTGGCTTATGCTTCTGTCTTCGGCGGCCTGACTGTTTTAGCCTTGAAAAAGCCCCAGGTCTGAGTGCCGCTTAAGGAGCTAAAGTGTTGGCTGGCTGATCAAACATTAGGTATTTTAGAAATATGCTCAATAAATTAACTGGATGAAAATATCACCAACCACAAACTCACTTCAAATTGACTCGGATTCAACTGCTTACCCTAAATATATTGTACTAAACTTGTCACTGTGGGCGTAAGGGGTTCTGCCCGCGTCAGGGTACTGACATTCTTCAATTTCAAAGTTAGCCATCATAGGTGCGTGACTCCACGTCCCCACCCCTTTTTCCTCACTCCCCCCAGTTCTCAGTTGTGGAATCTTAATACATTTTTTAAAAAAAACTGAATATTTCTACTTATGTGCTGTATCTCTGAACACTTTAGCTGAGAGCGGGTATTCCCTCCAATCATAAAAAGCCTCTGTGAAAACAACATTTACATTTATTATTTGAAATTGAAAACAATTGAAAGAAACTACCTTCATAAGCAGCCAAGAGCTGTACTATTGATATTTGTCCCGTAATCCATTTTTCTGCTCTCTTTCAATATTCTCTCTCTGAACAACAGGTCTCTACCCTGTTTAATCACAACATTTAAACCAACATTTTTTTTGTCACTCCACATGATGTTCGTTCCTTTGTACTAAGATATTTTTCTGACAGATGGATGTTGGACTTTTCCCATCTCCCCCTTAAATATTCTTGACTAATTGAACAAGGAATCCATTTGAAATTTATTTTTTGTCTGCAGCTTTTTATAGCACTGACTTGCCCAAGGTCATTAGAGTGCTTTATGACCGAACCAGAATACGTTACACATTTTTTCCTTTTTAATTACAGGTAGATTAAGTGATATGCTCAAAATCACAGGATGTTCAGCTGAGGCTGGGGTTCTAAGAGTGGTTCCCAATTTTCAAGATCAGTTCTAGCATGTTGACTACATCTCCTCCCTTGATTTACAAGCTTGTCCCCTTGGGAAAGGCATTTTTCTTTCCAGGGATGTTTTTTGACTCTATAATAATAAGGACAGAGGCAACCGTGGTATGACCTGCAAGCTACAAACCTAATGAGGTGAGACTGATTTTCTGCCACACCAAATGTATGGTAAGGTGCAGGAAAGATGCCATAAAGAAGATGTATCCTACCCAACCTCCACTTGCCCTAACAGGCATGCCTTCAGGCATTTCAGAAGGCTCTGTACTTTGAGATAGTTGATGCTGAAAGGATGTTTAGCCCTTGACACCAAAGAAGGTACATGCAAGTAGGAACATTATCCATAATGTGTTGGTCACCCTATAGAAGTCCATTATGCAAACCCACACCAGAATAAAAGGTCTGACACAGATGAGTACCAGTGCATCTCTATTGGTTACTTCCGAGATAACTGTACTTCCATCAAGCTACTTTGTATTGCTTCCCTCTTGCATCAAATGTGGTTTTAAGATTCACCCAGCTGTAATGATCAGGAAGACATGCCCCTTATTCACTCTCTCAGTTACACCGGAATTTGGCACTGCTATAAATCTTTCTTGCTATCTGATATGAATAGGATAAAGGTCACCCGGGATGACCAAATATGCTGACCTGTGCAGATTGATGTAGTTTTGTTTGTCAACAAGTTTTAATTTTGTAATGGCCTTTTAGAGGTGGTTATGCTGTTTGGTGGTATATGGTGGGAAAACATAGTTGCGTTTCTGTTAATTCATTTAGAAAAGGCATAACTAAAGTACATATAAACCATGGACTAAACTTTACAGCATTGGCAAAATTAAAACAGTCCATAGTCTGCTGAATAGTAGCTTGGATAGCGACGTGGCACCGAAAGGCAAAAAAATCAGGAAACGCTAGGGCTCATTCTGCTATAGTGCAGCGTTTACTTAAAAACCCTTCTCAGGAAAGTTCCAGGTGTTGACATTTGTAGAGCACTAGCCAAGGATCATTGTGAACATTTGAAAAGCACTTTTGCATAGTTCCGAAGCATCCCTACAAAACCTTTTCTGTAAGCTTGCAGTCAATTTTTATCACTCATGCGTTTCTGCTTTCTAGTTTTCATTGGTGACTGTGGCTCAATGGTATGAGCTGTTACACATCAGTGAAGATCCATGATAAAGATATGAGTTTGTTACTTGTGATCCAATTCTCTATCATGTGATTATTCACTGAATTAATAAATGGCCCAACTACCTTCAAAAACATGATGGGTATGTAATCTTATGCTAAATATATTCATAAAGCACAATGTATGCTAAAGCTTCTTGTCACTAGACACAATGCTGTGGTAAACAACTAGGGGTGACAAAGAGAATAAAATACTGTATTCAAAAATTTATAAGCAACGCCTAAAATGCAGCAGATTTTGCTGTGTGGGGAGGACTGTAGTCAAGGTAGTAGGTTATTTTTTAACATCTTATAAAGTATTTTAAGCTGCCGATCGAAATGTCTCAGCAACCTAAGCAGTATATTCTAAAATGGGTCTCCCTGGCTGGCCTAAAGCAAAACTGCTGTTAGTTGTAGAGTTGCGTTGCCTATCTGGTCACTCTTTAACATTATTGTTGTTACAGAATTTCAATAAATAAATTATACCCTAGAGGTGGATACGCTCCTTTCACTTTCCCTCTCCTTTACGATTCATTCAAGGTCCCAAAACGCCTTTTCCAAGTCTCAAAGAGATTTCAGACTCAAAGAAAAGGGTTTTGCAAATACATTTATTTTGTGGCTGCAACCTTCTGGAGTTCGTCAATTGCTGGCTTTGCAACCTGCAAAAACGTTTCTTCATTAATTGCGAAGTGTTTGTTAGATGGCTGAAGATAACCTTTTTACGGAGCCTCTGTTTAGCCCATATTTACACACTATGATTTCTCAGATATAAATGTGAGAAGGTTGCTGCATGCCTTGTTTTTTCACTCTCTGGCCAGTCTCCACTTAGCCCCAGGTTAGTAAATCCCTGTATTCCTTTCAAATTTCTGTCCTTAATTTTAGGATCAGGAAGTTGCAAGATTCTTTGGCCACCTGACCCTTAATCATGCTCACTGGCACAAATTTCAAATATTATTAGTAAGGTCTTTGTGTTGTCCAGCTTCAGTCTCTGACTGCATCCTCCTAAAGAAGGATGTATGTTTGCTGGAGGCTGGATGATATCAGGTTGAAGTAAGGGTTGATGTCTTGATAAGCATCTAATCTGGATCCAAATGTACGACCATTCTGTTTTGCGGGTCGCAAGTTGCGATTTTTTGCGACTCGCAATTTGTGACTCTCAAAACGGAATGTACTAATGTCTCAGGCACAATTAGCTATTCCCAAGGGGGTCACAAATGACCTGCCTCATCAGTATTCATGCGGCGGGTCGCAATTTGCGACCTATTGGGAATGGGCTACAATCTCTGGGATTGTGGCCTGCTTGGGACAGCAGACCGCCATATCTGTTTGCTTTTTAAAGAACAAATTTATAAATTAAACGCAGCCCGTTTTACTTAAAGGAAAACAAGATGCGTTTAAAAGGAAAAAATTATAAGTTTTCTTTTCATTTTTTAAGGGCAGGCAGTGGTCCGTGTGACCACTGGTGGTAACTGCGATTGTTTTGCCACTGCCTTTGCGGTCGCAAAACAGTCCATCCCCCTGCAATTCGCTATTCGGAAGGGACACCCTTGGCATGCCCCTTCCTGATAGCGACTCGCAAACCCTATTTTGCAAGTCGGTAATAGGTTACCGACTCGCAAAATATGGTTTGTACATGCACAACCCTTTTGATCGGTCTCAAACGGCCTGATTTTCCGCTAAAAGCGTTCGTACATCTGTCACCAGGTTTCTTCTAAGGAAGGGAAAGGGGAATACATTCTGTTGTGCGGTAGCAACTAACTAGTCTGTGTTAAAAGGACAATATTGAAGTCTCCATTAGGTTGAGTCCTAATTTACAGAGTTTAGTTGCCTTTCGGCTTGCTCTTTCGCCCAAGTTAAATTGGGAAGTTTATAGTTTTTCTCTTGGGTACCATCTGTGTGATCTGTGCCTCTGGGTGTAAAGGTTACTAAATTGTCCTAAATTTCCTCATATCTGCTGAGGCTCAGGGTTTCAAAAATTATCAATACTTTCTATCTGGTTTCTTAGTTTGATGTTGCAACATTCCTATTGTTTCTTCTTTTTCTCTGTGACACTGATCAGTCAATTTCAGCATTCTTTGTTTGTACTTGAAAACTATTAAAGTTTCCCATTTATTTTGATGATTTTCTTCCATTGAGCCATTTCTCACCTCCTTGCAGGGACTGCGAAGCTATTCAGGAATCTTGGTGAGCATTTACAACGCTTGAGTCTCTTGTATGTTTCCATCTCTCTCAGCTTTGTATCACTAACTCACGGTTTTTGCCTGCTGCACAAATGCTCAGGGTCTATTTACTCTAGGTAAAACTGTGCCAAACTGTGGACCTGATTGATCTGAAATGAGTCTTGAAAGGCTAGAGCACATGCTGTCACGTCGCCTGTGGATAGCATTTATGCATGCAATGCTGGTGTTCAAATTGGAGATAAAACTGCTGGTATTGGGTAAACAACATTGCAGGCAAAATGGGACAAGGAGTGATGGGCATGCAGTGAGTCAGGTGACTTAACTGCTGTTTAGGGAGTTAGTCAAGTGATGATGATTAGTGCATAAGTAATTGTTTACCTGTGGTAAAGTGTGTGTTTTAAACCTTCGACAATGAATGAAAGTTCGAGAACAGGAGACGATGGGACTGAAAGCTGTATTGATATTGTCCCCAGCTAAATATTATTTTTTCAGAAGGAAAAACGCGGTTGATTTTAAATACATGTAAGGATAGTAATTGTGGGAATATGGGGTTCCTAATCATTTGTGTTTGGTTGGTGAAGAGAGTAATTAGTGGTTGACAAAAAATTGCTGCAGTGTTTATTTTGTTAGAATGATCCAAGATGGCCAAACTCCTGTGCATGTCCTGGTTATGCATGATAACAGCTATAACAAGTAATTTGCTTAATAGACCAAGATATATAGAGTCTCTTATTTTCCTGGATGTAGAATTATGAAGCAAGTCCTATATGTTGTTCAAAGTCTGTCTGGGGGCCATAAAACATTGCATAAAACCTGTAATGGTTAAGTATCTGAAGACAAAAGATGAAAGAGGTAAAAATGCATTATAGAGAGGCAAGAGTCTCTTGAACTGCATTATGGAGGTCCGAAATTACTTACACTCGTTTTTGTCAATGTTAATGCGGAGTCACACCATGTTGTATATTTAAAAAAATATATATTCATTTTATCCCGAAATTTCTTATTATTCAGACGTGTCATATGTAAATAACATACCTCCTGAAAACATCATCCGTACAGCTTACTTTTTCATGGCCAAAACATCTAACTGTTTAGCTCTATATTCTATATCAAAGTCAAGCTATGAAGTTTCCTTTCCCATTTATTATTTTATGTTCCCTTACATTTTTCACATCGAGTTAAGATTTCACAGAACCTAGCCCTATAGCAGCCTTTTTTTATACGTAAAAATATTGATAGGTGTGTAGATCTAAAGCATTGCAGTTTTCAGTTAACAGTTGGCTCTTATTCCTTTCAAATGTTTAGTAGCTTTTCTCAGGTAAAATATTCCCTGCCTCTTCCTCTTTCCATTAAAATGTTGTATGTTAGGGGATGCTAGAGAGCCCGGAGCAAAATGGCCGCACTCTAGTGCAGCTCTGCTGGCCGAGATAAAAATCCGTCTATAATCTGTGTTACCTGGCGCCATCCATGGCTGAAACGGAACAGTAGCTGATGTCGCAGCGCTGAGGAGCACTTTGGTGGCCTTCCTGGGTGCATTGATCGCCTCTGCCTTCGCTCTGGCTTGCCGGGCCTTGCCTGCAGCAATATGGCGGCACCCGAGGGCATGGACTGATCATCCCGTCCCTGCCTGCACCGGAACGTCGGCTGTGGATTTGTGGAGGGCTGCCTGACTGGCTCCCGGCGCCTGGTGTACTCTTCGTCAGCGCCCCTGCTGTTGATGTGGCTGGTCGTGGCTCCGGGGGCGGAGGGACGCCGTCTGCCAGCCGGCCCCTGCCCTTGTCTACAGCTGGGGGGCAGGGCCTCGCTCCTGGTGATTGCGGACGCCGGCCGATGCTGGAGGTGAGGCAGTGCAGTGAGAGGCATGAGGCGTGCGGGGGCCCCTATGAGATTTCCTGGTGTGCCCTGGGACCCCCGCGGGACGGTCTCTGGCGGCCCGTGCCTGCGGACGTTGGCGCTGGCTGCGGTCGCGTCTGTGCCTTTAGCGCGGCGGCTGCTCTCTGGCTGGCGGGAGATCTCCAGGCACGCAGCTCAGGCCTAGCGGGTATACGGCGGCGGATGAGCCTCTGCTGTGGCCTACTTCTGACGCCGGATCGCACCGGTGAGTGCGCTATAAGACTTCGCTCCTGCATTTTCCCAGGGATTAGCTGCACATTTGATCACCGCACTGCCTGGGGACATTTAGATGCAGTGCCTGCTGACCGCCTCTGATAGCGACCCTTCCCTGTCTCAGGATCTTTTGGCCTGCAGTCTTGTGTATGCTTCGTTCATCCTGCAGTACATGGTATAGCCCACCTGCCTGCCATCTCTAGTGTGGGTTCTGTGAAGTTTTGGCGCTGCATTTGGACCCTCATTGGCAGCACTTACTGTTTGATGCTGATGGCTGCTGGTTGCATATTTGAGGAGGTTGGGGTCATGAATCTGCGCTGAATGGTGGACGGATTGCCCTGCATGTGCCATGCTGGGGCATGGTGCACAGCAGACCCTGCGTTGCAGGTTAACTCCTGGGCTGTGACTTTTGCGGGGGTGGAGTGTTGCTTACCTTATTGCTACAGCTGGGCGGGACGTCGTCTGCCTCATTATTTCTGCGCAGTGGTAATCTTCCATGAAAGGTAACTTTCAGCTCTGTGTGCTGTGCCCTACTACTGTTTGGCAGCGCTGGGGGTCTATGGGCTGTCGATCTGGGGCATTTTGTGCACGGGGCCAGCTTATGTACGCATTGATGTAGTCCCTAGAATACCGTGGACATTGGGTGTTCGATTGTCTCTGCTTGAATTGCTCTAGTTGTGACCTGGGGTGAGCTGGTCCATTGGGCTTATTGACCTCTAGTACTTCAGGTGACGCCCGGCTTGCGAGTCTGCCAGCTAGTAATCTGTCAGCATGGGCAAGACCGACAAGCAGCAAACCAAATTGCAGTTTGAGGCTAAGAGAAACACTAAGGCCGCAACGCCTATTGCTTCGGACGCGGAACCTGACCTGGAGGCGGGTGCGACTACAAAGCTGGAGCGTATGATGCTCAATATGCAACAAAGCCTACACACAATTGATGCTAAGATTGACCACATTAACTTGCGCATGGACACCATGGCATCGAAAAATACGAAACATGATTTGCAGATCGCAGAAGCTGAGCAGCGCATTTCGACCGTGGAGGACCGCGTGGAGGCGGTCTGTGCGACATGTTCTAGTATGGAAAAAGTACTGGAGGTAATCAGGGCAAAGAATGAGGACATCGTAGCCCGTTCCCGCAGGAATGATCTACGCATAATTGGGTTGCGGAGTCCACTAAAACTGGGCCCCATGGAGTCATACGTCGAAACGCTGCTCACGACCCTGCTGGAGGCGGAGCACTTCTCAAAGGTGCTGATAGTTGAGCGGGCCCAACGCTCCATCACGGCTCGGCCGGTCCTGGGCGCTCCACCGCGTCCAATAATTGCTAGACTATTGAACTATAGGGACAGGGACACCGCACTTCGGCTGGCTATTGAAAAGGGGCGGCTAGAGTACCAAGGGATGAAAATAGAGCTGTTCCCTGATTTCACGGTTGCAGTACATCAAGCTCGCCGGGAATTTCAAACGGTCAAGAAAAGGCTCCAAGCCCTTCAGATTCAGTATGCCATGCTTTACCCTGCCCGTCTGCGCATCCAACACAATGGGAAGGCGCGTATTTTCACCACCCCGAAAGAGGCTCTTCAGTATGCCCGGCGCCTTGAGCGTCAGGAGTTGCCGCATGAGAAGGGTGGGAACTCTGATTCGGACGGCTGAGCACGAGAGACTATGTTGACGTTCCTTATAACTGTACTAGTAGTCCTGTGATGCTGGCCTTTTATATGCAAAGGGCCTGATAGATCTCTGTTCCGGGAATAGCAACTGCATTAAGATAGATGTCTATGTGCTATTGTTTTCTGTTTGACAGGGACTGTTCATAGATTTGCTTTAAGTCAATGACTGTTCAAGTTCGGGGGCGTATCGCGCACCCGTTACTGATTTGTTAAGCGGTTGAGCTTATTAGCTACTAATACTTGCTGGTAGGTCATGTATTGGTTAGCTTCTTTCTACCTGTCTCGGCCCACCCTGTTTACACGGGGGGCCAAAGGGCTACTAGCGGCCCACTCTATGGGAATACCCCAAAAGGTTTCTTTTGTTAGTGAGGTTGGCGCCCTTACGGAGGCACTGTTTTTCTCCATTTCTTTTTTGATGTGGGTTAGGAAAGAACTGTCCTTTTGTAATTGTAATGTTCACGGGGGGTTTGCTTGCAGTGTGTGTTTTATGCTGCTGTGGGTGGGAGGGGTAGTTGGGGATCAATGTTGTGTTGTATTGGCATTGACTGGAATGGCATAGCGGGTGCAGCTTTGTGTAACTCATTTTTTCTAGCTTGTGTGAGGGGCAATATGGCTAAAGGGCTCGGGCATTGCGGATCCGCAACGGTCTAATGTTTACTGGATTAGCTGGAACGTGCGGGGTCTTAATAATGCTAAGAAGGTACGACAGGTACTTTCTTATCTAGACCGGCATCACATCCACATTGCCCTGTTTCAGGAGACACATCTAACTAAACATACTGTTTCGCAGATTGCCACCAGGTGGGCGGGAGTGCGGCTGGCGGCCTCCTACTCCTCGTATGCAAGGGGAGTTATAATCCTAGTAAAAAGGGGTGTCCCATTTGTGCCAACACATGTGGATGAAGATGACGAGGGGCGCTTTATAATAGTACAGGGTCTGCTATATAGCACGGAACTGACTATTGTGAATTTGTATGGTCCTAATGTGGATGATCCCGCCTTTTTTTATAAAATATGGTGTAAGCTCTGTCAGCTATCTCCTGCAGCGATTATATGTGTAGGCGACCTCAACGTGGTTTTAGATCCTGCATTAGATCGGGTGTCCATGACAGTTCTGCCACCCCGATGAGCTGCTAAAGCTGTACAAGATGGGATGTGGTCGTTGGGCCTTACGGAGATCTGGCGCTTAAGGCACCCGCATGCTAAAGAGGGCACATGTCAATCCTATGCGCGACAGTCTTGGACCCACCTGGATTACTGGTTAGGTACGCAGGAAGTATGCACATGGGCCACGAGGATATGACATCTGCCTCGAACGCTGACGGATCACTCGCCGGTGGCTCTTGATGTGACTTTGCCGTCTCACGTTCCTCCTCCCTTTCAGTGGCGCTTACAATCGTCCTCATTACTAGACCAGGTTTTTAGAGAGGGGATCTGGGAGGCTGTTTCTGATTATTTTGAATTCAATACTGGGTCCGTTCAGGCTATGGAAACGCTGTGGGAAGCGTTTAAGGTGACCATACGGAAGAAGTGTATCAGTTTGCAGGCCGGGGTATTAAAATCGTTACGCCGCTCTATGACTATGTTAGAAAAGGAATTAAGTGATTTAGAACGCAAATATGGTGTTCAGGCGGACCCCAGTACGTTAGCGCTCATTAGGAAAAAAGTAGTGGAGTACAATGCGATAGCTGACCAAGAAATAAACCTTCTGTCACGCTAGGCGCGTTATTATGGGGAGGGAGGCCGGCCGGGCCGAGTGTTGGCTAGTCGTATCCTGGAACCCCAGAATAGGATGCACATGATCCATGCAATCACTACGGCTGCAGGCACACATTATGACACGCCGTCCATATTGCGTACCTTTACAGAATATTATGCCGGGATGTATGCCCATAAGCCCACGGCTGATGCGACCGAGCTCGAGTAGTATCTTGAGGACATTGCCTTGGTGTGGCTGTCGCGTAGGCAGCAAGATTTCCTGATGCATCCGCTCACGTTGGATGAAGTGCACGATGCTATAGCAACTCTGCCCAATGGGAAAACCGCAGGCTCTGACGGGTTGCCGGCTGAGTTTTATAAAGAATATGTAGACCAGTTGGCCCCCTGTCTCCTGCAGTTATATGAAGAGGCATATGATGCCCAGTGCTTGCCGCCCACCATGCGTGAGGCGCTAGTGGTTGGGATCTTAAAACCGGAGAAGGCTGGGGACTGACGTTGGATATTGCTGCCTAGGTGAAAGCGATGCAAACCTTACGCACACGTTTGATTGCTTGTAGGTCCCAATTATGCACCACCCATGTAGAGGATCTATGCTGTAAGAGAGGCCTAAAGCGGCATCCCTTCAGGGAGGAGCGGTGCGGAACATAGGCTCTTACAGAGGCTCTCGGCCATTCGACCGGTCCTCCAGGAAACCCTGTCTTGATCTCGGTAGACTAGGTCTTCCTTGGGTAGAGCAAGCAGGGATCATCTCTGAGTAACAGTAAAAGTGGTACCCAAGAAAAGGCCATCAGCCATGTGGCTTCCTTATTATCAATCCAAGAAAGTTACTTCCGCAAGTGAACAGTCCCTTTTGGTAGGTGTGGCTCCTGAATAAATATATTAATATCGTAGGCAAAGTATTGAGGGCAAATTTATCAATTGGTAAGTTTGAATAGATTTTCTATACCTGACTCTACATATAATTACAGTGACGATATATAGATATATTTATTAGAGAGAGAGAGAGAAGCAGTAGATGTGGAGTTAAGAATTATAATTCTAAACTTTCCTATATGCACTTAATTACTTTTCGGTCTTTTGGCTACAATATTAAGATATCACAATATTCATCTACTAGATGTGCCAGCCTACAATCCTTTTGGTAGTCATCGGCCAGTGGCCATGGTGCACCTTGGTAGGCTGTCTTGATCACAGCAGGTGGAGGTCGGATAGAGAGAATCCAGGAAGGAAAGCAAATAAACAATTGTGGAGAGATCGGATGCTTCTGACCACTTAGGACTTTCGCCAATGCAGCCTAGAGTAGGTGACCGACTTGTTTGAGATGTGCTCATGAATGCTGTGTGTACAACAAGTCACGTGAATGTTCTTTGTGTATGGTTATTACTTATATTGTGCAAAGCAAATGCAAGGAAGGCCAGCTTCAAAGTGCACAAGGAGGACAGATTAAAAACGAAGTGGTAAATAGATGAACAAGAAACCATAACAAGGCAAGAAATGAATCAAACCTACAATTGGTAAACACTGGAAACGCCTGTAGGTCTGGATTTGATTTGCTATCTCCTGCAGCCTTAGACATTAAAGTGACACACACCGGAGGAAGCCAGCAGGAGTGGACAGAGGGCGATGGTTGTAAAGTAGTCCCTGGTGCAGAGAAAAGCAGCACTCTAGTGAAGGCAGAAGGACACACCCAAACAGCCAATCACATGAGAGATGAATACGCCACTGTACTGAGCCAAGACGTGATTGACAAAGTCGTAAGCCAATGGCTGAAAGGGGATGCTTTCTGAAAACCAA
Source organism: Triturus cristatus (assembly GCF_964204655.1). Lineage (NCBI taxonomy): Eukaryota > Metazoa > Chordata > Amphibia > Caudata > Salamandridae > Triturus > Triturus cristatus. The sequence goes on along the minus strand of NC_140594.1, from coordinate 284,453,986 downwards.
AGGTTGAAAGGGGCAGACTCAAAGCCTACCCTGTGTAAATTGTGAACAGTAGGTCTGTTTGACAGGTGTGCAGACAAACTCCAGACATAAAAGTCAAGAATCTGCATTAAACTTAGGGAATGCTGCAGCAGGGCAAACAACACCCTATTGATGATTGGAACAAACTGAAACAAAATGAGTCCTTAAAGTCCCCGATAACTGCAGCTGGTGGGCGTCCTTGGCATGGTACGCTTCAATAGCGTAATTTTAAAACTGCAAATTGAGTAGAGAGCTGTGCTGTCATTATATGAGGACACTCTGTGCCTGTCTTTGTGTGACACTGACTGCTCTGTGCCTGCCTGTATGTCTCTACTCCGCCCCAGCTTATATAAATAACATTTGCGCCAGGTGCTCGATATGTTTTTGCACATAATTTAATACCTGTGACTAAATAATGCGGAATATTTTTCGTAAAACAAAAAAACAAAAAACGGAGAAGGCACCCGACAGTTGCGATTCTTACCGTCCCTTATCTCTCATAAACACGGATGTAAAAATGTTTGCAAAAGTGTTAGCCACCCGACTGCAATTACTCCTTCCCGTTATGGTCCTTGCGGATCAGTCCGGGTTTGTCACCACTCGAGCCACGTCGCATAATTTACGTATGATTTTAGCCGTTATGCTTGTCCTGGAGCCCCAGCTGCCAGCGGTGGCAGTTCTACTAGACGCTGCGAATGCGTTCGATTCGATATCCTGGTCCTATATGATTGCGGTCCTGCATCGCATGGGGGTTCCCTTTGCCTTTACGAATTGGATTAAATTATTATATACCAATCCGGTGGCCCGGGTCAGGATCAACGGGCAACTCTCGGAGGCGATCCCTCTCCAACGGGGCACGCGGCAGGGATGCCCATTATCGGCGTTATTTGCTCTGGTGTTAGAGCCCCTAACTTGTATCTTAAGGCAATGACATGCTCAGACGGCTTTGCGGTTTTTGCAACGTCCGCTTGCAGTCTCCCTATATGCGGATGACATGGTGTTGTACGTCTGGGAGCCGTCGAAGTTTCTTGTGCAGCTTATCCGGGAATATGTTGAGTTTGAGCGCTTCTCGGGCCTGGGCATTAACTGGTCCAAGTCGACCATTCTGCCACTCACGGAGAGTACGCAGCACTTTGACGTAGAGTATCCCTTAATGTGGTGCTCGGATGCTGTAAAATATTTAGGGATTTGGCTGTGTAGGGACCAGCAGGCCGTCATACAGGCTAACTTTGGCACGGCCATTGAGCGGCTTGAGGGGCATGTTACTAGGTGGATTAAGTTGCTGCTATCGTTGGCGGATCGGATAGCGCTGATGAAAATGGTGGTTCTCCCGCGGTTTTTGTACCTGTTTTTAAACATCCCGGTGCACCTGACGCGACACTTCTTTGACAGGCTTCGCTCTCTCCTGGTCACACTAGCCTGGGGAGGTAAAAAGCCTCGCCTTAAATGGGAGATTCTAACACTCCCCTATGACCAAGGCGGCTTCTCCGCGCCTGACTTTCACCTGTATTATCTCTGTGCGCAAGCGCACTATGCCTATTATTGGCAACACGATACAGCTTATATTCCGCATGTGGCGGTAGAGGCCGGGGCGGTGCGCCCTATACCTCCTAAGGCAATGATAGTAAACAACTATTCAGTATTTGAAAAGGGGGAAGTTGATACGGTACAAACTATGGCTAAGGCCTGGCATGACCTTGGTCAGCGGGCGCACAAGTTACCGTTATATGCGCCTGGCCTGCCGCTCCTCCACCAGTCAGGCCTCTCGGTAACTAGTGAAGCTGGCATGCGCCAGACCCTCAAAGATATGGAGTTGGTCACAATGGCGGATGTGTTCCAGAGTGGCCAGTTCCTAACCCCGGATCACGTAAGCGCCCGAGGCAATGTCTCCGCCATGCACCTTTTTGCCTACACTAGATTACGATCAGCGATGCGAGCCCTTTATCCCACTTTCCCTATAAAGCCTCTGACTCTGGAGGCGCTACAATTGATATACACTACTACATCTAGGGCCAAGTTAGTCACCAGACTTTACAACGCATCGCAGAAGGATGTACCATCTGGAGAATCGGTTGCGTTGGCTAGGTGGAATGCCGTGCTGCCAGATCCCCTCTCGGAGAGTGATTGGTTTTATAGCTGCCGTTTAACGAGTCAGCTGACGGCCAATGGTAATCTACGATTGATACACTACAAATACCTGCATCAGCTATATTACACGCCGATGCAGCTTCATCGATATGGGCTGCAGCCCTCTGACACTTGCAAGCGCTGTAGAGCCCAGGGGGCTGACTTCTATCATCTAGCATGGGCATGTCCAAAAATTAATGATTACTGGAGCTCACTTACAAGAGTACTTGGTCTGATGGTTGAGGAGTCTGTTGCCTGTGACCCGAGAGTGTGTGTGCTGGGGGTCGATGCCAAGGTGAAACTATCCAACAAACATTTTGTTTCCATAGCACTGCTAATGGCTAAGCGTAGGATTTCCCTGTGCTGGGGCAGTAGGGCTACACCCACCACTAAGCTATGGTTGCAGGATCTGGCCTATTGCCGGGATCAATTCACGTCCTATGCAGAGGAACTACCTGCCAAGTCCAAGCTGCGGGATATATGGGGACAGCTCACGTCTTACCTGTTGAAACTCACGGACATCTGAGTCCTGACAGCTGTTTGTTTGAATATCTTGCATGCACTCGCTCTGCACTGTATTTTATCTGCCTGCCATGTCTGAGGTCCCATATGCCCTGGATATTGCACCATGCTGCACTATGAGTTGCGTAATGTATATGTGTATACCCTGCATACTATGTCAATACCATAATTTTGAATGATTGGCTACTGTTTGCTACTGTTTTTGTATGGAAAACGAAAAAGCATAAATAAAATAAAAAAAATGTGTATGTTAAATTAGGTTGCCCCTTATTCACTATTGAGTAAAATGTAAGTATCATGGAAGCCTTCACATTTATTGCCTAAATATTACAACTTCTCTCCAGTAGACTAATTCATAAGTATTTAAGTGAATTGCCCATCTGGAAAGCAACATGGATTAAGGCAGAAGTTAGCAGTGACTGTTAACATAATATGGACTGGATCCCCTACAGGAACCACGAGTAAAACTCTGAGAATCAGCTGGAATATTCAGTAAATTTACCAGAGGAACACTCGGTAGCACTGCCATGTAGGTTATATGATCCCTGGGCACGTCAGAGCACCATAATCTGCACTAATGTCACAGTGCACAGTTACAAGCAGTTGTACCATCAGCAGTAACTAACCACATCAGTCTATCAACTGAGACAAAGTACAACCAAAGCAAGATATATCCAAGACTATATTTGTTTAACCAGTGATTCGTGAAAGAAACAAATGAGCTAATTATGTCACTGGATCTCCTGCGTGTTCTTGTTTACATACTATTCTAGAAGACTCTTCAAGTCTCCGATGTGGCTTTGTCAGCCAGAACAATCATCTTCGAATCGCTATGGAGGAGCTCCAACAAATTTAAAACAATCTGTATCAAACCATTTTTAGAAGAACATGGGTTAAACCTGGAGGACCCAACATATTTCAGAATAGTATCAGGCAGACGATTTCTGATTGGCACATCATCCTTCATATTCCTCACTTAAGAATGTCTGCTCAGCTTTCTTCCCTATTTTTTTTTTTTTTTTTGCAAAAACATTTTTTATTGCATTACTCAAACACAATTGACATCCACAATGTTCATCTGGCCAGTGGCCGCCATCCGCTTATAAAATCACATCCAAATACAATCTGGGCCACTTCCACCTACCAATGCGCCGTCCCCAAACCCTCCCCTGAAATAATACAGCCCCCCCCACCCACATGTCAGTGTGCCGGGACGACTACTACCAGGATAACCTCTCTCAGAAGGAGCCGTATTAAGAGCCATGAGCCGCCCCCCCCCCCCCACCACAGACAGGCCCCAGGCAAAGAGGAAAAGGAGAGCCCCCGGCCCCCATGAGCCAATCAGCTAGCCTCCCCCACCCCTAAGTACCTGCCTGTTGCTCCAGTGCCGCAGGGCCTCCCTCCCCCGCTGTTACCCATCCCTGGAGATCAACCATTAGTGCTTCCCACGCCCGAGCCATGTCCAGAGCCTTGTCATCGTTTCTCCTAAGCGCAAGCTGCAGCCTGAACGTGCCCTCGCTACCCGCCCACTTGGTAAATGTCGCTCTCCACCTCGCGACGCTGGGACCCGTCCTCGACTTCCAGTGGAGCGTAATTTCTCGCTTGGCCACCACCAGCCCCAGGTCGCAAAACTTGCTAGTGATTTTCGTGCGCGGCGTGTGTGGAAACCAAAGCAGCAAACAGACTCCCATCTCCACCCGCAACTCCCGCCCTGTCACTTGGGCCAGGCATCCGACGACCTCCTCCCAGTAGCCACTTAAAACATCGCAGGACCAAAACATGTGTTTAAAGTCAGCCCCCTCCTCTCCACAACGAGGGCACTGCGGCATGGGGCCCCCAAAATACTGAAACAATTTAGCCGGCGTCAGGTATGCCCTATGCAGGGTGAAATACTGGACCAGCTGAAACCGGGCGTTACGCGTGCTCTTCCAGGCCCGTCTCTGAAGTGCAGGCCATGTCCGTTCCGGGATAGGTTTTCCGATATCGGCTTCCCACTTATCCTTCAGCGCAGTCAAAGGAGCTAGATGTTCCGTGGCCATTCTCTGATAGAGGCAAGTAATGGCCTTGAATGTGCCCGCCGCCATGACCACATACTGACAGCCGGCCGCTGTCCGCGGTTCCGATAGCCCCACTCCCCAGTGCCTCCGCAGCGCCGCCACCAAGGCCGCGTGGAGGAGATAGTCGCCCCTCGGAATCCCGAAGGAGTCCTGCAGCTCCTGGAATGGCCGAAGCTCTCCATTTAGGTACAGGTCTCCCACCATCTGTATCCCTAGATCTTCCCAGCGGGCCAGCCCCGACCAGTCCCCGCCGTGGGGGAGGGCCGTGCACATACCCAAGGGGATCTCCGGAGCGTAAGGGCGAGCAGCGCCGGCCCTCCGCAGGCTCCGGTTCCAACACAGCCGGAGCGTTCGCTCTTCGAGCTGAAAGACTTTAAAGGCTAGGATTGGAATTGACCTGCAGGTCGTGCTTGGCATGGGGTTGGCTGCAGGGTCTGGCCCTGTACCCAATATTATTTTATTTTTTTAAATAATGTCTTCTAGTATTTAACATTTTGAAGCTGCAAAGTGAAAACCCAACACAAGATGACATTGTGGTCCAGCTGATGAGCATAGAGCTCCAGCTTGGAGTGCTTTAAAAAACATATGGTAAGCTGTCCTAGCGTCATGGATTTAATGACCTGCGGTTAGTTTTCTTTTTGTACGTTGAGGGGCTGTTGCGCTACCTGCAGCCTACAACAACATTAACTAAATATTTGGTTGTGCCCCTGTCCCTTCTAGGGACACCACCAGGCTAAAAGAATAGGTTTAAACAGCCCTGGCAGGGCATTATGGTGTGTGCCAAACAAGGAGCAGTGAATAATAAATGATTGATTTTCATTTGTATTAATTTATATTGTGGGTGTCCCAGTGCCCACCCAGGACATCCAAATCTTTATTTTTTCTTGAGAGCTGTGGGGGAGCACCTGAGGCCCTGTTGCCTGTCGGTTCCCCTGCCATTAGCCATCCCAGATGTCGGAGGGAGCTGCAATTTGTTATTTGAAAAATATTGGGGAGCAGGGATGTTGCCCCTGTCCCCAAGCCAATACTGTTACCAGTGTCGGGGACCCCATCCACTGGGGTCGAAATTCATTTAAAGGAGAGGGAGGCATGCAGACCCACTCCTCGTGCCATTACAGGCCGAGGGGACCCCATTCGCTGTTGCAGGGATTCTGCTTGGAAGCAGGACTGTGCCTTAGGAGAACAGTATGTCAGAATGTAGGGGCCAAGTCTTTCTACCACGTCTGTACCTGGGGGCCCAAATCCAACTAGCTCACAGTGTGTTACCTGAATTACTTATCTTTCCAGAGTAGCAGGTGATTTTGTAAAACCTAGAACATGAACCTCTAGTCCCAAAGGGAACTGAGGAAACATATCATCACCTTAGTTTCTCACTCATGCATGTTCATAGTAAACAAAAGAGAGACACAAAGGAAGTTTACAATATATTTATTAAAACTATCGTAGTTTATTTTGTAAGCAGGTGCACTGCGATAAGTAAGCAAATACAACCGAGCAATGTAATTAACATTACTAGCTGGCTGTATAGAATGAACAACTCAACTATGGCAACTAATATATATATCCATCTAGGCCTACCCTCACTATGTGAGCATTATGTCTGCCTAAGATTATGGTTGATTTGTAGAGGTGCCACATTTTTTCCCTGGCACTGTATAAAATACCGATGCTCAAGTACAAAGATAAATGTACTTATTACAATGTGCTGCTAATAGCAGGTGCATTTCCAATTAATAATTTTCTCTCCCCCAGGCTCAACCACCAAAGAAGACAAAGTGGAGAATGGTTTAAAGAACGTTTTCCTTGGATTTTCCTATATAAAGTTAATTTGCAGTGGCAGTGTTTGGAGCATTTTAATTTGTTGGGCTGTCAGTAATGGGGATGGTTGTGTATTTGTGATTAGATCTTTTAACCACATCTATACCTCAAAAGCATCTTGATATTTATAATGAGAATGCTTACTCTCAACGATGTTACTCCATATAAAGATTGGCCCATTCCAAGGGACATTGAGATCACTATTAAATAGTACTAGCCCATTTTATTCTTGGTCTAGTGTGACAGTGTTTACTAGCTTACATACTGGTACATGTTTGTCAGCAGTCCATATTTGCAAGGCACTATGCTTTGCAAGAGGCACATGGATTTGGCTATGTGTGTTGCACTCTGCATGTGCTAGATCCTGTGTCACAAATTGCAATTTGTATTTTTTGCATCTCTTACAATGTGGCTACTGTACGCCTTTTGATGGTGGTTTCATTGCTGCATGACGTAACACATGTTGTGCATGATCATCTTTGCTACATTCGTTACATTGCAGTTTAGACTTCACTGTCAGTCTTTTAATATTGCTCTACAGCATCTTTTGAGCCTATGCATCTGTGGTTTTTATTTGAATTGTTAGTCTTGGTAAATCAAGCATTTAAACATTGTCTTGACTTATTTGAAGTAATTCAATGCAGCGGGAAGTATATAGTATATGAAGTTTAAAACTGTCAAACGTAGTGTTAGCTCACTATTTTTCTGAAAACTCACCCTGGCTTAGTGAAGAAACCCAGCAGGTCTAAATTATCTTAATAATGTTGATCTTAACCGGATGCACAGTGAATGTCTTTATGCCCTAAACCATAGGGTATATATTTTGGAGCTCAATGCTGCCTTTATTGAAGCACAACTAATCAGATGGTCTGTGGATGTCACTAGTAGTTATTGTTGCGTGACCCTCAAGTTTTTAACGTTACTCTGTGCAAGTCTCCAATTTGCTTCTTGTAAAGCTTGTCGATCACTATTGTGTTTGGTTGATGCTCGGCAGACCATAAGTTACATCACTGGCTTAAGGGCAGAGCATGTTCTAGTAAGGCATGTATTTGTCTTAAAACTGAATACCTTGGAGTAGAATCCCCCTGTGCTGTTTGTGACTGAGCAGCTTCATAAAACAAGAGTGTGGTGTTCAATATACATTGTAGTTCAGGAATAAACAACCTGTATATGTGTTCTTAGAAGAGATCCTTTATGAAGACATGACCAGACTAGGGCCACTCCCTGCTGTGCCCTGCCTTCTCTATTAGCACTCTAACACTGAACTCGAAGAATTCTCCTGCTGTCATGGGAGAGTTCCATAAGGTAAGACCCACGAATCCTACTAGTTACTCCACAGAGTTATTGAAAAAGTTGTTTTATCTATACTGCAAGGCTGCTTTGAGTGCAATTCCAGGGATCATGTTTATAGCTGGGACTTATTTCCTCATCACCTTCACTAGGCCTTTCTCTTTCCAGTCCTGGATTGAAACATGTTTGTAATAGCTCAATACTGTACATTTTAAAGGACATCGAATGGTGCGTCAGTACATGCCTTTAGTTAGCATAGCTACCCTTATCCCTTGGTGGATGTAAGGACGCCCTAGAACATAAAATCAATGACAACTTTATTTGTCGAGAAAATATTTTACAATTTTATTGATTAAACAGGTTGGCTTAGCTCATGGGCCATCCAGGTGTCCGCTGTGAATTAATCGAACAGCTGGAAGCCACCTTTAAAAAGCTAGAGCTGTCTTGTTGATGATATCAACACCAATGCACTTAGATTCTTTACAGCTCCTTCACTTAAAGTGGATTGGTACCCTACTGTTTACTTTTGCATCATACTCCTGACAAGTCAGAGCAAGACCTTATCAGTCTACACAGTTTCTCAGGATTTCATCTGTCCCTTGAGGGATTAAGGAGTGTCCATCTGTAATGACTCTCACTGACCTGAGTAATTCCCTTTTGATTCCAAGATCCACTATCTGGAGGTGTTTGTAGTTTCATTGTTTATGATCACCATGTAACTCCACCTTTTTTTGATGAAAGAAATATTTGCCATGATTCCCCTCCTTTACCTTTCATGTAAGTAAATGGGTGATTGGCTAGGAAACACCGACAACCAAAGAGGCCAATCCCTGCCAGACGATCCCTTTTAGCCTTACTCCTCCCCTCCTGATGCACAGGGCAATAAACTGAGGGGTGAGTGCCCCTTCTTCCTCCAGTGGCCTTATGTGCACAACTGCCATCCTAACTAGCAGGAGAGCAACACTAGGATGCTGTCCATCTCTGTCATCCTGTGTGTAATGGGGCCAGTCACAGAATCAATTTGCCTTTTTACATTGCTTCTAATGATTCAAAAGGATAATTCAGTGCACAGGTAACCGACGTTTTGAGATGTTGCATCTCCTGTTTTGGATTCCAGAATCAGTTCTTTGGACTCCTGTATGCTGCATGTATTTGTCAAAAGCATTCTCCTTTTTAGATTTCACCTGCACAGCGCTTGCGAAGTGCTTGTGAAAAATATTGTTTTTTAATATAAACTTAAAAGGGGCTCACATCAGGCCTCCTCTTTCCTGGCTTTTCATTGGTTGCTGTGTGTTCCACTTACTTTTCCTCCATTTCTATTGGCTGTAGCATATTTTCTTGCATTTACCAACACTTGTTCCTGTGTTGTTGCTCGTATGCTTCTCTTCTCAGTTTCCCGTAGCCAAATGACTGTTTCCATCCTCTTTTCTGGAACTATTTTCTAAAGGCTATTACCTGCAAAGCAGCATTCAAAGTGTCTATTTACATGTCCGACTGCACTCATTTTAAGCTCTCAACGGCCCCCGTCTCATATAAACTGCTTATGCCTTTTCAGTTTCATGCTAGCTCCTATTATTACTTCTTTCGTGGCGCTCACTCAGCCTGAATTTATTATGGATGTCTCTCAGGACCTTGCCTTAAATGTCTTCCTGCCTCTAGTTTTATTTTATGTATTGCTCAGTCTCCTCAGACTTCTTATAAATTTTCAGTGTTGAATATTTTTAGTTTATATGAACTTTGTTAAGGTTTTATTTAGCACTATTTATATGCATTTTGCAGAGGGCTCCCTTCATGCTGAGCTCCTCGCCTCAGATCTCTTTCACCCTTTACTGCCACTCCCCACCAGTTCCAAGATTTCTAGAAGCTTTGTAAGTCCAAATGAGTCACCCCATAAAGCTCTTGCCTCTCTACCCACTTCCCCCTTTGTTCTTGTGCTCTTCCTGTAAGGGATTTTCCGAGAAGGCAGCTGGGGCACTTTCCCTTTTAGAAGTGCAGATGCCTCTTTGTCGTTTTGTATCGACTCTTTTCAGGTAAGGTAACATTTCTTTTATGTAAAAAAGGGGAATCGCTAGATCTCAAAGTGCGAGATAGCACCTGTTTATATATATTTGTGCTGCTTTGTCTTTTCTTTAGTGGCCTAACGGTGCGCTGGGCTGTTATTTTTTCAGAGCGTTGTGGTGAAGGGCCCTCAAAGCTTATGCTGGCAGTGTTGGGCCCATTTTTAGGTCTCCCCTGAGCCAGCGCTTTAGCGCTGCTCTCGCGAGAGCTTTTGTAAATGGGGGATCTGGAAGTGCAAACGAGTGCTTTCAGGCCTCCAAATACAGTGCATGTGCGCCGGGCGCGCGCACCATTTGGCAGCCTGCGTGCTCACTTTCTTGTCCGCTTTGATGTCCTCAGTGAGCCTCGCGGGCACTGAGGACATCAAAGCGGACGCGAAAGTGCACACCATTTGCTTTCAATTTCGCGTACTTCTCGCTCCCCGTCTTTATTTCTCATCTTTAACCCCTCGCGTTTTCCACTCTCAGACGTTTCTTCTACTTAGCCTCATATTCGCCTCTGTGACTCTTCTGTAACTCCCACCTGTTTCTCTCTCGTTCCCTTTTCATGATTTTACCTTTTGTCCCCAACAGCCGGGCTGTGGGCTTATTACCACCTGCGTGATTGCGCGGACGAAAAACAATCTTGTCGCCTAAGCAGAGCCACCCCGGACTGTGTTTTTACGATTTGCTTAACTGCAGTGTTGTCCAAACGGCTCCCACCGCCTTATTCATGTGCGTTCTTATACAGAGCACCAAAAAATGCAAGCATACACCAAGGGCACCTTCCGGAGGCCTGTCTGGGTTCCCGATGGATGATTCAGCGGGAGAAGGGCCTACAGGCTTCATTGCCTAGAAAAACCATCCCCGCTCACTGTGGTCCTAGAAAGTACAGCCAAGCATGCCCCCCACTTCATAAGCAACACGCATGCACAGATCCGTGCGCTTCCTATGGAACTGCTGGCGTCCACGAGCCGCCTTATAACAATGCTGTGATATTTGCAGACCGTTCTGCAGTGTGAAATGGTGTCAGTCTGCAAGCCCTAGGCGCGAAGTGTCTGCGGGAATTACATTGGCTATCTATTAGGAAAAGAGTGCATTTCAAAATTGGCTGCATGATTTTTAAGGCTATAATGAACTTAGCCCTCACTATCTTGCTAAGAAATTGGTAATGTATCACCCTATATCCTCCCTCAGATCGGGTTCGCAGAAACTGCTCTCTGTTCCTAGTTAAGAAAGCTCGTTCAGGTGGCAAGGCTTTCTCATATCTGGCTCCTATTTTCTGGAACAGTCTTCCTCTCTTCTTTCGTATGGAAATGCCTCTCTCCCGCTTTAGGAAACTTATGAAGACTCATCTTTTCTAGCTTCCTGACTAGTTCGCTGTTGCTTGTGCAGAGATACCCCCAGGGGTGATTCAGCGCGATATAAAATTATAAATCAAATCAAATTAACAATGCCTATTGGCATTGTCATTTACATTGCCAATAGCTTTAACTTGTGTAACTGCGAGACCTATTGCATTGCAAATGCTTGTTTTCTTTTGCTTATTAGGACTACTCGCGTCCGCAATGCTGGGAGAGGTGTGAAGTTTTACTCTGCCCTTCGCATTTACTTAAGAGCAGTTGCTTGGGCCCGCAGCTATGAATTAGGGGTGAGGGTGTGGGAGGAGGGAGGGAGCCTGCAGCAATCTCTCAGAAATAACCGAAATGCATTTAAAAAATCAAAAACACTCTTGCCATTTTACTGTGTGATTAGAAATATACAGAACCACAGGCATAGATGTGTCTGTGGTAGTGTTCTGTATATCACTGCGTGAGCAGCTCTGGCTTTTTCAGCATGGCCGCAATGTCACCGAAGTCTGCTGGAGAAGTTCATGATTTATTCTACACGCACCTTAACAAATACACTGATTCAACAACATGTGGAATTGCATGGGGGACCCATGTAGGGATAAGTGAAGATACCATGTTTCACGTGTGCATGTGAAAAGTGTAACATATTTAAACCACATTATACAGAGAATGCTTACCCACAGCTCAACCACGCAGCAATTTGCACAGTACAAGCACCAAAAAAGTATTAGAAACTGAAACAGTGCATTCTTGCTGCTGTCTGGCAATGCTCTGTTATAGGGAAGACATGACTTGGCAGTTCGGGCTGGACTGTTCCCATGAGGCACTGGGTCAGACTGATTTGCATATGGCCTTGTCTGAACTGGGGTGGCAGAGTGGGCTAAAGAACGGTGATGGATTAAACCCAGATCAGTTGACTGGGGGTGAGTGCTTGCAATGTTCAACACTCCGTCCATCATTTCCTTTCGTTTTTGCTTTGTTCGCCATAAGTTGGCAGGGTATGCTCAGACGTGAGTCCCTTGCTCACGTTGCCACTGGATTCAAGCAAGCCTGGCTGAAGAAGGCTGAAATGCCAGAAACCGGTCCTAGGAAGCTTGTTTCCGGTCCAGGGAAGACATGACTTGGCAGTTCGGGCTGGACTGTTCCCATGAGGCACTGGGTCAGACTGATTTGCATATGGCCTTGTCTGAACTGGGGTGGCAAAGTGGGCTAAAGAACGGTGATGGATTAAACCCAGATCAGTTGACTGGGGGTGAGTGCTTGCAATGTTCAACACTCCGTCCATCATTTCCTTTCGTTTTTGCTTTGTTCGCCATAAGTTGGCAGGGTATGCTCAGACGTGAGTCCCTTGCTCACTTTGCCACTGGATTCAAGCAAGCCTGGCTGAAGAAGGCTGAAATGCCAGAAACCGGTCCTAGGAAGCTTGTTTCCGGTCCAGGGAAGACATGACTTGGCAGTTCGGGCTGGACTGTTCCCATGAGGCACTGGGTCAGACTGATTTGCATATGGCCTTGTCTGAACTGGGGTGGCAGAGTGGGCTAAAGAACGGTGATGGATTAAACCCAGATCAGTTGACTGGGGGTGAGTGCTTGCAATGTTCAACACTCCGTCCATCATTTCCTTTCGTTTTTGCAATGCTCTGTTATCCACATGAAATACTGTAAAACTTGTGCAGATGGTATAACATGTTCTGTAGCTGCAAGTGGTCGACTGTGATACCACTGTTGCCGTTATCTCATCCTGAACACCCCATCTCTACGGCTGCTGTAACTGAGAAACACCTCATCCCTTCGCGCTTGACAGCTCTGGGATCACATTTTGCCAAGGTCTGCAGTATGAGGCATGGGAAGCAATGGGCCAAGCAATATTGGTAAGGTTAATTCACACTAAATCATCTCAGAAGGGTCTCCACCTGCTCTTTCTTTTTGTACAAAACTGCATTTATCGCTGTGCTGCTTAGAGAGGAAAAGATGCATTTAGGCACTTGCCCCACCTCAAATAAAGTAAACCACCTGGAATAAAGCAAACGTCTAAGGGGGGTGGGGTGTTCTTGGAACAGAAGCCGTATTGCCAGTTGCGCCAAGCTCATTTTCTTCTCACTGAGGGAAAGATTCCTCTGCCTGAATGGATCAAAAGTTAAATATGGTTCAATGCCCGAATATCCTTTACCCGTCTCCTCAATATAGTTTGCATGTTTACCTACTTTCTTGACATCTAAGCCACTTGTATAGGGTTGGTTCTCGCTGCTTTATAGTACCACCAGTAACAGCATAATATATTGTCTTTCTCAATAAACAAGTCCTAACACCCTTGCCTTGGTTTTTACCTGCTCTGGACCCTGGACTGTGGAGACTGAAGGATGGCGCTGGATCTGCAGGATGCTTGTTTTGAAATCCCCTTCTTGCATGCCCACAGGCATTAACTGTGTTTCACTGTGGGGCTCCAAGCACTTCCAGTTTGCTGTGTTCCCGTTTAACCTCATGTGTCCCTCAAGTGTTCACAAAAGGTGGTTTCTGCTCACTTTCACATTTTGGGGATCAGAGTAGTTTTACCTACCTTGGTGATTGGATATTGAAAGCCGGCTATCCCCAGGTGATAGTCTACCCCTTCCAGATGGCCTGAAACCTTCCTCATTCCTTGGGGTTCACTATCAACATGCCGAAATCACACCCAACTCCTTTTATCAGATCAGTTCGAGACGCAGTGCAGTTTCACGCCTACTGCCTGGTGTGAAGAGTCCAGGACATTCACGCGATGATCCTGATGTTTCAGCCGCAAGCCTGAGACTAACTCTGAGGATACTGGGTCTGATGTTCGCCTGCATCCTGCTGGAGAAACACACCAGATGGCATATGAGGACTGTGCAGTGGGACCTGAAGTCCCAGTGGGGACAACATCAGTGGAATGTCTCTGACCAGTTCCAGATTTTAGAAGGGGCTACAAAAGATCTTCAGTGGTGACTTTGGAACCAGGACCTGGTCAGTGGCAGGTCCCTCCCCCTTCCAGAGTTGACAGTGGTGACCAGTTCACCTCTTCTGGGGTAGGACAGCCACTTGAGAGAGAGATGGAGATCAGAGGGCTCGGGTCTCGGGGATACTTAATTCCACCAACCTCTCTATCTATATCTTGTAGAGACAGATGTGACGTGACGGTGCTTATATAGGTGCCATCCTTTTTTTTTCAGTGTCAACACGTGGATCCCGGATAGCTACTGAAGTCATTTTTGACCAACTGTTTTTCAACTTTTGTGAAGAGATTTCTTCTCTTCATTTCAAAAAGCTTTTCTTCGGCAATATTGTCATAAAAGCAAGGCAAAACAGTATACATAATTTGATAAATTAGTGGATCTTACAAATCAATATATACAGTGGTAAAAGCAAAAAAAGGTTAATCATGACATCTTAGAGGATTTAAAAATAAACAATTTCATCAATGGTATCGCCACAAAATTCATATATCATACAGTATACAGTACAAGCATGATGTATAATGTAGTAAAATACCACAACTCAGGGGGTACAAACCTCAGGACGCAAGGTTAACCAATTCAAAAGTAACCTATAAAATATGTCAAGTCAATACAATCAGCATTTTATAAAACTCCATGCCTGATAAAAGGTTAATAAACAAGTTTAAAATGCAAGTAATAAAAGATTATACACAGTGAGGTTCAATCACACTATGTAAAGATCAAATTGATGCTTCAGCGGAGGGTGAACCTGGTAGCAAGGGTGCTTGATTATACTCGGTTGGCACGGTTTTTGATCTGATGCACCAAACCCACTTTAGGTAGTTGGCTAAGGGGAAAGCATAACGAAGCAAGGAATCAGTCCTGAAAATTCTTCAGGCTTTGCTGCTTTGCCTGGTTCCCAAGTTCTTGCACATAGGCACTAGCCAAATCTTTCGTGGCGTAGCACAGGCGGGACAATACAAAGAGAACATGTTGGTACGTTTCTGCGTGTTCGGCACATATGGGCACTTATCTCCCGCTTTTGACCACTTTGCCGTGTAGGTTTTTATGGGCAAGGTACCGACTATAAATTGGAAGTAGAGTCTGCGGTCAAGATTCTTGGAGATGTGGGGGGGGGGGGGTGCGTGGCGCGGACGCGTGAGCCGAGAGCTCCGCACCAGCGAGGTTAATTATCCTGAATATAGCGGACTCGACCCGGGGGCGCGCTACTGGGGGCCTGAGCCATGAGAGATACTGGAGAGGCTGTTGGTGTGCGATGAACCCAAATCCCCACTGAGAACTGTCGAAGGAATGTACCCGGGCGGAGGTCGCTGCAGTAAAATGGCGACCTGAAGAGAAGCAGAGCACTGTGCATCGGACGGAATCATCCGTGCCGGCCAACTGCGGAGACCGGCGGGCATACCCACCCGCCCAGAGACTTGTCAAATTACTACGGATTTCCTCTGAAATTGGTGTGACGCCGAGGATGAGTTTGGGGCTACGTGGACGGCTGGCCTTGCGGTGCGCTCTGCCATCGCGCAGGTGTTGTGGGCCCACAACGGAGAGCAGTGACGCGGCCTCGGTGAGAGCGGCCACTGACGCTGGTGCGGTGAGTGAAGTGTATATACTGAGACGATCATCAGCCTTGGGGTGACGCGTGGGACACACGTTTAGCTGCGTGATCGGAAGATAAACTGGGTGCCCCACGGCCGGAAAAGATCTCAGCAGATAATAGACCGGTGAACCAAAGTAGACGGAAGGCGTACACTGGCTTGGGCAGAGCTCGCTAAGACCCTTATAGCTCCTGAGGCCTTGAGAAGTGAGGGGGGACGGGAGCGAGGAGCGGTGTCACCTGGGCCTGCCAGAAAAAGGCCAATTTTCCCCCTCCCCCCCCAACCCCCCGGCCCCCCCCCCCCCCCCCCCACGACTGAGATGGCTGAGATTCTTCACTATCGAGAGAGGTATTGCTGCTCGACCTTCTCCCCCCGTCGTGATCGGTGCAGTTCTATGGGGGGCAAGTCCTGTCCCCTCTGCCGCCACCACGAACTGCAAAAAGGGGTGAACTTGCGTATCCTTTGGTTGGCCAGTGGGGTGGAAGACGATCTGCGTGTGCTTCGGGCCCTCCTGGGGAGCAGCGTCTTCGCTCTTCCACAAGAGCCCACACCGCTTTGCAAATGGGGAAACAAGTCGCCCCCCCCCCCCCCCCCCCCCCGGACCAAGAGGAGAATACGACCGGCATCGTAACAGTTGACGAAGGGGGGGGATCACCCAGAAATACCCATCCTCCAAAAATTTGCTAAGGTACTAGAAGCTATCGACGACACAAAGGAGACCCTGCACCAGGACATCAGTACGGTAGCAGTGGGTCTGGGGTTGTTAAGAGCTGAACACACTAAACTTTCGGAGAGAGTGAAACTAACTGAACAATCCTTGGGGACACTTACCCCTGCGCATCAGGCCCTCGCTGCACAGGTCGGAGACTTGACTACCAGAGTCACTGTCCTAGAACGACAGGCAGAGTATGCAGAAGGGCGCAATAGGAGAAATAATGTGAGGGTCCTTGGACTTCCGGAAGGATCAGACATGGTGCAAGACATGGCTCTGGGAAGTAGTGGCGCCGGAGGGACTCTCACAATTCTACACTTTGGAGCGTTCACACCGAGTACCAGCCAGACCACCGGCTCCTGGGCGGCCACCGCGAGCTGTGGTGGCCAGATTGCTCCATTTCCGAGACAGGGACCTGCTTTTAAAGAGAGCACAAACAGCTGTGCCCTATATGGTGGATAATAATAAAGTGGCCCTATTCCCGGATTACACCATGGAAGTCCAGAGACACCGTACCTCCTTCCTGGAAGTGAAAAGAGCACTAACAGATGAGGGGATTCAGTATGCCCTCATGTTTCCGGCTAGACTCAAAATAATGCTAGATGGGAAAGCTCATTTCTGCGAGGATCCCAAGACAGCCTGAGAATGGGTTGAGGCCTACAGAACAGAAGGTAATCCCAAACGACGTAACGAACACAGACCTGGACCGACAACCCAAGAGAAATGACTGCGGAAACGACAGACGAAAAACCACAATGAAACCAAGTCCTTCTAAGACAGCAATAGAGAGAGCGGAAGCGCTGAAGCTGTGTCAGTCATGATGTGTAGCAGAGACGCCTCCCTAGACAGGGACTCCGAAGCAAAATACGGAACTGAGAACTCTGAGACAGATGGCTCACATGTTAATAGTGGTTCTATGCCTGTAGCGACTCCTCAAATGGCTGATGAACTGATGTGATAAGTTTCTCTTCCTACACTTTGTCTCTGCTGTGTTGGGGAATGGTTGGGTGGGCCTCCAGGTGGGAGCGCCTGGGCGGGGTTGGAACAGCCCATTAGGCTGTGAAGTCTACCTAGCTTTTTCACTGTTGGATAACCTTTGTGGGAAGACCACGCTCCCCTGTAGGCACTAGTGCCCATAGCCTGGTGCCTTAACTGCCTGTTGTAGGTAACTGTTATGCAGTATTACTGTAAGTTTGGGCAATTGACAGTTGTCAGACAGCTCATGGGTTGGGGAGTTATATGGTTGGGACTGTTGTTGCACACCAGATGGTCTAGCATGCTTTTGCGGGTGGATGGGGGGGGGACAAAATCTGCTAATGGCACACAATACCGATCGTGTCGAGGAGTATAGATTCCTAACGTGTAATATTAGGGATATGGGTTCATCCTCGAAACGCTACAGTATTCGGAATTATATCAAACGCAGGGGTGCCCACGTGGTCCTGCTACAGGAGACGCACCTTACAGAGATAGAGGTCACTAGACTCAGACGTAGGTGGAGAGGGCAACTATTTGCAACCACTTATTCGGCCTTTGCGAGAGAAGTATTAATATTAATCCGTCCGGGGGTTCCTTTCTCCATCACTCGAACAATAATAGACACAGAGGGGAGGTTTGTAGTAATCTCCGGCACGTTAAATGGGAAGGAGATAACGGTATGCACCTAATCGGGAGCAACTTTCCTTTTTCGACCGTTTATCGGGTAAACTGGCAGGAATATCAAGTGGAAACTTGATAGTGGGAGGGGACTTCAATTGTGTGTATGATGTGGGATGTGATAGATCGACTCCACTAAAGGGTACTTTAGCTGCAAACACAGCGAAGGGTCTTAGGAGCTGGGCTGCGGGATGGGATTTGTTGGATATTTGGAGGTTGCAAAATACACAACGCAGAGAATACTAATATTTGTATGATTTACCCACACAATTGGATATGTTCTTCTGCTTGGCTACATTGTCCAATATGATAACGGGGGCTGAATATCTGGGTAGGTCCCTTTCTGATCATAGTCCCCTACTCTTGAGATTTACACCCACCCCTGAGAGGACACCCATCCCCTTGTGGAGGATGATGGTTTCCGCCAACTCCTTTCTGCAGCTTTGGGCCACTATTTTACCGAAAATCAAGGGACTACAAGCTCCCCATTAATAGAATGGGAGGCACTGGGGACACTGTATGGAACAGAAGGTGGGACTCCGAAAGATGGTGACCCAGTAACTGGATGATTTAGAAGGAAAAATTCTGACACTGGATAGAGAAATTGCAGGAGAGTCTTGATCGCAGGGTAAATTGGTGGAAATGAAAAGCCTCTATAATTCCACATGGGATAGATTGAGGGCATTAGACCTCAAAACCTATCAATCGAAACAACACATGGAGGTAAAGCTGGACGATTGCTGGCCTGGTTGATTAAACCAGAGACAAGGGGTACACCTATTCCCAGTATAACAGATGCACGGGGCCAGATACTTTCCTCTCCAAGGGCTATTAACGCTGAGTTTCGAATTTATTATGAGTCGCTTTATGGGTTACCAGAGGTGAGCCGGCACGGAGAACTACTTTTATATCTCGAGGCCTTGAGACTGCCAAGCTTAGACCACGAAACCGAAACCTCGTTGGCACTACCAGTTACAGCGGGAGAAATTAGAGCGGCTATCAGAGATATGGCTAGAGGGAAAACGCCGGGACCTGATGGCCTCCCTGCTGAATTTTATGCTACCTATTTAGATATTCTAGCCCCAGCACTTAAAGAACAGCATCTACCGCCCTTAATTAGAAAGGCGTTGGCGATTCCCCTGCCCAAAAACACTCATGCCCACTAGACTGAGTTTCGACCGCTATCCATGATAAATATGGATTTTAAGATACTGAGCAAGGCGCTGGCGATTAGGCTCCTGCCTCATATGAGATGCTTGGTTCATGAGGACCAGAACGGTTTTATTCCCACACGATCCACGTCCAACAATCTTCGGCGACTATATCACGTCATGTTTCATTCGGATATAGGAAATTTCCCAGATGCTGTAGTAGTCGCAATAGATTTGGAAAAAGCTTTTGATTCCTTGCACTGGGATTTTTTACTGGCAGTAATGGGGAGGATGTGGATGGGGAAGGGGTGGCAGAAATGGATTCACCTTCTATGCAGCAAAGCCTCAAGCCCGTGTGCGTACTGGCCACATAATATCGACTCTATACCTTATCCATAGAGGCACCAGACAGGGATCCCCCCTGTCGCCACAGATTTTCGCACTAGGGCTGTAAGCATTGGCGGAACGATTTAGACAGGAAGGGAGTAGACTGGGGATCCCCCTCGATGGGTCCGAACACATAATATCGTTATACGTTGATGATGTGTTGATATATTTACGAGATGGCCTCAGTGGGATACACACAGTGATGCCCATATTTGAGGAATTTGCGGAACTCTGTTTTACGCTTGAACCAGAAAAAAACCTGTGTTCCCACTGCACCCCGCTCTCCCGAGGCCACCAGCTTTCCCGCCTAGCCTAGAATGGGCATCGGTCTCCTTTAAATATTTGGGGATACAGATTTATCACACACAAACTGATCTATTTGACGGTAATCTAGGGGGTACCTTGAGAACACTTCGGGCGAATGTGGCCTTTTGGCGTATGCTCAAACTTCCAGTCATGGTAATAATAGCGTTATCCAAAATGCTAATACTGCCACGACTTTTATATTAACCTACCAGTCGTGGTGCCCAAACACTGGTTCAGGACGCTTGATGGACGCTTGATGGAATAGTACGGGATTTGGTGTGGGATGGTGGTCGGAATAGAGTGTCGCTGCAGACCATGAGGCTCCCGTTGGTGAGTGGAGGACTGGGAGCCCCTGACTTTAAGGCTTACTATCGGGTGGCCCAGCTCCAATGGCTTGCTAGATGGTTGGATGGGAGAGACCTAACTACATTATCACTTACCCCTAGTGCTATACACATGTTTCTGCTCCCTAGGTTGCTTAATCGTCGCCAGAGAATTAATCTAATAGGGGTGTTGCTCTCCATGGTGATGACTTGCTGGGACAGATGCATAGCACGTTCCAAGGGAAGCCTGCTCTATGCACCAAGTATTCCACTTACAGGTATCCCTCAGGAGGGAAGATGTCCTCCCCTTACTGGCCGACAATTGGTGGGATGGGAGGGAATACAGAGAATTGGTGACTGCTACAGAGATGGCGAATTGCTGCCATTGGATGAGTTTCTGGAATATCACAAACTCCCACCAGGACAATTTTTAAACTACCATAAAATTCGAGGGGCGATGACAGAATTATGGGGTATAGCAGGGACTGAACCGGGTACTCATCCCACCTACAGGTACTATTGACTCTGGGTTCGGCGGGGAATTTGTTAAAATGGTTGTATCCTGCAATAAGGGAACTAGTACCACAATCCTTGCCTAGATTGCTAGAGCGATGAGAGAGCACGCTGAATAGACAATTGACTGAGAAGGAGTGGGGAAGGGTCTTGAGTGGTCCAAAAAAGATATCCCGAAATATAGCTGTTAAACTAATACAATTTAACATTCTCCATAGAACTTACCTTACCCCACGCAGCTTAAATGTGGTGTATGGCAGGGAGGACCAGGCCTGTGCTAGGTGCTCACAATTGGATGCAGACTGTGACCATATGATTTGATCCTGTGGGCAACTAGTAGACTTCTGGTGCAAAATTGTGGTTATGCTTAATAGTGTCTTCTCTAGATCCCTAGCGTGTTCCCCGGAGATTTGTCTGCTGGGTTTATTTCCGAGACCCAAGCCACAAAGAATAGGGCATAGGTTTATTGATCTGGCTCTCATCCTGGCCAGAAGATGGATAGCTCTTCGTTGGAAATCGAAACATACCCCGCTGGTGGTGGCTTGGGAGGAGGCCGTTACTCGCTGGGCTAGAGAAGAGGAACAAGCTTTGCTTCAAAAGGATAGGATTACAAAACGGCGTAAACCGCTAGCAGAAACCTGGGCAGATATGGTGAGGATGTGGGAAGCACGACACGCACCGGATCAGACCCAGATCTCATCCTCGACCGACGCTGAAGGATAGCTAGAGGTATTCATCTAGACATTACGACTCCGCACTTTCCCCTGTCTATATTGGGACCTCCTCTCCCCACCCCCTGTCAAACACTGATGGAGATTCTTTAAATTACAATCGTACCCTAAGTGCGCAGACCTCTGGTGGTTTAGGTTTAGATTTAGGTGTAGTAGAAAGTTTGTTTTGTGTGGTTTATCTTTTTGAGTGGCATATTTTATCAGCTTGGCACTGATTGAGTATATACTGCAGAGATGGTAATGTAGAAAGCAACGATCGGTATATTCACAACCAGCTACAAAGATAGATGCTTACCAATTCCCCACTGAATCGGAGTTAATAGCAATTGACTATTACAAAGATGCTTGTATCCACGAGAAATAACTGCTTCACGTACTACTGTATTTATGTGCGATACTGAGCTTTCGACTAACCATTGCCTTGCAGGAAGCACTTGAAATATTATACCAGATGTAATCCAAATGTACTGTAATGAACGTGCTCTTGCTATACTTCAGTAACTGTGCTGATTATCTTCTAACTATATATATAAATGCCAATAATAAAGATATTTTTTTTAAAAAGGGTCTTGGTGATAGTATCCCAATACGGTTCAAAATGGGGGCGTGGTTTAACTAGCAGAAACCTCCAGTTAATGTTGAACTTTCACTCAATCTACTGCAGTTTTGACCCACCATGTCCCAGTATTTGTTCTTCAATACATCTTTCAGTATAGACGGTAAGTTAGCCGGATTTTCCCACAAATTATTTAACCCCTTTAAAGACAGTGTCCCCTTGATATCTCTAAGCCAGCTTATTTTATGCTGGCAATCAGCATCTAGAACATCCCTTAGTCTGCTTGCGTAGGTCGATAGCTCGGGTGTAACCCAAATTCTACGCCAGTATGGTAAGGGGCGAAGTCTCGCTATGTCTGCCACAGAGTGCCTTCCCATGTCACTAAGCAATGGGAGGGAAGGCTGGAGATTACACAAAATAACTTGTTTTCAGCAATGGTTAACTGTGCAAGATTTCCGAACCCCCACAGCTCCGAACCATATAAAACTGAGCTAATCACCTTGGCATTACAAATCTGGTTTGGTCAGGGGCAAGCAAAATTCTTTACTTAAGGCACCCGCTAGTTGCCTATGTTTTAGTACCATCTTACCAATATGGGGACTCCATTTCATTATTTTCTCCATGGTGACGCCAGGTACGTAAACGCATCTACCTCCTCTAATGCCACATCCTCCATAGGGATTTTCCCCCTGTATGATCGGTGTTTATTAAAAGACATAAGTTTTGTTTTGCCGGCATTAATCTTACACCCTCTGAAGTTACAAACATCTTCAAACCGGGCCAATGCACACCGTAATCCACTTGGAGTCTTAGAAATATTAAGGGTGTCATCTGCGAACTTAAGAATTGGGTCCTTAGAGCCAGCAAGGGTCGGGCGTCAGTAGGTGTTTGGGCTAAGAATTTAGCAGCCTCATTAATAAAAAAGGGAGAACAACGTGGGTGCTAGGACACACCCTAGGCGCACTCCCTTATCATCCCTAAATGGGTCGGTGAATTCCCCCTGTGCACCCCACCGTATATGCTCTCGTGCAGGCACACTAAGAAAACTAGCAAATTGACCGGCATGCCGAGATCCCGCAGCACCTCCCACAATTTAATACGGGAAACTAAATCAAAAGCTGATTTTAAATCGACAAAAACTGCATACATACTGCCTTTACCTAGCACTACTATCCGCCAGTATATCAAAATAAATCTAAAAACTTGATCTACTGTGCTGATGTGGACCCGAAAACCATTCTGATGAGTTAGGATACTGTTATCATCGACCCATTCCTGAACCTTTCCCAAGACAAGGCGTGCCACCACCGTCTGGATCTAATCGATAAGACTGATGAGCCAATAATTTGCAGGCTGTGATCTGTCCCCCTTCTTGTAAGCAGGTATAATCTCAGCCCCCTTCCACGAATCAGGAATGGGGGCACCCTGAGCCAGACCGTTTACTAACAATGTTATATACCTGCACCAATTTTCCCTATTGTATAAAAAAAAAATCTGCGGGAATACTATCTATACCCGGGGCTTTTCCCACCCGTGATGGCATGTAGAGCAACCATTATTTCAGAGGGTTCAAATACTAGGCTTGGCCGATGGCTAGGTCCCTTCTGTGTAGGTTCAGGGATTCCACGTCCTCTAAAGAATACTGTTGACAAAAATGTTTTACCCATGGTTTGGGGACTACATGATTTTCTGTTGGAGGAGGATGTTCCCCACTACCCCATTTTACAAGTGCCCAAAAATGTTGCAGGTTGCTTCTTGTGCATGCTGCCTTCAATTCCTGCTACCTTCTCTCATCCCACTCTCTTTTAGCTTTACTCTGTGCATTTCTAAATGTGTTCCTAGCTTCCCTAATAAAATTCAAATTTCATGTTCTGATAGCTACCCCATGGGATTTACGTGCAACACTGCATTATTTGTTATACCAGGATTGTCGATTTTGTTTGAACGAACTTCTATTACTACAAGGTTTCAAATAAATGGGTCCGTACTTTGTCGAATAGTGAGGCGTGGATTGTAGTAGTGAGCCCTATTGATTGAGCACTAGGGCAAAGGGCCTCTAGTGCAGCAATAGCCTCATCAACATCCCTACCGATAATGGACAATGCCTCTGGATCACTACTTATGTTAGACCATTTGAGTCTCCTCATGTCATTACTGACCGTTAGGTCTCTAGTGGACGCTAAATTAGCAGGACAGGAAGATTCATCCAATGGCAGAAGAGAAAAAGTTGAAGAGAGTGGGTTATGGTCACTCATCTTGTTCTAAAACGGCCATATCGATTAGGGTATGCCATAAGGTTAAATCTATAAGGAGATAATCAATTTGACTAGTATGGAACCCGTTATTGAATGTGTTGGCCCCTAATCTGTCCGAAGTGGTTCTACCAAAAGCCGCCCTAAGGCCTCTTTCTAAGCAGTGTGTCTTCAGTTGCAATCCTGCTTCTGTCCAGTGTTTTATTGGGACTAACTCCAATTTAGGAATACCCCAGACGGCATCCTAGTCCTCTGAGAGGTCACTATCGTCCCAGTCCAGTGGCTCAAAAGTGGTATTAAAATCACCTGCAATTATGACTGAGGATTCGCCTGATCTTGCGCCTAGGAGCTCATCTGGTTCCTCTACAGTATTAGACTTCCTCCCTCCTCTAGCCCCTCTCGCATATACGTTATAAATGTCAAAGATGCTAGACGGACTGCACAACAGTCGAATGGCTAGAATATCAGGGTTACCTGAGGGGAGCTCCTGAATCAAGCGGCCGATACCTTGGCGAATCCATATTGTTAGCCCCCCTGAAGGACGCTCCTTGCTTCCCGTAATGGCAGGAGTGTGAAAATGAAGGTACCCTGGACAGAAGACTGGAGCAACAGACGACGTTTCCTGAAATACACCGATATAATATTGCTCTATAAAGGTGTTCCAGTTCTTAGAGACCGTTTTGGACCCAAGCCCTGCGATGTTCCATGACATAAAGGATGTTTGATGTATTTGATGTTTCCATTGTGCTAGGGATATGTCCCCTTAGAAGCCTTGTGGGGAATGCCACAGACGGGTATCTGTGACTGATATCCACTTGGTTTGCTTGTGGTGGCTGAGGTCAGGTCACATCTCCAAGGGGCTTGCTCAGATTGCATCTCAATGTACCCAACACAATTTAGGTGCCTAAAATGTCAGCGTTATTCCCACTCCCAAGGACCGTCTCGGCTCTGTGAAAGTTCAAAGGGCCCATTCCTGGAGCTGTCCCCCAGACAGGTCTTCGTCGAAGTCCAAGATGTCGTCCGGTAAGTCTAAATAGACAAAAAGTCTAAGTGCCATTCAACTTTTCCGCACCCTTCCAGGTCCTCAAAAGAAGCATAAGAATTACCCCTCACATCCTGGCCCCACTCCTACACGCCAACTACGGAGCAATGCTGAATCCATCGCCATGCTTCACGGAAAACCCGGGTGCCGGAGCCACTCCAACCCAACTTTAGGGGTTTTACCAACAAATTTCCTGCATCCACCCTCAAACCTGAGAGTGACTCTGAGGATACTGGGTCTGATGTCCTCCTGCATCCTGCTAGTGAAACATTCCAGGTGGCATATGCAAGCTACACCTTGGAATCTGAAGTCCCAGTGGGCGCAATATTATGGGAATCTCTCTGACTGGTTCGGAATGGATTACAAGAGATCTGCAGTGGTGGCTTTTGAACCATGATCTCGTCAGTGGTAGACCCGCTCCCTTTTCCAAAGTTGACAGTGGAACTGATGCACCACTTCTGCGGTGGGGCGGCCACCTCAGATAGATGGAGATCCGAGGACTCTGGTCTCCGGCAGAAACCCACATCAACTTGTTGGAGTTGCAGGCCATCCTCTTGGCGTTGATAGCCTTCATGATCTCCATCTAACGGAGGCTGGTTCAGGTACTCACTGACACCACCACCGTCATGTGGTACTTCAACAAGCAGGCTGGGGTGGAGTCATTGACCCAGTGCCAGCAGCCCTTGCGCTTTTGGAAATAACTTGACATTTTCCTAGTCATGCCACACCTTGCGGGATCACTGAACAACAGGTCGGAAAAATTCAGCTGTTGATGCTGTGCAGACCAAGAACGTCATTTACACTTGGAAATGGCACTAGGTTATTCACCACCGGTGTTAGCAATTCTGCGCGTTGGAGTTCTCAAAGCGGCTCTCGCTAGAAGATGCATTCCGCTTGGCGTGGAACCCTGGATTTCTGTATGCCTTTCCGCAGATACCATCCTGCCCTGAGTCCTCAAGAAGATCAGGGCCGACAGAGCCCAAGTCATCCTAGAGGCTCTGGACTGGGCACAGAGACCTTGTTGTCCAGAATATTTGGGTCTGAGCATCCATCCTCCAAGCAGGTGGCTCCTTCGGGAGGTTCTCCTCACAGCAGCAGGGTTGTGTCATGCACACCAACCTGTGCACGCTCCATCTTCATGCTTGTTGATTGAGCGGTGACAGCTGAGGACTTTTGAACTTCCTCCCGAAGTTGTCGAAGATATTATTCTTGCAGCCAAGTGTCCCTCGATAAAGTCCATATGCCTGCTGTTGGGGCACATCTGTGGCTTAGTGTTCAGGCAAGTACAGTGACCCACTTTATGCCCATCTGTCTGAGTTGTTGCTGTTTTTGTTGTCCTTGGCTCAACAGGGCCTCACGCCGGTCACTGTTAAAGACTAATTGGCGGCTATCTTGGCATTTTTTTAAGTTACTGAATCAGCCCTCCCTGTTTGTCACCTGTTGTGACTTGGTTTCTGAAAGGTTAGCAGAACATGTTTCTGCCTTCTCCTTTCATTATTCGCCAGTAGGACTAGCATCTGGTCCCCACCTTTCTGATGGGTTCCACTTTTGAGCGCATGCACAGCTGACCTCTCCGATTGGTCTTTTTGGTGGCCATTACATTGGTTCCAAGGGTGAGCGAACTTCAGGGTCTTTCAGTCCATCCACTGTGTACTACCTTCTTTCAGGACAGACTGGTTCTCCTGAGGCATGCTGCCTTCCTATCCGAGATAGTGAGTCCCCTCCATGCTAGTCAAGTGATTGCTCTTATGACGTTATTTGGTCCGCCTCACCTCTGTAAGAAGGATGAGAGGCTCCAACATTTGGATCCAAAGATTGCCCTTAGTTTTTATATTGATCGTACCAAAGACCATCAGCTGGACGATCCTCTCTGTCTAGATCTTGGATAGTCGGAACTTGGCTCCAGTCTCAGCTCTGTAAGGGGTATTTTGGTGCTGGCTGGCCTCGTCATATAGCCTCTTTATTTTCTCCTTACTGTTCCTGTCCCAGGGAAGGTGAATGCCATGTGAAACACGTCAGATATCTTTAAATCCTCAGATCTTAAATAACCGACTCTGGTTTTGCCAAAACCCTCCTAGCTCTCATCTGATGCAAGTGCAGGTTTCATATACATACTTTTATCCAGTCTCAGTTAAGACTTCTTTTTCAAGGCTCTAACATTTACGGAAGGAATGCCCTTCCTGTCCTTTGATTTCAGCTTCTAATGCCAGTGGTCCAAATCCTGTCATGGATGGTGGTTCCAATCCAAGCAATTTATGACTAGCTCTGTGGTCTCCCAATATCTGCAGGTCCTGCCCCTGTGGCTTCTCACCCTCTGCACCTTCTCACAAGAAGCAGTGCTTGAAGGATTTGATAGACTTCTAGATGCAGATTCGTTACCATAGAATATTCCCCAAGCGTCAGACTGGATCCGAAAGTTCTTGGTGAACAGAACACCTACGCTCAGGTAGGTGGCGTTGTTCAGCTCTGCATGGAGCTTTCCGCCGCACAAGTAACATGCATGGTGCCTATATAGGTGCCACCTCATTGCGCTGATGTCAGTTCTTTATTTATTTTTTAATCTATTTTTATTCGATTTTTTTATTTTTTTTATTTTTATTGTTTCAGCAACCGTACAAACATATCTAATGTCATATATTTGGTGTTGGCTATGCAGTGGACAATGTAACATATAGCATTGAAAATATTAACAGTTACAGTCTGGGCTCTCAGTTGTAACACACACAGAAAGGCAGTCCGTAATTGAGATACAAATGCCTATTACTTATGCCCATGCAATCACAATGTTGTCTTACTGTGTAGTGTTTGCCAGCGTTCTAGATTGTTGCTGCGTATTGTCTGGTAGTCTACGGAGGCGGATTATAACGTAAGAGGGACAACTTAAAACATAATGGGTGTTGTAGAACAGGCTAGAAGCTTTCCCACAATTCCCCCACCTGATGCATCCTGTGTGCTGTTACGTGTAATGTCAGTTTTGGCATGTGTTCGCTAATTGGTACTGGTTGGAATGCAGACATATTTGTCACACACTGCAGCTGCTTCGCTCATTGCTCTAGGCCTTTCCTGCTTCTTGTATGTGTATTCATAATCTGCAGCACCAGTCGAGGGTGACCCCTCCATGGTAGTGTTGTGGATATGTAGTAGTCCAGCCAACATCACATCCCAGCTTGTGGCAATCAGGGTCTCACCTATACCCATGGTGTCCTCCCGGTGGAGCGCAATACTCTCAGCTTTGGCTCTGCGTGCATGGAGTGTCTCCATGTTGTGCACTGGGCTTTCTAGCACTGAGATCCACTCTCTGTCTGCGAGTTGGTGACCCATATCTTGCTCCCAGTGGTGCCGAAGTGGTGTTAGGTTAGCTGCTGTGTGTTGCCTTAATGAGGCTGCAAACCACCGTGTGAGGTGTCTGGCTTGTCCCATAACGTGTAGGTGGTGTTTGGTAAGATGAGTTTGAGGCTCATGTGTTAGTTCACCCAATCTGAGGGTGGCTATTTGTAAGAGGTGTAGTAGGAATTGACCTGGGGGTAACTCGTCTTTTTCTATTGATGTCATGTATGGGATTAGAGCGTCATCATGGTATAAATCTCCCATGTTTTGAATACCCGCCTCATGCCAGCTTCATAGTTCGGCCTCTGTAACTGTTGTTTGCCCCCTGGGTGTTCTCTCCAATGGTAACGCAGGCACATATGGTGTGATGTGTCGGGTTCGATTTAGATTTCTGTGGAAGCATCTGTACATCACTTTGAGTATTAATGGTTCCAGTTGTCTTGTGCTCGCACCGGGATGAAACAACCTTATCAGCTGCAATAATGTGTAGGTTGGACACGTGGGTGCTGTATCGTCACTTTGGCGATCGGCTAGCCACCATTGCAGTTGAGCAGCTAGGTAGTACTGTTTAAAATTTGGAGCAGCTAGGCCTCCCTGGTCTGTGGGCAGTTATAGTTTATTAACTGCCACTTGGTGCCGAGCTTTGCCCCATATGAAGTCTTTAGCCTGCTTCTCTAGCGAGCGGAAAAAGAGGGGGCTATATATTGGCAGATTTAAAAAATAGTATAGGAACTGTGGGAGGGTCACCATTTTGGTAAGGGCTACTCTGCCTGTTAGAAGTGGGAGCGTGTTCCAGAACAACATCTGGGAGCGGATGACAGTCTGCTATCTGCCCAGGTTGCCATGGAACAAGTCTGACTGCCTATACACTCTTATGCCTAGGTATCGGAATGTGTCTGCCCTCCACTGTACGCATAACCCATTGAGGATGTATCCCGGGTCTTGGTTTGGTTCGTTAAAAGGATAAAGGCAGGACTTAGCAATATTAACTTTCAGTCCCGAGAGGGAGGCGAAGTCTTGTCGGATATGCGCTAGTTGTTGAGGGATTCTCCTAGTGGCTCTGACATAGACCAAAAGGTCATCCGCATATAGCGATAACGTGTGTGTGCCGTCTTCCAATGGAATGCCCTCCCCTATTTTAGTGCAAATTGTCTCTGCTAGTTGCTCTATGGCTAGTGAGAAGAGGAGGGGAGAAAAGGGGCATCCTTGCCTGGTCCCTCTTCACACCAAAATTGTATCGGATATGTATGAGCCCACTCTCAATCGGACCGTCGGCTCCATATAAACTAACTGGACCATTTGGATGAACTAGTCGCCTAGGTTGAACCTCTCTAGTGCTGCAAATAGGAATTCCCATTCCAGGGAATCAAATGCTTTTTCTAGGTCTAGTATAATGTAGCCTGCGTGCATCTATTGAGATACTGAGTCATTTGTGACTCTGAAGAAGCGCCGTAGATTTAATGAGGTACTTTGAGAGGGTACAAATCCGTTTTGGTCTGCATGGACCAGGGTGTTGGGACCACCTGTGCAAGCCTGTCCACCAGGATCTTTGCTAATATCTTGTAATCTACATTAAGCAGGGCTGTAGGAGCCCATTTCTGTGGAATCTTTGTCGGGTTTAAGCAATGACACCAGGTTCGCCTCACATGTTATTTATGCCATCCAATGTCCCTGCAGACTCACATATGTGGGACAAACAACTCAAAGTTGACCAAATTATAGAACTGTCTGAATCCTTCACCACACTTTGGATTCATTTTGTGCAGCACTCCCTAATTTCAGTATACATAGAGCTGTCTGATTTCTTTACATATGTACGAACTTGCACTCCCTGAAATTGTTTATTTTATGTTATGTGAATGACTGCTATGAACCATACAATGTGGCACGAATTATTGGAATCTTGTTATTTGTACCTCGGCTTCCCACCCGAGCACATTTTAAACCTTGTATGGAGACTTTAATCTCATGCTGACTGCTAAAATAGGTGTGCATATAGTAAATGTTTACTTGGTCACCGTAATAACATATGATGTTTGGTTACGTTCCTTGACGCACGCGCCACGCATCACTTGCTGCTCAGCAATTGGCGCATGGGATTCCCTTAGATGACGTAATTTTTTACGTTGTTACTACGGTAACATATGACGACTAGTTACGTTCGTTGACGCTCGCGACACGCATCACTTGTTGCTCAGCAATTGGCGCATGGGATTCCCTTAGATGACGTATTTGTTTACTCTGTTACCACGGTAACTTATGACGACCGGTTACGTTCATTGGCGCTAGCGCAACTCGTTGCCTAGCAACTCACAGCGGTCGACGTACACGCGCACGCCACACTCGGCTTTTATGCAGACTCACTGCAGACGTGACTGCCGATTCAACCAGATGAGCCAGGACCCCCAGGCCTGCTGCCCGTTCTTCCGAATGAGGTAATTGCGGATTCCCCAAGCAAACCCGTATAATCTCAGACCTTGCTCCCTTTCTGATCTCAGACTTTCAAATTCAAACTTGATTCTTGCTTCTTTACAGTTAATTTTGTCTGAAGAAGCCAACTTTACCCACACTAAGGGAATAGAAGCGTCTGGATTCTAGACAGCACTTCGCAAGTAAATAGGTGAGCGCCAACCCTGCACTATTTCGACCCACTCACCGGCCTATGTGCAGCGTTTGTTCACGCTAACATCCCGTTATTTATTATCTTCTAGATACAACCATTCTAGATACAACGGTGGAGCCCCGAATGCTACGGGCCCAGCGAATCAACATAGGTGAGCAAGTCAGGCTCCCTCTTCACGTTGATCGTTAACCCCCACCCCCGCCTTTTCTTGTGTTTACATTGATTGTAATTACTTACAGGCCCTTCAACAAGATAGACCACTGGAGTGAACTCCATCCTGAGACTCATGCTGGATGACTACCTACTCCATAGACTTAGACTATTTTGAATCTGAATTTCTTTCCTACTAAGGTGAGTCGTCCACCACCCTCAGTACATAGATCCTTTCTTTAATGTCAACACACCTGACCAAGTCCTCTTGTCACTCACAGGCCGTCACGCTTAATTCAAGTCCTGATGAAGACCCGCACTGACCTATCAAAAGTGCAGTACTAGGGTTGAAACGTCGACTATCATGTGGACCTTCGCATAGAATCTGCGCCAAAAGGAACTCTTCCATTACGCAGCTTTACTATTGTACACCCCCTGGCCACTTTCGAATATCCTCGATTTTAAACTACTGTACATATCACGCACACTGTCACCGAGCACTTATTATTCACTGTGTCACTTGTGTCATCACACTATTGCTTGACGGCCCTTCATAAAATATTGATGCATACATATATGAATGACGTAATTTATATATAAAGAATTTGTTTTGCATTTGAATTGTCTTGTGTGTTGCTTACAGTTTAATTATTGTATATTATCTGAATAACGCTTGACTATGCCTAATGCGTAAAGCAATACTTTCACCCAACGGAACCACTGTTTACCTTATAAACTTCACACCACCACAGCATAAGACGCTCCCTTCTCTGTAGCCACGGTAGGGGGAGAAAGCAGGCCAAGGTCTGGGGAAGTGTCCAGACCACTGGCGTCACCCAGGTCCTCTCTCCAGTCCGGCTCTTCAAGCTGGTCTGTTGAAGGGTCACCACCAATACCACCACCATGGAAGGAGGAAGGAGACAAATTTGGACGATCAGGTGGAATTCAGGGCCTTGAACGAAGGTTGCTATTAAAATAGGTACTGTGCACTTTGATTTACACAAGATGTCTGCATTTCTAATTGCAGGTTTACTGGAGTGACCCTGATGAGTTGTACTTGCTTCCAAATGGTGGCCTAGAGTTGACTTATGTTATGTTTGATATTTGGTTTCTGTCAGAAAACTGTATTCATTCTTATATTCTAAATAAATAATGATAGCAAAAAAAAAATATCTCTCTTGTTCTGCTGATGGTAGTTGTGGTGATTGCAGAAGCGAGGTTGATGCCTATTGATGTTGTATGTGACTAACTATCTTTTTTGCATGCATGGAAATGGAATATTTGAAGTCCATAGTGACTCTTCCTTGACATCAAAAGGATCAACGTTAGGAGGAGCCAAGATGGCGACCGGGATGGCAGCGTAGGCTCCCAGCTCCGTGAACCTCCGCACCCCGCACAGATATCCTGCACGAGATCCTTAGCCTGCGCTATCTGCCCGTGTTGGTGAACACGAGCGGCAACCGACCGGGTGACCCCGAAGTTTCTGGCAGCGGTACCGCCGGAGAAATGTCCGTCTGAAGTTTGCGGCCTGTGCAGCCCTGGAGCCGGGACCTCGAGTGGACGCCGTGGCCGGGTGGCAGTGTAACACCAGCGGCCTTCGGTGACTGGGTGGAGTCGGACTGCCGGAGTGGTGCGAATGTCGGCCTGCGTTTCGCCGTGGTCGTTCCTACCACTACGCGTAGCGGAACGGGTGCGTGCCCGAGGTGGCCACTCCAAGACTCTCCAGTGATTGCCTCAGCCTTCGCCGGTGAGCTGCCTGGACGCCGCCCGTAACTCGCCCCGATTCTCGCGGGCTGCTCCCGGATTTTCGCGGGCGCTGGTCCGTGGTGGGGACGACTGTGGCCCGTGACCACACACCGGACACATCATTTGCCTGCCCCCGGAACCCTGTTTCCAGCGACATGGAACCCGAGGCGCTTGGGCCTGAGTCCCGGTCCCGATCTGGGTTGGATCTACCCAGCGGCCATTTTGGTAGGACAGTGTCCACTATCCTGTACACTGGGTTGCAGCAGGATTGGGAGGGTGCGCCTCTGAGGAGCGTAGCGGAGCAAGCGCCGGGAGCTGTACTGGGGTACGGTGACCTTCTCGAGGCCCTCGGTGCCCTTCATTCCACCTTGGTTCACGGCGCCTGTGTGTTGGGGAGCAAGCTCGATGGAGTGACATCAGCGTTGAAACAGTTGCCGCCTGCCTATCCCCAGGTACACTGGGACTTCTTACACCGCGCACGAGGGGACAGTGTAGTGGCCGCCCCTGTGAATAGTGCACGCCTGGACTCTCCGGACAGTATATTAACGTGCGATCAGCTGGCTGTGGATCTGGTCTGTTCTGGAGGTTTCGGACCTGAGTGGGGGGTGGTGGCCTTGTCCCGTGCGCGGCCTCCGACGACTCAGGCGCCATCCAAGCAACGGTCGCCTACTCTGCCTGATTCCGCCTTCCTGGGCCTGGTGTGCAGTGTAAATCCTGGCTCAGCACTGGGAAAGACGACCCTTCGTAGTGCTGATTGTGTCGACCTTCAGAGCCCTCTACCCTACTTGTGTGTGTCGCTTCCTGATCTTTATTGGACGCTTTTCTTCCTGGTAACACTGGACATGGCACTGGGACGAGGGGTATGCATGGGTGGGTTTGCAAAGAGTGGCCAAGGATGAGGCTGACCCTTCAGAGATGGTCATCTACTAGGCGGGCGGGCTCGGGCGTTGTGTGCTCTCACGGCATAACTGTTAGTGTACCAAGTGCGTAACGCTCCTTACTTCACTTTGACAGGGTCGATTTCGTGTTCTGTATTGTATGCTTTGCGGGAAAACGTAGGGTGCGGGAGGGAGAAGCCGGGGGCGTGTTTTACAGGCCCTCCTCCAGTTTATTAATACTCTCTCTACCCCCCCGTCTGGTGGGGGTTCTTTTCCTACTCTTTTTCTCTGTTTCTTCTATATTTCGGGTCTGGTTCAGGGGCGACAGGCACACTGCTGGGGGGGGGCGTACTCATCTGCAGAGGTGCAGGGTGGGGGGTTGGGGGGGGGGGATTCTTTAGTCTTTAACCCCTTTTTTCTATGGCCTCCTTTTCTTCTCTTATTCTTCTCTGTCTTTTTCTGGGATCAGCATGGTAGAACTCCTTTGTTGTTAATCACTGCTGTTTCCGGAGTGCCATAATTTCCGTGGAGTTTCCTGGGTCTCGGGGCAGGGGGGTCGCAGGCGCAAATGGCCGTGTCAATCCTTCACATCCTGAACTTCCTGTTTCAGCGCCATTGCCTAGATAGACTGCTGTTTATTGTTTACGTTCATCATTCTGCCTGCCATTTTTCGCTGCTGGGAAACTGTTTGGCGCCTGATCCTTCCATCCTCTTCTATTATAAAATGTAAACCTTTATTATCCTTGTCTCCTACTTGGGCCGTTCAGAGACTGAGAGTATGCTAACGTCGAGATTTTGCACCCCGAGGTGCTGACTGTGATAGACTTGCTTTCTGTTATCCTGACTGTTTAGCGGCCGGCCCCGGGGGTTGTAGGCCCATACGTGTAATTGATTGAAATATCAATAAAGGTTTTCAAAAAAAAAAAAAAAAAAAGGATCAACGTTGAGCAAGAAGTCTTCGACGTCGTAGATGAGAGCCATATTGATGTACATTATTTGGGTTTAGACATCGATGTAGCCGGCATCTTTGTTGACATGTAGTGGTGGATAGTCTTTGATGCCGAATGATCTTAGATGGTGATATTTCTGGGCGCATGTGTTAAATATGGTGTTCATGACGTCCTGTAGTAGACGTCAAGCCTGCTTTTGACAGAAGCAAGTAGGGGCCGAGGCTCTCAATGTCGACACGAATACCTTTAACGGCGATCTGGAATGACATTGAGAATAGTGCTGTCAGTGTTTTCTTGATTACCCCTTTCTCTGAATCTCCCTTTGCCGGAGTCCTTGTCAAAGGTGGTCTGTTTATTGGAGGGAGCATGAAAGGATGATCTTCCCAGTTTTCTTTTGTTTCTTTCTTTCCTCCTGCGCCCTCATGTCCTGCATCATTTCCCCGAGTCTGATGCCTTCATGGACCTTCATGTTTCTTTTGGACATCTTTTTACAGATGCCGCAGCTCTTTAACTGAGTGTGTGTCTGACACAACACAAACTATGTGAGGAATAGAGATATCCTTTTTTCTCCCACAGGAGGGACACCTATCCAGAAAAGAAGGCAAGTTTAAAAAAAAAAAAAACCTGTCAGAAAACAGCAAAAAAAAGAAAAAATACTTCATTCGTCAGAAAGAAGTTAAAGACCGAGGGAAAATGATAAAAATACATTTTGCTGTCAAATTTTAATCGCAAGCAGAGACATTGAAACCTCACGTGCTTGGAGATTCTACACTCAGGAACAAGAGAATAGGACTTGCACTGTGAAGCAGGTGCGAGTATAATGCATTGTGTTTTTCCTTCCCTTAGATATACTTCAAATTTTTCGACACACAAGATGGTGCAATCCACTCTTAAAACTGTTTTTAAGGTTCATAATTGGATTTTTCAGAAAATAATTGAGCCGTTAATAGGCGATTACAGGGTGTTCTTCATCATGAAGATCAATGGACACTGACACCCTGTGTCATATATGAATAGAGAACATATCTATGAAAATGGCTCCAGGGTCCACACACACAGCAGAGAATTGTTCTAATTTTATAGCTAAAATGAAAAGTCCTAGGATGCAGAATCAGGACTACAATTAAGTATTCTTTCTTTTCCACTGTCAAATGCTTTTTGGCAATAATAACAGAACAATTTCCCTACGCCACTCAAGTTGGACGATGTTCTTTTATAACTTTATCCCATTGTCCATTAAGGGCAGAGGATAGGTTCTTGGGTGTTGAAAGGGTATGGAGCCTATGGAAGCAAGTGCTTGCGAAATTTCGATTACTTTCAGAGGACACTGGATGGAGAATTTGACGTAACACAATAAGCAAGCAATAGAGCAATTGATACACTGATCTGGGTGCGGGCGGGCATTCCCTTCAATTTTGAAGAGGTGGAGATGGATCGGGAGGGCATGTACACGCTAGTGCGGGGGAAACTGAATGCTCAAGAGATGTTGTTGGGATCGTTATATGCACCTAATGTGGATCAGCCGTCCATTCTAGCGCGGCTGACGCAGCTCCTGCACCCCTATGCTGGGCTCCCTTGGTTGCTAGGAGGGGACTTCAATATGGTGCTGGATGTCCAGTTAGACAGATCTTTTCCCCCCCTCCGTGCCACAGTGGCGGAGTCCAACGCGCATGTGCTTAGGGACTGGCTCACACACTGGGCGCTGCAGGACCTGTGGCGCTTCCTCCACCCGACGGATAGGATCTACTCCTACTACTCGGCAGTACATGATTTGCATGTCTGGTTAGACAGGATAGTGGGTTCCCAATCATTGCTCCCGCTTATTGCGCAGTCAGAATACCTGGGGCGGACGCACTCCGATCATATCCCCCTGTAGTTTCAGATCAGCTGGGAGGCGGACCGCTCTCCGGTGCCCACGTGGCGACTTCATCCAAGCGCGCTGGAAGACTCAGAGTTTCGCTCTTCCCTGGATACGGCTATCTTAGCATATTTTGACATTAATGAAGGGACGGCGAGCAACGCATTAGTGGAGTGGGATGCCCACAAAGTGGCTGCCCAGGGTCACTGCTTGGTGGCCACGTGGAATATACGTAGGACGCTTTCAGACTCCCTGGCGCGCTTAGAAGATGAACTATTATAGTATGAGCAGGTAGGAGAAGGAGGGGGTAGACATTCGCACAGGTTGGAGGATCTCCACACCCAACATGCGGAGCTTCTGGAGCGGCTCCAATGTCACAACTATGCGGCACACACGCTAGGGCGGATAGAGCGGGCTGCCTATTGGCTTGGTTGATACGGCAGGAGGAACACTGTGCCCCAATAGGAGCAATTTGCAGGGTGGACGGGACGCTAGTATATACACAGCGCAAAATCCACCGGGCCCTCACTGATCACTATAAGCAGTTGTAGAAGGCCAAAGGAGTTGGACCCAGGCACCTTCTAGAGGGGTTATTGGACTCTATCCAAGTGCCCACAGCCTCCGAGGAGCATAAGGAAGCACTCAATGAACCTCTCTACTTAGAGGAAATTGGGGAGGCGATCCAGTCCATGGCATCCGGGAAAACGCCGGGGCCTGATGGTTTGCCTGCTGAGTACTATGAAGCGTATTGTGAGTCCTTGGCGCCGTTACTTCACGCGCTCTACATCAAAGCGATAGAGGAAGGATCGTTGAGGCTTGAGCCGGGAGAGGAGGGAAGCGTTCTTGGTAGAGGTTTTGCGAGGGCCCTGAACTTGGCGCTCTTGTATGCTGCTTACACTGAATTAGCTATTTTGCACACGGGAGGGTCTGCACTTCCAGAGACTTTTAATTAAAGTGTACTTTGTTGATAGGGCTTTTTAACTTACTGCTCGCATGTTTTTAAGAAAATAACTGTTGGTTTTTGGGCACACTTTCCTCACCTTGGCGCCGAATCCCGAGTTGAGCAGGCAGACTCTGTGGAGCGGTGCTCGCGGGCGGTGGCAGCCATCTTGAGGGGATTGCTGGGTGACAGTCTAGTGTGCGGACGCCTGCCTATTTAGAGAAACACTGGCGCGACCGCGCAGCGGACGCGTGCAGCGGGCGCACCGCTGGTGTGCCGAAGGCGCGCCTAAGGCAAGCCCGTCTGCGCCCGTCCGCGCTCGGGTCGCGCTCAGCGCCCAAACCCCTGGCTGAGTCACCAGGAGATTCTGGGAAATACGTTTACACCAGAGAGGCTTTACTGGGACTGAGAGGTGCGTCAAGGAATGCTACCTGCGGGTGTTTGGTTGCTGACGTAAGGGATAGCATACCCTCTGGATCCTGCCTAAATTGTAGAACGATGCTCCCCAAGCTGCTGTTTGAACCGGTCAGGTCTCAGAAGGTCCTTGATCGCCTAGCCGGAGCCTCGGTTAGGACTATTAGCTCTATACTAATTAACGCCAGGTCCCTAGTAAAACACAGTACTGAATGTGCTAATCTGTTGGAAGACAACGGTATCAATCTCACATTTATTACGGAAACCTGGATGGACGAAGCGTCCGGTCCAGATCTAGTTAAAGCCACTCCACCTGAGTTCCAATGCGAGGTGCTTAACAGGCCAAATAGGAAGGGAGGTGGTCTGGCTATTATTTATCAGAACTCTATTCAGGGGACCTTTTAAATCTGTAAATCTGCCCTCTTGTGAAGCCCTCTCTTTTAATCTTAGTATAACACATCATCACTCTTTTAAGAGCACCTTAATATACAGGCCGCCCGGTGCTAGTCTCTCGTTTTTCCCTTCCCTGGGGAACCTCCTGGAAGATGCCTTTCTGGGCGATTCTTATACTATTCTTGGAGATTTCAATTTTTATTTGGAACTCGCTGATGACCCAGAGACAACCCGACTATTGGATTTGATAGAAGCCTCAGAGCTTTCTCAGCATGTGAAAGGACCCTCCCATCAAGCGGGTCACACCTTGGATGGCGTTTTTCCCAACTTTCCAGGGCTATCCTTCATGGGCCTTCTGCCTTTGGTTTGGTCAGATCATGCTGGGGTTCTGTTTAATCTCAATATGAAGATTCACAAGCCTAAAGGTAGTGATTCGTTAGAACAGATTGAAACTAGAGCTTGGAATAGGGTGGAGGCGGAGATCCTGCTTAAGGTATTGACTTCGTCTGCTGCCCTTAGATCATGTGGAACGGAAGAGGCAGCTGCCTCTTACACGAGATGGCTCTCACTGGCGTGTAAAGAACTAGCCCCTCCTAAATCTATTTTGCCTAAAAGAGTTTTCTCCTTGGCCCCCTGGTACTCAGTTAAAATTGCAAAAATGCACATGCAAACGATTGGATCGCAACTGGAGGAAGAGCTACCTCGACTTCCTGGTAGATGTAAAACTATCTATGGCTGCCCAGGTTAAGGCGGTAGCCTCCAAAACAGGGTACATTCTAATACCATTGAAAAAGATTCTGCTTCCGCTTGATTGCCGTAAAACTGTGGTTACGGCCTTGGTCTTAT
Organism: Triturus cristatus; assembly: GCF_964204655.1. Classification (NCBI taxonomy): domain Eukaryota; kingdom Metazoa; phylum Chordata; class Amphibia; order Caudata; family Salamandridae; genus Triturus; species Triturus cristatus. The sequence goes on along the minus strand of NC_140594.1, from coordinate 284,414,449 downwards.
CTAGGCTGGATTATTGTAATAGCCTGTATTTAAATCTACAGCAAAATCTGTTGCACAAGCTCCAGATGCTTCAAAATGCTGCGGCTAGACATCTGACGGGTACCCCCAAATTTGCTCCCATTTCTAACGTGATACAAAAACTGCACTGGCTCCCGGTTGAGAACAGGGTTCAGTTTAAAGCTCTTTGCTTGGTTTTTAAAGCGTTACATGGTGAGGGGCCGGACCATTTAAAAAGTCAATTTCAATGGTTCTCCCCATCGCGCTTGCTACGATCATCTGAAGCTAAATTGATCGCAGTCCCCTTAATAAAAAAAGCCCGATGGGGCGGGCGTAGTTTTTCCTTCGGCACCGCCAAGCTATGGAATAAATTGCCTTTTCATCGAAGAAACATCAACAATCTGCTAAGCTTAAAAAAATTCCTTGAAGACCTGGCTTTTTGTGAAATTATTTCTTTCTGCCCCTGCCCTATCTTTGGAGAAGTAGTTAGCGCCAGGACACCTATTTGATAATCGTGCGCTTTATAAATCGCCTTAATAATAATAATAATAATAATAATAATAATAATAATCGTTGCCCCCTTCAATGCTGGAGGCGTTCCTGGTCTCCCTGCCTAAACCAGACAGAGACCCCACGGCTTTAAGATCATACAGACCCCTGGCGATGCTTAACGTGGATTATAAAATCCTCGCAAAAGTGCTGGAGGAACGGTTGGCACCAGTGGTCCCCCACTTAGTACATGCAGACCAGAACGGGTCTGTCCCTGCGAGGTCCATGTCGTTGAATCTCAGGAGGTATTTCAGGGAGGCTGCCGAGGCCACGCATGAGTGGCCCAGAGCGGGATGCCTTATCCTAGATCTGAGAAAGGCGTTTGATTGCCTAGAATGGGGTTCCCTGTCGGCGGTGCTGTTGCGATATGGGTTGGACATGGGGTTCCTCTATATGGTCGACCTGCTCTACAAGAATCCCACAGTCTGTGTGCGGCTAGGCTCCCTACGTCTCTGAAGCAGTACCGGTCGGCCGGGGCACTCGGCAGGGGTGCCCTCTGTCCCCGTTGCTGTTCGCACTGGCAATTGAGCCCCTAGCGGTGGCTATACGGGCGACTCTAGGGGATGGTATACCACTGGGGGACACGGTTCATCAGGTGTCGCTCTATGCTGACGACCTGTTGGTGTATGTGAGAGACGTGGGGCGCATGCTGGAGCAGCTGGCCCAGCTGCTGCAGACCTTTGCCACTATCTCGGGGCCTCGAGTGAATGCGGGTAAATCCTGTCTTTGAGCTTTTAGCGCAGGGACCGCGGACCCGGGATACTGTCTTGACGGTACGCAGGTCCAGTGGAAAGAGAGCACCTTCCGATACCTAGGGATAAAAACCTACCGTCGCCCAGCTGATTTGTTTGATGGGAACCTAGGAAGGGCGGTCACGGCGCTTAAATCGCAGGTGCACTTTTGGAGTACACTTCCACTGACGACTACAGGTAGGGTGGCGCTCGCCAAAATGGTCATGCTTCCCTGCCTCCTGTACTACTTTGTTAATTTGCCGCTATTTATTCCGGCCCCCTTCTTTAGCAGGCTCAATAGGATGTTGTGGGACTTTGTCTGGGGCACTGCTAGGCACAGGTTGGTGCTTGCAAAATTATTCCTGCCGACGGATCGGGGTGGCCTGGCTTCTCCTTGTTTCGAACACTACTATCTGGCCGCTCAACTGCAATGGGTTGCTCGCTGGCTGGCGGATAGGGGCAGGGATGATACAGCCAGAACAATGCCGCCTTACTGGTTAGAGCAAATAACCAGACTTTTCCATCCTCTTGCTACAGTTACGCGGCTGATGCCGCTCCTCTTGGCTGTGGCATAAAAGTGCTACCGAAGGGCCCTATATCTCACCCGCAATGCTGTCCCTTATGCACCAGCTATACCTCTGGAGGGTTCCCCTAGTGGTGCTTACAGCTCCTGCGCTTGTGGAATGGTGGGAGGCCGATGTTCGTACGCTTTGACATCTATACCAGGATGGTGAGCTCATACTATACGAGACCCTGGTGGCAGAGGAAGGGCTCCCGTCCGGTGGTTTTTGGCGCACCGCTCCCTGATGGCGAGATTGACTGCCAAATGGGGGGTCATGACCCGGAGCTCAACCAGCATCTAACCATGCAATACCTACACGTCGTGGAGAGAGGCAGGCACCTGGTTTGCGGCAACGCTAAGGGAACATGCGGCTGTCGTCTTGGGCCCGCTTCCATGCAAATGGGAACTGGACCTGGGGCGGCCACTAGTGGATAAGGAGTGGGAAAGGATACTTAAAAGTCCCGTGCGTATCCCCAGAAACATGCGATTCCGCCAAATCCAGTTATTCATTGTCCACAGGGCTTATCTCACACCAGAGCTGATCAACCGGTATTTTCATTGTAGTAACGATGCATTGTGCCCTAGGTGTAATGAGCTTGGGACGGGGTTCTTGCACATGCTGTGGAGCTGTCCTGGGTTAGGCATCTATTGGCGCGCGATTAGTGGGCTGCTGCAGGGTAGCACAGGTCGTACCATACCCTTTGACTGGCCCGAATACATCTTGCACCACTTTAAGAGGTTCCCCAAAGACAAGGTAACGTCCCGATTCTTGGATCTGGGGCTCGTGGTAGCAAAGCGTTTCCTTACAGGGAGATGGAAGGCACACGACCCGCCGCACACACGGGCATGGAGTTCCTCATTTCAGGCATGGGCTAGGTCAAAGGGGACTGCCATCCGAAGGGAGGAAACACTGGGGTTGCAGAAGGAGCCTATAGCGACCTGCTGGGAGCAGATGCTCTGTGCGTTACAGCGGCTGGAAAGGGAGGGCCACATGAGACATACGGAGGAAGCTGGTAATGACCACGCTGGCGGAGGCATGCCACAGGCTGCTGTACTGACGGGATAGTATGGTCCCACTTTCTCCTACCCTACCCTGGCACGAGTGCAGCTACACTAACGCGGTTATGGCTGAGGAGCACACAAGTAGCCCCGGGGGGGCGAGGGGGGGGGGACAAAGGTAAGGGGGGAGGGAGTTACACATGTACAAATGGTTTACGCTGCCACTGTTATTGTTTCTTTGCTTTGTAAGTAATTCATCTGTTTCATTGCTCGAGCTGAACGATCAGCATTGGACCACACGAGTAACCGGGAGGTTGATACACTGCTTTTCCAATGCACCTTAGAGACTGCATCAGAACTGGCAGAATGCAGTACAGCTAGCTCCTGGTTGAGCATTCATTGTCTGATTCGCAGTAAAGTTTGAACGCATGTTAAACTAATGTGGTCACATGCCCATGTACTGATTAACAATTTATGCATGATTGCAAACTTCTGTATGCAATGCCTGTTATCACTGAGTGTACTCATAAAATAATAAAAACAGATTTGATAAAAAAAAAAATAGAGCAATTGATTATTTGTTCAGTCTCTACTATAGGGTATTTTAATTAACCCTCTGTGTGGGGTGGAGGGAGAGGTGGGCAGGAGGAGCTATGATTTATTAAAGCACAAGCTTTTTTTTATGTAGCAAAATAATCGGATGTGGTAAAAATGGTATAGGTAAGAGTGCCAGAGCACCCAAGTTCATGCATAGTTTTTAGTTTTTTTTGGAATACATGCATTTGCTTCTGTCTGAAATCAAAGTCTCTGGCATCAGGTTGATTCTTCACCCCAGCCATACTTTCAGCAGGAAAACAAACCTGTTTCGTGAATACAGATTATCTACACTGTTGGAATTTTGCAAACCCGATTCAGTTTATCTGACACACTGAGTGCTTGACGCAGTGGCATAATATATTAGACCAAGTCAGAGGCGCAGAATTGTTAGCGTTATCTGCTCAGAATCATAATGCCTATATTCCTTCTCCAAAGTGTGAAGTACCAGAATTACACTTAGTGCCCTCATGCTCATAGATCTCTCTATAATGCACCAGTATCCATTGGGATTGTCATCCCTTTACCCCTTTTGGTGCCAAATGCAGTTTTGAGAGATAATTAGTCTACCGTCTTCTAAGATTCAGTTACCTTCACCTCGATTCAGTATCTAAGGTTAGGTGTTGTTGCCTTAGCCCAATTATTTTAGATTTTTCTATCCCTTCATGGCCATTAGACTGCCGAGGTGCTGTGCCCACCAGTACGAAGAGGGAACCTTGGATGGAAATCCGGCATCTCTCTACCCATTAGTCTTTCTGGCATTCTCCTTTTGGCATGCATTGATAATGATGTGAAACTTAACTGGCACTCTTTCTCATTGCGCACACTTTAAAAGCCCTGTACTAGGAATGGTGCTGCACTGGAGTGCAAGTTGATTTTCAAAAACCTCTCCGCTGATCATGTTACATTAGTGCCAATTGTTATACATTGTGCTTTTTGGCAAATAACACATTTACTACTCATCTGTGAATATTGTACTCCTGAGATTTTTGGAAACAAGCAACAGAAAATGCGCAGACATTCCGGATACGTAGGACCATATTTGCTGCAATGTTTACTCTTCTTTTATTTTTGTGAAAATCTTTATTGCAAACAAAAGAATAGCAGTAAATCAGCAAAGTCGTCAGTTTACATATAATCCGACCTAGTGGTTTACAATTTCTTTTATCTGAGCTGTTCCCAACCAGTAATATTCTACCCTCCCCATGTGCTTCAGGTCCTTGTTACAATACCCTATAGGTTTGCCACTTCCCCCAGATTTTTTCCCGTTTCTTCAGACACCCTTTGTTATATTAGTTTGTTCCGCCAGCCAGCATCAGTCTAGATCTGTCTCCCAGTCCTCAATCCTTGGTAAAGCCTGTGTTCCTCAGCATCTGACCAGGTTGCGTTTGGCCACCAACGCAGCCAATGCCAGCCAGATCCTAGTATATCTCGGCCAATCCTCTTCTCCAGGTATCGTCAATAGGAACCATTTCGGGTCCGAGGGAACCTCCATCCCCACCAGTCCTAATTCTCCCAATTTTACCCCAGTACATATATGTCTGCGGGCATTCCCAATTAAAGTGGTAAAATATTCCCTCCTGGCCACAGCCCCAGTTGCACTGTGACGACTCTGCCATACCCAAATGGTGTGAGAACTTTCTGGAACAGTATGTGCGGTGGAAGACCTTTAGTTGAAATAGATGGAAACCGGAGCTAAATGCTACCTCTATCAGTCCTTGTAAAGCCTTCATCCAATCCTCATCCTCTATCGGGCCAACATCTCCCACCCAAGCAGTTCTTAATGAACCTAGGGGGTCCGGTGTATTGTTCACCAGTTGTTTGTACACTTATGATATCACCTTCCTCTCTAAGAGATCTGTTAAGAGTCTATCCTCCAAGGGAGCGGACTCCGTTAATTCCTCCCCCTCACAGATTTGTTCCCTGTTGGCGTGGCCCAGCTGCAGATATCTCAACCACTCCCCTGGTCCTAGTTCTCAAATTTTATGAACGGGTTATTTCTCCAGACATCCCCTAATTTTTCAAGCCCCAGCAGTTCCCATTTTACAAAGCCCTGCAGTCTGCCAACCTTTTCTAGTTGTGCACATACCCACAAGGGTGTCATCTCTGCAAGTTTCCCTCCTCAACCCAAGTGTTTCGTCGCCTTGCGCCATGCTCTAATTATCATTTGTGTGGATCTAAAAGAAACACGTTAGTTATAAATTCCTTACCTTAGAATTACCCCCAGGTGTCAGACTGGATCCGGAAAGTTTCTTCGTCAGCAGTACCTCTGCGAGTCGGAAGGTGGCCTCGGTCGGCTCCACGTCTGTCGTCTGGGTCGTGGTCGCCGGGATGACGTCGCGGCTGGCGTCAGTTCTTTCTTTTTCCGCGCCAGCCAGCGCAGATTCTGGAAGAGCGGTACCTCGGTCATTTTTTTACTACGTTTTTTTAGACTTTTGTTGACTTCTTGTTTCGAGTCTAAGACACCGAGCAGGTGCACAAGGGATGCCCGGTTTCAAGGCCTGCGGTTCATGCAACCGACTGATGATGGTAACTGATCCGCACCGCGTGTGCCTCTTTTGCCTGGAGCGCAACCATGACCCCCACTCGTGCTCCGACTGTCGGTGGATGGCGCCGGAGGCTTTCCGGGAGCGGTCCCGAAAGCTGCTTGAACGCCGACAGTCAGCTCTGCGCCGTTTGAGGTCCCAGTCGAGAGGGAGGTCTAGGGACTGGTCGTGGAGCCACCAACATTCTGGTTCCATATCATCAAATTCTTCGCACTCGGGGTCGGGTAAGTCGGAGCAAAAGAAGAAGTCGAAGAAATATTGTCGCTCTTAGACTTCTTCTCCTCGTCGGTCGGCCGATCCGACAAGGCACGCGGGTGGTGCCACTCCCACGGCTCCGTACGCGGAGCCCGAAGAGTCGACTCAGAGCTTCCCTCCCTTTCCGGGACCCGAAGCGACCCCGCCCAGCTTCGTACATTCTATGAGGCGATGCATGCCATCTTTGGGTGGACCAACCCATCCGGCGCTGCTCTGGGCCCCGCGGACTTGGTTGGGGGGGGCCTAGGTCTTCGTTGCCGGCGGCTGCGGCACTGCAGGCTCCCCTTGGATCTAGGCCTGGATCTGCATCGGTGCCGGTTGACCTTGTTAAACCTACACCGGTGCCGCTTTCTATGGCACCGCTACTGCGTTCGGCGCCGATCGACTCCCCGGCCGGCATCGACCCCGACCTCCTTCCCGACGTGGACACGGAGCCGGACTGGTGTCGTCCGACGCCGGATCTGGTGCCGGGTGGGGTTTTTGTGCCCCTGTTCACTCTTGGGGTCCCTTTCCAACAACAGTGGCACCCAGAGGATGATGAGGAGGACTGGGAGTGGTCAGGTGACCCTATAACTGACCAGTTAGATACTGAGCAGGACTGGAGAGAGGAACTGGGGGATGCCAACGGAGGAGGAAGCGTCATACGCAGTGGTGTTGCGTAGGGCGGCCGAGGCTCTCAACCTCGAACTTCCTACGGTGGCGGTCAGGACTAACCTCCTGACTGAGGTGCTTCAACCGGCAGCGAGCTCTTCGGAGCCCCTGCTGCCGTTTAATGAGGCCCTCACTGATGTCCTTTTGGGCATGTGATCCAGGCTCAACACGGGGGCTCCCGCAGACAGGATGATCACCCGACGCCACTGCCCGGCTCCAGGCGACCCCACTTTCCTCTCCCAACACCCCACCCTGGAGAGCTTTGTGGTCCAAACCTCCACCTCCAAAAGTGCCTTCCATACCTCTCCTCCGGAAGGGGAATCCAAGAAGCTGGACCACCTTGGCAAGAATATTTTCTCTTCTGCCAGCTTAGGACTGCGGTCCATAAACACCCCATGTCTCCTGGGCCGTTATTCGCACTCCGTGTGGGATACGGTGGCACAAGTGCTGCCTCAGTGTCCGGAGGAGGCCCGGGAAGTGCTGTTGCCGCTGTTTACGATCCATTGTGGCCTGGACACCGCCGACTCTCTGGGCAGGACCATTTCAACGTCGGTAGCGCTTTGGCGCTACGTCTGGATGAGGTCCACTGGCTTTTCAGGGGATGTCCAGAACACCTTGATGGACATGCCCTTTGATGGTCTTTGCCTTTTTGGCGACAAAGCAGACAACGCCCTAGAGCGCTTCAGGGACTCACGGGCTACAGCCAAGTCCTTGGGCCTCTCCTCCTGTCCGGCGCAGCCTGCTTTTCGCCCCTTTCATGGCTATGTCCCACCCAGGGCCACAGGCCACAGCAAGTTACCCAATCTTCACGCGGCTGGGGACGTTGAAATAACCAGCGAGGTTCGGGGGCCAGCGGACGGGCCAGTCCACCAACCCTCCCTCTGTAGCAGCCTCCAAACCCTTCTACTCCGTCCTTTCAGGCCCTTCAAACGCAAGTGGGCGACAGGTTTCGCCATCACCTCCCCCACTGGTGCACCATCACTTCGGACAGGTGGGTTTTGCAGATAGTCCAAAGGGGCTACTCCCTCCCCTTCGAGACTACCCCTCCAGCTATGCCACCGCGATACCACCACATGTCGGACGATCATCTGGCCCTTCTCCAGCAGGAAGTTACGGCTCTCTTGGTCAAGGGAGCAATCGAGCGCGTTCTTGTCCCAGAAGTAGGTCGTGGTTGTTATTCCCACTCCTTTCTGGTTCCTAAGATGGACAACGGCCTGCGTCTTGTCTTGGACCTCAGGGACGTCAATCGCTTCCTCCGGAAGGAGAAGTTCAAGATGTTGACGCTTGCTCAGGTCTGGTCTGCCCTCGTCCCGCGAGACTGGATGGTAGCATTGGACTTGCAGGATGCTTATTTTCTCATCTCCGTCGTGCCGGCCCACCGGCGTTACCTACGGTTCACAGTAGGCCATGAGCACTTTCAGTTTACCATGCTCCCCTTTGTCCTTACCAGCGTCCCTTGGGTCTTCATGAAAGTGATGGTGGTGGTCGCAGCTCATCTGCACAGATCAGGGGTTTCAGTCTTCCCCTATCTCAACGACTGGTTGTTGAAGGCGTGCTCGCCCCAGGCAGTCGTCTCCCACCTCCAGACTACGGCCGACCTCGTGCATTTGCTAGGGTTCTCCATCAATGTGCCCAAGTCGCACCTGATTCCCTCTCAGAAGCTCCTCTTCATCGGAGCGGTTCTGGACACGACGATGTTTCGGGTCTATCCTCCCGAACAGTGAGTTCAGGATATTCAGGCTATGATTCAGATCTTTCAGCCTCTATCCCAGGTTTCGGTCAGGATGACCCTGAGGCTGCTGGGCCTCATGGCCTCCTGCATCCTGCTGGTCGATCATGCCAGGTGGCATATGCTGGCTCTGCAGTGGGACCTGAAGTTCCAGTGGGCGCAGCATCAGGGGAATCTGTCCGATAGCGTCCAGATCTTGGAGGGCACAGCTCAACAACTGCAGTGGTGGCTTACGAACCAGGATTGGGTCAATGGCAAATCCCTCTCCCTTCCCCAAGCAGACCACACTGTGGCGACGGACGCAACCCTTCTGGGATGGGGCGGCCACATGGGAGAGGCGGAGATCAGAGGCCTCTGGTCTCCGGCAGAGTCTGGGCTTCACATCAACCTTCTGGAGCTCCAGGCGATTAGTCTTGCACTGAAAGCATTCCTTCCTCTGTCCGGGGAAGTGTAGTGCAGGTTTTCACGGACAACACCACTGCCATGTGGTACTGCAACAAAGAGGTCGTGGACCCTATGTCAGGAGGCCCTCCGCCTCTGGACATGGCTGGAACATTAGGGCATATTTCTGGTGGTTCAACACCTAGCAGGTTCTCTGATCACGAATGGCGTCTTCACTCTGAGGTGGTGCAAGGTCTCTCTCGACAGTGGGGAGAGCCTTGGATAGATCTATTCGCGACCGAAGAGAACGCGCAATGTCAGCAATTATGTGCGTTGAAAATTGAAATTTCCAAGGCGGCACTCGCTCGGCGATGCTTTTTGTCGCGAGTGGAGTTGTGGTCTGTTGTACACCTTTCTGCCAGTACCACTTCTGCCCAGAGTGCTGAAGAAGAACAGGCGCGACCGGGCCCAAGTCTGGTATCCCGAGCTACTCAACATGGCCAGCGATCCTCCAATGAAACTGCCTCTATGGGAGGATCTTCTGTCGCAGCAGCAGGAGACGGTCCTCCACCCGAACCTGTCCAGTCTCCACCTCCTTGTGTGGAGATTGAGCGTTGGCAGTTGGCGTCTTTCGACCTGCCTCCCGAAGTCTGTGATGTAATCTTAGCAGCCAGGCGTCCCTCCACTAAGACGGTATACGCCTGCCGGTGGAAATGACTTGTGGCATGGTGCACAGCAAAGGCTGTGGATCTCCTTTCTGCCCCTCTTTCTGAAGTACTCTTGTTCCTTCTCTCATTAGCCCAGCAGGGCTCTGCTCTGGGTACTTTCAAGGGCTACCTTTCAGCCTTCTCTGCCTTCCTTGGGCTGCCTGATCAGCCTTCCCTTTTCAAGTCCCCGGTGGTTGACTGTTTCTTGAAAGGCTTAACACATCTTTTTCCTTCAATCCCTTTCGTTATGCCTCAGTGGGACTTGAATCTTGTGCTCACCTATTTAATGTGCGCTCACTTTGAGCCGCTTCATAACTGTCCTTTACGTCTCTTGACTCTTAAGACTGCTTTTCTGGTATCCATCACTTCTGCTAGAAGGGTGAGTGAGCTCCAGGCTCTTTCTACAAAACCTCCTTTCCTGTTTGTTCACCTGGATAAGGTGGTTCTCAGGTCCCATCCACCGTCTTCCAAAGGTGGTCACTGCCTTCCACATCGGGCAGAACATTACTTTGCCCACCTTCTTTCCGCCTCCACATCCTTCAAAGGAGGAAGAGAGGCTCCACCCTCTGGACCCAAAACATGCGCTCTCCTTCTATCTGGATCGCACAAAACAGTTCCGGGTGGATGATCAACTTTTTGTTGGCTACATGGGTGCATAGAAGGGTCGGGCTGTACACAAACGCACCATTTCTCGATGGGTTGTGTTGTGTATTAAGGCTTGTTACTCTCTGGCTAAAAAGGAGCCTCCAGTCGGGCTACGCGCTCACTCCACCAGGGCGACTGCAGCCACTACTGCCTTGGGAAGAGGAGTGCCTCTGAATGACATCTGTAAGGCGGCCACGTGGGCATCGCTGCACACGTTCACCAAACACTACTGCCTGGACAGCCAAGTCCGGAGAGACTGCTCCTTTGGCCGTTCTGTTCTCCAGGATTTTCTGGAGTGATCTTGGTTTGCAGACCCACCACCAGGGTTGATATTGCTGGGGTATCTATTCCAAGGTAAGGAATCTATAACTAATGTGTTTCTTTCAGATGCACAATTTACTTACCTTCGGTAATGATATATCTGTAAGAAACATTAGTTAGTTATAGATTCCTTACCGCCCAACCCTTCCTCCCCGTTCTGAGAACTGATTTCTAGGGTTAAGGACATCCTTTCAGGGCCCTAGTTTTGTGTACAAATGGTCAGTGTCTTGCATGGCTCTGGTATTCTGGCGCTGAAAGTCGTGTACAAAACTGACGTCCGCGCGCGAGGGCGGCGTCTAAGCTGCCGCAACGTCATCCCGGCGACGCCGACCGACGCCACCATCTGACATGCAGAGGTTCTGCTGTCGAAAAAACTTTCCGGATCCAGTCTGACGCCTGGGGGTAATTCTAAGGTAAGGAATCTACAACTAACTAATGTTTCTTACAGATATATTGTTACTGAAGGTAAGTAACTTGTGTGTATCAGCAGTTCTTTATTCACTTTTTACCGTAAAGTAATTGTCCACCGCCCCTTGCACACATACAAGTTCTGTCCACTCTACTGCCTGGTTCAGTCCTATCGTCAAACATCCAGTCGTTCACCGTGACCATTTGGGCGGCCCAGTAATAGTACCTTACATCTGGTATTGCCAATCCTCCGTCATAGATGCTCCTTTGTAGTTTATGCAAGGCAATTCGAGCCACACCTCCCAACCATAAAAGGGAGCACAATTCCCCCTCCACTGTTCCAAAGAATGATGACTGAATCGGATAGGGGAAATTCTGCAGGACAGAAAGTAAGCAGGGAAGAGTTGTCATTTTAAATAGGGCAGCTCGGCCCATTACCGTTAAGGGTAGAGTCTTCCACCTCCTTGCTTTACTTTTAAATCTCTCAAGTTGGGTTTCCTCTCATATAATTCTTGGGGTCCCTCGTTATATTGATACCCAAGTAGCTAAACCCCTCCAATTCCATAGGTAGCTCACAGCGTGATGTCAGTTTAGGAATCCCCCCACCAATGCAAACAGTACAAAAGATTTGCAGGATTCTATCAACAGCCTGCTTCGGGCACTGTACATATGAAAGAATATCGTTAGCATACATGGAGATCCCTTCATCCCACTCATCCACGATTGGGATTCCCCATATCAACGGGTCCTGAAGAACCTACGCCGCCAACCGCTCCTGCGCCAGAGCAAACAATATCGGGGAGAGTGTCAGCCTTGTCTTGTTCTTTTTTGCATATTGAACTCTCTGGATACCGCAGCATTAACTCTCACCCTTGCCAACGGCTGCTCATAAAGCACTTTTATCCATCCAATGAATGTCAGTCCAATCACCATACGCGCTAGGACCGCCCACAGGTAGTTAGTTCCATTCTAAGCTGTTAAACGCCATCTTGGCAGCCAAAACAGGAGCGCCGAAGGCAGTGAAGGATCCAACCCAGTGACATGCAGGACCCTTAACAACCTATGAAAGTTGAGCCTGGTATTTCTGCCTAGAATGAAGCCTGAATGGTCCGGGTGAGCCAGGGAGCTGATTACCTTCCTTAAGCGTGTTGGAAATATCTTCACCAGTACTTTAACCTCAAAGTTCAGTAGGGAAATGGGCCTAAATGATGCAAAGTTTGTCAGGGGCTTGCCCTCTTTGGGTATTACTGTAATCCGTGCCGAGCGCTGATCTTTGGGCGAAAGTCCGGTGTGACGCGCCTCCTGAAACATCAATAGAAGATGCTTGGCAACCTTGTCCAGTGTACATTTATATAATTGCAGTGGAGACCGTTAGGTCCTGCTGCTTTCCCAGACTGCAAGGACCGAGCCACCGTGCTAATCTCTTCTACTTACAAGTCGCCTTCCAACTCATCTCTTTTCTCATTCGTCAAACCCGGAAACTTGACATCCTTGAGGAATTCCATGCAGTTCACTTCCGTATATCCGGACATAGATGTATATTGTTTTTTGTAATAGGACGCGAACGCCTCAGAAATCCCCTGCCCTGTCACATTTCTCACTCCAGAGTCATCTAGTATCTCCGAAGGTGTACTGGCTTTGTCCCCAATTTCATTAATTCAGTGTCTAGTTGCTCTTGTTGCCACTTTGGCCTCATCCTCCAATACCTCTCTGAGCTCCTTCTGTTGCAGCCGGACTCTATTGCATGTCAAATGTTTGCTCCCTACCTGGGCTTCCTGTCCTAGAATATTTCTCCAGCTCCGTGCATTTTAATACTGTCTTTTTTTTAGGTCCCCAATAAGGCCTGAGCATGTTCCCTTAGTACCGTCTTGTAAGCCTCCCAGAGTATTAACCCTGAGTCCACTGTTCCCATATTTTCTACAAAAAACTGGTTCGTACACTCCCAGATACTGGACTTGAACTTCTGATCCTTAAAATGCCATATATCTATCCTTAGGGGCAAAACATGGTCTTGTGGTGGTCCCACCAAGCTAGCCTCCACTGGTGAGTGATCTCACACTCTCCAGGCCATGTGTCAGACCTCCCTGAACTGTTCCACAGACTGAGCTTGTGTTATCAAATAATCCAACCGTGCTAAACCTCCATGTGTAGCAGACAAGTGAGTATATTGCTTGGTACTTGGATTATGGCTCTGCCAAATATCACCTAGGTCCATGAAGGAAAGTCACCTAGTCCCCCTGCTCTCCTCCCCGAAGTTACTCCCCCCAGGGTATCCCACTCTAACGAGAGTACATCGTTCATGTCTCCCCCTAATATTAACCGTCCCTGCGGTAGCTCCAATACCAGTGGACCTAGTTCGTCCATCGTGGCTGTCTGCAATTTTGGCGGGGCATACACCAAACATAGGTTAAACGTCATTCCCTCCCATTGCCTACTAAAGGCCACATATCTGCCCAGTGGATCTGACCATGATTTCTCAGGAGTAAATGAGAATACCCTTCTGCCTAGCACCCCTACTCCTCTAGAGCCTGAGGTGTACCCAACATGTGCAAGCGGAGCATAGCCATATCTATCTAAGGCGTTACAGTGATGCCCCAGGAGATGCGTTTCTTGTAGTAGGACTGTGATTGGCACATATTTTTTAATGAACTGCATGGCTGTTTTCCTTTTCACCTTCCCATTTAGGCCATTTTTGTTCCAGGACGTCACTATCATGGTTTGCGTTTGGTGACCAGCCATTCATGCTGTATAAATATACCTCCCGTATACAGATCCCTGGGGTCTATTTGAATTTGGTCCCTCTCCCACCCCTACCTTTCTGGTATTCTAGTGAGTCTCCCCCCTTGATGTTTACCTGATATCTGCCTGTATCTACTAATGTTTGATTCTTAAGTGATGATCTCCCACACTGATAAGTTCTTTCTATCTGTGCTTTCTATCTGTGCTCTTATAATACAAGTGTTGGAGCTGTGCATTACTGCTCTGCTCATTGATGTTTGAACATATATTCACATTTAAATTGTTGTGTACATCTCAGTTGTCTTCATATTTTCATAAGGGATACTTTCCTCGAATACTATTTCATTCCCTTTTCATAAATGGGCTAGGACACATTGCTTCAAAGGAAATAATTTCACAACTAATTGTGCTTTAAACTAAGAAGTTTGGATAGTTTCAAAGATAAATGGTACCTTTGACTTTCAAAACTAGAAGTGTGTATTTAGGCATGCATGGAACACCTAGGATCAAAGAGCTAGCCGTTTGCAGGAAATGTGAGCTGATATTCATTTAGAGGATGAGAGAATTTAAACGGATTTATGCAACAGAATAATTTAAGTGAATGTAGAAAAAACAAGTCTTGAACTATGAATTGACCAATGTTTGCTTTTCTTTATTTCTTCTCTCACTCGTCATTGGCTCTGCCTCTCCATGGTGAAGGAATTGTGGGAATGTTTTCTGCTCCAGTTGCTGTAACCAGAAGGTGCCTGTTCCCAGCCAACAGCTGTTCGAACCCAGCCGAGTTTGCAAGATGTGCTACAGCAACCTGCATCCCAATGAATCCAGCCTTGACCACGAACTGGAGAAACCAATTGCTGCCACTTCAAACTGAAAGCCACAGCCTTGGGACAGTTGGTCGCAAAACTTTTGCTAGTCACACTCTAAGTGTTGATGATGAGAAGAAAGGCCTACAGATGAAGGGCGTGCATTTTGGACTGCTTTACACTGCATGGACTTAGCAGGACAGTGTAAATTGATTGTGCAGTTCTCTCTCTAATTTTCTACATAGTGTTTTTTCTGGCCCCCTTTGTCCCATTTGTATTTATTTTGGCTTGCTGGAGAAGGACAAATAGGGTGAGAAAAAACAGATAGCCTTCCCTCACATCTGGTAGCTGACCATTTTGTGGCAGTACCACGGACAGCTAAAACGTTCTGATGGTTGGGAGGTGTGTAAGGGAGATGTACTGGAGCAGCATTTGCGCACATTAATTCTTTGCAGCTTTTTTACTTGTGTGTTCTAGTACTGCTCTTTGTAGTGTACAGGGTCTCGAACGACTGAAGCACTTTGATTATGGTCCAGTGTACCAGAGGAGCTTTAATTTCTCATTATATGTGACTAAAGCACTCTACCCCTCTTCGGTCCCTTCCCTTTGCATTGTGTTAAACATACACACACTGCCTATTCATGCACTCCTCTGCGTGTGTCTAGCACTGCGCTATCATCTCTTTCAGTTGGACACTCTGCAGTTAGGTTTTTCTCAACATTTCTGGCACAAGAGCATTTCAATTGCTGTTTGTGAGGCCAGGTCTCCTCTGCTCCCGTGTCTTAATTTTCACCTTGGGTATCTGAGACCTGATTTGTATACTGCTAAATTTAGTTGAAGGTGTAATTGCAGCTTTTCCTTAAGACCCAGTAGAGCTCTTTGTTGGGGGAAGCTAATTTTATATCTTGTTCAGAGTCTGTGGATAGTGATGGCAGTCATTCTTATTCCTCTGTATAATGGGCTGCAGGATGATACCCACCACTCAGTCTTGAATATCCTAGAAAAGAGGCTCAAGATGATTCACTGCTCATCAGTGATAACAGGGATAGGCTTCAACTGTGCCCTCATTTGGTGCTCTAGGTTTGATGTTGTAGAGCGATTATGATTTCCAGTTCATTGTTACATAAGAGGTGTCCCTCTTTGACAGCCTAGTTGGTTCTTATTTTGGAATATGCGGGTTGATGTAATGATGTTAACTTGGACTGTGTAGTTATTTAAGAGTAATTTATTTGCCGTGCTCAGTGGTTCAATACAGGAAGACATCAAATGTGACCTAACTTGGAGCATGGTGAGGGATCAACTCTGGAGCGGTAGTTCCAAGGGTAATGAAGAGGTTATGTCAATATGTGATTACATAATAGGGTTCACATAACAACAACATGCCTATCTGTAGATGTGGCTTTAAAAAGGAGTTGAGAGGAAGGCCTGCTTAGAAAATGTAGGCCTACAGAGAATATAGGCAGGAGAAGCTCAGAATATTGCCCTTATCTAGGACTGTGTGCTCAGAATAATGCCCTCATCTAGGAATGTGGTCATAATTATGACCTGCTAAGGGCATGAGAGCATCAAGATGGTCAGGCATGCACTCTGCTTTCTGCATGTGTGATTGAAGAGAGTTGCAATGAAGTCATGCCCAGAGATTATTTGCTTTTACAGTGTCACAGTGATGCCCTACTCTAGGGCTTTATGACTCAGGGTAGTCAGGATGAAAGCCTGCTTAGGGACCTCTGCTTTACGTCAGTTACAATAATGGCCATCTATAGGCCTTTTTGCTTGTTAGTGGGCCAGAACATGCCACGCTCAGGGACTGTAAGCATCGAAGGCCATACCTAAGACTCTGAAAAAAAACGCAAAAAAGGAGCGCTCGTTCTGAATTAGGTTAGGTGATACTTGATTGACTGTACGAAGGAGCTAGATAGTTATGAGGGCGGTGTGTACTGGTGAGCAAAGGAAAGAACAAACTTGAGCTAGGTAATTCGCTAGATTTTGGTACTGTGAAATTATGGTACTAGCGATGTTGGTTAAGGAGATTCCAGATGATGCACCTCCCTGCAGATGTAGACAGGAGTGTTTTGGAATGGTTTCCCAACCTGGGAATGTAGGCAGAGGCAAAGTGGTTCAAGACTGTGATGTGCTCTTCAACTGTGAGCATGAAGCGGGGTCATTATGATTTGGTGCTGTGGGTCTGTGTGTCCTAGGCAAGATCATCCACTGCTCTAGGGGTGCAGGCTGAAAGTGAAAAGATGATTTTTGGCTCCAGAGTTGTGGACATAAATATGCTGAATGATGACCTGTTAGGTGTCTAGAAGAGCGCTAAGAGATGGTGAGGTCAGGGGACTGCTCTGCTACCTGACTTAACGTAGGGCAGGCATGTATACATTTGGGTAACAGGCACCACAGCATCATGATCATGTAGTGCTCCTGTGGTAACCGAGAAAGAGATTCTGTAGTGCTAGATGAGAGCTCTATCGTGGGTGTGGGGGGCAACAATGAGAACTTGCTCAGAGTCTTCACAGAGAAAAGATGAGATGTAGATGATGCACTTTTACCTCATCATCACTATAAGGTACGTCTAGAAAGTTCCTTATTATAACAGTTGTTCATGCTGAAGAGATTGTTCTTCTGTGTGTGCACAGTTTTGGCACTGCTGAAGCACTACTATGCCTTAAAGATTCAACCCAGGAGCCACATTGGGCTGATGTGTGCAGGTGATATTCTGCTTGGAAAGGCATCAAGACAATATATAAGACAATGGTGACCGCATTCTGATGTGTGTGTGCCATCCACATCCTCTTTAAAACTCTAGGAACATGTTTATAGTTAGACGAGATATATCTTGATCTCTTATCCTAATAGGTGCTGGTCTTGGTCCTACTAGAGTGCACTTAAAAGCTAACCAAAACAACATTCAGCACGCCCTACAATGAAAGAACAGGGTTTGTTTTGTGGGCTGAACTGTGGTGTTTGCCGATGGTACCCACCCACTCCCTCCACCTAGCTGCACCCTGGACAGAATGAAAATGTCAGGAGAGAAGTTAAGGGAAGTGTATCTCGTGGGTGGCATTGCTATAAAACACAGAAAGGAGTAGGAAAGTATACATTGAAGGTGGCACGTGCTCAGTGAAATAAAACTGTCTTCACTCACAAAATTGTGACATGCTTCATCATTAGGCTTGCTTATTGACCCCCCTGCGCAGACCAATGCCTGGGGTGGAGCAAAAGGGAAGAGTAAACAATACAAACAACAAGATTTTGGGATCACCAAAGAGAAGTGCAGCCAGTGAAGGTTAAAACTAGCGCGGATGTGTCCCCACTCAAAATTGAATTCCTGGGCCATCCGCCTAGGTTTAAAAACGTGAAGGATGGTGGTGATAGGAGAAGATTAGGATTCCTTCACCCCTCCTTACTGTAGAGGTGTCGACATGTTTCTGTCGCTTAAATCGTGCTCACAGTGTCCGGTCACTCCGGCATTCATCAGGACTCTCAGGATCCCAAAACGTAATACCCCCTGATCCTGACTTGGGTATCTGTGGAATATGTTCTTTCCAACATAGGGTTTACCTACTTCACACTCTCTTCACATTCAAGTTTCACCAAGCGAATCACTAGAATTAGCAAGGTGTTGGGAGTGACACCCTGTAGTCAAACTTTCGTCAAGGTAGGTGCACTTCCTGAAAAATCTCCAACTCTTGCTGTGAAGGTGGCCTTTACGGCGAGAGTTGGAGATTTTCCAGGAATTGCACCTACCCATGTTGGAAAGAACATATTCCACAGATACCCAAGTCAGGATAAGAGGGTATTACGTTTTGGGATCCTGAGGGTCCTGATGAGTGCTGGGGTGACCAGACACTGTGAGCATGGTTTAAGCGGCAGAAACATGTCAACACCATTGCAATAAGGAGGGGTGTAGGAATCCTAATCCTCTCCTATCACAACCATCCTTCATGTTTTTTAAAGATAGCCGGATGGCCCAGGAATAAAATTTCAAGTGGGGACACATCCGAGCTAGTTTTAACCTTCACCGGTTACACTTTTCTTTAGTGATCCCTAAATCATATTTGTATTGTTTCCCCTTTCCTTTTGCCCTACCCCAGGCATGGGTCTGCGCAAGGGTGTCAGTAAGCAATGATGAAGCATGTCACAATTTTGTGAGTGAGGACAGTTTTTTTTCACTGAGCACGTACCACCTCCAATATATACTTTCCTACTCCTTTTTGTGTGTTATAGTTATTGACTGGGGAGGTCTGAGTAGGGATGTTGCCTCTCCCCCTCCCTTCTTGTTATGTGATTTATGGCTGACATTGTTGCCAAGTTATATGTGTTCCGGTTACTGGCAAGGGTTAATTTTTAACAAAACAGAACCTCTGGTACGGCAGAGTGAGTCGAAGTAGAGACCCAAAGGCAATGTTGTGTGGCTTCTGGCTGCGTTTCTAGATAGGTGCAATTAACTTTTGGGATGGGCACATGCAGTCTGATTGTGGGTGCCAAGTGGAGGTGTTACGGGTTTTGAAGGACTATAATGTGTCATGGAAAACGTCACTCGCAGCTCTTTGGCTTATCCTTTTGGCCAGTGAAGCACTTTCTCGATCACACTTCTCCTCTGTCTGTGGCGGAGAAGAGGTCTTGTCTCTGTAGCTGTAAATATATATAAATATATAAAGTCCACCTCTCCTGAAGAGGAAAGTGCTCCTATATTTTTCATTTTTTGTCAAAGCAAGAAGTAAATACTTTAGCATTGTTAAATCTATAAATAAAAGCGAAATAAAGCGTAGAGTTTTGCATGGTAGCGTTTGCCAACTTATTGTCTTTCTCCCTGACAACAAAATATTAGTCACCGATATTTCTCCCCTCCATTTCCTCCAGCGTCCCCCAATCTGAGATGCCATTCCCGACTGCAGAGACTTGAAGTACTTCTTCGTAGCTTATACTGATCTTGATCAAATTACATAATGCTTTTCCTAATCCGTGCCTATCAGATGGATGCTTTTACGTATAAGATTTTCGTTATTTTACTCTTCTTCATGATGGAGCCAAAGCCATTGATTTCACACCTGTCATCTGCTCCAATGGCATTCAGTGTGCCACTATGAGGTTTTCAGAGTCCACCTTTGGCACAACCTCAGTTGAAGATAACTCTCAAATTAATATGTAATATATAGCTCTAGCCACTTCACTGGTATCTGATAGAGACTTCTAGCTGCAGATTCCTTACCTTTGAATTTCCAGGCGTTAGACTGGATCCAGATGATTTTTCATGAGCAGTACCCCTGCACACCGGTAGATGGCGTTGATAGGCACCACGTGCATCAGCGCCGGAAGTGATGTCAGTGGCACTTATATAGGGTCCACCAAGTTGCGTTGATGTCCGTTCTTTTCTTTCTGCGCCATCTAGCACTGATCTAGAGATGTGCTTCCCCTTAGTCCTCAGTCACTGTTTGGCTGGATTTTTTCGACGTTTTCTCTAGTGAGTTTTGAGGATTTTCCTCCTGGCGTGTTAGGAAGATGTCATCTAGGAAGACAGGATTCTTCCCACACCTTGTCTGCCTGTGGTGTTTGGTCCACGACCTAAAGTTGTGCTCCGATTACTGTGCTTTGAACCCAAAAGCTTTGAGGGAGTAGTCCCTAAAGCTCATGGTGGCCCGGAATGCGACTCCCCGTAAACAGAGGTCCCGGTTGAGAGAAATGTCCCGGGAGTGCTCGTGGAGTCGTAGGTAATTGTCCCATTCGAAGTCGTTGGGGAAACTGGAGTAAATCAAGGCACAAGAAAAAATTCCTCAAAGAGATCTTTGAGTTCTCCTCGTCGGTAGACAGACGATCCCTGACACAGAGCCAGAGGGGCATCCCCCTATGCCGTATCCAACAGGAACTTTTCTTCCTAGATCAGAGCCTTAGCCATATTCCCTAGGGTTAGGACTCTGGGAGGAATGAGAGGGGTCGTTGGACCCTGGAGAATACCAGCCCTATGAAGAAGACCCTAACATGGACTGGTGTGAGGAACTGGGTGAAGCCAGTGCACTGGATACTTCTCCAGATACTGGTATGCTTTCTTCCCCTATCGTGGCTATGGAGGAGGGAGCTTCATATGCAGTGGTAATGTGGAAGGAGGCTGAGGTCCTTGACCTTCAGTTGCCCTCTGTGGCAGTCAAGAGTAACATATTGACAGAGGTGCTGCAGCCGTGAGTCTCCACATCCGAACCGCTAATTCTGTTCAATGATACCCTCACTGATGTCATTTTGGGGACCTGGTCCAAACCCAAGACTGGGGTCCTGTGAATAGGACGATCTCCTGCCACTGCATGCTCCAGGGGACCCAAATTTCCTTACCCAACACCTTACTCCGTGGAGCTTGGTGGTCCAAGCCTCAACATCCCATGGTGCATTCCATACCGCTCCCCCAGATAGGTAACCCAAGAGACTCCTTGGGGAAGAAAATGTTTTCTTCCACCAGCCTGGCATTGCAGTCTGTGAATACTACATGCCTTTTGTGCCATTACTCCCACACTCTGTGGTACACGGTTTCCCAAGTGCTGCCACAGGTCCCATAGCAAGCTATTGCCAGCGGGATAGCTGCAGCAAAGTTCAGAATACGATGTGGACTCAACACAGCCTACTTGCCAGGCAGAATGGTTTCATCGACGGTGGCCCTGAGGCACCACGTCTGGTTGAGGACGACTGACTTTTCGGGGTCTGTCCAAGCTTCCATTATGGACATGCCCTTTGATGGCACTCATCTTTTCGGAGTTTAAGCAGGTTTGACGCTTGAATGCTTCAAGGACAGTCCTTGGGCCTTTCTTGGGCCCACACCACCCCCAATCGGCCTAATGTTCCTAGCATAGCTACTGAAGGTGCTTCCAGCTGTGCATATTTCTTCTCAGCCACTGATCCGTGCATGCGCTCTAGCCTCCGCACGGACAAGGGCGTAGTAACCACAGACCTCATCTGTCAGGTAGCCAGAGGCCATCCCCCCGGCTACTGCAGCCTCCAAACCTTCCTCCCCTGCTCCTTTACCATCATGGACATCCACTTGCCAGCTGGATTCACCATCACCTACCTCACTGGTAGTCCATAACAACAGACAGGTGGAGTTTACAGATTGTCAATAGGGGCTACTCCCTCTCCATTGAGACTACTCCTGCTTCCATCTCACGACCCGGCTGATGGAGGATCATCTGTCCGTTCTCCATGATGAAGTTATGGCTCTCTTGGACAAGGCAGCCGTACACAGGGTTCCAGGGGCAGAAGTAGCTTGCGGTTGCTATTCCCACTCCTTTCAGGTCGCCAGAAAGGACAAATGCCTTCGTCCTATTCTATATCTGCGAGCTGTCAACCTCTTCCTCAAGAAGGAAAAATAAAAAATGCTCACGTTGGCTCAGGTCTGGTCTATCCTGGACCCATTTTGACCTGCAGGAGACCTACTTCCATAATTCCCTTCTTGCCTGCCCATCGGCACTACCTGCGGTTTACGGTAGGCCACGAGCATTTTCAGTTTACCACTCTCCCCTTTGGCTTTACCAGTGCCCCTCGGGTGTTCACCAAAATGATGGCTGTGGTTGTAGCATATCTGCGGAGATCAGGGGTGCCAGTCTTCCCCTATCTCGACGGCTGGCTCACTCCAGGATTACTATTCCACCTCCATACTACGGTGTACCTCCTGAACTCGCTGGGGTTCACTTTCAACATGCCAAAGACACCCAACTGAAATTCTGCTGAAATTAACTATCTCCCCTGTATACTGGTGGTTCCTTAAGCTCCATGTACTGTATTTTGTAATGAGTCTGATGAAAGCTATCCTGTCATGCCAAGTGATGTCAAAAATGGATAAAACCCAATAAAAATTCAGAAGTCACACCTGACTCTCACACGCTTCCTTTTATTGGAGCTGTTGTGGACACAGTGCAGTTTCAGGCTTATCCTCCAGAGCGGCGAGTCCAGGATATTCAGGATATGATACCGATGTTTCAGCCTCTATCCTGGATTTCAGTGAGAATAACTCTGAGGCTGCTGGGCATCATGGTCTCCTGCATCCTGCTTTTGACGGGCTCTGAAGAGAGACTTGAAGTTTCAACTGGCACAGCATCAGGGAAATCTCTTAGACATGGTCCAGATCTTGGAGGAAACTGGGAAGGATCTGCAGTGGTGGCTAACCATCCGCGATTGGGTCAGAGGCAGACCCCTCTCCATTCCCCAATTAGATTTTTTCGTAGTCGTGACAGATGCGTTGCTCCCTGGGCTGGAGCAGCCAACTGGGAGAGATGGATACCAGAAGACTCTGGTCTCTGGTGAAATCCAGACTCCACATCAACCTGTTGAAGTTCCATGCGATGCAACTGGCCTTGAAAGCCTTTCTACCCTCCATCAAGGGAAGGCTAGTGCAGGTGTTCACAGACAACACGTTTGCCATGTGGTACTGCAACAAACAGGGCGGTGTGGGGTTTCGGATCGTCTGTCAAGAGGCCCTGCATTTCTGGACATGGCTGGAACAGCAGGGCATATCCCTGGTGGTTCAATACCTGGCAGGTTCCCTGAACGCCAGAGCCAAAGAACTCAGTCGTCGATGCCTAGCGGATCACGAATGACGTCACCATCCGGAGGTGGTACAAGGTCTCTTTCAACAGTGGGGAGAGCCTAGGTTAAATCTGTCCACCTCCATCGAGAACATGCAATGTCAGCAGTTTTGCATGCTGGAGTTTCCAAGGCAGCTGTCACTTATGTTATGTTATGTTACTCCGCACTTTTTGAGCGCACGGCTA
This sequence comes from Triturus cristatus, assembly GCF_964204655.1. NCBI lineage: Eukaryota > Metazoa > Chordata > Amphibia > Caudata > Salamandridae > Triturus > Triturus cristatus. The sequence continues at coordinate 284,391,082 of NC_140594.1, read as the reverse complement.
CCCCAGAAGGGTGTCCCGGCGCTTTGGCAAAGTGACCCAGAGAAACACGAAACCAAAGGGAAAGACCTACTACCGTCACACTAGGTTACTTAGTAAAAAGCAGAGTTTTCAACTCCTTCCTGAAAGCCAGAAGATTATTCGCTTTCCGAAGGGAAAGTGGGAGCTCGTTCCACAGGCAGGCTGTCACATACTGGAAGGAGCGGCCTCCCATCCGGACGCGTTTAACCACCGGCACCTCCGTTTTAGCCAGGTCCGCTGACCTCAGCAGCCTCCGCGGCACATAGAAGACGATACGCTTCCTCAGGTAGTGAGGGCCAATCGCATGAAGGGCCTTGAATGCCAGAGAGAGGAGCTTGAATCTGATTCTCCCCAAAATTGGGAGCCAGTGCAGCCTAGCCAAAAGCGCAGAGGCACTAGCTCTCCTAGGCAACCCATAAATAACTCTGGCCGCCGAGTTCTGGACAATCTGCAGTTTGGATAACAAATACTTAGGTAGGCCTGCAAAAAGAGCATTTGCATAATCCAGGCGGGAGCCCACAAGCGCCTGGACAACCTTCCTACGATACTGCAGTGAAAGTAGGGGAAGAAATTTCTTAAGCATCTTAAGGATGCTGAAACATTTCCCTGCTAATCCCAGGATGTGTGGACGAAAAGATAGAACATCGTCAAACACCACTCCGAGATTTTTTACCTGGGAAGACGGCTTCTCTGGGGGGGACATGTCCTGGGGCCACCATGACTTCCAGCCCGGATCAGGGGCACAGCCGAAAAAGAGCAGCTCAGATTTGTCTGAGTTGCATTTCAGGCTGTGCCGCTGGAACCACGCAAAGACTGCACTCAGGCAGTCCTTTATTCTGCCGCCGCTAAAGGCCTCTCCCTTCCTGCAAGTGAACAAGAGCTGGGTGTCATCAGCATATGAGATGACCCGGGCCCCAAACGCCTCCGCTACCTCCGCAAGAGGGGCCATGTATATGTTAAAGATGGTGGGGCTCAGGATAGAGCCCTGAGGCACCCCCACCTCCAGCGGAAGCATTTCGGCCGAGAACGGTGGGGCCCAGATCACCTGTCGACGGTCGGCAAGAAAAGATTGAAACCAGTCCAACACCGTCCCTCGCAGACCAATCTCCCTAAGTCTTGAGAGAAGGCCTGCGTGTGGGACGGTGTCGAATGCCGCCGATAGGTCCAACATAACCAACATAGCCTTTCCCCCATGATCGAGCGTCTCCCTGATGGCGTCGGTGAACTCAACCAGAGCCGTCTCCGTGCTGTAATTCGCACGAAAGCCGGACTGGGAGTCATGCAGCAGTTTGTTGTTCTCAATAAAGGTGGTCAGAGTATGCTGAACATGTTTCTCCAACACCTTCGCCAGAGCAGGGAGGAGGGAGATTGGTCTGTAGTTAGCACATTGCAGGGGGTCGAGCAGAGGCTTCTTGATCAGCGGCAGAATAAGTGCGTGTTTCCATTGGCGTGGAACCACCCCTGAGCTCAATGAAAGATTAAGCAGGGGGTTCAGCAGACCGTTCACCGCCGGAGCCACCTTGCCCAAGCATTTCGCCGGACAAACATCCAACGGCGAACCAGATTGTAGCCTGGATAGCAGCTCAAGCGATGTTTCACAGGACAGCTGGGGAAAAGCAGACAATACGGGCCCAGTTTCAGCCTGCAAGGGCGCTGAATAAGTCAACTTGTCCCCTGACACCACGTCCACTGATTGAAAATCCGCCGTTGGAAAAGTGGCCTGAATCTTTGTGATCTTAGTCACAAAAAAGTCAGCGAGCTGTTTGATCCATTGCTCCGAGTGAGAATGGACCGGGGTCCCAACTGCCGGGTTGACAAACTCCTTCACAACCCTAAAGAGTTCCCGGCTCATATTATCCGCTTTATCAATCCTCTGCTCCAAATAGTTCTTTTTGGCTGCGACAATCTGTTTATAATAAGATTTTATCGCACCACGGTAATTCATTCGCTCCACAAGATCGTATTTGCGCCGCCACTGCCTTTCCAACTTTTTGCAGTCTTGTTGCATTGTGCGTAGAGCGGACGAGAACCATGGAGCAGAATTGAGATGAGCTGTTCTAGCAAGCTTCAGAGGGGCCAACTCCTCAAATCTTGCCTGCATCCAGTTCTGGACCAAGATGAGATCAGTTTCCAGAACCCCTGTCACTGGACACGGATATTTGCCGAGAGCCTCGGATAGCATATCTGCTGACACAAGATGATAGGCTCTGAAATGCCGGGGACCTTCCTCTCGAGCCCTTTGACTAAGCTTGGCTTCAAACACCAAGTCAAAATTTATCAGATAATGATCTGACCAAAGGACCGGGAGTGGAGGGGACACCTCAATAGGTTTGGAGGCAAAGATCACATCTAATGTGTGGCCTTTCTCGTGAGTGGGGCTATGGATAAAAGAGGCTAGCCCTAACATCTATGTAATCTCGCGGAGTTTAATAGCCTCCGGATCCGTAAGGCAGTCCATATGCAAGTTTAAGTCGCCCAGTAACAAGCAGTGCGCCGAACGCATACAAGGTACAGACAAGGCCGACTGTAGATCCTCAAAAAAGGATCCAATGGGTCCAGGGGGTCTATAAAGGAGAATACCAGTACAGGTCTGGGACGCCGATAGATGAAGTGTAAAGCCTAATGCTTCACATCCGGCAATGCTGTCCACCACAAAGGAGGAACAGTCAAAGACCTTGTCCACTACCAGAGCCACCCCGCCGCCTCGTCCCTCAGTTCTATCCCTCCGTAAGATGGAATAATTAGGAGGGACAGCACAGGCGATGTCGGGTTCAGAGCCCGCACCCAGCCAAGTCTCAGTTAAAAATAAACAAGAGATCTTGGAGTGCGCGAGTAGATCCCATATATCCGAAGTATGGCGAGGCAGGGACCTAGTGTTAAGCAGCGCGCACTGGTAGTGTTGCGGAGGGGTAGATGGACTATGGGTAGATGATAATGAGGGGAGCCAATTACACACGGGGCAACCCCGACCCAAGCGGCGACCACCAGGGAAGAGAGACAGACAAGCAGAGCGTGTAGGGCGCAAAGCACGCAAAGAAGCAGCGCTGTACGTAATCATCCTGAGGCCACAGGTAGGCACCTCTAGTCCAGCAGACACCGGAGTCGAGGGCCAGAGTCCGGCCTCGTCCGCCTCCGAGACGCAGACGAGCGCAGACGGGCAGGACTCTGGCACGACTCAGGCGCAGGGAAGGCGCTCCGCTGCGCGAGACCAGCGAGCATTAAATAGCGTCGTCTCGGCGTCCCAGGTGACCTGGACGCTCCAAGATGGCGCTCGCGCTTCCTCCCCAATGCAAAATGGCGCCGAACCCTGCAAAACCCACAGACCTCCCGGTAACCCGGACCCGCCAAACAGCGGTGGTGATGACAAATTATGGTGCAAGGTAGGGGCCAGGAGCGCGTTATAAAAACAGGGGGAAGGCAAAAATAAAAGAACTAAACTCCACAAAACGGGGTAGTTTAAAATCTAGGCAGAGCAAAGATGACGCGCGACCAGCGCGAAACAGCAGCAGGGCACCGATAGTGTTCTAGCCCTCCAGGGCACTAAGCAGACTCACCTGCTGCTCAGCTCGCCCTAAATAGCGTCGTCTCGGCGTCCCAGGTGACCTGGACGCTCCAAGATGGCGCTCGCGCTTCCTCCCCAATGCAAAATGGCGCCGAACCCTGCAAAACCCACAGACCTCCCGGTAACCCGGACCCGCCAAACAGCGGTGGTGATGACAAATTATGGTGCAAGGTAGGGGCCAGGAGCGCGTTATAAAAACAGGGGGAAGGCAAAAATAAAAGAACTAAACTCCACAAAACGGGGTAGTTTAAAATCTAGGCAGAGCAAAGATGACGCGCGACCAGCGCGAAACAGCAGCAGGGCACCGATAGTGTTCTAGCCCTCCAGGGCACTTAGAGATGCTTTTAATCTTGAGTGGAGCTTAGGCCTCCTTTCCGCCCACACCACACCTGCCCAGAGTTCTCAAGAGGATCAGGAACAACCAGGCTCAAGCCTTCCTTGGGGCTATGGACTGGGCATTGAGAGTTTAGTATCCCGTGCTACTGAACATGGCAATCGATCTTCCCCTCACGCTGCCCCTTTGGGAGGATCTTCTGTCGCAGCAGCAGTGGAGGGTCCTCCACACTAACCTGTCTACTCTCTGCCTTCTGGTGTGGAGTTTGAGAGGCGACATTTGACAGCTTTCGACCGTCCTCCCGAAGTTTGTAATGTCATTTTAGCAGCCAGGCGTCCCTCCACCATGACTGTGTACGCCTGCGTTGGGAAAAAATGTGTGGCATAGCGTGCAGAAAAACACATTGATCCCCTTTCCGCCCCCCTTTCTTAAGTTTTACTCTTCATTCTTTCCCTTTCCCAGCTGGGCTCTCCTCTGGGCACTCTTATGGGCTTGCGGCTGCCTGACCAACCCTCATTGTTCAAGTCCCGTTTTATACATAGGTCCTTAAAAGGGCTTGTCTATTATGCACCAGTGGAACCTTGATTTGGTTTTGACTTTTTTCATGTGTGCTCCTTTCAAGCCAACTCCATAATTGTCCCCTCATGCTTCTGACAGTCAAAACAGTCTTCCTTTCAGTGATTACATCTGCCTGTAAACTGAGTGAACTTGCATGCCCTATCATCTAAGCCGCCTTATCTATTAGTCTATCCTGACAAACTGGTGCTCTTCAAATGGGTTTCCTTTCTACTGAAAGTGGTCACCCCATTTCATGTGGGCCAGTCTATCACCCTGCCACCTTTTATGTTCCTCCACATCCCTCTAAAGAAGAGGAGCGACTCCATCGTCTGGACATAAAAAGAACGTTGTCATTCTACCTTGACCGCACACAAGAGTTACCGGTTTGTCACAAACTTTTTGTGGGGTATGTTGGTTGGAAAATAGGGCGAGCGGTGCAGAAGCGAGCAATCTCTATATTGGTCATACTCTGCATCAAAATATGCTACGCATTGGCCTAGAAGCAACCTCCTGAAGGCCTAAGAACTTGTTCCACTAGAGCTAAAGCTGTGACCACTATGTTAGCACACAGTGTTCTAGTCCTGGACATCTACCAGACAGCAACGTTGGCTTCCCTGAACACGTTCACCAAACGTTACTGTCTGGACTTTCAGGTTTGTGGAGATGAGCACTTATCCTGTTCGGTCTTGCATGACTTCCTTGTGTGAAGATTGTTCGCATACTCGCCTCAGGGAGGTATTGATTGGGTATCTATTCAAAAGTAAGGAATCTGTGGCTAGAAGTGTCGATCAGATGAACAAGTTACTTAACTTCAGTAACTCCTTATCTGGTAGAGAATATATCTGAAAGAGAATATTAGTTAGGTAATTCCTTAATTAGAATTATCCCCAAGCTTCAGTCTGGATCAAGAGAATTTTTCTTCAGCAATACCGCTGCATGTCGGTAGGTGACGTCGGTCGACTCCACATTTGTCGTTGGCGCCGTGATCGCCGAATGACGCCACGGTATCTACTTAGACGCCACCCCTGCGTGCGGCCGTCAGTTCTTTCTTTTTCCGCCCCAGCCAACGCAGATCCGGAGAGAGCGGTACCCTTAAACTTTTTTGACTAGGGTTTTTTTTAGACTTTTTGTTGACTTCTTTTTTCTCGTCGCTTGACTCCTGGTGCATGGAGGGATGTCACATCGACGGGCCGGCTTCAAACCTAGTGACTCCTGTCACTAGTTGATGTCGGTCACGGACCCATATCTTATTTGCATCTGGTCCCTGGAGCGCAAGTCGTGCTCCGACTGTCGGGCCATGAACCCTGAGTCTTTGCAGGAGCGGTCCTGAAAGCTTCTCTGTGCCGCTCGAGGTCCCAGTCGAGAGGGAGGTCGCGGGGCCGGTCACCACCATCACTCCTCTTTGAAGTCTTTGTTTTCGGGTAAGTCGAAGCACAAGAATAAGGGCGAAGAAGCACAGTCGCTCTTCGCCTTCTCCCCGTCCGTCGGCCCACACAGGATGGTGAAGGTCATCGTCCTTTGGCTCTGTCTGCGGAGCCTATTGGGTCAGCTCCGAGCCTCCCTCTCTTTCCGGGAGCCAGAGCAACCCCTGCCCAACTTCGTACCTTTTACGAGGCCCTCCACTTTGGGCAGCCCTACTCCACGAGCTTGCCTTCAGTTGGGAGTTCTAGGCCTTCAATGCTGGCGGCTCCGACCCCGACACTGCAGGGATCCAGGCCTGGATTCAGATCGGTGCCAGTCGACCTTACGACACCTCCGGCGCCGATTCCATTGACACCTCCGCCATCTCCCATGCCGGTTGTATCCCCAGCCGGCGTTGACCCGGCCACCCCCTTGACATGGACACGGAGCTGTTCTGGCGTTGGGTACCGGCGCCGATCAGTACTTTTGTACCTCTGATCTATCCTGGCGGTCCTTATCGCTCTGAGTGGCAGCCAGAAGAGGGTGAGGAGGACTGGAAGGTGTCTATTGACCCTCTGGCAGACCACCTTGAAGAGCCGAACTGGAGAGAGGAACTGGGTGAGGCTAGTGGTCTGGATACATCCCCAGACCTTGGTATGCGTTCTCCCCCTACCGTGGCTATGGAGGAGTGAGCCTCCTACACTGTGGTGTTGCATAGGGTGGCTGAGGCCTTGGGCCTTGAGCTACTTACGGTGGCAGTCAGGTCTAACCTCCTGACTGAGGTGCTTCAACCATCAGCAGCCTCTTCGGAGCCCATGCTGCCGTTCAATGAGGCCCTCACAGCCATCCTTCTGGGCACTTGGTCCAAGCCCAGCACAGGGGTTCCTGTGGATAGGATGATTGCCCGATGCCACCGCCCGGCGACCCCATTTTCCTCTCCCAACACCCTACTCCTGAGAGCTTGGTGGTCCAATCCTCCATGTCCAACGGTGCGTTCCCTTCTGCTCCTCCAGATAGGGAATCCAAGTAGCAGGATTATCTTGGAAAGATGTTTTCTTCCGCCAGCTTAGGACTGCGGTCGATGAACACCGCATGTCTCTTGGGCCGTTACACCCACTCTGTGTGGGACACAGTTGCACAGGTGCTGCCACAGTGCCCGGAGGAGGCCTGGGCCGTACTCTCCCGTGCGGTCGCAGAAGGTAGGGATGCAGCAAAGCTCACCATTCGCTGTGGGCTGGACACCGCGACTCGCTAGGTAGGACGATTTCAACGTCGGTAGCCCCGAGACACTACGTCCGACCAAGGTCCACTGGCTTCTTGGGCGATGTCCAATCGACCCTTATGGACATGCCCTTTGATGGCCATGGCTTGTTTGGTGACAAGGCGGACAATGCGCTCAAGCGCTTCAAGGACTCTAGGGCTACGGCCAGATCCTTGGGCCTCGCTACCACCTCTCGCCGCACGCGATCTGCTTTTTCCCCTTCCGTTGCTACGGAAGGGGTGCCCCACCATGTTCTGCCCAGAGCCACAGGCCTGCTTAGGCTGCCCAGCCTCTGCGGGTATGAAGGACCCACCGCCATGGGTCTGGGGGCCAGCATGCGGGCCAGTCCGCCAGTGCCCCCTCTGCAGCAGCCTCCAAACCTTCCTAGTCCGACCTTTCAGGGCCACCAGTTTCCAGTGGGTGGCAGGATTTGCCATCACCTACCCCACTGGCAAAACATCACGTTGGACAGGTGGGTTTTGCAGATAGTCCTAAGGGGCTACTCCCTCCCCTGCAAGACTACCCCTCCCTCAATGCCACCTGCACTCCATCATATGTCGAAGGATCACTGTCCCTTCTCCATCAGAAAGTTGCAGCTCTCTTGACCAAGGGAGTCATCGAGCGAGTCCCTGCGCCAAAAGTAGGTCGTGGCTGCTACTCCCACTACTTTCTGGTTCCCAAGAGGGACAAAGGCCTGCATCCTATCTTGGGCCTCAGGGACGTCAACTACTTCCTCCGGAAGGAGAAATTCAAAATGTTGATTTTGGCTCAGGTCCTGTCTGCTGTCGAACCTGGAGACTGGATGCTAGTGTTGGACTTGCAGGACGCTTATTTTCACATCCCCGTCCTGCCGGCAGCCCACAGGAGTTACCTACGGATCACGGTGGGCCTCGAGCATTTTCAGTTCACTGTGCTCCCCTTTGCCTTACCAGCGCCCCTCGGGTGTTCACAAAAGTGATAGCTGTAGTCGCTGCTCATCTGCGCAGATCAGGGGTTCCAGTCTTCCCCTATATTGACGACTGGCTGTTGAAGGTGAGCTTGCCCCAGGCTGTCGTCTTCCACCTCCAGACTATGGTGGACCACCTGCATTCGCTGCGTTCACAGTCAACATGCCGAAGTCGCACCTGAACCCTTCTCAATAGCTCCTTTTCATTAGAGTGGTTCTGGACACTGCGCAGTTTCGAGGCTATTCTCCCAAACAGTGATTCCGGGATTTTGAGGCTATGATACCAATGTTCCAGCCTCTATCCCGGATTTTGGTGAGAATGATCCTGAGGCTGCTGGGCCTCTTGTCCTCCTGCATCCTGCTGGTGGATCATGCCAGGTGGCATATGCAGGCTCAGCAGTGGGACCTGAAGTTCCAGTGTGCGCAGCATCAGGGGAATCTGTCCGATGTCATCCAGATCTCGGCAGGGACTGCATACCAGTTGCAGTGGTGGCTCACGAACCAGGGTTGGGTCAACGTCTGATCCCTCTCCCTTACCCAACCAGATTTCGCAGTAGTGACAGATGCGTCACTCATGGGATGGGGCGGCCACATGGGAGAGGCAGAGATCAGAGGCCCCTGGTCTCTGGCAGAGTCCGCACTCCACATCAAGCATCTGGAGCTTTGGGCGATTCGTCTAGCACTGAAGGCATTCCTTCCTTCTGTCAAAGGAAGAGTAGTGCAGGTGTTCCCAGACAACACTTCTGCCGTGTGGTATTGCAATAAGCAGGACAATGTGGGGTCGTGGACCCTCTGTCAGGATGCCCTTCGTCTCTGGAAGTGGCTGGAACATCAGGGCATGTCCTTGGTGGTTCAACACCTGGCAGGTTCCCTGAACGCCAGGGCGGATGAGCTCAGCCGCCGGTGCTGCTTGGATCACGAATGGCGTCTTCATTCGGAGGTGGTGCAATGTCTTTCAGCCTTGGGGGGAGCCTTGGTTAGATCTAGTCGCCTCTGAAGAGAGCATGCAATGTTAGCAGTTCTGCGCGCTGGAACTTCCAAGGTGGCACTCGCTATGCAATACTTTTCGTCGCGAGTGGAGTTGCGGTCTTCTATAAGCCTTTCCCCCAATACCACTTCTGCCCAGAGTGCTGAAGACGATCATGCGTGACTGGGTCTAAGTTATTCTTGTGGCTCCGGACTGTGCACAAAGAGGCTGGTATCCTAAGCTATTGAACATGGCCATCGATCCTCCGATCAGACTGCCTCTTCGGGAGGATCTTCTGTCACAGCAGCAGGGGACGGTCCTCCACCCCTACCTGTCCAGCCTCCACCTCCTTGCGTGGAGGTTGAGCGTCGACAGCCTTCGACCTTCCTCCTGAAGTCTGTATTGTTATCATGGCAGCCAGGCGTCCCTTTACTAAAACAGTATACGCCTGTAGAGGGAACAAATTTGTGGCATGGTGCGCAGCAAAGGCTTTGGATCCCCTTTCTGAGGTTCTCCTCTTCCTGCTTTCTTTGGCCCAGCAGGGCTCTGATCTTGGCACCCTCAAGGGCTATGTTTCGGCCATTTCAGCCTTTCTTCGCCTTCCTGATCAACCGTCTCTTTTAAAGGCTCCTATTGTAAATCGCTTCCTTGAGGGCATTACTCACCTGTTTCCTCCCATTCCTTTCATAATGCCCCAGTGGACCTTGTTCTGACTTACCTTATGTGCGCTCCTTTTGAGCTGCCACATAATTGTCCTCTGAGACTCTTGACCCTAAAAAATACTTTTTTGGTTGCCATCACCTCTGCTTGCAGGGTGAGTGAGCTTCAGGCTCTTTCTTCTAAACCTCCTTTTTTGCTGTTCATCCGGAGAAGGTTGTCCTCAGAACTAGACCTTCTTTTCTTCCCAAAGTGGTTACCTTTTTCCACATAGGAGAGACCATCACTTTGCCCACCTTCTTCCCGCCCGCATCCTTCTAAAGAGGAGAGGCTCCACTGTCTGGATCCAAAACATGTGCTATCATTTTTTCTGCATTCCGTCCATCAATTGCGTGTCTTTTGCTTTCTCGCCCTAAGTGCGCCAGGTATGCTCAGACGTGAGTCCTGGGCTCAATGTGCCACTGGAATCAAGCTACCTGGCTGAAGAGGGGTGAAACCCCGAAACCGGTCCTAGGATGCTTGTTTCCGGTCCAGGGAGGACCTGGCTTGGCAGTTCGGGCTGGACTGTTCCCACGAGGGACAGGGTCAAGACTGATTTGCATATGGCCAGGTCTAAACTGGGGTGGCATGGTGAGCAAAAGAATGATGGATTTAACCCAGATCTCTTGACTGGGGGTGAATGTTTTGATTTGTTCTGCATTCCGTCCATCATTTGTGTGTCTTTTGCTATCATTTTATCTGGATCGCACAAAACAATTCTGCATCAAAACTTGTTATTCCTTGGCGAAAAAGGAACCTTCTGTAGAGTTGCATGCTCATTCCACCAGGGCGACGGCAGCCACTACTGCTTTGGGATGTGGAGTCCCCCTTCATGACATCTGCCAGGCAGCCATGTGGGCTTCATTGCATACGTTCACTAAACATTACTGCAGGACGGCCAAGTCCGGAGCGACCGCTTTTTTGGCCGCTCCGTTCTTCAGGACTTTCTGGTGTGACCTAGATTCGCAGCCCTCCTCCGGGGTTGGTATTGCTGGGCTATCTATTCTAAGGTATGGAATCCATAAATAATAGTCTGTTTCAGATGAAAAATTTACTTACCTTCGCTAACAATATATCTGTAAGAGACATGTTAGTTATGGATTCCATACCAGCCCACCCATCCTCCTCGTTCTGCGAATTGACTTCTAGAGTAAGAGACTGTCTTTCAGGGCCCTAGTTTTGTGCACCAGTGGTCAGTGTCTTGCATGGCTCTGCGCTTCTGTCATGGAATGTCCTGTAAAGAACCAACGTCAGCGTGCAGGGGGCGGCGTCTAAGTAGATACCACTATGTCATTCTGGCGATCACGACTCCAACGACGAAGTAACTTGTTCATCTAGCCGTAGATTCCTCGCCAACCCACCCATCCTCCCCACTATGCAAACAGATTTTTAGGACTAGGACTGACCGCTTACAAGGCCCTAGTTTTCCACACCAGTGGTCAGTGTTCTTCTTGGCTCTGCGCTTCTGGTGTGGAAAGTTGTGAAAAGAAACTGACGTCAGTGCGCCTAGGTGGCACCTATATAGAAGCCATGGACTTTACCTTAAACGACGCACATGGAGACGATCGACGCCACATACTGTAAATAATCTTCCAGATCCAGTCTGATGCCTGGGAAATTCAAAGGTAACGAATCTGCCGGCAGATGTAGTCTCTACCAGATAAGGTGTTACCAAAGATAAGTAACTTGTTCTACAGTGCCATTGGCACCAGTTGTGACACTTGTTTCGGCACTAGTTCTCACTTGGTGATCAATGAGCAAGAAGATCATCTGCCTGAATACAGGGTTGCACCCTTTCCCTTAGCAGAACATATACTTCCTTCTCAGAAGTTTGTACATAATTTGAAACGGTTTTTTTTTTCTCCATTCTCTGTGATGTCTTCCTATTGCAGTCAACATACTGAGAGTGAACATAGCTAGGTGAATGATTTATTTCCACCACTGGACTCTTTTTCTAGCCTTTGCTTAGATCTTGAAAACACAAGGGTGCTGGACACCTCACCCAGGGGTGACATCTCTTATATGTCTGGACCTACTACACAGAAATTCAACTCTTTCACTTGGTTAAATAAACAGCTGCATGGGTTCTCGAGCTTCTTGTGTCCACCACAAACGTAAGGTTAAATTTACTCATCAAAATCTCTAATCTAGTACCACCGATGGCAGAGCCTCTCACTCTTATATCAGCCATTGCTTGGTCCAATTTTGGCTGATTGGGAGATGCAGTGTTCGACCAGTTTATTGAATTGGCGAAATGCTAGAAGCATGTTACACAGCAGCTTTAGTCCTAAGATTGTTTTTATCCATCCATCTCGAAAGGTTCAATGGTGCGAGTATCTTTGGCTAAATTTAAACCTTGTGCCTCACTTGCTCAGTTTCCTGATATGGAGCGATTTTCTTTTTTTTTTTTTTGGATGCTACGGGGAGTAACATTTTGTGTGTTTTTAAACTTGGTCCTCTATAAATCCAGTACTTTGTGCTTATTGGCACCCAACAAGTATGTACTATGAGAAATACCTACTTTAGTTTCTCGGGATATTTTATATTAAATACTGCTTTTGTATGAAAAGAAAATGTTTCAAAACTTTCAGCCAGATTCTCGCAGTACCTAATTTATGGATATGTCCCTTGACAGACGAAAGCTATTTGAAGCCAATGTTGACTCATCACTGGAGTGCTTCAAGCATATTAAAGGTACAGCAAGGTTGTAGAGATTGGCATCCTCTGCCTATTAGTTTCATTAGTCGTGTGCCATTTAGCAGGCCACATCACAGATTTATTGTTCCTTTGGGATAATTAATGACTAAACTATCCTTTGAAAGTGTATCTTTGCCAGATTATTTTGCATTAACTTTCTTTTATGTTGTATCAAAGGAGTCCCTTCAGAGTGAGCCTACACCTTCTAAACAGACCTGCACCTTATCCAAGTGTTAGTCTTGGCTGCTATCCTCAGGTAAGTCCAAAATAGAAAATAACGTGCCTCAACGTAAACACAAAAAAAACCTAAACGCAGACACTCAGATGTGCTACTTTCACTCTTGGGAGAGGTTGGGCACCCAGTATTCTAAGGATCCGACTATGCTGCCATTGTCAAACTCGTATCACAATTGGCGATGATGTGCCTCGAATTCCCAGGGCCATCATCAACTCCGGAGCAGGTAGAGGCTTTCAAGGAGTTAATGCTACAGCTTTTTTGGATGATTACCTTTTTTTGTTGACACATCTCCTGTTTCTCTTGATTTTGCTCAGCTTTCCGCTGATCATGCTGTCATATTTTCAATGGAACTGCAGACTCTACTGGTAAAAGGGGCCCCAGGGAAAGTCTTTTGTCAAGAATTCCTGTCATGCGAGGGGAGGAAAACAGTAACCAGCAAAAACGGACTACATCTCCCAGGATGCTTAGCGGTTGAGAGGTTATGTAAACAGGAGAGCTGTTACATAACTCAAGGAAAACACGCCCTTATGTAAACAGGAGAGCTGTTACATAACTCAAGGAACACACGCCCTTATGTAAACAGGAGAGCTGTTACATAACTCAAGGAAAACACGCCCTTATGTAAACAGGAGAGCTGTTACATAACTCAAGGAACACACGCCCTTATGTAAACAGGAGAGCTGTTACATAACTCAAGGAAAACACGCCCTTATGTAAACAGGAGAGCTGTTACATAACTCAAGGAAAACACGCCCTATAAAGGGAGGAACCGGGAGGTACAACGCTGTCGGATATTGTGTTTACACCGACGTACCTGCTTAGTGAAGAGCAGTGTTCCGGAGTGGTGCTCCAGTAAGGCAAGAACGGAGGTAGGTCGAGTCGTTACTCCCTGGGCCGTGTCTTGCCCCATCGTCACCTGTGAAGGACCTGGAAGCTCTACCGGATAACCATTGAGCTTCGCTTTTTGACTCGGCTGAGTCAAAGCGCAGTGGCGCTTTTGCTGGTTGGAGTCGTAACTCCCAGCCCGACCAGAGATACAGGGACTGCCAGCTGTAACGCACACCAGGAGGTGTTTGCCGCGTTACAGACTCGGAAGTCCACGGGATCGATCGAGCGGCTGCTCTCGGTTCAGTCTTCTTTGCTTGTGATTGGGGTATCGGTGACGCATCATCAGGAGGTGACTCCGCGTCCCGGTGCAGTCTGAGGAAGAGGTTGAGCGGCTGCTCCCTTCAGGTAGAGACCCCGGCTGGGTGTTTCCCTGACTCCTCGATTCTCCCCAACACTCTTCGTGCCCCTCGCAGCCTACCGATTGGCATTGTCGGCCATTTCATTTCTGCCCTCTGTTGGCATACGCCGGGATCGGCGTATATGCAGAGGACGGTTAGGACCATCCGTGCTGTGGGCCGGTAACGTACTTAGCCTGGAGGATTCCAGTGACTATAACCTTTGTTTATTCCTTGTATTATTTTTGCCTTCATTAAAATAACTAAACCTTCACAAGTGGTTGCGTTCTCATTATCGTGTCTGTTAAACGATCCTGAGACGTTCAGGGCGTTACAAAATATCTGACCCTTAATAACACTAACTGTCTCCCGGTCGATAACAGACATGGCAACACTTGATGATGTGCTGGCTGCTTTAGCGACCGTGCAAATTGAATTGGCTGCCTCCAGGCAAGAAACAGCCGATGTAAAAGCCAGACTGGATGCTATCCAATTGGACCCGCTCACGCCCAGCACCTCCCTCACGAACCAGACCCCTGCGGTAGTAGTGGAAATGCCGGTAGCCGTCCCCTTGGCAACACCAGAGAGGTACAGTGGGGATCCTAACACAGTGCAGGTATTCCTCACACAAGTGGCGCTACATTTATCGTGCAAACCAAGGGCGTTCCCCACGAGTCAGGCTCGTGTGGCTTTCCTTATATCCTATTTGGCTGGAAACGCGGCACAATGGGCCGTACCTCTGGTGAGCAGGGACGACCCCATCTTATGTGATTGGGGTGCTTTTCGCGAGGAATTCCTGAAAGTCTTCGACAGAAGGGCTGACTCGTACACGGCGGACCGTGAAATGCTTGAGTTGAGACAGGGATCCAACGACCTGGTGCAGTATCTCAACGCGTTCCGAAGGCTGGTTGCGGAAACCAAGTGGCCTGTTGCTAAACAGACGGCGCTCTTCCATCACGGGCTGTGCGAGGAGCTCAAGGACGCCGTGGCTCATATTGACCCACAACCCAAGACATGTGAGGGCCTTATCAACCTGGTATTACGGCTGGAACATAGGCTAAGTGAAAGAAAGGGGGGATCATGGGAGAAAAGGAAAATCCCTTCCATCCTATGTGACAGTGGGAAGTCCTGCAACTTCCACCGCATCCAAGGGAGAACCCATGGACATCGGCGCAATACGAGCGAGCCTCACAGCCACGGAGAAAGAGTCACGCCGTAAACAAGGATTGTGCCTATATTGTGGCAAAAAAGGCCACTACGTACGTGAATGCCCTGCCAAACCGAAGACGTCACGTTATCGGGCCAACCGGTCGGTAACAGCCGTGGTGGACGTACCGGCGGAAAACTAGAGGACTCCCAGACCAAAGAAGGGGCATCTCGGAGTCACTCATCCATCCCTTCACTTTCCAACTCGGTCACTAAGGGACAACGACACCTGTTTCTCACGGTGCACGTGGGAGTGCATGACCAGTGGATACCCGTTGTGGCCATGGTGGATTCAGGGGCCACTGGCATGTTTATGGACCACAACGAGGCATGCAGGCTAGGGCTAGTGCTTCTTCCCAAAGCTGTACCCGAAGACGTCTATGCTGTAGACGGAAGGCGATTGGTGACGGGGCCCATCGGGCAGCACACGGGGGTCCTTCCGATGAGATGTGGGAGGAACCATTTGGAACAAATCGATTTTAACATCATCCGAGCGCCCCAATATGGCGTCATATTGGGATTGCCGTGGCTACAGAAACACAACCCCTCTGTGGATTGGCCAACACATCGCATCGAACTGACGTCACCGTATTGCATCCTGCATTGTGGAATAAGAACGAAATCCCTTGACGCAGATGAGAGCGGGAGTCAGACGGTGGCTACAGCGGCAGAAAAAGATGTGGCTCTCCCCCAGGCTTATCACAGTTTTGAGGATGTATTTGATGAGGTGAAGGCGGAAGTGCTACCACCACATAGACAGTTTGACTGCCAGATCGACCTGGTGCCAGGGGCCAGCGTTCCCAGCGGCAGGCTGTATGCCCTGACGGAGCCTGAAAACGTGCATCTCCGGGGGTACCTGGATAAACTCCTCAAGCTAGGATTCATCCGCCCGTCCAAGTCTCCGGCCGCCTCGCCACTCTTCTTCATCCCGAAGGCTAATGGGGAGCTGAGAGCCTGTGTGGACTTTAGGGCATTGAATGCGATAACCGTAAAGAATCGGTACCCCTTGCCTCTCATCAGTGTTCTTCTGGAACAGGTCAAGAAAGCTCGTATCTACACCAAGTTGGATTTGAAAGGGGCATACCATCTGGTGCGCATGAGGGACGGAGACGAGTGGAAGACCGCCTTTAAGACCAGGTTCGGCCTTTTTGAGTACCTCGTCATGCCGTTCGGTCTGTGCAACGCCCCGGCAGCCTTTCAGTACTTTTTGAATGAGGTATTCAGAGAGGAGTTGGATATCTACGTGGTCGTATATATCGACGACATCCTCATCTATTCGTCCAGTGTGGAGGAGCACGTACACCACGTCAAAGCTGTGCTCCAAAAGCTGAGGGAAAACATGCTGTTTTGTAAACTCAGCAAGTGTGACTTCCACGTCACATCCGTGGAATTCCTCGGAGTGATGCTGAGTCCAGAGGGACAGGAGATGGCAGAACGCAAGATCAAGGCGGTGAAAGAATGGCCGGTGCCCCAAAGCGTGAAGGACGTCCAAAGTTTCATTGGCTTCGCCAACTTTTACAGGCGGTTTATAGATGGATTTTCAGGATTGGTGGCCCCAATCACACAGCTACTGAGGAAGTCCAAGGAGTTTGTCTGTTCCCCTGAAGCGAACAATGCCTTTGAGGCCCTGAAAAGCGCCTTTGGTAAGGCGCCGGTGTTGGCTCACCCCGATCCGGATCTCCCCTACGTGGTGGAAGCGGACGCATCGGATGTGGCGCTGGGGGCTATCTTGTCCCAACGCAACCACGACACAGGGGTGCTTCATCCCGTTGCGTACATGTCCCGCAAACTCAACGACGCCGAACGCAACTACCATATTGCGGAGAAGGAGCTTCTCGCAATCAAGGACGCCTTCACCGAATGGAGGCATTGGTTGATGGGGGCAAGACATGTGGTGTCGGTGTACACGGACCATCGGAACCTACAGTTCATGACGGCCACAAGACACCTTTCTCCCAGACAGCTGCGGTGGATGATCTTCTTTGCAGGGTTCAACTTCCGCATCACATATCGGCCGGGGACGGAAAACCGGAAGGCGGACGCCCTGTCCCGTCAATCTGCAGTTAAGGAACCATTGCCTGCGACCGAGCATTCCATCATTTCCCCGAGGATGGTATTGGGGGTTATCCAACCGGATACTTTCCTGAGGGGAATAAAGAGAGGGATCAGGTCATTCGCATGGCGGAGGTGGCTCCTCAGTCACAGAGAATGGCAGCTGAAGGACGGGATACCCCTGAAGGGCAGGTGCCTATTGATACCCACGCCTAGGCTAAGGAAACAAGCATTCATCTGGTGCCATGACTCTCCATGCGCAGGTCATTTGGGCTTTGAAAAAACGGTGGCTAGCATGGGACGGCATTTCTGGTGGCCAACCATGAGAGTGGATGTCAGGAGGTGGGGACAGGAGTGTCCTACGTGTGCTACCATGAAGGCCGACCATGGCCGAACCCAAGGGCTCTTACATCCACTTCCGACCCCGGATAGACCATGGGATAGCATATCACTGGACTTCGTGGTGGGCCTACCGGTAGACCAGGGGATGACGGCAATACTGGTGGTGGTGGATTACTTGACGAAAATGGGGCACTTCATCCCCTGCAAGAGAGTCCCTACGGCCGGGGAATTGGCGTCACTACTCCTAAAGAATGTGGTACGACTGCATGGATTACCTGGGGTGATCGTGTCGGACCGGGGGTCGCAGTTTACTGCACAATTCTGGAAGACTTGGTGCACTGCGCTGCATGTTAAGACCGCCCTGTCCACCAGCTACCACCCTCAAACGGACAGCCAAACCGAGCGCCTGAACCAAACGCTCAAACAGTATCTGCGATGTTTTGTGGACCAGGGCAGGGAAGAATGGGTCGACTTGCTATGGGTTGCAGAGATAGCCTATAACAACGCCACTCACAGCTCCACACAGTCATCTCCGTTCTATAGCAACTATGGCCAACATCCCAGGTTCTTGCCATTTCTACATCCGTTCAGAGAGGACAGGATTCCCGCCACAGCGGACAGGGTGGCACACATAAAAGACACGTTGATGCGCTCAAGGGCTGTCCTAATAGAGGCCAAGAGAAGATACAAGGCTGCGGCAGACAGGAAGAGAAGGCCCGGGCCACTGTACCGCACTGGAGACTACGTCTGGATATCCACAAGAAACATGAGGTTTCGAAAGAACAGTGTGTTCCATCCCAAGTACATGGGCCCCTATCGAATTACCAAGTGTATGGGTCCCGTGAACGTGAAGGTGTGCTTGCCCCAGTCATTGCGGATACACCCAGTCTTTCATGTATCATTGCTCAAACCAGCACCCTCCAAGCCGTCTGCGACACCTAGGCCGGTATGCGTGGAGTCGGAGGTGGAGTATGAAGTGTCGGGCATACGGGCGTCCAAATGGCGCAGGGGGAAGCTGTGGTACCTGGTTGCGTGGAAAGGCTATGGCCCGGAGGAGCAGTCATGGGAACCGGCTGAAGGGGTTCATGCTCCGCGCTTGGTCTCCTTGTTCCATCGGCGTTTTCCTGCCAGCGCTGGACCCGTGGGGAGCCGCTGAGAGGGAGGATGTACTGTCAAGAATTCCTGTCATGCGAGGGGAGGAAAACGGTAACCAGCAAAAACGGACTACATCTCCCAGGATGCTTAGCGGTTGAGAGGTTATGTAAACAGGAGAGCTGTTACATAACTCAAGGAACACACGCCCTTATGTAAACAGGAGAGCTGTTACATAACTCAAGGAAAACACGCCCTATAAAGGGAGGAACCGGGAGGTACAACGCTGTCGGATATTGTGTTTACACCGACGTACCTGCTTAGTGAAGAGCAGTGTTCCGGAGTGGTGCTCCAGTAAGGCAAGAACGGAGGTAGGTCGAGTCGTTACTCCCTGGGCCGTGTCTTGCCCCATCGTCACCTGTGAAGGACCTGGAAGCTCTACCGGATAACCATTGAGCTTCGCTTTTTGACTCGGCTGAGTCAAAGCGCAGTGGCGCTTTTGCTGGTTGGAGTCGTAACTCCCAGCCCGACCAGAGATACAGGGACTGCCAGCTGTAACGCACACCAGGAGGTGTTTGCCGCGTTACAGACTCGGAAGTCCACGGGATCGATCGAGCGGCTGCTCTCGGTTCAGTCTTCTTTGCTTGTGATTGGGGTATCGGTGACGCATCACCAGGAGGTGACTCCGCGTCCCGGTGCAGTCTGAGGAAGAGGTTGAGCGGCTGCTCCCTTCAGGTAGAGACCCCGGCTGGGTGTTTCCCTGACTCCTCGATTCTCCCCAACACTCTTCGTGCCCCTCGCAGCCTACCGATTGGCATTGTCGGCCATTTCATTTCTGCCCTCTGTTGGCATACGCCGGGATCGGCGTATATGCAGAGGACGGTTAGGACCATCCGTGCTGTGGGCTGGTAACGTACTTAGCCTGGAGGATTCCAGTGACTATAACCTTTGTTTATTCCTTGTATTATTTTTGCCTTCATTAAAATAACTAAACCTTCACAAGTGGTTGCGTTCTCATTATCGTGTCTGTTAAACGATCCTGAGACGTTCAGGGCGTTACATCTTTTGAGTCAGAAAGGCACATGGTGCTACTCCTGATACTTCCTGGTGTCCAAGAAAGATGGTGGACTGACACAGATACTAGATCTTCAGTCAACACTTGCCTTTGGAAGGACAAATTCAAGAAGGTGACTCCTTTAGGGGATTCCCCTAACAGTCTGCCACCTAGTAAGCTCCCTCAACATCAGAGCAGATTCGCTCAGCAGACATCATCTAGATCCAAGTTCTGAAAAGGGTCAGAAGAGATTGGCTCAGCATATCTGAACGGCCCTGGAACTGGCTCAGATGATCTGGATTTCAGAGCTATGGCGTCTGTGCATCTGCTCTTCCTTGGTTTGTCTCTTCTGGAGGACCTGCTATCTCAACAGCAGGGCAGGCGTCTTGATCCAAAACTCCTCTTCCTTGTGTGGAGATTGAATGAAACCCATGTTGCAGGGTTTCTAAAGAGTCACAGAACTATGCTTGGGATCATGGAACCCTAGTGGGCTGAAACTGAGTCATCCTACCACCTGAGTGTCCATGAGCCCGGGGACCGACTAGCTATAGTGTCTCACTTGCCCTACTACTCACTCACAGAGGAACAAGTGGTTACACACCCCAGAATACAACACTCCCGACCGTCTCACGAATCACGGTTACAGGACAAACCGTTTGGCTCTCACTCTCGTACCAGTCCACAATAGGATTAGACAGACACAAGAAAAGTTTATTTCAACTAACATGCTCGAGTGTGCAGTATACATGCCACAACAAGTAGAAAAATGCCTAACACAAATGCCGTCAGCTTAGCAACTTGTCCGTAAATCATAAAGGTGCTGTGATTGTATAAGACAGTGAGAGCTAACCCCCCTCCCCTGATTATATGCTAGAAGATCTCTGGGTGTTTAGCAGTAGACCCTGTACCTCAGTCTATAGATAGAATATCACAGGTGCTGTCACGCTCCCTTCTCAGGAAAGATCCCTCTCCGACTGCCTGTGGTCCACCCGTGTATACCTATATGACCAAAGTACATGTTACCAAACAGCTGGATCTGCATGTTTCGTCTAAGTACTAGGGCCTGGCCAGAACAGAATAACAAGGGGCATTGTTGTACAACCTGGTCTGCAGTGTTAAGACTAAATCCCAGGAAAGTGAAGAACGCAAAACAACAGTATATTCTAAGTGAAAACTGCAGTGTGGCACAAAGCAAAAATATGTTAGTCTTGTAACGAGTGCAAAGCAGAGGACAATCTGGCTTGGGCTCATGCTAACTTAGGGAAAATGACCATGGCTACCTGGACCACATGACACCCTCCCTTTGGTCAAGACAGTCGCTCATAATGGACACAGAAATCACTGGTACACAGAGTCAAAGCATTATAGGTGAGTATCCTGAAGACAGCCTAATAGACTGACGGGAGAATCTTTTATACACAAACAAATATCCAATTATAGCGTGTCGTCAGGGTCCAGTATATATGCTTCCAAGTGGAACTCCATAAACTCCAGTAAGGAATCAGAACCTTCCAAACAGAATAGTGCAGCCATCCAATTGAGCAACTGAAATGAACAGACGTGTTCCTCATATCCAGTAGTCGCCAGGACCATCCACAGAGTGTTGGTATTGACTCAATGACTCTGAGAGCCAAGAGACTGTGTGCACCTGCATATGATGCCGTGTCAGCCACTGGCCCTAATGATGGATTCTATACATGTCGCATACCCAAGCAATCATTCTGGTTATGGGACATCAACGGACCCATCAACAGTTCATAATCCAGGGCAATGGGTGACGGTGTAGCCAGGCAGATATCCAGAGCCCACTGGAAGGGGCACCAGATTCAGGAAAACACAGGTTGAACACAGGTTAAATAGGCATTAGGGAAGGTCAGACAGAAATAGACATCCAGAGCTTCTAGTGGCATTGTTCCAAAAAGCAGACTCATCCACTTGTGATACAGCTGTCCTGTCCGGGCAGAACCACAGATCGAGCAGCCATTGCAGAACAGATAACAATGTCACAAATCTAAAGGAGCAGCAGTGGGAACCCATTGAACATGCTGGAAAAAATAGAATGTATAAAGGCAGGAATTACTCCAAAAATAGTCTGGAAAGAGGACACGAGGCCAGAGCATACACATTTAAAAAGGTTTGGACTCCTGAGGCGAAGAAGCCGGGAGAAAGCATTTCTCTGTTTTTTAAAATTGAATCGTAATACTGTGTGCTTTTAACTCCCCCCTCCTACCTGCACTCCTTGCCTTCTTCTTAAAACAGCGCTACACGCTGCAACGAACCCCTTTCCTTCAGACGCCTTCCTCGAGCGCGAGGCGCGCCACAAACACGCCCCCTCTGTTGGCCACGCCCCCTCATCAGTTACTACATATAGTGGGCGCAGACGCCAGGCGCTTCACTTCTGTTTGGACTCCTGAGGCGAAGAAGCCGGGAGAAAGCATTTCTCTGTTTTTTTAAAATCGAATCGTGATACTGTGTGCTTTTAACTCCCCCCTCCTACCTGCACTCCTTGCCTTCTTCTTAAAACAGCGCTACACGCTGCAACGAACCCCTTTCCTTCAGACGCCTTCCTCGAGCGCGAGGCACGCCACAGACACGCCCCCTCTGTTGGCCACGCCCCCTCGTCAGTTACTACATATAGTGGGCGCAGACGTCAGGCGCTTCACTTCTGTTTGGACTCCTGAGGCGAAGAAGCCGGGAGAAAGCATTTCTCTGTTTTTTTAAAATCGAATCGTGATACTGTGTGCTTTTAACTCCCCCCTCCTACCTGCACTCCTTGCCTTCTTCTTAAAACAGCGCTACACGCTGCAACGAACCCCTTTCCTTCAGACGCCTTCCTCGAGCGCGAGGCGCGCCACAGACACGCCCCCTCTGTTGGCCACGCCCCCTCTAACATCCTGTCCCATTACCATAAATCATGTGCCTTGGTAGGACGCGCAGCGGACGAGCGCAGCGGGCGCGACGATTGCGCGCCGAAGGTGCGCCTAAGGCAAGCCCGTCTGCGCCCGTCCGCGCACGACCGGGCACAGGGCCAGACACTATGCCGGACCCCACCGTCTCAAGGAGACACTATTCTCGTTGTGATCTCCTTAGCCTCAGACCTACTAGAAACAGCAACTGCCATGTCATATCCGACCCCAACGACCCCTTCACTGGATGCAACACCTGCAAAACTGGAAATTTATCCCTTCCCAGTGTTACTCCCCCGCTCCCGGGGCTCAACATAGCGACACTCAATTGCAGATCGCTGCCCAAGCACGCCCTACTCATAAACCATCTTATCGTCGATTACGAGTTAGATATACTTTTTCTAACCGAAACATGGATCACCGGTCACTCTAACTCCGACATAGTCTCAGCCCTCCCCCCGGGCTTCCTTATCATGTCCCAACCCCGCCCTCTTGGTCGAGGAGGCGGACTCGCCATCATTCACCGAGACCACTTCACCTGTCGATCTACGGAGATTCAGAGCCAGGAGTCGGAGAGCTGCCACTTCTCGCTCCAGCTTTCCCCGACCAACTCCCTATCGGGCCTTCTGGTCTATCGGCCCCCAGGGCATTTCGGCCCCTTCTCTGCCGCCTTTCTGGAAACAGTTTCTTCCCTGGCCCACCTAACATCTAACTTCCTGATTACCGGTGACCTCAACATCCATTTCGATGACCCATTCGACACAGGAGCATCCGACCTAATTTGTGATCTGGGCGCCCTCGGCCTCTCCCTGGCTAATTCAGGAGCCACGCATTTGAAAGGACATCTGCTCGATCCTGTGTTCTCGAACACCCCTTCCCTTCAGTTTACTAATTCCCTCCCGTGGACAGATCACTTCTTGGTCTTGGTCTACCTTCCAGGTTCTTTTAAAAAACCTCATAAACCTCCAACTTACACCAAGGACAGATCCTGGGCCAGACTTTCGGTGGAAGACTGGGCCCTGGCTCTGGACGCCACCACCCCCAGTCTCACAGCCGACCCCGCCATTGCGGACACTCAAGTCAGAGACTGGATTTCCTCCTCCCTTGACAGCCTCATCCCCTTTAAAAATCGAGAGGTCAAAAATAAGACCAAGGGCCATGCACCTTGGTATAATCCCGACCTCAGAGCGCTCCGTAAAGAGTGTAAAAAGGCTGAGAGAGTGTGGAGGAAAGACTGGCTCCACAGTAACAAAGACCTGTATCACAAGGCAGTAAGACGCTATAAAACTGCCTTGAAGTCAGCCAAAGCGACATACTATGACATTAGAATCAAAACCGCGACAAACTCCTCCAAAGAATCATACCGGATAGTTAAAGAACTATTGAACATCCCTACAGCACCCTCTTCTCATTCCCCCCCCCCCCCCCCCCCCCAGACAGAAGTAAGGATCTGGCCAACTATTTTGATTCTAAAATCTTGCGGATACTGGACTCCCTACCCACTGTTAGCCCCCCTTCCATCTCGGACATAGCGGACGGTACCAACATTCCACAGCTGGACACTTTCAGAGCAGTCTCTCTCTCTGAAGTCACTTCCACGCTGGAGAAAATGAAGAGCGGCTCCCCCCTCGACCCAGCCCCGGCTAGATTCCTAAAAAAGGTAGCTCACAATATAGCCCCTATCATCAAGGACCTTATCAACACTTCCTTGTCGGAAGGCACGGTGCCCCCCAACTGGAAGAATGCAGTCGTTAAGGCCCTGCTGAAAAAGCCCCAACTCAATCCGGACGACATGGCTAACTACCGTCCTATCTCGCTGCTCCCCTGTATCAGTAAGATGGCGGAAAAGCTAGTCAACTCGCAACTGTCCCAATTCCTCGAGACCAACCATCTCTTGCGCCAATCCCAAACCGGGTTCCGACCCGGCCATGGCACGGACACCGCCCTCCTCTCTGTCATCGAGGAGGCAAGGGGTATTCTGGACTCAGGAGGATCAGTGGCAGTGATCCTCCTGGACCTAAGTGCCGCCTTTGATACGGTGGATCACCGTGTCCTATTACATCGCCTGGCCAAGGCAGGAATCGTGGGCACAGCGCGAGCATGGATTGAATCCTTTCTTTCCAACCGCTCCTTTCAGGTGTGGGATGGTAATTCCCGGTCAGACCCACTTCCTCTCAAGAACGGAGTCCCCCAGGGGTCGTCGCTCAGCCCCACCCTGTTTAATGTTTATATGCCCCCCTGGAAGACGTAGTGGCCCCCTATGGTATAAAAATAATAAACTACGCAGACGACACTCAACTAGTCGTCTCCCTGTCTCACCTGGATAACCATCCTGACAGCCTGCTGAACTGTCTCCAGGACATCCATACCTGGATGTGTGACTCGGCCTTGAAGCTGAACGGGGCAAAGACCGAGATCATGCTTCTGGGCAACAAATGGACGTCCATCCCACCCTCAGCTTGGCCTGACTCCTTTGGTGAAATCCCCGCACCTAAAAAGGAGATCAAAACTCTAGGAGTATGGTTGGAACCCGACTTGACCATGAAGACGCAGGCGACCAAGACTGCTGGTACGTGCATTGGTCTCTTGCGGTCCGTGCGTAAGATCCTACCCCTTCTCCCCCCGCTATCCAGGAAATTACTGATCCAGGGACTTGTCTTAGCCCGGCTCGACTACAGTAAAGCCATCTATCTTGGGGCTCCGGAATACACCCTGGCCAAACTCCAACGCACCCAAAATGCGGCGGCCAGGCTCATTATGAACCTCCCCCCCAGAGTTTCAGCCAAGCCTGCCCTCAAAGCCCTACACTGGCTCCCGGTTCGCCAGAGAGTAGAATTTAAAGCCTTGTGCACCACCCACAAGCTTATCAATGGAGTTGGCCCAGCCGCACTAAGACACATGGTTACCCCATATAAAGCTTCCAGACCCCTCCGCTCTGACGCCGAACATCTGGCCACTGTACCAAAATTCAGGAAGGCTCGAACCGGCGGCCGTCGCTTTGCGGTCAAAGCCTCTATAGGCTGAAACATACTCCCTCACAGCCTACGTCTGGAACCCTCGCACACCCTGTTTCGTAAAAAACTCAAGACCCTTCTGTTTCCTAAATAATCCTTCCCCTCTCCCCCTCTCTGGTCTGCACAGATTTATAGCGCGGGGATGCCTACGGGTCACCAGGCGCTCTAGAAATCACAAAAATAAATAAATAATAAATTTGCTAGGCCGGTCGTATCAGACGCATTAAGTATTTGGTGTATCAATTCCCCGAAATGAAGGGGGAGATTCATGTATAACAATGATTGTATTTCACTGGACGTTCTCGCAACCTGCAGTTCGAAGGTCTCACAGGCTGACATGAGAGCTACTTCTTGTTGAAACAATAGCGCTTTGAGTCTGCTTAGCTTATTGAAATATGGTTTTAGGGTTGGACTAGAAGGCCACAATGAACGATCTACACTGCCATGTGGAGGGGGAAATAGGACATTGTTGCAACAAGTACCTAGTTGGTAAACAGTCACCTCATACGGGATACCAGCTTGCAGACCACAGCAGTCCTGATTATTAAGGACAAGATAATTGCCATTGGAAAGCAATGTGAGAGATGGGAATAATAGCAATAAACAATCCAAATTAGGGGCAGAAGCTTTACTAGCACTGTTAAATTTTACTTGTTGACATACAAGGGAATGTCTGGCAGTGGAATCACTATCTTCCCCTGTTAGAAAAACCTCTCTTTCTGCTCTTTGACAGCGATATGTAAATGGTAAAGACCATAACTTCTGTATGTAACTACTCCCAAGGGGCTCATATCTACCTACGGGAAAGTGTTTCATACAAGCCGTGAATTGAAACATAGAGAAGGGCATTTAAATGGCCCCATGTATTAATCATACTGCAGAATCAGTTTCTGTTACAGTGAATGGAAGTTTTTCAAGTTTTTCTATATGTAACACAGTGTATGTAGCGTCTTTCATGGCCATCAATTGTTATTTACATGTTAAATTGAAAGGTAGGAACAACACACTTGCATTCAAATAATCCGAGGGAACTTTCCTATTTTTGATGGTATGTAGTTTCCACCCAATTACATAATTGATCTAAGTTGGTGTTGCCCGTGATATAATGTAGACACTGCATTTTGTACAGTATCATTAACAGAAGATACAATATTATCTAAAGTATAATTGCGAGGTCTGGCCAAAATGGCTTACGGATGAGACGCGTGTTCAGGTCTCGCCACTTAAGCAGGCACATCACAAGGGGGGAGCACATTAGCAACAACGGCATCCTCGCTGCACAACGTAGCCATCCCAGAGGGCTGTCGGGCCCTGGCTCGCTGACTCTGAGTCTGAGACGACCGGATGGTGCCACGGGTATCGTGGCATTCACACTGACGGCCTGACGTCGGCCTATCTTCTGTGCGGACTGCTCCGGGGAAGGCCTCTGATGTCAGCACAATAGGCTGCTTCCTCTTTTGGGAGAGGTAGACCACACTGGAGCTCCCAGGGACACTCGCCGTGGAGAGGGAGGAGCTGCGGAGACCGGCAGCAGCAAGAGGAGAAAGGGATGGGCGGCGGCCTAAACATAACGGCACACATCAGAGCTTCTTGCGGCCTTGCAGTACGGTGGTAGGTGGTAGGCACAACCTGGGGAGGTCTGGGACAGCGCAATCCCCTCAACACATTGCACGCTACGGGGGTGCTTTGATCCCGGCATGGGGGGCTCGGCATAGTACCAAATAGGGCTCCCAACCCCAAGAGAAACAGTGCAAGGAAACTAAATACACTCTCTGGAGAGGGAGGGGGACTTCCTTTCCTGGCCGGCCCCATGGGCCCCAAAAGAAAACAACACATCTTCACGGCTGCTGGTCTGGAACCAGGGCGACCTCCTGACCGGGTTCGGGGGCCTACACACCTCCACACCCTTGGGGTCACTGTGTTACTTGGTGAAGGAGAAGCACAGTGGGCCAACTCTTGGATTCGAGGAACGAGTGGGGAGGAAAGCACAAAGCCTGAGAGGGGAGGGGAGGGAAGGCATGGCTGTTCTCCCCTGGGAACCATCCTGAGTAGCCTCACACCCACCTACCACACGCTGGGCCAGTACAGAACCCACCAATGGAACTTTGCCAGGCCACTACCTAATCCTACCTGACGTACAAGGCAGACAGCTGCTTCCGGGGGCCCGTTCTCATTCATGCCGGAGCAAGATACGACACCGCTCTTCCAGTGAAGCCGGCCCAAAGCAACCCTATAGCACACCTGCACCTCATCTGAGCGCTCATACGGACTAGTCCACCCACTTACATCAGGAGGCACCCACAGAGTAAGCTACTCGACTGGTACCCTTGACCGGATAAGTAGACCTGACCAGGAGGACTGCTTTGGACACACCAGACCGGTAGGTGCACTGAGAAAGACCTACCGGCTTTCTGATAACACCTCCCCTAGGCCAGCCTCTGGAACATCACCCACCTCTTAACATGGCGACGGGAAAGATGAAGAAAGACTGCAACCTCAAGGACATGCTCCTAAAGCCCACCACGGCCCAATTAGGTGATACTCCATCAACATCACCCTCCGACCGGCCTCCCAGCGTCGGCACCCCGGAGGACCCGATCACTCGCCCCTACTTGGAGTCGCTGTTTGCCTCCCTTCGTGAAGATCTTCAATCAATAAGAAAGAGCTCACCCAAGAACTGAAGGATGTCCAGCGGGACATAGATGGGCTTGGGGACAGAATCTCCACTGTGGATGAGATGAAGAAATAGCACAACTACTACAAGAAATTCTACACCTCTGGGACCAGCACCTGGACCTCCAAGCCCACAACGAAGATCTGGAAAACAGATCACGCAGGAATAACATCCGTATTCGAGGGGCCGCCTCCAGGGAGGAGGGGACGTACATCACCTACTTCGTGATGGGAGTCTTTCGATCTATCATCTAGGGTCTCCCATAATTGGACATTAAGCTGGACAGAACAGATAGGGTTGGTCCCAGATGCTCGCCTACTGCCCCACCACCAGATATCCTAACTTGCGTTCATGACATCTCCTTGAAGGAGTCCATCCTCCAGCAGCCTAGAGGGCAACACCCACCTCAATATCAGGGCTATCACCTGGTTTTGTACCAAGACCTCGCAGCCATGACCCTCCAGAAGCGCAAAGCTTTCTGCCCAATTACCATGCATTTCGGAGCAGCAGGAGTACAATACACATGGGGCCACCCCTTTAGTCTAATATTTCGTCTCGGAGGGAAACTACACCAAACACTCTCACTGGAGGAGGTACGTCCCATTTTGGATCTGAAAGAAACCACAGCCGGATCCCCACAGGGCGTACCTAGGACCCCGACAGGAAGAGAAGCAATGGTCAGGGAAGTATGAGATCCTCCACGACCAAACTGCGTCCAGATCCAGAGACCATAGTCAAGGAGAGACAGGCGGTCATTGATTTGCTATCCAGAGAACCAGCCAGACCCACGACACCCTGATGTCATATGGAGGGCCTCACCGGTGATTTCTGACTTATCTTCTCTGTTGGCTCTCCCTCTCATCTTCCTGTTTGCATAGCCATATTGCTCTTTGAATTGGCTGGGGTGGGCCTGTCCACAAATACCATATTGTGAACACCATGGACTTGTAGTACTCTGACATGGACAATACTTATGCTCCTCTTAATTATTTGTTGCTTATAACCAAGAGTTTCGGCGATTTATTGTTTCTTATCTTTAGTTGGACCCGGGATTTCCCCAAATACACCTCAAATGCTGCCACCTCGACACATGGAGCTCATCACTTTCCTTACCCACCTACTTGTTCAAACACTCAAGAGAGGCCCTTGCAGCGAACTTAGTTCACCACCTAATGCTAGACAGATTAAAAGTACTAACCCTGAATGTCAGGGGTCTTAACCACTCCTTGAAAAGGAACTCGATCGTATCATGTTTAGAGAATTCCAGGGCACATATTTGTCTATTGCAAGAGGATGAACCGAGGCTTTGCTCCCATTCCTTATCTCATCAATATTTTTCATCCCTGCCGAATACAGAGATTAAGGGGACCCCGAATCGCTTAGTCCCGGTGGGAAGAGACCTAAAACTCGTTTTCTAGACAACAAGCTTGATAGATCAGAGCAAAGACATAGCAAAACTGGGGCTCTCTTCTCGGGGGCAGGGAGGGGGTGGAGTGGCTGAAGGGCCAGGGTCTAACAGACATCTGGAGTAACGCACACATACAGGCCCGAGACTATAC
Source organism: Triturus cristatus (assembly GCF_964204655.1). Classification (NCBI taxonomy): domain Eukaryota; kingdom Metazoa; phylum Chordata; class Amphibia; order Caudata; family Salamandridae; genus Triturus; species Triturus cristatus. Next base: position 284,361,282 of record NC_140594.1, on the reverse strand, counting down.
ATTCTTCTCATCCGCACATAAAACCTATGCCAGGCTGGATTACTTCCTGGGTTCAACCGATCTCGCTTCTAGGGTACAAATAATAGACATTTGATAGAGACTTCTAGCTGTAGATTCCTTACCTTTGAATTTCCCAGGCGTCAGGCTGGATCCGTAAACTTTTTCTGAGCAATACCGCTTGCACACGACGTCGGGTGGCTCCGTTCGGCTACGCGTGATGGCGTCTGTAGCATCGGTCATGATTTTGCGGTGCCTATATAGGCGCCACACAGGCACATGCCTGTTAAGTGCCGATCCGAGCTACTCCTCTGCTGCTTTTTGGCTAACCTTTTTTTTACTTTTGTCGATATTTTTGGATTCGACTTCATGTGCGAGGGATGTCTTTGAGAAAGACAGGTTTCAAACCATGCGGTACTTGTTCCCGCATGATGTCGGTCACCGATCCCCATCGCATATGTCTCTGGTGTCTTGAACACGACCACGATTCGAAGTCGTGTTCAGTCTGTCGGGCGATGGCCCCGAAGACCTTGAGGGAGCGAGCAATGAAGTGGCTTGGCAGTCAACACCATCAAGCGAGACTCCGAGGAGGTCATGGTTCCGTTCGAAAAAGAGGTTGCAGGACCGCTCACGGAGCCCTAAGTTCTCTTCCTCTCATTCGAGGTCTTCTGGACACTCGGGTAAGAGGCACAAAAAGAAGGCGGCCAAGCGGACTTCGACTTCGCCTCAACTGACGTCCGTCGTTGAGAAAGGTAAGGAGCACCGACGCTCTAGGCACGGTTCTGTGGAGTCGGAGCGTGAGTCGACTTTACGCCTTCCACCCTTTCTGGGAGCTGTAGCTACTCTTGCTCAAATTAAAGAGTTTTCACGAGGCCATGCGCCATGTATTTGAGCGGAACGACCCTGTTGGTGAGCCCTCTGGTCCCATGGGGGTCAGATAGGGCCCCATCCGGTACGATGCCATCGGCTCCCGCCACGGCACCAGTGGGGCCTCAGGGATCTGATCCCAGATCTCAGTCGACGCCTGTTGTGCCAAAGCAAATTTTTTTTAATGTCATTTTTTTAATTGATTTTCATGAAGTCTCATACAGTGTACAGGTGAGTCATTGAAGAGTACAACAAAATGAAAAAATAAAACCATCAACCAACTTGTGGCTACAATGTACGCATAGAAGGGATAAATTCCAGCCACAGTGATACGGCTACATATAGCTTTCAGTACATGTGAGTATAGCGATTACTATTAACACAAAAGTGTTGACAGGGGCATCTGGCTACACAACAGAAAGCAAGTATATCAACAGGGGTTCCCATGTGTCATTTGGCTTGGAGGTCGACCGTAGCTCCTCCGCATACAATACTAAATTGTCTCTACAGTATGTCAACTCCCTGAGCCACTGCTCTGCTGAGGGACTCTGCATGCTGTCCCACACCATCGCCACTCGCCTTTTGGCAATAAGCAGTGCCACCCTTGCCAGTCTGCCCTTGACACCTTTCTGGAAAGGAAGTAGGCCCAATAAACACATCTGCGGGGAACATTCCAATTTGACCCAAAGTATCTTTATAATTTGGCAACCACCTCAGCCCAGTATTGCCACACCCGCAGGCCCAGGCCAGGTGCCAAAAGTCTGCCCCCAAGGCACCACACCGTGTACAAGCATCAGTGTCCCTAAGCCCATATTTAAAGAGTTTGAGTGGTGTGTAATAAACCTGGTGAAGGTAATTAAAATGTATGATACTTAAGTTCCTATTAGAGGTGAGAGCGCTAGTCAGTTGGCAGCAATGTTCCCATTCTTTCTTCGTAAGCTGTGGGTCCAGACATTCATTCCATTTGTCCAAGCTCTTAATGGATGGAGGACCTATCCTCTCTAGAGTTTGGTAACAAGCTTGTGTCAGGTGGGGTATATAAGTAGTGTGTGCAATGTCAGTGACGTCGGTGGTTCCGCAGGAAACGTGGGGTAATGGGCTTGCAACGCTTTTATCAGTCTGTGAAGCAAAAAAATGAAAAGCGACGTCTTATTCTGAATATAGTCAATGTCATCAGTTGTCAGAAAAGTGCCATTGGGATAAAGATCCTGTAATTTGTCAATTCCCACCAGTGCCAGTGTGCGCATAGCTCCTGGCTCATGAGTCACCAATATGTCCGAATGGTAAGCAAGAGGCAGCAGCGGAGAGTAGAATGGCAGCTTACCGGCCCCTCTGCCCAGCGTCAGCTAGGCTGCAATTGTCGAGTTGGTATGTGTTAAGATGGAGCTTAACGGAATGGGATGTGTGTCCCAGTGTTCCACCGCTACATGCGAGACAAAATCGTGAGACGTGAACCAAAAATGTGCGTACTGTGCGTGCGAGCAAAGATAATACAGGTAGCTATCCAGTACATTGACGCCCCAGCGCTTATAGTTGAGAGTGAGAGTCCTCCAGCCCAACCGAGCCTGCGTGCTACCCCAGAGCAGACAGAAAAACAGGGAGCGCACCGTTAAAAAAAAAGTTGGGTGAGAGGGATCGGTATGTTATTGAAAAGGTATAAAAACTTAGGCAGCACTAACATTTTTATTAGGGCAATACGATCCGCAAGAGAGAGCAGGAGATGCACCCATCTGTCAACTTGCTGCTCCAAAACCTCTGCACAGTTCCATAGTTCTCCCGGAGGACTCTATCTGGATCTCGATTAACCCATATCCCTAAGTACTTAACCGACTCTGTTGCCCATTCAAGAGGGAATTCAGGCTTATGTGGAAGTGTACACACAGTTAGTGGCATCACCACCAAATTATCCCAATTGATATGTAGCCCAGAAAACCGAGCGAACCAAATGTATTCCCGCAGAACCGGTGCCAGGTGATTGCGGGGCTCGTGTATGAAAAGCAGCATATCATCCACATATAGAGAGATGATAATTGGGCGGTGTATAAAATTTAGAGCTGCATGCTTGTGACCTTGCCTGATGAGGCAACCCAGCGGTTCCAGCGTCAGCGCAAACAAAAACTGTGAGAGGGGGCACCCTTGTCTGGTTCCTCTAGTGATTGGTATAGGGTCCGAAGTGTGACCTCCCACCCGGACCCACGCCGTGGGGTTTGTGTACAGTAGTCATACCCAGTTAATAAAGAAAGGAGAGAAACCCATTTGTTTTAGAACATAAAACAGCCCCATTCTATTGAATCAAACACCTTAGCAGCGTCAAGCATGACAGCTGCCGCTGGTAGTTCGGGAAATAGGGTGTGAAGCAGAGCAAACAGTGTGCGCAAGTAATGGGAGGTGGACTGCGTGGGAATGAAGCCAGACTGGTCGAGCAGCACCAGATTCTGCATGAGCAGTTGGAGACGAGTGGCCAAAATCTTCGCCACGATTTTCATGTCTGTGTTAATGAGCGACAGTGGCCGATACGAATCTAGAGGGCAGCTTGTCCTTCTTCAGTAATGTAATGATTAGCGCCTCACGGAGAGATGGTGGAAGCACACCCAAATCGTAATCCTCAGCATACATTTCCAACAAGTAAGGAGTGAGCTCCTCAGCGTAGGTCTTATAAAATTCGCCAGGAAACCCGTCAGGACCTGGCGCTTTTTGGTTGGGGAGGGAGCTTATGGTCACGCAGATATCTTCAGCTGTGATGGGCTGGCAGAGATAGTCTCTCTGAAATTGGTCTGTAATATCTGGGGCACTATAATGGACTCGTCCTGCGTCATCTGTAATCTTAGTGATTTATGTCCTGGCTCATGTGGTTTTTGGTCTTAGTAGCTAAGTGATGTCCCGGCCTCCCACCCTCTCCATAAGAGCAAGTCACATGATGCTTAGAGATGTATCACATCTCCTCCTCTGCCAGTTTTGCGTGTTCAAGTATAGCGTCCTTAATGAATGCCAGGGTCGACTCACAGGGTGCAGTCTTGTAGCCCCGCTCAAGTTTTGTCAGAGTAGCCTCCACCCTAGTCAATTGGACTCGTAGGTCCTTTAAAATGCCGGCTGATGTACCTATGCAGGTGCCCCGAATAGTAGCTTTGAACCCTTCCAAGAGCACCCCAGTGCTGTGTACAGAGCCCTTATTGTGTTCAAAATATTGAGTGATGGCCTCAAAAATTGTCTCCACATAGAGGGGGGTCCAGCAACGCATCGGGCCGGAAGCGCCAGGTGAAAGACCTGGTAACTGTTTGTGGTATACAAAGAGTGAGACGAACAGGACAGTGATCGGAGAGTGTGCGTGGTAAGCTCTCCACAGCTGACACCCATCCTGCCGCCACCTCACTCTTTAGCCAGTAATCGAGGGGAGACCAACTGCCATGCGCTGTGGAGATCTGTGTACCCTCTGTCTCTTCATGTCTGTGTCGCCACATATCCAGTAGTCCCAATTCAGCCATCCCATTGTTAATTACGCGAGCCGCCCCAGGAGAATGTCCCTCCCTGCCACTGTATTAATCCTTAGCGGGGTCCAGATGCGTGTTTAGATTTCCCCCCCCCCCCCCCCCCACCAACCCCCCCACCCCCAGAGAACCATCGCGTCAGGCAAGCTTCGCAGTACTGCGATAAGACGCTCGTATAGAACAGGGTCATCTATATTGGGACCATACGTATTGACAATGGTGACTAGCCTACCCGCCATAGTCCCGTGTACCACAGCATGGCGACCCACAGTATCAATACGAGTCTGGAGTGCATTGAAGGAAAGGCTTTTCTTGACAAGTGTGAGAACCCCCCGACTATAGGAAGAGTAGGAAGAGGCCTAGCGGTAACCAGCCCAGCGAATCCCAACCAGTTGATCGGTAGCCTGCGTTAGATGTGTTTCCTGTAGAAGGCATTACTGATCCCATGGCGATCCAAATGCGCTATCACCTGTTGTATCTTTTTTTGGCGTGTTAAGCCCCCGCACATTCCATGTTAAACAAGAAATTGTCATTACATTGTTATACATAGCTAAAATGAAATATACATGAAACTGAATCTATCATAAGTCTATCAGCCGTGTAGAATGTATGAGCATTGTCTGATACATTGATAAAATAGCCAGCCACATAAACCGAAAATAGCCAGCCACGTAAACAGACCCTATAACACCCACCCACCCACTTCAGCAACCCCAACATGCTAAAGCCATCACCCTCAATAACTGTTCCCAAGTGCAGTTCCGAGGGTTTAACCAGTCGTGGGGAATACCCATAGGGGGGGACGCCAGAGCACAAAATCCCTCCCGGTGAGATTGGTGGGCAAGCCAGCGTGTAGTTCCTTCCCGACCACTGCAATGGTACATCACATAATGACACAAGAGCTGCCCCCGTTAAAAAATTGATGCATATGGTAACAGTGAGGAAGAATAGAGGCACAAGTAGTCTGGAGCCTGCCAAACGTTTGCGGCAATCATGCTAGAATCTAGTGCGGCAACCTGGTTGGATGACGTCTCAGCGGCGGAGCAAGAAAGAGGCATGTCCCAACTCCAGCACATGCGGCTCGTAGGTGTCCCTGTTCATCTGCAATTTCGCTAGTTCCTCTATCCTCATCCCCCGCCATAGTTTTGGAGGACCGGTTGCAACGGGTGACAGATTTGGCTAAGTCAATGGCTGATTTCAGGCAGGTGAAGATCCTGTGCTTTCCATTGTCCTCTATATGCACCACGCAGGATATAGCATGGCATATGGTACCTATGCTGACAGGCTGGTACTCTCTTCGGGCCTCCTGTACCGCCACTGTTAAGTTCGGGTAGAAGGTGAGGGCATTTCTCTCATAGGTGATAGTACCCTTCTCTCGAGCCAAGCGAAGCACAGCATCACGGTCCCTATAATTTAAGATGGGCAATGATGGGACGCGGCGGGGCACCCGGGTGGGGGGGGGGGGTACGCGCAGCCCGAGAAAGATGAGCCCGCTCTGCAATCAGGACTGGAGACAGCTGGTCTGCCCCAAAGATCTCACGGAGAAGTGTTTCCACATGTCTCAAGACGGCCCGTGTTCGTGGACTCTGGCAGGCCCGTAATGCACACGTTGTTGCAACACGATCTAGCTTCCAAGTCTTCATTACGGGCCTGTATGACACCTAGCACCTTCTTCATAGATGCCGCTTTGGTGGTTACTTGTTGCAAACCATCTTCGGCATCAGAAATACGTGTCCCAGCTTCTCCAAGACGCAGCGCATACTTGTCCAGTTTCGCGGACATATGATCCATGTGCAAGTTCAGGTGGTCAATCTTGCCATCTATGGACTGTAGACTGGCCTGAACCGCGAGAAGGGTCTTGTCAATGTTAAGTGATTGTTAGGAGCATCGGCCTCGGTGTCCGAGGCGGCGTGCTGAGAGTCCCTGCTGGTTTTTTGGGGTTCAAATGTGCGACGCAGTTGGCCACGCTCGGTTTTTCTCATGATGCTGGCACAGTACAGAGGGCAGTAATATGCAGTCCTGATAGAAAATGTCGAGCCGCACCTGGTAGCATCGTGCCGTAGAGTGTAGAGGAGTTGGAGAGCAGGATGAAGTTGTGCCCATTCAGGTAAGGTGTAGCGCAGCCGAGGACAGGAGCTATGGGGCAGACAGGCCACCCCGGCCACAGCGCATCTGGGGTTCACCAGCGTAATGTAGGCTCAGAGCTAGGATCTGTGGCATAGCAAGATCCGATCAGAAGTTATGCCTGGAGGAAAAAATTGTGTACTTCTCGTGTCCCCAATACGGAATCGCTACCGTGCACAAAGAAAAGTCAAGTCGGGAGGGGGGTGGGGGCAGCGGACACAGTCACAGTCAGTAGGTATGCAGCAAGATGAGGCACAGTCGGGACACTGCGGGCACCGAAGTAGCAAGTTGCAGGAGCACAGTCAGGCACGTCAATATCGCCTTGGAGTTAAGGAGGAGATAGTAGGGAAGGCCCGCATCAAGAACACATTCCGCCGCACCTCTCCACGAGGCCTGAGTGAAGCAAATATGGCGGTTCCGCTAAGTCATGCCGCCACCTGAGACCCCCGTAGGCTGTAGAGGAATCTGGTCTGCCGCCAGGTCGCCGATCCGCAGCGCCTGCCGTTCTCCCACAGAGGAGCAGGGGCGTCACCAGGTCTCCACCTGCTGCAGCGGGCGCCCCGACCCAGCCACGATGGTGATGACAGCCGCAGCCGGGCTCAGGACAGCAGCACGCCGCAGCAGGGATAGGCTCAGCGGGAAGATAGGCACGCAGGGCACCCGTATATGGGACCGCGGCCCAGCCCCCAGCAACGGCCCGATGCAGCACTGCAGTGGGCCCGACTGTCAGCCTCGAGTCGGGAGTATGCAACCCTGCCTTCTGTGAGCCTGCAGGTGGTAGGCCGCACAGGCAAAGACCCGAGGGCGGCCCGCACCCCAGGTGCTACGATATGCGCAGTAGGGAGCCCGCCAGCCCACCAGTCCACACTGCACAGCCCACTGGTCGTCCGACGAGAGGTGCAGCTCACCCCCCCCCCAGCACCCGCTGACCACAGCCAGCGCCAACTGCAGCTCATCTTGGCCGCGCGCTCAGAGTGCGTCCCCATCCACCATGCTGCCAGTATAGGCCCAGAGCTTCCCCATCCTTCAATTGCGGTGAGGACGCCGTCGCGGTCCGCAACACTCAGCCAGGACAGTCCTCAGCACTTCAAAGTGCAGTGCCTGCGGGCTGGGCAGCAATCTGGGCAGGATGGCGAGGATGATGAGCGAATGAGGAAGTTGGCTGCCGGAGCTGCTCTACAGAGCGCCCATCTTGCCGTGTACCCTCTAGCACCCCCCCCCCCCCGTGCCAATGCAACCTTCCCCGGCGTCAAATCCAAAGTCGGTGCCTGTGACGTCCCCAATACCCATCGGTGGTGCCAGCCCCATCCCCGACGACACGGAGCAGATTCCGACGTCAATAGAACCCATGGGTTCTATGTTATCGCCAGAGCACTTTGTGGATGTGCTGAGCTCAGGAGAGGAATAGGAGGAGTCTGGAGACCCTCTTGAGAACCGGAATGTCTCTGAGGAGACAATGGACTGGTATAGGGAACTTGGGGAAGCCAGTGATCTGGATACTTCCCCAGACACTGGCATGCTCTCTCCGCCTACAGTGGGTACTAAGGAGAGGGCGTCCTATGCCATGGTGGTTAAGAGGGCAGCTGAGGTCCTAGGACTGGAGCTGTCCTCATTGCAGGTCAGGACTAATCTCCTGACCGAAGTGCTTCAGCCTGGGGCTTCCACTTCTTAACCCCTATTGCCCTTTAATGAGGCTTTTACGGACATACTTCTAGGTCCAAGCCTAGCACAGAGGCTTCTGTGAACAGGATGATTGCAGGCCGCCATCGCCCAGCTCTGGGCGGCCCAAAGTTCCTCAGCCAACGGCCCACCCCAGAAAGTTTGGTGGTGCAGTCCTCTTCGTCCGAAGGCGCATTCCCTTCTGCCCCTCCAGATAGGGAATCCAAGAGACTGGACCCATTTGGGAAGAAGATGTTTTCTTCCTCCAGTCTGGCATTGCGGTCGGTGAATACTGCGTGCTTATTGGACCGTTTCTCTAACTCTCTCTGGGAGACAGTTGCGCAGGTGCCGCCACCAGAGTCCCAGAGGAGGCTCAGGCTGTGCTCTCCCAAGCTGTCAAGGACGGGAGGGATGCAGCAAAACTCGCCATATGGTGTGGATTAGATATGACCGATTCGCTAGGCAGGTCGATTTCAATGACGGTGGCCTTGAAATGCCATGCCTGGCTTCGTACAACTGCCTTCTCGGGGGATGTCCAAGCCAATGTGATGGTCATGCCCTTTGATGGAACCCACCTTTTTGGGGAAAAGGCAGACTCGTCCCTGGTCAGATTCAAGGACTATCGAGCTACGGCCAGATAATTGGGCCTCTTTTCCACTCCTTGTGGCCAGTCTTCCTTTCGCCCCTTTAGTCGCAAAGGAAGGGTTTTCCAGCCGTGTCAGCCCTATCCGTCCCGCTCAGACTACCCAAGCCGTGCATGGACGCGGTACATTCCTTCCTCAGAATGGAGGCCAGAACCAGTCTACCACGCTGCCCCCAGCAGCCGCAGCCTCCTAGCACTCCTAGGCTGATTCTGCAGGACCACACTACTCCAGTAGGTGGGAGAATTTGTCATCATCTCCCCCGTTGGAAATCCAAAACAAGACAAATGGGTCTTGCAGATCGTCCAGGAGGGTTAATCTCTTACCTTCCTTTCTTTTCCTCCTCCTATTCCGCCAAGTCAGGATCTGCTGGCAGAAGATCATTTAAAGTTGCTTCAAGAGGAAGTGACAGCTCTTTTGACCAAAGAGGTTATAGGAAGGGTTCCAGCTTTAGAAGTAGGCAGTGGCTGTTATTCCCACTACTTTCTGATTCCGAAGAAGAACACGGGGCTTCGGCTCATTTTGGATCTTTGGACCGTCAATCTTTCTCAAAAAGGAGGAATTCAAAATGCTCACTTTGGCTGAGGTCTTGTCTGCCCTAGACCAAGGAGACTGGACCTGCAGGATGCTTATTTTCACATTCCCATCCTGCCTGGCCACAGGCGTTACCTGTGGTTCAAGGTAGGCCGCAAGCACTTTCAGGTTACCCTGCTCCCCTTCGGTCTTACCAGTGCCCCTCGGGTATTCATCAAGGTGATGGCGGTGGTTGCTGCTCATCTGCGCAGGTTAGGGGTTCCAGTCTTCCCCTACCTTGACGACTGGCTATTGAAGGCCTCCTCGCCCCAGGCAGTCGTCTCCCACCTTCAGACTACGACGGACCTCCTGCATTCACTGGGGTTCTCTATAAATGTGCCGAAGTCACACCTGACTGCTTCTCAGACGCTCCCTTTCATCGGAGCTGTTCAGGACACAGTGCAGTTTCGGGATTATCCTCCCGAGCAGCTAGTCCAGGATATTCAGGTTATGATTCTGATATTTCAGTCTCTATCCTGGATTTCGGTGAGGTTGACTATGAGGCTGTTGGGTCTCATGACCTCCTACATCCTGTTGGTAATACACGCCAGGTGGCGTATGCCATTAGATTGAAAATCCAATGGCAGGAAGATCAGGCCCAAGAGGTACTTGATTCCGCAGGACAGGTACGGAATGAAGACCCACACATAGCAGAGGCATTTTGGGAATACTACCAAGAATTATACTCTGCACAGAATATCCTGCCAGAGGCTATTTCCGGTGTACCTCCGAATGGCATTCACCTTCACTCTTACCCCAGATCAGAGAGAAGACCTGGACCGCCCCATTCGTATGTACGAGGTTATCTCCTGTATAGCTCGCTTTAAACCATCTAAATCTCCCGGCCCGACGCCTTCCCAGCTATCTTTCATAAGACTTTAATGCCATACCCTGGCGCCCCTCCTCACTAGATTCATTAACACCCTGGGGACCTCAGCAACCCCTCCCATATCCATGAAGAGGGCATCCATTGCAGTGATCCCCAAACCAGGCAAAGATAGATCACAATGTTCCTCATACAGACCGATTTTCCTGTTAAATGTAGATCTTAAAATCTTTACGGGGATATTAGCAGCTCGCCCTAACCCCCTCCTCCCAGGCATTATAGATCCAGACCAGGCGGGATTTGTTATGCAACGTCAATGTAGTGACAACACACGGAGGGTCCTTCATCTCATAGACAAGAACCAGAGACACCGACAAGAGGGTATTATCCTGGTGGTAGACTCTGAGAAAGCGTTTGACAGAGTTCACTGGACCTACTTTGAGGCCATCTTGAAACACTTTGGCCTTGGGGACTGATTCCAGAAATGGGTCTTTAGTAATTATGATCGCACAGAGGCAACTGTTTTGGGATTAACGACCATGCTTCCACCCCATTCCCAATATCCATCACCACCAGGCAGGGTTGTCCCCTGTCACCCCTGCTCTTTGCTTTAAACATGGAGCCCGTGGCATACAGAGTACAAAGCAATCCAGCTATTTAAGGGATCAAATTTGGTGACATTTGCCAATCGATCAGACTATATGCAGACGATATCCTGGCGACTTTAGAGTCCCCAAACACGTCCTTAACAGCATTTCTAGACAAACTAACGGCATTCAGCGGAGTATCCGGATCCAAAATGAATATTCATAAATCCCAGGCCCTCAACTTGACCTTGCAACCCAACACACAAGAGATTCTTAAGCAAACCTTTCCTCTCAAATGGGCTGTATCTTCCCTTCCTTAATGGACTTCAGATCGTCCCCCACCCGAGACGGTAGCTCTTAACTATAGCTTCCTGACCCACCAGTTAAGGTCTGACCTCGGCCGCTGGCAACGACACACCCTCTATTGGGTGGGGGAGGATAGTGGCAGTAATGATGGAGGTCCTACCCCAGATCCAGTATTTATTCCAGGTCATACCGGTAGAACACCCTCCGGGCTCTCTTCGCACCCTTCAAGACAAAATAAACCACTTCGTCCAGGCTGATTGGCGACCCCGTCTCAGCAGGGACCTGATGTATCAAACGCCCCTCGCAGGTGGCCTTGGGGTTCCACATCTGTCCCAATACTACCAGGCCACTCAATTGAGAATCTTTGTTGAGTGGTCCCTTTCAGAATCTAAAAATCACTGGCTCTGCATGGACAAGGCCCTGGCAGGACAACCTCTATGGAAGATCCCCTTCCTTCCTAAGAATGCTAGGTCCACCCCAACCTCTACTTCTCCTTGATCACCAAACCCACACTGTCAGACTGGGATAAACTGGTGACCCGGAGAAGTCTCACCTCCTTTCCTGACCCCTTTTGTGGGAAACCCCGAATTTACGCCGGGCCTAATCGACTCAACATTCTATCGCTGGAACCAACCGGGCTGCAGATCTATCGGACACCAGTTGGATGTCGATGGCCCTGTCCCATTCGTGTCCCTTCATGCTTAACATTGCCTGCCCGAGGGTGAACGCTGGCGCTACACCCGGATAAGGTACTGGGTGACACACTCCTCGGTCCGCCCAGGGGCACAACGGCACCCTACCCTGTTTGAATGCTGGCTGCTCTCGGATACTGCGAACTCACGCCTCATCACAACTTTTACAGAATCATAAGCCCTTCAACCACAAATAGAAAATCCCCTGACCAAAAACGCTAGGCGTTGGAAATCGAGCGGGAATTTACCTCGAAAGAATTGGAGGATATCCATTACTATACCCACCACACTGCTCGTAACATACCAGGAATAGAAACTCCAACCAAAATCACCACGTACTGGTATCTTACCCCCGTCAGACTACACAAGTATAAGCCATCTCACTCCCCAGAGTGCTGGCATCAGTGTGGGCCCCCAGCACACTTCTATACATTTTATGTGATTTGCCCAAAACTAGCCTTTTACTGGGCCCAGATTATTAGTGACATAGACATGCACCTCTAAACTGATCTACCCAGATGCCCCACTTACATTCTCCTAGGCCTCCCCAATGCACTCACCTTTCCCTTAAAATCTTGCAGAGGCAGACATATCAGCCTAGCTCTATTAGCGGCCTTTCATACTCATATTCTAGAGGTAATCCGGGTCCGGGCTGGGGAGGATGGGGGGAGTTTTGGGGCAATCATGCTATCATATGCTAGGCATCCTGTCTAACAGGCTGTTAAGCTGCTGTTAAATATTGTTTGAACTCACAATAAAAAACTTAAACCATAAAGTATAAATACAAGATGACGATGTGTTAATACTGTTATCGACCACGGCAAGGACTTTGTCCAAATTGTCCTGATTAATTTGTCGTAGACATACAGCAGCTTCTAGTTGTGACAATTTCCAAAATTCATTATAAGCAGCATAAACAAAACGCTTAGTACAGGGAAAATTTTAGACCCACAAGGAAATCGGCAAGATCTAGGTCTCTGGGCAAAAGAGAAAGATGTTGTTTTACAGAAGACAGTGTGGGATGTTTTAACCATTGTCAACATACTTTTCACACAGAATAAGTGGTGACAGTATTAGAATGGGAGGGTCTGAGGGTAGCATGGATCAGGTCTATGTAGTGAAAACCCTGAAGTAGTATTTATAAAACGTGAATGACAAACATTTGTGTCAAATGGCCACAAGGCCCACCTCGTTAGGTTCACCCTAGAAGAATTAAATGTACAGTTTCTTATCATGCAATTAAGATGATCTTCCATATAAGTTGTATAGGTTTGCCAATTATCGTAAAGAGACAGTGATGGACTAGTGTGAGAATTTTTTTCTTTTAATTTTAGCCAATCCCAAAGGAGTAGTTTGTTGGACGGTGTCATTGAGAAAAAGTTTTTGGGTCGGTATTAGACATGCACAGGACAAGGACTCCGTGCCTTGCACTTGCCAATGCTTAGTGCCTCATACTGATTTTAAATCAATGGCATCCTTCCAATAATCATATCACTTCATTGCTACATTTTCAATGAAAGAAAAGGAATAGATTAATATAGTTTGGGTCAACATATATATTTTTTTAAGACATGGGCGCTAATTTAACCCCTTCGACGCGCATGACGGAGCGGTTCCGTCATGCACGTCGGTTGCGCTGTGCGCATGACGGAACCGCTCCGTCATGGCCCCGCCCGCGCATGGAACCTTCAGCGTGGCGCGGAAATCCGCGCCGCGCTGAAGGGGTTAAAGAAATAAGAAACCGGGACTGAAAGGTTATAGCTGGTAAAATACTTGTATTTTCGCTTTTGCGTACTTGAACTGCCCTGGGATGGAGTAGGGCAATGCTCCCATTGAGTAAATTAGAACAGGGCCTCTGTCCGTTACTTCTATGCAGACAATTATGTCCATAGTGTTTATAACAAACTAGCTGGGCATAGTTAGCAGAATTCAAATATAAATCTACTGTTTCAAAGACAGTGTAATCTTATAATTCAGAAAACAAAGAATACACAGCATTGACACCAATAGCGCTGTTGTAAAAGGGAAACTGTAGCCGACACTCCAGCATGAGCAAAAGCCAAGCCTTCATAGGCGGCTACAATGAGAGATCGTTTACGGTCATTGTTGTGAATCAAACGATCACCAACATTAGGAATGGCCACAAATGGCACATTTTCAGATTTCATGTGATAAGTATAACGCCCTGTGAAACTGGGGAAAAGGAGTAGCCTCTATGGCTGCGGCTATAACCGCTAAAATGTATTGTCTATTCTAGTCTTGGACCCAGTATCTGCGTCTACTTTAACTGTGGCTACTGCAGATTTGGCTGTTTCATCAGCCATGGAATTTACAATAGTGTGCTCTCCCGCACGTTGATGTTCTAAAGTATGGACTACATGTGTAAGTGGCAAACAATCTTTATGAGCAGCCATTCGGACCCAAAGCAGTTTATGCTTGATTGTGCTACCCTTAGAATCCCGAAAATCATTCTGTTTCCAGAAAGACAAATTGTCATTGTAAGACTGTACACAGTAAAAGGAGTCCCTCACTAGAACTGTGGACATATCAGAATTTGCCTATTCCAGAGCTAAAAGTAGATCGCGCAACTTGGCCAATTAAGCCGTGCAGGCACCAAGGGACTGCGTTTGAACTAAGGTAGTCTGAAAGGCTCCATCTACAATTGCACCTGTTGGACCTGGCCCTTTTTGCAGGGTCATCCCTAAACTTTTTGCCTTCCTCCTATTTTTTTTCTGACCTGTTGTTGGCTGTTTTATGACTCTGGGTACCATACCACTGCTGATCAGTGCTATGGTGCATATGCTCTCCCTATGGTAAAATGTTGACATTGATTGGATTCCATGATTGGCTTATTTGGTTTACTATCAGCCCCTAGTAAAGTGCACCAGGAGTGCCAGGGCTTGTAAATACAAATGCTGCTGGTGGGCTTGCAGCACTGGTTGTGCCACCCACAGAAGCGGCCTAGTAAAATGTGTCTAGGGTCTGCCACAGCTGAACCTGCGCGCGGTCTGGTACTGTCGCGCTGACTGCGCAAGTGCACCCACTTGCCAGTCCCTAAACCTTCCCTTAACTACATATTAGTCACCCCTCTGGTAGGTCCAAGGGCAGGGTGCATTGTAGGCATAAGGTAGGACATGCCCTGATGTGTGGGGCATGTCTTAATAATGAATTACAGCCATTTTCGTTTTTCACTATTGAAGGCTACCTGCTCTCCATAGGCCAGAATGGGCTGCTGGAATTACTACACACTGTAATCCCAGTGGACTCATAGAGCATGGTAGAAAGTCAAGTTTAGTATGCCTGAACTCAGAATAATAAAATACTTCTTTTAGTAAAGTTTATTTTAATATCCTGTGTTTGTAAATACTACTTTTAGAAAGTTAGTATTTACTGACCTGGCCATTTCAGTCCGCCTCTGCTGTGTGTGTGTTCTGCCTAGTAACAGTAAGGAGCAGGGCTGGGGAATTCCAGGAGACAGGCTGGCTGCCAGGTGGTGGGTAGAGAGATTACACCAGGATGGGTGGGAGGAGTACACCTTTGACTCTGAATAGACCTGTGCTCTGCCACCACAAAGCCGGCTCCGCCCCCTGTGGAGCGGCTGATGTCTCTGCCCTGCTGCTGAAAGGAAAGAGCCGAGTCACCACAACAAAGTGCTCCAAAACTGGACTGAGCCAGGCCCAGGCCCCCTGGCGACAAAGAACAAAAGAATTGTGCTATAAAAGAAGGAGCCCTGCTCTTAAGAAATCAGATCCTGTTTGCGCCAAGAAGAAACTCTGCCCGAAGAGAAGGACCTGGGAAAGCTGCATGGAGGACTACTGTCTCTGACCTGTGAGACTGGCCTGTGGTGGGTGCCTTGCTGCTGAAGGAGAGGAGGAAAAGACTGAGAAAAGACTTTGAAATTCAACTTGTGCTGAACAATCTCCAAGGGCTTGCTGGTGAACTTGCCCCCTGAACTGCGCCCCAGGAACAGTGGGCGCTACCTTTCCCTAAGAAGAAGAGAAGCTGCTGGAGGTGACCCTGTAACGCTGACCCCCAGAGAACCTGTGTGCTCCTCTCTCTCTCCGAGCACCGTGACGTCTGCCACCGGGGCTACCGTAAGCACCGCAAAGGCCTGCCTGCCTGGCCCAAGCACCGCAAGCAACTTCCCCCGTAGCTCGCAACGCAAGGAAGAGACCCTGGACGTCCAAGCGCCGAGCCTCTGCGACCCTGCGCCGCTGAGATCACTGTAAGGACCCCAAGCACCTGTTCGTCACCTGGACGAAGCCGACAGCGCTGCAACGCGCTAGAAATCAACCCCGAGCCGCCCCTCCTTCTGCCAACCTAGTTGTGCGCCGGGGACTGTCCTCGAGTGCTCCACGAAGCACCGCCGCCTTCTGACTGCAAAGGACGACAACGCGACATGGGACACCTCCTTGTGGACTCCAGAGGCCGCAGCGGACCTTCCCCTCGAAGAACCAAGGTACTGTGATCTGTGCGCCTTGGTACGACCCGTACTTGCCTCTGTACGAGCCGTACCTGCTCTGCCGTCCGTGTACGGCCCGTCCGTGCCTCTGTACGGTCCGTACAGCATCCAAACCATTGCCGGCGCTCACGCGGGGAGTGTGAGGATTGGCAAGAGGCGTCCCGAACGTGTACGACGCGTACCAACGAGGGTACGGTCCGTACGCGTCACGTCCGGCATACACGTACTCACGCGAGAAGCGTGAGAAATGGAAGAGACGTCCAAAACTTAGTACGAAGCGTACCGAAGGCGCTACGAAGCACACAGAACCCCAAAGAAGCTTATTTTGAATAGAAAAGTGCCATTCTAAGAACTGTGGACTGCCTAAAAGCATTTAAAGTAACTGGAACCTTACTTAAGTGAAAGAACTGTATTTTGACATCCTGCTTGAAGAAATCTTTTATATAAAGAACTTTATTTTGATATAAATACAGCCTTGTGACTTTGTGTGGTAGGGTGGTGATTATTGTGTGAGATATCTTGAACGCTTAACCTAATGCCCTCTGGAAATCTAGCCTGACTGCTCGCGCCACGTTACCTAGAGGGTGAGCAGGGGTTATTTTTAAAGAGGTAATCCTACGCCCTGACTTAGAGGAAAGGGTCTCTGCTTGTCGCAAGTGCATACCTGCGCCAACTAGAGACCCCGGATTCTAACAGCACCTATCACAATAGCTCAAGTCGCAGAATAGGCTTGTTTAGAACCAACGGCTGGTTGAGCCGAGCCATCAGTGTGGATGATACATCTGTATTGGTAAAGAGGAAGAACCGTTGAAGGCAGAGGGTGAACATATTCATATTGCAGAAACTCTTGAGTTTGTAATGACGGGTCAAAAACAAAATCGACATCAGCTGAGGTCAAGGGAGTAGCCCACTGGATCCATCAAGGATGCATTGCTTTAAAATTGGTAACAGTATTAGGAAGCAGAAAAGGAAGGATGTATCAATGCATAGATCGGCTTGATATGGCTTGATTCGCTGAGCATAGTCAGGGATGTAAGTTCTGCTGAAATTCAAAAAACCCAACAGAGACTGTAACTTTTTAAGGTTAGATGAAGGTTGCAATTGAGCACACTTCCAGAAAGTGAGGTGCTAAACCCCTACCTTCATTTGTAATTTCATAATCAAGAAAAAGTACAGCTCGAAATGCTAAATGTGATTTTCCTAAGTTGAATTTGTACCCCAAGGTTGCAAATCGAGTTATAATGCAATCTACTCACGCAAGGTGAGTATTCAATTCATCATCCGTCAGGTATATGTCATCAGCATATGAAAAAGCTTCAGGATCAATACCTTTTCAAAGGGACATGATACGTGCCGCAAAAACAGCTGGGCTAGTCTTATATCCCATAGGCAATCTCGCATATCGCTTCTGAGAGATGAGTGCTAAATACAGACAAGTCACAGCTCTCCGGAGCCAAATTGTGACTGAAAAATCTATTGGAAATATCTAAAGTAGTTTTATACTTTATCCATACGATATTGGTAACCAGTGCTGTAGCATGCGTATTTGTAAGGCAAAGGTACGGGTATGACTATTAAAAAGGGAAAAAGAGAATTATTTATTGCGGAAATACAGGGTTCAATTAACCACTGATATTCCAATTGTCAGAATTTCTTTAACGGATGCTTTAGTGTCACGTTTAATTGGCTATTGAGTCTGAGGCTGAGGAAGAGAGGGACCAGGCACAATATGAAAAGGCGAATGCTTATCCCAACCAGCTTGGTTGCAGTATTAGGCAGGAGCTTGGGCAAGAGCCGACTCGGAAGCATAAGCGTGCTTAGTCTCATCCAGGACATATTGAGAAAAAAAAGGAATAATTACATCCTCACCTCAAGGACAAACAAGAACACATCTGGATGGCCAGTCCACCTCTGCCAATAAAATGTCATAAGAAGACGTCAAGTTGTCCCAAAAAAACTTGTTTATGGTGCATTTAATATCACCTTCGATTTGAAGGTCTACATGATAAAGTCTATCCGGGGAAGCTATGCTGGTGTCCACGGTTTCTACAGTTCTAAATGTGTCAGATACTTTCGCCTCCAGATGCTGGCGGAGTGTCTGCTGCACTCTGGTAACTTCCATCGCGCTGTTGAGGAGAGCCACCGCCCAGCTCCTGTCCAGGAGACGGGTTCTCACCGTCTAGGGCATACTTCGCAGTCAACTTTATTCTTCTTTAAAGGGTCTTGACACGGAAGTGGTTCCTCCCGTTTGACCTAAACGTCAAACTGGTACTGCGGGTCCCGCTTGAATTGTGTGGACTCGCCTTGTCTGCGATCCTGGCGTCCCCCTCCGACAAATTGTTGATTTGACGATTCCTGATAGAAATTCGGCGAACAGAGATCAGGAACCTGAAGCCTCTCTGGAGTTTTAATTTTAGAGCGATCATGTAAATCATATCTACGTTCAGTAGCCTCATGTGGTGATGACCCAGCACAAGACTTAGGCTTCTGTTGCTGTTTATTTCTATCCCATGTCTTTTTAGGAAAGACCGAACGTCCCTCCTTGTCAGGAGGTGGTTTACCTTGAGACTGGGTAGAAGGTCTGATCACCAAGTTATTGCGACCTAAGGATGTGTACACATCATCAATATTTATGGGTAACTCACGTTCTCGATCAATGTTGGCCTCTGCCGAAAGGCATTGGCAAACCTGCCTCACCTTTAATGTTAGAAAGAATCATTTCGGAGACAACTGGAAAAATACCCACAAATTTCATCCCCAAATCTAGGGCTGGACCAGCCCCGTGTTCATTCTGTATTTGTTTCAGAACGCTCTTGGAGGGGGTATCAACATAGTGTATACACAGAGGCAAATGCTGTCCCCCAGGTGTTGCAATCTGCCTGTGGAGGAATCAGACCACTAGGTAAACACATGGCAAGGATCCTGTGTTACTCCACAGGACCAGTATGAGGAAAGACCGCATCAAGATGTTCAATCTTCTGAGCTATCTAAAATGGAATGTCCTCACAAGCTTGAGGAGGTTTTCCTATGACCAAATTAATAAGGACTGGGCTAATCATAAGGGCTCCACCATGTGCCTGTACGGAAGGCGCAGCTCCAGGTGGAGCTACCAAAAAGGCACTTGAAATAAACTGAATCAGGCATCTGTATAGAAGACAGACCTGGGCATACAGTAAACAAACTTCAGGCAAATTAGCATTAAGATAATTGGGATGAGGAGTGAAACAGGACAAGACAGTCCATGTGGCTTCATCAATGCTTAAGGAGCCCATGCAAACGAAAGAAAGCGTGTGGGGAATGGCGCCATTAAACAAAATTTGGTGCTCCCAGGCTGTAAGAGGAACTTCAACCACCGCATAAGGACGATATGCTGCTGGCACTGCAGCCGCTGTATAGGAATGAAAGGTATTGTCATTTGCATCAATTGCGGGTATTATAACCCACGAATAAAAAACTTAGAAGTGGTATGCTGCATCAGCTTCAACCATGAAAACTATAGGAGACCCCGCATTGGAGATTCCATGTTGCAACAAATGTTGCAGAACCGTTGCACGGCAATGTGCCGGAATTGCAACCGGTTGAGCCATAATGAAAAGGTTGTAAGGTAACTATCGGTAGCACAAAAACTAGTCAAACGCCTTTAAAAAAATTCAAGCTTGAATAACCTTCAGTAATAGGTGTACCATATCTACCGAGGAGGCAAAGCCCTCCCACCCAGGACGTCTCTGGAAACCGGTGTGAGGGTATTTTGGACTAACACAAGCGCTACTCCGGCATGCCGTGAATCAGTACCAGACCAAACGTTTGTGCCGCCATGTGTCAGGGATTCTGCGGAGTCACAGAACTATGCTTGGGATCATGGAACCTTAGTGGCCAGGGACCGACTCATCCTACCACCTGAGTATTCATGAGCCTGGGAACCGACTAGCTATAGTGTCTCACTTGCCCTCCTACTCACTCACAGAGAAACAAGTGGTTAGACACCCCAAAACACAACACCCCCGACCCTCTCAGGAATCGCGGTTACAGGACACACCCTTTCACTCTCACAATCGTACCAGTCCACAATAGAATTAGACAGAGACACGAGAAATGTTTAAAATGTGTATTTTAACTAACGTGCTCTAGTATGCAGTATACGTTCCACAGCAAGTAGAAAAATGCTTGGCTTGGCAGTTCGGGCTGGACTGTTCCCATGAGGCACAGGGTCAGACTGATTTGCATATGGCCATGTCTGAACTGGGGTGGCAGAGTGGGCTAAAGAACGGTGATGGATCACACCCAGATCTGTTGACTGGGTGTGAGTGTTTGATTGGTTCTGATTCTCAGTCCATCACCACCCCCTTTTGTACCGCTTTGTTCGCCATAAATTGCACCTCAGCGCCTTATCATTATGATGCTGCCGCAGTTCCGCTGCTAGCGGTTCCACTGCAATAGCAAAGAGAAGCGGAGAGAGTGGACACCCCTGCCGGGTTCCCCTCGTAATGGTCAGAGGCGGCGAAGCGTGGCCACTTATCAGAATCTTGGCCACCGGTACATTATACAGGAGCCTAATCCATGATAGAAATAGGGGGGGGAAGCCCATCCTTAGCATTACTCCAAAAAGATAATCCCACTCTACCGAATCGAACGCCTTTGTGGCGTCCAGGAAAACGGCTGCGAGGGGTAGATCAGGTGAGACATTGTTGAGAATCGTAAAGAGTGTCCGTAAATTATGGGATGTTGCCCTTCCCGGCACAAAGCCGGACTGGTCCGGTAGTATAAAATTTTCAAGGAGTAAACTCAGCCGATTGGCAATCAGCTTGGCTAGTATCTTAGCATCGCAGTTTAGGAGGGATAGCGGTCTGTAGGAATCACACTGCCGGGGTGATTTTCCCGGCTTCAGCAATGAGACTATAAGTGCTTCCCTCATGGACGCGGGGAGGGTGCCCACTTCCAACGATTCCTCATAGACTTCTCTCAGAACAGGGGCCATAATATCTACATACGTTTTATAAAATTCTATAGGGATGCCATCCGTACCAGTGGCTTTCCCGGACCGCTCAGCCCTCCACAGGGCTTGGTCGCCCCACTCACTGCTGCCGCTCCTGCCTGCCTCTGCCGCCTCCTGCCTGCAGATTCCTTCGCTCGCTGCCCGCTGCTCTTGGGAATTTCCCACTGCCCGCTGCTTCTTGGAATTTCCCGCCGCTGCCTCCCTGCGGCCCCGCCCCCCTGTGATTCCATTCGCCGCCCTGCTCCCGCCACCCAGCTGCTCCTCCCTCCTGGCTCCTTACTTATGACGTCCCCAGAGCGACCGCGCAGCTGAAGCGCGCAGCGGGAGCGCCGATTGAGCACTGAAGGTGCGCCAAAGGTAAGCCCGTCTGCGCCCGTCCGCGCCTGGACCGCGCCCAGCGCCAGACCCCCTGGTCCTCGCCCTCGCCAGCACACCCTGCACATCTACGACGCCAAAACCCTCCACGCAATCAACGCCGGCCGAAACACCACCTGCTACCGAGCCACCCCGAGACGCACCCACGGACCCTTCACCTGCCGCTTCACCGGCCTCCGACCGAACACCGCACCTGCTAAACCGAGCCCCAGCAACAAACACCTGATGTGCATCCTGCTCAACACCCGCTCCGTTCACAGGCATGCCGTCGAACTCTGGAACCTCCTCGACTCGACAGCACCAGACATCGCCTTCCTGACGGAAACCTGGATGAACGCCTCCTCAGCGCCCGACGTCGCCATCGCCGTCCCGGAAGGCTACAAAATCACCAGGAAGGACCGCGTCAACCAGACAGGAGGAGGCATCGCCATCATCCAAAAGAACACCATCCGCATCACGACCAACTCCGATGACACCTTCACCTCCGCCGAACACCTCCACTTCCAGATACACACCGACCCCAAGACCACGCTCAGAGGCACCCTCGTCTACAGACCACCGGGACCACGCACACAGTTCAGCGAAGACATCACAGACTTCGTCAGCCCGCACGCCATCAATTCCACCGACTACATCCTCCTGGGGGACCTCAACTTCCACCTGGAGGACAACAAGGACCGCAACACCACTGCTCTGCTGGACAACCTGGACAACCTCGGACTCAAGCAACTGGTAACCACCCCCACCCACTACGCCGGCCACACGCTTGACCCAGTCTTCTCATCCAGCAAATACGTCACCTTCAGCCACTCCACCAATCTCCAGTGGACTGACCACAGCTGCGTCCACTTCAGCTTCAGTAAAACGACGACCCACCACCACCCTCAACGAGCCCCCCACAGGAGCTGGAAAAAGATCACCGGCGACCAGCTCACCACCTTCCTCAGCCAGAACCCCCCCACCAGCTCAACGGACCCCAACGAAGCCGCCAACAACCTCACACAGTGGATCACCAACTGCGCAGACGCCCTCGCACCACTGAAGAAGAACCCCCCCAGCAGACGCGGCAGCAAGAAAGCCTCCTGGTTCACCGACGAGCTCATCACCTCCAAGAAGAACTGCCGCTCCCTGGAGAACACCTGGCGCACCAACCAGACCACAGACAACATGACGGCCCTCAAACACGCCACCCGCAAACACCACCAACTGATCCGCGCCACAAAGAAGACAGCATTCAAGGAACGACTGGACAACAACACCCACAACAGCAAGGAACTCTACAGCATCGTCAAAGAGCTCTCCAACCCCGACGCCGGAAACAATGACATCACTCCCTCGCAAGACCTCTGCAACTCCCTCGCAGCCTTCTTCCACGACAAGATCGCCAACATTCACAACAGCTTCGGCCCACCAACCACGAACCCCACCACCGAACCGATGCCCCCCACCGCCACCCTCCGCACCTGGACCCCAGTCAGCACCGAAGACACAACACGCACAATGAACACCATCCACTCCGGATCCCCCACGGACCCCTGCCCACACCACATCTTCAACACGGCCGACCACATCATCGCACCCCACCTCCGCGACATCATCAACGCCTCCTTCAACACCGCCACCTTCCCGGAGTGCTGGAAACACGCCGAGATCAGTGCCCTGCTGAAGAAACCAACTGCAGACCCCTCCGACCTCAAGAACTACCGCCCCATCTTGCTCCTCCTGTTTCCTGCCAAAGTCATCGAGAAGACCGTCAACAGACAGCTAGCTGCCTTCCTCGAGACCAACGGATCCCTCGACCACTCGCAATCCGGCTTCCGAGCCAACCACAGCACGGAGACCGCCCTCATCGCAGCCACAGACGACATCAGATCCCTAATGGACAACGGGGAAACTGAGGCCCTCATCCTCCTGGACCTCTCTGCAGCGTTCGACACTGTCTGCCACCGCACCCTGGTACAGTGCCTGAACAACACCGGAATCCAGGAGAAGGCCCTGGAGTGGATCACCTCATTCCTCGCCGGAAGAACCCAGAGAGTCCGCCTCCCCCCGGTCCGGTCAGCGGCCACCGAAGTCATCTGCGGCGTTCCACAAGGGTCATCGCTCAGCCCCACCCTCTTCAACGTCTACATGAGCCCCCTCGCAACCAACGCACGTCAACACAACCTCAAGATCATCACCTACGCCGACGACACCCAGCTGATCCTCTCCCTCACCAGCGACCCGGACGCCGCCAGAGCCAGCCTACACGAAGGGATGAAAGACGTCGCCGAATGGATGAAGAACAGCCGCCTGAAACTGAACTCAGACAAGACGGAGGTCCTCATCCTGGGATCATCACCCTCCGCCTGGGACGACTCCTGGTGGCCCCCCGCCCTGGGAGCCACCCCCAAGCCAACGGACCACGCACGCAACCTAGGCTTCATCCTGGACTCCTCCCTCTCGATGACCAGACAAGTCAACGCCGTCTCGTCTTCATGCTTCAACACCCTGCGTATGCTTCAAAAGATCTTCGGTGGATCCCCACCGAGACCAGGAAGACGGTCACCCAGGCCCTCGTCACCAGTCGGCTGGACTACGGGAACGCCGGCGCCGCCGCCAAACTCCAGAAGAAACTCCAACGGATCCAGAACGCCTCAGCACGACTCATCCTGGACATCCCCCGACACAGCCACATCTCTGGACACCTGAGAGACCTGCACTGGCTCCCCGTCAACAAAAGAATCACGTTCCGACTCCTCACCCACGCACACAAGGCCCTCCACGACCTGGGCCCCAAGTTCCTCAACAGCCGCCTGACCTTCCACAAGCCCACCCGCCAGCTCCGCTCCGCCAGCCTCGCTCTTGCCACCGTCCCCCGCATCCGCAGAGCCACCGCCGGAGGAAGATCCTTCTCCTACCTGGCAGCCAAGACATGGAACTCCCTCCCCATCCACCTCCGGACAACGCAAGACCATCTCGCCTTCAGGAAGCAACTCAAGACCTGGCTGTTAGAGCAGTAGCGTTCCCCCCCCCCCCCCCCCCCCCCAGCGCCTTGAGACCCTCCGGGTGAGCAGTGCGCTATACAAATGCCTATGATTGATTGATTGATTGATTGCATACCCATAATAGCCTCCCGAACCTCATCCAGCTCAAACGGAGCACATAAAAACTCTCTTTGTCTATCACTAAGCCACCCCAGCGCCACATCCCCCAAGAACCCCTCCAGATCCAGCTCCCCCCTTCTGGTGGTGGTATATAGGGTCCCATAATGCCTCGCGAATGCGCTAAGAATGTTAGCTGTATCTCGGTACACCCATCCCTCAAGGTCATCAATTTCAAGAACGTAGTTTGAATAACGAGGTTTCCTAACTGAGGTTGCCAGCACCTTCCCCGGTCGGTCACCCTCTCCATAGCAGCGGGCCCTCCAGTATTTCCCCCGAAATCGCGCCTCCCGTTCCGCTGTAGTCATATATTCTGTGAGTGTGTCTCTGAATTTTACTTGGACCGTGGCAGATGGAGCACGTGCCAACTCCTCCTCCATCAATTTAAGCTCCCTCTCCTGCCTGCTTAGTGTGTTAGCAAGATCCTTTAGCACCCCGAACCCCTTGGACATGCAGAACCCTCGCATCGTTACTTTAAACGCCTCCCAGATAATTTCGACGCTGTCCACCGAGCCTTTATTGCGGGCAAAAAAGTGCCGTATTTCCTCCTGCAGTTCCTCACGGAAGACCGCATCCAGCAGCATGGTAGCCTGCAACCGCCAGGCACTTCTCGGCACCTTAAGGTCCGCGGAAGACAGCGTGAGCAGAACCGGGGCATGATCAGAGTATGTTCTGGCAAGATGCTGCACCTTTGAGACCGCAGGGCCCAATCCCCTAGACACCAACCAATAATCAAGTCGTGCCCATGAGGCTGCCTGCGCCGTGTAATGTGTGCCTTCTTTCAAGCTCGGGTGAACATGCCTCCAGGCGTCTAGCAGTTGATATGCATCAATTGTGTCCCTGAGAACCCCAGCCGCCTTGTTGTAATGATGAGAGGCCGGGTGCGATCTATCACACCCCGGATTATACGTAACGTTGAAATCCCCACCCCAGATAATGTGTTGGGAGCCCGTCTCAAATATTTTGGCCCACAGTGCAGTAAAAAAAGCAGGGTCATCCACATTTGGCCCATAACAGGCCAATGTAACCGAGGTCGAGCCCAGCCTCCCCCACGCTATACAATATCGTCCCTGCGCATTCCCCACTGAACCCACGAGGTGAAAGGGCACCTATCTTTTTATAAGGATAGCCGTCCCGCGCGCATAAGAAGAATAGGAGGAGAAAATCCTTTGTTCAGCCCACCTGGCCGCAAAACCTCCAGCCCCCTGAGGAGTAAAATGTGTTTCCTGTAACATGGCAATGTTTGTGTACGCAAGCAACTGTCGTCTCTTCCGCGCGTCCCCCAACCCACGAACATTCCATGTGACGATATTCATACTACCTACTGTACAGTCAGCCATACTTCCGATCCCCATACATTCCACCAAGCGCTATTCCAGCATTGTAGCGTGACAAACCTCCCATGATATCACATAGACTCTTTGACAATCCGAGATGCACAGATATAACCACAACCCAACTCTCCCCTAGACCCTGTTCATTAGCAGCCTTCTGGGGGTTAAACATCTTGAAACTAAAAACTTCCCCACTGATTCCCACCCCCTCCCACTGAAGCAGCCCCAACTTGCCAGAAAAGAAGCCCTCCCTTGCCCTCCCCCATCCCAACATGTAAGTCATATACGCCACAACACCCTTCTTGGATGTGCAGCAAAACACCCCAGGGTGATACCGGTTGGGGGCTTCTACTAGGTGGACGCACATTCACCTCTCACCCCCAAACCCGAAGCTCCCCCCAACGGAACATTCAGGCCTAGGGGGCCAGAGGGTGCCCGGTACTCCAGACCATTTGCTCAATTTGGGCAGCCGGCAGTAGTAATGTACAGCCTCAGTCTCGACTCCTGCCACATCAAGCGCATTATACCTCCGATTTCAAGATTGTCCCCTCCAGGTCCATTTGCAGCAGCCTCATGAGTGTCCTCCACCTCTCTCTACGACATCGCTCGCTTCATAGCTGGATGTCCCCCACCTGGACGATTCGGTCTTTTCAGTTGCTTAAGAAAGTAGTCTACTTGGTTCGGCGCAGTGAAAAAATGCTGTTTCCCTTGATATGTCACCCTGAGGCGCGCCGGGTAGAGCAATGCATAGTCAATTTGTGCCTTTCGCAGCTTGGCCTTGACCTCCAAAAGTTTACGCCTCTCCTCTTGAACCATGGGCGTAAAGTCAGGATAGATGGAGAAGGAATTCCCATCATATGTCAAAGTCTGTTTGCCTCTGGCAGCTCGCAAAGCTACATCGCGGTCTCTATAATTTAATAGCCCCGCAATGATCGGGCGCGGACTGCCCTCCGGCGGCGGCCGCGGGCCCAGAGTTCTATGGGCACGTTCTACAATGAACTGGCTAGAGAATGCGTCCGTGCCAACCGAGGATAATAGCAATTGTTCTATATATTCCTCCATCTTCCCAACATTTGTAGATTCTGGAATTCCCAAGACGCGTATGTTGTTGCACCGACTACGCGCTTCCAAATCTTCATTCTTTGCGGCGATTACCCTCAGCAGATTATCCATCCGGGCAAGCCGCATGGTATGGTTGGAGGTCACATCTTCCGCTTCTGGTATGCGCCGTTCCGCTTCTGTAAGCCTCTCCTCGTGCCCCTCAATCTTGTGGACTATGGCATCCATTCTGGTCGCCATGTGATCCACCTTTTCAACCACTGTAGCGAAACCTTGCCGGATCTCCTGTAGAATACTCTGGACATCTGTATCTGGCGCCGCAGCCCCGTCCTGAGCCCCGCCGCGTCCCTCATGGAGCGGACCTGCTTGTGGGCCCTGGGTCCCCCGTCGCACCGTCTGGAAATGCAGTTTCGGCTGCCTGGCATCTGACTTCCCAATGCTGTCTCTGTAGCGGTGGTCTAGGCCTAGTGCCGACCAACTCCCACCTCCACAGCCTTTCTCCGTCGCACAGTAAGGCCTCCAGTCTCGGCCGTGATCTTCGTTTTCCGGTCTCCCTAGTATCTCAGTCTCCAAGACCTCCTGGTAGTCAGCCCTGGCTCTGCTCTTCTGCAGGACAATCGCCGATCAGCTCCTCAGATCTCCAATCCCCTTGGTGACCTCTATGCTGCCCTGGTACTTTTTCAGTTCTGCCGCCACCGCAGCGCTATCACCGCCGGCAACAGCGCCAGATCGATCCCCCAGTCGGAGCGCGCTCCTAATCCGGGGCGATTGACGCATGTAGTGCCCCCTCAATGGGTACAGAATCGGTTCTTTTTCGCTGTGGAGGCGGTGTTCCCTGTAGTGTATTTTATTCCAGCCTCATTGATGAAGGCAGCCCGTCATGGCCGTTAACCCCCACAGGCACGCAGCTCGCTGTCTCCCTCTGCACCGTCCCAGGAGGCGCTCCCCGTCTCCGGGCTGCTCCCAGTTCGCAGATCTGCTCCGCACCTGTGATCGAGGATGCCGCAGGGGGGCGGGGGATCACTGCTTCACCCCGCACCCCCTTCAGGCACCGCACCTCCGCCGCCTCCCCCCCGCGATGAATCCTCTGCTACTCGGCTCTCACCTTCTCAGCTCCCAGGTATGCCAGCAATTCCTCACTCGCCGATGAATATAAACCAGGATCGCAGCCAGGGCACAATCCCGCGCCGATCGTCTCTGCCTCAGGGTCAGGCCGGCACTTCGGGAGCATCCGGCGGGTAGGGCGCCCCCGAGGCCTACCACCTCATGTGCAGCCGCGGCCTCTGGCAATCACAGCCGCCGACCTCCTTCCTTCGCGCGAACAGCCAGAGCGTCCCGGTCACGCCTCCCGGCCGTCCAACGTCGGTTATCTCAGTGCAATCTTCTCCAAAATTTCAGCGAGGCTGCTTGACAGGTTCCCTCAGCTACCGGGAAGGTCTAAAGCTGCTGCCGCCGCCGTATTCGAGCAGGATTAGTGAAGGATCAGTGTACCGGGCCACGGGAGCCTCACGGCAGTGCAGCCATTCCGTGTGCGTGCCACCTAGCGCCCCACTGTCACGCTCTCTTCACTGGAAAGATCCCTCTCCGACTGTCTGTGGGCCACCCGTGTATACCTATATGACCAAAGTACATGTTCCCAAACCACAGCTGCATCTGCGTGTTTTGTCTAAGTGCTAGGGCCTGACCAGAACAGAATAACAAGGGGCATTGTTGTTCGACCTTCTCTGCAGTGTTCAGACTTAATCCCAGGAAACAGCAGAATGCAAAACAGCAGTATGTTCTGTGTGAAAATTGCAGTGTGGCACAAAGCAAAAATGTTAGTCTAGTAACAGGCGCAAAGCCGAGGACAGTCTGGCTCGGGCTCATGCTAACTTATGGGAAACAACAGTGGCTACCTGGACCACATGACACCCGTAGAGTGTTTTTGATCTGCCTGTGAAAGTGCTAGATGTTATTTTATCTGCACATTATTTGTTCACAAAGTTGAAGTATTCTGGCTGCTGGCAAAGTTTGGGACTTGGTGTGAGGACTCTTCTGGTCGATCCACTTCAAGCTACTTTTTCTGATGATCTTCTATTTGTTCTGTCTTTGACCCTGCAAGGCCTTGCCTTGGGCACTGTTGAAGGCGAGTTGTTGGCCCTGTATGGCCTTTCTACGTTTTCCTAATTAGCCCTCTCTGTTTCAGTCACCAGTTGTGATGCATTTTATGATTGGGCTTACATGTTTCCTCCTGCAACTTTTCTTATGCCTTATTGGGACCATAATTTTCTCTGTGGTTTTAGATTTTTAGATTTTTTACACCTTTTGAACCAGTGCACAACTGGTTCTTTGAGGTTGCTTACTAAAGACTGCTAGTCCTCATCATGATCACTTTAGTGAGTTGCAGACACTGTCAGTGCAGCCACCTTTTGCCCATATAAGGTAGTGTTCAGGACTCTGGCTTCTTTTCTATAGAAAGTGGCATTTCCCTTCCATGTAGGGCTGTCCATCACTCTTTGCTTTCCTCTCTTGGCCACACCCTTCTAAAAAAGAGAGGCTTCATCAGTAGGATCTGAAGAGAACACTTAGTTTCCATATAGATCGAACTAGGCACCACCAAATTGATGACAAGGCCTTTGTCAGATCCAGCAGTGCAAAGACGGGCAGAGAAGATCAGAAATTGATTTTTTGAGATGGGTTGTCCTCTGTATCGTGATGCCCTAAACCTTTGCCAAGAAGGAGCCTCCTGAAGGTCTCTAGGCTCATTCCTCCCGAGCTATGGTCACCACTAAGGCTTTGGTTGAGGGTGTTCTGATGCTGGACATCCGCTAGACTGCCACATGGACGTCCGTTTACACCTTTGCCTGGCACTATTATATTGATTCTCAGGTCCGAAGGGAGTTCCGTTTTGCCTGTTCAGTACTGCTGGACTTCTTGGTGTAAAGTCCACTTCAGTTTTGGAAAGGGTACTGCTTCGGTTTCTATTAAGACTGTGAGGAATCTGTAGTAAGAAATATCCATCAGAAGAACCTTTGGTAACGCTCCTGTCTAACCAATGATTCCTCCCTGTAGATTGGACTTGTGCTAAGTCATAAGGTTCAGTTTGAGATTCAACTTACTGTCTTCTGATTAGCCTTAGAATGCAGGAGTTAGCCTGATGAAACGGACGTTGGCATGCAAACATGGTGCCTATATACAGCTTAGCATTGTCGATCTAGGCAAGGCAGCTGCGGAGTCAGAGGGTGCGACCTGCTGGCGGGAGCTGTTGTTGGGGGAAAAACATTCCTGATCCATTCTAGCACCTAGAGCAATTAAAAAAGTGAGGCATCTGCAGTTAAATACAGTATCTATCACAAACCGCATACCATGGGTAAGTAACTTGTTCTT
Organism: Triturus cristatus; assembly: GCF_964204655.1. Lineage (NCBI taxonomy): Eukaryota > Metazoa > Chordata > Amphibia > Caudata > Salamandridae > Triturus > Triturus cristatus. The sequence continues at coordinate 284,330,793 of NC_140594.1, read as the reverse complement.
GGATCCAATGCTAGTTTGCAGACTCTTGGCTCACATCGCAACTCACCTTTGGCACACTGATATTCCACAGCATTTCCGGCATTAAAAACATACTTGTCAACATCTGGAAATAATCTGCCGTAAGCCAAAGCCAACTATGCGATCACTCTCAACGTTTGTAAAGTGGAAATAAGGTCAGCACAGTTTGACCACTTCGCCTCTCACATGTAATAATGCATCCCAAGAAATATTTTGAGTGGTAAATTAATTTTACAATCTACTTAGTGCTCTACAAACTTGTTACTTCCCTGGCACTTTGCAATTCATTTTCAAGTTTTTTTTAGAGACCAAAATCTCTTTATCAATCTTTTCCTAATGGCTACCACATCTATCCTCTCTCATGCCCATTCAATTAATTAGAAGAATTCCATGTGTAGTACTCATTTGTGTCTTTTAGAATTTCAATCAACCACCATTGCAGACTAGTCAGGCACTAATTTCTATAAAGTCAAGATCCCCAGAAAATCGAAGCACTGCTTTCATTTTACAACTCTGTGACTTAGTTTATCAGTCCTTAAATGTTGGATTGGACTGGAAACTGCCCTATATTGTTCCGCTTCTTAGAAAGAACAATAATCGTGGACAACTTGGCATTAAGTAATTTTAGACCTATTTATTTCATTGTTAGTCTTTCCTGTCAAAATGGTAGTGAATTAACTGTTGTCCATGTTTATTTTGGATATTTCTTTCTTTGCTGTGGTACAAACAGGATTCAGGACATTCCATGGGATTGAAGTAGCACTGGGCACTGTTCCAAACAAGTTACAGTGGATTTTTTGACCAGGGAGATGTTGCTGCTCTTAGCCTGCTAGATCTCTCCACAGCTTTAGACACACTGTGTCTGTATACGCTAGTGGGGAATATTACAGGGGGGTAGTAATCTGGCAAAGAGGACTAGTGTAGTTCTGCTCCTTTGTAATTAGTCTCACTCAATATTTTTGATAGCTACCAAGTTGTTCTTGAAGGCCCCCCCTTTGGCGCTTCCCTAAGCCCTCCTCTGTTGAGTCTGAATGTAGCTCCTCTTGCAGAGCTTATTGAATCTTCTAATCTCTTGTGCATGTGTTGTGCTGAAGATACACAGGTGATTCTCAGATAAGATGGCAATAAGGCATTGGCTGACTGGATGTCCAAAACTGCCTGATGTTAAACTCTTTCAAAGCCAAGGTAATGATTGAGGGTAACTATCCATCAGTCTGGTCCTCCGGTTGGTGGCTGGATGTTTTGGTGCTAGATGCGCGAACGATCTTCCTCCCCGTCTGGATCGCCTAATCTTAGTAGTTTTGGCCGGCGATCTGAAGAGGATCTTAGGGCTCTTTCTGGTGCGTAGGGTGTGATCAGGGCCCTTAGTAAAGTTGGCCCTTTTTTGCTTAAGGCCCTGTGTGATATGCACAGTGCTTTGAACTTGATCCTGGCCTGTACTGGCAGCCAGTGGAGTATTTTCAGAGCCTTTTCTGCTGATTCATGGCTTGGTATGTTTCTGAGTAGTCTGGCTGCGGCATTTTGCACCATCTGTAATCTATTCAACACGTATTTGGGTGACCCCAGGAAGAGTGAGTTCCCGTAGTCAAGGCACGAAACCACCAAAGCCTGTATCACGGTTCTCTGGGCCTCCTCAGGAATGAAGTCCAGAATTTTTTGAAAAATCCGCCAGATTCCGAAGCAGGTGGCTGCCAGCTTCCTGGCTTGATTCTCCATGGTGAGCTTGTGGTCCATTCACACTCCTAAGTTCTTAATGGAATTCTTATGCGCCGGTGGGTGTCCTAATTCTTTTGGCCAATTCATTTGATTTGAGGTGGCAACTTGTTACCAAGGAACAGGATTTCTGTTTTTCCCCAATTTAGTTTTAGCCTGCTCCTTGTCATCTTGCTGGCTACCTTTTCCATACAGGGCGACCCTAGGTTGTATTTGGAGTTGGGTCCCCGTTACTGAGACTACCAATTGAGTGTCATCTACGTATGTTACGATTGGCAACCCAAATTCCTGGACGATCTCGGCCAGAGGTTGCACGTACAGGTTGAACAACGTGGGGCTGAGGGAGGTACCCTGTGGCACCCCACATGTGACCTCGAAGATGTCCGAGAAATGTCTGCATTCTGTGGTTTGGAAGGACCCGTCCTTCAGGAATGACACTATCCACCTTAACACGTAGTTTTGAATCCCTGCTCTCTCTAGCCTAAGAGTGAGTGTTTTTTGATCCACTGTGTTGAAGGCTGCACTTAAGTCGAGCAGCAGGATGGCAGCGGCACCCCCCTGATCAATGATTCCCTTCAATTTTTCCGTGACAAGCAATAAGGCAGATTCAGTGCTGTGTGCTGGGCTGAACCCCATTTGGGTCTGGTGTAGTATCTAATTTTTCCCTAAGAACTGAGACAGTATGTGAGTAACATGTTTTTAGCCATCTTTCCTAAGATGGGAAGGATGGGAAGGAGTGATGTAGGGCAAAAATTCCCCAAGTCTTTTGGGTCTAAATATGGCTTTTTTAGCGAAGGAAGTACTATGGCGTGTTTCCAGGATTTCGGCACTTTCCCTTGTCCGAGGGATAGAGTGAGTAGCTCTGTGGCGGTTGTCAGGATAGTGTCTCCCCCCTGTAACAGAATGTGGGGGGAATTGGATCTAGAGGGGACCCTGATTTGATGCCTTGTAGGCTCTTAGTCATAATGTCCTTATTTATTGCTGGAAATGCCTTTAGTGTGGGTCTCGTGTTATACTCCATAGTTGCCTAATTGCCTTGAGGGTCTGGACTATAACCACTCCCAGTTTATTTTTAAAAAAGGCTGCCAGTTCGTTGCATCTCTCCTTGGAGGAGGATTGTGGAGAGTCATCAGGTTCCAATGATGTGAGGGATTTAACCACCTTGAAAAAGTTCTATGGAAGAGTTAGTGGCTGACTTTATTTTTTCCTGGAAATATCTGGCTTGGGCAGTCTTCATTTCATTATGGTAGTGTCTAATCTCTTTCTTATATTGTCTTTTTAAGGTGATATCATATGATTTCTGCCAGGTCTTATCGGTGTTTTTGCAGGCTCTTTTTAAAGAAGCCAAATGGCTGTTAAACCAAGTTGGTTTCTTTTGTAACTGGTTTGTTTCAGTCCTCTATATCTTGCCACATTGCTGCAGCTTTCGTGAGCCATTCATCTCAGTTTGAGTCTGCCATCTCTAACTCCCCAGTCATTTCCGGCGTCTGTCTCTTTAGGGATTCATCAAGGTCTCTGATGCATATTTTCATTTTAAGGTTTTTCGTAAAATCTTACCTTTTCTTCAATTTGACACCAACTACCCTATTATCCAAGAAGTGGTGGGTGGCTGACTGGATTATGCCAACACGCTGTATCTTTGGTTTCCAAAAGTATGATCTCGCAACTTCATTTGGTGCAAAATGCGACTTCTGCCTACTTTTTACACTGCAGTGTTATGTTTCCATTATCTGAAAGAGACAATTAGTTATGGATTTCTCACCTTAGAATTACCCCCAGGCGTCGGACTGGATCTGGACAATTTTTCTCCAGCAGTATCCCTGCGCATCGGTCGACTCCGCATTAGTCGTTGTTGTCGTGGTCGCTGGAATGATGTTGCGGTATCTACTTAGATGCCGCCCCTGCGCACTGACGTCCGTTCTTTCTTTTTCCGCGCCAGCCTGCGCAGGTCCCGAGAGAGCGGTACCTTGAGTCACTTTTACCTCTGTTTTTGCAACTTTTTGTCGACGTCTTTTGGAGTCGTTATGACTCCTGGTGCACAGGGGTGTCATCGCAGCAGGCCAGCTTCAAGCCTTGTGACTCCTGTCACACACTGATGACAGTGATGGACCCCCATCTTGTGTGCCTTTGGTGCCTGGTGCGCGACCACGACCCGAAGTCGTGCTCCGACTGCCAGGTCAAGGCCCTGAAGTCTTTGCGGGAGCAGTCCCAAAAGCTTCCGTAGGCCTGGCAGTCTGCTCTGTGCCGATCGAGGTCCCGGTTGAGAGTGAGGTCGCGGGACCCGTCGCAAAGCTATCACCACTCCTCGTCAAAGCCTCCATCTTCGGGTAAGTCAAAGGCAAAGAACCACTATCGCTCTTCGCGTTCTCCCCTTCCGTCGGCCGATGCGAAACGGGATGCAGGTCGCAGTCGCCCGGCTCCGCCCGCAGAACCTGTTGGGTCGACCCTGAGCCTCCTTCCCTTTCTGGGAGCCGGGGTGACTCCTGCCTAACTTCGTAGCTTTTACAAAGCTCTTCATTCTATTTTTGGGCAGCCCGACTCCGCTGGTGCGCCTTCGGGCCCCGCAGACTCGGCTGGGGGCTCTAGGCCTTCTATGACAGTGGCTTCGGCCCCAGCACCGCAGGGCCCCAGGGATCCAGGCCTGGATCTGGATCGGCACTGGTCAACCTCGAGACACCTCCTTCGGCGCCAAATCCATTGGTGACACCCCCACCCCCTGCGATGCCGGTTGTGTCCGCAGCCGTCGACCCCGGCCTTCCCCTTGATATGGAGAGAGAGCCGGACCGACGTCGCCCGACATTGGGACCGGCGCCAACCGGTACTTGCGTATCCCTGTTCTCCCCTGGTGTTCTCTACCAGTTGGAAGAACCAGACTGGAGAGAGGAATTGGGTGATGCCAGTGGTCTGGACACTTCCCCAGACCTTGGCATGCTTTCTCCCCCAACCATGGCTACGGAGGAGAATGCGTCATATGCAGTGGTGTTGCGTAGGGCAGCTGAGCCCTTAAATCTTGAGCTTCCTACGGTGGCGGTTAGAACTGACCTCCTGAACGAGGTGCTTCAACCGGCAGCAGCCTCTTCGGAGCCCCTGTTGCCGTTCAATGAGGCCCTTACGGACATCCTTTTGGGCATGTGGTCCATGCCCAACACATGGTGTTTGCCCGACGCCACCTCCTGGCCCCGGGCGACCCCTTTAACCTCTCCCAACACCTCACCCCTGCGAGCTTAGATGTCCAAGCCTCCACTTCCAATGGCACATTCCCTACCGCACCACCTGTTAGGGAATCCAAGAAGCTGGACCACCTTGGGAAGATGTTTTTTTCCTCCAGCTTAGGACTGCAGTTGGTGAACACGGCATGTATCTTGGGATGTTACTCCCACTCTGTGTGGGATTCGGTCGCGCGAGTGCTGTCACAATGCCCGTAGGAGGCCCGGCTGTAGTATCTCGTGCAGTGGCCGAAGGGAGAGACGTTGCAAAGTTCACCATCCAATGTGTGCTGGACACCGTCAACTCGATAGACAGGACAATTTCCTCATCAGCAGCCCTTAGACGCTATGCCTGGCTGAGGTCTGTTGGCTTTTCGGGTGATGTCCAAGCTACTCTTTTGGACATGCCCTTTGATGGCCGTCGCCTGTTTGGCAACAAAGCAGACAACGCACAAGAGCGCTTTAAGGACTCTAGGGCTAAGGCCAGGTCTCTAGGCCTCGCTTCCACCTCTCGCCCGCACAGTCTGCTTTTCACCCCTTTCATGGCTACGGAAGGGGTGCCCACCACGTTCCACCCAGAGCCACAGGCCTGCGCAAGATGTCCAGTCTCTGTGCGGCCGGGGACGTGGGACCTACCGTCATGTCTCTAGGAGCCAGCGGGAGGCCTAGTGCAACAGCACCCCCTCTGCCACAGCCTCCAAGCCCTCCTAGTCTGACCTTTCAGGGCCACCAATTGCCAGTGAGTGGCAGGATTCGCCATCACCTCCCCCACTGGCGCAACATCAAGTCGGACAGGTGCGTTTTTCAGATCATCCGAAAGGGCTACTCCCTCCCCTTTGAGACAACCCCTCCATCCATGCCACCTCAATTCCATTGCATGTCGGAGGATCACCTGGCCCTTCTCCAACAGGACATTATGGCTCTTTTGGCCAAGGGAGCCATCAAACGAGTTCCTGTCCCAGAAGTAGGTTGTGGTTGTTATTCCCACTACTTTCTGGTGCCCAAGAAGGACAGAGGCCAACATTCTAACTTGGATCTAAGTAACGTCAATCGCTTCCTCCGGAAGGAGAAGTTCAAAATGTGGACATTGGCTCAGGTCCCGTCTGCTCTCAACCCTGGAGACTGGATGGTGGGGCTGGGCTTGCAGGATGCTTATTTGCGCATCCCAGTCCTTCGAGCCCACAGGCGTTCCCTACGGTTCACGGTGGGCCGCAAGCACTTTCAGTTTAGCGTGCTCCCATTTGGCCTTACCAGAGCCCCTCAGGTGTTCACAAAAGTGATGGCGGTAGTCGCAGCTCAACTGCGCAGATCAGGGGTTCCAGTCCTCCCCTATCTCAACAACTTGCTGTTGAAGGCGGGCTTGCCCCAGGCTGCCATCTCCCACCTCCAGACTATGGCCAACCTTTTACTTTTGCTGGGGTTCACCATCAACGTGCCAAAGTCACACCTGATCCCCTCTCAGAAGCTCCTTTTCATCGGAGCGGTTCAGGACACAGTGCAGTTTCGGGCTTATCCTCCTGAGCAGCGAGTCCGGGATATTCCAGCTATGATTCCGATCTTTCAGCCTCTATCCCGGGTTTCGGTCAGAATGACCCTGCGGCTAGTGGCCCTCATGGCCTCTTGCATCCTGCTGGTGGATAATGCCAAGTGGCATATGAAGGCTCTGCAGTGGGTTCTGAAGTTCCAGTGGGCACAGCGTCAGGGGAATCTTTGATTGCGTCCAGATCTCGGAGGGCACTACACACCAATTGCAGTGGTGGCTAACGAACCAGGATTGGGTCAACTGCAGAACTCTCTCCCTTCCCCAACCAGAGTTCACAGTGGTGACAGATGCATCACTTCTGGGGTGGGGCGGCCACATGGGGGAGGCGGAGATCAGAGGCCTTCAGGTGTCTGGCGGAGTCCGAGTTCCACATCAACCATCTGGAGCTTCGGGCAATCCGTCTTGCACTGAAGGCATTCCTTCCTTCTGTCAAAGGGAGAGTAGTGCAGACAACACCACCGCCATCGTATGCTGACGACACCCAAATTATTTTTTCCCTTTCGGCAGAAAAGCTGCCAGGCCCCTCAACTCTTCAAGCTGACTTGAGTAAGATTGCATCTTGGATGCAAAGAAATCTACTCCTGCTCAATGGTGAAAAAACCAAGGTCCTTATTTTAGGGAAAAACAAAGACCTATGGCCAACCATAATGGGTCCTCTACCTGTGCCCACCTCTCAAGTCCGCAACCTGGGATTTATCATGGATAGTAATCTATCTATGAAGCAACATGCGGTAAAAACTGCTGCCACCTGCTTCACCATATTAAAATGGTGGAAGAAAATCATCTGGATGCTCCCTAGTGCTACCCAAAAGACCATTGTCCAGGCACTTGTGACATCTAGACTGGACTACGGAAATATTCTGTTCGAGGCATGTGGGCTGCTGAATTCATATCTGTGCATAGATCGCCGCCTAGTGTTGGGTCCGGATGTTTGCACGTTGTTGTCCTGGAAGTGTCTTCGAAGTATCCTGAGATAGGTGACTCCTCCCCTGGACCACAGTGCGCATGGGAATCCTCTCCATCCTCAGATTGTTTTTTTCCACCATTGGGTTCGGATGTGCTTATCTTGACTCAAGTTAGGAAAAACTTTTTTCAGGCCAAAAGGCCTGTAGTTCGCATCGGTACTGTTCCCGATCGGTATCGACAGTTACTTGTTAGTTAACTAACTTCAAAACCAACTTTTTCGCATAGACATCGACACCATCGACGATGGAATAGAGGACACCATTCAAGCGGTGTCCTGTTTGCAATGCAAAATATCCCCATGTCGACGTCCACCCGGTGTGCAACAAATGCTTTTCACCGGATCACGACGAATCCACATGTATGGCCTGTGCCCGATTCCGATCCAAAAAGACTCTCCGGAATCGACGAGCAGCAAGACTTGAAGCGCAGCAAGCGGCACCGGCCCCGACCAACATCTTCAGCGCCGAGGACGAAGATGTCGAAGGCGTGGAGAACCTACCCTCCAGCCCCGCTTCCGAACACAATTCCGGATCGGAAGACATCGAAGAGCAACTCTTTCACAGGGATGAAGACGACACCGAGGTAGGAGACTACGATGAGGCCTTAGGGGCCGAAGAAAGTAGCTCCGGTGACGAGCAAGGCCTACCCGTACAGACGGAGGATATCCCAGTGCGTCAATCTATGGCTCCGGTCGAGGGATCGCCTTCGGGCCTTACCCAAGACCTATCCCGCAGTTCTTCGGCCCCGCCCTCGGGCCCAGCCTCGGACATTCAGCGACAGCCATTAGTACCCAAAACGACTGGTTTCCCTTCATCGAAACCGAAACCAAAAGTCGTGTCGGTTCCACAGAAACCGAAACTGAAAGTGACACTGGTCGGATCGAAGCCCACTACACCTTCGACGACAGCAAAACCCGTCGGCGCCGACCGCACCAAACGGGACTTCGGTGCCGAACTCGCAGCAGCCGACGTCGGCGCCGACACACGGAAAAAGGCCACCGGTACCGCCAAACCGCCTCGGCACCGAACCAATCGGCTCCGGCCATGAAGGTCAAAATGGCCGCTGCGTCGCACACCACTTCGAAAGCAGCACCTAAGGCCCAATCATCGACGCCGTCGACGGCTACTACCTCTCCTCGACTCGATGACCCCGTGGCCCCGAAGAAGCCCACGCCTGCCTCTACAGAACCGCTCGGCGCCAAAGAACCGTCGGCACTCCAGGTGCGACAAGTTGCAGCGTCCTTGCAACGCATCAAAGAAAAGGCAGCCCTCCAGGACACGTCGGGCCCCGAGCCGAAAACAGCTCAAAAAGCTTCTCCGGCACCACCCCATATCACCTTTGGCCTGCCGCCATCCACGGCGCCCAAAATGTTTGAAATAAGAACACGTGTCAACCACACTAGGATCACACCTGCCGAACGCTCTCCTCCGGAGACGTCACCGTCCCACATCATCGATGCCGACACCGGCAAAATTATGCTCCACAAGCGGAGAATATCTTCCGAACACCCTTTGGACTCCTACCGGATCCCGCTAAAGAAAAAGCTGCCAGCGGATTCGGAACCAGTTCTTTACGAACGTCTCCATACCTCCTACCCAGATCCACAGTCCTTCTCTCCGACACACTCCGAAACCGACGTTTTGGAGGACTATATGGGTGACGACGTCCCCTACCCCAGAGAGATGGACCCTGAAGGCCAACAGGACCCTGACCAGGCTTGGGATGACCCTGTAGACACAGGTGCACCTATGGATACACAGGACACGCAGCTATATGGCGCAAAAACGTCTCCCACAGAGGACACTGCCGCATTCAACGCCCTAATTGAACGCGCTGCGGCAAATCATGGTGTGCAACTCCACTCTGACACAATCGAGGACTATTTTCTAATGGATACTTTCGCATCCTCAGAGAGAAACATCAAAACTCTACCCATGTTGAAGGGTGTCCTCAAACCAGCAAAGGACATTTTCAAAGAACCTACCAGGGCAAGAGTAATAAACCCCAGGATCGACAAGAAATATAGGTCGGCTCCTGGGGACCCTACGTACATTAGAGGCCAGTTGCCTCTGGATTCCATCGTAGTCGCAAATGCTCGCAAACGGGCGCACTCGCAGACAACTGGGGATGCTCCTCCCCCGGACAAAGAGTCCAAGGTGCTCGAGACCTCCGGCAAACGGGTTGCAGCCCAGGCAGCTAACATATGGCGTATTGCTAATACCCAGGCGCTCCTAGCTCGCTACGATCGCGCACACTATGACACATTAGAAACCCTACTCCAACATCTCCCTGACCAATACAAAGAGGGAGCAGAGATCCTCATCAGGGAGGGACAACTCCTCACAAACGCATCCATTAAGTGTGCACTGGATGCCGCAGATACAGCTGCCAGAGCAATAAACACCAGCGTCATGCTACGACGACAAGCCTGGTTACGAATCTCCGGATTCAAACCTGAGGCTCAAAATAACATTCTCAATCAGCCGGTCAACCCCGACTACTTATTCGGGCCAGACGTTGACACCACCCTAGAAAAAATAAAAAAGGACACAGACACTGCAAAGTCCATGGGGGCTCTCCAAACACAGACCTTTCGGAGTGGCTCCTTTCGTCGCCCCGGAAATAGAGGAGCAGGTAGAGGACAGGGGTCACAGCAAACCTACAACAAGGGCAACACACAAAGTACCTACGATAAAAACACCCGGGGTGGTTATCGTGGCTCCAGCACAAAGGGCAGAGGACGCGGATACGGCAATACCAGGTCCTCCCCCAAGAACAAACAGTGACGCCCTCTACCTTCCTCCCGACCACATAACACCTGTCGGGGGAAGGCTACAAAGGTTCCTGTCAACGTGGAACACCATCACCACGGACAGGTGGGTCAAAGATATTATCAAACACGGTTACTGCCTAGAATTAACCTCCACTCCACCCACAATACCACCAAAACACCGTCCTATGTCCTCAGAGCACTTAGCGCTCTTACAGCAGGAAGTGCTCAGTATGCTGGAAAAAGGCGCAATAGAGGTCGTACCCGTCCACGAGCAAGGCACGGGGGTGTACTCCCTGTACTTCTTAATACCAAAAAAGGACGGGTCACTCAGACCTATACTAGACCCGAGACCCCTCAACCGCTACATTCTCTCAGAGCATTTCCACATGCTCACCCTACAACAAGTCCTCCCGCTGCTCAAACAGGGAGACTTCCTGGCCACGCTAGACCTCAAAGATGCGTATTTCCACATACCCATTCACCACTCACACAAAAAATATCTCAGGTTCACTGTTCAAGGGCAGCACTACCAATTCAAGGTTCTTCCCTTCGGCGTAACAACAGCACCCAGAGTCTTCACAAAGTGCCTAGCTACTGTGGCTGCACATCTACGGAGGCAACACATTCACGTCTACCCTTACCTGGACGACTGGCTTGTTCAAGCAAAGTCAGCCCAGCAATGTGCCAGCCACATGTCCCGCACCATTCACCTTCTTCACAGTCTGGGGTTCTCACTAAATTACCCAAAATCACATCTCCAACCCGCACACGTACAACAGTACCTAGGTGCGACCATAGACACTCTGGCAGCCACAGCTCAGCCAAATTTAGTGAGGATCAACAGCATGCAAATGCTGATTTCCAAATTCAAACTCCAACACTCCCTTCCTGCGCGAGTGTTCATGCAGTTGATAGGCATGATGGCCTCCTGCATCTTCATAGTCCCACACGCGAGACTACATATGCGCCCGCTTCAGGAGTGCTTAGCACGTCAATGGAATCAGGCTCACGGGCAACTAAAAGACCTAGTGTTGGTGAGCGGTCGGGCATACAACTCTCTGCATTGGTGGAATACACAAAACCTTTGCAAGGGCCGACCGTTCCAGGAGCCTGTTCCACAAATAATACTGACAGCGGACGCGTCTCTCCAGGGATGGGGAGCTCATGTACTCAATTACACAGTGCAGGGACTATGGACAATACAACAAAAGAAGATGCACATCAACCTTCTGGAACTGATGGCAATCTTCCTGGCAATGAAAGCATTCAAAGTACACCTGTGCAACACGGTCGTGTTGATCCGGACGGAAAACATGACCGCCATGTACTACATACAAAAGCAGGGAGGAACACACTCTCCACAGTTGTCTCATCTGGCTCAGAGCATGTGGAAGTGGGCCATTCAGAGGAACATGTTCCTCATGGCGGAACACCTCCCCGGCAAGGACAATCAGATGGCGGATCTGCTCAGCAGACACAGCCACCAGATGCGCGAGTGGGAGTTACACCCATCAGTACTCCAACCGTACTTCCAGCAGTGGGGTCATCCAGAGATAGACCTATTTGCCACAAGCGAAAACGCAAAATGCCAAAGCTTTGCCGCCAGGTTCCCACATCCGCAGTCGCAGGGCAATGCGATATGGATGAACTGGTCCGGCAGATTTGCGTACGCTTTTCCCCCAGCACCATTGATACCGCTGGTGGCACGCAAACTCAGACAACACTCACTAACACTCATCCTGGTTGCTCCAACATGGGCACGCCAACCATGGTACACCACCTTTCTCGAACTTTCCGTGGTGCCGCATCAAAGGCTGCGGATCAAACCTGCGCATTTGACGCAGAACCATGGCGAGATTCAGCACCCAGATCCGCAACAGCTGAACCTGGCAATCTGGCTCCTGAAGTCCTAGAGTTTGGCTACCTGAACCTGCCACCTGACTGTATGGACATCATTAAGGAGGCTAGAAGACCCACTACCAGAGCTTGCTATGCAGCCAAATGGAAAAGGTTCGTAATTTATTGCACTAACAATAACATTAACCCGCTAGACGCATCCATCCAAAACATAATTTGTTACCTCTTACACCTATACCGATGCAATCTGGCATACACCTCAATACGTGTCCATTTGACCGCAATATCAGCCTATCTCCAGAACAGGCAGCACCTCTCTTTATTCAGAGTGCCTGCCATCAAAGCATTCTTGGAAGGACTCAAACGAGTAATTCCTCCAAGCCACCCACCAGCTCCAATGTGGAACCTCAACTTGGTCCTCACCAGACTGATGGGTCCACCCTTCCAACCTCTGCACTCATGCGAGATTCAATTCCTCACCAGGAAAGTAGCTTTCCTAGTAGCGATCACCTCTTTGAGGAGAGTTAGTGAACTCCAGGCACTAACCGTTCAAGAGCCATTCATACAGGTTCACGCCAACAGGGTCGTACTACGTACCAACCCCAAATTCATGCCCAAGGTGATATCGCAGTTCCACATGAATCAAACTATTGAACTGCCTGTTTTCTTTCAAAACCCACAAACTGTCGCAGAAAGAGCACTCCATACACTGGATGTAAAGAGAGCCCTCATGTACTATATAGACAGGACTAAAGTCTTCAGGAAAACAAAACAACTTTTCGTTGCCTGTGCCCCACACCACAAAGGTAACGCCATCTCCAAAGCAGGTATAGCCAGATGGATCGTTAAATGTATTCAAATTTGCTATCAAAAAGCTAAACGCACATTAACGATTTCCCCACGAGCCCACTCAACACGTAAGTTAGGGGCCTCCATGGCTTTTCTGGGAAACATCCCCTTGCATGATATATGTAGAGCAGCCACCTGGTCCACTACACATACATTTACCAAACACTATTGTGTAGATGTGCAATCAAAACAGCAGGCAGCTGTAGGACAGGCTGTTCTCAAAACTCTTTTTCAGACCGCTGCAGCTGGCACTGGTGGCCGCCGCTAATAGAGGGTACTGCTATATATTCTATGCACAGATATGAATTCAGCAGCCCACATGCCTCGAACTGAATATGCTACTTACCAGTATGCATCTGTTCTTGGCATGTAGGGCTGCTGACATTCATATCGCCCACCCTCCTCCCCGGCGCCTGTAGCAGCTGCAGCTCTCAGAATTACTGTAAGCATGGTCATCACTTTCTGTATCTACTCCATCACTGCCACAATGGCGAAAAACAATCTGAGGATGGAGAGGATGCCCATGCGCACTGTGGTCCAGGGGAGGAGTCACCTATCTCAGGATACTTCGAAGACTCTTCCAGGACAACAACGTGCAAACATCCGGACCCAACACTAGGCGGCGATCTATGCACAGATATGAATGTCAGCAGCCCTACATGCCAAGAACAGATGCATACTGGTAAGTAGCATATTCATTACTTGGGAGCAAACGGGGATGTATTACGCAAACTTCAGGTGGTTCATTACTCTGCAGCAAGATTGCTTTGCAAACTCCCAAGAATGTCTTCCACTACTAGTGCCTTGAGAGATCTATACTGGCTCAGAGTGGAAAATCGGACTAAGTTCAAAGCTCTGAACTATATGCTCAAGATAAAGACAGGCACTGCACCTCAATACCTGCAAAAGTTAGTCCGTTCCTATCAGCCCTCCCGCTTGTTGCGTTCCACCACTCAGGAAAAATGTGTGGTTCCTATGGTCAAGCTCATAAGAATGGGTGGTCGTTCGTTTTCCTACCTTGGCCCGCTCTTATGGAATTCTCTCCCTATAATGAGTCGTAGAGAAACACTTTACACGAATTTCCTTAAACTACTAAAAACTTGGTTATTGAACTCCACAAGCTCTGACCGGATAAATTGGCCCGTATCTAAAGGCTATGTACGAAGACAGCCTCGAACTGGGGTTGCTGCCTCTGGATCAGAGAATCGCAACTATTGTCACAATTCATAAGGAATTGAAAATTAAGACAGACTGCGCCTTCTATCGCCCTATTTCACTGTTGAATGCAGAACCCAAAATCCTTGCTAAATTACTCGCAAATAGGTTGACCAAAGTCATAGGGGACCTAATACACCCTGATCAATCAGGATTTATGCCACATAGGAATACTGCATTAAACCTGCGCAGGGTCCACGGGGTTCTAGGTAGGGCACCTACCATACGAGAACAGGCGATCATAGTCTCCCTGGATACCAAAATGGCATTTGACACGGTGGAGTGGCCTTATCTATTTGCCGTACTCACAAAATTGGGATTTGGGCCTGGATTTATTCAATGGGTGTGTCTGTTATATTGTGAACCTATGGCTCAAGCAGTCATATATAACAAAAAATCGGAGGCCTTTACACTCAGCCGAGGGACCCGACGGGGATGTTCCCTGTCTCCCTTATAATTCGCACTGGCCCTGGAGCCCCTTGCAACATGGATCCGGAGAGACCCAGTCATTCGTGGAATGCGATGGTCCCCGGACTGGGAGGACCATATTTCTCTATATGCTGATGATGTCCTGTTATATCTCACATCTCCCAAGAAATCTCTTCTCGCTGTTCTCAATATCTTGGCCATTTTTGGCAGATATTCCGGGTTTGGTATCAATTGGCAGAAATCTCTCCTCTATGTCCTCTGTGGGAGTCCTCCTCCGCTACCTCCAAATTGCCCGATACAGATAGTCACGGAAGGCTTTAAATATCTGGGAATATTCGTCTCCCTTGATCACTCCCTCTGATATGCCCGTAACCTTGTCCCCCCACTGCAAAGGCACAGACGAGACATCGCGAACTGGAAGTCACTCCCACTTTCCCTGTTGGGCAAGGCGGCCCTTTTTAAAATGATGTCCTTACCCCGTTTCTTGTACGCATTACAAAACTCGGCTGACCCTGTCCCAAACTTGTACTTTAAAGAAATAGAAGGGCTCCAGCGAGAACTTCTATGGGACTGGAAACCACGTTTAGCTCTACAGAAACTCACGCTCCACTGGTATGATGGAGGGATCGGGTTGCCGGATATTAAAAAATACTACTGGGCTGCGCACCTTGCAGCCATAAATCACGGTACATACGGCCGCTTTGACGACCCGGGGTTCAATATGGATAGATGGCTTCTCTCCAACGGTGCTTACAGCCGAGCACTTAATTCCAAACCAGGCAGGTATCCACTTACAGGTCCCACCGGGCACGCTGTTGGAATCTGGCATTCAGCTAATAAATCACTCAGTTGGAGCCAGAAGCTTACACTTGCTACGCCTTTATGGGATTCTCAGGACTTGGGAGTTCTATGGAACTCAAAAGGCTTTGACAAATGGGAACTAATAGGTATGTTGCATATCAAAGACATCTGGGACGCAGGTGACATGAAACCCTTCGACATTCTCCAGCGTCAATATGAGTTGGCAGATTCGGAACGTTTCCGATATCTGCAAGTCTGACACGCGTTGCGATCAGTCTTGCCCCGAAACTCCTCCTTTCCAGACTCATCTCCACTAGAGGACAGAATACTCGAAGCTCATTTGCCTGCAAAAGCCATTTCCCTCACTTTCAGGAAGCTCATCAACAATATGGAAGATCCTTTGCGCCCGCTGCAGGAAAAATGGGTTAGTGATGGTATCGACCTGGATGACGAAGATTGGCAAGTGGCAGTCTCCTCCCCCAAAACTGTTGCTATCCCAGCACGTCACCGCTTAGTACAACTGAAGATCCTGCACAGAATATACATTACGGGCCCCCAATTGCTACACATGGGAGGGCCAACGGATGGGTCGTGCAGGCGGGGATGCAACCAACTGGGCATGTTCATGCACATAATATGGCACTGTGAACCTATCCAAGAATACTGGCTGAAGATACACGAGGTGATGGGTGAAACTCTGGGGGTTGTGCTTCGCCCGGAGGCGCATAGATGCCTCCTTAATATCTGGGACCTCACACTACACAATGGGTCACACTTGGTTACATGGTTGCCAAAAGGAACATTGCTCAGCTCTGGGGGGCCTCGCATGCACCCAAAATTATAGACTGGAAGAAAGACCTCGATTGGTGTATGTTAAGGGAAAAGACGGTGTACATGGCCCGAGGCTGCCCTTGGAAATGGTCCACGATCTTGGACCCCTGGAATGTCTACCTTGGTAATATTTGTGTTCCACCCCGTCATTTTGATTGTGAGGATGCCCCTTCTCTGTGATTTCCAATGAATTATCCTACTGTATCTGTATAGGTAATTGTCTCCACTGTAATTTCACCTGTCACATTTGCGGTACTGTACGTTTGTCGATTTTTGTTAATAAAAAGATTTATAAAAAAAATACAAAAAATAAAAATCTATTTTAGAAAAACGTGGTTATTTAATTAATAAGTTTTCATTTCCTTGGTCCCTCAGTCCTGCGCTGGGAAACCCATTTTGGGTAGCTGTGCGCATTATAAAACTACTTTAACATAACATGTGGTACTGCAACAAACAGGGCGGGGTGGGGTCGTGGACCCTATGCCAGGAGGCAGTTTGTCTCTGGAAGTGGGTGGAACATCAGGGCATGTCCATGGTGGTTCAACACCTGGCAAGTTCTCTGAATGCCAGGGCGGACAAACTCAGCCGCCGGTGCATGATGGATCACGAATGGCGTCTTCACTCAGAGGTGATGCAAAGTCTCTTTCGGCGGTGGGGAGAGCCTTGGTTAGATCTATTCGCCACTGAAGAGAAGGCGCAGTGTCAGCAGTTCTGCACTTTGGAATTTCCAAGGCGGCACTCGTTCGGCAAAACTTTTCCTCGCAAGTGGAGTTGCGGTCTTCTATACACCTTTCCGCCTATACCAGTTCTACCCAGAGTGCTGAAGCTCAAGCGCAACCAGGACCAAGTCATTCTTGTGGCCCCAGGCTGGGCACGAAGAGTCTGGTATCCTGAGCTCTTCCACACGACCATGGATCCTCCGATCAGACTGCCCCTTCGGGAGGATCTTCTGTTGCAGCAGCAGGGGACAGTCCTCCACCCAAACCTGTCCATTCTCCACCTCCTTGCGTGGAGATTGAGCGGCGACAGTTGACAGATTTTGACCTGCCTCCCGAAGTCTGTATCGTTCTCTTGGCAGCCAGGCGTCCCTCCACCAAAACGGTATACACCTGTAGATGGAACAAGTTTGTGGCATGGTCGCAGCAAAGGCTGTGGATCCCCTTTCTGCCCCTCTTTCAGAGGTGTTCTCCTCTTCATTCTTCCTTTGGCCCAGCAGGGCTCTGCTCTGGGAACTCTAATCGTTCCGCCATTTCGGCCTTTCTTAGGCTTACTGACCAGCCTTCTCTTTTCAAGTCCCCTATTGTAAATAGTTCCTTAAGGGCATTACTCGCTTGTATCCACAAATTCCTTTCGTAATGCCTCAGTGAGACTTGAACCTGGTTCTGACATATCTTATGTGCACTCCCTTCAAGCCTCTACATAACTGTCCTCTGAGACTTCTGACACTTAAAACTGTCTTTCTGGTCGCCATCACCTCTGCTCGCAGAGTGGATGAGCTTCAGGCTCTTTCTTTGAAGCCTCCTTTTCTGGCTGTTCATCTGGACAAAGTTGGCCTTCGCACTAGGACTTCTTTCCTTCCCAAAGTGGTTACCTCTTTCCAGATAGGACAGACCATCACTTTGCCCACCTTCTTCCCGCCCACGCATCCTTCTAAAGAGGAAGAGAGGCTCCACCGTCTGGATCCAAAACGTGCGCTTTCCTTCTATCTGGATCGCACAAAACAATGACCAGTTCTTTGTCGGCTATGTGGGCTCCGCCCCGACGTCCTCCGCAGGCGTGATATCAGCGAGGTCACATAAGCCCCACCCCGGCGCGCTGACGTCAGTTTTCTTCTTTTCCGCGTGCAACGCGTATCCAGATTGTGCTCCTGGCCTGTTTCAGGCTTTCTTTTTTGCTTTGAGCGTTTTCTTGGGAACAGTGTGCGAATGCCTTCGGGCTTCAAGACATGCTCGTCTTGCGCGCGCCAGATGTCGACGACGGATCCTCACCCCATCTGCATGTGGTGTTTGGGGGAGCACCACGACTCCACAGATTGTGAGGTGTGTCCGCAAATGAAGCCGAAGTCCCGGCGAGAGTGCCGGATGAAACTCGTTTCGGCACGCATGTCCAGGTCGGTGTCGGCGCCGCGTCCGTCTCCCGCAGACGGCTTCAAGAACCACCGCTTCCGTCTCCGTCATCGTCCGTCTCCCAGGCCGCAAGGGCGTCGCTCACCTGTTGGTAAGTGTCGCAGTTTGTTTCCGAGGCCCGGTCCCAGCCTGTTGGGGACGTGGGTTCTCCACAGGTGGTGCTGCCCTATGCGTCGCCGCCCTATCCGCTGTTCCCCGGCGCGGGGGCGACCAGAGCCCAGATGGAGGCCTATGCGGCAGCCTTGCAGGCCTCGTTGGCTCTTCCTTCTTGTCATTCTCTTCCTGGGATGTCTGCGGATCCCTTGCCACTGACGGGGACTCCTGCGACGTCGCCGGTGGCTCCAGCACCGACCGGTTCGGATCCAGTATCGGAGGATGTGGTGCCGTCGGGGTGCGTCCCTTCGGGGTTCCCTCCTTTGGACCACGGCGCCTCTGCCTCGATGCAAACCCCCACGGGGGTCCCTGTGGTGTCGCAGGAGGTTGCCGGGGCTCGGGCGTGCTCTCGAGTCCCCTCGGTCCTCTGGGCAGGCGGCGGGTTTGTCCAATTCCGAGGTGACGCCGCTCAGGTGCCGGCGGGTGCTGGCCCTGGCGGCGCCGCAGGGGCTGGCTAGGGGTCGGGCGTGTCCTTGAATCCCCCTCAGTCCTCTGGGCAGGCGGCGGCCTTGTCTGAGGCCGAGGTGACTCCGCTCAGGCGCCAGCGGCTGCTGGCCCTGGTGGAGCCGCAGGGGCCGGCTATGGGTCGGGGGTTTGTCCCCGGGCCCCTCTCGTCCCTCCACGCAGGCGGCTGCCTTGTCGGAGGTCGAGTCGATGCCTTTTCTGCGCCGTTCCTTAGCCGCCCCGGCTACGACCCCGCCTCGGTCTCCTGCGCCATGCATTGTGGTGGAGGTCGTTCTGGCGTCCCCTTCGGCGCTGGTCGATGTTGACCTGACGCATGTGGTGGACACTACGGCGCCGGGCCGACGTCGGGTCGTTGATTGGTCTTCGGATGCCCCCTCTTCTACAGAGGTTCGGCTGTTGTTGGTTTCATCTTCTCCGGAGACGGGTTGCCGCGTCGTGGTCTTTTCCCCTGGCGTCCTCTAAGGTCGTCTCTTCGCAGTCACCACGCCTGCAGTCTTCGCCGGAGGCGCCTCAGGTTCCCCATTCATCGGTCCACCCTCCTCCTTTCCGAGCTTAGCCTTTCCTTCCTCCAGTTGGGCTGGGGGACGGCTGCCTTAGCCTGCAGCCATTGCCCACAGGGCAACTGTTTTCCCCGCTGCGGGGCCCTATGGAGGCAAGTGCTGCCTTCGCTCGGGCTGTTTCCACTGCTGCAGGAATCTTGCGCATGGGCGATCCGGCTGCCCATTTTCCCACGGATCATCTGCTGGAGGTTCTCCATCAGGGCTCTGGTGGACAGGACCTGCTTCTTCCCTTCGAGGCTGTGCTCCACAATTCTCATTTGGGGGCCTGGGGGTGTCCTGCCATGGTGGACCCAGTGCCACAGCCTCTTCTGCACCGCCACCATCCTGCTCCATATGATCCTGTCTCTTTCTCTCCACCCTTCTACCAGGGGCCCTCTTTTACAGACTGCTTTTCCCTCCTTGCCATCGGTGTGGTCTCCCCCGTCACGGGAGGACCGGTGGTTAGATTCCTGGGGGCGCAACATCTTTGCCTCCTGCAGTGCTGCTTTGCGGGCCCTTAACACTCTTTGTGTGTTGGACAGGGCCACTTCTTGCTTGTGGGATTCGGCAGAGTCCCTTATGTCTTCTGCTTCTCAGGAGGGTGCCTGCGTTGATCTGCGGCACCATGTGTTGGATGGCCGGGAGCTTGCGGCGTTTAATCTTCGTTCAGCTGTGGAAGTTTCAGAGGTACTTGGTCGTACCATGGCTACTTCGGTGGCCCTTCGTCGCCATGCCTGGCTACGGGATAGTGTTTTCCCTGAGAACGTTAGGGAACGGCTGGTTGACCTTCCCTTTGATGGCACTCTGTTGTTCCACGCCCCTGCGGATTCTGCCATTCAGAGGTTTCTTGCGGGGCTTCGTCCTCCCCCTCCTCCTCCTTCCCCCTCAGTGGCCTGACTGTCGGTCTGTGTTTTGGGAGGTGTTCTTTGTTGTTTTTCCTGGGGCCTTGTAACAGGTAGCCAGGGTTGTGTGTTCTGTATGGTTCCTGTGCCCTTGGGGTCCTTTTGTTGGGCCCTTGGTGCTGTTGGATGCTGGTCCGGCCCTTTGTTGACTTGTGGTGTTGCCTGTTGGTAGCCTGGTAGGCCCTGAGATTATGCCTTCTGTGTCTTCTTTATTGGCTGCTTGGTCAGCCGTCCGCGGGTTTTTTCTGCAGGTCTTTCTGTTTTGTCCTCTGCTGCGGAAATGTTTTCCTAAGAGGTGTTCCCTTGGTTCTTGGGACGTTACCTACCCTATGTGGGGTACTTGTAGCTATTACATAGCTCTGTCCTGTGCTAGGGAGGGGTGGTCACCCTTTCCGGTGTCCTTGCTCTCCGTGGCGTCACGGTATGTCGCAGGTGTGATCTTGCCAATTGTACTGGAGCAGCTTGCGCTAGCTCCGTCCTTCCCCTTGTCGGGGGACGTGCTTTCCGCTCTCCTTACTGTGACTTTCCTGAGGTGGTCTTCTGGTACTTTTTGTGCTGCCTGGTGCTACCATTTGTCTTCCACAGTTGTTCCTCAGAGGTGGTCTGCTCTCTTCTCCTGCTTTGGCTTTCCTGCTGTAGCCTCCTGGTGCCTCGGTGCCGCCTGGTGCTGTTCCTCACCTTCGCTCTCTTTGTTTCTCTGATCTTTTCGCACACTGTTCCCATGCTCTCCTCAGTTTTTTTGTGATGGCTCCGCGTTGTGGCGCGTAAATGTTCTCCGGAGCAAACTAACGTCAGCGCGCTGGGGTGGGGCTTATGTGACCTTGCTGACGTCACGCCTGCGGAGGAGGTCGGGCGGAGTCGCGAGGTACTGCCCCCCCCGGCGCGCAGAGATGCAGGGCAAGAAAGTTTTCCGTGTCCAGTCTTACGCCTGGGGATAATTCTACGTTAAGGAATCTGCGGCTAGAATCGTCTCTACTAGATACATAGTTACCGAAGGTAAGTAACTTCTACGCCAAGTCCTGAGCAACATTTTCTTTGGCCGTTCTGTTCTCCAGGACTTCCTGGTGTGAACTTGGTTCGCAGACCCACCTCCGGGGTTGGTATTGCTGGGTTATCTATCTTAAGGGGATGAATCCATAACTAATTGTCTCTTTCAGATGAACAAGTTACTTACCTTCGGTAACAATATATCTGTAAGAGACATAGGTTAGTTATGGATTCCTCACCGCCCCACCCATCCTCCAAATTCTGCGAACTGACTTCTAGGTTAAGGAACTCCCTTTCAGAGCCCTAGTTTTGTGCACTAGTGGTTAGTGTCTTGCTTGGCTCTGCGCTTCTGGCGTGGAATGTCGTGTAAAGAACTGACGTCCGCGCGCAGGGGCGGTGTCTAAGTAGATACAGAGACGTCATTCCGGTGACCACGATGCCAACGACGAACCCGGAGTCGACAGTGCCACCTACCCGCATGCAGGGTTACTGCTGAAGAAAAATTCTCTGTATCCATTCTGACTGGGGCTAATTCTAAGGTGAGTAACTTGTTCAGTAGCCATTTAAGGAGCTTGTATTGGCTCCCTATACAATTACATATTTCTACTGAAAAGCCTCTTTATTTGTTTCTTTATCATAGTGGTCAACTTTTTCTGATCGTTGCCAGAATCTATTAGTGCACATTCCACTAGAGGCATGACTGGTTGTTCAGCTTTGCCTAGACTCCCTAGAGGAGTCCCGGGTCAGGTAGCTTCCAACTGATATGGTCATCGTTGCATACTTTTACAATGGTCAGAGTCTAGTAGCATGGGATATCTTGAAAGGGCAGTCCATTAGGATTTCTTGCTTTGATTGTCAAAGATTTTCTTTTGTGGGAACCACATTGATATTTGGAATCATTCATGCTGGTCCCAATCCATGGGCATTCCTACCCCTGGTACCAAAGTGACATCCTTGGGAGTTCATTTTACTACTTTTCTCTTTGCCTTGAGTGAAACTCTCTTAAGTGGGTTTGTTAGACTGTTATTTTTCCTCTGTTTCCTTCCCTTAGTTACCTAGCATGTGATACCTGTATGGGTGAAGAAGCACTCAAGAAATTTTCAGTCTTTAAATTTTCAATCCGTTATGCTATTTCCCTCAGACCCACCTCACATTATGTGCTGCTTGAGAATCATTCCTAGAGGATGAGCCTGTGGGAAAGAAGAAACAATTAGAAGAATAATTCATCTTGAGTAACATTCTTTCTAGTAAATAGTCGGTCCTTCCACAGATACCTCATCAACCACGCACCTCCTGGTTTAATTTAGTATAAGAGACTGTTTGCCAAAATTTGAGGTAAATTTGTTCTGTTTATGATTTTAAGTTGTTATAGTTTTAGTTTACCTTTGTAGTACAGATAACAATGCACAACCAAACATACAATTCTGGGAATGAACAGTTTGATACATTTTTTGGGGGGTTGGGGTAATGAAACCGAATATAATTAGGTGTGTGCTCAGTGCTCACATGTGATACCCTCTGTGATCCAGTCATAGCTGTGCTTTGCACTTTGTGTTTTATGGCTTATGACCCTACCACCAAAAAGCTAATACACGTGAGACTTCAAAATCTGCATAGTTAATGGTTTTTCAGTCCCTTCTTGGTTTGGTATCAACATCAGGACTCAACAGGTAATAAAAGGAGCCCAAAAACTTTGGAAGAAACTAAGAATATGCTAAAGGACTGGCTACATCAAAGATCAAACTGCTAGAAAATTAATGAGTATTTCTCCTGCTAAGGCTCAATTACCTAGTGAAAGGGACCTGGCAGACAAAACAGCTTATAGGAGTCCATCTGCACAGGTAGAGCAGAAAATGCAGAAGAGTTGCAATGTCCGGGAAGAGGCTGAAGCAATCTCCTGAAAGGGCTCAAGGGCCCATAGGGGAGGTCACAGTGTCGGATTACCAAATTATAGAAGTCTAAAAGCAAGCTCAGTGGTCTTCAGAGTTGGCTATAATGATCAATAAGTGGCGTAAGGTATATCGCCCAGAAAGTAAATGAATTGGTTGCGCGAAAAGGCAAAAAAATCGGAAAAATACACAACCAATTGTCCAGCAGTAGCCGTGACTGGACACACTGTGCATTGATTGGTTACCAGATGCACATTTGATGTAGATTTAGGGCTGGGGGGAGGATTGCTACTCACATTGTAGGCACTCTGACGAAGGCCAGTAGAGTGGGGCAATGCCACTCATGTGGCAGGCACCTCTGAAAATGTCAGTAGTAGTTCTGGGACTTTCAGATGCTAGTAGGACTGGAGAAGTCTTCCCTGTCAGGTGCATCTCTGAGAGGCAAATAAAGCTCAGTAATAATCTGTCACTCAGTCACATTTCTCATATGCATGATTAGTTTATTGATTAATTGCGAATTACTTAAAACCAGTGCAATAAATGGTAGTTTACATATTACAGTTTGTTTCATTTTATAATAGTCTACGGCATTATACTAAAACGTGTTAAAATTTCCATATTACAATTTTTTTTAAAAATGTTTTAAAATCGTAGAAAATGTTGTATGCGGGATGAGTTAAGATTGACAATTAAGAATAATTTGAAACTTGTAGAGGATTCCATGGACCACATTAGTCCCGTGTCCCAGAGGAAGGTCTACATTTCCTAAGCAATGCAAAAAAGTGCAAGTAACACATCAGTGTTATCTAAGATTGTTATGATTCGGGGTTTTGAGGAGGGTGGTTCAATTCTGATCCTTCGGTTGGTTCTACCCCGGCAGGCAGCGTGGGGATTTTACAATGCAGCCTACCCTCCACCTTTAACAAGAATTTGACGATTTCACATAAGAGGAGTTGTAATTCTAATAAAACAAGGTACATTATGTACAATGGGGAGAATTCAATCCGACTCCTCGGGCAGGTGGATTGTTGCTAAAGTATTTCTTAATAATGTAGAGACAATCTGTGTCTCTTTTTATGGTCCAAATGTGGACGATCCCTCTTATTTACTTAAACTTCAATCAATCCTGATGCTGGAGGAACCTCCTTTAATTCTAGGAGGGGACTTTAATGTGCTGTTAAACCCCAAAATAGATAGATCTAATTTAAGCCATTATGTAGGAGCCCCTAAGGTTCGTCGGGCACTTCTAAATTTAATCCACGACCTCCAACTAGTTGATTCATGGAGGGTTAGGGAGGGTCAACGTAGAGGGTATACGTTTCAGAATAAGAAACTGGGTCATTCCTCGAGGATAGACTATCTATTTGTAGATAGTCTGTCGCAAAGGGATATTGAGCAGATTACTATCTTACCTAGCCACATATCAGATCACGCCCCTCTAGTTTTAAAACTCTCTAGCGGTAAAGAACGAGGGCAGACAAGGTGGACATTAAAGAGGGTAATGCTCAACAACCCTGATGTAATACTAGCTATTAAGACCCTTTCCGTCGACTTTTTCCCCAGAAACTTCGGTAGTGCCTCGTTTGATGTGGTGTGGGATGCGTATAAGGCCACTCTAAGAGGGTCCCTCCATGGATTAATTTCAGGAATTAATAGAGAGGAGACCAAAGTCTTAAAAGATCTAGAAGGGAGAATCGGCCAGCTTGAGTCTACCTGGTTATCCCTCTCCTGTGATCCTGTGCAAGCCCGACTGATTTCATCAGACCTTGATAATGCGAGACAGGATTATAGGGTGATGCTGGACAATAAATGCAAGGCACAGTGGGAAGCATCTCGTATGGAGAATTTTGAATATGGGGAGAAAGCCGGGGCTTTGTTGACCTGGAAGGCTAGACTTGATAGATCTAAAAATTATATTAAAGAACTGGTAGTAAATAATGAAGGAGAGATCTCAAATAGAGTTGAGGACATGCAAACTTGTCTGCTATCTCTGTTTTCTGATTTATATAGGGAGGGGTCTGTTCCAACCCTTGAAGCAATAAGAGCTTGGCTAGGGGATAAACAGCTCCCAGCGTTATCGTCGGAGGATAAATTATGGTTAGATGCTCCTATCTCCGAAGAAGAAATCCAGGAACAGATTAGGAGATCAAAGAATAAAAAAGCGGCTGGTTCCGATGCAATACCAAGTGAGATTTATAAACTCTTAGCGGACGAACTAGTCCCGGTCTTAAAGGTAATCTTTAACTCTATTTTTTCGATAGGAGGCAGGGTCCCTGCATCATGGAAGGAAGCCATTCTGGTTCTGATTTTGAAGCCAGGCAAAGACCCCACTAAGGTAGATTCATATCGACCGATCTCCCTGCTGAATGCCGATTATAAGATCTTTGTCGGCATTCTAGCGGGGAGATTGGCAAAACTGGCTCCGAAGTTGATCCATCAGGACCAGAAGGGTTTTATGGCCGGAAGACACTTAGATGATCTGATGATATACTGCTAGGAAATATAGATCTTGCGGTACAAAGACAAGTTCCCATGGCCTTGGTCGCGCTGGACGCGGCCAAGGCCTTTGATAAAGTTTGTTGGATCTACTTGTGGGTTGTTCTTGAGGCGATGGGATTTGGCCCGATCTTTATTGAGACCCTTCAGAGATGTTATCAGGGGGCCTCGGCCCGGATACTCCTGAATGGTGTGCTTACCTCTGTTTTTTACATCCAACGAGGGACTAGGCAGGGCTGTCCACTTTCCCCATTGTTGTTTAATATTTATATTGAACCGTTGGCCCAAGCGATCAGGCTAAATAATCTAATAGTTCCCTTTCAATCTGGCCCTTATAGCTCGAAATTAGCCCTCTATGCGGACGACCTAGTAGTATATACTGGCAATCCGGAAATCACGATTCCGGTTATAGAGAATCTAGTGGCCTCATTTGGTGCTGTGTCCGGGTATGAAGTAAATAGTTCCAAAACGGAGGTCATGTGCTGGAACATAGACAATTGGAGTGGGAAGGTCTCTTCTGAGTTTAGATACTTGGGAATTACAGTGGTCGCAGATTTGGATAGAATCCCGCAAATCAATCTAGATAGAGTTTCCAAGGAAATAGTCCGTCTGTTAAACAAATGGGGCAATCTTCCTTTGACGATTTTTGGCAAGGTTAACCTTGTAAAGATGATCATTCTTCCTAAACTCTCTTTTTTATTCTCCACCATTCGGTTGTCATTTTCATTGAAGGGTATTAATAAAATACAGGGTAGGATTGGGAGTTTTATATGGGGCGATAAGGGAGTAAGGCTCTCTTGGGAAAAGCTCAGGCGTAGACTCCTTAAAGGCGGATTGGCTCTCCCAGATTTAAGCCTTTATGCAGCAGCCTTTCATTTCAGGAGCATACGAATGTTGTTGGGGAAGTTGGATGAGTCAAGCTGGGGCAAACCTTTAGCTGACATGGTGAGAACTGAGGGAGGGGATGTAGGAGAGGCTTTTCTTTACAAATTTGGTTCTCCTAGATTTTTCAAGCGGGTTAGACTAAAGATATTGAGGGCTGCTCTAGAGTTATGGTATAAGGTGAGATCGAGTTGGGGGATTGGTTATTTCTCAGACCTGGCTAATATTTGGGATTCCCCTGGCACTCCTCTCTGGCTTAAGGATGCCCTAGCCATCCCAATAAAATGTGCTGGTATCTCTGTCTGGTCAGATCTGCTGGATGGTGAAGGCGTTTTACCCTGGGAATACCTAAGAATCAAGATAGGTCCAGGTTTGTCTAGATTCAAATATCTTCAGATAACTTCTTGGTTTGGGGTGGAAAAGGAGAAGGGCGAGATAAAAGGAAATGGGGAAATCGAGAGATTGTGTCAGCAAGGGCCCCTAAAGAAGGAGATTTCGGTCTGGTACAATCTACTTCTAGCGGCAGATGACATCCAAATACCCAAGGCGATTGAGGTATGGTTTTCCTCCAACATGGGCCCCCAAGTCAACGCCCTCTTTGAGCCTTCCTTAAAAACTCTTTATAAATTTATAAAGCCAGCCTGCTTAAAGAAAAATCATTTTTTTGTTATAAATCGACTCTACTACACTCCCTATAAGATCGCTAAGTTTGCCCCCCTCCGAAATCTCCAAGGTGTCATACCCCGTTAGCCAATGATGAGCATATTTTTTTCCAATGTCACAATCTGGAGGCTTTTTGGAATGAAGTGGGGTTATCCCTCCGGGACATTTTTAAATTCAAGGTGGAAGTAAATCTCTCTTTGGTGTTTTTTGGAGCCGATGGGCATTTCACTAGCTCTGCCACCGAGCAGGATAAAGGGTTATTAATGTACTTGATATTATTGGCACGGAGAGAGATCTGCAAGAGATGGAAGGATCCACTCCCCCCGAAAAGAGAGGATTGGCTGAATGCGACATTCAGTATGGCTAGGCTGGAGTATGAAAGCTCTGTGGACAAGGTCTTAAATATCTGGCACCCGTTAATGTGTTGGGGTCGCTCGTTGAGCTTGTTACCATCAGTCCTATGATTACACCATATCCCTGAGAAACATCAGAAGGGATGGGTCTGGTGATCCCAAGCAAGCGCGGTAAGCCACTAGGCCTCCCCCCGCTCCATCCTTATTTGTTGGCTATTAAAACCGCTGCCGCTTGATCAGGTGAGATGAGGACAAAAAAAAAAAAAAAAAAAAGAATTTGACGAAACGACAATTCAGCTGGGTGTCCCTCAGCTCAAAGCAAGGCAGCACCCCCTGCCTTCTTGTGCATATTTCCCTTTAATTGAAGACTTTTTTCAGTAGCTGGCTCCTTTCACCCGGTACTGTTTTGAAAGTGTCAACTGAATACAGGAGATCTTCCTTCCCAACCCTGCATGAGCAACAAGTGTCTGGCAGACTACCCCATTGCCAGGAGGAGAGGTGCTCTCTTGTGGGTAGTAGTAGGCCCAACCAGTAGCTTAAAAACTGTAGCTGGACAGTAGCTGGGTATCTGGTGGTAAAATATTTTTGAGGGGCCAAGTTTTTTTGTAATTTTTTTTAGCTTCATCCTGCTGGGTGCTCTGTTTGATTGCGAAGCCTTGCACATTTTTAGGGCCCTCCAGGTCATCTGCTTAAATACCTAGTGGCTCGTGGGGGTATCCTAGAGTGGTGTAAGCCTTGTGAGTTCAAGCGATTCTTGTAGATAAGCCCTTGCTAGGTACGAGTCACGTTCTTGTAGCTCCTTCCATAGCCTGTGGTTCAATGTGAGGGATTCTGCTTTCCTGATCTTGTTCCAGCATGTTATAAATACCCCACCTTTAGCCAGCCCAACCTCCAGCCGAATCTGTGCTGGGGAGGTGAAACGTGGCAATGAGAAGATTGTTCTGTAGGCACAAACTATTATTTTATCTAGGATGCTTATGGGACTGAATTGCACTTAACACGTAACATCTCCTACTCACATCAAAGGACATATACTTGACCAAATCTGAACTTCAAATCTCAGTGTCCGCCCTGACAGTGGCACCTTGCACTTGGTACGATCACTTTTTAATAGAATTAGTGATCAACAATATGACGATAAACAAACCCCTAGCAAAAGGGGGACTCATGGCACATAATTGGAACAACATTGACATTAATGACTTATGCAACTCACTGGCAAACGCTGCTACGGCCAATCAGCCTTCTGTTGATATAAGTGAAGAAAATATTACGGCATGGCTCACAGCAGCTAGTAAGAAATTTGCCCCTTTGAGGAAAATAAAAACAGCCAGGCGTCATGAGGCCGAGCTTTGGTTCTCAGAAGATTTAAAAACTCAAAAACTAGCCCTGCACCACACTGAAAGGAACTGGAGACAGAATTATTCTCCTGACAAAAAAGAGACTTGCCTGCCTCAATTGAAGGATACAAAAAATCCATCCAATCTACAAAGGCTACTTATTTCTCATATAAATCGAAAGAAATATTCACCATAGTCAATGAGCTATCTAACCCCGATAGTCACTATAAAATCCACCCCTTCTCAGGCACTTTGCAATTCATTAAACACCTTCTTTATCGATAGTCACCTCGATTAAAGCCAGCATTCACGCTAGACCTGCACATTCAACTGAGACAGTAATATTGACTGTATTGGATGAACTACTGAAGGAAGCAGACAAGGGCACCCCTCAGGCCTTAGTGTTATTGGACCTGTCAGCAGCCTTTGACACGGTCGACCATGGTATCCTGGTAGATCGTCTCATGGAAGCAGGTATTCAGGGGTCGGCCCTCAGCTGGATTATATCCTTTTTGGAGGACCGTGTTCAGTCTGTTCGCCTCTCGCCAGGGCTCTTCATTATCCCCACACCTTTTTTACATGCACCTACTTCCTCTTACACTGTCTCTAAGAGAAAGGAAAGTGAGCACATTTAAATATGCAGATGACCTTCAATTAATATTTTCCATCGACAATTCACCCAACTCCATATCCGAATTCGAAGCCACCCATGCTACATATCCGCAGCTGGATATTAGCAACCATCTAAAACTGAAACCAGATAAAATTTAGCTGATTCTGATAGGTGGCACTTGCAATCCCTGGAGCCCACAGTTCTGGCCGGCTGAGCTGGTTTTTCCCCTTACTCAATCCTCCTCAGCTAAGAGTCTTGGAGTCGCAATCAATTGTGATCTATCAATGAAGTCCCAGATTGGAGCTGTAGTCTCTACCTGGTTTTTTTTCAGCTATAGAAAATAAGGAAAATTAGCAGATTTCTCACTAGGGACGCCCTGGAGTAGGTGGCCATAGCCCTGGTTATGTCCCGCATAGATTATGCTAATTCCCTGTTCTTCAGGATGCCACTATACCTGGTAAAGAGACTGCAACTCGTGCAGAATTAGGCTGCAAGACTGATTTTTCACCAGCCTAGATGGCAACATGTCTCCCCTCTTATGAAAAAGCTTCATTGGCTCCCGTACCCCAACGCTGTGCCTTCCAAGTCAGATTTCTCATTTTCAAATCTTTACATGGCACATGCCCAGAATTTATCTTCAACATTATTCAGAGATATATACCCACCCGCAACTAGCGATCAGCCCACATGAATTTACTGGTTACCCCATACTATAAATCAAAGCGGTTGGGGGCAGCAGATTTGCAGAACTGGCACCCCTCTTTTGGAATACCCTGCACCTTGACATTAGATCTTGTACAGATCTCCTAAGATTCAGGAAACATCTCAAAACATGGCTGTTTGCCCAGGCATATGATTCATCTCTAATCTCGGCGGTCCCCCGATTCTTGATTGCCACCCAGGACTTTGGTCACTCCTACATATGGCTCCATGAAACCAATCGGTGTACAATTAATTTCAACATAACATATTACAATACAGGCCTCTCTGCAATTCGCACTCGTATGTAATTGTCAGCAGGAGCTTTGCTCATACTACTTCCAGTAAGGGTCTCATAGAAGGCCCGGCTAACTTTTTCTTTAGGGTTTTAAGAGTTGTAGCCAGCACCAATCCTTTTCTCAGAGTTGCCTCCTTCTAGGCTGTGAAGGAGCCTTTCTTATCAATATTGACCTCTAGATATTTGTACTTGTCCGTTCGTCCAATCTGGTTCCCAAGCCAGAACCATGACTACATTTGGGTTTTCTTGTTGTTGTATGCCATGGTCTTGGTTTTTCCAAAATTCATTGTCAAGTTGTTGGCCTGGGAGTAGGTCTCCTTAGTATCCAATAGCTGTTGCAGCCACACCTGTGTTTGGCTGACCAGTACAACGTCGCCTAAGTTCATTGTCAAGTTGTTGGCCTGGGAGTAGGTCTCCTTAGTATCCAATAGCCGTTGCAGCCCCACCTGTGTTCGGCTGACCAGTACAACGTCGTCAGCATGAAGGAAGCTCCAATGACGGCTCCTCCGGTAAGGCAGAGGAGCGTTGCTGCACTGCTTTTCGCAGTGTAAAAAAAAAAAGAAATGAACTTGACGTTATCTTTTTATTTTTTCCTGCTGCAGCAGCTTTGCAGGGCAGGGTTGGTCTGCTATCAGAGCAGGGGGAGGAGGGGTGGGCACACTTTGTAAGTGCGCAGGAATGTTTGGCCGGCCGTCCCAGGCAAGCCAAACTGTCATGCACACTTTGCATGTTCTCCACCCAGACCTCATTACAGCTTCGGTCGAGAACATATCCAAACATCCATTCCCTGGCTGTGCGCTAAACCAGGGCGCTCAGACCAATCACAACACTGCATTGCAGCGTTGTGATTGGCTTAGGGGAGCCTTGGTACTTCCTTTTTCTGGCCCGACGCGAGAGTCCACGGAGGAAAGACGCGGCGATAAGGTACGTTGATTTTTTATTTTTTTTATTTACACCCCCGTACACTCTCCCCACTCCCTATGCACCACCCCCAACCCATGCCAGCCGCCACTGGGTAGCTTAATATTTTCGCTGTTTCCTTGTCGACTTATATTGGAGCGTGGGAGTTGCAAGATTGTAGTTGCTCAGTCAGGTGAGCCAGAAAGAGATTGAAAAGCATTGGAGCCAAAACACACCCCTGCTTTAAACAGCGAGTAGTTGGAATTTTTCTACAGAGGTGTGTTCCACTTACTAGCTTAACCTGCACCCAGGTATCATAATGGAGCATGATGGACATGTTCAGCAGGTTTTAGGTATTTTCCAGCCTGCTAGCTTGCTCCACAACCTTCCCTGATCAACATTGTCAAAAACCGCCTTAAAATCAATGTAGCAGAAGAATAGGGTTGTGCTGGTGCCTCACGTAGAGTCCATTAGAAGGGAGAAAAATATATTGTTTTTTGTACCTGATGTTTTCGAGAACCCTGTCTGATTGAAGGGTATGATGTAGTTACTGGAGGCCCATGATGACAGCTCCTCAAGCAGGTGTATTTGGCCTCATTGCTAATCAGGGCATTTAACCGGTAGTTGGCTGGAAGGGATCTGTTGCCGCCCTTAAATATTGGAGATATAACTGAGTCTCTCCAGGATGCTGGCAGGTTGCTGGTGCTTCTGGTCTGTGCAAATACTGGTGATACCCTTTCTTCCGAGAGAGATAGATTGTGCTTAAACACAGCTGGGGAAATGTCATTAGGACCAGGTGCTCCTTTCCTGCACCCTTTGGCTATTTGCCCTTTGATGACTATGTGCCCACTATGGTTGACTCTTCAGTTGACATCAAAGTTGCAGCTTCACAGGAGCCCGGCTGGGAGCTGTTTGTCAACGTTTAGTTAAAATATTCTTTTAGGTACTGTGTCTATGTGGCTTTAGGAATATAGGAGTCATTACCTCTGTGGCCGGGTCGGAGAAAAAGGCTAACCGAGGTCCAGACTCTAGCACCGTTGTTGCGTTTTAAATCAGTTTGCAGGTTGTCACAGAGTTTGTCTTACTGGGGTCGTTTTATGGTCCATTTAATATAAGTTTTGAGTTGGCCTAAGGCATTAAGGGCAGTCTGGCCACGTGGACTTTTCTGTAGGGTACGCAGCACCCTGTTTGTTGCGGTTTTGAGCTGCCTAAGGCAGTCGTGTTTTGTGGCTTTTCCCTTGTTAAGGGTTTTGCAAGCATGCTTTGGTTTGATCACTTTTGCATATAGATCCTGCAGTGTTCCACTTAAGGACCACATTGATATCTGTGCCTCTGAGAGTCTGAAGAGTGTCCTTTATAATAGCGGGCAGTTCCATAAGTAGGGCCAGAGTGACCTTGATTTGTTTGTAAATTAAGGCTCCTGGATTTCTCTTTTTACTGATTTTTAGAGATAAAAACAGACAGAAAATCATTTATTTTCCTCTCTATTTATTTTTAAATGTAGATAAAAACGAAAATTGGCCTCTTTTTTGAGTGATTCTAAATGATGTCAGTAATAACTGCTTGGCCAACAGCTGTGCCTATGCACGGTTATGAGCTTATAAAAAGAAAGGAATTTTAGTAAAGAGGCTTAAACATCAGTAGATATGCACAACCTTGATACTAAAATGTTTTTTTTCATATATGTGCATAGATTTATCATCTGTGGGTGTTTATATTATTGAAACCCATCAGATGTTCAAGCATTAAGGCACATTTATCAGGTAAATAAAAGTGGAAATATGCTACTTTCAACTTCATTTTTACACAAAACCAGAAATAAATATGGATAAATACAGATGACGAGAGCAAAAAATAAATATGGATAAACACAGACAGAAATGTTAAAAAAAAAAGAAAATACCATATAACCGAGAGCCCTGTTTGTAATTGATGGGATAAGTGGTCTCCATAGCCTCTGTGATGTCGAGATGTTTATTTTGGAGAGAGAAATATCTTCTGTGGGAGGTGATTGCTACCAGTTCATTCTCTAATTTGGTATGAGTATACATATTTAAATAGCAGTAAGGATGTTAATGTGTAATCCAGATTTGAGCTGGCTCTGGTGGATTAATATGTGGGTGCTGAAGGGTTGTCACTTTCAAATATACTGTTCAGGGCTTTAAAACTTAGATGTTCCAGGTCATCCAGAAATCGAAATCTGATTTTTGTTGAACTCCCAGGTTTATTTTTACCTTGAATGGGTATCTCCCACAGTGCAGTTTGAGATGCTACTAGGTCACTAGTGAAAGCACATAGTAAGTACAGGTTGAAGTCTCTTGAAATTACAAGGTTTGTGGAGTCGGTTTCTGTTAGTCTTGTTAATTCCTGCTTTATTTTCCTGCAGTCTTTAGCCTTCCTCTTTGGATAGACATAGGTGTTAATGAAAATGATGTCAACTTCGGCGTTGTTGATGGTTAGGGAGCATTTTGTTGCGCACATGCCAGTGAATTGAACAGGTAATGTTGTTACAGAAGCTATGCTTGCTATTGAGATATAGGTAGCAAAGTACCGCCGAGAGGTAGCCGTATTTCGTTTTTTTTACAGCTGGAGATGAAAGGTTTGTATAGTCTTGAAAGTGAGCAGGGCCAGCTAGCCAAGTCTCTTTCAGGAGGAGGACGTCAAATGACCTCAGGTATTTGGGCACATCTGGATCTGTGAGTTTTCCACTGAGGCCGCTTATGTTTCAGGAGCACATAAGAAGTAGGCACGTGTTGGCTCTGTCCCTCGGTTTTGGGCTGTTAGCACTCACATTTCCGTTGGACATTGATAATTTGTTCTCATTATGTTCATTGTGTTGCTTTTTGAAAACTCAGTGTTTGAGGCATGTGAGCTGTAGATCACATGCTTTGCATCTAGTGTTGGGTCTGGATGTTTGCAGTTTGTTTTTCTTCGAAGAAGTCTTTTCCAGTCACAAGGTAGGTGATTCCTTTCGGTTATAGTGCGCATGGGCATCGACTCCGTTGTTGGATTGTGTTTTTCTGCCATCGGGTTCGGACGTGAATTCCTGCGCTCTGGTTCGACACCGTTTTTTCGGTTTCCCTCGGTGCGCAAGACACCCTCGACAGTATTGTTTTCGATCACGTATCCCATTCTCCGCATATCGTATTTATTTCTAAAAACCCTCTTTCGAACAGGAAGCTCGTGAAGGCCATTGGGCTTACCCGCGTCATTCCGCCTCGCAGTCGATGGAACGGACTCCATTCAAATCCTGCCCTCTGTGTCACGTGAAGTATCCGTGCACCGACTCACACGAAGACGCTTCGCGACCGTCTGGCTCGACGTCACGACATGCAGAGCCAACTCGCAAGTTCCATTCTGGACCTATTCGGAGAGGATTTGGAACAAGAAGCCAGAGACGCCATGGGAGCCGAAGAAGAACAGGGTCCCATCTCCATCTCCGACTCCAAGGGGGACGATGAAATCCCCAGAGGGCAGCGTAACGTGAGTACAGATCCTCCCTTGCCCCAAAGTCCACCTCAGTCCAAGAAGAAGGCTCTGTTCCAACCCCCGCCTCTGGGCCACGGTCGGCACCGAGAACATGTTTCCAACGCCCCTCCCTCTGGCTTGGCATCGAAACACACCCAAAAGACTTCCGGAGCCGAGCCGAGCCGCCCCAAAACGGGCTCCAATCCGAAACCTTGGGGATTGAAGTCGAAGCCACTTTCAGATCCGAAATCATCAGGATCCAAAACCTCGGCACCAAAACCATCGGCATCGAAACTTTCAGCACCGAAACAATCGGACGTGCAGATTCCATCTCAAGAACAGCATTTCGATGCTCCACCGACCAAAGCGGATCAGAAACAGAAACAGTTCTATATCCATCCAACTACTGGACATATCACCACAAAAGTGACCCTCAAAAGGAAGCCTGACACAGAGGAGACCTACCAATTGTCTGGGCTAATCCTTCTCCTCCTCCCCTTCCATCTCCTTCTTCTAATCAGCCTCAATCTTTCATGATTTCACCTGAGCACTCACCACCACATACACCTCAAGATCAGGATGATGGGGCTGGGGACGATGCACCATTACTTCCAGACCCATGGGCAGATTATAATACTGACTCCCCCACAGAAAATGACCCTGACCTGTTCCATACAAAACCCTCTCCATCGGACGATAGCGTCGGTTACATAACACTGATGAGTAGAGCTGCCAACTACCACGGTTTACAGCTGCACAAGGAATCCCTTGAAGAGGATTTCCTTTTTGAAACCCTTAGCAGCACACAAAAGGTATCGCACACTCCCCCCATGCTCAAGGGTATGATCAGGCACGTTGATGACATATTTAATGACCCCGTCAGGGCCCATATATTTACCCCTACGGTAGATGAAAAGTACAAGCCAGCATCCTCTGACCCAGTGTAAATAAAGGGACAATTACCATTGGACTCCCTAGTGGTGTCCGACGCACGTAAAAGGGCCAACTCCCAAAGCGCAGGAGATGCTCCACCCCCAGATAAAGAATCTAAGTTTTTTGACGCTTTGGGGAAAAGGGTAGCCTCTCAGGCAGCAAACTGCTGGTGCATCTCTAACACGCAAGCGTTGGTCGCAAGGTATGGCATGGCGCATTATGACGAGATGGAGCACTTGCTCCAATTTCTGCCCGATGAACATAAATCTAAAGTGCAAGACCTAGTGCGGGAGTTGGCAGTGGGGGGGGAAATTGGAGGGGCTGGGGGTGGGCAGAGGGGGTTTTGTTACCTTGTTACTTATTGCGGAGGCTTGCAGCGAGGCCTCGCAGGACACTTTTGCCTGGATACCCTAGATGGGACTATAGGCCATGCCTAACCTGACGCTGTTGACGAAGAGATGGGGTTGCAGGGCCGACGGGGGAAACAGGGATAAGGGGAGTGATGCTCCTTCCAGGGGTCTTTGATATCGCAGGGGTAGGATGGGACAGAGGCATGGGAGTTCAAGGAAAGACCCTGTCTTATGCGTCTTATGTCTTATGCGGGGGATGGTAGAGGGTTATCGATATTGTGGAATTGGGTCGGGGGAACTGGACAGGGGCCCTAGAGGGGGTGGTTTATTTAGGCACGGCCAATCTTGCAGTAGTCATTGTGATGTTTACTATCTTATTGTGATAAACATGCAATCAAGTTTGTTTAAAAAAAAAAAAGAAGGCACGCCTGGCTACGTATCTCAGGTTTTAAACCTGAGGTTCATACTTCCATACTGAACACACTCTTTGACAAAGAACACCTCTTTGGTCCGGTGGTAGATTCCTCACTGGAAAAAATGAAGAAAGACACTGAAGTGGCCTAAACCATGGAAGCCCTTCAATTAACACAAGCATGTGGTTCCTTTCGGCGCTTCTTCTACCACGGAGGGTCCAAAAATACCTCCTCAGAGACCACCGCCATGTACAAGGGCATCAACCAACCATCTGCCTCTAAGGGTTACTTCAGAGGGGGTTACAGAGGCAACAAAGGCAAAGGTAGGGGGTCAAATACACGCACCTCCCCCTCCAATACAAAGCAGTGACTTCCCTACACTCCCCCTCGACCATTTAACACCTGTCGGGGGCGACTTTCAGAATTCCTACCCGTCTGGCAGTCCATAACAACAGACAAGTGGGTAGTAGAAATTATCCATTCTGGGTACTGCCTGGAGGTCACCAACATTCCTCCAAACATTTCCTCAAGGTCTCACAAACTCTCACTGGATCACCTACACCTCCTCAAACAAGAGGTTCAGTCTCTCCGCCTAAAAGGGGCTATAAAGCCTGTACCACCGCAACATCATGGGTTAGGCGTGTACTCCTTTTAATTTCTAATACCCAAAAAGACGGTTCTATCAGACCAATATTGGACCTCAGAGAACTAAATCATTACATACAGTCAGACCATTTTCACAGGGTAACACTTCAACAAGTACTACCATTTCTGCAAAAGGACGACTTTCTGTCTACTCTAGACTTAAAGGACGCCTATTTCCATATTCCAATCCATCCCGCTCATTGCAAATTTCTCAGATTTGTGATAGCGGGTCAACATTACCAGTTCCAGGTACTCCCGTTCGGAGTCACCACTGCCCCCAGAGTCTTTACAAAGTGTCTGGCGGTAGTCATGCTCACCTGAGAAGTCAGCACATCCTTGTCTTCCCCTTCTTGGACGACTGGCTTATCAAGGCCAGTAGGTATCCAAAATGTCTCCAGCACACTCGCAGAACAATTAAGTTTCTAGTTCAACTGGGGTTCACAGTCAATGTGCTAAAATCACATCTCCAGCCTGCCTATAGTCAAAAATCGTATCACACATGAGAAACTGCTGCCGCCTGAATTTCCGTTGGGATATCAAGCCTTTCCTACCAGAGAATAAGAAAAAGGAGGACCCGGAGGTGGACAGAGCGAGACATGGAGGTACTTCAGTGGTGCTAGCACTTTGACGAATATGTGACTATAAGGCTGCACCAACCGCATGATCCACATGTTGCCTAATAAATACACCCAGTAGAAAATTTACTGAGGACACAGTGAAGACAGGTGAGCGCATTAGGCCCCACTTTAGTGCATGAAATGCGTGCATTTTTCAGAAGCAGGGACACATATTAGTAGATATAATTAGTCCTGACGAAGGCCCCAGACTCACATGGGCTCCCAGTGTAGGCCGAAACATGTTGGTACATCTGAACAATTCTATTCAGAAAACACCAAACTTTTCATGTTTTTATTCATGCCCCAAGTACCCTCCTAATAAACCTATTGTTTGGGTATACCTGTAGGTATTTTTAGTATCCGAAAGGAACAGTTATAGATTCCTTACCTTAGAATTAGCCCCACGCGTCAGACTGGATCTGGTAAGTTTTTCGTCAGCAGTACCCCTGCGCATCAGAATGTGGCGTCAGTCGACTGTGCGTTTGGGGTCACGGTTGCCGGGATGAAGTTGCGGTAGCTACATAGATGCCACCCTTGCGTGCTGACGTCAGTTCTTTCTTTTTCCGCGCCAGTAAGCGCAGATCCGGAGGGAGTGGTACCCCCAGTCACTTTTTGACTGACTTTTTTCTCGACTTTTGTCAACATCGGTTTTTGAGTACGACTCCTGGTGCTCAAGGGATTCCTGGCTTCAGGGCTTCCGGTTCCTGTAGCTGTCTGATGTTGGTGACGGATACGCACCGTGTGTGCCTCTTCTGCCTGGAGAGCGACCACGACCCCAAGACCACGACCATGAATTTGAAGTCTTTGCGGGAGCGGTCCCGGAAGCTTCTCGAGGCTCGGCAGTCGGCTCCACACCGCTCAATGTCCTGGTCGCGTTGGAGGTCGAGGGACCGGTCGCGGAGCCACCACCATTCTTCATCCAAGTCTTCGCACTCTGGGTCAGGTAAGTCGAAGCACAAGAAGAAGTCGAAGAAGCATAGTCGCTCTTCGACTTCTCACTGTCCGAATGCCGACGAGATGAGGGTTGCGGGTGGTGCCCCTCCCGCAGCTCCACAGGCAGAGCCCGAAGGGTCGGCTCTGGGTTTCCCCCCCTTCCCGGTACCTGGAGCGACACCTGCCCAGCTTAGTCAGTTTTACGAAGCATTGCACGCCATCTTTGGGCAGCTCAACTCCGCCGGCGAGCTTTCTGGCTCGCGGACTCAGCTGGGGGCCCTGGGCCTTCGACACCGGCGGCTTCAGCCTCTGCACCGCAGGGCCCCCTTGGATCCAGGCCTGGATCCGGATCAGTGCCGGTCGACCTTGTTACGCCTCTCCCGGCGCCAATTCCACTGGCACCACGTCAGCAGCCGGCGTCTGCTTTGTCCCCAGCCGACATCGACCCTGGCCTCCACCTCGAGGTAGACACAAAGCCGGTCCAGTGTCGACAGACGCTGGATCTGGTGCTGATGGGTACTTTTGTGCCCCTGTTCTACCCTGGCTCTTTGATTGGCAGCCAGAGGAGGGTGAGGAGGACTGGGAGAGGTATGGGAGCCCTTTAACTGACCCTTTAGGCTATGAACCGCACTAGAGAGAGTAACTGGTGGAAGCAAGTGGTCTGGATACCTCATAAGACCTTGGCTTGTTGTCTCCTCCTACTCTGGCTACAGAGGAGGGAGCGTTGTACGCAGTGGTCTTGCGTAGGGCGGCCGAGGCTCTCCACCTCAAGCTACCTACGGTGGCAGTCCAGACTAACCTCTTGACAGAGGTGCTTCAACCAGCGGCGAGGTCTTTGGAGCCCCTGCTGCCATTTAATGAAGCCCTGAGGAACATCCTTTTGGGCACCTGGTCCAGGCCCAACACATGGGCTCCTGTGGACGGGATGATTGCCCAACGCCATTGCCGGGCCCTGTGCGACTCCACTTTCCTCTCCCAACACCCCACCCCTGAAAGCTTGGCGGTCCAAGCCTCCACCTCCAAGGGCGGATTCCCTACTGCTCCACCAAACAGGGAATCCAAAAAGCTGGATCATCTTGGGAAGAAGATATTTTCTTCCTCCAGCTTGGGACGTCGGTTGGTAAACACTGCATGTCTGTTGGGCCGTTACACCCACTCCGTGTGGGACACAGTTGCGCAAGTGCTGTCTCAGTGCTCGGAGGGGGCCCAGGCCATACTCTCTCAGGTGGTTGCCGAAGGGAGAGACGCAGCCAAGCTTGCCATCCGTTGCGGGCGGGATACCGCCGACTCACTAGGCAGGACGATTTCCTCGTCAGTAGCCCTTCGACGCTACGCCTGGTTGAGGTCGACTGGTGTTTCAGGGGTTGTCCAATCCACTCTTATGGACATGCCCTTTGATGGCCGTCGCCTTTTCGGCGACAAAGCAGACAGCGCGCTAGAGCGCTTTAAGGACTCTCGGTCCACGGCCAGGTCCTTGGGCCTCTCCACCACCCTCCCTGCGCAGTCTGCCTTTCACCCCTTTTGTGGCTACGGAAGGGGTGCCCCGCCACATCCCACCAGAGCCAAAGGCCGGCGCAAGCTGTTCAGCCTCTGGGAACCAGCGCCATGGTGCTGGGGGCCAGCGGGCGGGCCAGTCCACCACAGCCCACTCTGCAGCAGCCTCCAAACCCTCCTGGTCAGACCTTTCAAGGCCACCAAACACCAGTGGATGTCAGAATTCGCCATCACCTCCTTCACTGGTGCACCTTACCCCCTCTCAGAAGCTCCTCTTCATCGGAGAAGTTCTGGACAAGACGCTGTTTCGGGTCTATCCTCCCGAACAGCGAATCTGGGATATTCGGGCTATGATTCCGATCTATTACAATTTATAGTACTCCACTGTTTATTCTTATCATGATATTGGAGACAAATATTGGAGGATTCCAGTGTGAAGCTATTATTGGTGGAAATAAAACAGGAAAACCCTTTGTTTTTATTTATTTTCCCTCACACACCCTAGTGGTGTCATGCTTCATCATCGGGACACCACGACCCCTACAAGTCGCGGTGGGCTCGACCAATATTCCAGGGAGCACTTAGATCATATAATAGGCCAGGGGATAAAGATTAAAAAATCACTGTTGGACCCCAGTTTCCCTTTATTCTTGGGTACAACAGGAATGTTAAAATTAAAGACAATAGGGTCCTATGGAGTGTTATGGTCCTAGGACCCTAGGGCCAACATGTTTCAGTCCTCGTATGCCCAAAAATGGTGGTGCTGGGACTTTCTTCAGGGCTATGTCGTCCCCTGGTGTATACAGGAACTGGGAATTACCCTATCCTATTTAAAATAAAGGGCAGATAGCTGCTCCTTTATAACATATGTATATGTTAATGTACCAGATTCTTAGAACACCAACCAACGCCATAATGTAAGAAAAACTCACATATTGTCTCGGGCTTGCTTTTATCAATATTATGTTTAATAAATCTTGGATTTATACCAAGCACATTGGTTTATTTGCAGCGTGTTATTCCACGTACCTGTCGCCCCAATTATGACGAAAACACCAAGTGCTCAAATCGTGCATTTCGCACTCACTAAAATGTATCACTTTTTGTGAACAATAAAGTTTTTTTTTTTTAAACCTAAATGAGAGTATCTTACCCCATATTAAGGATGGTAATCGTCCGTGTGGACTCCCACCTAAACGGGCGTATCCCTGATATCAGTGATTGTAAAAAGTATATTGGACCATCAATGTATGCACGCCATTATTCCAGGTTGTTTGTGAAAGCGTAGAAGAAATAAACAGACATCGAGACAGACAAGAGACACACAAAAAACTCGTTGTAGTTCCCATGCTATAACCGCTGTCGATCTATTTGTAATGCGCGATAGTATTAATGTTTGCGCATGGTTCATGAAGCGGTACTCACGGTATGATTCCGATCTTTCAGCCTCTATCCTGGGTTTCGATCAGGGTGACCCTGAGACTGCTGGGCCTCATGGCCTCCTGCTGGTCGATCATGCTAGGTGGCATATGAGGGCTCTGCAGTGGGACCTGAGGTTCCAGTGCGCGCAACATCAGGGGAATCTGTCCGATTGCATCCAGATCTCAGAGGGCACTGCTCATCAATTGCAGTGGTGGCTAACGAACCAGGATTGGGTCGCCGGCAGATCCCTCTCCCTTCCTCAACCAGAGTTCACAGTGGTGACTGATGCATCACTTCTGGAATGGGGCGGCCACATGAGGAGGCGGAGATCAGAGGCCTCTGGTCTCCGGCGCAGTCCAGGCTCCACATCAACCTTCAGGAGCTCCGGGCGATTCATCTTGCACTCAAAGCATTCCTTCCCTCTGTCTGGGTAAGAGTAGTGCAGGTGTTCACAGACAACACCACCGCCATGTGGTACTGCAATAAACAAGGCTGGGTGGGGTCGTCGACCCTATGTCAGGCGGCCCTCCACTTCTGGACATGGCTGGAACGTCAGGGCATATCCCTAGTGGTTCAACACCGGGAAGGTTCCCTGAGCACTAAGGCAGACAAACTCAAACGCAGGTGCATAATGGATCACGAATGGCGTGTTCACTCGGATGTGGTACAAGGTCTCTTTCAGCTGTGGGGAGAGCCTTGGTTAGATCTATACCCCACCGAAGAGATTGCGCAATGTCGGCGGTTCCGCGCATTGGAATTTCCAAGGCGGCACTCGCTAGGCAACACTTTTTGTCACAAGTGGAGTTGCGGTCTTCTATACCCCTTTCCGCCTATACCACTTCTGCCCAGAGTGCTGAATAAGATCAAGCGCGACCGGGCCCAAGTGATTCTTGTGGCCCCGGGCTGGGCACAAAGAGTCTGGTATCCCGAGCTGCTCAACATGGCGATCGATCCTCCGATCCGACCATCTCTTTAGGAGGATTTTCTGTTGCAGTAGCAGGGGACGGTCTTCCACCTGAAACTGTCCAGCCTCCACCTCTTTGCATGGAGATGGAGCAGCCAGCGGCAGTTGACATCATTTGACCTGCCTCCCGAAGTCTGCGATGGTATCTTAGCAGCCAGGCATCCCTCCACTAAGACGGTATACGTCTGCAGATGGAACAAATTTGTGGCATGGTGCACAGCAAAGGCTGTGGATCCCCTTTCTGCCCCTCTTTCTGAGGTTCTCTTGTTCTTCCTTTCTTTGGCCCAGCAGGGCTCTGCTCTGGGCACTCTAAAGGGCTATCTCTCAGCCATTTCACCCTTCCTTAGACTTCCTGATAAGCGTTCTCTTTTCAAGTCCCCTGTTGTAAATAGATTTCTTAAAGGCATTACTCATCTTTTTCCTCCTGTTCCCTTCGTAATGCCCCAGTGGGACTTGAACTTGGTTCTTACATATCTTATGTGCGCTCCCTTTAAACCGCTACATAACTGTCCTCTCAGGCTTCTTACTTTGAAAACTGCCTTTCTGGTGGCCATCACCTCTGCACGCAGGGTGAGTGGGCTACAAGCTCTTTCTTCCAAGCCTCACTTTCTGGC
Source organism: Triturus cristatus (assembly GCF_964204655.1). Classification (NCBI taxonomy): domain Eukaryota; kingdom Metazoa; phylum Chordata; class Amphibia; order Caudata; family Salamandridae; genus Triturus; species Triturus cristatus. The sequence continues at coordinate 284,287,434 of NC_140594.1, read as the reverse complement.
TGTCCATCCGGACAAGGTTGTCCTTAGAACTAGACCTTCCTTTCTTCCCAAGGTGGTTACTTCTTTCCACATTGGCCAAACCATCACTTTGCCCACCTTCTTTCTGCATCCGCATCCTGTAAAAGAGGAAGAGAGGCTCCACCGTCTGGATCCAAAATGTGCGCTTTCCTTCTACTTGGATCGCACAAAACAAATCCGGGTGGACGAACAGCTCTTTGTTGGTTACGTGTGCGCTAAGAAGGGTCGGGCCGTGCACAAATGGACCATCTCCAGGTGGGTCGTTCTGTGCATCAAAGCTTGCTATTCTCTGGCAAAGAAGGAGCCTCCAGTGGGACTGCGCGCCCATTCCACCAGGGCAACGGCAGCCACCACTGCTTTGGGAAGGGGAATCCCCCTTAATGACATCTGTCAGGCAGCTACGTGGGCATCGCTGCACACATTCACCAAACACTAACACCTGGACAGCTAAATCTGGAGAGATGGCTTTTTTGGCCGTTCTGTTCTCTGGACTTTCTGGTGTGAACTTAGTTTGCAGACCCGGGGTTGGTAATGCTGGGGTATCTATTCTAAGGTAAGGAATCTATAACTGTTTCTTTCAGATGAAGAAGTTACTTACCTTTGGTAACGATATATCTGTAAGAAAACATAGGTTAGTTATAGATTCCTTACCGCCCCACCCATCCTCCTCTTTCTGCGAACTGACTTCTAGGGTTAAAGACTTCCTTTCAGGGCCCTAGTTTTGTGCACCAGTGGTCAGTGTCTTGCATAGCTCTGCGCTTCTGGCGTGGAAAGTCGTTTATAGAACTGACGTCAGCGTGCGAGGGCGGCGTCTATGTAGCTCCCTCGACGTCATCCCGTTGACCACGAAGCCGAACGTGGAGTCTACCGACGCCACCTTCCAACACGCCAGGGTATTTCTGACGAAAAACTTTCCGGATCCAGTCTGACGCCTGGGGGTAATTCTAAGGTAAGGAATCTACACCTAACCTATGTTTCATACAGATATATTGTTACTGAAGGTAAGTAACTTGTTCATCACTCATCTGGTTCCCTGCATGACTAGTCCTTGCATTATGTAAGAACTCCAATCACATCTTTGGTTGAGCCTGCCTAGGTAGAATCATCTTACCTGGGTGTGGATAGACCCCTATGATGAAGCATGTCACGATAAGTGAGGCGTCTACTCCAATATCTTTGGATACCTCATCGCCAAAAGATTAAGCAGAGGGTGACCAACACACCCCTTCGGGTCCTGTTTTACCTCCTTTTTCTTCTTCTCCGGTAGGAAAGGCTTGGTATCCCTACGGAAATTCAGGCGGCAGCGGTTGCTCATATGTGATACGATTGTACTAGGGAGATTGCAACTGACCTGCTTTTCTCTTACTCTCATTTGTGAAAAAGAATACTCAAAACTACCTAGGAGCCACCTTAAATACTCAAAAGGCTCTGGCGTTTCCCAACGCAGCCAGAATTCGCAACAGTCAGACTTTAGTTCTCCAGTTTCAATCAAATCACTCGCTTCCAGCTCGGGTATATTTGCAACTACTGGGAATGATGGCATCTTGCATTTTGATCGTTCCGCCTGACAGGCTGCACATGCGTCCCCTTCAGGAATGCTTAGCGAGTTAGTGGAACCAATCGCAGGGTCTGATAACTGATCTAGTGTTGGTAAGCGGCCATACTCATCGCTTTCTGCAGTGGTGGAGCACACAAAATGTATCAAAAGGCCGTCCCTTCATGGACTTGGTTCCACAGACAGTACTAACAGCGGATGCTTCGCTCACTAGTTGGGGAGCTCATCTTCTACACCACACAGTGCATGGCCTATGAAGCCAACAGCAAAAATTGTTCCTCATCAATCATCTAGAGCTGCTTGCAAACTTTCTAGCTCCCAAGGCATTTCAAACTCACCTGGTTGGCAAAGCTTTCTTAGTTTTTACCGACAACATGACAGCTATGACATACAAAAACAGGGGGTGCACACTCTCCAACCCTCCCACTAATCCCAAGTCATCTGGCGGTGGGCCATTCACCACAAAATCTGTCTCCTAGCAGAACACCTCCCAGGAGTGAAAAACCAGATTGCAAATACACGAATGGGAACTTCACCCTCAGGTTCTCCTCCCATACTTCCAAAGTTGGGTAGTCCCTCAGAAAGATCTGTTTGCCACACACCAAAACGCAAAATGCCAAAGCTTCGCCTCCAGGTACCAACACCCACTCTCCAAGGGCAATGCACTATGGATGAACTGGTCATGGATATTTGCCTATGCTTTTCTGCCTCTCCCACTCATTCCATCAGTGGTTCGGAAGCTCAGGCAAACATCCCTCACACTGATCTTAGTAGCCCCCACATGGGTCTGTCAACTATGGTTCACAACCCTGTTGGAGCTGTCTCTGGTCTCACATCAAAAGCTGCACCCAACATCCAGTCTCCTCACACAGAGCCATGGAGAAATCAGACACCCAAATCCCAAACAACTGAACTTCACGATCTGGCTCCTGAAATCATAGAGTTTGGTTATATGAACCTTCCACCAGACTGCATGAATATCAGATAGGCCGCCAGAAGGCCTATCACAAGAGCCTGTTACGCAGCTAAATAGAAACGCTTTATTTATTGCAATAACAATCACATCAACCCTTTTGATGCTTTCATACAAAACATCATCTGCTATCTGTTACACTTGCAGCAATCAGGATCGGCTTACACCTCCATCCGGCTACATCTTGCTGCAATAGCTGCATATCTACAAAATGGTTAACATTTCTCGCTTTTCAGAGTGCCCGTAATTAAAGCTTTCATGGAAGGACTTAAAAAAAGTCATACCACCAAGACTCCTACCTGCCTCTGTGTGGAATCTTAACATAGTCCTCACAAGATAAATGGGGCCACCTTTTGAACCCATGTGTAAATGTGATCCACAGTTTCCCTCTTGGAAAACAGCTTTCCTCATTCCAATCACTTTACTGAGGATAGTGGGTGAACTACAGGCACTAACCATATTAGAATCTTTTTTTCAACTGCACAGAGAACAAGTGGTTCTTTGTACAAACTGTGAGAAGTTGGCCTGATATATGATGTCACTAATTCTAGTGTACATCTTGTATCAGTCCAAACAACCCTTATGGGTAAAGTCAACCTTATAGACCAGCTATCCTAGTGGTAGCATGGGCAAGAGCAGTCTTAGGCTAAACTCTGAATGGCATGTGAAGCCAGCTGTTATACCATTTGTAACCCCTTGAATACCAAATGAAAGGACAACACAACAGATATATATATAAAATAAAGTGTATTTATTCTAGTCAAACCCTCAGCACTCTTTATGAGATTCGAGGTAAGTACAACACAGTCTTATTCAAGCATACATTGTCACACAGGTAAGTAATACAGTTAGGCCCTAGGGGCCACGCAAACCATATACTAAGTAAGTGGTATAAGGACCACTGTCATGGAAATAGGATAGGCCTAGGCCTAGGGAATCGCTGGGGCTACACTATACTACCCAAGGTTAGGAAGTGGGAGGCCAACGGGATTCAGGTGCAGAGTGGAAACACTCACGCGTAATGCGTATAATCGATAGAAATAGTACAGTTTAGAAATAATAAGATTTAGGACACTTCTGGAGTAACTAGGAAGTCGAGACTTGAGAACTAGACACTAGGATAGTCAATACCCTGATGAGCACCGGAGTACCCAAGTTACCTAGCCCACGGGCTGCGGGTGCATAGGTGTGAACTTGCGTCGGGTTTCGTCGTCGACTCCTATGGATGGCTGAAGGAAAGATGCTGACAGGCAGTCAGTGAAGAGTGTCCGGTGGATCCCAAGGCCGGGATCAAGAAGGAACGATACCTGCAAGCAGAAGGGACAGAGTCTGGGTCACTAGCCAGTGGCCACGTGGAACCAGGAAGGAACCAGGCGATGTCGGGAGATTGCAGGTGAAGAGGTGAAGCTTGTCGCAGCAGCCACGGGTACCAGGAGACGTCGAGGACGACCAGGACCAGGAGGCGAGCTGTCCCACGAAGGCTCGTGCTGTTGGCGGCGTCGAAGTCGAACTAGGACTCACCAAGCCTTGGCAAGCGGAACCCACGAAGAATGGAGGACTTGCTTCTGGTGCAGACCAGGAGGGTCTGGGGTGCTTCTCTTTTACAGAGGAGCAGGAGCCAGTCTGGAGGAGCCAAACCAGCAGTGGAAAATTGAAGGTGTGTCGTCGCAAAGGTTACTAGCCAACGGGCAAGCAACCGGACAGACGCGGCAAGCAGGAAAATGCAGAAGGGCCCCACGCAGGAGTCGTGGAGTGTGGGGGGCTGATCTTCGGTGCAGATGGTGCTTGGGGTTGGGGCTTCTCAATCCCCGGTGCACAACCTTGAGGGTGCCTCAGAAGCTGCGCTGGAAGATACTCGCCACTTTTCCCAGGTAGCCGGTCCCACGTCTCTCGTCGCCTCCACGGATCTCAGCTCGGCTGTGGATGTGGATCAGGGTCGGAGAAGTCTGGAAGTCAAGGCTCTGGTCAGGCTCTGCAGTCGGTCCCTCGTAGAACTTCAGCAAAGCAAAGGGTAAGTCTCTTGATGGTGCCTGTTCGCACAGGGTGACCACTCCTTGGCCACAAGGGAGATTCTTCAGTCTTCTTCTTTCGTCGAATGTCGAAGGTCCAGAGTTTCTGTTCAAGTTGTAGGTTTAGGATAATCTAATCTCCTGGGTCCCAGCTACCACACTTATACTAATCTGGGGGGCTGGGTTGCCTGCTAGGTCACGCCTTATGGGTGGGACCTGGGAGGGGGGTGGTTACACCCCCTTCCCTTTGTCCAGTTTCGCACTGGGGCTGGAGTGCCCCAGCACCGGTTTGAACTGGACTATAAAGGGGACACCTTGTGTGCCCCAGGCATGTTTCATTCCTTTCAGCCCTCCCTGCCCCAATACACTAAAGTCTGTCTGGGGAGGTGCTAGCACCTCCCCAAGCAGGAAACCTATTGTCCAGGCCTCCCTGGCTGGGAGGGCTCCCAGCAGCAGGAGGTCAGACTCGTGTCTGTGGCAGTAGCATCCATTTTGTGATGCTGAGGCTTTGGTGAGAGTTAAACAGCAAATTAGGATTTTACCATGTCTCTCCCTCTAGAAGGGAGGAATAATATCCTCATCACCAGAAATGGTATGGGGGTATTCTTCCAAAGTGTTAGACACCTTACACGACATGTTTTGATAAAGCCAAACCATAGTTACCATAACCGTTTAAGAATATAAGGTACTTTAAGAGTATATGGTAGGCTATATCATAGAACAGCTATAAGGACATGGTTCCGAAAGCTGCAGACAGGCTCAGCTCATGCTAGAGCACCATCTCACATGTTACCAAGCACTCTGCCTCCAGGATTGTTAAGGCCTGCCATAGAAGTGACTGATAGGTACACATGTGTCTATATATAAGGGTAGATATAGGTATACTATATCTAAGCAAGGGGTGATTACACGACCTTGCCCCAGCTGAATGATCAGCCAGTTGTGTCTGATTGGAAGGCCAGACCAGGGGTGGCATAATACATGCTGCAGCCCCTGGGAGGCCTAGGGTACACCTATGCCCTGGGTACCTAGGGTACACTGTACAGGGTCCAATAAGGTGATCCTTACCAATTGGGTATGTACCTAGGGTACATGGAGTCCATTTTAAAGAGAGAGCAGACAGCCTGAGACCCTGAATGGCAGGATCTCAGGCCAACTAAGTCGAAAAACCAGCTAGACACTAGGCAAAAAGTTGGGGGTAACCATAGTCAGATATCCACCATCCTACACTAACCACACATTTTTACCTAAGGTAGTATATGCATTTCAAATAAATCAGTCGGTAGAATTACCTGTATTCTTCCCACAACCAGATTGTTGCAGAACAAGCTCTACACACCTTAGATGGCAAAAGAGCTCTTTAATATTACGTCGAAAGAACAAAATCATTTAGTAAGACCAAACCACTTTTTGTTGCTTTTGCACCACCACACAAGGACAATCCTATCTGCAAATCAGGTATTGCAAGGTGGATTGTTAAATGCAAACAAACTTGAGCGCATTCCACTCGCAAGATAGGGGCTACTATGGCTTTCTTAGGAAACATCCACATAGTTGACATTTGCAAAGCTGCAACATGGTCTACACCGCACACATTCACCAAACACTATTGTGTAGATGTGTTAGAGAGACAACAAGCTAATGTGGGCCAAGCAGTACTTAAAACACTATTTCAGACAACTCCAGCAACTACAGGTTAGTCACCGCTTTGGGAGAATACTGCTATATAGTCTATGCAAAGCATGTAATCTACAGCTCACATGCCTCAAACGGATAATGTTACTTACCCAGTAAGCATCTGTTCTTTGCATGTATAGCTGTAGATTCACATGCGCCCACCCGCCTCCCCGGGCACCTGTAGCTGCTGCAGTTCTCTCTTTAGTATACATGCATATGCATGGACATCTCTATTCTTAACTACTAACTCCATTCTCACCCTCTGCGGGCAAACAATCTAACAATGGTCGATGCCCATGTGCACTATCACCGAAAGAAGGAGTCACCTATCTCGTGACTGGAAAATACTTTTTCGAAGAAAAATATACTGCAAACATCCGGACCCAACACTAGATGTCAGGAGTATGCAAAGCATGTTAATCTACCGCTATACACGCCAAGAACAGATGCTTTCTGGGTAAGTAACATTATCCTTTGGTTTGCCCTGTTCTCCAGTGGTTTCCTCATGCAAAGACTTCTGTACGTGGGGGGCCCCTTGCACCCCTGAGCACAGAGGAAGTTTTCCTCTGTGGCCGGGCTGACCTCATTGTTTGGCCAGGGGGAGAAGGAGCAGAGGATATCCTAGGTTGTAGTATGGGGTGACATTTATTCCCCACCTGCCAAAGGTAGGCCCTTCTGTGAGGACTCTGTTTGTGATGCTAGGTGTGCTCCGTGTAGTGTTGGTTACTTCTCAGCCTGGGACTCTTCTGAGCATTTGAACTGGATTGCAACAAGGTCCTTGAAGCTCAGGTCGCATAGCCTATAGATCTATTTTAATAGTTGAAGGATGTTGCCCCTATTTCAGATGTTTTGGCGCCCTCCGGAGACGTATTCCGGGGCAAAGATTATTACTGTAGTGATATCCTGATGATCCATGGTGATAATCTGTGAGGTTTTATGTTCCTGATGGCCTTGGTATGAGTTCAGTATAGTTTCTTGTAGGAGATATTGCCTCCAACGTGGTGGTTTCTGGGGCTTCCAGTGGTGGTGTTTTGGACAGCACAGGCAGAAATCAAGGGTTACTGGCCGTTGCTTGGCTGGTGGTTCAAATCAGTGTGCCTGGGAGGCAGGCACTCTGTGTTGTTTACGATGCCCATCTCCGTTGGAGTTTCTTTTATGGTTACTTGAGTTATCTGTAATGGGTTTGTGGAATATCCAATGGAAGATGAAACGGTAACACTTGTTTCCAACCCCATTGGCAATGGTTCCAGAATCTTGGGGATAGTTTCTATTTTGGTTGGTTCCCTAGAGCGTGTATCTAGTGAGCTTGAAGCATGAGGACTGGAACTTGGGGCGGCCGAATAGTTGCCCTGTCATTGTTATTTTGTCGGGGTATAGGCACTCCCTTCATTTTGCTTGAACTCTTGTTCTTGTTTCTGGAAGGCTTGGCCATCCGTTTTGGTTCATCGCAATGTGGGGTTAAAGAGAGTAAACAATTGTGGGATTGTCACCCTTTTTATTTCTGCCTTTTCTCTTTTGTGCCCATTTGTGTTTGTCATTATTCCTTATGTTCCCGGACCCATTTTGCCCTTCTTTTTTTTTTTTAAATTTTTTTTTTGAAACCTTTATTACAGAATGCAATAGATATACAAGTATGGGCCTACAACCTTCAGGCCGGCCGCTAGCAAACAGTGGGATCATAAAACACAGTTATAAAACACAAGCGGCAAGTGGTAAAGGTCCCGGAGTCGAAGGAAGCGTTTGCGGCCACACCGTCCAGACCCCCCAAATGGCGGTTCCATTTTTTAATGAAAAACGACAAACAAACCCACAAGGCAGCAAAAGTCTAAGCAGCATTATGTGCTCCCCTCGGGAGGACCCCACCGATCCACAGGAATAGGGGGGGGGACGGGCCGGGACAGAAACAAAGTGGGCATGATGACACAGAATCAAGGTAACAAGCAGACTAGGGAGACTGGGCCGCTGCCAAGTCAGGCGTCAGTGGCGGGGTACAAATCCCGCCACGATAGGAGTTCCAGGGGCCCCACACTTTCACCCATTTCCCAGGCTTACCTCTCGCCACATACACTACCTTCTCCCGAAACATACACCAATCCATGTTGTCCTTCCATACCGAAACCGTTGGTGACCTCTGGGAGCCCCACAATTGTGCTATGTCACGCTTGGCCACCATATATCCCAGTGTCACCCACCACGTTTGCGGCACCGTGTAATCAGTCGGTTCCCACACATTCAACAGACATCTCCTAGCCTCGGGAAACAGCGTCACATGCGTGACCGCTTGCAACACCGCATGCACACCACGCCAGAATCGCGCCACCTCCGGGCATTCCCACAGAGTATGGAAGAAGGTCCCTAACAAACCACACCCACGCTTACACATCCCATCCACGGCATATCCCATACGCATCAGACCCGGCCCCGTAACGTATACCCTGTGGAGTATTTTGAGCTGGACGAAACGAAGGCGGGCCGGTATGGCCACCTCCTTCGGGGAGGCCACCGCAGATACCCAGTCCTCGTCATCCAGCTCCAATCCATCGGCAACCCATGCCTCACGAAGGCCAGTCAGCAGTCCCGAGCGATCGTTGATGAGCTTTTTATAAATCAATGAGATAGTGCCATCCGGTACATGTCCGTCTAGCACTCTATCTTCCAGAGGGGAGCACTCCGGGATGGACGCCACATCCGGGAATACAGAACACAGCGCGTGACGAACCTGTATATACCGGAAGTACTCCCTGTCCTGCAACTGGAATTCCGTCTGCAGCACATCAAACGTTTTAAATCCCCCCCTCGTCCAGAGATCGCCCACCCTGCTGATGCCAATCGTGTCCCACTTTCAAAGCCTTTCGTGGTCCACAAGCAGCCCTATCGCTCAGATGCATACAAGGGCGTCGCCCTGGTCAACCGATCCTTCCACCCCATCGCCAAGTTTGCCGCGTGCCACACCCGTACCGCGACCCGTGTAGGACCCGTCAAACGTGCGTCGAGCGATCTAGAGTAGAGCGCACGATTGTAGTCGCCACCCGGCAACAACAATTTGTCCATTTCAAAAGCCGGGTTAAGGGCGGGCCCATAAAGCCCGTGGTTTATCGCAGCCAGCTGGGAGGCCCAATAATACCGTTTGATGTCTGGGAGGGCCACCCCCCCCGTCATACCACGGGAGCGTCAGCTTCGCGAGGGCGATACGCGGCCTCCCATCCCAAAACAGTTGGCGCTGCAGACCCTCCACCTCCCGAAAGTAGCGAGCCGGGACGACGTCCATCGTGTTCTGTAGAGCGTATAAGAAACGTGGCAACGACATCATCTTAAACAGCGCCGCACGGCGGAGTGGCGAGAGCGGCAAGCGCCTCCAACGCGCCACATCCTCCTTCAGGCGTTGGAGGGGGGGGAGCAGGTTCTGTTTATATCGGGCCGCAGAGTCCAGGGTAATAAAGATACCCAGATACTTAAATCCCTTCGGAGCAACCTGGATAGGACAACCCCGCGGAAGGATAGGAGCCTCCCCTGAGAGGACATATACACAGGATTGAGCCGTTGATAACTAGGCCGGAGTTGCGGCCAAATGAACACAATACATCCACTAACACAATCAACGATTCACGCGGGGAAGAAAGGTACAAAAGAATATCGTCCGCGTAAAGGGAGACGCGATCCTCATACTCAGGGGTCCATCGGAGACCACGAATCGAAGGGTGCCACCGCAGCCACTCCGCCAGGGGCTCCAAGGCGAGCGCAAAGAGGAGCGGCGACAGCGGGCAGCCCTGCCGCGTGCCCCTGCCCAATTCAAAAGGAGCCGATACTCTACCATTCACCACCACCTGCGCCAGCGGTCCGGAATACAACAATTTCACCCAGCCAATAAATCCCGGGCCAAACCCAAACTTCGCCAGCGTCGCCCAGATATACGGCCACTTGAGCGTGTCGAACGCCATAGTGGCGTCCAACGACGCCAAAATGGCTGGCTCACGTATGAACGGGACCCTCGCGAGCACCCCATGCAGACGCCGCAGGTTAAGCGCGGTGTTGCGATGAGGGATAAAGCCGGACTAGTCCTGATGGATCAGATCGCACACCACGCTGACCAGCCGATTAGCCAGCACCTTGGCCAGAATTTTCGGCTCCGCATTCAACAACGAAATGGGCTTGTAAGACGTCACCCGATCCCGCGGCCTCCCCTCCTTATGAATAACCACAATAGTGGCAAGACGCTGGTCCAGCGGGAGGGAACCCGCCGAACGGGCCGCGAGGAACATATCTCGGAGATGCGGAGCCAGTGTATCCGGTCACAATTTGTACAATTCGATGGGAAGGCCATTAGGACCCATGGCCTTGCCAGAGGCGACCGAACGTATGGCGAGGGCAATCTCCTCAGATGTCGGAGCCGCGTCCATCAACAATTTATCCTCCTCCGAAAGGGAAGGCAGCGCAATATCTTTAAGCAGGTCATGGGAATCCTCTTCCGGGCGGGAAGATACCGGGGAATACACCCCGCGAAAATACTCAGCGAAGCAATCAACAATTTCCTCCGGCTCAGTGACACACACACCATCCAGTCTCTCAACCGACGGGACAACTCGACTCGCTCTCTCCTTTTTATCCAGCCACGCAATCAGTTTACCAGCCTTATCACCCACATCATACAGTCGCCCCTGTTGCTCTCTACTCAGGCCCCTGGCCGCCTCTGTGACTAGGGCCTTGTAGTCCGCTTGTTTGAGTCTGAGAGCATGCAGTTTGTCGTCTGTGACACCATAATCCAGATCACCCTCCAACTCAGTTATCGCAGATTCGATACGGGTCACCTCCTCCCGCTCGCGCCTCCTGGAATGTAAAATGAGGGAAAGGGCCTCCCCCCGGATTACCGTCTTGAACGCCTCCCACAGAGAAACAGCAGACGACACAGATCCCACATTATCTCCAAAATATTGCTCAAGGGATTTAACCAAATCTGCGCGAATTGTGGGGTTACGCAGGTACCAGGGGTTGATCAGGACCACCCTCCCCTCCCCCCTCGGGACAATATCGAAGTGCAACAAGAGCGGGGAGTGGTCGGAAATACCCCGAGCTAGATGCCGCACCTCCCCAACCCTCCCCGCCTGTGCTGCTGGCATCAGAACATAGTCAAGCCTCGAAAGACTGCCATGAGCCCCGGAATGAAAGGTGTATTGTACCTGCGTAGGGTGTTTCAGCCGCCAACAATCCACCAGTCCCAGGGTATCCAAGAGGCCAGACAACCAAGCTTGGGCACGGGGGAGATCCCTGGGTGGGTGACGATCCTCAGTTCCGGAAATTACAGCATTAAAATCCCCCCCAACCACTAGAGTCCCCTCCGGCAGTCCAAGAAGAAGGCGCCCCAAATCCGCGAAAGTAGTCGTCTGCAACCCCGGCGGGACATAAACAGAAACCAAAACAATCACTCTACCCTCCAATCTACCCACTAGAGCCGTATACCGTCCCCTATCATCATGGAGCACCTCATCAACCTCCAACGGGAGCGAGGTTTTAACCTTAATGCCCACACCCCTCGAACCAGAGGTGAAGCCCGAGTGGGCTACAAGGCGATAGCCCCGCCTGTTCATGGCACGAAAGGAATTGCCAATAAGGTGTGTTTCCTGCAGAAATACAATATCAGGTGAAATCCGTTTTAAGAACTGCAGGACCACCCCCCGTTTTATCCTGTCCCCCAGTCCATTAACATTCCAGGACAGAAGTCTCAGTCCCCTACCCCCCATCACAGCCAAAACCGATCAGTCTCCCCCCAGAGAGCACTTTAGATATAGCACAACAATACTTCTGCCTTGTGGTACAAATAAACAATACCCAACCCCAACTCAACATCCCAAACAAAACTCCCCCCTCCCTGCACCCCTGCATGAGCCCAGACAGCCCCCCCAACTTGCAGTGTGCCTGTCGCCCCTGTGTGAACTAAACTGCAAAGACCCCCTAGAGGAGGAAAGAGAACCCCCTCGAGACACAGCACAACCTCCAATGGAGGGGGAACGAGATACAACAGTCAAGAAACCCCGAGCTTGGCCGAAAAGTGGCATCATCAGGAATGAGCCCCAGTGTCAATAGCTCATACACGGTCCGGTGGGCACTCTCCTCCCGCTGCCCCCATCCCATCCCGATCATGTCCCCCAGACAAAGTGTCCAACCAGTCCCCGGCCGTCTCAGGACGGTCAAAAAAGTGAGTGCGACCATCAGACTCCACACGCAGCCTGGCCGGGAAAAGCATTGCGTATTTTAAGTTCATATCTCGAAACCGCCGCTTGACGCCCATGAAACTCAGTCTCTGCTTCTGGACCGCCTGCGTGAAATCAGGATAAAAGTTCACCTACATGTTATCCAGCTTAAGCGGCCCCCGCAGTCTGGAAGCTTGTAAAATCGCATCCCTGACCCGAAAGTTGAAGATACGGGCAATAAGAGGCCGCGGGGGAGCTCCGACCTTCGGCTTGCCGCCAGGAACTCTATGGGCCCTTTCCACCGCAAAGAATTTACTCAGTCCTCGAGGCTGGAGATGAGTAGAAATCAGATCCTCCACAAAGAGATCCGCCGCCGAATCCTCCAGTCCCTCAGGCACTCCGATAATGCGAACGTTATTCCTCCGGGCCCTGCTCTCGGAGTCCTCCAGTCGCCGATCCGTGAGCGCACTGGCCTGCCGGAGCCGGCGCACCTCCGCCTGGAGGGCCGCCACCTCAGTCGTGAGGCCCGACGCGGTATGGGCCAAAGAGTCAACCCGGTCATTTGTCTTGGATAGATCTGCTCTAACAAGGTTGACATCGATGAGGACCGCGTCGAGTTTGTGCGCCAGGGTGTCGAATGGTTGACCCACCGAGGTCTTCATCTCAGCTATTGCGCCCATGACGTCCTGCAAAGTCAGATCCGTCGGCAAATCCGGGGCATCCGGAGGGCACTCGGAAGACTTATGCGACCCGCCGGGAGAACCTTTTGGTAGGGTGTAGCGATCCATAATGTTGACTTGAAGTGCGGCGCCACGCCGGGTCGATTTGGCCTTCAGCCGATCTCCATCCTGCTTCGTGGCCATCGTCTTGTATCTCGCACCCCCACGAGTCATGCAGCGGAGAACGAGCAATCGAGGCCAAGGACCCCGGAGGTCACCTCAAAAAGGCGGAGCAGGTCCCCGCAGGCAGGCAGGATCCCCCAGCGAGGCAACCACCACACAAAGAAACGCCGTGATCCCACTCGCGATGACGGCAAGGGGACTCAAAAGTGAAAGTGTGGGGTACACGGCTCGCCAGGCTCGTCCCGCCGTTGTTATTCACTTCTCCACTGGATCACCCCCAAACTCAAGTCCGGGGTCAGGAGAGGAGCAGGCCGCAAACTTCAGTCGATGCTCATCACGGCACCCGGGGTCCGATTCAAAAACGGAAAACGGGTACCACCTCGGCTCAGGTTCACCGACACAGACCCCTCAACCGATTCAGGATGAAGACAGGATAAACGTAGGAGGTTGCGGAGGTCCTCGGGAGCCTCGCACCTACGCGGCCATCTTGGTTGGGCGCTAGGCTCCTCCCCTCCATTTTGCCCTTCTTGAGAAGGTGCAAGGTCTTGCTGTCCCTCTAACATCAGAAGGTCTTTGGGCCTGTTTTCTTGGGCTGCCTTTTTGGGTCCCCTGCGATCTTTGTGTCCTTTGCTGGCTGTTGTATTTTATATTTTTGCTCCTGTCCATGCGTGTTGTCATTGGCAAAAAGCCTGTGTGATCCCCAGCAGGGATTTTACTTTGATCGGATTTGTCTGTCCTAGTTAGCTTGTCCCCTTGTGCCGCTGTCTGTAGTTTGAAGCCAGTCACAAAATCATTCAGCATTGGTGGTAAAGTTCACAGTTTGTCAATGGTGTTTGTGCAGGAACAAGTGGTTTGAGAAAATGAGGTGTCGGTCTGAACCGGTTTGATCATAGAGTTCAGGTCACCCAGTTTATCATAATTTCAGCTAATTGCCAAGGTGGTTAAAAGTGTGAGCTGAATATCAATCTTGTTTGATTGATACTGCAGAGCTTCTGCGGATACCTGTGCTGTACTCAGGAGAGACTCCCATATGTTGTTTGAAGATGGTTGATGTTCCCTGTTTATCTTGATTTTATCGCCTTCAAAGCTGCATTGGTGGCTTGGTTGCTGAGGGGACTGAGGTAGTTGTTCAAGGTCATGGTAATAGGTGCCCAGTATTTCTTCCCATTGTGGTGTTTTTAGGTACAAGAGTGCCACATTATCCCCTCCTTACGCTTCTTCTTTCATTCTGGGAGGTCCTATAAGTGGGACTCCTGGGCACTCCGATAGAGAAAGGGAATTTGGAGTGCTATTAAGGTTGGCTACGGTAATCGAGGCTGCTGGACTTCCCTCCGGGACTATGTTGGACCAGTGGAGGCCTTGGGTTCCATTTCTTGTTTGCAAGCAAGAGGTTCTCCCACTGTGTTCTTCATTCCTATCCTGTGGACTGCTGGATTTGTCCCCTTCCGTCTTTGGGGCGGTTGGCAGTCCAGTCAGTCTCCAGCTATCCATGTCACTGTTTTGTGAAAACATGTTGGAGGTACCTAGCTGTTGATGAGAGGTCCGAGTGTTTGGTTTGTCTAGGATCATAGGTGAGGGGTGACACAAGGTTGATCCTAATTTGGTGTCTGATGCAGAGGGAGGGGGGAGATATTAAAGGCGGTTGCAGCTCCATAATCTTTTCGTTGCTTTAAAAGAGCGCTTTTCCAGCGCCCTTTAGAAAGTTGGATTTTGTGTATGTTTTTGGCATTTTTGAGCATACAGCTGGCTAAGCGGTGGGGGAGGGGGTGATTTCCTGGTGCTCCCAGGTTTCCAGTTGTTATTTCTGCTTGGCTAAGGAGGTCTATTAGTGGGGCTACGTTGGCTCGAAATTTGGATTTTGCTTTAGACCTTACACATTTCGTTGCTTGGGCGGGGGCGACAGGATGCCCAGCTTCCTCCTTGTGGCGGTTGCTGGACCTCCCCTCTAACCTTCCCACACCTTATGTCTAGCCGAATGACTTGGTATCGGTGCCTGTGCACTGATGCAGGACACCTTGAAGGTGATTGAGCTGTGGCCGTAAGAGAGTTGTGGGGAAGGCTGTGTCCTGATTCTGTTCTTCTATTGCTGGCAGGTCTGTGGCAGGCGTGGGCCCGGTCTGCAGGGAAAGACCGTGAGACGCAAGTAATTCCTTCTCCTGTTTGTTGGTTGCAGGCTGTTGGGAGTGTAGTCATTCTTATGATTAGTGCTACTTGGTGGACCTAGCTTGCAAGCCGCACCCAACTGATCGGGCCGCTTCTGCAAGCATGGACCAGGCTGCACCTTACTGTTGCTGCCTCGTCACTCTGCCGTGAGATTCCGTGCTCAGGATCAATCCGAGAGGTGCCCCCACATACCTGCTGTGTTTATCCTTATGTTGTAGAATAGTAGCGGGGGGGTGCGGCACTAGCGCACTGATGGAACAAGAGTTTGACAAACTGAATAGACTCCTGCCGGCAGGGCAGAGTAGTTCTGTCCAGTCCTGTGATCCAGGCAGCAGCACCGCTACACCCCCTCCGTTAGCTGGCGTGTGCCACCCTAGTGGCTGAGGGGGGCACAAGCGCGCCGGTTATTCTTTTGGTCCTCAATTGGTCGTCAGTCTTGTTTCCTGTCTGTTTGCCATGAGTTTGCTGGTTACAGCTCCTAACTGTAGGTTGCTCTCAATTGACACTAGCGGTTGCACTGGTTCCTTTCACTTGCTTGAGACTCGGGCTCTGTCTGGCACCTACCTCCCATCCGGACAACTCCTTCCAAGGCTAGAAACTCAGGAGGCGGCTAGTGCAAGGTCTGAAAGAAGGGAAAGCAAGAGCCAAGGGTAAGCGGGGCAGCAAGCCGCACCAAAACTTGAAGTGGCTGCTTCCTCCACTCACTGCTGTTACCCTACTAGCCGCAGGGGGCCTATTGGCGGCCGCTCTAGGGTGCCCATCTCTCACTCGTTCTCAGTGCCCCAAGATTAAGCTCCTAGCCTCTCCAGCATTTGGGCCTAGCAATCTTTCACCAGCTTACGGTCCACTTCTGGTCGTCCAGTTGCTGCTCTGTCCCTCGTGGCCAGGTGTGTTGCTGAGAGTCCGCAAGAATTTAATGGGCCAGGGTAAGGTCCTGGCAGGAGAAGGCAGAAGAGACCTGTTCGGAGCAGAGTGTCAAAAACCCACCCCTAACCTCCGCAAGGCTCTATTGTCTTGGGCTGCTGGAGAGGGAGGTCGGAGGTGAGGGAGACGGGAGACGGGAGCGTCCAGTGCGGAGAAAAAGCACCAAGTAAGCTCCGGTCCGCCTGTTTTCTTGGGCTGCCTTTTTTGGATCCCCTGCGATCCTTGTGTCCTTTGCTGGCTGTTGTAGTTTATATTTTTGCTCCTGTCCGTGCGTGTTGTCATTGGCAAAAAGCCTGTGTGATCCCCAGAAGAGATTTTACTTTGATCGGTTTTGTCTGTCCTAGTTAGCTTGTGCCGTTGTATTTAGTTTGAGGCCAGTCACAAAATCATTCAGCATTGGGGTAAAGTTCACAGTTTGTCAATGGTGTTTGTGCAGGAACAAGTGGTCTGAGAAAACGAGGTGTCGGTCTGAACCCGTTTGATCATAGAGTTCAGGTCACCCAGGTTATCATAATTTCAGCTAATTGCCAAGGTGGTTAAAAGTGTGAGCTGAATATCAGTCTTGTTTGATTGATACTGCAGAGCTTCTGCGGATACCTGTGCTGTACTCAGGAGAGACTCCCATATGTTGTTTGAAGACGGTTGGGCTTCCCTGTTTATCTTGATTTTATCGCCTTCAAAGCTGCATTGGTGGCTGAGGGGACTGAGTTAGTTGTTCAAGGTCATGGTAATAGGTGCCCAGTACTTCTTCCCATCGTGGTGTTTTTAGGTACAAGAGTGCCACATTATCCCTTCCTTACGCTTCTTCTTTCGTTCTGGGAGATCCTATAAGTGGAACTCCTGGGCACTCCGATAGAGAAAGGGAATTTGGAGTGCTATTAAGGTTGGCTACGGTGGTCGAGGCTGCTGGAGTTCCCTCCGGGACTGTGTTGGACCAGTGGAGGCCTTTGGTTCCATTTCTTGTTTCCAAGCAAGAGGTACTCCCACTGTGTTCTTCATTCCTATCCTGTGGACTGCCGGATTTGGCCTCTTCCGTCTTGGGGCGGTTGGCAGTCCAGTCAGTCTCCTGCTATCCATGTCACTCTCAATTGACACTAGCGGTTGCACTGGTTCCTTTCACTTGATTGAGACTGGGGCTCTGTCTGGCACGTACCTCCCACCCGGACAACTCCTTCCAAGGCTAGAAACTCGGGAGGCGGCTAGTGCAAGGTCTGAAAGAAGGGAAAGCAAGAGCCAAGGGTAAGCGGGGCAGCAAGCCGCACCAAAACTTGAAGTGGCTGCTTCCTCCACTCACTGCTGTTACCCTACTAGCCGCAGGGGGCCTATTGGCGGCCGCTCTAGGGTACCCATCTCTCACTCGTTCTGAGTGCCCCGGGATTAAGGTGTGTTGCTGAGAGTCCGCAAGAATTTAGTGGGCCAGGGTAAGGTCCTGGCAGGAGGAGGCAGAAGAGACCTGTTCGGAGCAGAGTGTCAAAAACCCACCCCTAACCTCCGCAAGGCTCTATTGTCTTGGGCTGCTGGAGAGGGAGGTCGGAGGTGAGGGAGACGGGGGCGTCCAGTACGGAGAAAAAGCACCAGGTGAGCTCCGGTCCGCCAGTAGCGAGTGCGGCTGGTCCGGGGACGGTAGACCACGGGTGAGTGGGTCGCAGGCTGCAGTTTCAACACTTCAGCTTCTGTCAGCCGAGTCTCGGGGCTCCTGGCGTAACTCTGACGGCGGATAGACACGTGCGTGCGTCGACGGCTTTCACCACCCTTCTGACAACTCAAGCAGGTGGGATAGGAGGATCGACGTCAGTGATCATGTAGTTGAACCTCTTATAGTTACTTTTTATTAATCCAAATGGTTACAATTGTATTCATCAAACATTATAAACAAAGAGTTTTAAATACGGACAATATGTTAAAAGTCAAGAGCGTATACTCGCATAAAGTTTCATAAATGGTCCCCTTAATACCGGATTAGTGACCTCACTTTGTTTTCCCCTCTCATTACAGATAGTCAGCGCTCTAATAGCCTAGCCTTTTAATAATGTCTACTCCACGAGGCAACCTGGTAATTAATCCCTGAAGAATGGTCATACATATGGCAGCACTGTTTGTCTAGAGCCAGTCCCTGGCAATCTCTAAAATACATGAAAACACCTTAATTGAGTGTGGACCACCTTAGACTTTTACAATCTTGCATTTGCGCTTCGATACATTTAACATACTTTATCCATTTTGGTCTTATTTATTTATTATTTATATATTAGTATTTGCTTGAATCGCACAGCTTCTCTCCCCGAAAGAACTGTCTTGGCGCAATTCAGCTTTGGAGAGCAGTGAAATAGGAAAGTGTTCTAGTTAGAAGTGCCATGCTTATTTTAAATAAAATGTTATTGAGTTTTAACAGACAGTTTAAAGACACAACAGCACTTGTACATGAATTGCGGATGCGTAACTCAGACCACATATGAAATACAAAGCGACACGCCCACATAAAACTTATTAATACACACATTTAGCCAGACGAAGGATCAAGGTTGGCGACCCCACCGCCCCTTTTCAGCCCAGCAGACCCAACCATTTGCCCCACACTCGTTTGTACTTCAATGGGCATCGCCGAGCCAGGTATACTGGCTGTTCCTGTAACCAGTCCAAGCCCTTCCTCCATTGGATAATTGTAGGGGTGGTTGGAGCTCTTCCATTTGGCGGCAATGTGAGGTATGCACAATGGAGGTAGTAAAGTTGGATTAGTCTCAGTCTGGCTGAAATGATGATCACCCGGGGGGGGGGGGGGGGCATAACAGCAGCCCACCAGTCATCATCCTCCATAGGGCCCAGCCAACTCTCCCATTGGGTCCGTAAGTGGTCCAGCGTGGTGGTTGAGTTGATTATGAGGGATTTGTAGATTCGGGAGACCCCTCCTTGCCTCAATTACCCCATAAGTATCTTTGCTTCAAGGGGGCTGAACTCGGGAGCGTGGTGTCATTGGGTATATGTGTCACAAGTGCATGCCGGAGCAGCAGGTATTTGTGGAGTCGTGTGGTGTTAAGTGAGTATGTGTGTTGGAGGTCCTGAAATGTTCGGAGTTGACCTCCCCTCCTGACGTCTCTGATTTGGAAGCTACCAATGGTCCCACTTCTAAAATCCTTTTAGCTGCGCCTATTCAAACCCACGTGCCCTACCACAGGGGTGTTTGTAGTGTCAATTTGTTCTCCCATCTGTTGGAGCGAAGTGCAGAGCACCACGCCAAAAGAACAGAACAGATCTGGTGACAGAAGGGATACTCGGTGGGATTGATGAGTTATAAAGCACTGCTTGGATTTGTGGGAGTCCGAACCCTTCGAGCTCCAGCTGGTAGGCCGGGTCCACGTACCCTCCTGGCATCCACTCATTGATCACCAACAGATATGTGGCAATATAGAAAAGGTATAGGTTTCCCATGACCCCATCATACAGGACCATTTTGCTGTGGGCCAACGCCATGTGAGGTCTCGAATTTCCGCAAAGAAACGAGGTTGGTGCTTTGTCTAGGACATGGAACCAGTGTCTTGGGAGGTGCAGAGGGATATTCTGTACTATGTATAGGAAACTGGGAAGGATCATCTTGTACAGAGCAATTTTCCCCATCGGGTTTAAGAGAAGAGTTTGCCATTCCCGAAGCTCCTCTTTGGTCCTCTTTAGCAACGGGGCCGGGGTTAAGGGACCAAGTAAGTTCCTGGTGTATTGCTACCCAAATCCCCAGGTATCCGAAACTCGGACGTCGGATTGGGCTGTTCATTTGCCAGTCCACACACTCTTGGGAAGGGTGTAGCAGGACCAGTGTGGATTTAGCAGGGTTGATTTTCAGTATTGAGGCTTCACCGAAGAGTTTGAGGATCTGTAAGCATCGGGGACCCGAGAATGCAGGGTCTGCGATGTAGAGGAGTACATCATCCGCGTACAAGGCTATACGGTCCTCGTGGGATGTGCTCCACCGCCATCCCTGGATTTGGACATCGCATCTAATGAGGCGGGCCAGGAGTTTAATGGCTAGGGCGAAGTGTAAGGATGAGAGGGGACAACCCTGCCTTGTGCCGCGGATTTGTGGAACTCCTCCGATAAGACCCCTTTGGTCATGACCCGAGCCGATAGGTTAGAGTATAGCACCTTCACATGTTCTCTGAAGTAAGGACTGAAGCCTGTACGGACCAGTATGGCCTCCAAGTATCCCCAGTCCACTGTATCAAAAGCTTTCTCGAAGTCTATTTACAAGAGAGCAAGGTACAGTGGAAGGAGATGCCGGTGAGCCAAAACCACCTGTAGATGTATCCGGCAGTGTCTCGTGCTCCTGCGTGGCATGAACCCACACTGATCAGGGTGTATTAGCGTTGTGATTACGACGAGTCGCAAGGAAATCAGTGTATCATTTTACCTCAGTGTTGATGATTGAGATTGGGCGGTAGGCCGAGCAAGAAATGCCATGCTTTTAATGCTTCCCTAGCTGTTAGTAACAGAGATCTGATTTCAAACTATGACATTCTAGAATTTAGCTCCTTGTGTTTTGAAATGCCTGCCCACCACATTTTGTGTATGTAAAATGTCTGTCTTCGAAATCTGCTTTTATTTTTACAAGATCGCAAATTTCTTGTAGGAGTGTATTTTATTTTAATTTGTCCAGAAAATTTGGGAGTTGAGTGAGATTTTTGTACATCAGACAGGCTGACTGAAAAAAGTACACATTTCCTCATTGGAACTCAGTGAAGTTGACATAAAAAGACAGTCAATATTTTTAAGACTGGATATGGCTCTGACAAGTGCATTGTGAATTTTGTTTTTGTGACGGGTCCATTGAGTTTTGGGGGAAACACAGATCGACTGAGTATCCATAGTCCAAACATTATTGGACAAAAGCATTTGCAATCAATACCTTGGGAGAAAAAGAAGTAAGGAATAACGAGTCACAAATTGCAGGTCTGGAGAATACAAGATTTGGTGACAATAGTTACGTGTTTTGCTAGGTACAGTTCTTTGTCAATATGGACTTCAAGGTTATACAGTACTTACTTTGACGTACCAACGCAAAATTGGGACAGCCCCCAAGGTATGGGCATAATGTAGAATCCTAAAGATTGATGTTGCTAAATATGGGTTACATTTCTACTTTTGTTAGATTTAGCTGTAAAAAAGGTTTAGCCCATCCAGGTCGCAATTGTTGTGACTGATAGTCCTGAGATGGGGTTAGGCTGTGGGGTCGTCTTTTAGATTGATGACACTCTAAGTGTTACCTAAGAAGAAGTGGAATTTTGTGTTTAATAGTTAGTATTGAAGCTGCTGATCGAATGTATAGGTTGAATAATTAAGGTGAGAGTGATGAAACCACACTTCCCAGTATGGCACAGTTGAGGCAAAACAAATCTTATCTAACTGAGTTTGTTGAAATATGTCAGAGAAAAAGCATTCTAACCAAAAGTAAGCTTCATCGTCAATTGGCAGGGATCTGAGACAATGTATGAGAATCTGATGGTCTATAGAATAGAATGCAGCGAAACGTCGGAGTATAAATGCTCCCGAACTACCCCTGTTGCTTAGCCATCTCAGGTCATCAATAGCACATGTTATGACTGTTCCATGCTGAAACCAGGCCAGAAGCTACCTGGAGTTGCATCCAGAATTTATTGTCCACAATGGATTGTTGTTAATTTGAAAAACTCATCCATGAGCGTACCCACATTTGGGAGGAAGGAGATGAGCCTATAATTTGCTGGGTCCTCAGAGTTCATATTTAGGTTTCGTTAGAATAAGTCTTATGAGAGCATTTTTACCTGACTAAAGGAGTACTCCCTTAGACAATCAACTTTCCTGCACTGGTGGAAGAGGGCTGTTGGAGGGCTACATGGGCATCCGTGCACAAATTCATGAAGTACTGTTGCCTTGACAGTTAATCAGTCGAGGTGGGTATTTTGCCTATTTGGTCCTGCAGGATTTTGTAGTTCCACAGACTCACCACCACCTGGGGAGGTATTGATTTGGAATCTATTCACAAGATAAGGATTCTGCAGTAGCAAGTAACCATCAGAAGAACAAGTGTCCTGCCTTTGGTAATGCACTTTCTGATGGATACTCTATCTGACCGCAGCTTCGTCACAGACCCACCTACCTCCCCGTTCTAGTGAATGGACTCTTTCCATCTAAGAATGTTTCAACCTAAAGATCCGTACACTAGTCAAACCAATTTGCCTAGGGCCTCTACGTCTGACAGCACAGATGAACCTTAGAAACCAGTGTATTTGTGTGGCCCTGATTTGGAGACCCACTTGTTGCTTACAGAGCAGTGCGACATCAGTGTGGAGCTACAAGCTGCCACTTACTGGCATACAGGAGTACTGCTCTTGCGTTTTCAGATCCAATCTCACGCCTGAGGGAATATTCACAAGGTTAGGAATCTGCATTTAAATAGAGTATCCATCGGCAAGAGCATTATTGGAGGTAAGTAACTTGTACTTCTCGTCCGTATTTTTGAAGGCACAGGTAGAAGCCAACATACAAGAGGTTTATGGATTCTGGTGCCAACAGCTCCTGTTCATAATGATACATGGAGTGGTATCAAGGTGTAACTCTACTCTCCATTTTCTTGATAAAAACATCCCATTCGTCATCTTTTCTGCTAGTAAAATATGGTCAAATAAATGTCTGCTCTCCTAACATAGACATTATGCAATAGTCCCTGCGCTTTCTTTTTTTGTATTGAGCTCTGTTCCATCTATAGAAACTAAAGTAATTTCAAAACTCTTTTTCAACTACTTTTTAGGTCGAGCCTGGGCAGCGCATGCACTGCTCTGTGGCATTCTGTATTGGAGTATGGAATAGAAGCCCAACCCCCCCGCTCTCCGCCTATTTTTGTCATGGCTTATGTCATTGCCCTCAAAGGAGACCTCTACCATCAAGGGCAAGTGCCAGATCGCACAGAGGCAATAACCGTCCTGCACATAAATAAAGCACCTTACCAAGAAGAAACATCTTTCCCTGCTATCCAAAGCCGTAAAGGGCACCTCCTGTACTGGTCACTAACGAGCATGTAGTAACTGTTACAACCACTGCTGGAATGAAGGGGAAACCAGGCAGATCCCCAATCCAGCAACTGCTATTCAGCCGTGACGGGGATCTGTCTGTCCCCAGTGAAATATGGTTTATTGGTCCTGGTATAACTTGCCAACACTGGGACAAAATTGAGAAGTACCTGCATGTTGTCTTCTTTCTGTTCTCAGCAGCAACATGCAGGCAGTGTGGCGGGTCTCTTTATTAGGTCTCGCTTTTGACATCACATACACAGCAAGAGATATTATATACAACAAGGGGCTTGCAGCCCGCCCATTACTTACCATTTGTTGGCTTCTTTGTCACTATTATTTGCTGCTTTCTAATTGGTCAGTGTGTGCCAGCCTCACTTCTTCTTTCTGGTGGAGCATGAACCAAGTACTGGTTGCTTCAGCTGTCTTGCTGACCTTCCACTGTGATTACAGTACTATTTAAATTTGTTGTCCTCTGTTGCTACTTCCTCTCCCACCCCTGTGTCCATATTGCTTCTTTCCCTTCCCACATCCACCCCATGTCTGTTTTGCTTCTTCACCCCCACCCTCCTGTTCATGTTACCCACTCCCCAATTGGCATAAGAAGCCAAGCAGTGGTGAAGCTAATAGGCCTCGCCTATGCAACAGCTGTTTGCTTTGGCAATGTATTTTATCCATGTTGTACACTAGTGCGTGGAGTGGATTGGCGTTAAGTGGTGTTGAATGGACTCGAGCAGAGTGTCCTGAAGTGGAGTGGCAGGAATTGGCATAGAATTGAGTGGCATAGTGTGAAGTGGTGTGTCATGAAGTAGAGTGAAAGACTGAAGTGGAGTGGCATAGAGTGACTAAAAGTGGAGTAGACTGTCATAGAATGGGCGGTGTAGTGTTTTGTGGCACGGCACAGATTAGTGTGAAGTAGAGTGTTGGTTCGACCTGTAATGGAGTGGAGTGTCATAGGCCCATATGTACAAACCAATTTTGCATTTCTTAACCGTCTGAATCGCTATTTGGGGCCATTAAAAAATGCAAGCCTGCATTTTGGTATGTACAAAAGGCATAATGCGGTGTCGCAAAATGAGACTTCTACTCAGTAGAAATCGCACTTTGCAAATGGCAAAATAGGAAATCGCTAATGGGGATTTCCAATTTGCGATTCAGTTACCACATGTACATAGCATTTTCTAATTGCGACTAGTCGCAAAATTGCCATGTCAGAAATGTAATTACCATCGGATCTGATGGTAATCAGGTGCATATAGTAATAAGCATTGGCAAAGCCAATAGGTCTCGCCTTTGGGACCTATTGGCTTTAGCAGTTGCTTTTGGTGGGACTGTACAGCATCGGGACACATAGGCGAGACAGCAACCCAGCTGAGTAAACTAGGCACCCCCAACAAAAACCGCTTAATGAATGCAACTGATGGGCACTTTTTTCGCTATGTAATTCACTAGTGCCATTTTTATTTTGTTGCCCGGGGTCTATTTTCTGTCCAAGTCCGATCCTGTAGGTGTCATTCTTCATCATAGGGTTGCTCTTTCGCCAGCAGTAACTGTTGCTGGATCCAGTGAGATCTTGTTTTGAGTGTTTTTGTTCGATATTAAATTTTATATTAAGAGGCAGAGTACCATTACTTAATTAGGTTTTTCTCCCTAATTATTTTTATTTTTATTTTGTTAAGTGGGTGAGTACATGAAAGGGGTGCTGGCGCTGAAACTGGTACACTGAGTACATCCATTAAAGAATCTAGGCTGTAGGAAACAACCAGTTAATAGATCCTACTTTGCAGATTGAGGGGGCAGGTAATGGAGACCCTCCCAAACTGGAAGACCAGACATTAGAAGGTGACCTAATTGGGGCTTGGTGCCCAGGTATGACCAGGGTCTTCCTTTTCTCTGTTAAGTTTCAGAAAGTACAGCGACATCCAATTTACTATTATTGACATGCATTCTCTTAACCTGGTGAAGCCATTCTCCATATTTTTATCCAGTGAAAAGAGGATTTGAGTGTCATCAGCATAACTCATTGGCCTAAAGCCTAAAGAGTGAATGGGATCACCCAAAGGACTAATATGAAGATTGAAGAACTTAGTGCTCAATGAAGACACTGTGGTAAGCCTTGAGGAACTGCCCTAAAGCTGGACTGAAAAGGTGACATGAAGACTGTTTCACTGTGGTGTGTAAGAAAGGATTTTATCCTTGCCAGAGCAGGCCACTTGATCCCAGACTAAGCCAATCGAATGATCAAACAGTCATGAGGGATCTATTGAAGGCAGAACGGGTGTTAGGTGCATCATGGCATCTCCTTCATCTTACATAATGTCAACATGTTTCAACCCAATCATGTTCCACTTAGGACCCAAAAATGTAAAATGAAACCCTTCTGCTTTCCTATTCCCAACTTTTGTGAAAGCTACTTGTTGTGATGTGTAGGAGTTTAAGAATGTAACCAGGCCTTCTTGGTGATCGGGCTGCGTGGGAAACTTTCCAATAAAACTGAATGAGAGAATAAATAATACCATCAAGTTTTATGAAATCATGTTTAGTTAAAGTCGGTAGGTTTCTATGTAGTTAGAAAGTAGATTTCCATGAAATCAACAAACTGTCTTCTTTGTGAACGGAATTCTTTTGCAGTTTCCCATACTGAGTCACTGCATAGCCTTGGTACGTGGGTGTTCCTTTTAAAGGCAATTGAGCTCTTAGAGTGCTCAGTGTGCAGCACAATTGCTGAGTGTAGCCTTCACTCAGTTCACATGTGTGAGGTCACCACATTTACATGCATGTGACTTCATGGCTGCAATGCGCCAGTAAGGTAACTAATGGACTATGTAAGTTTTCCCTCTGCCCAACAGTTGTTCCCTGTCCCTTTTAGAACCTCGGTTTCCAAATTTGCAATTTCCTACTAGCAAATGCAAACTACTGGTTCGCCTCACAAGACTCACAAAACAAAGCTACAACTCTATGGAAGACTATTGCTCCAAGTTCGACTCACAAAAGAAAATTACAACTGCACCAAAAACCATTGCTCCAACCTTCTAGAGACAATTGACAGATTATTCTAAGAGCTGGTCCTCGGGGGGAGGGGGTCTTGGCCTGATGCAAGGGAAACAAGCATTGGCATAGCCAATAGGTCTCGCCTTTGGGACCTTATAAGTTTCTAGTTATCCAGCACACAATCCTTGGTGCAACAACATCAACTGTTGCATGGCTAGAAGCTTATAATGTCCCAAAGGCGAGACCTATTGGCTATGCCAATGCTTGTTATAATTGAGACACAGTAGACACAGGAGCCCTACAACATGCCCCCTCTCTGGGGGTTTTATTAGCAGTATTAACAACACCGGCGTTACCGTTGTGTAAAAAAAATGTGAACTCCTCGTCACTTTACTCTGGAAATCCATCTCTAAAATTTGAAAATTGTGACGCTTTTTATTGGGCAAAAGTGCACTGGTGGTGGAAGGCAAACAACTACAAAAGGACACAGACAACGTCACATGGACAGGACTGACGTGTCATCCTGTTCACTCTGCCTTCTAAAGACGGGGCCTGTGCAGGAGCGCAGCAAAGATGTCATCACCCCTGATGCACGTGAAGAAAATGTACCTAAGGAAGATACACACCCCGGGACTGGAGAGGTGAATGAGGGCTACATTTAGACCCCAGGTGCAGGTACATGAACGCACTGAGCTATCTCGCCAGCTTTTACTCAGAAATCTGGCCTCTTAGACAGGCCAGGTAGTTTCGAGTGAGGGGAATATTGCCGCAGATAAATATAACCTGAAAAACGCAGCAACATAGAGACTATCCCACTGAGCTATCACCAATACTCACTCAAAAGTTTGGTCTTTGAGACATGCCCGGTAGATGTGTTGTCGCGGAAAAGCGCTGATTACTTGAGCCTGTGTAACACAGTAGCAGGTGCACTATCCCACTGAACTATCTTAGCAACATTTACTCTGGAGTCTGGCCTCTGACAGTAGCTGTGTGTCCACGGAAATGAGGCACTGATGACTTGAATCTGTAAAACACAGCAGCAGATGCAGTATCCCACTGAGATATCTTACCAACATTGACTCAGAAGTCGGGCCTCTGGGACAGGCCCAGTAGCTGTGCGTCCTCGGACATGCCCTGATGACTTGAAAGTGTGGAAGTAGCAGACAGCAGGTGCACTATCCCACTGAACTATCTTAGCAACATTTACTCTGGAGTCTGGCCTCTGTGACAGTAACAGTATGTGTCTGCGGAAATGAGGCGCTGATGACCTGAATCTGTGCAACGCAGCAGCAGAGGCAGTATCCCACTGAGCTATCTTGCCCACATTCACTCAGGAGTCGGGCTTGCCACAGTGAATGAGGAATAATGACAATTGGAGTGCGACATTAAGGAATAGAAGTGTGCAATAAAACAGTGAGTGAAGACAAGGAGGCAAGGGTTGGATCAAAGCAAAGACACATTGCTGCAATAACGGGACAAAACACAAGCCGACCTCAGTGCTGGGGAAAAGTACTAGGGGGCATATTATCAAGAAACGGCGTTAAAATTAGTGCCGCTTTAGTGGCCGAAAACTGCCGCTAAAGCGGCGATAATGGGCTTGATAATATGCCCTGGAGAATTCCCATAGAAGCCCATGCTCTGGTGCCAACATGGGCTTCTATGGGAATTCTCTGCGGCATAATATCAAGCCTATTATCGCCGCTTTAGCTGCAGTTTTCTGCCGCTAAAGTGGCGATAGTTTTAACACTGTGCTTGATAATATGCCCCTAGGAGTGATAACAAGAGTGTGAGGTCCGGGGAGGGCGACCATGTACTGAAGAGACGCACATGGAGAGGTCAAATGGTGAAATGGTTTAAGAGAGACGAGAAAGTACGGAAGACAGCTGGTCTGACAGCGCGCGGAGGCGAGGGACAGACATACACACTGAGAGTGATAGAGAAAGGGGGACATTATAAAGTAAGGATGACAAAAGTTACTAGAAGATGCAAGGGGGCGAGAAAGAAAAACGTGGTAAAAGGTAAAGGAACTCGGCGGTGAAAAAACACAAATAGAAGCTTTACCTTACTGGACTTTTTTATGTTAAAACTGTTACCGAACAATGTATAAAGCGACAAAACAAAGTATGGACAGGCAGAATGCTAGCACTAATAAGGGGAACAAAACAGGAAAAAGTTACAGAGAGAAAAAAAGTCCTAAATGTCACCCCATTTTTGGGGCATATTATCAACAAACGGCGTTAAAATTATCGCCGCTTTAGCGGCAGAAAACTGCCGCTAAAGCGGCGATAATGGGCTTGATAATATGCCATTGAGAATTCCCATTGAAGCCCATGTTCTGGTGTCAACATGGGCTTCTATGGGAATTCTCTGCGGCATATTATCAAGCCCATTATCGCCGCTTTAGCGGCAGTATTCTGCTGCTAAAGCAGCGATAATTTTAACGCAGTGCTTGATAATATGCCCCTAAGTTTTTAATGGAAAATCTATATCCAACGAGATGACACTTTTGCACACAATATTTAAGACATGATATTCCCGTTAGACAATATATTTGATATTCCGATACACAAACCTAAGCGGTGTCCTTATTTGTATAACATCATTAAAATATTATGCATTACTGGTTTGCCGAGTAGTAAGAGCGTTCCTCCTATGTTGTGTCTTTGTTGTAAACTACAATTGGGACTGCTACTCAAAGGTGTTATAGGGCCTTCGATTGAGGGTAACCGAGGTAGAACACGGACTGCATGTTATTTAGCAGACCCCTGTAGCTAACACACTCCCTACTGATGGGAAAATGAAAGTTACAAAACTATACTTAAATTCGTGCTTTGTTTTCCAAATACACTCACAATTCTTCTCAAGGAACAATTTAGCCATATTTTGCTTAGACTAGTGCTAAACATACCTTATGGCGGTGAACACAGAAGGACATGTGAGTTCTGTTGTGGAAGCCATGGTGTACCAGTAACACAAAAGCGCAGCCAAGACCACCTAAACATGGCGGCCAGTTTCTGCCTAATTAGCAGAAAGGATGAGATGTGTGGAGGGGATCTAGATTCACCAACATACAGCCTGCGGTTTTGCTCGTACATTCTATTTCGCCTGCGTGGCTCAGGGCAGTATTTTTTGCTGCAGCTGATTTCGGTATGCAAATCGGTGAACGATAGTTCCTGGAAGGAGGTATAAACGTGTCTCAACGCCAATAAGGTAATGACGAAAACATATTAGTTCTGGGTGTGACCAACGTGTGCAAGCTATATGACAAAGTGCATAATGAATTGAAAAAACATAAATGGCAAAGTTCGTGAGTAGACCCGGAAAAGAAAAGAATCATGCTCATGCCAAAAAAAACAAGTGAACGCTGTGCACACCCATTATAAAAAGCAAGTGAACATGCCTCAGACCACTTATTGTTGGATACTGAAATGCGGTTGTGGAACAACTTGACACGTACGTGCTTGCATGCTGTAGCGTGGTTAACACGTGGCTTAGATGAAGATACATTATATTGATAGATAAGTTCAGTGCCTACCACGATAGTTGAGTATCGCTTCCTCGCTCCCTCAAAGTGAATGTAAACTCGGCGTGTGACGAGGCTTAATTAAGCGTTACGTGGGAGTGACTACAGGAAGATTCCGACGTTTTAAAGGAACCACGTTGAAGTGTTAATGAAATTCTGGAGGGAATGAATAAAGTTCATTGCAGCAAAATAAAATTAAACAAAATGTGTATGTGCGTATACACAAACGATAATCTATATGTGATTATTCCAAAGATTACCAATCGTGTTAATATCACTGCGATGAAATGCGTGAGACACTCAAAGTAATGTTCTTCCGTGAGAACGTACATATGCCAAGAAGGTGCTCTTCAAATGTAAAAAAAGGTAAAGGTCGCGACATGATCCACGTTTTTTTTTGTTTTTTTTTGTAAAAACCTTTATTGACATTTCAACAAAAGACAAGTATGGGCCTACAACCCCCGGGGCCGGCCGCTAAGCAGTCAGAGTAACAGAAGCAAATTTTAATCACAGGCAGCACCTCGGGGAGCAGATTCTCCATGCTAGCATACTCTTGGCCACTGAACAGCCCAAATAGGGACCAGGATACAAAAGGTTTTCATTTTATAATAAGGGATAGAAGGATCAGGTGCCAAACAATTTCCCAGCAGCAAAAAATGGCAGGCAGAATAGTAAACGCCAACAATAAACAGCAATCTATCCAGGCAATGGCGCGAAAACAGGAGGTTCAGGATGTGGAGGAATATCACCGCCATTTGCGCCTGCAGTCCCCTGCCCTAAGACCCAGAAATCACCACGGAAATTGAGGCACACATAAAAAAGCAGTGATTGGCAGCAAAGGAGACCTACCGTGCTGACCCCAGAAAAGAAGACAAAGAAGAATAAGAGAAGAAAAAGGAGGCCATAGAAACAAAGTAAAAAACTAAAGAATCCCCTCCCCCAACCCCCCACCCTGCACCTCTGCAGATGAGTACGGCCCCCCCCCCCCAGCAGTGTGCCTGTCGCCCCGGAACCAGACCCGAAATATAGAAGAAACAGAGAAAATGGAGTAAGAAAGGAAACCCCACCAGACGGGGGAGTAAAGAGAGTAGTAATAAACTGGAGGAGGGCCTTCAAAACATGCCCCCGGCTTCTCCCTCCCGCACAATATGTTCCTCCCCAAAGCAACAGTAAACAAACACAAAATCGACCATGTCAAAGAAAAAATGGGGAGCATTATGCACCTATTACACTATTAGTTATGTCGTGAGAGCACGCAACCCCTGTGCCCGCCCGCCTGTTAGATGACAACCTCTGAAGGATCAGCCTTATCCTTGGCCACTCTTTGCGAATCCACCCATGCATACCCATCGACCCAGTGCCATGTCCAATGTTACAAGGAAGAGGAGCGTCCAAAAAAGACCAGGAAGTCACAC
This sequence comes from Triturus cristatus, assembly GCF_964204655.1. NCBI lineage: Eukaryota > Metazoa > Chordata > Amphibia > Caudata > Salamandridae > Triturus > Triturus cristatus. Next base: position 284,256,128 of record NC_140594.1, on the reverse strand, counting down.
ACACATGTAGGGTGGACGTCTCTG